>NC_062281.1:116029642-117365476 GCF_902655055.1 Lutra lutra | reverse complement strand
AGTCAGCAGGGGGACTCTCAGTGACATCTGCCAGACTGGGACGTGACGCGGCAGGGAAGTCTGGCAGACAGGGACCCAGCCAGGGGCTGTCTTGATGCTACTCATCAGAGAGGGGCTTCCTCTTCTACTCCCTGCGGTCTTGTGGACTTTGGAGAATCAAAGCATTTCAGAGCCGGGGAGGACCGTGGGGGTCTTGGTCAGCCCCTTGTTTTACACACAAGGACACTAGAGTCAGAGAGGTTACCTTCCAGGCTGGCTCTGAGCCTCCTGGTTCTGTATTGGGGCCTCGTCTAAGCACGTCTTTAAAGTGAAGAAAGGGAGAGAGGACAGTAGGAGACAGGGGCAGAAGGATGAGTGAGGGGGACTAGGAAGCACTGTTTTTTAACACGCTCCTACCCCAAGTGAAGTGATCTGTTGAAAGACAGTAAGAGAGAACTCACTGTTTGTCTCTCCCCAGAAGGCTTGGCTCTGGAGGAGAGTGTCTGCCTCATAGATCCAGGATGCCCTTGGGGGCAGGTGGGACCACACATCCTCCTACTTAAGGCTGTTCCATCCTTAGCCAAGAGGTAGGAGCTGGGACAGGGACAGAATAGCCAGTTTGTCTGAGTCCTCACACTTGTATTTCCTCTCATGTCTCTTGTCTCCTCTGTTCTAGTAGGAGAACTCCTGAGTTTTATCTGGCACGTGAGTGCCTGGAATAAAGACTACATTGCCCAGCTCCTTGTCATTGAGCTACCTCTGTGACTAAATTCTAATCAAAGGCACGTAAGCAGAGGGATCAGATACAGCCCAGGAAAGTCACCTGAAAGCAGTGGTTCTCCAGCTGGAGAGATCGGGCCCCCAGAAGACATTTGGCAATGTCTGGTGACATGTATGCTTATCATACCTGAGAAGGAGGAAGTTAACACTGGCATCTCATGGGTAGAGACCAAGGATGCCGCTGAACACCCAACAATGCACAGGACAGCCCCTATAATAATGAATGATCTGACTCCAAATGCCAGTAGTGCCAAGACTGAGAAATCCTAGCTCAAAGGGAGAGGGCATGCTCATCTCATTCCTTCCCCTATAGTCCTGACAGGACTATAGATGTGAAGGCCAGAGTCTGAACTGCCATCTTTGACCATGAGGTAGAAGTCACATGTTGACGATGATGAAGCAATGAGAGAAAAGTTATCTGGATGCTTAATGATCCCCAAACTGCCACCCCAGCTATGGACAGCTCTCTTCCAGACCTCGTCACCTACAACTGAATAAAGTTCTAGTTCATTTAAGTCTCTGCTGCTTTGGTTTTCTGTCACTTACAGCTGAACTCAATTAATATACTTTTCTCTCTTGCTCTTTTTTCCATTCATGTCAACTACAAAGAGCCTCTGCTCATCAGCCCTTGTTCCTCGTTCTCCTCCCTTTGTACTCCTCAGTTACTCCCAGGTTTTGCCCCCAGATTTACATGACAGCTATCTTCCTTCATTCTCAGTTTCTTCTACTTTGAATTCTGACACTTGCTCTAAGAGCCATCTTATTTCAGCTCCGAGACTATCAGGTCCTAATCCTTCCAGATTCCCAGCCAATTGGGCTCTAACCAGTTCTATGAGTTGGCCATATCATTTGGGTTCTAGACATTTCTTTGTAACCCAGTTTGCAACATGGAGCTAGTTCTAGTGACCAGGGTAATATGGGTGCCAACCCAGCTGAATGGAGACTTGACCAACGGGAATGAACCCTGGCCCTTATTCCACACAGGCACTACCAGCCAGCTATCAGCCCTGGTCATGTTGTACCTGAAGAATGCATCCATCCATCCATGCTTCCATTTGTTCCAAACCTACATGAGTCATGTTCAAGACTCTGGCATGGAATCTGCTATGACAATACCCTGGAGGTCTATTTTATTGTTTACCACAGGCTTAAAAGTGACAAAACCTTAGCAACCAAGTAGGATTACCCAAAAAAAGAGAGGAGAAGAGCTGCCCTTCTCTTTATTTTTCTTTGTGCCTCCTCTTTGCTAGTGGATAACTTGATATTTATTAGCCCTTTCCTTTCTGGGAATTTCATGTCTACTGCTGGAGAGCTGAGAAAAAAGTCATGGTGACCCTACCACTATACAAACGAATTCACGGTTTTATAATCACAACATCAGGGATCCAAGAGTAAATCATGTGTATTCAAGAGCAAATATTCTAGAACAAGGGTGAGGCACTCAGCCAGAATATTTGCTACTGCTTGAGACTATCTATTTTAGACAATTTGAGAATATAAGAAAATGCATAGGACGAATCATTCCAAGGGGAAAGTGGGCAAGGCCCAAAGAATAGTAAAACAAGGAACATCCCAGTGGGCCTCCATGTCCTTCAGATGAACTGGGAGAAATTAGGACTCTAGTCCCAAATTTCTGAGTCATGATGGCAAATCTGATGTGAGGGTGGAAGTTTCCAGCTCAAAGTAATTTAATGTGAGAAGAACAAAGGTGAATCATTTCAACAGTCTTCCTTTCCAAAGTCTTTACGGATTGAAGTAGAGGCGCAAAAACACAGCTGTCATGTTAAAAAGGGGGCAGGAATGAATGTTAAAATATAGAGGCCATGGAAGCCAACTTCCAAGATGGACCCCAATATTCCTACCTCCTGATATTCACACCACTATGTAGTCTCCTCCTACACTGTATTAGAGTTGTTCTGTGTGACCAATAGACTATAATAGAAGTGATGGTCAGGACTGACCTAAGACCAGGTCATAAAGGACATGTGGTTTCTTCCTTGCTTGCTCGCTTTCTATCTTGGATGACTCTCTCTGGGGGATGTAGCCTGTGGAAAGGTCAAGGATCTGAGGCCTCCTGCCACCAGCCATGGGTGTGGCTAATCTTGGAAACAGATCCTCCAGCCCCAGTCAAACCTTCAGATAATTACAATCCCAAACCACCTCACAAGAGACCCTGAGTGTGAACCACTCAGCACACGCCCCCTGACCCACAGAAACTGTGAGGTAATAAATTCTTATTAATTTAAGTAGCTAAGGTCCAGGGTGATATGTTCATACAATAACAGACATCTATTATATCCCTTACCATCACATCAGTGTACATTAGAAGCTCAGTTAATTCCCATGACAGTCTTATGAAATGGAGATTATTTTCCCCATTTTTGAGGTGTGAAAATTCAGAGAGGTAGTTTCCCAGGGTCATAAACTGCTTCAAAGCCCACTAAATCGTGCTGCCTCACTCAGTCACACCTTCTCAGACTTTCTCCCTCTTCCTCCCATTAAGCTCCAGAGATGAGCCAGGCTGTCCTACCTAATGACAAGATTATACCATCATAGGGTGGGGGTGGATGAGGATTTGAAAACTACCCCTGCCTACAAAAATTTTATTCTTACATACCCCATGAAGCAGTTTTGAGAACTCAGGGGAGACAAGGTGAAGTAAATGGCATTCTAAAGCAATGGTAAATTGAATGCCTGAGTAGTTCAAATAGTTAAGCATCTGACTCTTGGTTTCTGCTCAGGTCATGATCTCAGGCTCATGATCTTAGGGTCATGAGATCAAGCCCCACACTGGGCTCCACTCTCAGCAAGGAGATTCTCTCTCTCCCTCTGCTTGAGATTCTCTCTCCCCCTCTGCCCCCCACACCAGACCCCCTCACCAGGCATGTGCACAATGCACGTGCACACTCTCTCTCTTTCTCTCAAATAAATAAATAAATCTCTAAAGTAATGACAAATAATCAAAATAACTAAAAAATGGACAATGTTTCTAAGAGTTTTTTTTTTTAATAAAGATTTTTATTTATTTAACAGAGACAGATCACAAGTAGGCAGAGAGGCAGGCAGAGAGAGAGAGGCAGGGGAAGCAGGCTCCCTACTGAGCAGAGAGTCCGATGTGGGGCTCAATCCCAGGACCCTGAGACCATGACCTGAGCGGAAGGCAGAGGCTTTAACCCACTGAGCCACCCAGGTGCCCCTAGACAATGTTTCTAATTAGAGCCAGAAATCTGATTGACAAATAACAAGACTGCCGTTGAGTAAAAGGGCTGTTGGTGTCATTTGTGGGCCTATGACAGACATGCTGTGGGGGAACAGCTGAGGCCCTGAAAGCTTGGACACCTCTGGCTGGAGGGACTTCCTTCTCAACTCAGCTTGAGGGCCCAGGTGCTGCCCTGAGGGAACTGAGGTCCTAAACCCTGTCCCCCAGTCTGACTCAGGAGAAAGGCAGCCTGGAGGGATGGTTCTGCCTATTCTAGAATGGACCCAACCTGGATTCTGCTGGCTATCACTAGCAATATACGTTTTCTTCCCTGATTCCCCACATAGTGGGAAGTAAAAGGACATAATTTCCTCTGAGCTAATGTTTTGGGCCAATAAATCAGATTGATTCTGAGCTTTTCTTGTTGTTGTTATTAAGATTTTATTTTTATGTAACCTCTATACCCAACATGGGGCCCAAACTCACAACCCTAAGTTCAAGAGTCATGCTCCACTGCTCCACTGACCAAGCTAGCCAGGTGACCCTGATTCTGAGCTTTTTGATGTAGTTTCAAAATCTGCTCAAGGATTTAAATTGGTGTTGATAACAGAAGCTGTAATTGGACTAATGAGAGTTTGAGAACCAGCGCTTCTCAAATTTTAATGCAAATGAATCACCTGGCAGATCTTATTAAAATGCAGATTCTGGTTTAGTCCAGCTCAACCTCTCCCCTCCCCCCCACCCCATCCCACATACCCAAGCCACATACTACACCCCAAGAGCCCAATTTGCCTCCCTGAACCCTCACCCCAACCTCCCAGAAGGAAAAAAGAAGAGAAGAGAAGAGAAGAGAAGAGAAGAGAAGAGAGAAAAGAAAAGAAAAGGAAAGGAAAGAAAAAAGAAAAATGCAGATTCTGAATTCAGCAGGTCTGGTCTGGAGCAGGTCTGAGAGCCTGCATTTCTCTCCAGCTCATAGGCTCTGCGGACGCTCCTGTGCCATGGTCACCACTTAGGAGGAATGGGCAGAAAACATCTGTTCTTAAACCTGGCCACATAGGAGAATCAACTGGGCAGTTTTTTTTAAAAATACAGATGCCAGGGCCCCACCACCAGAGACTCTATTTTCCTTGGACTTGGGAGCATCCTGGGCATCAGATTCTATCACGTGGCCAAGTCTGAGGCCCCCTGGTCTAACAGGTCTGTCTCCAGTTGCTGGTTCCCTCCTGATTTCCTCCCACACAGCAGCGGCCATAGTACAGAGTAACTGTGAATTTGGGGGCGAGGGGCCTGGCCCAGTCTTGCTGATCTCCCTGTGTCTGCCTTCCCATTGGGACAGGACCAATGCCTCTTGGAGGGTCATTGTAAGCATGGGGCCCATCTGCATACACATGGAGAGCTCAGAATGGGGCCTGCATGATTTATTACTTCATCATTACTCCCAACTGCTAGAGGATTAAAATTAGCTTAACTTTAGTAAATGGTTTTCCGTTGTTGGACCCAGGAGTGGGGAAAAGCCTCTGTTTGTTGAGAATGTGGAAGGAAGAGATGGGGAGAGGTTCAAGACCTGCTCCCCCAAATGGGGTCCCTGAAAGCAGAATTAGGACACAGCAGGTCAACTCGTCCTTCCACATGGTTGTTCAGGCAGTATTTAAGGAGTGCCCGCCGTGGACGGGGCATTGGGTGAAGCCTCAGGGAGAGCTGCCTAGAGGTAGAAAGCCAGGGTGTCTCACATTCCAGAGCTCCTAGTCTACCACAGAAGACAGGCTAGGCACGCACTTGCGGAACCTCCTTACTGCCTGTAGGACCCAGCCATTTACTCGGTGCCTACAGGAGCCTGCCCCCAGCGAGCCTACAGAAAGCCTGGTTCCTTCCCCACAAGGCGCCTATAGGGAAAGGAGACAGAAAAGCAAATAGAAAAGTGTACAGATTCCAAGGTGCTTTGGGAATCCAAAAAGGAGTCATTTCGCCCCCCCCCCCCCCAGCCCCCTGCCACCCCAGACAGAAGAATGGATGGGAATATTCTTGAAGGAAGTGAGGTAGGCTGCTACAGCCTTGCATTTGAAGCCCTTCCGGATCTTGGCCCCAGTGACTGTCCCAGAAGTCTGTCTTGCCGGGTCAAGTACATTTCCTGTGCCCATCCATGCTCTCCTGTCTGACTTTGCTCAAGACTGCAAGGTACGTGGGAGCGGTACACCATGTGTCTTCCTCACCCATGTCCACAGAGACCAGTGCAAAGACCGGCTGAAGGCTCACATGAATAAACGTGCAGTGTGCAGGCTCAAAGCTTGACCAAACTCAGAGACTCAGGCCAGGCGTGGCCTTCGTGCAGCTGGCTCGCCAGCTGGTGATGACTGCCCCCTTCCGGAGCTCTGCTTAGAAGCGTGCTCAGTCCCCCAGTCAACCCAGCCTAGAGTTCCGAACGGGCGGGGCCTGCCACAGACACCACACACCCGCTTCTACCCCAGTTTCCCTTGTGACTAGACCCCCGTCTCTGAACACCAGCCTGAGTCTGAGACTCTCAACCAGCTCTTCCCAAGCCCTTCCCTTTGGGGACTGGTTCCCCTTGCATTTATCCTCAGCTGTGATTTCTGTCCTCTTGAGAATGGGCTGATGGCACAGAACTGACCCCAGCCTTTTCTGGTAGCACCTTTTCCTCTCGCACCTACTGCAATGGAGGCCAAGTTAGCTAGACCCTTTTTCACACCGTGCCCTGGACTGCTCAGCCTCTCTCATTTTCCCAGCCTGTCCTATCTTCCTCCTCACATTCCCTAGGCCCTATGCTCACCCCCGCCAGTAGCCTCACACAAGTTGTCCCCAGGTTAGAGAGTCTTTTCAAATGCAGCCTCTTCCCTCATTCCCCCCTCTCTGGATGTAAGTCTTCTCTCCTTTGAAGTCCCTGCACCTGCACCTCACTTGGAGACCTCCTGACCTCGAATCACAGTTGTTGGTTTACCTGTGGTCATTTCTAGTAGGCTGTAAACCAAGCACACATCTTTATTTGTATCTCAAGGAGGTCCTCCATCACCGCTTGCTGAAGAGATGAAGAAGCCCAAGAAAACACCAAGCACAAACTAAGTGAAATTGAATGGTCTCTCTGACGCTTGGCCTGTTCCCCCCAACTCAGCCTGCCCACCACCCCCATCAATCATTCGAAAGCATTGTCATTCTATAGCACACACCAAAGAAACTAGTGGCTCCCCATTGCCTATAGCATTAAATCCACATTCCTTATCCTGAATCAAGCCTTCCCCCAGCCACTTTGCCACATCTGGCTTCAGTCCCTACTTGTCCCACCTCATCTCCTGACACTTTCAAGTCCTCACCCCAGCAGTACTTCTTTAAGGGCCGATTTGTCCCTCTTTTCTATCTTAATGTCTAGAGCTCTTCATCCTGGGAAATTTTATTTTCCTTTCCTCATTCCCGTCTTACCACCTGTGTAGTTTGGTTATTGGTCTGGCTAAGAACTCAGTGCTAAGATTTTTTAGGATAAGAAGGGCCATCATGCAAATGCTGAGAGATTCTGTCCGAAAAAAAAAAAAAAAATCCTTGTTTTGGAAAATCATGCGGTTGCACATGTGAAAATGAGAACCCACTCAAGGTTCCTGGGACAGAACCCTGAGGAGATCATGAAGCTGAAGGTAAATGTTTGCAGTTTTCAGTCTGAGAAGCTGGGTGTTCTGTTTGGTAACACAACCATGTCTACAGGGTAGGGAGATGGATAACGTGTCTTGAGTTGCAACAAATTTAGCTGATACTGTATCTGAACTTTGGTTTGTTCCTGCAGAGTGTGGGATTTCTTTATGGGGAGTTGCTTGCTAATAATAACAGCAAACAGTTGTTACATACTTACTATGTGCCAGCCTGAGATAAAGCCTTGCAAGGATTAAGTCCTGTAATCCTCACAACAAATTTGGGATATTTCAGACGAGGAAAAGAAAGCTCTGAGAAGTTGGGAAGCATGTCTTACAAGAAAGAATCACAGCCAAGATGTGCACGCCAAGAGTTTGAGTCCACAGTCTATGCTCCACAGAACACATCTTTGTTTTTTTTTAAATCTCATCCTTTTAAAACTTCTTTTTTGGGGTATGCTTCCTAAGGAATATTGTCATACATGCTTATTACTTGGGAGTGCAAACTCAAAAACCCTTTACTGGCAGGAGTGCCCACCACACTTTGCCATTGGTTTTCATGTGTTGTATTGCATTATTTGCTTTTGCTTCATTTTCATTGGTCATATTTCTCTCAAGGAATTTGAAGTCTCTTTGGATTGTGTCTTAAACTTCCACTCTGTCTCCTACACCAGGCCCAAGTCTCCCTAAACACTCACTGAACTGAATTAAACCGATATTCCAATGACCTTCTCCCGCTGCCAGTGAAAATATATAACAGCATAGATTTCTAGACCTTCTGGGGCAGGCTGGAGCTGTTACCAAGCCCTGCAAATAGAACAACATAGCAACTTAAAAATAATTCTACTGTGCAAACATGAAAAGTGTTACTGCAGTCTCCCAGAGGTGTATAATGCATTTGAACTTTAAAACACCAAATTGAACTTGTATTTAATTTAGGGTTTTGCTCTTCAGGAAGCTCAAAATGCCCCTGGGCGATCTGTCGCCTTGGAGGTAGTTATAGTGTGTCTTTGGCTCCCTCTGCCGGCAAAAATGAAAAAGTAAATTTTTTTTTTTTTTTTTTTTTTTTTTTTAAATTTGAAGAAATTCTGTAATGTCTGATGTCTACTGCATGTACTGCCTGAGGAAATTCACCTCAGGGTCAGAAAAGGTTTCGGAAAACTTACTGAATCTTTCTCCTCTGGTGGCAACTAAACATACATTTTCATTCCTTTTACATGCTAACATTGCTGCCTATGAAGCTAGATTCACTATAACCTGCTTACTAATTGTCATAGAACACACATAGCTTGTTCCACTGTGGCTTTCCCAGTCTTCTGTCTGGGGGTAAAAAGTACAACTTTGATCGCTAGCAGGGTTTGTCACATAAGCCTTGTTCTCCCTCCCAGTTTGCTAACCCTGTATCTTGGTAATGTTTTCTGTGACAGGACAAGGGGGTCTTAACTAGTGAGAGGAACCAAATATCTAAAAGTCTTTGATTCATCAAGTGGAATTAGGAACACATGCATCTTTCCCTAGTATGTTGTATCTTTCCCAATGCCCCCTTTCCAGAACCTTTTTTTTTTTTTTCAATTTTATCTATTTGACAGAGAGAGAGAGCACACAAGCAAGGGAGTGGCAGTCTAGGCAAGAGGGAGAAGCAGGCTCCCCAGTGAACAAGGAGCACAATATGGGACTTGATCCCAGATTCCAGGATCATGATGTGAGCCAAAGGCTGATTTGATGCCTAACCCACTGAGCCATCCAGGCTCCCCTTCCCAGAACCTTTATATCTGAGTCTAAAGTGTTACTTAGTTATGTCAATGACTGATCACTTGAGAGCTGGCTCCAACGCCCCTAGGCAGAGTTTCTCTATGTGGTGTTCGCACAGGAGCACTGAGGCCTCTCTTCCCCTGTATCTTCATGTTCAACTCCAAGCATCAGTGAAGACTGAGATGCCGCCAGTGTCTGGTACATTGCAGAGTTCAACCAAGATTTGTTTACATAAATATGGTGTAAAGTCATACTCTATTTTGTGGGCTAATTTTGTATATGTGAGAATTCCTTGATAATGCAAAGATGTATTTTACTTCATTAATCTTAAAGGGGGTATAACAATGCTATACATAAAATGTTTGTTGTCAAGGAGTGTTACTTGTATTACAGCGGAATGAAACAGGCCTGGCAGAGTTCAGCCATTTACTGTTTGGAGGGGCAATCTACCATGGGCCCTTAGCACCCTTGCACAATCTTGCCACATATGCTAAGAATGCAAGACCCTGTTCATGTGGGCCATGTCTCAGGGTTGTGCTTGCAGTGAGCAAACTTGAAGGATGAGGGTGTCTCCCCGTGGGACAAAGAGAAGGCCTGCTTACTGCTTGCTCCATAATGGTGCGTTCCCCAAGTTTACCATTCCTCTCCTGTAACACAACCCATTTTGTGAGCAAGCATCCATCTAGACCCATCTGCTTCATTCCTGGGAGAACTGGGGTTCAGAAAACCAACATAAACATGTTGATACCCTGGCTACTGCTTTTGCTGTAACAGTCTTTCATTTCTGACCCAGTATTCTCTTGTGTGCTCGGTCAGGATCCATGAAAATGACAAGCAGACATGTTAACCTGAAAGGAGGGTAAAATCTCAGATGCTTCACAGTTCTTGATACTTACTTTCTGGGTGTCAGTACACAATTAATTTAACCTCTCTTAGCTGCAGTGTCCTTTATAAAGGGGACAAGAGTACCTGCCTTGCGGCACTATTGTGGGGTTAAGAAAGAATGGAAAGATCCCTACCACACTAGAATCTTCCTGGGAATTCTTCTCTTCAGAACACTGACAGGGATTGCTTTGCTTTGATGGCCGAAGATGCTAGGCAGGGACGAGCGGCGTGGACCACGGTCTGGATTGTGGCTGACCTTGGTTTGGTGCAGAAGTGGGCCGTGGAGCTACCTCAAGAGCGCGCGCAGCGGCGCCACAGCAATTGCTACGTGGGCGGGGCTCGGAAAGCCGCAACTGATTGGAGCGGGAAGCCAGGGATTTTGTCTGCAGCGGTTGCATAGCAACCACGCAGTATTTACTTAGATTGTTTATTTCAAGTGGCTTCGGGGCCGTGCAGAAGAGGACGACTGGGTGTGGGGGGCACTGAAGACCCCACCCCCCTACCCCATCACCCACCTGATTCCTGGCGACGGTGCCAGTCCAAGGAGCGTCTGTCTCGGCCGCCGCCCTCCCCCCACCCCAGAGCAATCCCGCGGCCGCGCTCGGGCGCGCGCCCTCCAGCCACACGCATCCGCACACGCAGGCTCCCGGCGCTCCCACGCGCGCAACCACTCTCGCGGCCGCCGCCCACGCAGCCGCGTGCTCTCGGCGCGCGGGTTGGGGGTGGCTGCGCGGCACCCGTGGAGGCGGCTCCCGGCACTTGGATGAGCTCTCAGAGGATGCTGCGGCGCGGGGCGCGTCGCCCCCCTCAGTCCACCAGAGCCCGGATACCTCAGAAATTCGGCTCTGGGTCTGTGGGGAGCGAAATGCAACCCAAACCCCATTTTACTGAACCCTGCGCAAATAAAACTCGCACAAGCACGCACACAGACGCCGCCGCGGCCCGCCGGGGAAGAGTCCGGCACCCGGGAGGGGCCGCCGTTCGAGATCGGCCGCTAAAAGGTGCGACGTAAGTGCCGGGCGCTACCGGACCGGCTTAACCGCGCAACGGCCGGCCTGGTTCCGCGTCGCCGGGGCCGGGGCCCGGGCGGGGCGTGACCGGCCGCCGGAGAGAGCCGGTAGGCGGGGGCGCTCGGGGCAGGAAGGGACCGGGGGGGCGGGGAACAGCGCGGGGTTGAGTCGTCCTGCGCGGCCGTGTCCTGGGCAGGCCGGAGACGGGGCTGCGGTAGCCCTCAGACCGACCGACCGACCGGGGCCCGGCGGACTTGCGGGTCTGGTCGACCTTGTGAGAGTCAGCTGCTGGCGAAGCACGGGCGCCTGCGGCTCACGTTCGGTGGCTGCTGCCCAGGCTTGCCATGCCCTGGCCTCGGCGACACAGACAGGAGGCTGGGGGGGCGGCTGAGGAGGTGGTGGGAAGGGCGCGGGGCCGTCGCCTCTGGCTTAACAGAGCAGATGCGCGAAGACTCCAACAGGTGGCTCCGTGGCGCAATGGATAGCGCATTGGACTTCTAGAGGCTGAGGACATTCAAAGGTTCCGGGTTCGAGTCCCGGCGGAGTCGCAGTTTTTCCCTCCGCTTATTTAACTTATTTTCTGACCCCGTCATTTATCTCCTCCCTCTTTTTTTCCTAGGCGGTTGAACTTGCGTCCTCTTCTCTGCCCTTTCTCCTCTTGTGAGCGGCTTTTGCAGCCGTTCCACCACTAGCCGCTCGCGCCGGGTACGCCCGCCCCACGCCTGGCTTCCTCAGCTGGGTGGGTCAGGCCAGCTCTCGGCGGAGCCTGATCCAGGAACTGCGAGGAGCCGCTCCGGGCGGCGGCCAAGCCAGATCTCGCGGTTTCGGCCCAAAGGTGGTCCGGTCTCGGGTGTTCCGAGGAGCTGCCCACACGCTCCAGGGCTCACACCCCTTTGCCCTGGTCCGCGACCGAGACCGCGACTGCTAGGGAAGGAGGGCGAGGAAAGGATGAGAAAACACGCCTACACCGTGATCTGCGCGGTGCTGGCTGGTTGCCTTTCCAGCCCAGAAGGCTTCAAAATTGTCACGTACCGGAACCCCCAGTGGGATCCTGTCAGATATGCAGATTTCCGGGCCTCACCGCGGAGCTCAGTTCAGCTGACTGGGGACCGGGCCCAGGAATCTGCATTTCTGATAAGAATACCCGCTGTTCTTCCCCAAGATTCGAGTGCGAAGAGCTCCGAGGTCCATTCTGCCGGTGAGCATCTGCAGGCAGGGATCGCTATCTTGTCTCTCCTCCCCTGACAACACATGGGTTTGCATGAGAGTTGGGTTCCTTCTTACGCAATGCGAATCAATGAATGAATGAATGGGATTTTCAAAATTCATTGTTAACAAACTCTGCTGTACATAATGTTAATAAGTTAGCATTTATTTAGCATTTAGCATTTGTTATATAACAGGTACTATTCAAGTGCTTTATGCATTTTAAAGCATTTAATCCTCCTGACGACCCTACCAGGTTGGTATTATCCCCTTTCATGGAAGGGGCATTTGAGGCAGGTTAAGTAACTTGTCCAGGAATACACAACTAATAAGCAGCTTGCCAAAATGCCTGGGTCTTTGGGTAAAACCATAATTCTGTATTGTCTTTTCACATGAGCCTTAGTTAAAGCTAATCTGGTTCTAATCTTAGGAGATACTTTGTTGGAGTCATGTTATTTTATAGATTAATATATGGAGAATTGAACTAATTCTGTTGAATCTTCCTATTTAAGAGAAGCAGGGGTGGGGGGAAGAACATATATACTTTTCCATTTGTTCAGTCCTTCTGTGCTCTTCAGAAGTATGTTAAAGTTTTCTGTCTATATATATATATTGATTTATTTGTTAACTTTATTTCTAGAGTTTCTTTTTTGTTGAGATCTTTTCTTCCATTTTATATATATATATTTTATAAAGATTTTATTTATTTGACAGAGAGAGAGAGAGAACAAGCACAAGCAGGGGGAGTGGCAAGTAGGGGAAGAAGCAGGCTCCCTGCTGAGCAAGGAGCCCAATGCAGCGCTCAATCCCAGGACCCTGGGATCATGATCTGAGCTGCAGGCAGAGCCGTAATTGACTGAGCCATCCAAGCGTCCCTTCCATTATATGTTCTAAGTGATTTTTGCTTGTATATAAGAAGGCTTTTGATATTTTAAAAATAATTTTATATCCAGCCATCTTGATTGAACTATTTTACTATTTAAAGTGATTTTTCAGGGGCACCTGGGTGGTTCGGTGGGTTAAGCCTCTGCCTTTGGCTCAGGTCATGATCTCAAGGTCCTAGGATCGAGCCTGGAATTAGGCTCTCTGCTCAAGGGGGAGCCTGCTTCCCTTCCTCTCTCTCTGCCTGCCTCTCTGCCTACTTGTGATCTCTGTCAAATAAATAAATAAAATTAAATAAATACATAAATAAATAAATGATTTTTCAGTTCCAAACCATGGGATACTACTTCACATCCACCAGAATGGCTGTAATTAGAAAGACAGGGGTGCCTGGGTGGCTTAGTCAGTTAAGTGTCTGGTCATCACCTCAGGGTCCTGGGATTGACCCCCACATTGGGCTCCCCGATCATCCAGGGAGTCTGTTTCTCCTCTGCCCCAACGCTTGTGTGTGCACTCCCCCCACCCTCAAATAAATCTTTAAAAAAAAAAAAAAGACAATAACAAGTGTTGGCATGGGTGTGGAGAAGTTAGAACCCTCATACATTGCTGGTAGGGATGTAAAATGGTACAGTCTCTTTGGAATATAGTTGGCAATTAATCAAAAGTTTATACAGAGTTACTATATAACCCAGCAGTTTCATGTCTAGGTATATACCCAAGAGAAGTGAAAACATATGTTAACACAAAAATCTGCACATGATTGTTCATAGTAGCATTATTCTTAATAAACAAAAAGTAAAACAACCCAAATGTCCATCAGCTGATGAGTGGATAAACAAAATGTGGTACATCCATACAATGGAATATTATTATTCAGCATTAAAAAATGAAATACTGATTCATGTTGCAACATGGATAAACCTTGAAAACTACGCCAAGTAAAAGAATCCAGTCGTAAAAGACCACACATTATATGATTCCATTTATATAAAATATCCTAAATAGGCAAATCTATTAAGACAGAAGTTAATTGTTGCCAAGTGCTGGGCCTAAGGGGAATGTGAAGTGACTGTGTATTTAATGGGATTTTTGGGGAGTGACAGAAATGTTCTGGAATAAGCAGTGATAATTGCATAACTCTGCATATACAAAAACCCAGTGTACTGCATATTTTTAAAAGACTGAATTTTATGGTATGTGAATTATATTTCAATTTTTTAAAAGGAAAAGTAGTTTTTCCAGTTGACTGTTGTTTTCTGGAAATATATGACTCACAATTGATTATATTTTTCTAATTCTTATGCCACATTATTATTTCTCTTATAATAGCATCTGGTGTTATCTCCAAAAAATATTAATTTCTGTGATGATGGTGATAGTAGACTGAGCTATCCTGTATCTGACCATTAAAGGAATGCTTCTCCACTAAGCATGATGCTAGTTTTTGGGGTGTTCCTGCACACACACACATGCATACACACACACACACACACACACACACACACACACACACACACACATTTATCACATTAAGAAACCATCCCTAGTTGTCAGTAATCTATGGAGGTTTTTTCCTTTGATCTGTTATTACTATGCAATATATTAACAGATTTTTCTAATATTTAACCCTTCTTGCATTTCTGAAGTGGATCCTACTTGGTTGTGATGCATATTTATTTCAGTATTCTAATATTTTTCATTTTTGTGTATTTGGAAAAATTGACATTTATTTATCTAGCATAAATGCAGTATTATTTAGAATGGCCCAAACTAGAAATAACCTAGATGTCTATCAATACTGAACTGTTTGTAAACAAACAGACTCATAAATACAGAGAACAAACTTGGTGGTTGCTGGGAGTAGAAGGATGGGAGAAATAGGTAAAGGAGATTAAGAGGTACAAACTTCGGTTTTAAAATAAGTCGCAGGGGACACCTGGGTGGCTCAGTCGGTTAAACGGCTGCCTTCAGCTCAGGTCATGATTCCAGGGTCCTGGGATCGAGTCCCACATCGGGCTCCTTGTTCAGCCGGCCTGCTTCTTTCTCTCTGCCTGCTGTTCCTCCTGCTTGTGTTCTCTCTCTGACAAATAAATAAAAATCTTAAAATAAGTCATGGGGATGAAAAGTACAGAATAGGAGCATATAATCAATATTGTAATATGTATGGTGACGGATGATGACTGCACTTACGGTGAGCATTGTGTAACATAAAGAATTGTCAATCACTGTGTTGTACGCTTGAAACTCATAAATGCCAACTACACTTCAATTAAAAAATTTTTTAAAATAATGAACTGTCTGACAAAAGTAGAGTGGTATAATTGAATACAATGCAGACCTTTTAAAATTGAGGAGGATGTATATATACCACTATGGAAAAATATCCCAGATTATATGAAAAAAGCTGGTATGAAAATAAGTGTGTCTAATGTGATTGTACTTGTGTTAAATAATGCAAATAATAGTAGTAATAACATGTGCCTTACTATGACTGTGTGTGCATAAGAACTTTCTGGAAGTATATACAGTTAACAGTGCTGGACCAGGAGGAGCAATGATAATAAGGGAGGGAAGGCTTGTTTTACTTTATATCTCATTTTAATGTTTGAATTTTTTCATAACAAGCCAATCTTATCCTTGTAATAAAAAAGTCAAGTTAAAAAAAACCAAACAAACAGCGAAAACAAAACCCAATACTAATGATGAAGGGGAAAAAAAAATTGTTCCTAGATCACTTTCACATGGGCAGCTCTGATACTGCTTACCCACTGAAGTTTTTCTGAATTGCAGTCAACATTTATTGACTCCTTACATTTCACTATATGCTGGATCTCAGCCATAAGTATACATTTTAGGAGATCCCCTCGTTAAAAGTGGAGAAATTTAAGCAAAATCTCTCTTTATAGTGGTTTTAGCAAGTAGCATGTCCTGAAGTTCTTGTACATGTTAAGGACTGTGAATTGCTTTTGGGGAGGCAGCACTGAGCTTAGATATGTGCCTTCCAGCCCCGCTCAGGCTATAGTGTGGATGCCTGGTGGGAGGAGAACAGGACTGGAAGCTGGGAGATCAATTCAGGGCAGGTGGAGTTGTCCAGGTAAGAAAAGGTGGAGGCTGGAACTAGGGAGGTGGTCTGGAGAAACCCAGAGCACAGACATTTGAGGGATAGGCAAGAATGAGTTTTTCAGAGTCTAGGAAAAGGCAGCAGGAGAGGTAGGAAGAGAACAAGAAGAAAGTATTCTACTTGACCAAGCAAGTTGCCTCTAGAGAAAGAGAGTCAAGAGGAAAAGCGAAACCTGTAACATTTTTCTAGATACCAACAAGTTTAGTTAGCCCTTGCCATTTAATTATTCCCCAAGTCCTACTAAATAATAATTATCCCCATTTTAGAGATGAGAAAATTAAGATGGAAAGATGTTATGGGAGTAAGGTGAAAAGATTAGCCGAGGAATGATGGGAAAACATCTGCTCTTTGGAGGCAGGTAGGAAGAGGGCAGGGATAAAAGCATGAAGATGAAGGGACAATTAAAGGCGTTAGTTGTGGAAGATGTTTACTTTGGGCTCTTTTACAGCTCTGCCTCACATTCCCAGGATTCAGGAAGGTATTGACTAAGAGGGAGTTGCCCCAGGGCAGGGAGACACTCCTATATTGCTGCCCGTGGTCCAAACACACTCAAAGGACCAAAGGCCAGGAGTGATTACATTTCAGCTTCCACCTGACCCGGGGCTTTCTACATCCATCACTATTTTAAAAATATTTTATAATCTCATTCGTCCTCAACTGGATATATATTTTTGAGTATTAGCTTTGTTCAAAGAACCACAATGGAAAGAAATACAAAGGTGAGAGAGACAAGAGTGCATTTTCAAGAGTTCACCCTAGTGTGGGGGGCAGGGAGCCATGCATTGATTATCCCACTGATTAGGATTGGCTTTGGTAGCAGGGAATTCAAAATAATGGATTCGACCAGATGGAGATTTCTTACTCATGTGAAAGTTCAGGCTTTGGCAACTACTTGGTCATGAGAGATGAGATCTAGGCTCCTTTTTATTCTTTCATCTTAAAATGAAGCTTTTTTACCTGATATACCAGAAGACTGCTCCTCCCCTGCCATCAGGTCAACATCCTAGTTAGTGGGAAGAAGAGAAAGGGACAGAGCCTCACTTCAAGCTCACCCTTCTCTGAGGGACACTTCCCAGAAGCTGGACATACCACTTTCATTTACATCCCATGGAAAGGTGAGAATCATAGCTTTTTTTTTTTTTTTTTTCCCAGGTAGCCACATTCCCAGGTAAAAATCACATCTGTAACTGGCAAAGAAAGGGGAAAAGTTCAGCAGTTTTTGCTGGTGATGTGGAAACAGGTATGCAGATAGCCATAATGCAAGGTTAAAATAAAAGTGTGAGTTATTACTAGCTCTGTGTGACCTTAGGCAGGTTACTCTCCGTGCCTCTTGTTCTTCACTTATAAAATGAGGATAATAGTAGCACCTACTTAGGTTTACCTAAGGTTACCTGAATTGTTATATATGTATGTCTCATAGATACATACATGCATAAACAGTTACATAAAAACCTGCTATATAAAAAATACCCGCTATATTTGTAAGTTCTTAGAATAGTGCCTAGTAGTAAGTGCTACATAGGTGTTTGTTAAATACAATAAAAAAGAAAAAACCACTCAAATGGGAATTTCAAGAGTGTACACATCAGTAGAGAAAATCTGATAAAACATTTTATGAAGAAATGTTGACTATCAATTCTGTGATGCCTGGGACATACCCCCAGCAGTGTGCCTTGCACAGAGTAGATGCTCAGAATACTGTTGGTTTTTTTTTTTTAAATTTGTTTGACAGAGATCGCAAGTAGGCAGAGAGAGAAGGAAGCAGGCTCCCTGCTGAGTAGAGAGCCCGATGTGGGACTTGATCCCAAGATGCTGGGATCATGACCTGAGCCAAAGGCAGAGGCTTTAACCCACTGAGCCACCCAGGTGCCCCAGAATACTGGCTTCTTATAAGTTTGAAAGGTCATGTGTTTTGTTAGGTGGGAAAGAAGCAAGGGATATTTTAGGTGGGGTTAACCATGTGAATAGATATAAAAGGTAAAAAAACCTCACTGTATCTGGCAGAGTGGCTGGCATGCCTAGAACTCATGCTCACTGACTGAAAACTCCATATCAACTAGTTTGGTTTGGCTGACGTGTATCAGTTGGGTCCAGGCAGAAAAATGCATTGCTCTAAGGAATTTAATAAAGGGGATTCTTTATTGATGGTGATGGAAGCGCTAAAAGTGTGGCAACCCAGAGATTGGAAAAGTAGGAAACCTCAGTCACCCTTAGTGCCACAGGGTCTTTGGGAAGAGATGGTGTTACCAGAACCCAGAAGCCTGGGCCATTCAGTGGCAGAGGGCTGCCTGGTGGAGACTGGGAAATGGCAGAGCCCCAACCCAATCTAAAGCCGGACAGAAATACCCTGACTTGTCCCCTCTCCTGCCATCCTGTCTTGGGTCAGTGCCTTACTGGGAAGCTAGTTGGTAAGTGAATGTGGATTCAGGGGCTATGTCTTCTTCACTGGTGTACCCTGATGCTTCAATAGTTTTTAACACTCAATTTTGTGGTGACTGGCTGGCTTTCAGACGAATGAATTTGGTGGAAAGTAATCAGAATTGAATAAAAGAACTGTGGAGCAGCAGTGAAAGCCCAGCCGAAGAGTCTGTAGTTTATGAGAGTTTCCCAAAGCTCAGTAATCTGGACATTTAAGAAATAGTGGGTGTTTCCCTGGCCGGGCCTGGCAGGTGACAGTAACAGAAAAAAGTAGAGAACAGAGAGACCATGGGATACAAAGAATTTTTTGAGATGTCTGACTGATTGGGTCCAGACTGGTTAGGAGGAAAATGTATCCTGATGGGTGGAGGATTGGGAGAGTAAGAGCAGGTGCAATGCTTGAGATCAGGACTTCACAATCTCTGGGGGTGGGGCCCAGGCATCCATATTATTGAAGCCATTTCAGGTAATTCCAAAGTGCAGCCAAGGCTGGATTGGAAGGAGGAAGAAGGCTAGGCACCTGGGTGGCTTAGTTGGTTAAGCATCTGCCTTTGGCTCAGGTCTTGATCCCAGGGTGCTGGGATCCAGATACCACCCCCCTTCCCCGCCCAGGCCCCTGCTCAGCAGGGGGTCTGCTTCTTCCCTTGCCCCTCCTCCCACTTGTTCTCTTTATCTCTGTGGAATAAATCAAATCTTTAAAAAGAAAATAAAAGGGAAGGCTAACAGATTGGGGTACCCTGAGAGTTCAGAATCTTGACCTTTGAAGTTTCAAGTAACAAATCTAAGGCAATGATAGCAATTGACTGAAGTTGAGTGGAAATGAGGGTAACTGGAATTGATGACATTGAATTTGAGACTGAGGAACTGTAGGGTCATTTTGATTATCATGTTTTTCATTGAATCAGGATAGTGATTTCACTATAAGGAAAACCAAGAATCTCTCTAAAGGTAAAATATGTAAAAAGGGCAGCAGTTGCAATCACCAAAGCATGGGGAAGGCACTGGCCCAGTTGTTTAGTACCCTTTCATGTCACTTTGATAGCTGGTCTCCTCCACATTGAGGCAGCTGAGATGACCTGTTGTGAAGCTGAAGTGGGGAGAAGTGGCAGTTTTGGCTGGAAGGGCAGATTGTAGATAAATTAGCCAAGGTTTTAATGAACTTCACATTCCAGAAGTAAGCTATGACATACTCATCATCTCACTGCTGTTTTTGCATGTATGTGTGTACATATGCGCACATATACATTTAAGGAAAAAAATAAGTCTTGCTGATAATACACAGACTTTAAGATATAGAAAAAGTCTAGTTAACTACAATGTGTCTTGTCTGTACTTCTACTTTAATATGTTACTCTTCTGAACTTCCCTGAGTTATGGGCTTGGGTAGGTGTAGGAAGGAATGAGAGAGACTGAACAAAGCTGCATACATTTCTGTTCACACAGATGACTATAAGCACATATTTTTTCCCTGTCGTTTTAAAAAAGATCTGGAATACACCTAAGGAACAAGACCTCAGAATTTCAGTATGTTGCATGGAGTTTGAAGTCAGGATTTGGTGCCTGAGCCTTACCAGTCCCACTTTTTTTTTTTTTTTTAAGATTTTATTTATTTATTTGACAGAGATCACAAGTAGGCAGAGAGGCAGGCAGAGAGAGAGGAAGGGAAGCAGGCTCCCCGCTGAGCAGAGAGCCCGATGTGGGGCTCGATCCCAGGACCCTGGGATTATGACCTGAGCTGAAGGCAGAGGCTTTAACCCACTGAGCCACCCAGGTGCCCCTACCAGTCCCTCTTTTGCAGTTCTGGTGGTAACTATTAAGAGTCCTGAGGAAGAAGGCACCACTCCGCTCATAGCTGGAAGAGACCCCCCGACTGCATGACTTCTCACCTAAGTTGCGATGAACAACTTAGGTCCTCATCATCCCTTACCTTTAGTAGAAAAAGCGTGGCTCAGGAAAGCCCCAAGTCCACCTTCCCACTTTCTTTGGAAGAGAGGATGACAGGCCTGCACCCTAACACGAAGTGACAGCACATGTTTTCTGACCTGTTAATACAGCAACTCTCTTCATTTGTAAAAACAGAGCCCAGTATCTTGGCTCACTTCAATCTTGTTAGCAACTCCTTCTCCTTCAGGACAAGGAAGGAGGTGGGTGAAAAGTAGAATTTCCTAAATGACTATGCATTCAGTCCACTTAACCAGTCCAGAGCCTCAGTGCCACACAAAGTATGTGGGTCTTTTGGTTTTATAGCAGTTCTGTGCTATTCTGACGAAAAATTTCACATGTCCTCCTATTTTTAAAAGAACATTACAGGGCGCCTGGGTGGCTCAGTGGGTTGGGCCGCTGCCTTCGGCTTGGGTCGTGATCTCAGGGTCCTGGGATTGAGTCCCGCATCGGGCTCTCTGCTTAGCGGGGGGCCTGCTTCCCTCTCTCTCTCTCTGCCTGCCTCTCCGTCTACTTGTGATCTCTCTCTGTCAAATAAATTAAAAAAAAATATATTAAAAAAAAAAAAAAACATTACAAGGTGCTAAGCATGTTAGGTAAGTATCTTGAAACTTCCAGATCAATTCCCCTACTAGCGGAGTCACCGAGTGACCTCATCTGATACCCTGTAGAGTACAAGCCACCCAGCCAAGCCCTGGCCCGCCAATCAGGATATGTAAGAACATGGTGGTGCTTCTGAGTCAGAGTTTTGGGGATAACTTGTTATGCACTAATAACTGAAACATCTACTGTCCACAACCCATCACCTCTACCTAAAATAATTTTGCCTTCCTCATCATTCATGTTAAGATTTACTGAGACCTTTTTTCCACTTCAGGACCTCTTGAGACTGTTACCTAACTTCACATTTAAGTTCATACTGAGGTTTCATTTCTTTAATAAAACACTGATCTGCTATTACATTTAATTACAGGTCATGCTACTAACCTAGCTTCTTGGGATTGTTAATAATTGGAAGTGTTATTTCTTCACTTTTAAAATTAGAAACACTTCTTCCTCACTTTTAGCTGTGTAATCATAAAAAGACCTGCATTTTACATCTCAATTGGCCAGATGCTTATTAGAAAGCATTTTTGTTTCAACCCTTACTGATTTTCTGAAAGATCTTAATGAAGACTTCACTGAAAACTTTCAATAAAATGTTCTGGTAATCACTCTGAACAATAGTTGTCAGTGACGGAGAGATTGAACTGAAAATGTATATACCTCAGAAATGATTATGAACATTTTTGTCATTAGATGTTTTCTTGTAACTTACTAAGAGTGGGATCCCCTAAGTTTATTCCAGTTATTTAAAGTTATATTGAACTCCAGGGGCATCTGGGTGGCTCAGTGGGTGAAGCCTCTGCCTTTGGCTCAGGTTATGATCTCAAGGTCCTGGGATCGAGCCCACATCAGGCTCTCTGCTCGGCAGGGAGCCTGCTTCCCCTGCCCTCTGCCTTGCCTCTCTGCCTCCTTGTGATCTGTCAAATAAAATCTAAAAAAAATTATTTAAAAGATTGTATTGAACTCTGGGCAGCCAAGTAAGGCCTCTCAACAGACATCCTTGTTATGGGGATCCATGAGAAGTTTCTCAGGTCTTAATAATAAGGAATAATGGGGTTTCTCTAAAACAGTTAGGTTTTATCACAGAACTGATTTTTGTGTCGGATACTAGGAAGCTCAGAGCCCACCTTTACCAACTGTTATACTCAGTTTCACAGAATCATTTTACTGATTTCACCCTGGCTCCATCTGATTTCTTCCACCCTCCTTTTCCTCTCCCTCATTTCCTCACTTAACAAACTAGTTGTGTAATAGGAATTTCTAGTAAGTGGTCTTAAAGGCACTGTGCAGCAAGATGGGGTGTTTCAGAAATCTTTCACGCTCTTAGGGTATTTTGAAGGCCCTTCTTCTGTCCGCACACTCTACCATGTCAGCACTCTGTATGCTTTGTAATGCTTCTCAGTTGAGGAGTCAGGGTACCTTCTCCTAGTCAGGAAGCCTTAGATGAGTCCCAGTGAGTAACCTTTAGTGACACAAGCCAAAAGTCACTAAAACCTGCTTCTCATCAGAACTGCTTTGCTTAAAAAAACAAGGAAAATATATCCGTTATTCAAATTTCCAGATATTTATAGAAGACTGGGAACACTAAGACCACCTTCTGACCTTTACCTGTAATTATACTTTGATACCCTTTAGTTTTGAAGACTTAAAATTTCTGAAGATCACATTTGAGATGAAGATGCTGTATTACCAGTTTCAGTTCCTTAAAATAAACATTAGTAGAGGTGACTTTAAATGATTTTTAGTTAAATTATTTCAGCTTATTACACTAAGTACTTTGTAATTGTTAAAAACTCTATCTTGTTCCAAGTTATTTAAGTGGCTTACAAAAATGAATATAATGAAATAAAATTAAAAATGAATCTGGAGACAAAAGAGAGCATGTTAAAATGTAACTAAAAGTAAATACTCAAAACACATACACCTAAGGTGGTTTAAGGACAGAGGTGGACTTAGTGCTTAGGCTCAGTTCTCTTTCCTTAGCACTGCCTTCTAATCCAGAAAGCACTAATGCTGCTTTTTGTGTGGCAAAGATTGTAAGTCACTAATGTTGTTTTACTTGTAATATGAACTGTAACATCAGAAATATGTCACGGCTGCAGTTTTCAGGTACCAAATAATTCAACCTACAGTAGCATTCATGAGTCAGAAACCATCCCCAAAATCATATGGTAGGTAAGAAGTTGGTCCACACCTTGACCCTGAGAAAAACTGGGTAAAGTCCTCAAACTTTCTGTGTACAGGGATCATACCAAATGATTAACAATTTTGAGTGTTCTTATGGCAGAGTAGCATGAGTTGAAGCAGTGTTCTGAGAACAATGACTCCTTCTGGAAGAATGTGTAAAGGGTAAACTAACTGTTACTTCTTGTTTTGGTATTTAATTCTTTCATAGCTGGTCCTTATTTTACCCAGAAGGCAAAACTTAATATTCTTGGAATAAAAGTTTTTCTGTAAAAGAGAACAGGTATAGATATTTGCCTAACTTCACCTATAAATGTCACAGTCAGTTCTATTACTAGGCTGGTTATGATCCCAAAAAATAAATACAAAATGCGAAATTTTAAATTTACTGAAATCCCAAGCAGTTTGCTGGGAAAATAGAGGTTCCATATACAATGACATGAAAGGAAGAAGCCACTAAAATGCGTTATGAGAAATTGCCAATACTCCTTAGGTACCACAAATAGATCAGTCAGGATGTGTACTACTATTGGAGATGAAATAAACTGAGCCACTTTAAAATTATTTCTGGCCAAGTTAAAATTATCTTATTTATGCCTAATTCACCTGGAACACAACACTGACTCTGAATAAAATTAATCTTTCCTATTTCAACTGCTAAAGATAACCGTTCTCTTGCTTTGTCCACCCTTAACCCAAACTTTCTAGGAAGTCTTCTTTACCTTAAGTCCTTTCTATATAGCTTCATTTCTTGTGTCATATACTAACACACATTTCCTCCAAGAATACTTTGGCTTCAACTACAACTTTTATGCTTACAACAAGCAGGTTTCTGTATCCCAGGTTCACCAATTTTCTGGACCTGAAATTAGAAAAGGGCATTTCTGGTATACCGTCTCCCTTCTACCTACACCTACACCTACAGACACACAGACACACACAGCATTTCTGGTATACCGTCTCCCCTATACACAAAAACACACACGCACACAAAATGCACGCATGTGCTACAGTATTGTTTAGTTTTGATCATGTAATTCTAAAGCTTTCTGTATATGTTAACAAGCTATACTTTCTAAATGTTTTTAATTCAATTTTCTTTAAATAACCAAGTGCTGAAACTTTACAAAAATGGTATTCATCTTAAAATGGTCGAGGTTTTCCTTTTTCTCCCTCAAAAGGTCTAAGCATGGGTGGGTCTTTCGTAGACACACCTGTTTTTACCCCAAGGGATATGTGTCGATTCTCCCTCAAGTCAACTTTTTTTCAAACAGGGCCATCTATATTAATTTGTGTGATTTTGTTAATTTTCAAAACATCTTGAGTAAATAAAGGGAGATATAAAATACTGTGGCTTGATTGCTGAATCTTAATTGCGAAATTTCTTCTTCTTTCGAAACTTCTTTCCTGCTGCATTTGCTGCTTTTTCAGCCATGATCTCTGAGTACTTCCTTCGGTTATATCTAAAAAGAAAAACCAAACTTTTAGGTTCTGAAGTATGACAACAGAAGTTAATGTAATAGGGGTGGTGATGAGGTGGTGTAACTTCTAAATCTCAAAAAATTATTTGCATTTTCACTATCTTAGCATATTCGTACTAAATTCCACCATGTGGAACCATATTTGGAGTTAGGGGACTGAGCAGTAAACCAGACAACCATAGCCCCCACCCTCAGAGCCTGTAGTTTAGTGAGGGAAAAAAATGGCAACTATAAGAGAGGGCTTTTGAAAACATTCAACCACTAGAGGACCATGTACCATATCCAGTTACCAGATGACATCAAATGCTTTAAAGACTTTTGTAGGACGAAAATGTAAAAACAGACTGATGCAGAAGCAGGTATGAGGCTCTAATTATCTTTAAGCTAGATATTAGAGAGATTTGCACTAGCTCATTTTTGTTTTGTTCATGAAAATGTCAATGTGTAATGGGATATTTTATTTTAAAAGGAATCAACAAATATTTTTAAAGTTTCTTAATTTTAACTGCCATTATGGTAAATATTGATAAATGTAGTCCACAGATGTTCAAAAGAAGGGCTCACCAGTAGTTTGATTCGGAAAAATTAAGAATTCTTTAACTTTATAAAACTGTTCTGACCACTTTAACTGTGTTATATGAATCTGTTATTACTAAACCTCAGGATTAGCTGATACTCTCTTTAAAACAAGCTATTTAAGCCTTTTACAATTTAACAGCTCACTCAATCCTACAAGAACCCAGCACAATTTACACATTCTAACAAACCTAAGATTACACTGAAAATGAAACAAAACCAAATCAAATGTGTTCAAACTTAAGTGACAACAAAGTAACACTGCTGTCACATGGGATGTTACATATGAATCCAATGGTGACCACAAATCAAAAACCATAATAGATACATAAAAAATAAAGAGTAATCCAAACATAATACTAAAGAAAGCCATCAACCCCAAGGGAAGAGAGCAAGAGAAGGACAGAGAAAAACTACAAAAACAACCAGAAAACTATTAAAATTGCAGTAACTACAGACCTAACAGCAATTATTTTAAATGTAAAGAGACTAAATGCTCAATCAAAAGACACAGGGGACTGACTGAATCAAAAACAAGACTCATCTATATGGTGCCTACAAGAGGTTCGCTTCAAGCTTAAAGACACATATAAACTGAAAGTGAAGGAGATATTCCATGCAAATGCAGTGGGGAAAAAAGCCAATTAGCAATACTTTCATCAGGCAAAGCAGACTTTAAACAAAGACTATAGCAAGATACACAGAATGGCATTATATAATAAAGAGTTCAAATGAGGATATAACAACAGTAAATTTCTATGCATCCAATATAGAAGCATCTAAAAAAAGCAAAAATTAACCGACATGAAGGGAGAAGCAGACAGTAATACAACAGTAGGGCACTTTAACGCTCCATTTACATCAATAGATGGGTCATCCGAACAGAAAATCAACCAGGAAACAATGGCTTTTGATGACACATTGGATGAGCCGGACTTAACAGATACGGAGAGAATGTTCAGTTCAAAAACAACAGAATACATACACATTTTTTTCAAGTGCACATGGAACATTCTCCAGGACAGACCACATGCTAGCCCACAAAACAAGTCTCAATAAATTTAAGAAGACTGAAATTATACCACGCATTTTTTCTAAAGAATGATATGAAACAAAATAAATTATAAGGGAAAAAAAAACATAAATAAATGGAAGCTAAACAACATACTACTAAAAAACCAAAGGGTCAATGAAGAAATCAAAAAGGAAAGCAAAAAAAAAAAAAAAAAAAAAAAAAAAAAAAGAAGACAAATGAAAATGAAAATGGTCAATTCTGGGATGTAGCAAAAATGGATCTGAGAAGTTTACAGTGATACAGGCCTACCTCAATAAACAAGAAAAACTTCAAACAATCTAGCCTTACACCTAAAGGAACTAGAAAAGAACAAAGCCCAAAGTTGGCAGAAGAATGGAAAAAGTGAGATTAAGGCAGAAATAAAGACTAAATAGAGACTAGAGACTAAATAGAAATAGAGACTAAAAAACAAAAAAGCCAGGGATGCCTGGGTGGCTCAGTCAGTTAAGCTGCTGCCTTCGGCTCAGGTCATGATCCCAGGATCCTGGGATCGAGTCCCACATTAGTCTCCTTGCTTAACGGGGAGCCTGCTTCTCTTTCTGCCTCTGCCTGCCACGCTGCCTGTTTGTGCTCTCTCTCTCTCTCTCTGACAAATAAATAAATAAAATCTTAAACAAACATCAACAACAAAAACTCAAAAAAATTTTAGAAAAAGCCAGACTCATCAAGAAAAAAGAGAACTCAAAATCAGAAATGAAGAATTAGAAGATGCCACAGGAATATAAAGATTTACAAGAGAATACTATGAAAAAGTATATGCCAACAAATTGGGACAACCTAGAAAAAAACTGAGTTGCTAGAAATGGACAATCTTCTAAAACTAAATCAGGAAGAAATAGAAAACTTGAGATCTATTACTATGAACAAAACTGAATCAGTAATCAAAAGATTCCCAACAAAATTCAAGACCAGATGGATTCATAGCTGAATTCCACCAAACATTTAAAAGAGGAGTTAATACCTATTCTTTTCAAACTATTCCAAAACAATAGAAAACGAAGGAAAACTTCCAAATTCATTTATGAGGCCAGCATTTCTCTAATACTGACGCCAAAGACACTGCAAAAAAAAAAAAAAACAACCCTACAGGTCAATATGCCTGATGAATACAGGTGCAAAAATCCTCAATAAAGTATCAGCAAACATGGGGCACCTAGGTGGCTCAGTGGGTTAAAGCCTCTGCCTTCCGCTCAGGTCATGATCCCACCCAGGGTCCTGGGATCGAGCCCCACATCAAGCTCTCTGCTCAGCAGGGAGCCTGTTTCCTTCTCTCTCTCTCTCTCTCTGCCGGCCATTCTATCTACTTGTGATCTCTGTCTGTCAAATAAATAAATAAAATCTTTAAAAAAAAAAAAAAAGAATATCAGCAAACCAACAATACATTGAAAACATAATTTACCATGATCAACTGGGATTTAATCTACACATGCAAGAGCAGTAAAATATTTGCAAATCAATGTACATTGACAAGAAAAAGAATAAAACCCTATGATCATCTCAAAAAAAAACCAACCACAAATCAAAAAACATTTGTTAGGGTGCCTGGGTGGCTCAGTTGGTTAAGCATTGGACTCTTTGGCTCAGGTCATGATCATAGGGTAGCGAGATCAAGCCCTATGTTGGGCTCCCTGCTGGGCATGAAGCCTGCTTAGGATTCTTTCTTTCTCTCCCTCTGCACCACCCCCTTTAAAGAAAAGTCAAAGTACAACATCCATTCATGATTTAAAAATTCTCAACAAAGTGGGTTTAGAAGAAACATACCTCAACACAGTAAAGGCCACATACGAAAAATAAACAACTAACGTCATAATGGTGAAAACCCAATAGCTTTCCCTCTAAGATTAGGAACAAAACGAGGATGTCCATTCTCACTGCTTTTACTCAATACAGTACCAGAAGTCCTAGATGCAGCAATTAAATAAGAAAAATAAAAGGCATCCAAATTGGGAAGGAAGAAGTAAAACTGTCACTATTTACAGGTGACATGACACTACAATGAGAAAACCCGGAAGACCCTGCCAAAAACTATATCAGAATAAATGAATTCAGTTAAGCTGCAGGATACAAAATTGATATACAGAAATGCTGTATTTCTATACACTAATAACAAAGTAGCAGAGAAGTTAAGAAAACAATCCATTTACAACTGTACCAGAAAAAAATAAAATACCTAGGAATAAATTTAACCAAGGAGACCGAAAGACCTGTACTCTGATAGCTGTAAGACACTGATGAAAAAAATTGAAGACAGCACATACAAATGGAAAGATATCAAGCTCATGGATTGGAAGAATTAATACTCTTAAAATGTCCATAGTACCTAATGCAATATAGAGATTCCATGCAATTCCTAACGAAATATCACAATATCATTTTTTTGTAGAGCTGGAACAAATAATCCTAAAATTTATACAAAACCATAAAAGACCTCAAATAGCCAAAGCAATCTTAAGAAAGAATAACAAAGCTGGAAGTATCACAATCCCCGATTCCAAGATATACTACAAAGCTACAGTAATCAAAACAGTAAGGTACTGGTATAAAAACAGGTAAGTGGAACAGAAGAGAGCCCAGAAAGAAACACACACTTATATGGCCAATTAATCTATGACAATGGAGGCAAGAATATACAATGGAGAAAAATAGTCTTTTTAATAAATGGTGTTGGGAAAACAGGATAGCTACATGCAAAGGAATGAAACTGGACCACTTTCTTACACCATATGCAAAAATCAAAATGGATTAAAGACCTAAATGTGAGACCTAAAACAGTAAAACTCCTAAAAGAAAACATAGGCACCAATCTCTTGGAATGTAAGTCTTAGCAAAATATTGATAGGTATGTCTCTCCAGGCAAGGGAAACAAAAGTAAAAATAAACAAGTGGGACTACACTACTTGCAAAAAAGAGTTTTTGCAGAGCAAAGGAAACCAATAAAACAAAAAGGTAACCCACTGAATGGGAGAAGATATATGTGCAAATGATAATCTGATAAGGAGTTACTATCCAAAATATGTAAGTAACTTACACAACTCACATCAAAACAAAAAACAAAAAAAAAAAACAAACAAACAA
Organism: Lutra lutra; assembly: GCF_902655055.1. Classification (NCBI taxonomy): domain Eukaryota; kingdom Metazoa; phylum Chordata; class Mammalia; order Carnivora; family Mustelidae; genus Lutra; species Lutra lutra. The sequence goes on along the minus strand of NC_062281.1, from coordinate 117,335,677 downwards.
AAACCCCAAACAGTCTGATTAAAAAATAGTCAGAGGGCCCGAGTGTTTCCCCAGAGACATAAAGAAAAGGGCAACACACACATGAAAAGATGTTCCACATCACTAATCACAAGGCAAATGCAAATCAAAATTACAGTGTGACATCACATCATACCAGTCAGAATGGCTGGTATCAAAAATACAAGAAGTAACAAATGTTGGCAAGGATTTGGAGAAAAGTTGGGAACTTTCATGTACTCTTTGTAGGAATGTAAATTGGTGTACCCACTGTTGAAAACAGTATGGAGGTTCCTCAAAAAATCAATAACAAGAATACCCTATGACTTAGTAATTCCACTACCTGGTATTTACCCAAATAAAACAAAAACACTTAACTCAAAAAGATACATGCACTGCAGCATTATTTACAATAGCCAAGATTTAGAAACAACCCAAGTGTCCCATCGATAGGTGAATGAATAAAGATGATGTGAGACAGACATATACAGACAGACAGACACACACACTGGAATATTACTGAGCCATATAAAAGAATGAAATCTTGTTATTCAGGGCAACATGGATGGACCTTGAGGATATTAAGTGAGGTAAGTCACACAGAGAAAGACAATATGATTTCACTTATAAATGGAATCTAAAAAAGCAGATGAACAAACAAAAAACAGACTCTTATATAGTCAGAATGCCTAGTATCAAAAGTAGTAACAAGTGTTAGTGAGGATGTGGAGAAAAAGGAACCCTTATGCTTTTGTTGGTGGGAATATAATTTGGCACAACTACGATGGTTGTGCCAAAACAGTATGGAGATTCCTCAAAGAGAGACCGAGAATAAACTGTGGTTGCCAGAGGTGGGGGCTGGGTGAAAGAGATGAAGGGAATAAAGAGGTACAAACTTCCAGATATAAAATAAGTCATGGAGGCGAAAAACACAGCATAGACAACACCGTCAATAGTATTACAACAACACTGTATGGTGACAGATGGTGATTATGCTTGTAGTAGTGAGCATTTTATAATGTAGAGAATTGTCAAATCACATTGCATACCTGGAACTAATGAAACACTGTAAGTCAACTATACCTCAACAAACAAAACCAAAAACCACATACAACACAGAAAATCGCGTTTTCTCCTGTATATTACACTTACTACTTCTGTTCCAAGGCATTCCTACTAATGAACACAGGACACATTAGTATGTTTACTGAATTTCCCTATCCCAAAGTGTTTGTTCAGAGGCCAGAAACCTCTTAAAGAGAATGTTGTAGAAGGAATTAAAACATTCCAAGGAGATGGGCTAGTAGAGTGTTTCACATAGTCTGATACATAAATTTAGGTGACAGACAATATTCACTTTAAGCAATGTATTTATCTTCATGCACATTACAAAAATTGTAAGCCAACAAACCCATTTACAGTAGGCAATATAAAGTTTCTTTTTAAAATAAAGCAGGCAGCACACACATAATGCAAACACTGTGAAAATGATACTCAGTGACTGAAGTATGGGAACAATGAACTAAGAACACTACCTCTAATTCACAATTTTACGAGTTTCATTCTACGAAATTTCTAGTTTATACCCCCAACTTCCTCACATCATTATTTTTTAGTGAAAGCACTATCAGCACTGCTGTGATTTCTGAGACTACTATCCTCAAGATTACAGAATACAGGTCAATTTTTAACCAGAACATACGGTTAACACTTAGTAAACAAAGACTTACTCAGCTTGCACCATGCCTATGTGGGGATGGAGGAAAAAACAGGCTTGAGACAGGAAGATAGGAGAGACTGACAGAATGAATGTGGACTGGAGGAGGAGGTGTCTTGCTAATGGGTGATTAGTGATACTATTAGTCATGAGATACAGAGCACTGGGACAGGACTAGCTTGTACTGGAAGGGTGCAGCAGCTGGATATGTGGGTCTAGACTCAGGAGCGATCTGGATTAGACATACTGCATTTGGAAGCCAAGAGTATAAGATTATAATTAAAGCCCTGTAGGGGATGAGATTTCCAAGGAAAGAGTAATAAGTAAGGAAAGAAGATAGCTTATTTCTAAAATTTTTACCATTACCCATACTAATTATAAATAGCTTACAAAACATTTGTGTTAAATTTGTTTTCCATGCTGACAAAGTTTTTAAAACCTTTATAATCTTTTCACTTTTGCTATTAAACTAATCTTGAAGTTCCACAAGGGTTTCTATATGAAGATGCTTTTAAATCTCCTGTAATATATACATAGCTGCTTCAAGGACATTTAAACATATTCCCAAATGCTCCCATCTTAAAAAAAAAAAAATCCTCTAACTCCACAGCCACTACTAGCCTTGCCCCTCTCCCTCTTCTCAAACTTCATTTCTTTTTTCTTTTTTAAAGATTTTATCTGTTCATTTCACAGACAGAGATCACAAGTAGGCAGAGAGGCAGGCAGAAAGGGAGGAAGGGAAGCAGGCTCCCCGCCAAGCAGAGAGCCCAACTCGGGGCTCCATCCCAGAACCCTGGGATCATGACCTGAGCCGAAGGCAGAGGCTTTAACCCACTGAGCCACCCAGGCGCCCCTCTTCTCAAACTTCAAAGAATTGTCTCCATTTCTTCATTTTCAACTAACTCTCCAATCCTCTCTAGTCTGGTTTCCTCCTCGTCGCTCCCTTAAAACTCCCGGCAAGAATGTTTTGACCTCCATGTATATCCAAAGAAGTTTTAGTTTTCTTTTTTTAAATTTAATTTTATTTAAATTCAATTAATTAACATAGTATATATAACTAGTTTCAGAGGTAGAGCTTAGTGATTCGTCAGTTGTATGTAATACCCAGTACTCATTACGTCACCTGCCCTCCTTAATGCCCATCACCCAGTTTGATCTCTCAGCAGCATTTATTCCTGTTAATTACCCCCTCTAGTTTGTTTGTATCTGCTCAAAACATTCTCCTTCCTTGACTTCTGTGATACTAGCCATCCTGGTTTTCTTAATAGCCTCTTAGCCACTCTTTCCTAGTCTCCTTTGCAGGCTCATTCTCCTCTAGTCAGTCAAATGTTTTCAAGCTTCCATCTAAAGCAGTGGTTCTAAACTGAGAATGCTTATGCCCCTCAGCGGATATCTAGAAATGTCAGCAATCATTTTTTTTTTTTAAAGATTTAATTTATTTATTTCACAGAGAGACAGAGCACAAGCAGGCAGAGCAGCAGGCAGAGGGAGAGGGAGAAGCAGACTTCCTGCTGAGCAGAGAGCCTGATGCGGGGCTCAATCCCAGGACCCTGAGATCATGACCTGAGCCAAAGGCAGGCGCTTAACTGACTGAGCCACCCAGGCGCCCCTCGGCAGTCATTTTTGTCACAAATTGGGAATGGGGTGCTACTGGCACCTAGTGGAATAGAGGACAGTTCTCCCTAATAAAGAATTATCCCATCCAAAATGTAAATAGTGCTGTTGAGACACTGTGCTAAAATCATTTAAAAATTACCTGAAGATTTAAAGTTTATGTATATTCTAAAGGAAAACATACATAATACAAAGTAAGACATAAATTTCTTTACCTTCTGAACTCAGAATCAGCCAGCAATTCTTCCACAATAGTTCTCTTCCTTTGTTTTTTGGGAATTCGTGAATGGTAGAAGTCAGCTGGATTGTCAACAATGGTTCCAATCTATGAGCAATTGATAGAAATGAGTCATGCAATACTTGAATGCTAAGTTGCTTTCATATTTCAGGGTAGCTCTAACAAAGTATATTTATAGCAAAGAACGAAAAACCCAACTTAAATGATACCAACATAAAGTTAGTTTTGCCATTTTTTAAAACAAAAATAAGTCACCTCTTCAACTGGCACTGGCTCCTACAATGACATTTCATTAGAATTTATAGTAAAGCCAAAAATCCTCTTATATAATTTAGTGCTAGGCAGGACAGTAAATTCTTGATGAATAGTGTAACTAGAAAAGTAGGACAGAGAATATCAATTCTTTTTTTAGTTTCCCAATTTAATAAAATTGATACATAAACTCTACTCCACACCTATTTGATCTCCTAGGTGAGAACTTTCTTAGAACTTTCTTAGGAACCACTCTGCATTTGTTCAAACATTCGGTGTCCACCATGTGCCAGGTCCACCATGTGCCAAGTACTGTGCTAAGTGTTTGGGAAATAAAGACAAAGAATATCTGGTCCCTGCCAGCAAGGAGCCCAGTCTTAAGAAAAATCCACAGACAAGTAACTAAAAGATTAAAGTGTAAAATAATTATTATGCTGAGCAAAACACTATAGATGCCCTAAAACAAAAGAAAGTGACCAAATCTACCTAAGGGAGGTCAAGGTTCCCTCCAAGTGTGTTGGAGCGTAAGAGGGCAATGTGACAGAAGAGCTGGGGAGCTGGTCTGAGTGCAGACCGTTCAGACTCTACCCTATGGGTCATAAAGAATCACTGAAGGTATTATTGAATGTTACCTGTGATATCACTGAGCAGAGGTGTATCATGAACAGACTGCCTTTTAAAAAAAACAACAACAGGTAACTGGCTACAATGTGGAGGATGGACTAGAAGGGGAGGAGACCTGGAGGTGAATGACAGAGTAATTAAGTAAGTGAGAAGAAGGAACAGAATGAAGCTGACAGCCACAAGAGGGGGGGATCAACTGAAGTTTTCATCTGGAAACACTTTGGAAACCAACTTTTAACTTATTTTCAGCATTTGCCTGGGGATGCCCTCCTATCTGGAGAAGAGTATGGTGCAAATGATTCCCTATTTCTTCTTCCATCATGTAAGGATTCTTGCTGTTAGGCTAATACTATTCATATATGGTATACCCAACTTAGAGGTTCCAAAACTTTTAGAGGTATGACCTGGAAACTTAGTTACCATCTGCAACACCTTCCCTCTATATGGAACGCCATTACAAGCTGGTGGCCATAAGGCTGTCTGAATTGGGTTTTGCTCATTATTATACAGCCCAAGCAGATGTGCACTATAAATATTCACCTATGTTAAGAGTAAACACAAAGAACACTACAGTGCTTTCCAAACTAAAATCTACAGAACATCACTGCCATTATTGTTTATTCATACCTGGAAGTACTTGGGGAAGCCATCCCTATCATTTTTCTTATAAAATCTTTTTGGGTCCATGCTAGCTCTCATCTTCAGTGCTTTGAGATCATTTTTTAACTCATCTGTCAATTCTGGAGCTTTCATACCAAACCAGCCATCACCTGCTGTTTTCTGTCGTTCTTTCTGAAATTCAGATTTCAAAAATAATTAAACAGAATTCTAATGTTAATAAGCAATGTATAAACTATATCTCATTCCCTTCAAAATTAATATATACAAAAAACTTCAAGAATTAAAAACAAATGAGGTTACTTAACAGAATGTATTAGTCCCCAGATTCACCTTTTTCTTTTTTTATTATTTATTTTTAAAAAGATTTTATTTATTTATTTCACAGACAGAGATCACAAGTAGGCAGAGAGGCAGGCAGAGAGAAAGAAGGGGAAGCAGACGCCCCGCTGAGCAGAGAGCCCGATGTGGGGCTCGATACCAGGACCCTGGGATCATGACCTAAGCCGAAGGCAGAGGCTTTAACCCACTGAGCCACCCAGGTGCCCCTGGATTCACTTTCATAAAAGAAATTATATCACAGTGTTTTCTTTGGTAAATTAGGCATAGTATTATCAGTTTCATAAATGAGGGCTCCTTAAAATTTTTTTTTTTTTAATCTTAGTAACCTGCAGGGGCAAGTTACGTAGTGACTTGCAGGGGCGCCTGGGTGGCTCAGCCAGTTAAGCTCCCCCAGCTTGTGCTCTATCCCTAAGTAAAATAAATAAAATCTTAAAAAAAAACAAACAAAAAACTGCTGACTTCCTGGGAGAACAATATACAGCTTCAATTTTTATTGGGCAATATAGCCTACACAAGAGATAATGTATAAAAACATTTTCACTTCTGGAGCTTATATGTAAATATTAATAATTTTATTCAGTCACCAAGGTGACTCAAAGTCACTCCAACAAGTCCAGAAATCTGTATTATTTCTAAAATTTAAAAAAAAGTTCTATTTTTTGGGAAACTCCTAGCAAGTTAGTTACTTACTTTTAAATCATTCATACAACATTATGGAGTGTCAATCATGTGCCAGCATGCTCCATATTAGTGATGATACATTACTGGGGCACCACCTTCAAATTTCCCTCAAACTCTCTTGATAACTTCTTTATAATTATTATTTGAAATGGCAGACGGAACCAACTCCCAACTTTAAAAAAAAAAAAAAAAGTTTCCTACCCTCTCACTGTGCAGACTACAGACACCCAGGTTTTTAGGTGGCTACGTTAAGCTCCCTACAAAGGCCTGAAACAGAGCTCTTAGCTCTTGGTGAAGAGTACTATAAGCCAAGTGTGGACAAGGAACTTATATGCTTGCTGTCACTTGTTTTTAAGAAAGTGGGGGGGGGGCTGTCCTCTATGTGCACCACTTGGTGCACTTTATGAAAATCTATATAAACCATGAAATGGGGGCACCTGGGTCGCTCACTTGGTTAAGCATCTGCCTTCGGCTCAGGTCATGATCCCAGGGTCCTGGGACCAAGCCCCACATCAGGTTTCCTGCTCTGCAGGAAGCCTGCTTCTCCCTCTCCCAGTAACCCTGTTTGTGTTCCCTCTCTTGCTCACTTTGTCTCTCAAATAAATAAATAAAATCTTTTAAAAAAAAAAGTGTTTATGGAACTTCATTTTCTGGGCCCTTAAATTTGTGATATCTTTCTTTACAAAATTTTTTTTTTTTTAAGATTTTATTTATTTATTTGACAGAGAGAGAGAGATCACAAGCAAGCAGAGAGGCAGGCAGAGAGAGAGGGGGAAGCAGGCTCTCTGCTGAGCAGAGAGCCCGATGCAGGCCTCAATCCCAGGACCCTGAGATCATGACCTGAGCTGAAGGCAGAGGCTTTAACCCACTGAGCCACCCAGGCGCCCACAAATATGTATTTTTTTAAGAATTTATTTTTACTATTTTTAAAAAATTTTATTTTTTAAAGTAATCTCTATACCCAACATGGGGCTAGAACTCAAAACCCTAAGATCAAGAGTCACATGCTTTACCAAATGAGCTAATCAGGTGCCCTGAAAATACATATTTTTAGATTACACAACTATGTTGTATAAGCTGAATGTATACAGTCAAATGCACCTCAATAATCTAAATAATGAGTGTCACTATACTTACTCTGCGTTTTTTCTGAAGTTGATGCTTTGATTCACTGTATGGTGGGACACAGTAGTTTTTTTCAAAATCAGGAGTAATAATGGCTTTCTGCAAAAGCTGTAAAAATATTGAAGTGGTTTTTAAAATAATATCAGAATATCATAATTTTTTCCAACATTTTTTGCCTTATAAGAGAAATATCTCCCACATTGAAGACTACTCCAAATATATTAACCCTCTTTATGCACAACCATACCACTGCGAAGTTGTTTTGGTCCTTAAGTTTGTAAATTATATTATAATAAAAATGCTTTAGAAGGCAAACTGAGGGATTATTTTAGGAAACTTCATTCATCTTACATTTCTTTTTCTAAACCGAATCAGCATGTATCAGATATACATTAATGTGTCTAACCTGTATTTATTGGCTTACAACCATTCAAACAACTGGAAAATAAAGTCAACAGGAACAAATACCGTAATGGCTCTTGAAATCTCTGAAAACAAACAACCCTAACTAGTCTTTAATAAGTTCTTTTGATGTTGGTAAAACAGCTTCTGATCTGAGAAGACTCTATTACTAATATGTACAATGAAATAGATTTGATTAAACTTATACATCTATCCAGATAAATCTGCTTTTTGCAATTCAACAGTCTTAGATTTTCTTTCAATATCAATTTATACACAGATCAACTTCATTCTTTTTAATAGCTGTTATGCACTAATATTTTTCTAACATTTAGTTTTAAGTCTCCAAACCTTTATCTGTTGAACACTGTAAACAATCTCTGCACACTTGTGATTATTTTCTGTAAAATTCCAAAAATCCATCAGTTAAAAATGAAAAAGAACCCCCAAAAGTATAGGCATCTTCCACAGAACACTTACATGTAGCTAATAAATACACAAAAAGATGATCAACAACAAATGAAAACAGCCACGAGGCACCAATAACAACAAACAAAAATATAATACCCAGTACTGGTCGCAATGTAAAGAAAAAGAGGACGGATTAACTGTGGTAGGACTTAACATTACTTGAATGCAAGGCAATTTAGCAGTACCTGTCAAACCTGAAGTGATATATTTTGGAATTTGAGAGAAATAATCACAAGTGTGCAGAGAAGGTGGTGGAGAGGACAGAGCTGAAGGAACAGAAGCACCTTGAATGTTCTGAGGGACTTAAACAGGAGAATATCATAGTCAGGTTTGTGTTTCGTTTCATTTTGAAGTAGCATCTATCCCCAACCTGGGGCTCTAACTCACAACCTAGAGACCCAAGAGTCGCATGCTCTTCAGACTGAGCCAGCCAGGTACCTTTTTTGTTTTTAAAAATAGAATCAAAAGTATAGAGGATGGCTTGGAGAAAAGAGTAAGGAGGTTACCGCAGAATTCTAGATGAGAAATAAAGCCCCGCACTAGCCAGTGACAGTGGGGTGAAAAGGAGGGAACTAAGTAGAGTATGTAAGCAGCAGCATCTGCTTGATTCAGCTTTGATCAGCCTCTACCGGAAAGGTAGGTCAGTGATGGACTGCAAAAGGAAAAGAGTTTGGCATCGTTAACCAGCTCTGAGAATACTAAACAAGTAGCTGGTTCAGGCAGGGAAGTGAACGAGGGCAATTAAGGAGGTCAAGTGGCTGAGCACATCTCAATAAACAGTCAACAGGCACAAGAGGATTTGAAGACCTGGAGGGACAGTAAGGCTAGAGAATACAGATTTGGGGAAGTCATGCCATGTGACTTAAGCTGAGGGTTTGGATGAGGTTACCTACCCTGTAATTCCCTTTGGAAATTATATGTACAATTTTATGCATATGTGCACATGTATATTTTTCCTGGTGGGGGGGAAGTAGCATCCATAGTTTTCAGATTCTCAACAGCATCCAGAACTGTTATGAACTAAAAATGCAGCAAGAAAAGAGAAGAAAACACATCCCCTAAGATAACTGGTAGGTGCAAGAGGAATGCTGACCCTGTATTGATTATTTTTCAAGTGTTATCTTTTATAGCTAGGATTTTGAGGGGAAAAGAGGAGCACAGCAGGCTAACATGGTTTCACTGCAGGAAAATTAGTCTCTTACCAAGAACTAATTATGTCTAGAAGTGATTGGTTAGTTCTATGAAAACCCAACAGGACACTGTATGTAACTTACCTCATTTTTCTTTTTCTCCTTGATCTGTGTTAGGGTTCTCTTCTTCGACTGTAGTTTGTCCGCATTGAAATTAATATACAAACCACCCAACTGCTTGATACTCATACCAGGGTCTATGCTGCTGCTTGTCAACTTCAGACTGAAAGAGAATGATCACTTAAAGTTCAAGTAATCACATCAAAATGGAAGTGAGTGAGACTATTCTTTTTAAAAATCACTTTTTTCTTCTACCCTTTTACTGCCAATGACAAAAAAAAAAAAAAAGGTAATCTTATTTTTACAATGGAGTTTCTGAAAACCTGAAACATGTTTTAAATCTAATAAAATCATTTAGAAGAAAATTCCAGGATAAATAATGAGTAAGTTTTTTGGGAACACATCAAAATTTATTCCTCAGATTAACTTAAAGAGGATTAAGACTATATGTCAGTAGACTTCATAAAGAAAAGAACTGCAGAGAAGAGGAGATACATCTGGCAATTCAGCTCAACTTCATATACAGGTGGTGAGTCAACAAACATACATAACCTCTATCTCTAAAACCAATGAGAAAGACAGGTTCTGAACTTCCCGGTTATCCAAGCTTAGAATGGTTTTCTGGATGAATAAGGGTATTTGGTAGTGCTTCTAAATCAGTGAGTTTTAAACAGCAGTGAACATCTCTATTTCTCACTGGAGATTTTAAAAAATACAGAAGTCATACCCCACATCTACCAAACCAGTTGGGTCTGGGCTCCTGTTATATTTATATAGTAAGAATTTCTACTTTTATATTACTGGAAGGTCCTTTTTATAAGCAAATATAGTTACTTTCTTCCCTAATTATTTAAACTGAGCAGTTGAAGGCTTTGATCAGTCTCTACTGGAAAGTGAAATCATTCTACTGCAGTGGTTTAGCAGTGATTCTCAACCCTAAAAATACATCAGAATTATCCTGGGGAACAGTGTGCCTTTTAAAAAATAAGTATGCTTGAGGCTGGCCTCAGAGATTTATTTCATTGGCTTAAAGTGAAAACTGCTCATCTGTTAATGTATAGACTCTTGCCAAGGATGTATTTCCACTAGATACAGGGCCACCAGAGCCCTGTGCCTAAGAAAAACAAACTGAAAACAGAAAAAAAGAAACTAAAGAAATAGTCCCAAAGTCAGTATTTTTTAATGGGTACTAGATAGGATTATAGGATTATTTTTCTCCACCTTTTCCCTATTTTTCAACTCTACAATTAGCATAGAGAAAAGATAAAAATTCCTTTCCTTCCTTTTTATGTTGCCTTTAACAATCATGCAGGAAAATTTTAACAGATGATTTTGAATAGATCACTGGTGGGAGAAATATGACTAATAAAGGCACCCACAGACTAGGGATATGCTGGATAAAAGAGTTCTTCCATAAAGAACGTGAGGCAGTAGTTTTCTCAATTTCCATGTTTTCTTTTTTTTTTAAAGATTTTATTTATTTGACAGAGAGAGATCACAAGTAGGCAGAGGGGCAGGGAGAGAGAGAGAGGAGAAAGCAGGCTCCCTGCTGAGCAGAGAGCCCTATACGAGGCTTGATCCCAGGACCCTGAAATCATGACCTGAGCTGAAGGCAGAGGCTTAACCCACGGAGCCACCCAGGCACCCCAATTTCCATGTTCTCTAATATTTTATATTTTTATGGTAATCAGCCACTTGAAATATGTGTCAAAAACTTACTTTTAAAAAGAAAGGAAAAACTTACAGTTTAGACTTTGTGCTATTTAGTAAGTCATCTTCATCACTAAACTCACTATCTTTGTTTGTGTCATGGTCTGATGGTTCTTCACTTTTTTCATCCTCTTCCTCCTCTTTTTTTTCCTCAGTGGCAACTTCACTTGCCTTGTCTCCCTCATCCAAGTAAAAATGTTTATCAGTACTCAACCCAGGAGTTTTGTCAATTACAAACAATGCATGGTCACATGACATATTTTCCGATTCTCCATTTAAAGACTCCTTTTGACCATTATTTTCGACAAAACACACAGTGTCCTCTTCATTCTCACTATTTTCAGACTGCTGGCTTTCATCACTGCTGAGAACTAATAAAACAGAATCATCTTTGTCCAGCGATGTGTGGAGCTCAGACTTGAATAGTCTGTTTTCACACTCAGAATCTACGTCCCTTCCTTCATTCCTATCTTCACTGATACCTGTAACGGTGCACTCTTCTTCATCTCTACCACCATCACCAAATTCTGTAAAGTCACTTGTTTTTATGGTGCTCTTTCTCTCTTCATTCCATCTGTCCACTTCTACCACTGCAAATGTTTGAGCTAATGATTTTATTATAGCCTCACAGTTCAGACTTGAGGGCTCTGACGTGGTCTTATTATTTCGGGGGGTTGAATGCCTTTGAGAAACTAATAGCTGAAAGCCAGTGCCCTGAGGTTCAGAAAGGCTCTCCAACTGAGAATTTTTCTTATTTACTTCTTTTTCCTCATCTACTATTCCTTTGGCTTCTTCACCTAAATTCTTACAATTCTGCTTTGTGATTTCTTTGAGAGGTGCAACATTGGCCTTTTCCTTCTCTCTTATATTAAAACATTGGCGTTTTTGCACTGTTCGTTTTTTTTCTGAATTTCTGCAGAAGGAATCATCATCGAAGTCTTCACATATTTCATTTTTACAGAAATTTGGCTTATTTATCTGAGAAAGAGATCTTGCTGGTAAACAAGGTGTTTGTCTGGTATCTGAATCCTCTGAATTCATAGGCGTATTTATGATTTGCTTTTCATTTTCTGGTACAGTATCAGTACCTTTCTCCTCAGTTTGTGTGTGTAATTTCTTCTGCATACTTCTCGTTCTCATAGTTCCAACTCCAGAAAATGAAGAAAAGTCTGAGTATGATGCCTCAGCATCAGAAATAGTTTCTTCATATAATTCTTGGCTTTGGTCTCTTACAGATTTAGCCTTACTTCGTCTGGTATTTGTAGTTATTGCAGGCGGCACAATTCTAGAAATACCTGAAGCATGTGATTCAGCTTCAGAGTCACCATCGTCTTCTTCAATATGAGACTGATTTACTGGAGTTATTTTAAGATTTTTTCGAACACTGGACACCGGGGTACATGCAACTAAGATCTGTCGCCTCCTAGTTACTCTTAAAATGGGATCCTGGCACTCATACACAGAAGAACAATTGGACTCTGCTTCAGAGGTCTCTCCATCAACAGATGGTTTGTTCATTTCAGATAATGAGACTGTAGTTCCACTCTTTCTCTCTCTGGTTTTAGGAGTTCTAGAGACTGGACTTTGTTTCCTAGTGGTTTGTGATTCAGTAGTAGTTGGGTCAACAGGTAGACATTCCTTTCTGCTTTTTGGATGTGCATGAATTCTTTTAGCAGAATTCTGTAAGCCAGAATAAATATACTGTGATTTAGGTAGGACTGAGCCAGAATAAATATACTGTGTAAAATGAACACATTTTAAGAGGGTACTAAAAAACTCACCAGCACCCATTTAAAAGGAAAAAAACAAAACTTAAACACTAAATACTGGATCTAACACTACATTTGCAAGTCCCTGCCTCACAACCACCCAGTACTCATGATTTTTAACAATAAAAACAAAAAAGATACTGGATCTGACTGTGCATTTGCAGGACCCTGCCTCACTAGCCACGCCCAAGACATAGATATAATTTTAGGGAGCAAAACAACTAATTGAAAATTTTCTGCACGGAAGTATCACATACCAAATACGCTAGGTGGACCTGCATTCTGATACGCAGTCAGGGGAAGAGATAAGAAAGGAAGTATTAACTCTGAGCACAGATGTGCTTAGGAACACACACACCAACGGAATCAGTCGCTGCCCTTACCTTTACATACATAAATGAATTAACGTTTTATTCCCTGTCGCAGAATCAGAGCCAACGGACGGCTATAGCCATTGATAGCCACCAGGAGGCGTCACTGCATCCTTCCTCACTCCAGAATAAAATGCTGTGGGGCCACTACCAGCTCCCCACGTGACAAGGGTAACCTTCTCTCCAATCCTGCTAATTATGATTAGACTCACACTTGGTAGCCGAAATTAAACCTCCTTCGTACGGTTTTAACAGGTTAGAAGGCCTCAGCTGTGCACCTGCCATTACAAAGGAGAACTACCCAGAGCAAGTTACCTGACCTCTCTGTTCCAAGTTAAGGACTGTCTCTCTCTCTTTTTAAGATTTTTATTTATTTGACAGAGAGAGAGCACAAGTAGGCAGAGAGGCGGGGGGGTGGGGGGTGGGGTTGGGTGGGGGAAGGGAGGGGGAAAGCAGGCTCCCTGCCGAGCAGAGAGCCCGATGAGGATCTCGATATCAGGACCCCGGGATCATGACCCGAGCCGAAGGCAGAGGCTTTAACCCACTGAGTCCCCCGTGCGCCCTCAGGCTAAGGACTGTCTTAACCGTAGCGAGGACCGAAAGGAAGCTACGGGGTTAGCACAGGTCTGACACGGCAGCGCGCGCGACAAGTTCGGGCCCTTCCCGCCGCCCTACCACCCTAAATAAGCGCCGCTCTGTGAAGAAGCAGCGGCAGAAATGAGGCCGCCCTGCGATCTCCTACCTTCTGCTGGGAGTTTTTAGCCAACGTGGCTTGGATCGTGGCCTGAGAGTTCCCGGACCTGGTCACCACCATTCTCCCTGCTCGCGGCCACCCCGGCCTGCCTCTGTTCCGGCGCCCCGGAAATGCGTCAGAGAAGCGTCTCGCTCGCATTTCCAGCGAGGATCCCGGAACTAACGAGAATCTCGTTCCCAAAGCCACGGTTTCTAGCCTTCACTCCAGTGTGGTGGAAAGTCAGATGCATGGGCTCTGGCAGGGAGAGTCGTGAGGGCGGCGGATCCGCAGTGATGGAGGGCCCTCGTCCCAGTTTCACACAAACCAATTGGAAAAAAAGCATCTTCTTTCCAACTTTAACCATCCTCTTATATATTTGGTCTTAATGTAGTCATGGGTGTGACTGAAGGAGGCGTTTGCATTATTTATAACTTTTTTGGGGGGGGGGGTAACGACGTACTCTTGTCTTATTCGTGAAATTAAATATTATTTTTTTGTTAATAAACTCGAAAGACTCAGTTTGGGTAAAGATGTATTTGTTAAACGTTACAGAAACTCAGAGACTAGGAAGCTATCTAAAGGTGAGAGGGTTACTGATCAGAAATAAGCGGAAAAGAAATGTTAAATTTTAAAGGAGAGCGATAAATTTTTGTTGTTGTTCTTTTTGCAGTGAAGAGAATGACCAGAATCAAGAGAAGATGTTTGGTATTCTTTTAGGATGAAGTATGGCGAATTAGAATATATTTTAGGGGAATGGAAAGGGATATTGTTGGTGAGAAAGGATGAGTTCTTCACCAAATCTATATAACAGAAAACCAATTTTTTTTTTCTTATCATCTTATCATCACGAAACAGATTTTTCATTGGGCACATGGCCATCCAACTAAATAGGTCCTTTCATAGTTTCCCTTGCAGCCAAATGGAGCTGGCTAAATTTTGGCCAGTTAGTATAAATTGTTGTGTAGCTCTTTAGGGACTTAGGAAAAGAGGAGCTCCTCCTTGCTTTCTTTTCTTTCTTTCCTTCTTTCTTTCTTTCTTTTTCTTCCTTTCTTTAAAGATTTATTTATTTGACAGAGATCAGAAGTAGGCAGAGAGGCCGGCAGAGAGAGAGGAGGAAGCAGGCTCCCTGCCGAGCAGAGAGCCAGATGCAGGAGTCCATCCCAGTACCCCGAGATCTGACCTGAGCCGAAGGCAGAGGCTTAACCCACGGAGCCACCCAGGCGCCCCTCCCTACTTTAACTTCATTTCCCCCCCCCCCCAATGCTGTATTTTCAGGTTACAAGCAGCAAGTTTGTGCAATGAAGAGAAGGGCCACACTTTAAGGATGGCAGAGCAGTGAGAAAGAAAACACGAGTCCCTAACAACTGATGGAGCTGCCCTATCCTCAACAGCCCACTTCTGGATCTGTTTCACCTTAAACACCTGTTTCCCCCCACTCCAAGTTTTTATTTAAATTCCAGTTAGTTAACATACAGTATAATATTAGTTTCAGGTGTAGAATTTAGTGATTAAAAAACACACCCATGTTTTTAAAGTCCCCGCTATTTGGGGGATTTTCTGTTACTGCAGCTGAGCCAAATCTAACTGAAGAATGGAATAAAAAAATAGAGATGGAGTTAGCCACAGAAGAATGCTCCTTTGAGGCAGGAGGGAAGAGTTAATATATGAAGTAGAGAATGTGAATGCAAGGAAAGTAAAGTGGGGGGAAGAAAAGAAGGGCTTTTGGATGGATAACCTCAATCTTCTCTGTAGATAGAAGTTTCATCTGCTTAGAGGGATGGAAAAGGTTTAGATTGACCCTTGTGGGGAACGTGGTAAGGAACAAAAAGAAGGAATTTTTTTTTTAAGATTATATATTTGAGAGAGAGCAAGTGAGAGAGAGAGCATGAGTAGCAAGGAGAGGCAGAGGGGAGGGAGAAAGGCTCCCTGCTTAACGTGGGACTCAATCCCAGGACTCTGAGATCATGATCTGAGCCAAAGGCAGATACTTAACTGACTGAGCCACCCAGACACCTCAAAGGAGGATTTTAGTATGGCCACGTAGCAATGAGACTATGTAAGAGGAAGAACATAAAACAGGCTAGATTTCACGAGAAGGTAGAACTGCTGTAGAGGAAGGAAAGTGAAACTATTGGAATTATATGCATTAACTCATTAACTATACAGCAACTTCAATATCAGCAAATGCATGGAAATGAAATTAAGATCACAGGAGTGGGTACAGAAAATTGGAGAATTTTAGAATATCAATGTGTAATATTCACTTCCAAGCATGGCCACTTTAAACAAAAACTCCCAAACATTACAATCTAAAAAGATTAAGAAACAAAATACAAAAATTAAAATGTCAGTACATATTCATAATCTGAGAAGACTGAACTGGTCTAGTATCAACAGGTTGGCTGATAATAGGCAGAACTGCGATGTGTTCTGTTTTTGTTTTATGTGGGCTTACCAGGTCTGCCCTGTTCCCGTTTCTATCTTTTTGCTACCCTCCTTACCCATTGTGGACTTAGGACAAATACCCAATTTTAGGTAAATATAGTATGAAAATACAGGAGTTATCACTCAGGCCCAAAGGGAAACTCTCCCTTGATAGTCAGTATTTTACTAATTAAACCCTTAAACTGAAGGGTTGACTCTCCCTGAAATTTCAGGCATTAACCAAACGATGAGAGTTTTAGTTCACGAATCTTCCAAAAATAAAACTTCTAGTTATTCTGCATTATTACATGTAAAACATTAAAGTTTGGCATGTAAGATGGTTCCCAGTGATCCCATCTCCCAGTTTCAAACCCTAGAGTGGGGGCTTGACCGGGTGATAAAGAATGTCAAAAGCGAGGGGTAGCTCTTTCATGATTAGGTTGCCAAAAAAGCTGGTTTCCATCTTGCACCCTCTCACCTCCTCATTCTGTGGGAAGCTAGTCACATGTTATTAGCCATCCTATGGAGGGCCATGTGTCAAGGAAATGAGGGAGGCCTCTGGGCCTATAGCCAACAAGGAATTCAGTCCAGCCAACAACTACATGAGCGAGCTTGGAAGTAAACCCACCTCAGTCAAGCTTATAGGTGAGACTGTAGTCCCAGCAGACACTCTGACTGCAACCCTTTGTGACACCATAAGGTACCAAGAAACAGCAATAAATGTCATTATCAAATAATTTTGTCTGTCCTTTCATGTCTAGCTTCTTTCACTCAGCATGTGTCTGAGAGTCATCTGTTACTGTATATAATTTTTATTGCTTATTATCCATTGTATGATTATAATACAGTTCATTTATCCATTCCACTGTTAATAGCATTTGGATGGGTTCCAGTGTTCAGCTATTATGAATAAAGTGCTGTATACATTTATATATGTCCGTTTTGGACAAGTATTTTTCTCTTGAGTAAATACCTAGGAGAATAATTGCTTGGTCATATGGTAAGTGAACATTGAATCTTGTAAGAAATGCTAAGGTATTTTCCATAGTAGTCATACCATTTTACATCCCCACCAGCAATATGAGAGTCCTGCTTGCTCCACATCCTTGTCAACACTTGCTGTCAGTCTTAAAATTGTAGCTATTTTGTATTCTAGTGGTTTCCTTGTGGTTTTAAATTGCATTTCCCTGATAATGGTGTTAAACACTTTTAATGTTTCATTGGCTATTCCTATGTTTTCGTGGGAGAAAAATCTGTTCTAATCTTTTGCCTATTTTTTTTATTGGGTTGTCCTATTAAGAAGTTATAAGAGTTCTTTATGCAATCTGAATACAAGACTATTATAGACACAATTCACAAATATTTTCTCTTATTCTGTAGGGGTATCTCTTCACTTTCTTGACAGTGTCCTTTGAAGTGCAATTTAAAAAAATTGATTATGCCTTATTTTTCACCAGAAATATGTATTTTTTTTAACCAATCTGTGGCTTATATTTTCCACTTTATTTTTTTAAAGGAAGGACTTTTTTTTTTTTAAGATTTTATTTATTTGACAGATGGGTAGAGAGAAAACACAGGTAGGCAGAGTGGCAGGCAGAGGTAGAGGGAGGCATAGGCTCCCCATCGAGCAGGGAGCCCATGCAGGGCTTGATCCCAGGACCCCGGGATCATGACCCGAGCCAAAGGCAGCCACTCAACTGACTGAGCCACCCAGGCGCCCCATATTTTCACTTTCTTAAGTCTTTTGAGGGCCAGAAGATTTAAATTTTTATTAAATCCAGTTATCAGTGTTTTTTTTTTATGGTTTTTTATCAAAAAGCTTTGCATGGGATGCCTGGGTGGTTCAGTCGTTAAGCGTCTGCCTTCGGCTCAGGTCATGAGCCCGGAGTTCTGGGATTGAGGCCTGCATCCGGTTCGCTGCTTGGTGGAAAGCCTGCTTCTCCCCCTCTCACTCCCCCTGCTTGTGTTCCTTCTCTCGCTCGCTGTCTCTGTGTGTCAAATAAATAAATAAAATCTTAAAAAAAAAAAAAAAAAAGCTTCGCAGCCAGTTTTAATTTTCCTGCTTTGTTCTAATCTCATACACATCAAAGATGAAATTTTCAACTAAAAAGAAAGAAGACATTTCCATCTAGGGAAGGAAATCGAGAGTTTCATCAGGAAGAGTATATATGCTGGAAATCAGTAGAATATTACCTTCAAATTGCTCAGGCAAAGTATTTGGAAACTTAGAATTCGACAATGTCAAATGATCATTTAAGATAGAGAACAAAATGAAGACATTTTCAGGCAAACAGGACCTAGAAAGCTTACTGTGCCAAAGACCTTCAGTGAAAGAATTACTAATGACACACTTAAGAAAAAAGCAAACTTAAATGGAGTAGGATGCAACATCAACAGTGAGGAAAGAAACAAGAAAAACAGAACTGAGTCAGAGTAATGCATACTGTAAAACATGAACCTTTCAAAATAATGGACCAACAGACACATAAAAATCTTGTATGACATTTTATACATTTATTCACTGTTGAGAGATACATATTAAAGTTTTGTTTGGCTTTTCTGGGAGTGAGACTATAACAGCCATATTCTATTTGGGGGATTTGGATAAGTTTTAGCCTCTCTTTTTTTTGTTTAAGGTAAAATATTACATTTCCAACCTTACTCACTCTTGTCTCAACAGAAGCGGTACTTTTCTCTCCATAGGGCAAGCTCTTTAAGAAAGTGTTTTCACTGAATTTCTAAAGTTTACATATAAATTGTTCATATTCAGTAAAAGCCTATTTACAAACAAGGCAAACAAAGGTCTCTGTCAGAATATCCACTCATTGTCTCATCCTACTCTAAGGCTAATTTTTTTCAAGGGGAGCCTCCTAGCAGTAAACATTCCCTAGCCCCACTTCCTTCTATATGCCCCCAATCCCTTTTCCCCACTTTGATCATTAACAGATGGCCTCTATTGCTCTTGTTCATGTACAGATCTCTCTCCCCCCACCACATATACCATATGTTCCTTGAAGACAGGGGTTCTTTATTATTTGTGTCTGTCTGCCAATATCTTACAGTTGCTGGCATATAGTAAGCTTTTGATAAATCTTTGAATGAATGAATGCATGAATAGCTTTATGGCTTGGATATTTAAAAATTATTCATAATTTATTTTCAAATCATACTCAATTTGAGTTCAAATAGGTCAAAATCAATAATACTCCAGAATGCTTTCAACTATTCAAACAACTCAAACAATATACAATACACTTTATTTTAATTAAGTAATTCATAATACTCAAAATATAGGTGAAATTAAAGACTATTATAAATATCTATTAATGCTTTATATTTTGCCTGTAATTTATAATACACCATTATAGACACATAAAAGTAGAATTATCTAATGAAAACATTTTCCTGTCCTAAGTGTATTTCTAATTCTGAAAACTATAAAAAATATTAACAAAAGTTATGTTACAGTTTTCAAAAATATGACATATCCCATCAACAACTTTATGGGGAAATGACAGGTACAAGTTCTGGTATATTAGGAAGTTATCTTTAAAAAAATATGTTCAGAATCATAAGTTGGTATATTTGATTATGAAAACAAATGGTTGAAATTCTCATTAAAACAACTTCAAATTTCTCTAAATGTACAATTGGCAGAGAGATGAACTGTTGATCATTTCACTTCCCCAATACCGAAAATGCTGGGTGGAAAAGTTGGAAGAAAGCTTTGTTCAAAAATGAGATGTAATTAAATGAATCTTAGACCTTTTATTACTGAAAACTGAGTTACTAGTTGGCTCTGGTAGGGAGAAGTTTGACCATTCATTCAAAATAGAGTAACTTTATTTCCCATTCCACACATAGCTGTTTAAATTATTAGCTATTTGTGATCCAATCTAGCACTGGCTATCTCTAAACGGATACTCTTCTAGCATACTGGCACAAGGTAGTCTGCAAAATTTACACCATGTGAACATATTTTATAAGACATCTTGGTCTTTCTGGTGACTACAGTTTCTTGAATGAGAATATAAGATAGACTCATTACAGAACAAATTCTAAGTTACAGTACATTGTGTTAATGTAAGGCTCCAGTGTATTTTGGAAATGTAATAGACTGTAGCTTCTTTTCATGTTTACTGGAAAAAAACCCAATTATATAAATTCTTTCTACCTTGAGTCATTGGATACATCTCTCCCCAGAAGACATATCTGTTATATATACACTATTGATAACTTAGCTTTCAGATTTAAGCGATTATTTGGTAGTATTACTGTTCTTTATTTTATGGCTTTTTAAACATTAAGTCCTCAAATACTTGAAAAGCATTCACTATATTCTGATAGTTTACAAAAAAAAAAAAAAAAAGATGTGAACACCAGCTTGGAAATTTGTCAAGTCTTGAAAAAATCATTTTTTAAAAAATGGTTATTCAATAACAGAAATTAAAGGTACAGAAATGAAACATACAAAAAACTAATTTTAAAATTCCATACATACATGATCCCCTCACAAAATGAATCTATAATCTTGTTTCTTTGTCAAGAGAAGAGAGATATGGATCAATTAGTAACATAAGTTGTTTTTTTTTTTATTTTCAAAATAACCCTTTAAACAATCCATTTTTTAAGTCTAGGGTTTTAAAAAGGAATAAATGTGATATAAAGTTCCCTCTTAAAATATCTTGACCAATTCACTGTTTAGGCTTAAATTAAAAAATGAGCATTTAAAGACTTAGGTTGTATGAAAAAGTGTTGCACATTTCCAAATAAAAAGTTAACTATATATATTCAACAACATTACATACAATTAATATAAAATAAGGCTTTAGGACGGTCTAAGTCTAAATGAATTTTATAGCAAGTAAGTCAGCTGAATTTATGTTATAATTTTAATGATCAAATTATCCAAACAGTAAACTACAAAACCTTATTTAGGATAGGAAAAGTCTGGTGTATTTACCTTTTTTTTTTTTAAAGATCTATTTATTTGAGAGAGAGAGAGAGCACACCCACATGCACTGGGGCAGAGGGAGAGGGAAAGGGAGAATCCCAAGCAGATTCTGGCACTGAGAGTCAGAGCCCTAGGTGGGGCTTGATCTCATGACCCTGAGATCATGACCTGAGCCAAACCAAGACTCCAACACTTAACCAACTGCACCACCCAGGTGCCCCTAGTGTATTTGAGTATGGAACACTTTTCTTTTAAGTTGAAAAAACTTGAGCAAAATTAGTTTTATATATTAGTTTATTTTTTAAAGATTTTATTATTTATTCATGAGAGAAAGTGAGAGAGAGCATAAGCAGGGGGTAGGGGCAGGGGGAGAAGCAGACTCGCTGCTGAGTAGGGAGCCTGATGAAGGGTTCACTCTCAGGGCCCCGGGATCATGGCCTGAGCGGAAGGAAGATGCTAAACTGACTGAGCCACCAGGCACGTTATGGTAGTTTTTTTTTTTTTTTAAATAAACATGGTTTAAAAGTACTGATTGACATACAAGAGGTTTTTGAAGAACTTTTCTAACTATTTGGGTTACAGATACAAATTTACAGAACTAGGGAGACCTATAGTCTATATCAAAGGCCATACCTTATTTATTTGCTATTTTCTGGTTCTTAAACTAATGAAGAATTATAATAAACAATCTATAACCTCTCCTAGTTCTAAAGTGTTGATTATATCATTTTGCTTTTAAATATAGTTAAGACCATGTCTCAAAAAAAGTTGTCTAAATAGACAATGTTGCCCTTGAATTAAAGATTTTTTTCACTCTTTTCTGGCTGTTGGTCCCTATGAGTCAGTTATTAGTGAGGAGCAAATGTTACATATTTTACTCAACTGATTCTGACTTTCTGTGACCCCCCCTTCTCCCCAGAGCCCACAGTGCCCAGCACATGATAAACACTCAATACTTATTGAATATTCTTGAATGAACAGCAAAATATTAAGGATGGATCAAGTATTAAAAAGAATCTGGAGATGATAACAGTTGCTTTTATAAAACCCCCAAATAATAATTTAAAAGCTTCTAGTCTTTTTCAGATTTACTTTGGTTTGTCTTGGAAATAACAGCAAGGAAAATATGGCACAGCAATAGAATACTAAATCATTATAGGTAAACTACAGCTAGGACAGTTAAGTTTAAGTTTTCATTCATGTATTGAAGAAATGAATTTTACCTATCCTACTAGTAGATCCAAGCCACTCCAGTTACTCTGGGATATAATCATCTTATCAATAACAGAAAAAATATCTTCCAGTATTTCAGTTTTTATAATTATAATTAAATTGCTTAGTTACACTATAGAATAAGAAGCCATTAGTTAATTTTTGGAAATAAAAAATATGTATATACATTACCCTGATACCTAAGCCCAAAATATATCTAACAACAATTTTTCTTGATTTCTATTAGTCATAAAAATAAAGGAAAAATATATTGCAAGTATTTTCTTTATAGGCAATTTCAGTTAGAAAATAATAGTTTAATGAAAACACATGAGTAAACTGATATGGAGGCAAGAAAAGTATTCAAAACTTGACAGATAACACGTTGTCAAATATAACTGAAGAATATCAGCCTCCATGACATCATTTACAAGCAGTAACTGATTTTTATACATCTCAATTTTATCTTATATTCAAGGAAATACAAGTCAGTAGATTACGATCCTAAGTCTTAGTTAAGAACCCCTTCTTTTAGCTTGTAAAATGTAGCCTTTGGATTTGATAATTCCTCTGCTTTTAACAATGACGGAGTACCGCAGTAGCCACAGGGGCACCCACTCCTGCGCCTGGATGTCAGGGATGCTTTCCTGAAGAGCTTCTTGGAAACTGGCTTCAGAAAGCAGTTCTTAAAACAAACAAGTAAAAACCCAAAGTGTTAAGTTGGGAAATAACAGCACTTTACCACGTAGGTAAGCATTTAAATACAATCAGAGAAACAATTCAAAATAAATTTAAAATATGCTTTTCCTTCGCTATGAATCTAAACCAGAATATCAAGAAGATCCAGGCAGTTCTTCAGAAAGTCCCTACACCTCTATCCCACCTATTTGATTCACAACCTCTGGTGAGTGGAGCCTGCCTTTTTTTTTTTTTTTTTTAAAGACTTTCAGGCAATTCTAATTGTAGATTAGTGAAATGTAGATTCAGTGAAAATACAGGAGAGTACATACATAGGAGAAAAAGGAACGGTACCCATAATCCTATGAACCAGAGACAGATTACTTCCATTGCCATGTATATCCTTCCAAGATTCTTTCTGTACCTTTCCATATCTCAAAAACTGGAAGTCATGCTGTAAGTTACAACCTAATTTACTTATCTTTTCAACTTTTATTATGAATCTTCCCATGTAATTAAATATTCTGTGGAAGCATCATTTTTAATAATTATCCAGATACTATATTATATAGATATCATAATTTATACATTTCCTCATTGTTGATGAGAAAATTAAGGTATTTCATAGTATTTTGCTAATAAAATGCTATGCTGAACATCTTTAAAATGCATGCCTGGCTATGGAATGACAAAGTCAAAGTACATTTTGAAGGCTTGATAGACAGTATATTGCCAATTGCTTTCCAAAAAGATACTTCTACTAGTAGTTGATAATGTTATTAGAGTCCCCATCTTACCATATCCTCACAAGTACCAGCAATCATTTAAAAACTCTTTGGCAATGGTTATCTTTTCATTTGCATCGCTTTGATGAAATAATTATTTTCTAATTCCACATTGATATCCAAGCCCTTGACTCCTGCTCCAATGTACTACTCCCCTGCTCACTGCCTCTTCTCCAGCCACACTGGCCTTATACCTGTACCCTGAAATCCTCAAGCACATTCACACTTTGGGGCCTTTGAATCAGCTGCTCCCACTTCCCTGAACACTCTTCTTCCAGATTCTCACAGGGCTTTCACCCTTCCTGCAGGTCTGATTAATGTCTCCTTAGCAGAGAGGCCTGATTTGCCCTATATAAAACAACCCCTAAGCTGGGCACTCTTTTTCTACCTCAGCCAATTTTTCTCCATAGCACATACCACCATTTCTCACATTTAATATTTACCTTATTATCCATCCCCTCCCATCAAAATGTAAATTGCATGAGGGTTGGAATTTATCTGTCTTGTCTTATAGCCCTAGTACTTTGAATAATGAAACATTGTAGGTACCCAATGTCTGTTAAATCAATCAAGTAATATGGAAAGATTCTACCAGGTCAGAACCCACAACCCAGACAGAAACTAAGTGACCATCTATACAGTATGGTTTGGGAGTGCTAAAGGACCTGCCAGACCCAAAAGAACTGCTGTGATATTTGAGTAACATCAATAGTAAACTGTCAGTAAATGTTAGCTATTATCATGTGCCAGGCACTTTTCTGAGTATTTTACATGTATTAGCTCCTTTAATCTGCATATTAACCCTACTAGGTAATATTCTCTCCTTTTCCAGGGGGCAACTGAGGCAGAGAGGTTAGATAACTTGCCCAAGGTCATGCAGCCAGTAAACAGCTTTCACTAAGTGGAAGGCAAGTATCTCTTTGGAAAAGTAACATGAACATGAATTTATCAGTCTATCTGACAGAGAACAGGACCTGGAGGGAATAAGGCATAAGGCAGATCAGATTTAATGGGAATGAGGTGAGGGTGAAGGTTCTGAGTCAGGATCACCTATTTCACAATTTCACCCTTACTGTAGTTAAACTGTTACCACAACTTCTAGGACAAAGAGTAATGGAAAATAAGCACTTTCTGAAGAATAGGGTAATTTTAGCATAGCCGATGGGCTTTAAAGGGGACTTATAAACATAACTCTTTTTTAGATGACAAGTAGAGTTAAATGTTTTACAAACTGATTGCTTAAAAAATAAAATGTGACACATAAGAGCTATGCTATTCATCAACTTAACTACATGCTTTTAAATTAACTATGTGAGCTCTTTAGAATCAATAAACACCATAAATCTTTTAAGAAAAAGAATTGCTTCATGGATTCATTAATGGTATAAGCAGGATCACCCTATAAATTCTAATCAAAGGGTTTAGGATTAAAATTAGGAAGACGTTCAAATGTCAAGTTACGTCATTAAAGCAAAAACATACCAAAAAGGATTAAACCTCTCTTCTCAAATGTATATGCAATATATTTTGCAATAACAACAATGCATTAGCACATACCCTCAAGCCAATATCTAGATACCAATGAAATAAAATACCAGACACCTTAGTCTTTTCCTATTTCCTTTCCTACTAGAAAAAGGAAAGGGTTTTTTTCAAGTGGAGCTAGAAGGGGATGCAGGCCCATCCCTCAGCTGTTGATAATAATTACTATTGGAAGAGCCTCCCCCAGGCCCCTCCAAAAGTAAACAGATAAAAATGATATAGTATCTGCCAACATATAGAAAGTTGGAAATTAAATGGTTTATGTTTCAGAATAAATAGGCATAGAAATTCTTTGTTAAATTTTCACTAAGATGACTTTTTTTTCAAATTACTTACAAAAATAATTAATGAAGGGAGAGGCAAAAGTCATTATCTCCTATTCTGGTATCAATTAAATGGAAACTAATAAGAAAGTAAGGTTTTCAGACTGAAATACTACAATGTTAATGTCTCAAATCAAAAAGATAGTACAATATAGGGGGAAAGGTCCCAATTCAGCCAGAACCAAGTCCAAGTTTAAACTTTGCCCCATGCCAGCTGGGTGACCTTGGCTAGTTTCTTAAATTCTGAAGCTCTTACTTCCTCAACAGTAAAATGCCTAGTTTCAGCTGTTGTGAGGATTACAGGTTATCCCTCTAAGGCATTTAGCATGATGCCTAACATTTGAGGGGCAAAAACTATTAAAACTCTTCCTCTTCCTACAAAACAGCGAAAAAATGAGAATGGGGCAGACTGCTAAATAAATAAGTATAAAATGTAAAACATTCTCTTCCTAGCTTTCCTACTTATCCTGTAAAATGTTGATAAAACACACTACAGAAGGCGGATAAGCCATTCTCATTAATCAAATAGTGTTTCTGACTGGTACCAAACATACAGGTCTTGAGAGTAATGACTAATAAAATACCTAATCAATTACCTATCCTAATATGCTTTAATTTCAAATTAAATTTTATCTGCCTCTCTTTCCAAATATTTGCCCTCTTTAACTAAGTGGCTATTTGGTACAATTTTTGCTGTACTACACAAGATTTTATATAATACTATTTAGAATATCTTACAAGGTCTTTTTTGTGTATCATAGTATTTATAAACTTCAACAGACTAGATGTTCAGAAAATGATCTCTTCAATTTTTTTTCTCATTGATAGACTAAAGCTTTCTGAAACTAAATGTATATATATTTTGGACTAACTATGAAGACAAGTTCTAGGTAACACTTATCATTGTACAAAATTAAAAATTACATTTTAACAAGTAGCTTCTTATAAGATAAAAGCTCATGACCAATCAACAAATGAAAATCTCAGTATTACCTTTTGGATCATTATGAGTCAATAGCTGTATGTCAAATTGTTTAGCAAATGCAGTCAAGTCAGGTGGCATCACACAGCAGGAGGCAAGATTAACTTGGTTACTATTTGGTTTTACCTAGAAGCGAAAAGAATCATGACATTGCACTAAATTAAGTACTACAAAAAGTGGAAAGCAATGAAAGAACACAATTTTAGAAAATATGAAAGACTCCATTTTACAGTGCTTAAAATTTATAAAACATTGTTATATGAATATACTTATTAATGTACGCTTTTTAAACTCATGTTAGTGATAACAGGGAGAGGAAAGCTCTAGGAGGCGGGGGAAGGCCAATATAGTGCTATACTCTTAGAAACTCTTTTCCTGCAATCTAATACACTTGCCTCGGAAACAAACATGTTCTAAGTGATGATTCCAGCTAATGAGGGAACAGGTCTTAAAGGTAAAGGATCAAATAGAAATGATAAGAACATTTAGCATTAAAGTATAAAATATGGTTATAAATCAGGCGCATTTTGAAAAAGAATTAGATAATTTCTAATAGCTGCTCTGGTTAATTTACAGATACATTCCAGATCACCCAAGTCTCTCTAGTGGAATCTTAGCCATATTCTGGCTCTCACTAAATTAAAGGGAGAAGGGACAATACTTTCTCTAAGGTCTTCCCGTCTATAAGAAACTGAAAGCTCTGCAAAGAGAAGGCTGGGGATCAAGTAAAAGGAATAAAGAAAAATACAAAGAGTAAAGGTAAAATACTGGTAAGCACTGTCCCTAAATAATATCATACGTTTTTAGAGGCCAGAGGGTGGTACTGATTAATTTGTGATGCCTATTCCTTATTGAATTCTATGAACCAAAGTCTTTTATACTTTCAAATAAGAGCAAAATATTTGTTCCATGTGATATTCCCTCACCTAAGAAATCAGAACCAAGACTAACCATATCTAAAGAAAAATATAGTATTTTTATCACAAAAGTAAAACTGAAGGAAATAGCCTGAATTCATTTTGGCTACAAACACTTCAGTGTTTGTAGCCAAATTTTCTAGTGTTTTTTTCATTCCTTTTAAATGAGATTAATACTAAGGTCAATTAAATATACATTTGAGATGAAAAAGGCCAGTGCTTTAGATAAAGCTTGCCAAACTGCATTTAGAATAGCTCCCCCTTGAGTGTCCAGCACAACACTGAACAGTGTGAAGCAAAGACTAAAGGACAGGCCCCTCCCAGAGCACTTGTGATCTAGCTGTGCTTTACCTGTGCCCACTGATACAGCTGTTCCAACTGAGTTTTGTCTAGATCGGAGGTACCTATCGCAATAATCTTTTTGCTCTGAACCAAGTTTTCTAATTCTTCCCAGTAAGGCTGCAAATGTTCCAAGGAGAGATTAACTCCATCTTCAATAGGAGGTGAAGCAATGATCACAGAATCCAGCTGTGCGACTCCAAGAACGGAACAGGCTGATGTGAAGGAAAACAGGATAAATATTTGCTACATAATGAAAACAAGTATTTCTACTGTCCCTCATGTATCCCACTAAATTTTGTCTGTAAAGTTCACTGGTTTTCTTATTTGGATTATTTCATTCAGTTTCATAATTTACCTACCATTTAGAACACTGCCATCCCTTAAAAAATTACAAATCCCTGTTCATTTACTTGGTCTGTGTGGCAGACCGATCAGTTTCTTTGACCTGCTTCCTTCCTAGGGACTCACAGCTCTGACAGTCCTTCTAAGGGGAACAGTCTCCTTGTTTCCTAGGCCCCAAGCATTTTCTGGTAACTTCTTTATCTTCAAATTTTCTTCTCCAGTTCTAATAGTATCTTGTATGGATGATCACAAGAATTCTGACCTCATATTCTGTAACTGATAGTCATGGCAAACAATAGCTTTGAGACCCTGAAAAACTAAATTTGTGGTCCTAATCTATATTTATAGAGGTAGATAATTTAATTTCTGTAAAAATAATTTAAAGGGTTTACTTTAAATGATTATTGTTTATTCCATAGTTATAGTAAAGAGCGAATTATTTAAGTGTTTAACACCTATAATACTGGAAGAATATTTTAAAAGAAAAAACGTTGAATTATAATATCACAATAATCTAACCAAGTAAACAAAGATGAGAATGCTTGCTTTGTTACTGTGGCGATGGTAGGTCATGGGGTTTTATCTATAGTACTGTAAGGGCTAAGAAATATGGTTAAGGAGAACTTCATCTCCAAACATATACTTAACAATTATGTTACATCTTTTATGTGCCTCATATATATCAAAATATGAACCTACAAGTCCATATGATCTGACAGAAGCCTTAAGAAATTAGGTTAGAACTTTAAAAAGTAAAATTGGAATGAGCTCATCTTTTTTTTCACCTGGTCCTGAACACAAGATATAACTAATACACCTACACTGATTTAAAGTTATGAAGGTTGGGTGCCTGGGTGGCTCAGTCGGTTAAATATCTGCCTTTAGCTCAGGTCATGATCCCAGGGTTCTGGAATCGACCTGCATCAGGCTCTCTGCTTAGCGGGGAGCCCGCTTCTCCCTCTCCCACTCCCCCTGCTTGTGCTCCCTCTCCTGCTGTCTCCCTGTCAAATAAATAAAATCTTAAAAAAAAAAAATAAAGTTATGGAGGTAAAAAGTTAAAGTTTTTGCTTACCCATGTCAACTGCATTTCTCATTGATGATGAAGAGTTTGATCCTACAATGAAGAGTTTTGCTGGGTAACAAAAAAACAAAACCGATTACTACATTTTGGTAACATTTTACTAGACAGTATCAACACTGCCCACAATACTAAGTTGACAGAGAATCCTGAATGAATTACCTTTTCTTTCCTAGTCACATAATTTTATGGTTTTCATTTTAAGATATGAAAGTACCTTTCCATTGTGATTTTTTTTTTAAATTTTTTTTTTTTAATGATTTTATTTATTTATTTGAGAGAGAGAGAGAGCGAGCGAGCATGAGAGGAGAGAGATCAGCGGGAAACTCAGACTCCCTGCCAAGCAGGGAGTCTGATGCGGGACTCGATCCCAGGACTCCAGGACCATGACCTGAGCCGAAGGCAGTTGCTCAACCAACTGAGCCACCCAGGTGCCCCTCCATTGTGATTTTTAAATTACATGCCAATTGCCAAAAAATATCCATTTGTCAAAACAAAAAAGCAAATACTAATTTTCCATTTATTAGAAGGCAGGTCACACAAATGTACAAATTACTCAAAATGTACATTTTTATGAATATTATTGGAAATGGAACATATTATATACATTCTCCAATAAACTAAAATTAATAAAAGGCTATGCTAAAATTGCTTGTAATGTGAAGAAAAACAAAAAAAATCCCTCACAATCCCATCTTCCTAATACAGTCATTTTAATTTTTAGACATTAGCTTCTAGCTTTTGGTCATATGGGGCAGGGTATAACATTTATTCTACTTCTATTTAGTTTACCTTTATGTAATATTTTTTACAACTTTATGAAGTTTTTAGTTCTTTTGACTTTTTTTTTTTTAAATCATAGTAGTAATACATATTCACTCTAGAAATGAGAAAAACTGAGCAGAAGGGCGTTGGGGAATGTGGTAACTGGGCAATGGGCCTTAGGAAGGGCAAGTAATGTAAGGAGCCCTGGGTCTTACATAAGACTGATGAATCAATTGAACTCTACCTCTGAAACTAGCAATACATTATATGTTAATTAATTGAATTTAAATTTTTAAAAATGGGGAAAAAACAGAAATGAGAAAAACCCAAGAGTAGAAAGATAGACTAAAAAAAATGGCCAACAGTCTCATCACTGAATGCAGTCACTGTTTAGGTTTTTGTTTACTCTATTTTTAATGAATAATTTTACATACTCATTTTTAACGGTTAAACATTATTCTGTAATTTTGATAGGGTATAATTCAAATGATTTCCTACTTTTTGAACATTTATATTAGTTCCAGTTTTTCGTTATCACATACAATGCTAAAATAAACATCTTGTTACTTTGTTCAACTTTCTGCTGAAGCATTTCCCAAGGACAAACGGTCAGAAATGTGTATGAGTCAAAGGTATGCTCTTCTTTGTGGATCTTTTTTTGTTGTTGTTGTTAAAGATTTTATTTATTTATCTGAGAGAGAGAGAGAGAGAGCATGACCTGAAGGAGGGGCAGAGGGAGAGGGAGAGGCAGATTCCCCACTGATCATGGCAGGATGTGGGCCCAATCCTAGGACTCTGAGATCAGGACCTGAGCCAAAATCAGACGTTTGACTGAGCACCCAGGTGCCCTGAGTTTTGTTCTATTTTACTTACTTCCTACTTTCATATAAAAGATTTGTACCAGTTTATAAGCCAACTAAAACTTAACTAAAAACTTAACTTTAACTAGCCAACTAAACTTAACTAAAACTTAAGAATTGCTCTCCTGGGGCGCCTGGGTGGCTCAGTGGGTTAAAGCCTCTGCTTTCAGCTCAGGTCATGATTCCAGGGTCCTGGGATGGAGCCCTACATCAGGCTCTCTGCTCAGCAGGGAGCCTGCTTCCCTTCCTTTCTCTCTGCCTGCATCTCTGCCTACTTGTGATCTGTCTGTCAAATAAATAAATAAAATCTTTTAAAAAAATGCTCGCCTAACAACGTACGACACTATAAAAAATATAGTTTTTGCTAATTTAGTATGTATAATATATACCTATCTAGGACTGCATTAATTGGCATTTCTTTGGTTACCAGGAAAGCAGAGTAGTTTTCTATTAAAATTGAGGCTTTAACTTGATTCAAACTCAAATTTATTTATATAGATTTACTCTATGTAAATTCACTGTTCAAAATCTAAATTTACTCAGCAGACAAATAGGCAGAGTAGTAGTAGAGGAAATCAGAAAAGGGAATGGAGAGAAAAAGGGGCTAATGAAATATCTGTATGTAAGCTGTATTCAATGTAAATATGTATTCAACAAACAAAACAAATTTACCTTGTACATTTATTTGTCCTTTCCTTTCTACTGCTAGATAATCTTAAAGCATTGTTTTCCTCACTGGATTTCTCTATTTAAAAGTCATCACCACTCCCATACCAACCAGGTGAGAGTCAATCTTCACCACTTTAAAATAACTTTTTTTTTTTTAAGATTTCATCCATTTACTTGACAGAGATCACAAGTAGGCAGAGAGGCAGGCAGAGGCAGAGAGAGAGAGAGAGAGAGAGGAGGAAGCAGGCTCCCTGCTGAGTAGAGAGCCCCCAGGACCCCGACCCAAGCTGAAGGCAGAGGCTCCAACCCACTGAGCCACCCACGCGCCCCAATCTTCACCACTTTAATCCACCCATAGCTCCAATAATTATACCCCATGAAACCCTCCCTACCACTATCCCTCTTGCCACAAATTTGTGCCATTAGAAATGGTCTCCTTTCTCCGAAATGAGAGGCATTCTTGGTAGAGAAAGGAAAGCTCTTCATATGGGGAGTAATTTTGATATATCAAAAATTTCAAGCCTTCTAAGAACTGAGAACAACCCGTAAGAGCTTCAAGATGGATCTAAACCATGAGAAACTGCAATCAACCACAGAGAAGAGGTTGCTTTTAGCTCCTTTCCAACACAGAAAGCAATGTGAAATTAATAGAAAGAAATGGGTTTTGGAGTCAGGCATACCTGGATGGATTCCCGGTTCAACCACTTACTGGTTATATGACAACTTTCAAGTTATTTAACATCTCTTGTGCAATGGGGATAATTCTACCTTGTAGAATTGCTTTGAGAATCATGTGAAGAAATGTAACCAAAATGCACTAAGTATGGTGCCTGGTATAAAACAAGACTCAATAAATGGTAATTATGGAGTCAAAAAAACAATGCCCTATATCTCATCTTACATGTCCACGCTAATCAAAAATAACAACCAACACAAAACTACAAATGGTAGTAAGTTAACAGCTACTTAGCACTTAACTTTTTGCTAAGCACTGTGCTAAGTGCATTTTTAAAAATTTTATCTAATTTACAAAGAATCCTGTGAAACAGACGCATCCCTATTTTACAGATGAGAAAATGAGGCTCAGAGAGGTCGAATAACTTGTTAGCCCAAGATTATACCAGTCAGTAATCTGCATACCGAAGAATTTCAATCTAGTTAAGTTTAAGCTTTTAATGTCTATTCTATGCTGACTGTAAGCTGAGGGCAAGAACAGCTCATCTCTTCATTTTTTTATTCCTTGAGCTTAGCATGGTCTCTCATAAATAGTTACTCGATACATTTGTTGAATGGGTATAACATGGATTTTATTTCTCTTCATGCAACTTGTTGCCCAGACTTCCGTCTATACTTCCAGGCAACTTCAGCCATTGCTCAGCAGTGTTCCACCAGGAAGGGAGGGCCTATGCTTGCTTTGGACAGACACTGCTCTTAAGCATTCCCTTTATTCTTTCCATTTCCTCCACCTTAGTTTTCCTGAAGTCTGACATATAAATTAATGAGACCATGATGAAGAACAGGAAGGTGAGGTCCTCTTCTGACTCCACTTAAGGAGCCAAAACTGACCTCCTACAACTTTCTCTTGGGAGTTTCCATTATGTTTTAAAAAGAATATATAGGGGCTCCTGGGTGGCTTAGTTGGCTAAGTGTCTGCCTTCAGCTCAGGTCATGCCCCCAGAGTCCTGGGATCAAGCCCCATGTCAGGCAGAGTCTGCTTCTCCCACTCTTCCCCACTTGTGCGTGCTTGCACGCACTCTCTCTCTCTCTCCCTCGCTTACTTGCTATCTCAAATAAATAAATAAAATGTTTAAAAAAAAGAATCTGTATATTTCTCACACGTAGTGACTGAGTCACTCCTTACCAGAAGCAAAGAAAGGCTTTTCCTCCCTGCCTGACAAAACCTCACTATCATTTCCACTATATAACAAAGTAAGTTGTAAAGGCTGGATTTACCAGAAACTTTCATTTCTTCTCTTTCATCAGGATTTATCTTTTCTACTGCATGAGAGACGGTACATTCCAAGACATCTGGAAATTCCTATAATAAACAATGTTTACAATAAATATAAAATTAATGTTTTTAATTAGCTATATGTTTTCTATTGTCCATAATGCCCTTTAGAAACAGGGAACCCATAAGATAACAGGGTTCTTTACCTGATGTCTGGATGGGCTTCATAAGGTTTGTAAAGCCCTGAAACAAAGGTAAAATGCTTTGTGTGTGTCCATTTTCCGGGGAAGAGGATCTCATTTTGATCAGGTGCTCAAAGGAATGCATGATCAAAAAAACCCAAACAAATGGTGGTGGGGGGGGCAGCATGTGAGGAGTTAGAACTACTAGCACAGTATATAATTTTACTTAAAATATGAAAGCAATGAAAAATAATATTTACCCATTCTGCATAAAGACATGTTAAAAGCTTCCTATATTAACCACAAACATTTTAAACCAAGACTTTTTTCTGAGTGCAATAAAAAAAGTAAAGGCAATTCTAATGCATTATAATTAATAATTTATGAGGAAAATGGTAAGATGTTAGTACATACAAATCAGAACTATATTAACTCACATTTACAAGATTGAAACAAAGTAAACAGTGAGGCCTTTCCCATAATGCTTGAGCACATTACAATGCCTGGCACATATCAAGGGCTTAGTAAGTGTTTGTCAGTCATGCATAAATAGAGGCAAATGGTCATTTCAGAGAAACAGAGACTGACAGAAGACATTAATCAACATCTGCCTAGCTGCTATAGAGTTTACACTTGCAGAATGCCCACGGCAACAACTCTTTCCAGCACATGTCCTCGTCCATAGTTTTAAAGTAGCCAGCGTAATTTGTTATGAGCCTTTGGCTCAGCTGGATTCCAAAGAATGGTTTGCAGACAGATGGTCTGTATATAAACATTGATGGTAAGTCATTTATTAACACTTAATGAAATACCCAGTGTTTCCCTCAAAACTGACATTAAAAAACTATTTCTAGTCACTATATTATTATGATATTCTGCCAAAGCAATTTAACAACCAAAACTGTTAAATAGTCATTTCTTTATTAAACCAAATATAAACTGGAACACAGTGAAGAAAAGTGTGATGGGAATTAAGCACAAAGAATCCTGGTATCTAGTCTAGTTACAGAGTTGGTGACACACCCTGGATTTTATGTTTTATGCTTAAGCATACTGGGTCAGACAGCCATCTCAGTAAATCAGCCACAGGGAATTTTGTGCTAACTGCCTATTTGACTTCCCCATCAAAATTGGGGAAATTAATTTCCTGCTTACTGCATTTTCCTTTTGACCTACATAATTTCTTCATTCACATTTTACTTACCCTGACCAAATCAGGGCTGATTTGGGAACTCCACTCATTCAAGGTCTTTTGGATACAATCTCGAAGCTGTAAAAGGAATGCATTTTGAAACCATTAATCAAACTCTATACACTCTGCTGTACTTCTACAGCAAGAATATACTAATTTGATAAATTAGTTGAAAAAGATGTGAATAGGAAAAACCATAAAAACCAAAATTTTAGTTCTATAAGGTTTACATTTTCTTCGACAAAGACAAGTTTGTATCTGTTTTCATCTTAACCTTCAAATGTTGAAGTATTTTTAAAGTGTCTTTGTACCAATGAAAGTTTAAGTAAGGCTTTGAGACATAAAAGCATACACAAAGAAACAAAATTTTTCAAGAATAAAGTTTATAAATAGAGGAACATGAATTCAAGCTCAGGGAGCCTGACTAAAATTAATATTAACCACTATGAGAGAATCCTTAAAGACAAATAAATGACTCTAAGTGTGGCCAGAAAAACTCCATTATTCACCTGATGTGTTCATTAAAAATTCCAGTTCCTGAGCCCCATCCTAGACTGCTGAATTACTCTAAGAGCAGCAGAACTTGCATTTTAACAAGCATCCCAAGAAATCAGCATGTAACGTCTGACAACCACCACAGTCTTATCTTACATAAGTCAACTTGCATAATGTCAGCCCATGTATCATTTCCTAACATGTATACCTCCAACTGGCCTTCAGTGTTTTCTTGTACAAACTTATTTACACTAACATTATAGTATGTTGTAAATCCATTAAATTGTTCATGCATCTTTCATTTCTTATGACAGTGTATTTCAGACTTGTCTGATAAAGCACCAAAGTTAAGACTTACATACATTCATATAGAGAGTAAGGGCCTAAATACATATAACAGAACAAAAAATTTACAAAACGCTATGTTCATTACACGTGAGGCACTCTGATGGCTTCTATTCTATTAATTAGAAAAAAAACATGCTGTTCTATAGCTCACCAAACTGATTTATGACCGCTAATGGGCAACACTAACAATTTGAAATCACTACCTTATGAACATCAAGGACACAGTGCTTTGCATTCTGTGGTCAATCAATGAAAAAAATAAATGAGTAACTGCAAAAGCACTTTCCTTTAGCAATAACAAGGACTAAACTTCTGAACTCACTGATCTATGATTTCTGATGATAAAAACTGACACAGCACTCTACTGCTTTTATCTTAGTACAGATAATTACAAGAGATAAGTGGTTTATCAGTTTGAGAGCTCAGAGTCATCTACATTACACTTCATAAGCCACAACAAAAACGGTATGTTCCATCCATAATAACCCACATGAATTCAATCTACAATGTCTCTATCTTCATGGGAAATATATTTATAACCAAATTTAAGATACTAAATAAAAATTAGTTGATAATTATTCCAGACAGAATTACAAGTCAATATTCTTTTCAAAAATGGTAAAAGTTGGGGCAGCAGGACAAGAAGTTAACAATTCTATCAGGAATAATTTGGCTCAAATCATGGGAGAATTTTAAGAATTTTCCTCTGGAAGGACGGCTTACTTGCATACTTAAGGCTTTCCTGATAAAAAGCTCAATTCAGGAAGGTAAGTACATTTTCAGAGTATTCAGCCCCTTCTTGAAATCATTTCTTTAATTAATCTTGGATTCCGCAAAATGTCAGGACAAATCACAAAACAATGTTACGATGAGAAATTCATTGGCTGTATCACAAACATAATTATTTCTAATCTTTTATTATCTATACTGACATCTCATTAACTTTGTATTTCGTTCTCTTCATTTTTATCAAATATGCATAGAATCACTGAAGTATCATCATAATGTAGTATATCATTAGATCTGGAACCATATAAGAATTTTAAATATACTTTATGATTCACCTGCCCAAATACTCTTAAAGAACTGAGCAAAACAGTTCTATAATGGTTCATTTAAAACACAAGATTTGATTTCATAAAGTTCTAATGAAAAAAAAAAAAATCTGGCTCTCTGCTCTGCAGGGAGTCTGCTTCCCTTCCTCTCTGCCAGCCTCTCTGCCTACTTATGATCTCTGTCAAATAAAAAATAGAAAAAAAAATCTTTAAATAAAGATAATGGAATTAAAAAAAATACACATTAGAACTAGGAGAGATCTTTTAGGAAACCTAATATAACTCTCTACTCAATGTTTAGATTTTCTTGATGAGTGATTTATTCAGTTTTTTTATTCCACAAGGCCGAACTATTTCAAGTAGCATATCCCAATTTGGAGCTCTGTTATAAAGTTTTGTTTTGTTTTACATGGAAAAAAAAATGTCTCTCCTCACTAAACTGTCTTTTTTCCTACAATATGCTGCCCTATCTTCAAGTTTTCCTCAAATGTTTTCTAGCTGATTTTGTCTCTCTTATGTAGCACCTTCCCCCCAAAAAACCAAACTAGATTTAGTCCTTCGAACAATGTTTTTCAAACGGTGAAGTGTGACTCACTGCATTAAGAAATAAAGAGTTTTTAAAAATTTAAATAGGATTAAAAAAGGCAGAATACACAGTATATACTAAAGGTTAATATATCCATAAAACCTTTGAGATAGATTTAGCACTTTATTGAAGTATAATTTACACACAAAATTCACTTATTTTAAGTGCACGATTCCATGTTTTCTAAAGGGTTTGTGAAGAGTTTTACAGAGCTGTGCAGCCATCATCACTATCCAATTTTAGAACACGTCCATGTACCCACTAGCAATCACTACCCACCCTTCTTACTCCAGCCCAAGGCAACCACTCTTCCTACTTTCTGTCCTTATGGACTATGAACTAGATTGTAAGGTAAAATTTCTTACTGGGTTTGCAAAAGTCAAAACACTTTAAAGGCCACTACTTTAAAGCGTGCTGTAGTGAAACAAGAGAGCAAAAATTTCACCCAATACTGTCAGTATATATGGAAAATGGTATATTGAACCAGGATCTCTGGGAGGAAATTGAAAGAACAGAACTAAATCTAGAAATATTTATTTGGGGGAGAAATAGTCAAAGTGGGGGCGGTTTAAACAAAAAAGGTATACAGACTGAGATGGATGGAACCTGGTCACCGAATAATGGTACAGAGTTTGGTTCTTATTAAAGTTACAACCAAGAGTTCTCATCTGATGGGTGGTCACAGGCCCAGAGCATACTCAGGGGGATGCCATGGGCTGCTGCATAGTATATCACCAACATCTTATATAAAAGAGCCCAAACTGCCTAGGAAAACAGCTGATACTATAATGGCATAGGGCATTTTTCTTTTAATCAAGATTTATTTAAAATCTTGATAAAAAGGGGCGCCTGGGTGGCTCAGTCGGTTAAGTGTCCGCCTTCAGCTAGGGTCATGATTCTGGAGCCCTGAGATCCAGCCCCACCATGGGGCTCTCTGCTCAGCGGGGAACCTGCTTCTCCCTCTCCCTCTGCTTGCTGCTCTGCCTACGTGTGCTCTATCAAATAAACATAAAATCTTGGTAAAAAGGGAGATAAATGCTTCCATGGTGAGCGTTGTCCTAGATTACCTCTTTTAATCCTCACAGTGAGTTGATGAAGACTGTACCATTATCCAACTTCGAAGTTATGTAAACAGACTCAGAGAAGGTAACTTTCCCAAAGTCACACAGCTCCTAAATTAAAGGTTTGCTTTTATTCACTGTTATTTTTCAGTACCGACACCATCCCATACCAGCGGTATGCCTCCGCAGTTCCCTGGGCACTCTGACTCTCGGCTCAGGAAGGAGCCGCTGCAGCCCGAATATGTAGCACGTGTAGAATTCCAGATTCGTCTCTGCCACCTTAAACTAGCGACGAGTCTTCAGGCAAATACGGTGAGGCAGATTAAATTGCAGCAAGAAAAATGCATACCTTATTCCAAAGTCGAATGTGAGTCCTTTATCTCATAGCAACAGAGTGACTACTGCCAACAGCCTCAGAGCTAAGTGGATTATTACTACTACCTTCACCTGAATCCTAGAAAAGCGAATCTCTGAAACCTACGTCTTCACCTGTCGCGGTGTGGGGGGCACGGGGGTGAGAGTCTGGGAAGGAGGTGCTGGTCCTCTCTGCACCCCCCTGGCCCTCGCAACGAAGAGGGGTCCAGTACGTTGGCGAGTTCGGCCGTCGGCCGGGAGCACGGACGGACGCGTCCCTCGGGATGAATTTGCACCTGCCAAGCGTTTTAAGGCACGCGGACCCCGCTACAGGTTAGGAGGCGACGTCGCAACCCCGGCGGCCCCAGCCTCCCCGCGCCGGCGGAGCCCAGGAGCGCTCCTCCACCTGGCGCCCGGAGCCCGCCCGCCCGCCTTCCCCGCCGGGCGCTGCTTCCCTCTGGGAGCAGCCCGGCCCGCGGCCTGCCCCGGGAGCCCCTCGTCTCTCACCTCCTCGCTGTGCGTGGACGGGCACTTCTTCCGCAGGCGACCCCAGTTGAGCAGGTTCCCCGTCTGCAGGTGCAGGGTGCGGGCCCGCGCCAGCAGCGCCCCGGCCGCGCGGCTGTCGGTGCCCATGGCAGCGGCCGACGGAGGCGGGCCAGGCGGCGACGGGGCCACAGGCGAGGAAGGAGGCCGCCCCGCAGGACGCGGTGCCCGAGGCCGGAGAGCCGAGCGCGAGGCTGGCCGCCCCACGCGGCGGGACCTCGGCCTACGCTCGGGACCGAGGGAGGCCGGACGGTGGCGGAGCGGTGGCCCGGGAAGGACGCGCTGGTCGCGGCGGCTGCAGCTGCTACTGCGGCCGCCGCCGGAGAGTTGACTCCCAACTGAAGGGACCGTTTCCTGGAAGACAATGACTAAGCAGAAATCGCGCCTGAGAAAGTGCTTGGTAACCGTTACCCGTCCCACGGCGGGGCCGGGCGGGGCGGGGCGCCGAGAGAGCAGCGGGACCCACGCCCGCACGCGGGTGACTGGCCTTTGGCCTGTGGCGGGCGTGGCGCCGGGCGGCGGACGCGCGGCGGAGTGAGCGCGGGGCGTGCGGGGCGGGGCGGCGCGGGACTCGGCGCTCGGCAGGGCTCCCCCTGCTGGTCAGAAGACGGCGCGCCGGCCTGTGCCCCCACCGCCTAGCTTCCTCAGCGGCGCTCGCGGGTCTCGCCTCCCAGCCAATGGGCGGTCGCGCTGGTGATTTTCTTCCACACCTCTTTAAAAAGACAGCGAAATCCCCTACCAAGGCGTTGAAATGTTAGCTGGTTTTTGTTCTCAAAAGCGGGTGTTAAGGCAAAGTGCCACTTCATTGCTTGTTTACCCTCTTAGTTCATTTTCTTTCTCACGGTCTTTCCCCGGGAGCTGCGCGTTTTTCTTCATGTTCATTCATTACAGGTCTAATGTCTTACACTATTTGCTGGACAGGGTGTGAAGTCCACGAGTAAGACTTAATCTTTGCCTTTGGGAAGCTAAAACTCCAGTTCCAAAGATAAGGCCTAAGCGTATGAAAGAGTATTTTAGGGCAGTTTCCAGATGGGTTTAAAGAGAACACTGCATCCGGTGAGAT
The DNA here is from genome assembly GCF_902655055.1 of Lutra lutra. Lineage (NCBI taxonomy): Eukaryota > Metazoa > Chordata > Mammalia > Carnivora > Mustelidae > Lutra > Lutra lutra. Next base: position 117,295,060 of record NC_062281.1, on the reverse strand, counting down.
CAGGGATTTTACCAGCCATTCCCTTAGACATGGTTGTGATTCTTTCCTCCTATTAAATTTCATGTATGGTAGACGTGGTAGACTCTCAAATTGAACATTTATTGAGCTTTCCCCAAGAAACTTTTACCTTTGTTAAAAGAAATCAGATCTATTAAAAGGTAAAATTCTATTACAGGATAAATTCCAGTTGGTAAGAATTCAGAGTAAAGTGGAAAAGAAGCTCTTTCTTGTAGGTGGTTAGAGACTGAGCCTGATTTTGAGTAAATATTTGTTGGCTGAATGAAGGTAAGAACTCTTTGAAGAGAAGGGTAATGCCAGAAGCAGGAACAAGCATGGGGTATTTTAATTAATATAAACATTTGATCTTTATGTTGAATTTCCTGTGGCATCATTTTTTGACTCCTTGTATATTCTCTAATACCACGGAAATAATTCTTTTTTTCCCTCCATGGAAATAATTCTTGATTAAAACTTAGAGGTTGTTCCTCCTAAACTATTAGAGCTGATTTCTTTCTGGGAATGGATATAGCCTATCGGTCTCAGACATAAAGCTGTGTGGCTTGCAAACCTGTCTTTACCAGGTACTGGCTATTTTAACTTAGGCCACTTAGTCTCTCTGTTTCACTTTCTTGAATCTGGGCCAGATGATAGTTTAAACCATATGAAATTGCTGATAATTGACCATTTTGACCTACAGCCAGGTGCCATGGTTCCCCCTGATATAGTATGTACCACACTGAGTAGAAGTGAGGAATCAGCTTATTAAAAGCCCTTGGTAGAGTATTTGGCTCATGGTAAAGGTTCAGTAAGTGAGAGCTCCTATTAGTAATGCTTCCACTCTTTCTCCCTTACAGTCCACTTCTCACAACATTGGCAAATTCATGACATGAAATCACAGCAGCCTTCTGTTGTGTTTTTAAAGTTTACATTATATAAACTCATTTACTCTTCATAGCAACTCAGATAAATAACTTATTGAAAATCTCACTATTAGTAAGTGTTGGGGCCCCAATCAAAACCTAGATCCTTTATCTTCAATCTCCTTACTCTTGCATGCTACAATTTACTTTTGACACAAAAAGTGTGTTTATTGAGGTGATTTTAATTCTTGAATGTGTGTGTGCATGATTTATAGGCTTTTTATGCCTGTACAGCTTTTAAAAAAACTATATATTATAGTTATACCCTTATACCCTTATTATAGAACCATAGTTTTGAGAAAGGGAAACATAATCTTCTAAATTTATTTGGTGACAAAAACAAAAAAGAAAAATCCAAGGAACTTTATTGTATACAGTTACTTTGAAGGAATCTTTTCTATAGAGGAGGAGTAATATTGCTGACATTTCCATCTTTGAGAATGATGTGATTTTTTCAGAAATTGTTTGTAAATATAAAAATCACTAACATCCACTGCTCTTTTTTCATTCTCTTTCCAGGATCTGATGTTATTGTCCCTGTCTCCCTTTGAGAACCACTCTCCTCAACTGGCTTATAATACAATATATTTGATCACTGAACATTTTAAAAAATCGTAATGAACTGTTGGAAGCGCAATAGGAGCTCCTGAGGTGTAAGTGTTTAAATTTAAGGCAAAGAGCAAAAATGGTCTCATGGATGAATTTTACAGGAAGTGATCACATTTTTACTCACCGTCTGTTTGCACTTTATATAAGAATAAACAAAATGTGAGAACTAAAATTCATTTTACCTTATGAAGGGATGACCTGATGCATCTTATTCTTAATAAGGTAAAATGGATTTAAATGATCAGATTTTGGTTTAACATTTTATGCAATTGATTTTAAATTTAATAATACATTATTATATTCTCTATAACAGAAAATATAGTACAAAGATGTCTATCTCATCCATATTAAAAACAACTTAATCCTTCATTATATGACTATCTATAATGTATTTATTCTCTACATTTGATGGCCATATTTGGAGCTTTCAGGCTCTTGCTAGAACACCCATTGTGGCCATACACATTCTTAGTACTTGCCTGTTTGTACACGGAGGAACATTTTTCTCTGATAACATGTTACATATTACTGTCTTCAAGGGTGTGCACATTCAGTAGCTACTGCTGAACCAATTTATATTCAAATCTAAATTATATAAGACTACCTATTTCTTCCCATAGTCACCAACATTAGATTATCCGTCTTTTCAATTTTTGTTACACTGGTGGGTAAGTATATCTCATTATTCTTTGATTGCTGGTAGGATTTCATTGTTTTATGATATATTGTGATCATACTCTGTGATTTTGCATGCCTTTAAAATTAATATTGTATCATAAGCATTTTTCTTGTGTTATTACACTGAATTATTTTCCGGTCTCTGTTGACACACAGACAAGAACATTGCTAATTCTCGTCAATTGTTTTGGCCTTAAAACATGTTTCATCAAGGCAACTAGCACATGTCTGTTGCCAGTATGTAACCCCTGGAGACAAAAAGGCTTTTAGCAAGGGGCAAGTTAGACATGTTTAAAAAAAATTCACAAGCCCATTTTCTTTTCTCTTGATACCTGTTTCTGTAGCAATTCCGATGGGGTGTGTTAGAGCAGCCCACAGCCCTTCATGGAATGTTGTCTATCAGTTACCGAGGCGGTGGTTTGCCCGTGAGACACAGACTGTGGTCTGCCTCACTGTTGTTGGAACTCCAGGCTGTGTTGTTTCATTATGTGCCGTGTGGTAGAAAACTTCTGTTGGCACTCAATCCCCAAACTCCTTCTAGGGTGCCTTCCTCTACAACAGAGCCTGAAGGCTAAACCCTGTAATTCTCAGCATCCTTTGCAGCACTCCTTCTAGGTAAAGATGAGGTTACATCAATTCCATGCACTAGTTTTAGATTTCAAAGGTAGAAGTGTGTAGGGGAGCATCTTTCTGTATCTTCAGCTATTGAGTTTTGCAACAGCCGTGCTCTGATGTCCTATCCCCAGCTTTACAGATGTCAGGAGGCAGTTCCGGCCACTTACTGACCCCTGGATCGAAGAAAGTGTAATCAAATGGCAATTTCCCGATGGCTCACCCTTTTTAGTTTGACACAGGATGAGCTCTCTTGGAAGGACACTTCTTTTAGCAGCATCGTTCTTAGAGTTATTCCTAGAGACCCAGTCCAGAGCTTGTTCGTCCAACCTTCAGCTTTGTAAGCACCTAACTCCCTGTATGAAATATTCTCCACTTAAAATAGCGTGGTTTCTGTTCCTGTGCTTGACCCCTGGCTGATACCATTTCTGTTCTTATAATCACATTTGAACATATTACTACATTGAAAACGTAAAATAATTTTTTTCTCATCTCTGATAAACATCATCCTATAATTTTTAAGTGTCCATTAATATAAAAGTTTACACATTTGGGCAAAATAACTTTAGTTCACAACTGTGTACTCGAAAGAGCATTCATAAATATGTCACACATATTTTTTCTTCCAAGATTTTATTTATTTATTTGAGATAGAGTGAGAGAGCACAAGCAGGGAGAGGGGCAGAGGGAGAGGAAGAAACAGGCTCCCCACTGAGCAGGGAGCCCCACGTGGGGCTTATTCCCAGGACCCTGGGATCATCCTGCACTAAAGGCAGATGCTTAACCAACTGAGCCAACCAGACACCTCTATGATACACAAATATTTAAAGTATTTTTTTGTATAAAAATATGACAGCAAAGTTCAGGAAGATTAAAAGCAGGGAAAAACTCATAATTCTGATGTGCATTTTGAGGATTATATTCATAGTTAAGTGAATGACAGATGATGGCTAGCCAGAGGAACATTCCAGTAGAATTGTTAAGAGAGTAAGAACGTTGTATTGGATAATCTTAGTTCAAACCCTGGCTCCGACACTGGGCAGCAGCATAGGTTTGGGTAAGTTTTTTATTCTCTCTTCCAGAAAATTGGGCTAACACTAGCACTCAATTCATACAGTTGTTATGTAAATGAGATAATATTTGTTAAATTCTTAGCAAAATGTATGGCATATTTAGCTTAATAAATGGTAACTATCATGGGGATATAAATATTTATTGCATATTTCCCTGAGAAAATACAAGACTATTAGGACAAGGGTTCTAAAATTTTCTGGCAAGGAAACTATACTTACTGGTTTCTAGTTTTAGTTGTTTCTCTATATTACTTCATATGATCTATGGTATGCTGGCTGCCTTCCTCAAAGAGTCATCCAGGATCCCCAAGGAAATACTAGAGGATGAAAGAAATTACCTTCAAATGTATTCAGAACTTACTAATACTTACTAATACTATTAGTATTACTAATATACTCAAATATATTAAAAACTTACTAATAGTAATACTCACTAATACCGTACAAGCTGTACTTAAAATCTGATAGTGGGTCACCTGGGTGGCTCAGTAGATTAAGCATCTGCCTTCGGCTTGAGTTGTGATCCCAGGGTCCTGGGATAGAGTCCTACATTGGGCTCCCTGCTCATGGGGAACCTGCTTCTCCCTCTTCCTCTGCCTCTCCCCCGGCTTGTATTCTTTCACTCTATTTCAAATAAATATATACAAATCTTTAAAATATATGTAAAAAATAAAATAAATAAAAATAATAAATAAATAAATAAATAGGAAAAAGAAAAAAAAAATCTGCTAGGAGTGTTGAGCCGCCTTTGGGCTCTCATTTAATTGCCAGATGTAAGTCTGGGGACCTGTAGACGTGAGGCTCCAGTCTCAGCTGCCAGTGCACAGCTCAGTGTGGTAGCCTAGATTCTGTCTGACCTGTCCTTGACGGCGACCCCATCCCAAGGTGAACGCAGACCTAAGTCAGAATAAAATATTACCATTAAATGAAGAATTACCATTGAAAAACTGAAGGCGTTGGGGAACCCACAGAGCTGCTGTGGAATCTGGAGCAGGGGCAGCGGGAGGGGCTCCAGCAGGGAGCAGCAGAGGGAGCTTGGGCAGTTGCATCAGAATCTCATTTCTGAGGTAAAGGAACTGGTTGGATGATGCTATTTCCCGAGGATTGGCCCACTTCCCCAAAAGAGGGACTTCTCTGAATAACTGGCAACTGAGAAAGCAAAGGTTTATTATCACAAGGGTTGAAATTCAGAGATAAAAAAAAAGGAACAGTGTTATAGTATTTAAAGATATAATGAGAAATTGGTCCTTATTAGAAGATACTGGGTTGAGCTATTCATATCCACATTATACTGTTTTGATTGTCATAGTCTTCTAGGTGTCTCCTAGGGCCCCTGTAATTTGAGAAACATTGGTCTTCTTCTTCTTCTTCTTCTTCTTCTTTTTTTTAAGATTTTATTTATTTATTTGACAGAGAGAGAGATCACAAGTAGGCAGAGAGACAGGCAGAGAGGGGGATGGGAAACAGGCTCCTTGCTGAGCAGAGAGCCCGATGCGGGGCTCAATCCCAGGACCCCGAGATCACGTCCTGAGCCGAAGGCAGAGGCTTAACCCACTGAGCCACCCAGGCGCCCCGAGAAACATTGGTCTTCTATATGTACTTTGACAACTGACCACAGAGACAATTCAATTTGTTAAGGAATCCTAATTATTTTGCCAGTGTTTTTCTTTAATTTTTTAAAAATTATAAAAAGAATTTGATTTCATTGCAGAACATTTGGGCTATGCAGAAAAGTAGAAAGAAGAAAAATCATAGTACTCAAATGTATCTACTTTGATGTTTTTGAAAAAAATTTTTAAAGATTTTATTTATTTATTTGATATATATAGAGAGAGACACAGCAAGAGAAGGAAAAAAAGCAGGGGGAGTGGGAGAGGGAGAAGCAGGCTTCCCACTGAGCAGGGAGCCCGATTCAGGGCTTGATCCCAGGATCCCGGGATCATGACCTGAGCGGAAAGCAGAGGCTTTAACCCACTGAGCCACCCAGGTGACCCTAAATACAGTTTTTTACATGACTACCATTCATGCTGTCAACAACTATCTTCCTTTATTAAAAAAAAAAAACCCTTAATATCATTGAAGACATTTCCCTATGTTATTAAAAGTACTTTTAACAGGGACACTTGGGTAGTGCAGTTGATTAATAGGATGACTCTTGATTTCATCTCTGGTAGTGATCTCAGTGTCATGAAATCGAGCCCCAAGTGGAGCCCTGTGTCTGGCTTCATGTTCAGCTCAGAGTAAGTAAATAAATCTTTTTTGAAAACCTACTTTTAAGCATCATTAACATTTCTAAACCATCATTTTTCTTATGACAAAATTAATGCCTATTTATTATAGAAAAAGTAAAATATACAAATAAAGAGAATAAAGTTCATATCCCACCCTCTGGAAATCACTATTGTACTAAGATATATCTCTGTCTAGACTTTTTTTTGGGCACATATATTATATATATATGTTATATATATAATGTATATGCTTATTTTTGGAATATATCTATTTTTAAAATGAAAGTCTTACCACAAAACTTTTGAACTGTTATGTAATCCATTTGTATTTACTATATTGGAAGTATTTTTAAGTTAACATTCATCTATATATTTTAGTGATGGAATAGATTGCATTTTATGGAGGAGGCATAACTGATTTAAAAAGTCTCATATTGTTAAGACCTTTATTGTGATTATATTGATGATAACCTTTGTAGCCAAGCCTTTGCACACTTAACTCTTCGTTTTGTTTTTGTTTTTTTTTTTGTGGTAATACATAAACAACATAAAATTTACTATACATTCTTGACAACATGGTTAGTATAATTTCTTTCATTATCTCCAATTTCAAAATGGTTCTAAATTCTTGTGGTTTTTTTTTTACATAATTCTGTATCCTGTTAATGTCCCTTATTTATACGTGTTGTCTATTCAGGCCATTCAGGTTGCTATAACAAATTACCATAGGCTGGGGGGCTTACAAACAAACAGAAATTTATTTTTCACAGTTCTGGAAGCTGGAAGTCTGAGACCAAGGTACGAGCACTTCAGTGTCTGGTGAGGGTCTGCTGCCTGGTTCACAGATGCCCTCTTCTCAATGTCCTCAGGGGACAGAAGGAGGGAGGGAGCTCTCTGGGATCGCTTTTATAAGTACATTAATGCATCTTATTCATGAGAACTCCCCCCTCATGACCTAATCACGTTCCAAAGGCCCTACTTCCTAATACCATCACCTTGGGGTTAGGATGCATACGGATCTCGGGGGGAGGCACAGAGTTCAGTCTGCGGTACCAGGCATGGTTTGGATTACTCATTAGATACTGATTGCTCTCCCTCCCCCGAGCAGCGGAGTCTGTTTACACACCCCACTAAAGTTAGACTTTGCTATGTGACTTGTTCATACAATGTTGGTGGAAGATACGGGACTAAAGGTCTAAAATGTGCTTGGGTGGTGGGGAGTGCTCGTTGGTCTTCTGCCATCACTGTGAGAAGAACATGCTGCAGCCAGCTTCCTGGCCAAAAGGATGAGAAACACATGGAACACACCTGGAGCCAACCTGCAGCCTGTGACAAGCCCAGCTGAAGCCAGTGCCCAAACAACTTGAGTGATCAACACAACAGAAGCAAGCATAAATGTTTCTTGCCAGTGAATTCTGGGCCTGTTTATTATTGATTTTGGTGGCAATAGCTAACTGAGAGAAACAGTGCCCTGGCCACTTTTCTACTGTGATGTTTTATTTTCTTATTGATTTGTAAGAACTAAGGACATAACTGCTTTGTTAGTCTTATATCACATATAATCTCCCATTTGGCATTTTCTTTTTTCTTTCTAGTTTTCACTAGTGTGTTTATTGATTTATGGAAGCTTTTTTTTCTTTATAAACAAATCTGACATTCTTTTCCTTTACGACTTCAGCATTTGGTGTTATGCTTAGAAAGGCCTTTGTACCACAAGGTAACAGAAACATCTCCTGTTTTCTTTTCTTTTTTTTTTTTTTAAGATTTTATTTATTTATTTGACAGACAGAGATCACAAGTAGGCAGAGAAGCAGGCAGAGAGAGAGGAGGAAGCAGGCTCCCCGCTGAGCAGAGAGCCTGGGATCATGACCTGAGCCGAAAGCAGAGGCTTTAACCCACTGAGCCACCCAGGTGCCCCCATCTCCTGTTTTCTGCTAGTACTTTCACTGCCCCAGTTTCTACACCCAATCTTGATTCATTTGGATTTTTTTGGATCCAGGATATGAAATAGGTACATCTAATTCATATACATACTTGGGTTTGTTTCTAGTCTCTCATTTCTCTTCTATTTGTCTGTCTTCCATCCAGTGGCACACTCTCATGTTACTTTATTTTATTTCATTTATTTTAATCTTGTAATATGAGTTCACTTATATTGATAAAATTATGCTATACCATTTGAGGAGTACCTACATACATAGGTATTAAAATTAGAAAGTAAAGAAAAGAAGCAGTTGTTACAATATTCAGGACAGTGGCCACTTTGGAGAGTGAGGGCAGGGTTGTGAATTGAGAGATGCCCATGACTGGCTTCTGGAATGCTGTGGAAATTTTACTTTCTGATCTGGGGAAGGTTACACAGGAGTTCACCTTATAATAATTCAGGCTGCACCAATGTTTACTTACCTTTCCTGTAAAGAAGATGTCTCACAATTTAGGAATGATCTTAGAAATTCTTACTGCACTCAGAGTAGTAACATTTTTTTTAGAGAGAATTTTTAAAATACCTAGGGGGTGGATCCTTATACATTTGACCTTGGAACACCACACAAGTGTGGGGTGCTGACCCCGCACAACGTTGAAAATCCATACACAACCTTTGGCTTCCCCCAAACTGGACTAATAATGTCCTACTGTCGACCAGAAGCCTAAACTGATAATGTAGCAGTTGGTTAACACATATTTTTGCATGTTATATGCATGATATACTATATTCTTATAATATGGAGCTAGAGAAAAGAATGGTATTAAGAATATCATAAGAGAAAATACATTTACAGCACTATACTGTATTTACCGAAAACACACACACACACACACACACACACACATAAATGGACCCACAGTTCAACCCTGTTACTCAAGGGTCAAACTGTCCTTGGAAAGGCTGGGTGACATGATAGAAAGTTATATTATTCTGGAATTCTTCATAGTTCACAAAAGCAGGAGGTCTGCAAGGGTGTTTGTTCAAAACCTCAAAAACTTCTCCCTCAACACATTCAGACTTTCAGGTCAGGCCCTCACATGTCCCCCATGACCCTCCTTCCCATTCCTCCCGGTGTCCACACTCTGATTTAGGCAAGCACTACCTGTGTCCAGCTCTTTCTACTCCTTCTGCCCCACACTCAGTAGCTTTCCCTGGTCTGTCTTTTTTCCCCTTTTAAAAAGCTTATTCATTCATTTATTTAATTAATTTAATTTAATTAATTTAACTACACCCAAGGTGGGACTCAAACTCACCACTCTGAGATCAAGGTCCCCTTCCTTCCCAGCGAGCTACCCAGGTGCCCCCCCCCGGTCTGTCTTGGCCATTCTTACTATCTTCTTCCCTACTGAGCTGAACTGCCAGACCACCGCTGGGGCGACAGTGGGACCCCCATTACCAGGACTGCTCACACACCCCTTTAGACCCAGTAAATCTTCTGGCCACCCACTTCTGGGGAGTCTCACTGCTGTTGGCAACATGTGAACTCTATGGACCTCGAACCTTTGACTCCTAGGTGCACCCTACACCTAAGGTGGCTGGACTCTATGGGCCACATTTCCAGCCTCCCGACTTTCCTCTCCTATCTCAACATCCAAAAAAGCCCCACCTCCAACCATCTCACAGGCCTCTTCTTCATGAAGCTCCCCTCGCCTCTGTTCTGTACCACTCCCCATGCTCCCACTCTTTTCTTCCCCACAGGCAGGATTGGTTAGCATTCCCCTCAGATGCTCCGTGCCCTTTTCTGCTCAGAGCTGGTTCTGGAATTGCCCATGACCTCCATGATAACGTCCAAAAGGGTTAAGGCCCTCAGACCCCCTCCAGTCCTGTCCCAGGTGACTCCTCAGTGGGAATTTTCTGTTCCAACTGGACTCTCTCTTCTCTATGTCCTGCAACACCCAGACTGTTCTCCCCTCCACCCTAGCTGCCCTCCCCTTTATTTGCCAGTTGAACCCAGCTCTTCCTTCCATACTAACTTTCCATGGTACCTCTTTTCCACAGAATGGTTCCTCATAATTCTGGCTAAACTTTCTGTTTCCAGAGGGCACCTGGCTGGCTGACTCAGCGGAGCATGGGACTCCTAATCTTGGGGTTGTAAATTCAAGCCCCACATGGTGTATAGAGATGACTTAAAAATAAGCTCCCAAAACCCCTCCAAATTACCCAATTCCTACCTCTGGACTTCTGTGACATTTAATTTCTATGAACCTTTGTGACGTATGTCCTTAAATTCTCATTTTTGTATTTGCCAATCAATTATTTGCTTCTGGAGCTGAGGAGCTATTTCTTACACTGCTTCTATCCTAATCTCTCCCATCCTCTGGCGTTTCAGACCATTTGAATGCAGTAGGTTATTGGCAAGGACACGATTGAATGACTGATGGTGTTCTTAATTCAATTCAGAGTAATTGTAGGATTTCCTGGCTTAGGCAACTATATATTTACCTTCTTTATATCTTACTTTTCTGGCTTGCAACATGGTGATAATTTCATTCCATAAAAGAATGGGACAAAGCAAATTGGATAACACTTTCCAGTGTTGTGTTTTTATTATTGCTTCAAATAAATGTGCTTGCTAATTGCCATGTACTCTGGGGTGTGGCTGCACTCTCCAGCTAACTTGTGGTAAAAGTTGATAGGGTTTGGATTCTGCTAGATAGCTTAGGGTAAAAGAAAACACCCAACGCACAATTTCAGTAAATTCTAGTTATTAAAGGCCCTTGGAGAGGGGACCTAAACAAATTCTGTCAGCACAAGGGGAAGCGGGCAAGTGGTCTGTCCTTCAGAAGTTAGAGCCCTGTGTTGTGTGCCCCATCAGACCATTCCTATACCCATCTCTTTGCTGGACACCTTCCCTTGGAAGATCCACCGGCACCTCCAACTCTTGGCAGCTAAAGCTGGCTCCCTATTTTCCCTCCTAAACTGTTCTGTATCTCACTTGGTGCACCACCTTCTAGAAGTTTCTCCAGGAACCATGGGAGCCAGGGGAGCCCTCCAGTCCTCCTTTATGGCTCCCCCGCCCCCGCCATGCTGATTTTCTTTGTGAAAACCACCACTGATTTGCATCCCTGCTTTTGGCCCCCTCCATTGAACCTGTGCAGAAGCCTCCTTGTGCTGTGGATCTTCACAGTGCCACCTTGGTGATCTTTCTAAACTGCAAATAGGCATCTTTTTTCTCTGTTTAAATCCTGTTTCTAGGGACATCTGGGCGGCTCAGCCAGTTAAGCATCTGCCCTTGGCTCAGGTCATGATCCTAACATCCTGGGATAGAGACCCGCATCTGGCTCCTTGCTCAGCAGGAAGTCTACTTCTTCCTCTCCCTCTGCCTGCCACTCCCCCTGCTTGTGCTCTCTCTCTCTGTTAAATAAAATCAATCAGTCAATCAATCAATCAATCCTGTTTTTGTACTCTCTGAAAGAGAAGGCTCTCTTCTCTTGTCTTCCTGGTGACAAACTCATCCTTGGAAACCCTGCACAGGTATCTTGTCTTCTGGGCCATCTGCTTCTCCTAGTGAACTCATCTGTTTGTCCCTCCCTCTACCTGCGTAGCTATCCTGCAGGTCCGAGACTGCAGTCTCCTGATCACTGTAGTTGGGGTTTCCAGTCTAATTTCTGTATTAAACCTGGAGATCTGGGATGGTGGTTGGCTTACTTGTTTTAGGATTGTGGTACCCAGCATGCTGCCCAGCACCTAATAGAAGGTGCTCGGCTAATGTCTGTGCACTTGAACATGCAAGTAAGTCATCGGGGGCCGGTGATCCTGCAGAAAGATGGGATACGATGACTTCTCATTTAGGTAGGCATCTTGGGGCTCCCAAACAGCAAGTAGTTACTGCATGCCTTTGCCCACCCCTCTGTGCTTTTGACAGGCAAGCCTCCTCCTGCTCTGCTTCCCATCAGCCCACCTCTCCATATTAGTAAGCAGATTTTCCCCTCCCATCTTAAGGGTGTCATGGAAGGGTCACTGTATTTGGAGCAGTAGACCTACTCCAACTTATCTTGGCTCTGCTAGCGACTGGCTGTGTGGCCTAGAGGGAGTCAAATATTTTCTTCTCAGCCTTAGGCTTTTTTTCTGAAAAATGAGAGGGGGCAATGGGTTAGACTACCATGAGTGGTTTTAGAAGTGCTCAGGGGGAGTGGGGGCCACAGATAGAATTGGGACCTGGATCCTGCCTTTCACCAGAGCAGCTCTGTCTTGATGTGTTTTATTGTTTATACATCTTGGTAATATCCAGTTTGAACAAAGGTTTCCTTCAGGCAAAACCTGTGTGAAAATCCATGGCTTAGATGGAGTTTGAAATCCTTTTCCTTTGTTTATTATCTCAGGAACTATAAATCCTTATTTGTTAAAAAGAAAAAGGCTTGGGGTGCCTGGGTGGCTCCGTGGGTTAAAGCCTCTGCCTTCGGCTCAGGTCATGGTCCCAGGGTCCTGGGATCGAGCCCCGCATCGGGCTCTCTGCTCAGCAGGGAGCCTGCTTCCTCCTCTCTCTCTGCCTACTTGTGGTCTCTGTCAAATAAATAAATAAAATCTTAAAAAAAAAAAAAAGAAAAAGGCTTTGCTAGGGGCGCCTGGGTGAGGCAGTCTGTTAAGTAGCTGGCTCTTGATTTCGGCTCAGGACACGATATCAGGGTCCTGGGATCAAGTCTCATCAAGTGCTTAGCGGAGAGTCTCCTTGAAGATCCTCCTTTTCTCTATGCCCCTACCGCCCTCAAATAAATAAATAAATAAATAAATAAATAAATAAATAAATAAATAAATAAATAAATAAATATTAAAACAAAAAAAAGAAGGGTTGTCTGGGAGGCTTAGTTGGTTAAGCATCTGACTCTTGATTTCAGCTCAGGTCATGATCTCAGGATCATGATACTGATCTCAGGATCATGGTCATCTCAGGATCAAGGAGCCCTGCGACAGGCTCCTTCTCACTCAGTGAAGAGTCTGCTTGAGATTCTCTCTCTCCCTCTCCCTGCTCTCTCTCTCTCTCTCTTTTTCTCTAATGAGTAGATAAATACATTTTTAAGATCTTAACAAAAAAAAAGTAAAAGATTTTGCTGGCCTTCTGAGAAGGATTCTTGCCTCCTGGGAAGATTTCTCCTCCTATAGTTTCCTTAAAATTAAAATCTAATTATAAGTCCAGCTGGTTCTCTGAACTGACTTGACTTGTACGATCATGGCTTGTTTGTATTTTTATTGTCTTTCTAACCTTCCCTCCTGGTTCATGCTGAGATTTGTTAGCTGATTATAAATCACAGCTCTGTCGTGAGGTCATCTTGGAGATTAGCCTGCTGCTCCAAGAGATCAGGGCGGGCTCAAACTTGCCTGTGCTACTGGAGTAGGAAGAGAAGCATTGGTCATTCGCAAAATTCAGTGTAACATTCGCTGCCTAAAAAAGCATTTGTTTAAAAAAAAAAAACAATTAAGATACAAAGTAAAATTCAGCGCATTTGGGTATAAAAGAAAAAAAGGCATTTGCTGTGTCACAACCACATGCAAGGTGCTGGGCTTGGGACAGAGATGGGGAGTAAAAATCAAGACTCTGCTATGATCAGAAACCTGCCAGGAAATGATCCAGTTAACCACCCAGAATGGTGAGGTCCATATATGTCTGTTTCCTATTGAAAATGAAGAGAACCTCATAAGCTGTGCTGACCTCATTGGTGTAACTGTCAAAGATAAATTCAGTTCAGATTTGCTCCTCGTCATCTGAGTTTGAATTCTTTGTTGCTGGTACATTGATGGTTAAGGCACATTACAGATTGTGTGACACGGTCATCTGGTGACTGACTTACGGTTTATTTTTTTTAATTTTTATTTTTTTTAAAGATTTTATTTATTTATTTGACAGAGAGAGATCACAAGCAGGCAGAGAGGCAGGCAGAGAAAGAGGAGGAAGCAGGCTCCCCGCTGAGCAGAGAGCCCGATGCGGGGCTCGATCCCAGGACTCTGAGATCATGACCTGAGCCGAAGGCAGCGGCTTAACCCACTGAGCCACCCAGGCGCCCCAATTACGGTTTATTTCTTTAAATGAAGCAAAGTTGCCATGTACTCTTGCCTCTGTGCCTTCGCCCATGCTGTTCCCTCACTCTGGAGCACTCTTCTCCCTGTCCTCACATCTGTTCAGCTCACTCTGGCTGGTTACCTGATTCTGTCCGTCTCTGCTTAAAGTGTGACATCTTTTGGGAAGCTCTTCTGTCTGGGTTCTGCAATGCCTCTGTGTCCTCCTAAAATATCTTGTACTGACCCTTGCTGTAGAGCGTGCTTCCATTTTATTGTATTGGTTTGTTTCATTAGGACTACATTTCGTAGTAAACTTTTACATGGGACACACTGGGAACACAGGGAATTCACTTATGTCTTTTAAACTTTTTTTTTTAAAGATTTTATTATTTATTTGACAGAGATCACAAGTAGGCAAAGAGGCAGGCACAGAGAGAGGGGGGAAAGCAGGCTCCCCGCTGAGCAGAGAGCCCGATGTGGAGCTCGATCCCAGGACCCTGAGATCATGACCTGAGCTGAAGGCAGACGTGTAAACGACTGAGCCACTCAGTCACCCACAGTGAATTCACTTGCACACGAATCCACATAAATATGAATTCACTTACCTCTCTCATTGCTCTGAGGTAGGTACTGTTGTCATCACCACTGTATACATGAGGAAACTAAGAGATGCAGGGGTTAAGTGACTTTCCCAGGGTCACTTCGTTGGCATGTGGGGAGCCGAGGTTCTGATCCAGGCAGTCTAACTCCAGAGACTACACTCTTAAGTAAGATACCTTTCCGATACCAGGGCAGTCTTGCTCAGGTCTGTGTTCCAGGGCCCAGAAATTTCCTTGCACTGGAAGACAATAAGGCATACTTGTTGGAAGAGTGGATGAAGCATGACACTCGCCTCCAGAAACTCCCTGGCGGTGGTCTGGTCACAGAGAGATAGGAGGCAGAGACTTCGGGAGAGGCACGGACCTGGGGCTGAGGTCCTGCGGAGGAGGGAGAGACTCATGCTATATGGGAGGTGAGGGGCTGACTGAGTGGGCACAACATCCCCTAACAGGGAGCTGGGGGTGCAGTCACATAGTGACAGTCCTCTCTGGTTGTGTCAGGACAACCTGGACCATGTCTTGTTCTGAATCTCGAACTCATCACCCAGGGGACCTCAATTTAAGAGAAATATGAGGAGTTTGATTTGCAGAAGTCTATTAAAAACAAAACCAAAACTTTCTCTTGGTGCCAAGGAGTGAAAGAAATTAAACTGGCAGAACTGTCCGAACGGTGGGATGTCCAAAGAGCCAAGAAAGAGGAACTTTTTTTAAAAAAGGATTTTGAGTCTAAAGAGCTTCTGTGGAGGAAGCTATCATGAGTGGGCCCCGCGTCGCAGTGCGTGAGGTTTATGGAGGGAAAGGAATGTCGGCCGAGGTCGGCTGAGGAGAACCGCTTGGGAAGACACATGCTTGCTCCACGGCTCCCTCATCCCCAGTGCCGGGCCGAGGGCTTTATACCAGCTGTTAACAGGTGTTTTGACAGTTCTCATTCACACGCATTCAGGTAGCCTTTAATTTATAGATTAGATTCAACTTTGCTGTAGGAAAGTCTGTGCTTGGTCTTACCCCTGCCTCTTGCACATGTAGGGCTCCTTCCCAGTTTGGGGATGCTTGCCTCTTCCCCTTCCCCTGGGGCCCTCCAAGTCCTCCCCCTTTTCCAAACCTTCCCAAATAACTCCACTGATCGCTAAGTTCCTAATTTTTGGAAAGACTCCATCATTTCCAATTTTTAGTAAAATGGTGAAGGCAGTGTTGTAGGCTACTCTCTACATCAGACTGAGAGGTTTGAGATGATTTCTGCCGGTTTCTGGAGCAGGCCGCTTAACCTCTCTGAGCCTTCCTACTAACAACAGTTCTGCAGTATGGCGTTATGAGGATTAACTGGGGAGATCTATGGAAAGTGGTTGGCATGCTGCCAGCCATACACCATGCCCTCACAGACCAACTTGGTTCAGCAGGGCCCCAGAAGCTTCTCTTGGCCTCTGGATCCTTTCTGGTCCTGGAGGTGTCCCAGAAGTGACTTGGGGGTCAGAGGTGGTCTTATCAACTACCACACAGAGCAGACACAGACACAGGGATGCTGGTTAGGGACTGAAGCGACTAATCCAACGTCTATGTCCTTTGTAATGAGGAGGATCCCTTCTGAGCTGCAGAATAGAATGTGCTTGAGCAGCTTAATCACTGTTATTTATTAACCAAGCCAAGGAGAGTTTGGCTGAGGACCCTTGCCGACCTGTGGGGCAGTAGTCTTTATTCGCCCTATTACCTGCCCCTATCTTGAACCTTTGGTTTTATTTAAATATAAGAAACTGAGACCAACCCAAACAAAACAAAAAAGTTTATTGGTCCAGAGCTGGCTGAGGCGCCTGAGGACTTACCTCTCTGTCCAAGGAACATCCATCATCACACATCCCGAAGGTGTTCCTAACTTTCTGGTACTCACCACTCCCCTACAAAGCAGGCTTCGGGGACTCTTCATGAGATTAAAAAGTAACTATTCTGAAGGTTCTGCTGTGAGTAAGCAAAAGCTCATTGGGGAAGAGGCACCACAGGCTCCAAGTCAGTAACCTGAAATGGGGCAGCCTGATCTCAGGGTTGTGCTGCCTGGCGGATCTGAGCGGTGGGCGCTCCTGGGCTTGGGGGCCTGCTGCGGTGGTCAGCAGCAAGCCTGTCTCTGCAGGGGGGTTTTCATTGTCATAATTCTGGGCTCAGTTGTATAATCACAAGTAGCTGCAACGAGGGGGCAGGGTGGTGGGGATGGGGGGATGGCAGGACAGAACCTGAATTCTGGGCTGTGGGATCAGGATTTGGTCCTGACCATGATTCATGGGGAAATTCTTCTGGAGACATAAGCCCCATTGCTCCGTGCCAGACATTTCCAGGCTGCTAGCTTATGCTAAGCACCTAGTATGGGCTGGGCAGGCCCCGTGCTGGATGTTTGACAGGCATTTCATTTAATGCTTGTAACAGCCCATCCAGGTGGGCCTTCCAGGTGGGCATTACACTCCTAATCCGCAGATGCAAAACAGATGCAGAGAGGCTGGTAACTCGTCCAAAGTTAAATAAGTAGAGAGTGGTGGAATCAGGACTCGAACTCACATCTGATCAATCCCGTAGCAGTGCATTTGGTAGGATAGAGGAAAAACATCAGCATATGCTCTCCTCCCTCCCCACTGCCCAGCTTGGTGAAATCACTGGGAATAGATGTGCTCCCCTCTTCTTTATAATGTGGTCAGCAAACTCCCAACCCCAGTGCCTTGGAAAGGCGGCCTGAGTTTGCCTCCAGAGGTATGTGTCTCTGGGAGGGAGGCTCAGGCTGCTGACGCAGCCCAGCACTGTGGGGCTGGTAATGCCTGGTTTTGGTGGAAATAAAGTCCGAGCACAACTTGTTCTGTGGGGACTGGGGTGCGAGGAGGCACGTGTCCTTCCTTTTAAAGGAAAGGTGCCAGTCTGGTCTGGATTTGCTTCTTTGTAAAAAGCAGCAAACACAGGGGCCTTGGTGGGATTTTTCCCCAGTGGCCCAGACTGTAAATGTCTACTGTAGGGGGGTTGGTTTTAGGAAGGAGGATTTGAGCTGGGCTGTATCCGGGGCTGAAGAGCCCAACTAATGTGCTTTCAGGATCGGCCAGCTTCTCTCCTACCTTCCCTCCCAGGATTTTAGCCAGCACCTGGCCCAGCCCTTTAATTCACAGGCCCAGGGGGACAGGTCAGAAAGGTGGAGGCATTTGCCCAGAGTCACAGTGCTGCGGGATGAAGACAGAATCCTAACTCCAGTCCCTTGCTATGCTCTTCTCTGCCTTGCCAGGCCCTGTAACTCCTCTTTGTTCCTGGGAAATTGCCGCTCTCTTTTGGTGTTGAAGTTTCTCTACCAGGGCGAGATGCATCAGTGAGTGCGGTCCCCTGTTGAAGTCTTGCCACCATCTCTCCCTGGGGAACTCCGAGGAGCTTGCAGGTGAGCCGGTAAGAGCACTGTGGCACCTGATTGGAAGATGTCTGAAGCATCAGTCCAGGCCAGCAGGTTACTCATTTAGCAAATGTTTACAGAACCTGATGCTCAGACTTGGAGGTTACTGTGGTGAGACTATCCCCCTTGCCAGGACCTTCCTATTAGTCCGGTGGGAGCCATGGGCATATCATCAGGCAACCATTCTGCAGACTGGTAGTATTTCCCAGGATGACCCAGGGTGTTCCAGAAGCACAGCTGATGGGATTGTACTCAGTGGTCACATGCCACCCCCACCCCCCACCCCCAGGACTCCTGCAAGAGGGTAATAGTGCAGCAGGAAATGGAAGGAGTGAAAGGGCAGGTAAGGGGCTCCAGGTTAAAGAGGTGACAGTTTGGGGACAGCAGCTAGTTTACTGCCGGAGCAAGAGCTGGAAGAGAGGAGAGAGGGGCTAGAGAGGGAGTCAGGGCCCGTGCCTGGTGAATCTTGATCAGACATCCTCATGAGAGCAGCAGCACGTGAGACCTGGTTCCATCTCTTGCTTGGGGCCTAAGTGTGTGTGAGAGAGAAACCCTTTGGACCCTATGGGGACTGCCCACAAAAGAAGGTTTTTGTATTTTTTAAAACTCTGGAGGCAGAACAGTTCAGGCCTCTATGCCAAGGTAATAACTAACCCTGGCAACTCCACACAGGACGTCAAACCAGCTCTTGCCTTGGACATGGGTTCAGTTCCAGACCCTGGGGCTATGAAGCTCAGCGCATCTTGCTGCTCTGTGCTGTGTTCCCTGCCACAGTTGCAAACACACACTCGACGATGTGATTGTGGGCTCATGCTGTCTGTCACCAGCACACATTCAATCTTTGAAGGCCAGAGTGCAAATATCCAGGTGCTTTTTTGTTTGTTTGTTTTCTGAATGGGGCTGTCTTCTGTAGGTTACTATGACAAAAGTAATGTATGTTCCTTACAAAAAATTAAACATCCCAGAAGTGTATAAATAGAAGGTGGATTTCCTGCCTCCTCTTATAGTCCCATTTCCCTAAGAAAGCATTATCCTTCCAGACTTCAAGAGGAATGCATATATCTATGAACACCCAGACGTTTTCTATTGCAAGGATCCCATGCAAAACAGGCTCTCTGGCTCCTTAAACTGTCCTCAGTTCCTTCTGGAAGTCCCCAAAAGGGTGTCTCACCTGGGTCCATAAACCAGTCAGTTGTCCCTCCACACAGCAATTTCTCTGTCCTCTCTACTGTGTTTCTTCTGTATCCACTGCTCACAAAAGCTTCAAGAAGTTCACAGAGCCAGACACCAAGTCCATGCCATGGGTTGCATGTCTTCCAAAGTTCCAATCCTTAGTTGGCAGAGTTGGGACCCAAGTTTTAAGCAGATCAGGTGAAGAGGCCATCTGCTCACAATGTGCCAATCACCCTTTGTCACCGGGGACTCCAAGTCTGCTTTGCTCCAAATCCTGAGTCTCGACATCTCTCCTGAATGGTCCCATTAATTTCTGCTGCTAAAGCTTCCAGTAAGGTCCTCAAACTCAGTCTGGGCATCAAATGAAAGGGGAGGAGATGCTCTTCTTTTAAGTGTTCCTTACCTTTTTTCTGCCCCTGCCCACCCTCACAAAGAAAAGTCTCTTCTTTCTAATCCTTTGTCCTTCAAAGGGTTTATATTAACTTGCAGCAATTCTTACATATTATCAGCATTAATCTACATTGAAAATACTTGTATCAGTTTATCTTTTTTTTTTTAAAGAGTTTTATTTATTTATTTGACAGAGAGAAATCACAAGTAGGCAGAGAGGCAGGCAGAGAGAGAGAGGAGGCAGGCTCCCTGCTGAGCAGAGAGCCCGATGTGGGGCTCGAACCCAGGACCTGGGATCATGACCTGAGCCGAAGGCAGCGGCTTAAACCCACTGAGCCACCCAGGCGCCCCTGTATCAGTTTATCTTTAACATTATAGTCTTATCCTTTGTCCTTAAGAAGTTTCAAAGTTTAATCTACCTAATTTTTCCTTTATTACCTCTGTGTTAAGGATTCTTCCACTGCAAGATTTAATACTATTCTTTCATAATAATGTAGGAGTTGTATATTTAAATTAAAACACTTTCACCTATCTGGAAACTGTTCTTGTGAATATTGTGTGGTAAGTGGAATTTCTTTAAAATTCCTCGGGGCACCTGGGTGGCTCAGTCATTTAAGACTCCAGCTCCTGGTTTCTGCTCAGGTCATGTTCTCACGGTTGTGAGATTGAGCCCTGCATTGGGCTCCATACTCAGAATGGAGTCTGCTTCAGATTCTCTCTCCCTCCGCCTCTTTGCTTCTCCCCTCCTCTCATGCTCTCTCTCTCTCAAACAAACAAACAAACAAAATCTTTAAAATTCCCTAAAGAGTTGGGTGTAGAAGCTAAAAGATAAAATGAGTTAGACCAAGAGACTCAGCTGGCTCTTGGATGCCCTGTGTGGGAGAAGCTTGTTTGATGAAAACATAGAAGAGTGTGCTCTTGGCCAGCTTGTGGTTCCATCTGCTTCCTGCTGAGAATGACTCTCAAACTTTGTATCTTTAGAGTCAGTATTTTCTGTGTGATGTTAGCCCAGGCTGCAGAAGTTTGGATGTGTTCATGTTGCTGCATGTTGGGGCAAGCTGAAGATTCACTGTAGACCATGAGGACTGCATTTCAGAGGGGGCCAGGACTCTTCTGCTCACAGTGTCCAGCCCTCCCCTGGCAGGGTGGGCAAGTAACTATGAGTTCTGAGCTGCTCTAAAATCGTAAGGTCCTCAGTGACTCTTGGCTAACTTCATCAATGATGGTACTTCTCTGTACCTGGAACTTGTTGCCATTAGGAAGGAAGTACAGACGCCAAGAAGATGATGGCCAAAAGAGAACTTTAATGGCATTTTTTTATGGCAGTTCTAAGAAGGGAAGATGAGATCCCTTCATTCATTTATTCAGCAAATTTTTGTTGAGTGCCTACTATGTGCCTGGCATTTTTCTAGGAACATAAGTGTGTCATTTTCCACCAACAACTAATTATCCAATAACAACTGGGTGTCCAACAGTTCAACTCAATTTCGACACTAACTGTTAGAGGTTAGTGCTGACCAAACAGGTTAAAAGCTCAATAAGACTGCCCCAGTTTAGATGCCAAGTGTAAGTGGGGTCCCCAGGTTACTGGCTTTTCTGCTCAGGTGACTACAAAACTGGGAATTCCCATGATCCTCCCACCCCCTCAGGTTTGATAATTTGCTAGAACAACACACATAACTCAGGATCTTATATTTATGATCACGGCTTATTGTAAAGAATATAACTGGACCAGATGAAGAGGTGCCTAGAATGAGGTCCAGAAAGGTTCCAGTGTAGGAGTTTTTGTCCTGGTGGAATAGGGGCACACCATGCTCTCAGCATGTGATTATGTTTAACAAGTAGAAGCTCCCCAAACTCTGTTGTTTAGAGTTTTTATATGGAGTTTCACTGTATAAGCATGGTTGATGAAATCATGGCAATTAGTGATTAAACTCAATTTTCAGTCTCTCTTCCCACCCCAGATCTAATCTCCCCTCCCTCTGATGACTAGCCCCCCTGCATCCTGAGTTAGGGCCCCACCACTAGTCACCTCATCAGCATAAATTTAGCTATGGTCAGAAAGAAGTATGTTATGAATAGGAATACCTTCATCACTATGTGAAGAAGAGTAAATTATGTTAAATGAAATGAAATAAGATAACTGCAAAACCACTAAAGAGACAACCATTAATGGAATAGAATAACACAGGGGTGCCTGGGTAGCTCAGTTGGTTAAATGTCCAGCTCTTGATTTCAGCTCAGGTCGTGATCTCAGAGTCATGAGACTGAGCCCTGCATTGGTCTCCACTCTGGATGTGGAGTCTGCTTAAGATTCTCTCTCTCCCTCTCCCCTCCCTGAATTCTCTCTCTTGCCCTCTCTCACTCTTAAAAAAAAAAAAAAGAAATAGAATAAGGTACCCTCATTGATGAGGTTAGCCAGGAGGCATCCAGGATCTCAGGGTCTCAGAGCTGCTCAGAACTCACGCCTATCCCACCAAGGTAGGGCTAGACATTGTGGGCAGGAAAGTCCTGGCCCCCTCTGAAACACAGTCCTCATGGTCTACAGTGATTCTTCTGCTTGCCCCCACATGCAACAAAACACAGCCCTGAACACATCCTTCTAAACCTATGGGTGTTAAGAGAGACTTATGTTTAAATCTTATCCCTGCCTCTCATTAGCTCTAGGAGCTTGGTAGATAGTTCTATCTCCCGGAGTTTGGGTGGCCTCACCTAAAATGTAGAGTTAGAAGAACTACGTCACAGGATTATTTTGAAAGCTTCTGGCTCATAATGGGAACTTGAGAAACATTAGTGTTCCTGTCATTCCTATTATATCTCTTCAGCCTTCTCTGTCCACCATGGGGTGACAGCATTTGCCATACAATTATTACAGTTTGGGGCAATTGGAGTTTATAAGCAGATAGGACAGTTTGAAATGGGTAGGGCTCAGCCCAACCCGTCTAATATACAGTCTCTAAGAGGAAGCAGTCAGGTGCTCATAAAGCCTTTCATATGGTTGTTAGATGAAAGGCAGAGCAGCTGTTCGTGTGGCACGAGTAACTAGCGCTCTCCTGAAACTCACTTTTGTCTTCAGGTGTCTGAAAGCTTGTTGTGTGCTTCTGAGTAGTGTCCCTGAGCTGAGGGCACTTGGGAAGGATAGAGGTGTGGCAGTAGGGCCCCCTGACCTTTAGTTTTGCTCTTAATGGCACTGGTATAAACATGCTAGGGACATACTAGGCCAGTAGGACACATATGACCAATATGTAGAGGGTTTTTTTTTTTTTTTCATAACTTTGGTTTACACCAGCTGGAAACTCTTGACCAGAAGATCAAGAAGCAACTATATCTTCTGGATAAAGGAGGAAACCTAGGTATCATAGGTGTGGTGTGATAGGAAGTACAGCAGAAAGAATATGGAAATTGGAGCAGACAGATCTGGGAATACCCACTCCGTGACTTACCAGTTATATGATCTTGAGTCTCTCTGAGCCTCAGGCCAATCCTCTTAATAGAATTTGGGATAATAATACCTACAATTAAATGACATGGATTGAATTTTGTGTGTGTGAAAATATCTGACATATACGTCCTTATTTTTGACAAAAGAGTTATAAAAGACTGCATTTGAAGACTGCATTCTGAAGAACTACTTCAAGGTTTATTTTAATTAAACTAATTTCTGAATCCTAAATCTTAAAGTTCTCTTGAGGCTTCAGGTGTCTTTTTTTTTTTTTTAAAGATTTTATTTATTTGACAGAGAGATCCTAAGTAGGCAGAGAGGGGGGCGGGAAGCAGGCTCCCTGCTGAGCAGAAAGCCCGATGCGGGGCTCGATCCCAGGACCCTGAGATCATGACCTGAGCCACTGAGCTACCCAGGTACCCCTTCAGGTGTCTTTATTCCACATCACAGTGGGTGGTGACAGTGTCCATCATCTGCGTAAGCCAAAAACCCCTGTTCCCAGGCATCATAGACAGCAGAGAGACCATCATCACTGGATTATTCTGACCTCTTGGTCTCTATACCAAGACATAGGGCACTTGACCAGGTCTCACTAAGGCCAACTATTCAGCTCCTCACGTAATGAACTGCAATGACCATTATTCATTTAGTTCTTTAGAGTAGAATAGTGTCTTTGATAGCCCATCTCTTCAAGCTTTAATCATGGTATTGAAAGTTGGTTACAACGCTTGACTCTCTACAGACTCGTTAATGATAAATATTTTTGATACCTATAGTGAAACTTACCTTTTGATTGACAATATCAGGTTGAGTTTCTTAGATTTTTTAGGTATTGACTACACACTCACAGATGTCATTAGGTCACACACAAATGATGTTTAAATGTTATGTCCTAGAAACTGACAGACAAGTTGACACAGAAAGCCAGAATATTTTAGTTAGGGACCTATAGCTCCTTTATTTTTATTTAATTAATTAAATAATTAATTTATTTATTTGACAGAGATCACAAGTAGGCAGAGAGTCAGGCAGAGAGAGAGAGGAAGAAGCAGGCTCCCTGCTGAGCAGAGAGCCTAATGCGGGGCTCAATCCCATGGGACCCTCCTCCCTGGGACCATGACCTGAGCCGAAGGCAATGGCTTAACCCACTTAGCCACCCAGGCGCCCCGTGACCTATAGCTCCTTTAAATAGAATCATCTCCTACTGCCTGCTTAAGGCAAGTGAACATGATTATTTTTCTGTTTCTTCTCTAGATCTTCAATGGTGTTCCACCAGTGTCAATGAGGTTTTTAGTCTCAGCAAATGCCAGTCAGGATTCAACCAGTGATAGGGCAATCCAGTTAAGCGTAAGCCAAAAAAAAAAAGCCCCCCAACCCCCCCCAAACCTAGGAGTGTTTAGGAAACAGATGTCTTGGTCTAGAGGCTGGTATCTGGGTTGCTGCAGAGCTGAGCTGTTAGGACGTTGGTTCAGGGGCTGAAGATGGGCCCAGACAGAGGCCTTGTGGTTGTTACAGATCTCTCTGAGTGGCTGTGCTTGGTGCAGGGAGTCAGAAAAAAGAAGCCTGAGATGTATGGTTCTTGCCCTCTGAGGTGGTAACTATGAAAGGAAATGTTACTGACGGCAATATTGTGCAGCTTGGGGGGAGATGCTACTTTGCTATGGGAGAGGCAGGGAAGATGGGACTGGTGCTGGGCTCCGAAGGTTCCTTCTGGGGTGCATGGGGATGGCAAGCTCTGAGGTAATGCGAATATTACCTAGGCCTCCATGCTGTCAGCCAGCATCAGTCAGCTTGGGTTTCTTACCAGGCTCAGAATCACCGGATAATGAGAAGGCAATTTGTGCAGAAATCCAGCTCCATCCATTAGACAGTTCCAAGGAATGAGCGGGAAGGCTCTTGGTCGGAATGCCATTGTTGTAGCCACCACAAAATATTT
The DNA here is from genome assembly GCF_902655055.1 of Lutra lutra. NCBI lineage: Eukaryota > Metazoa > Chordata > Mammalia > Carnivora > Mustelidae > Lutra > Lutra lutra. The sequence continues at coordinate 117,270,013 of NC_062281.1, read as the reverse complement.
ATCAGTGCATTCATCACCACTGGCTGCAGGAAATGAGGCTACAGGAATCAGGGTGGGTTCCATTCTCTGAAATGATATAATTTGCATTTCAGGTAAATAGCTGACCTGGCCTGTACCCAAATTCCCCCTGGGCCTTTGTGAACCAAATGAGCACAGGTTCTGTCCTGTCCAGAGCTCCTGGAGCCCTGAGTAAACTAGACATGGATCTATTCCAGGTGCCAGGCCCCAGCAGAACCTGTATTTCTAGAACCCAGAGGAAGCCCATCCGTGGACCTGGGCTGGGGTCCCAAGGCTTTCCTGTTTTCACAGCCAGCACTCCTTGTTGCCTGGGTTTGGGACTACAGATGTCACAAGGAAAACAGTCCAGGAGTACTCAGGCATGACCCTCCCAGTGGCCTCTCTTGTCAGTACTTTCAGAGCCAACTCTGAGCTGTACAACCCATGGGCAGCAGAAGGTTGCTGGGGGATTACCAAAGGATTAGGGGGCTTTGCTGAGTGAGCACGGACGGGGTACTTTCTACCAGAGTGACTTCTCTGAAACAAATCTGATCACACCACCCCTCCATGGCTCTACATCTCCTATCACTGTATTTAGAAAAGTGTTGCCCAATCATCCTCTTCAACAAACTGACCCAGCACAGGCAGTGATTATTAAAATGCAGATTCCTGGGTCCACTCCCTGACGTGCTGAATCTCAATTTCTGCATACATTGTTCGGAAACCACAGCTAAACCACACTTAAAACAAACTCCCCCACAGATTCTTTCTTTTTAAAAATATTTTATTTATTTATTTATTTGAGAGAGAGAGAGAGAGAATGGGGACACAAGTGAAGGAGCAGAGGGAGAGGGAGAAGCAGACTCCCTACTGAGCAGGGAACCCAACACGGGGCTTGATGCTAGGACCCCAGGATCATGACCTGAGCCCAAGGCAGATGCCCAACCGACTGAGTCACCCAGACCTCCCTCCCCCACAGCTTCTTATGTACACTAAAGTTTAAGAACCGTTGTACTTGTTTAAATTCTCTTAAGGACAATGAAGGGATTGATGCAGAAGAAGCTAAGGCAGTAAGACTAACCATGTGCACTTTAGTAGAGATTGTTAGGCATAATATATACAATAAATTACAAATGGAGGTACAATCACAAGTCCCAATGTGGTCCTGTCCTAACTGGGCAAAACCATGTTACAGGTCTAGGGTCGGACTGGCAGGGTACTGCAGCAGTGGAGGGTAGGCTATAGCTGGATGTTGGGAACCCAGAGGCTAAAACTAAGATAGAGGTCCTACCCTAGGACTATCAAGGAGAAAGGAGTCAGAGGTCTGGATCAGCATTGGCAGGCAAACAAAGGGTTGGCACTACTAAGAACAAGTAATGTCACTAAGTCCCAAAGGCAGCAACTGTGGAAGGGACATTGAACATCACCATCATGAAGAGTCAGGAGCCAGACAAAAGCTGGGCGAAGAACTGTGAGGAGTCTGGAAAATGTAGGGCTAGCACTATCCCCCAGGAGCTCTGGGGACAGTGTGGCAGGCTTCTGTGATGCAGTTTGACAACCAAGGTCTTGTTTTGGGCTTATGCTTCTTGAGCTAGCTTAAATCTTTTTGTCTCTTCGTTTCTAGTTGGGCCAGTATCTGCCATGCTTTTCACTTCATCACAAAGTTGAATAAAACAGGGTTTGTTCATCAGATTTGCCGTGGAACCATGCTGTTGGGGAGTGTCGTGAGGCACTACTCTCCCAGTGTGCACTGGCTTCGTCCTGGGCCTGATGCTCCCTGCCCCGCTAGGTGCATGACCTCGGCCACCTGGTCTCTCTGCTCACAGTTACACCACTCTTTCAAATCCCGTCTCCACCTCGTCTACTGTCTTGATTTCCAAACCCTGCTTCTTATAAGTGTTTTAAGCACCGCAGCATATCCCCTTCCTTTCTCCCTTCTCTCCTTCCTTCCAGCAATTTCGGATAATTATAGAAATACTACACCTTTTGAGCAGAGGGTCTGACAAGCATCCGCATGCAGTTTTGGCCTTTGCTTGATACCCATCTGTTTCCCTGCTCTTCTTTTTAATTAAAAGGGCAGAAGGTGTGAGTGTGGGCTGAAGACGGGAAGGGGCCGTCAAGACTTGAGCCCAATTCTGGCTCTGACATTGAGTCTCTCTCTGGCCTTGGACAAGTTCCTTAGATCTCTTTTTTACTGGCTCTAATGCAGAGTCTAGCCTGTTTCTTAGGGACAGGTTGAAAAATTGTTGAAATGCTAACCATTGAAAATATCTTCACAGCTGCATCTTTGGGCAAATTCCACATTCCTTTCTGCAAGGTCCAGGGTCAGATACTCTAGTTTCCCTCTGTCTGTGCACCTTCAGATCGTAGGTCTGTTTTTTTTAACAGAACATCAAAAATAGACATTCATTATTTGTAGTTATTAAAAATAAAAAACACTCTTGTGCAAATTCAAGTGGAATGTGGTTATAAAAGCCAAGGTCTGTTGTCAAAGAAAAGTGGTGTGTGTGTGTGATGTAACAACTGATCCTTGATCCCTAGATGTTACCTGGTGAGTAGCTGGTTGGATTTTGGGCTCACATGCCTTGGGAGCTGTCTGTAGCCTTTTTGGGAACAAGATAATCCTGTGGAATTTGGATCCTGCTTGATAAACAACCTCTCTCCCTGGTCCATCTGACACCGCCCAGCTGGTTTTCGGGTCCAGTGATCCTGCTTACTGTGTATCTGAGAGAAAAAGTTCTAAATGGTTAGTGTGGAGCTGGCTGCTGAGCTCATGATCCCCCACCCCAGGCTTGCAGGAAGGGTTCTGGGTTCTCCCGAGGATGTCTATGCTTCTGAGCCAGGGTTTCCTGGCTTGCTCAGTGGAGAGGAAACCCAAGCAGCTGCTTGAGTTTCTTTGGAGGGAGAGTGTGCTTCCCCGCCTGGGATGGAGAGCACAGTTTACTTCTTCTCTAAGCAAACTCCTTTGTGGTTGATCCAGGGCCTCTTGCTGCCAATGCACAGGGCCTGGCGGCCTGTTACAGCACTGGCTTCTTGGCTGGAGTCTAGAAGGACTCATTTTTGGCTGTTGAGTGAGTCAAAAGTGATATTTCTATCACATTACTTAAGTCAACCAAGCTAGGCCACAATAACCAAGACATGAACTAATTTGGGCCACCTCATACTTTGTGGGGAATGTGTCCTGCATTGCTGGAAGCTCTGCTCCTGCCCAACGCTCCCCGCTACACATACACACACTCAGGAACCCAGAGTCCTTCTGTTCTGTAGCTCTATAACCCCGAGTCCTTGAGAGGGTTTCCATTGTTGAAGCTGGGTTGGCACAAGACCAAGCCCAGACAGCAGATCGGGGAAGAGAGCACGGAGGGGCATTCCCGTTCCAATGGTGCACACCATCCCTTCTGCTTCATTCTGCCAGAGTGGACTCAGTGACAAGACCGCACCTTATTACAAGTCTTGAGGAATGCAGTCCCTCCCTGGGCAACCCCGCATGTCATGACCCTGTCATTATGGAAAAAGACAATGGAAACTACATTGCCGTAATAAACCTTAGCCATGACTACAACTGTATGGTGAATCCTGTATGTCCTCCCAGCCAATCTAAACACAGGGTGGCCTGTGAGAGTTTTCCCATAACCCGGACTTTGCTGGATTTGATATTTTTTTATGGACTGAATATTTGTGTTCCCCTAACATTCATACACTGAAATCTAATCTCCAGTGGCATGGTATTAGGAGGTGGGGGTCTTTGGGAGGTAATTATGCATGAGGGTGGAGCCCTTATGAATGAGATGAGTGCCCTTGTGAGAGGAGGCTAGAAAGCTAGATCATTCTCTTTTTGCCTGTGAGGATACAACAAAGAGTCGGCAATCTAACTCAGAAGGCTGCTCTCACCGGAGCCCGATCCGGTTGGCACCCTGACTTCGTCTCTGGAACCGTGAGAAATATGTTTCTGTTGGTCATAAGCTATCCAGTGTATGGTACTACATTACAGCAGCCCAAGCCGACTTAAAGCAGTATTATTTGACTTTCTAATTTTTGCCAGCCTGATAGGTGTGGAGTAGTATCCTGTTTTGTGGGTTTCTATTTCCAGGATTCCTAGTGAGATTAAGCATCTTTTCATATGTTTAGTGACAATTTGAGTTTCCTCTTCTGTGAAGTGCCTATTCATATTCCTTGTTCATTCTTCCTTTGGGCTGTTTGTCTTTTCTTATTGAATCCTAGGAGTTCCTTATATCTGGATACTAGGAGGGAAGAGAATGATTAAACAAAAAGAGATAGGAAAATGAAGACCTTGGAGGGATTTGGTTTGGCTGGATTATACATACATAATGGGGACCAACAAGAAATAAAGCTGAAAGGGTAAACTGGGGACAAATGAAAGGCTATTAATGCCAAGGTGAAGGTTTTGAACCGTACTCTGAGGGGTGTGAAAATCACTGAAAATTTCAGTAGGTGAGTGATCCTTTTGGGAAGACTTCCCTATTCCTTTCTACTTTCTGACTGTCAGGACTGAATGGGCTTTCTCTGGGCTCCTATAAGTCATTCATTCATATCCTCTCTCTCTTTTTCTCTTCCCTCTGTCTCAGTCTATTCAGACTGCTCCCATCGCTTACCATAGACTAGGGTAGCTTATCAACAGCAGAAATTTATTTCTCACAGTTTGGAGGCTAGAAGTCCAAGATCAAGCTGCTGGCAGATATGGTGTCTGGTGAAGGACCGCTTCCTGGTTCATAGACTGCTGCCTTTTCCCTGTAACCATACATAGCAGGAAGGGCAGGGGGTGCTCTCCAGGGTCTCTTTTATAAGGGCACAAATCCCATTCATGAGGGTTCTACCTTCATGATCTAATCACCTCCCAAAGGCCCCACCACCTCCAAATACTATCTCATTGGGGGTTAGATTTCATCCCATGAAGTTTGAGGGGAAATAAACATTCAGTCTATGGCATTCTTTCCCTACTGCATTGAACTGATCTATTTCTGGGACAACTTCCCAACCAGAGGGGTGCTGAAGCTTTGTTCTTGTTTCCCAGTAATTAGCACAGTGCCTGTTTCAAAATAGCTGCTCAGTAATGATTACTGAACAATTCAAGAGCTCAATTTTAGGAATCAGAGTACAGAATCAATGGGTGGGAGAGAAGACAGTCCAGCCCAGTTAGAAGCTGGAACATCACCCAGGTGAAAGGTAGTAAAGGTAGTGGAGAAGGGGCAGTGATAAAAGCAAAATAAGAGGGACAACCGGGAATGACTTAGTGACGTTGGATGCTGCATCTTGGCACCTGGCCAAATGCAGAGTGTGAAGGAGGAGGAGGAGGAGGGTGACTGAGATTTTGAGCCTCAGGATGGGGAGAAAAGTCATGCCTATAGTAGAGGAAAACACATCAGGTCAGAATCTCAGCAAGTGATGATAATTAAAATTTTAAACAAGTATAAAGTTACCTTATAATTGCTTAGCATTCTGTAGTTCTCAAGGCTTTTTAGCTTTATAGTGGTAAATAGCACAGGGTACTCCAAGAAAGGGAAACTTGCTCCAAAGAGGGAACTAAAAATATGTGCAGATTTCCTGGCTCTTCCCTGACATTTTTGCCTGAGAGCTCAAATTTAAAAAGTCATCAATTGGTTTACCATGCGATTTTGTTTCTGTAGAGCTTCTTCATCAGCTGAGGAGACGAACATGGATATTTAGAGCTGGTCCCTTAGATGCTGCTTTTTGCAGGAATTGATATCTTGTTGCGTGAGATGCAGTGGATGTGAAGCAGGTGAGAAGCCAAATGCAGCAACACCTTCCTGTAGGCTGGCTGCTGTTGGTTGTTAGCGATAAGGATTATCTTGTATTTTGGAGCATCAGTCAAGACTGGAGATCTAAGATGATAGTTTCTGAGCTCAAAAATCATCCCCATTCTCCATCCTAAGAATTATCTTTGCTCAGTTTGCGGGGGAAAGGCGACAGGGGGTTGGGGTCCCTAATAGGTGTCCCGAGCTGCTTTTGCCATCCCTCTAACCCTAACTCTGCTTACTCACTGGAATGAGTGGGACAGTATGGCCTGTGGCCAAAACAGCCTCAGCCATTCCGTTAGGTCCTATCTAGGGCAGCTTCTGTGCCACAAAGGCCAAGCTGAGGGTTTCAACTTGTATAAGACTGTATGACATGTAAAGTGGAAAATGTCGACTATCTTTACAGCAAGTGTGCTGATCCCTGCTTGAGAATGTTAACACCATGGAGATAGAGGCTGTGTCTTCTCTGCAACTTAATTCCCAGAAAAAGGACCAATAATTTTTTTCTGTTCCTCTTCTGCCCCCACTTTCCTCTTTCTCTTCTCTGTTACCCCTTTGCTTCTCTGGCAGCAGTCAGTATCATTCAAGAACAAAGAGAATGCCAGGCTCCGGTGGAAAACAGAGCACCGCTACTCAGCTGGGTGCACCGAATGCTGTCTGACCAGGTGCTTTCTGTGCTGGGCTTTGAAGATGAAACGTGCTTCCTGAAACTCACCATGACCCAAGACTATGGGATTTGGTGACAGTAAGATGTGATTCCTTACAAATGTTACAAATGCACAAGATCAAGAGTTTAGGCAAAGCCCCACAAGATGGGAACCCTAATATCAGGCACCAGCCCAGAAAGCTGAGTGTGTGTCATGGTGAGATTTGGGAAAGGCTCCGAGGAAAGGACATTTTAGGAGACCTCTTGCCATATATATATCTCAGTTCTTTAAGTATATTAGTGAAGCTAACAAACTACTAAATAGTGACCTTCATGATGATGCAGATTCAAATTCTGACTTGGTTTCCATGGAGCTCCCCACTGGGCTATGCTGCCACAGAGCCAGCTGCCCCATGGCTCACCTCCCTTTCTTGCTTTCCTAAGAGGCCTCATGTGCCATGTACAGACATGAACCCACATGATCAAGAATTACCTATGACCCACACAGGCCCTATAAGCAGACTTTGTCTCATTAGACATGGGAGTGAACTAACTGGAGAAGGACCAGAGTGGGGCCTCTGGGGAAAGCTGCAGGGCCCGCCAAGTAATTTAATCTTTTGGATTTGGTTTCCTTTCTCAATAAAACAGTACAAAACAGAACAATTAGATAGGGCTTAGTTTTTGTGCACGGAGGTATTCTGTAGTTCTACCAACCTGTGGTTCTATGAATCTGAAACTTCTAGTACCTAACTTTCCCCAACTTGACAACCACCTTGGACAAAATGTTGTAATTCTGCCCTGTGAACATCCAGGAGTCATAAACTATTATCTCAGGATCTGCTGAGGCACTGAATTACCACATTGAGGAAACCAAGTCTCACATAGCTTGAGGCCTGTGGGCTAAGTCTTTCTGGTGCCTGAAACAGCTGTCCCACCCAGGTGACACGGTCATATTTCTAGGGAACATCTTCTTTTCTCTTTAAGCTTTGCAGCCCTGCTGGGACAGAACTCTGTCTTTACTGGTCTCTGGGCAAGTACCCAGGGTGTCACAAAGAATCTTTCAAATCCAAAGCTTGTCGTCTGCCCCACTTTCCCCTTACTGTCTCTTTAGGAGAGTCATCATAGCAGGCACAAATGAAGGTTTCCATGAGTCTTTTACTCACAGTGAAAGAGATTCTTTTTAGATTCCCACTATTCCAAAGCTCCCCAAAGAATTGGAACCTGAGAAGATCTGACAAGTCATATTCCTGGAATATCTCCTGAGTGGTCTTGTTTTCTGAACTCTCTGTTTTCTCTTCTTCTTCTTGGTAAATCTCCCCTATTCCACCAGACTAGGAGACCTTTCAGTAGAGTAACACGTTCTCAGGAGATTTGAGCCACACTGCCAATGTGAATTCTCCTCAAACCCAAATGAAGTGTGGACATGCCTCCTCCTCCTTGATTTTTTTTCCTGCTTGTGTTTTGTGATTGGTATTTTTTTTAAAAGCATGGCATCCCTGTTGCTCTACCCGCCCTTTGCTGCTATCTTTAGCTTTTTGAGGTATCATTTTCCTGGACCTACTTCTTTTCAGTACACTTTTCTTTGCTGGGTTTTTATAGTGTTCAGTTTGGCAAGTAATTGTTGAGTGTTTCTTGTGTGTCAGGAGCTGGGGAAAATGTCAAAAATGACCCAGACAATGCCAATGGAGAGCTCAGGTGTGGTAGAGACAGACAGCTAAAGTGAGCTTCCCTTCCTGAGGCAGTGTGGGATTTTCCCCATACCTGACTCTTTCCAGTCCTAGAAGCCTTCCTAAAACCACCAAAGCCCACCACGAATGAGTGCTTATGCCCTCTCCCTCACACAGGTGTCCCCAAAATCATTTGGTTTAAAATGATTATGTTCTGATTCTTCGTGAGCTTTTCTGCAAATAATTAATGTCCCATGAGCCACTACTCCCTGACACCCCTGCAGAAGATGCACACGTCAGCACCGTGGAAATGGCACAGTATTATATGACATCTGTAAACAGTTACAGAGACAAGTTGGATATCATGTCCAACCAAGCACCCACTCTCACTTGTCCTTACCTCTTTGTCTCCTGTCCTAATTATACCTATGAGGTAGGCACTCAAATAAGCTGGGCAAACAGCCATGAAACCTAGATTTGGCTAATACCCTTTGACAATGGCTAATGTTTACGTGCATTGCCAGTTGGGTGTTTTCTTCAAACCCTACAAAGCAGACTTGACATGGAACATCAAGACCAGTCCATTCACATCCACCCCAGCATTGCAGAACCTTGCCATGACTAGCACTTCTGTGGCAGCAGCGCTCACAGAAGCTCATGCCATGACAGGAAGCTACACCCACACAAAGGATGTCTAAATACCAGATGGGGCACACCATGGAGATGAGGGGATTCAAACGGTCTGTGATAAGTACATTTGTACTTTATTTTCTCCTTAAAAATAATACACACACACACACACACACACACACACACACGACAGCAGATCCACTGCAAGTGAGTGTGATATGGAGTCAGAGCTACTAATAGGATGGGCCAGATAAGAAGGGGTTTTTGCATTCGTTTGGCTGGGTCAGTTTCCTCATCAGGTGTTTCAGGTGAGGAGGTCAGCTGTGGTTGCTCTTGGCAAGAGTCCCCTTCAGAGTTTGCGGTATGGCCTGCTTGGGTTTGTTTCTGCGGCTGAGCCGGTCCAATCAGATGACCATATGGCAAAGGCTCCTGCCTTTCCAGCTGTCCAGAATTTCTCTCCAGCTCTAGGGAATGAGTAGTATGGAGATCAGACCTGTGGAAGGAGATCAGATGGACTCTTGTCATCTTGGTTTTGTGAAGAGATGGCATATCAGCTTTTAAATTTTCAAAGTTAAACAGCTGTCAATTGCTGAAGGAAGCTCAATGGAGCATCCTGGGAGTTGGTCAGATCACCAAGGTCACGGGCTATGCTTGTTTGGAATGCGAAAAGTTTGGACCAGATGACCTCTTAGGTGTAGACATTATGAAAGCTCATGCCGTCTGGGTGCACATGCTTGCCTCTTCGAGGGACTCTATGCTCTCCGTGCAGTTCCCAAAGGCTGTCATGGTATCTTTTGTTTTTTTAGCCTAAAAATGTTACCATACTCTTCCTGTCTTATAAGCCAAGAAGTCATAATTTAGGTCATTCACGAGGTACAGAATTCCCTTTGTGTATTTTCCAAAGAGGTGGCTCCTGGGAAGCATGAAAATCTGATGGGGGCATGGAAGGGTGGGAGAAATTGGAGCTAGGGTTTAGGACAGCAGGCTCCAGATCAAAACTCAAGCATTATATCCAGCTCCTGAGGAAGGGGACACCTTTCTAACTAGAGAGACAAGGTCTCCAGTTAGAAGGCTGAATTCCTATACCAGTTGTGGGGGATTGAAAGAGTGTCAGCAAGGGGGGTTAAATGTAGGTCTGCCTACATCCAGACAAAATGTGGTTTATCAATTATCTAGCTTAAAAATCATACAAGCTCTTGAGAAGACGATTAACCTAGTGTTAAGGGCTAAGAACATGCTTTGAGGTGGGGCAAAGATCCCAGGCAAGACTACAGGTACTTCAGAAATGCATTGATAAGGCTATAAATCATACATGGAAACTCTTTAACAATAAATAAGGATCAGGCTCAACACCAAAAAAACCTAAAAATCCAATTCAAAAACAGGCTAGGGTGGTGCCTGGGTGGCTCAGTCGGTTAAACTTCAACCCTTGGTCTCAGTTGAGGTCTTGATCTCAGTGTTGTGAATTTAAGCACCACATTGGGCTCCACAATGGGCATGGAGCCTACTTAATAATAATAATAATAATAATAATAATAATAATAATAATGGATTAAAATAAATTAATAAAATAAAAATATGCAGAGTACCTGAATAGATATTTTTCCAAAGAAATGGCTAGCAGAAACATGAAAAATGCTCAACATCACTAATAATGAGGGAAATGCGAACTGAACCCACGATGAGATATCACCTCACACTAGTCAAAATGGATAGTATCAAAAAGACAAGGAACAATAAGTATTGGTGAGGATGTGGGGAAAATGGAACCCTCGTGCACTGTTCTAGGGGAATCGAAATTGGTGCAACCACTCTGGAAAACACTGTAGAAAACAGGAATACCATTTGATCCAGTAATTCTACTTCTGGGTATTTACCCAAAGAAAACAAAAACACTAATTCAAAGGGATACATGCATTCTTTTTTTTTTTGCAGCATTATTTACAATAGACAAGATATGGAAGCAACCCAAGTGTCCACTGATAGATGAATAGATAAAGATGTGGTGTACTGTGGTGAGCATAGCATAAAGTATAGGGAAGCTGAATCATTATATTGTACACCTAAAACTAATGTAACATTGTGTGTCAACTATACCCAAATAAAAAAACTAAAGAAAAAAAGATGTGACACATATATACAATGCAATATTATTCAGTCATAAAAGAATGAAATTCTGCCATTCAAGACAACCTGGATGGACACAGAGGGTATTATGCTAAGTGAAGTAAGTCAGACAAAAAGACAAATGCCATGTGATTTCATTTATATGTGGAATCTAAAAATCAAAACATATAAACAAGCCAGAAACAGACTCATAAATTCAGAGAATAACCTGGTGGTTGCCAGAGGGGGAGGGGTGGGAGGATGGATGAAATGGGTAAAGGAGATAAAGACATACAAACTTCCAGTTGTAAAATAAATAAATCATAGGGATGAGAAGTATAACATAAGGAATATAGTCAGTAATATTGTAACAATGTTGTATGGTGACTATGGTGAGCATTTGGTAATGCATATAATTGCCAAATCACTACACTTTTACAATAATTTATGTTGTATACTTGAAACTAATATAATACAGCATGTTAATGACACTTCAATTAAAAAATAAAATTGCAGGGGCGCCTGGGTGGCTCAGTTGGTTAAGCGACTGACTTTGGCTCAGGTCATGAACCTGAAGTCCTGGGATCGAGTCCCACATCAGGGTCCCAGCCCCAATGAGGAGTCTGCTTCTCCCTCTGATCTGCTCTCTCACTCTGTCTCTCTCTCTTTCTAATAAATAAATAAAATCTTAAAAAATAATAAAATTGTAGTCAAAAAAAGGCTAAGGGCCAGAAACTTATCTGAGTTGTTCCTGCTTCTGGAAAACAAACATGATGGTCACTAATTTATAAGCCCATTTAGGATGTTTCTAAGTTGACTGATCATCTATCACCTAGTTATCTATTGAAACCTTGACCCTCACTCGTTTCCATAAAAGATTGTGACATTTCACAAACCTCATCCCAAAGGATATTTTCCAGTTCTGAGTCCCTCAAGAATTCAAAGCATTCTTGCTAACCAGACACACTGCTCTCTAGATAATGAAATGCCGGTGGTAGCCTTCACTCACGAGTGGGGTTGGAAAGCCACCAGAGGCTGAATTTCCTGTAGCTGCACTGTCACATGTATTTGGAGGCAGGCTGTGAATGTTTTCTATAAATTACTGAGAGAAACAACCTTTTTCTTGTTGACATTAGGGGAAATTATTTTAAAGTGGTATAATGTAAACAAGACTGTAATTACTATTTGTTTCATGACATTTATTTACATACAACATTATACAAGAGAATTCTCTCTAACCTTTGTAAAGGTAGTATGTCATTAAGTCAGAGTTAGGGTCTGAATCACAAATTTATTGTAAAAATATACCAATTTAATAAAGGTGTTGCAGTAGGTTTTCTATTATAATATTTTTATACTAAAATGTGACAAATAATATAGGAAAATGGTCACATCCAATAAGGGGGAAAAGTCTGGAATTTAATGCTACAGATCACAGGCCATCAATGCCCCTTACCTGGATCAGAGATGACTTGGTGTTAGCCCTCTGAGAGAGAATATACCAGGTTTGGGTGGGGAGACCACTGTTAGTTCTAGGAAACACTTTTGCTACCCAGTGAGTTATAAAAGAGGCTCATAACTGCAAATGGCTTTCAAAGAATAATTTTCTAGAGGTGTAAACACTAAGTATCAGATTTGTAAATGAGGAAGAGTGCCTAGAAAATCTGAGCAGAACTATCATTCTCTGGACAGGTGCCTTTGCTTAGGCATTTCTGGGTCCTCTAGGGAGATGGGATGCAAGGTTAACCTTGCCAAGTAGCTTTTAGATCTCTACTGGTCAAGAGGAAGGTGAAAAATTCATTGCAAGCATGGCCTTGAAAAGGAGTGTTTCAACCAGTGGTAAGATTTGTGGGTTTTTTTGCAACTAAGAAACTGGTGGGAGGTTCAGCTATAAAGGAACATATCTAAAATAGCAGAGTACATTTAAGTTTTCAAATGTGATTATACTAAGGAGCAATTATACAAAACAAGTCTCACTGCTATATATAAAGGAAGATACCTTTTGCTAAGCTATTCGGAAAAGATACTTTAGGTTCTGCATTGTCAAAGCAGTGCAGCTAGTATGTGGTGATTCATGAGTAAATAGTATCCTGAATAAGGCTTCACTATTCTATAGAACACTTAGGTTCACCCTTGAAGAGACAGAGTTTTAATAAAACCTGAATTGATATAGTAAGACAAATTAGCACTGGCCAAAAGTCTGTTCATCATGTTTTTCAGAGGTAGATAACTTCAGGATGTTTACTTATTTACATTTCATAACTTCTATTTACAATCATTACCATCTACCTCTTTTGGGCAAAGTTCCAATGTTGTCTTTATGCTTCAAAAATAGAATTTGAATTCCATTATTCCAAATAGATTATTTTAAACTTTTCCACACTTACTAGAAGAATGTAAGTATCTACCTTGAGTATAAATAGAGCATATATTATTATATATCACTGATGTAATCTAGAATCTAGGAGTAGAGTCCTTTATTATAACTTTATTCTGGAACAAATCACCATATGGCATGTATACCTATACGTGTTGAAATTGAAAACTTGTCCTATGAATTCTTTGGTTTAGAAATGTCTAAATGTGAAGTTGGGTGATTTAATAATATCAAGTGTAGATAAGAGATCACTTAAAACTTCTTAGGATCTATACTTTTAATGCCATTCCGATCAAAATTCCACCGGTATTTTTCAAGGAGCTGGAGCAAATAATCCAAAAATTTGTATGGAATCAGAAGAGACACCGAATCGCTAAGGAAATGCTGAAAAACAAAAGTAAAACTGGGGGCATCATGTTACCTGATTTCAAGCTTTACTACAAAGCTGTGATCACCAAGACAGCATGGTACTGGCATAAAAACAGACACACAGACCACTGGAACAGAGTAAAGAGCCCAGATATGGACCCTCAACTCTATGGTCAAATAATCTTCAACAAAACAGGAAAAAATATACAGTGGAAAAAAGACAGTCTCTTCAATAAATGGTGCTGGGAAAACTGGACAGCTATATGTAGAAGAATGAAACTCGACCATTCTCTTATACCATACACAAAGATAAACTCAAAATGGATAAAAGACCTCAACGTGAGACAGGAATCCATCAGAATCCTAGAGGAGAATATAGGCAGTAACCTCTTCGATATCAGCCACAGCAACTTCTTTTAAGATATGTCTCCAAAGGCAAAAGAAGCAAAAGTGAAAATGAACTTTTGGGACTTCATCAAAATCAAAAGCTTCTGCACAGCAAAGGAAACAGTCAACAAAACAAAGAGGCAACCCACGGAATGGGAGAAGATATTTGCAAATGACAGTACAGACAAAAGGTTGATATCCAGGATCTATAAAGAACTCCTCAAACTCAACACACATAAAACAGACAATCATATCAAAAAATGGGCAGAAGATATGAACAGACACTTCTCCAATGAAGACATACAAATGGCTATCAGACACATGAAAAAATGTTCATCACAACTAGCCATCAGGGAGATTCAAATTAAAATCACATTGAGATACCACCTTACACCACTTAGAATGGCCAAAATTAGCAAGACAGGAAACAACATGTGTTGGAGGGGATGTGGAGAAAGGGGAACCCTCTTACACTGTTGGTGGGAATGCAAGTTGGTGCAGCCACTTTGGAGAACAGTGTGGAGATTCCTCAAGAAATTAAAAATAGAGCTTCCCCATGACCCTGCCATTGCACTACTGGGTATTTACCCCAAAGATACAGATGTAGTGAAAAGAAGGGCCATCTGTACCCCAATGTTTATAGCAGCAATGGCCACGGTCGCCAAACTGTGGAAAGAACCAAGATACCCTTCAACGGACGAATGGATAAGGAAGATGTGGTCCATATACACTATGGAGTATTATGCCTCCATCAGAAAGGATGAATACCCAACTTTTGTAGCAACATGGATGGGACTGGAAGAGATTATGCTGAGTGAAATAAGTCAAGCAGAGAGAGTCAATTATCATATGGTTTCACTTATTTGTGGAGCATAACAAATAGCATGGAGGACAAGTAGAGTTAGAGAGGAGAAGGGAGTTGAGGGCAATTGGAAGGGGAGGGGAACCATGAGAGACTATGGACTCTGAAAAACAATCTGAGGGTTTTGAAGGGGCGGAGGGTGGGAGGTTGGGGGAACCAGGTGGTGGGTATTGGAGAGGGCACGGATTGCATGGAGCACTGGGTGTGGTGCAAAAACAATGAATACTGTTACGCTGAAAATAAATTAAAAAAATAAAAAATAAAATAAAACAAAAAAAACCCCAAAAACTTCTTAGGGAGTAAGTTCAGAAATAAGGTTATACAATTTTAAGAAGTGTGCAAAAAGCCCATAAATGTTTAGTTCTTTCGTTGGATAAAAAATATAAGTCAAATACTTAACAGGTCTCAAACTTATTTAAAAAATAAAATGGGGTAAAACACTGAAACTGAGGAAAAAAAAAAGAAACTGCTAGGAGGAATGAGAATTTGCTAGGAAGTAAGATTTTGTACATTAATGGGACGCCTGGGTGGCTCAGTTGGTTAAGCGGCTGCCTTCGGCTCGGGTCATGATCCCAGCGTCCTGGGATAGAGTCCCACATCGGGCTCCTTGCTCAGCGGGGAGCCTGCTTCTCCCTCTGCCTCTGCCTACCACTCTGTCTGCCTGTGCTCATGCTCGCTCCCTCTCTCTCTCTAACAAATAAATAAATAAAATCTTAAAAAAAAAAGATTTTGTACATTAATGCTTATTGGAGAAATGCTTTGATTTTATTCTCTAGGCAATTTTGGACAGAACAGCTGAATTAATCTGTCCCTTTAAAATCCCAAGCTTTGGCACCTGGCTGGTTCAGTCAGTAGAGCATGTGACCCTCAATCTCAGGGTCATGAATTCAAGCTCACATTGGTCCTGAAGCCTACTTACAAATTTTTTAAAAAATTCCCTGGTATAAGCCAAGGTGCTCAGACAGTGCTTCTTCCAGTGCTTTCTCTAGTGCTGTCTGGGGAACTGGGGTGGGGTAGACATGCTCCTTACACGGAGCACAATGCCAGGGACTGATCCTGGAAGCACCTATCCCAAGAGTTATCACAGGCCAGGATACACATTCTTATTGCTTCTTCCTTCACCACCTTGAGATTTTTAAAAATTAATTAATTTTTAAAGTAATCTCTATATCCAGTGTGGGGCTTGAACTCACAATCCCACGATCAAGAATAGAATGCTCCACCAACTGAGTCAGCCAGGTACCCCTTGATATTTTTATACAGAACAACAAGACCTCTTCCTAAAACAGACAGTAATCTTTTCTCTAACCAAATATGTCCACCATTGAAATGAAGTGCCAGTTAATCTCCTTCCTTTAAACTCAAATATACGACCAAAATAAATGTCAAGTATCCTAACAACCCAAACATTGTAATACTCTTTCCTATTTTCCCTGCTTCATATTTCTAAATCTCTTTTTTAAAAAGATTGTATTTATTTATTTGACAGACAGAGATCACAAGTAGGCAGAGAGGTAGGCAGAGAGAGAGAGAGAGAGAGAGTGGAGGAAGCAGGCTTCCCACTGAGCAGAGAGCCCGATGTGGGACTCGATCCCAGGACCCTGGCATCACAACCTGAGCCAAAGGCAGAGGCTTTAACCCACTGAGCCACCCAGGGGCCCCCCTGCTTCATATTTCTAAAACCAAGTCTTTTCACTATAAGAAAAGCATGTGGGAAAGTTCTAAAAAATGCCCTCCCACACCACCTAGATGGCTTCTTGATTATGAAAGGAACCTCCACAACCACTGACTGAACAGTCCCTCAGCACAGAAGTGGTGGGGAGCAGCAGGAATGTGGTGGGGATGTGGTATGGAGGGGACTCTCTGTGGGTGGCATATCTGGACCTTGGGGTCCCTCAGACCCAACGTACCAGTCCCTGAGCTGAGGATCCACCTCAGACAGTGGACTGTGAAAGAGGAGCAGGAGTACCTTGGCTTGTCGGCTGGCTCCAGCGGCTCGAGGGTGCAAAGGGAGGTCATGAATTTCAGTCTGCTGTTTAGCAAAATTCACAAATACCTGGAGACAAGAGTAGGAGAGCAATAGTAGGTAGATGTTCCCAGAAAAATGGTATCCTTGACCCATCCACCCACCCACTTTTTGTCTGTCTTCTACAGTTAATGTATGGCCCTGCTAGAGCCGCTGTGTCCTGCAGGAGGGGAGGGTGGCCCACCCACAAAGCCTAGCCACCCATCCCCGGGATAGGCTTGTTTCTTAGAATTCTGCGCTGAGCCAAAGGAATTCCCATGGGAAGATTCAAAGGACTCCAGGTAGATTCTCAGCTAGCAGCATCCTCCTAAACCTCTAAAGAAACTGAAAACCAAAAAGCAAAAACAGAAGCAGGAGTCCGATCTCCCTTCTTTTCTGTTCTTTATTCAATGTGCGGTATGGCTATGACTCCTGCTCCAGCCTTCATCTGCTGGCAAGAAGGTACTGGTGAGCCAGCTCCTCAAAGGGTATTTGGGGACTTGCCTATTTCCACTGCTTTATTAAGCTGCCTTAAGGATGTTTATTCAAAACAAACCAAATGGCAACAACAGTAACCCCCGAGAAACAACTCAAATGTCCAAATGGGTGAATGGATAAACAAACATGATATATACATATAGTGGAATATGACTCAGCCTTTACAAGAATATTCTGACACATGCTACAATGTTAATGAACTGGAGGACATTATGTCAAGGGAAATAAGCTAGACACAAAAGGACAAATACTATATGACTCCACTTACATAAGGAATGTGGAGTAGTCAATAGAAAGTAGGACAGTAGTTACCAGTGCCTGGGGGAGGTTAACGGGGAATTCTTGTCTAATGGATATACAGTTTCAGTTTGGGAAGATAAAAGTTTCTGGAGATGGATGGAGGTGATCCATTTCACAATATGTGACTATACTCAATGCCACTGAATTGTACACTTAAGAATAGTTATTTATGTTATATATATTTCGCCATAATAAGAAAAAATAGTGATCACATTAAATACCCTGATTCATGGCACGCAGGCTTTTCAAAAATCCCTGAACTGAAATGAATGGGTGCATTTGATTGTATGAAAATTAAGCATCGATAACATTGATTTGAAAAGGAAAAAAAAAAAAAAAAAAAAACAGCCACTACCACCAACCAGGAAGAATGAAAAAAGATCATAGTATAGTGGGGAAGGATGATGTAAAGTCAATGAAATTTGCTGATGACTAAAATATTGTTGGAAAACAATTTTGGATCTACCAAGCTTTACCCTAATGGATGGCGGCACCAGAGCATGAAAAATAAGGCGTGTGGCGCCAGCACTCATGTGGCTTCCAGCCCAGTCTGTGTGCAGCCCCCTGCCACACACCAGGCCGGCGGGCAACCTGCCT
This sequence comes from Lutra lutra, assembly GCF_902655055.1. NCBI lineage: Eukaryota > Metazoa > Chordata > Mammalia > Carnivora > Mustelidae > Lutra > Lutra lutra. The sequence continues at coordinate 117,251,798 of NC_062281.1, read as the reverse complement.
GGTCCAGCGTGGTCTGCGTGACTGAGTACTCCTCTATGAGCAGGCTGTCCTTGTGGGAGATGAGCAGCCGGAAGATGCGGGCCAGGGAGGAGGAGGGGACCTGGAACTGGAGCATGTTGTAGTGGCGCTCCCGCTGCACGCTGCCTGGGAAGTTCCCCTGGAAAAACTGTTCCACCAGATTCAGGTCAGGAAGCAAGTCTTCCTTTGGGGATCTGATCTTCATCGTGACAATGTAGCCATCTCCAAACCTAGGCGACATGCAGGGTAGCCCGGCACGGGCCTGTTAGTAGCTGGGTCTAAGGCAATTCCAAAATAAGGAATAGATTAATCAAAAATATTGAGGATGATAGGCCCATACTATAGAACCTGTGTGCATGTTTAAAACTAGGAGGAAAAAGCCTGTGATGGTTCCCAGAAAAAATAGTCTGGTATTAGTCTGTAGAGGTCCAAATGTCTGTGTGGTGAAGTGAGTCACCAGACCTGTGTCACAGCTTCCTGGGTCCAACTCCTGTAGACATGGATGCTCCCTGCTCCTTTCCCTCCCATTTACCTGCTGAAGTCAAAGGTGGATTTAGCCCCTTGTGGAGATCACAACCTGCCCACAAAGGCCTCTGGAACTAGTATTTACTCAGTAATGGAAAGGCTGCCTCCTTCTTCAAAGAGATCCCAGGAGGGCACAAAGACTTGAGAAGCAGCACTTCCCTGTGGAAACTTCCAGAACAAGTGGGAGCTGCTAGGGTCAGGACACTCAACTCTTCTCCCTTCTGTGTCAGTTATAATTTACCTCAATGCTCTCTCTATGACCAAGGGTTGTTCCCCTCTACAATAAAATATCTTTCCTTGCAGCTCTGGAAAACTGCCCCTCCACATGGGAGATATTCTCTTCTCACCTGCTCTACCATGAGGATACTGATCAGAGGGAAAACAATGGGGAATCCATCCATGTCTCCTGCCGTTGGACCCAGGCAGCTCTGCTATGGCTCTGGCGACCTTGTATGCTGAGGTGGATGTCAGTCCCCCTAGATATTTGTGCAGCGTCACCCAAATGCTGCTAACCTACTAGACCTTCCTCTCGATCACTCATCTGCCCTGATGCATATGAAGGATGATGTGTCTTGGGCAACAGTTCCATGGGTACGAGACTAAGCATTTTGGCCTGGATAAGGTAGGTTATGTACTATTCTTTTTACCAATGAGCACAGCGACTTTTATATTCTGGGCTCTTAAAAAGCGTTTGTTAAATAACTGAGTAATAACTACAAATCCACCCTTCCTAGTTTATCAAGTGTATCAGAATGCAAGGAAGCATGGCATTATTATCATAACCTTATTTTAGCTGATTAATTGTGGTTTTGGGACATAAACTATTGTAAATAATGCATCGTTTATGACAGTTTACAATTTATGGGGACAGGGTAATGCTACTGAAGAACACTGGCATTGTTGGTTGACATATACTTCATGGTCACTTCTCAAACTCAAAAGCATAAACATGTCTTAAAGGAAAACTGATTCTTGGGCTATTTGGTCATTAGTAATTTGATCATTAGTAATGATCCCTATTTTGGTCATGGATTCTTTTTTTTTTTAAGATTTTATTTATTTTATTTATTTATTTGACACAGAGAGAGAGAGATCACAAGTAGGCAGAGAGAGAGAGGGAGAAGCAGACTCCCTGCTGAGCAGAGAGCCCGATGCGGGGCTTGATCCCAGGACCCTGGGATCATGACCTGAGCCGAAGGCAGAGGCTTTAACCCACTGAGCCACCCAGGTGCCCTTGGTCATGGGTTCTTATTAAATAGGCCATAGGTGCTGGATCCGTTGGGATAAGTGGTGGGATAATGAGGCTGTGGTAGTGACCCCTCCTCATCCCGGGCCCAATCAGAACCCCATCTGGAGACTCAGGGATTCCTCAACCGTAGGCAATTAGCCCAACCTAGAGAAGTTTCTTTCAGCACAGCAGCTTTTTCTGTCTGCTATTGTGGAACAAGGCCCAGACCACGTGCTTCTGCCCACGTGATAAGGGTAGCAGGACCATCCCAAGTGTCAGTAGAGAGCACAGGGCCTTGTTGACCGCCTCTAACATCAAAGAAGGTAACAAAGGTGACCCCCAGCATATATCCTTACTTGCACTTGAGGTGCTGAATGGTGCCCAGACACTGAAAGGTGCCCTTTACCATGATGGCCAGCCGGGTACACAGAGCCTCACATTCTTCCATGCTGTGGGGCAGGAGAGAGGAAGTAAGCAGGGGTGGGGAGGGGGGAGCCTTCCAGTCTGCCCACCTGTTCTGTCCCAGCCCCCGGGAATCTCTTGCCTGTGGGATGTGAGGACCACAGCTCTCCCTTCTCTGATGATGCTCACAATGGTGTTCCACAACATGCGGCGTGCCTGGGGGTCCATGCCCGTGGTGGGTTCATCCTGTGGGGAGGCAGAGAGGGGAGGGAGCTAGGCTTGGAGCCTGCCTCTCCTGGTTATTGTACCCTCCTTGACTGCCCCCCTCTAAGCAGTTCTGCTCTCTGGGAGACAATACACAAAGTGTCTCCCCAAGTGGGCAAGATTTGGGGAACCCGGGCTTCAGGTAGGGAAAGCAGGGGATCAACCAGGAGAGTAAAGAGACATTATGCATATCCATTGACCCCCTTCAGCCCACGAATGGGTTAAGATTAAGACAATGGCAGAATTATCTCAAAAATTAAAAAACCAGCAACCTTATACATACACTTGCAAGAGGCAGAGACATAGCCCAGGTGACTTGTATGAGTCACCTTCCAGCCCTGCAGCCCATGTCCTCATAAATCCCTGACTGCACAGGCACAAGGGTCTTGGGTGTGGTGCAGCTCCAGTGAGAATCACACGAGCCTTTGATCCATGCCAGTGTTCTTGCCCACTCTATATCCCGAAAAGATGTCTTCCAGCAGTAGTAATTTCTGACCAGAGGGGCTGAACTTCCCTGCTATGAGCCTGTGGGCCCACAAGACACCTCCCAGGGGCTCAGAGTGAGAATATGTTATGACTCCTGTTTTCCCCAAGAGTTGTGAACCAAACACTGGCTTGATGTGCTCAAAACAAGCAGTACAGGAAACAGTCTAGATGAAAACAGATCACTGTATTTTCTAAATCTGCTGGCCTAATCACAGAGGTGCAGCTCTTGGTTCAAGCCCTCAGGACCATCTATCCCCACGAGTCCTGGTGACCCTCACCAGCAGCACCAGAGGTGGGCGGCCCATTAATGCGATGGCTATGGAGAGTTTCCGCTTGTTGCCTCCACTGTAGGTGCCGACCAGGCGGTCTGCATAGAGAGACAGGCCCAGGCTCTGAATACTCCAGTTTGCCACCTAGGGAAGAGGAAGAAAACCCATTGTGAAAAGACAAACAAGCGAACATCCACCTATTTGAAGTCTTAGGCTCCCAGATCTCACTTTAGGATGACAGACACAGCTAGGCTGACATACGGGGGTTCAGGGGGTTCTTGGGCTTCAGGGGCCAGACGTCTCCTTTCCATACTGTGCCTTACATCGAGGTGTGGCTTGGTACAGCCCCCAGAGAAATGACCTTCAGCCTTACAAAGAGCAAGATAGTGCTTCTCACCCAGTGTCCCAGACTACGGGTAAGGGTGGAAGAGTCCCAGGGTCTGTTGGTGGGTCTCAGACCCATTGCTTCCATCCTTCAACAGGGTCACACTTGAAGTCTCGTGCATCTAATATGTACTTATCGAGCCACTGCTATGAGTCAGGCACTGCACTAGGCCCTGGAATAATGTTGAACATAGCCTTGCTGTCATACTCACAGATGGGTGTGGGGGATGACACACAATCGAAATAAACAGAATAATGACAGATTATAAAAGTGCTTTGAGAAAAATCAATGGAAATTATGACAAAGAATACCGTGTGTGTGGGCGGGGGGGAAGAGCACATGCACAGAAAGAAAACTAGAGAAGTCTTTGGAGACAAGCCTACCAGGCTTCTGCCTTCTGTACTTACTATATCTCTGCCTGAAATGTTCTTCCCCTAGCCATCCCCATGACTCCCTCTGTCAGTTCCTTTAGGTCTTCATTCAGAGGTCATTTCCTCCGTGATGCTGGCCCTGTGCCACCCTATCTAAAAATCTTCCCTACTTTATTTTTCCCCTACCGACTTTTCATTTGCAAATGTACTGTATATTTTACTTATTTATCTATTTATTATCTGTCCTTCCCACTAGAATGTAAGCTTCACTTTTAACTTCTTACTTGGAATAGTTTCCAGCTTACGGGAATGTTTAAAAATAAGAATAATACAAAAATATTCATAAACACTTTACTCTCTTTTTCTCTCTCCTTCTTATGCATGTGTGTGTGCACGTGTGCATACATACACACACATATGATTTTTTCAGAGCCATTCAAGGTAAGTTATATATCATAACCCTTTATTCCTAAATACTTTAGTATCTACTTCCTGAGAAGAGAAATACTCTTACATAACTGCAGTGCAGTTATCAGTGTCCCTAAATTTAACATTGTTCTGATACTGTCCTCTGATCTACCCTTCATAGTCTGGTTTTGCCAACTGGCCCAATGGTGGCCTTCATGGCATTATTTTCTATCCAGTACAGGATGCAGTCTAGTGTCCATTACTCAGCCACCGTGTCTGCTTAGCTCCTGTGATCAGGAACATTTCCATAGTCTCTCTTTGTCTTTTGTGACTTTGATAACTTTGAAGAGTATGGCCCCAATATTTTTTTTTAATAGAATGTTCCTTTGGAGTTTGTCTGATGTTTACTCATGATAAGATTCAGCTTATATGTCCTTGATCAGAATATCCTGTGTTGTGTCCTTCTCATGGTATCACCTCTAGGGTCAGGACATGTCCAAGTGCCCCTCATAAGGAATGTTAATTCTGATCACCCAGTTAAGGTGTTGTCTAATTTCTTCATTGTGAAATTATGATGCTTCTCCCTCACAACCAACAAGCGATCTATGGGAGATACTTTCAAGCTCTACAAATATCTTGTGTCTCATAAAAAGCTTCCTCTAGATTTATCAACCATGGATGATGCTTGTGCAATCCAATCTTTACTATGATCACTAAAAAATGATTTTTCAACTCTAGAATTTCTCCCACCCTAATCAGTTGGCTCTCAGCATCTGTGTGTAGGTAAGAACCATCCCTTTTCTCTTATTTATCTATTTAACAGTATAGAGTTATGAATTCCTCTGTTTCCCCCAATGTCTTATAATTTATCATGGTGTTTATTGTTTTGATGTTCTAACTGTACACCGTTTGGCTATTGGGAGCCCCTTTAAGATGGCTCCTGCGTAGCTCTGACATACCTCTTTTTTTTTTTTTTAAAGCACTTTACTTTCTGGCATAATAAGATGTTTCAGGCTCATTTTATACCTATACTTTCCCAGTTGTGGAATTTGTCATTGCAATAGTGTTACAATAGCATTGCATGGTGTCAGATGGGAGCTACACCCTGGAGGGCATAGCATAATGCATGGAGTTGTCAAATCATGTTATACCTTCCGGCTAATGTCACATTGTATGTCAACTATACTTCAGTAGAAAATAGTGGGGGAGAAAAGTAAAATTCAGCATGTGTTCTTTAGCCCTTTGCTTTTTTTACTTAACAATAACTCTAGGAAATAACTCCCTATCAGTTCACAGAGATTGTGTGTGTGTGTGTGTGTGTGTGTGTGTGTGTGTGTGTGTGTGTTTAACAGCTGCGTATGACTTCCTTATGTATATGGAGCATAAATGATTTAACCAATCTCCTATGCCTGAATATTTAGCTAATTCCCAATGTTCTGTGACTATGAATGCGATGAAGAAGCTGTGCATGTATGTGTATTTTGCACTGTGGGAGGGTGTATCTTTGGGTAAATTCCCAGAAGTGAGATTGCTGAATCCAAGGGTAAATGCATACATTGTTTTGTTAGATAGGAAGACAGGGATTTTCTTGTTTTGTTTACTGCTATTCACCCAAATATAACAGTATTTGGCATATAGTAGACACTCAAAAAGCATGTGTTGAATGGACAGCATGTTTCAGCTTTCCCATCCCCAAATACATTCACTCTCACGAAACAGGCTTAGGAATTACCAAACTCCTGAGTGGCTACAAGAAACCATTTTTTACCTTCTCAATTTCATCTGCTGGTACACCTCGAAGCCGGGCATAAAGGTAAAGATGTTCTCGCCCTGTAAGCAGGTCATCAATTGCATCAAACTGAGGACAGTAGCCCATATTTTGATGGACGTCAGATATATTGGTTAAAATACTGCAAGAAGAAAAAGCAATTAGCAAGTTTTCTTCAAACGGGTGGGTGGTGGGACAACAGAACTGGGGCTGGAGAGCTTCTGTCAATGGGATACACAAGCTACCTCTTCTCTTCTGCTTTGCTTCACAAATGTGCAAAACATTTATAATTCAAAGCAGGGGCCCTTTGGTTAGAAACTGATGAACTTCTGGAATTCTGAGCATTGAATCCAATAGATCTTTCCAAGTTTCTCTTTCTAGGATAATCTGAATCTCTGCTACCCAAAGTCAGCTTTAGTTTTGGAGTGGATCGCCTCATATGTGGATTTAAAAACGAAGGGAAGATCAGGCTTTAGAAAATGACCAGTGAGGGGTGCCTGGGAGGCTCAGTCCATTAAGCGTTTGACTTGGGGTTTTGGCTCAGTTCATGATTTCATGGATTTTGGGATCAAGGCCTGCATTGGGCTTCTTGCTCAGTGGGGAGTCTGTTTGAGATTCTCTCTCTCTCCCTTGCCCTCTGTCCCTCTCCCATTCAGTGCTCACACACTCTCTCTCTAAAAGTAAATAAATCTTTAAAAGAAAAAGAAAAGAAAATGACCAGTGATTTCTGATCCCTTTCAGACATCTGGGACATAACCAGAGAAGATGCATGCTCCCTTAAGGAAGTAAACTTCTCCATCTGGGGCTTTGGCAGAGATACAGTAAATGAAAGGGGAACAGTCAGATTCGTACCCAGAGCAAGAGACTGGCAGGGAGCGGAGAGGAAGTGAATTGAATTCTATCAACTCCACTTGACTGATAATGTTCTCCCTGACTAGAAAATACATTGCCTTGATGAAAAAATAAACTGTCAAATCTGATCTAATCTCTCCCTGCTCCCCTGCTTCCCTAGTAGCTTAGGATCTATAAATAAAAGATGGGTGCAACAGGATGGGACAGAGAGACACCACGCAGCCCCTGCACTGTAATACAAAGTACTTCAGGTATGGCTGGACCAGTTAAAGTCATCCAGGGAAGCAAGGAGAGTATTTTTCCAAATTCATGGGAGCTTGTCCTACCAGAGGAACCCAATCCTGCATCTTAAACTTACAGCTGTGTTCCAGTTTTCACTTCATCTAGCTTCCGTCTTCTAGGCATCAGGCTGTGTCTTACTTGGACTGTCATCTGATGTCTTAAGGTAAATACCATTATAGCCTCCTGCCTGCTATCCCTTGGTCCCCCAAGACTCCTTTTGTTACCCTGTCAAGTTACTTGCTTGGTTGTAGGCTAAGCTGGATCTACAGATGAGACCGACTCAGCCATGGCCTAGCTTTACCCCTGCTTGTTCCTTTGCTCTAGACCCAACAGGGATGGCTGGGGAAGGCCAAGGAACAAAAGTCATCCTGTCTGAGCCATGTCCAGTGGGCCTTCAGCCATGTTGCTGAGCATGGGTCCCAGGTGAGGGAAGGAGGCCCCTCTCAGGCACATGCTGAGCAGAAGTCAGCACTGCCTAACTCTGCTTATAAATTGAGGCAGAGTGTTTGGGCACATCTGATGCCTGTGAGTTCTGCTGTTCAGGGAGCAGCCTGGAAAGTGGCAAACAGTGTAGCCTCATGTTCTTGATCCTGTGCCATAGAGGACCAGTCTGTTTACTCACACCTTGTTCTGGAGAGCAGCAGGCACCCTCCAGAATCCAAGGACACATGCCAGTTTTTCCTTTATAAAGGCTCCTTGGCCTGGTAAAGCCAAGCACTGGTGCAGAAACAGCCCAATCACACTAAAGCCCCTGAAGTTTCTTAAACCAGCCCCCACCTAGAAACTTGATGAGAGAAAGGGTACCTCCCCACAGGGGTTCTTAACCTGGGAAAAAAAGTGAACTTTTTGCAAAAATGTAGAAAATGTATGGAGGGAAATAATGAGGGATAATGGTGTGTGTGTGTGTGTGTGTGTGTGTATTTTTAAGACTTTTTCTTTTTTTAAGTAATCTCTATACCCAATGTTGTGCTTGAACCACAACCCCAAGATCAAGAGTCACATGCTCTACTAAATGAGCCAGGCAGGTGCCCCAATAATGGTCTATATATTTATGAAGAAAGCACAAATGTTCATCAGACATTTAAAGGAGTCTATAACCTCAAAAAGACTAAGAACCCATGACATAGTGCTTCCCAGAAGTTTTCATGAATCCATGCTTATAGGGGCATGTCTAACAATCACAATTCAATTCAATTTCCCAGAAAGTCTACATCTGGTACATTCTGGACCATGCTCTCTGGGAGGCCTACTCCTCTGCACAGATCTTCCAAGCTCTAAGGATCATCCTTAGTACAGGGTCAGATGCTCACTGTCCTTATGCTGGAACAGGAACATGGCCCAGGACCTATGAGAGACACCCTGAGACAGGAAGAGCAGGACACTCACCTCTTGCCTGCTATAGTGGCGTCACCAGAGGTCACTGTGATGTCTCCAGTAAGCATCTTGAATGTGGTTGTTTTGCCAGCTCCGTTCACTCCCAGAAGACCGAAGCACTATAGGAGAACATATAAACTGGCCTCATCCTAGAGCCCAAGCAGCCCAGGGAGTGGGGACTGTGAGGCCCTAGGGCAAGTGTGTGGGTAGATGGGAAACACTTTCAACTTGGGCTGCCATGACGGAGGCCACTAGCCATGTGTGGTACAGGCGAGCAGAATTTGCCACCTCAAGATATGCCACTTTAGCCTCAGGATGATTTTGAGCCGAAGGCAATTAAGCAGCAGCAGATACAAGAAAAGCTCTCTGGGGGCACCTGGGTGGCTCACTCAGTTAAGTGTCTGTCTTCAGCTCAGGTCATGATTCCCGGCTCCTGTGATCGAGGCCCGCATCGGGCTCCCTACTTGGCGGGGAGTCTGCTTCTCCCTCTCCTGTTTCTCCTGCTTGTGCTCTCTTTCTTTCTTTCTTTCTTTTTTTTTTTTTTTAAGATTTTATTTATTTATTTGACAGAGAGAGATCACAAGTAGACAGAGAGGCAGGCAGAGAGAGAGAGAGAGAGAGGGAAGCAGGCTCCCTGCTGAGCAGAGAGCCCGATGCGGGACTCGATCCCAGGACCCTGAGATCATGACCTGAGCCGAAGGCAGCGGCTTAACCCACTGAGCCACCCAGGCACCCTCTCTTTCTAATAAATAAATAAAATCTTAAAAAAAAAAAAAGTTCTCTGCCCTCTCCTGTGCCTAAAAGCACGACATAAATTTACAAGGTGTCCTCTCTTGCCCTAACAGGAAGAATAAAAGTTAATTGCCAGAAACAGCTTCCAAGCCTTAGCCTGGAGACAGCACCAGAGGAATCTACATAATAAACTACTCACCAGCCTTTATCTACTATTGGTTTCCCCCATATTTACCTTTTCTATAATTCACCAACCCCACTGACTTAAGATCCTTTCCCTTTGTCTTGTCACTTTCCTAAAAATGTATCATTCCTTTGCCAAGATGCTATATAAGCCCAAGTTCTAATCACCTCTCCTGTCATTTATCTGTGATCATTCCCTAATAAATGGCTGCTTGTTTTTTTCTTCTTAATCTGTCTTTCATCAGTCCAATTTGCAGAGCTCTAAGCAGAGAACCCAGGAGGGTAGAGGAAAGAGGATTTTCCTTCCTTACAGTGACCACTGAGCACTTGAAATGCATCTGGTCTGAACTGACATGTGCTATATGTATAAAACACCCAGGATTTTGAAAACTTAAAGCAATAACAAAAAAAGAATGTAAAATGTTGCATCAATAATGTTTTATATAAATTACATATTGATGCAACAATATTTCAGATATATTCGGTAAAATAAATCAAGATTAATTTCACCTGGTTTTTTTTTTTTTAATTTTTTTACTTTTTTCATGTGGCTGCTAGAAAATTTAAAATGACCTCTGTGGCTGCATCTGATTTCTTTGCGAGATCCCTGCCACAGCAGGGAGAAGCAGCACACACAGGAGTCTGCAGGGTACCCACCTCTCCGGGGCGGACACCGACACATAGCCTGTCCACTGCTGGGCTGGAGGTGCCTGAATAAATCTGCAAGATGCAGAGAAACTGGACTGAGAACAGAGAGAGGGTGCGAGCGGGAAGGGGAGAGAGAGCAAAGGGTGGTCTAGGGGAGAACTGCCGACACGAGGAGGTTATATATTGGCACGGGTGTTCAGAGAGGTGTTGTGAGCCCTGGGAAACCTTGAAGCTGACCCACTGTGCAGAGACGGAGGAGGGAAGAGTGAGTGAGGCTCAGGTGTAGGGGCTCCCACTGAGGCCCTGTGCCAGAGCCCAAGATGATACTGGGGTGAACACACTGTAGTTAGGTGTTCTTGGAAGACAAGCTATAACATAGCGATGACAACCTCACATAAAATTAGGAAAAAGAATTGCTTACGTAGGCATATTGCTTATTCTGCAAAAGGCAAATACCATGTTGTGCCATCTGTGGATCCAACTGGCACTTCCAGATTAACTTGTCTGCACCTACTCCCTTACCTTGGTTAGTTCATTTAGCCTTAAGATATCAGTTTTATTTCCCCCACTAATGATTCTTTGTCTTTCTTCAGCCACATCGTCATCTTCATCTGTGATGGGTTCCTTTGCAGGCTCAGCAATCCTAAAGGATGGAAGGGGAGAGGAATGGGTTGGTGTGCAGTGCCCATGCTTTCCAGTCCTGGTCTCCCCATGTGTGACCCTGGGTGTGTCACTGAACCTCTCTAAACCTCACCTCCTTCAACCATATGGTAGGGAGGGGAAAAGAGTGTCTACCTTATAGGACTATGGAGATGAACTTGGCACAGCATGTGGCATGGACTCAGAACTCAAAACCTGGCAACTGTTATCATTATTAAAACACTTCATCTATGGTAAGCACTCAGTAAACATCACCCGTCTCGCACTTATCTCTTGAACTAACTCCTCTCCCAACCATTTGATCAAGACTTGGTCCCTAGTACCTACTAGTCTTCCCTGACTCCCAGCCTCTAGAGGCATTTCCAGGGCCTCAGCGTCCTCTTCCTCCTGCCCTGCCAAACAGAAACCCCCCCAACCTTAAAAACACAGCGTCTTCTCTGACCTCCCTGACCACTTTGGCCTACAATCTCACTGGCCACTTCTAATTCATCTCTAAATCTTGTATTGTCTACCATTTACCCAATCAACCTATTCTTCTCCACCCCCAATGGCCCCTCTCCTATCCATGCCACCACTGACTCTTGCTTGGTTGCCAAAATGGCCTCCTGTCTGGTCTTTCTCTTAGACTGGGCAGATCATTCACCTGCCTGATTAAAACACTACAACAGCTCCCTGCTGCGTTCAGGCTTAAACTTGAAGTCCTCACCAAGGTAATGCGCATTTCAGGACTTGGTTCTGCCTACCTCTCCAGGCTCCTCTCCTACCTCCTCACCTTTCCCCTTCTGTGAACTCCCCACATGTTAGCACGTCCTCTACCAGAAACTCCCTTTCTTCTGCCCTTCTCTTTGCCTGGTTGCCTCTCAGCATGAGCGTGGCTGTGGGCTTCCTGAAGCCAGAGATCGTGGAATACTTCTCCGGTGTTATTTCAGGCCTAACGTGGCAAGACGTGCTCAATTTTTTGACACCAGAGTTTGAAGCTACTTAGTCTGTTTTGGTAAACAAGTCTGCCTCCTCCCTTCTATCCCAAGGTCTAAGAAGTGGCCAAAGCTGTAGAAGGAGGCCTGTGGGAGCTGAGGGTTCCACAGACATCACCCCCCCACCACCCCCCATAATAGCACCACTTCCCGGCCATGTCATTTTATTCCAAGTGTGTTGATACCCATTATCTCGTTCAATCCTCACAGCTACATCTGTTTCTAGTAACTCAATTCCCTGTGGATTAAGACCTAAACCAAGTCCTCTGTATCTTTATTTATATGTAGCCAGACTCAGCCTGAGATGATGAAAGGATAAGAAGCAAAACACTGTCTGGAAAAGCACACATTCCAAGGGCCCAGTGATTTGCAGTTGGGGGCCCTGGGCTAAGCGCTAGTGAAGGTCAGCCTGGATGGCAGAGGGACAGCCTTCTGGAAACCTGAGTGCCCATGTCAGAAGAATGCAAGGCCTGGGTCAAGAAGCCAGGAAAAAATGGCACAGCTGGGCTGGGTCATGGTTGGCAGTCACTGCCCTCCCTGCTCCCACCCAGAGGGGCACAATCCCTGCACCCATTCTTCACACTGCTCCTGGCTTCAGTCGCCCTGGTTATCATCCTATGTTACTCCCTGTCCCCACTCTCATATCTCTAATTAGCAAAGGGGCCCACCTTGTCTATTTTCTTGTGAATGCATAAATCTATTTCCCAGTACTTTGGATCTCCCTTAATTGTCATCATTTGTAAAACTATTATCCAACTTAAAAGGAGTATCTGTTAGTAAGGTGAAAGGTTTTAAATATTAGTGAATGAAATTAAAAACTGTATTTTAGGGGCACCTGGGTGGCTCAGTGGGTTAAAGCCTCTGCCTTCGGCTCAGGTCATGATCCCAGGGTCCTGGGATCGAGCCCCACATAGGGCTCTCTGCTCAGCAGGGAGCCTGCTTCCTCCTCTCTCTCTGCCTGCCTCTCTGCCCACTTGTGATCTCTGTCAAAGAAATAAATAAAATATTTTTTTTAAAAAGCTGTATTTTAAATACTTTCAAGCTTAGATTCTTCCAAATTCCAAAGTGCCTATTTTAGTGTCTCTGTCCTTGTGTTATTCAGAACAAGCCAGCTTTTAAGGGTGTGAAGAACCATTGTGGAGAGGGGCTGGTGAGGAAAGAGAGGATTGCGTTGATGTGAAGCCAAGTCCCTGGACAGATGCAAGGCGCTGCCCTCGGCAGCCTTAGGGCAGCGGCCTGAACATACCATCTGGTGAGGAAGAAGTGGTGCTGGATGAGGAGAGTCAGGAGGAAGTACACCACCCCTTCTGCGGCCATGGCAACCAGGTTCTTCCCAATCAGGTCCCACTGGAATGGGTTTGCGGAGTGCTCCTCACCTGCGGACAGGAATGAAGTCCACTCAGTTGCCCCAGCTGCCCCCAGAGACCTGGTCACACCGGTTGGCCCAGCTGGACCAGGCCTGATGCAAAGGAGTAAGCGACAGCTGGACCCAGGCCTCAGCTCAGTTGCTCTAGTCAGAGCAGAGAAGAGTTGGAGCCTGCTCCTGACATCTCTTGTGGCTCCTCAGCCACAGAGACAGAGGCAATTGATCCCTTGTGGGCAGAAGTATACTCCCAGACCCACCAGGTGTCCCCCTGCTCTAGCCCAGGCTGCAGGTCTGGCATAGGAACTCCCCCGGCAGCCCGCCACTGTGCAGAGGATCTGGGGCCTCGAAGGCCACCCACCAAACCGGGCGTAGACATCCGTCACGGCCTGGCTCAGCGCCAGGTCAATGAGGCCCCGGCCCAGGCAGAAGTGGGGGAAGATAATGAGCAGCTTCCTCAGCACGGCATTGAATCTGAGCAGTGTCTGAAACACAGAAAAACAGGGCAGTCAGTTGTGGGGACTGACCCCACCTGCCCCTCCTGAGCAGGGTGGGGCCTGGAGGCCCTCGTTGGGCAGGACCAGGGTAAGGCCTACAGATGGAGGGGGCCTAGCAGCCAGACTGGCTGCAGGAAGGATCTGTCACGTAGATATGGAGGTTCTGGAATACTCACAGGAAGGGCCACTAGGCAGGCAGCCTGTCTGGGGAGCTGTCACGGCAGACTCACTTATACACCAGCCCTCCAAGGCATTTGTTCCTGGGAGAGGCAGCAGCTGCTGGGAGTGCAGCCCAGGCTCTTCCTCCTGTGGTGCAGCTGTGAGCTGTGACGAGCTTCTGAGGCTCTTGCATCTGCTCTTAGCCCTGCTTGTGCTAGAGGGGAGAGGGGCCCTGTGTGTCTTCCAGCTCTGCTTCTCAGCTCCCACAGGACAGCTAGGTGTCTGTGGCTGTTGCCAGTAGAAAAATGGGACGGGGACTCTCTGGTGTGTGTGTTGAGTTGGGGGAACTTGTTTTCAGGTGGTCAGATGGTGGTTGCTACTTTAGCCCAGCAGTGTTGGCCAGAGCCTCCCGCAAGAGGGCAGACCAGAGGCTGCCCATTAATCTGCACCCCCCACCCCCCGCCACTACAGCACAACTGGCTTCCTTCTGGCCCCCACACCTTTGCTCACATGACCTCTCTTACTCCCCTCTCCATGGCCGCCCCCCTCCTCCCAGCACAGTGCTTTTTTGCCTTTAGGTCTTTGTGCCCCTAGCTTCTATTAATGACTGCTATTAGGAAAGAATGCTCTCTCCCCATCTGTTCTCTGGCAGATTCCAGAACTTTGGAAAGCTAGCTGGAGCAATGCCTGGGTAGCTCAGTCCATTAAATATCCAGCCCCTGGTTTTGACTTAGGTCACGAAGTCAGGGTCGTGAGATTGAACCCTACTTCAGGCTATATGCATAGAGTGGAGTCTGCTTGAGATTCTCTCTCCCTCTCCCAAATAAATAAATAAATACAATCTTTTTTTTAAAAAAAAAAACCTAGCTCAAATAATCCCTTCTCTCAAAAGCCTTTTCAGATTTCTATGTAAAATACCTACTTCTCTTTGTTAGTATTTACAACACTGTCACAGGGTTAAGTACTTCTTACTTTGCCCGCTGTCCCTGCTAGCCACTGGTCTCTGAAGGAAAGGGACTGGGTCCTAATTATTTTGGAGGATAGGGGCTGGGTCCTCCTTACTCAATGATTAGCTCATAGTAGGCACCTCATTATTTATTAAATGGGCTAATAAAATCCTTCTTATCCCAGGCCAGGCTCAACAGAATCTCCTCTGCCCAGATTCTCCTGAGTCCTGTAGCTTAGCACTTTAGCTCATTCTGATCTGCAGTGTTTTATCTGTCTCCTTCCCTTGCTGTTCTATCACATGCTGTCTTACGGAATGTCAGGTACTGTGGTTCATATCGGTTCCTAGCTTGGGGCACAGGTCGTTTCTAGACTGGCCTGGGAGTTCCTGCAGGGTAGGATAAGCAGCTCACATGGGTTTACGCCTGCACCATCATTACGTGGTGTTCACCTAGTTGATGCCTCTTGATTCAGTGGGGACAGCAGCTCTGGGACCTGGGAGCCTCCTGAGGGATAGGGGAATCTCTGTAGCATCTGCCTCTCTGAGGACTTACAAGAAAGTAAGCAGCTTTTCTGCAGGGGAAGGGGGTGTGCTCCGGAAATGTCAGCTAGATGAGTGTAGCCCTCAGCGGGGAGAGTGTTTTGAGTTGCTTTGAGCTTACTCTTCAATTTTTCTGAAGTAACACAATCTCTTAAGACACAGTGGGTTGTGAGCCCGTGACAAACAGTTCTGAAGAGGAGCATTTTCAGTCTGCCAGGAGGCTCTGTCATCAGCAGAGTCTGTGTTCTTTCCCATCCATTTCTCTGACTGTGACATAGTACATTGTTTTACAATTCATGGGACAAATGGGGTTTTGTTGCAGGAAGTCTGACAAGGTCTGGGGAAGCATCACTCAGGAGGCCGTGGGGCTGGGGGTAAGTGGAGATTGCCTTGGGTCCTCCCAGCAGGGCCCAGAGGCAGGATTGGGGACAGGGGTCACAGGACAGCAGTGCTGATGTGCTGGCTGGTGTGCACCCTCTGAACTCAAAGACCTAGTGAGGGAGGAACAGACTAGAGAGGCCACTGGCAGGCCTGCTGGGGCTTGAGAGTGTTCCGGGCTGGGCTGGCCAAACCCAGGCTCAGACACAGCTGGCTGTGGGGGTGGGGCACACAGACAGCCCCAGAGCTGCTGCCATTGTTTTAGGAGTTAGCCTGGCCGGCTCTTTCTGGGCCAGGGGACGTCTGGGGAGCATGCACGGGACAACTGTACTTCATAGCTCAGAAAAGTGATTCACTCAGCACCGAACATTTCTAACCCTATCCTCAGAATTAAGTTTCATATAGAATAGTAAGTGTTACTCCATTACTATATGTAGAAGAAAGTGGGAGAAAGAAAATTTATGCATTTGCTTATTTGTTGCCAGAACACCTAAGAAACAGAAATGAAAGGTCATCTCTGGAGAAGCAAAGCAGGTGACTGGGAGACAGGGGCAGGAAGGAGACTTCTTTGTAGGCCTTTTCATTCCTTTGAAATCGCGTCAATGCACTCACACATGTATGTGTGAATGTGTGTGTGTAGAAAAACCTAACACCTGAAGTCACCAAGGAAACTCTGAAGGAGTAAGAAAATTTAAAAGCTTGGGATCACAAAAGGTCATTTATAGCTTGCAAAACAAGCTCAGAAAACCATGAGACTCAGAGCACACAAATAGAGTTAAATGAGCTTAACTGAAAACAAGGAAGGAAGGAATAGAAGGAGGAAGGGAGGGAGGGAGGAAGAAGAGGGAAAGTGAAGGGAAGGAGGCAAGCAGCAAGGATGGAGAAAGGGAGGAAAGGAGGAAGACACATTCATGTATGCACTAAGGGTGTCCAGCCACAGTATTTGCTTCTGGCTCTGCTTGACCATCAGACACTCTCTAATATTTTCGTAATCCAACAAGGAAGCCACAGAAGTCATGCTCACCTGGTTATTCTCAAATAATTCCAAGATGAAGGTGATGGCACTGCTGTTGATGCCGATAAACAGATTAGCACAAGACAAGGCCACGTAGGCTGTGCTGGGGATATCAAACAGGAAGGACGCGGGGTACATCATGGGAATGACTGCCCATCTGTGAGGGGAAACGACACAATGCAGTGCGACAGAGTTGCAGTCTCTGTACCACTAGATATAATGCATTCCCCCACACGAGAGGACATGCCTGCCCTGGTGAGAGTCCCAGGACGACCTGAAAGCAGTCTGTCCCTTGGTCTTCATATTCAATAAGGATTCCTTATCTTTGAAGGGAGACAGTGATTTCTTTCCTGGCTACCTCACTGGGGTTTGGTAAGGAGCAAGTGAGATGGTGGCTGTGAACATGCCTTTTACCAGGCAGAGGGGCTGTGTCTACCCGCAATGCTTCCCACTCTAGTTGGGATCACCAAAGCCAAGCTGAGGTCCCAGGAGGCTCATCTTCACAACTGACAGTCCTGGCTCCTGAATTCTTTATTTCTAAGAGAGATGAACAGAGACCATCGCCCTGGCAAGACTTCACTGGCCCTCGCAGGAAGGACCAAGTGTCATTATTTCCATTTTACAGATGAGGACACTGAGGCGCAGATGGGATAATTACTTGTCCATGGGTACATACACAGTGGGGAGTAGGCCGGGGTATAAAGTTGCATGTCCTGCTCTATGATTCTATGGGATTTAATCCCTGTGTCATCCTCTGGCCCTGGCTCAGGGGCAGCCTTTCAGCTGCAGTCTTCCATGTGCAAATAACTCTTGGCCAGTCCAGCAGGAGACACTGAGATGGACAGGTTGGCTATGGATGAATGAGAATCAGAGACGGGTGAGGGATGGGAGAATGAGGGACTCCCAGACCCTGGTCAGGCCCCAGCTGGAGTGAAAGAAGATTCATTCGAGCCTCAGGAGCAGCTCCATGCGTGGAGTCTGCAACAGATTCCTGGTCAGTAGCAGCACACCCTGCGGAGGGTGCTAACCTGGCTGCCAGAAACCCTGGTTTCCTGTCAGAAGAGCACGCACCTCTCTTGGCTTCCCTTTGGGTGGCATTAGCTAATGACCCAAACAACTCACCCATATAGCATGAGCAGGGCAACAAGGGCAGGGAGATTTTCTGGAGAAGTGTAGGCTTTCTTCTGAAACCCGATGAAGATTCCCACCACCAGAGCAGCGCTCACAGCGTAATTCATCTCGAAGAAAGAAAAGGAGAGTGAGACACTTAACCTCTCAGGTACTCTGTCTCCTGTTCCATAAAATGGGGGCAGGGGCAGGCTCCTCCAGCACTTATAATGGTCTGGGATTCTGACTGTATTTGTCTAAACAGTTCTTGGTCAGCTGACACACATTAAGTTGTTCCTAGGCCTCCTACTATTCCCCACTCCCATCTCCCAGTGCAGGGAAGCTTCAGTCTCTGTCTTTGAGAGAATGAGTTCTAAAAATCCACCTGATTTCTCTTTTCTCTTTCTAATTGGTCATGAAGTCCTACTGATTCTACTTTCTAAGCATGTCTCTTGAATACAGAAAATCTCAAAATATTTAGTCTTTGGCCTCATGAAGTTCAAATAGTCGAACTATTTGAACTATTGAACAAATAGTTGAACTTCATGAGGCCTTTCATCACTTTATCCCTTTTCTTCCCTTCCTACACAATTCAGTTCTAAAGACATTAGGACAGATAGGGAGAGCAAACCACACAGTAGCTAGCTTTACCTCCCACCAGACACCCACTCTAGACTTCTATGCACGTTTCTGCTCAGGCTCAGAGATCTCTGTAGCTAGGCACATGCATGGGTCTGCCCAAAGTACAAATTCTACAATCCTCATCTTTATTTAAAAAAAAAAAAAAAAAGTAGAATGCAAAACCCAGCACTTTCATGCTTAAAATTCTTATCCAAAGTGAGGCCTGAGGATTCTGACTCCTCCCCGTACATTTGTAAGTGTTTTTTTCAGGTAGATAGGATAGAGAAGAACGAATTTAGTTGCTACTGACGGTTTCTGGTTTTGTATTATTCAGTGATGACTGTGGTTAGGAAGCTAAGATCAAAGAAACTGTGTGTTTATAAGCCCTAGTATTTGTCATCATTATTCAAAACCACCATGAAACAGTTGTTTGTGTTGGTTTCCATCATGATATCTCTTAACATAACATGAAATGGAGACTCATGTTAAACTTAGAATGCTGGGATAAAACAAAGGATCTTGTTAGCCACAGTGCCCAGAAAACACTGGAGTTGATGTCATAATGACCCCTGCTACATTATAATTAAGGCTTTTCTGCCAATTTATTTTGATCCTGTGGTCTGTCATAAGATAATTCATCTTGACTCCTTCCTGCCCCCAATAATCCTGGTTGTGAGAGAGGTGGCAGTCTGCTATTGACTTGATAAATAATTTTTTCTTATATTCCCTAAAGTGGTGGCTAATCTGATTTGGTGGAGGTCTGGTTACTTTGGAAAAGCAAAGTAAGGCTACTGGATAGGGTTGCCAGATTAAAAGTATGTATGCAGGGGCGCCTGGGTGGCTCAGTGGGTTAAGCCACTGCCTTCGGCTCGGGTCATGATCTCAGGGTCCTGGGATCGAGCCCCGCATCAGGCTCTCTGCTCAGCGGGGAGCCTGCTTCCTCCTCTCTCTCTACCTGCCTCTCTGCCTGCTTGTGATCTCTCTCTGTCAAATAAATAAATAAAATCTTTAAAAAAAATAAATAAAATAAAAGTATGTATGCATACAGTATTTAGCAGGTGGGATATACTTATACTAAAATCATTATTTTATCTGAAATTTAGATTTAACTGATGTCCTATATTTATTCAGTGACTCTACCTCAGGAGAAGTTCCATCCTTCCCCCTTAAGGGGTGGATCAGGATGTAAGAAGAGAATGTAGGATGAAGGAGCTCTCGATACTACCTCTTCAGCCCCAGATTATTCCCCGGAAAGGCAGCCTCATATCTGCAGCTCACTAATTATTCAGTGGGTCAGAAGGTCCCTTGGGGCAGGGCAAGCAAAGCCCCAATTCAGTAGCTGTTAAGTTGGGCCCCACATCCTTCCCTGGCTTGGGGCTCCTAATTCTGGGCCTTTCCAAGAAACAGCAAACACACAAGGCCCTCATCACAGCACCTGGCAACAGCCCACCCCCACTAGGTCCCCTCAGTCAGACCAGACAAATACCTGCCCACCATGGGCCCACGGAAGCAATGACCTGACACTTACAATGTCCCAGAGGAAATTGGTCAGCCAGTAGGTGGTGGGGCTCACTCCGCTGACAAACTGGAGGTGCTTGGCTTTGTTTACCCTCTCCTGGATCAAATAAAGGACAAAGCTGGCTGGGACGAAGGACATGGCAAAAATCACACAGATGGCAACCATGGCATCCACCGAAGTGGTCAGCCTGCAGGAGGATGAGAGACACGGTGAGAGAGAGCAGAAGCTGGAGAAGGACGAAGGTAGGCTCAGGCTCAGTTAGCCTCACCCAACTCCAGGTAATCGCCTCCAGAATCCCCTGGAAGCTTGTTGTTTCACTCAGTTGAGCTAGTCAAACTGGGTCAAGGTTACGTGGATATCTGTGGGTTTCCTATTCCAATACTAATATTAATGTTAATATCAAACATTTTTCATGTTAATATAATAATCTACACAAATTTTGTTACCTTTTCTAATTATTTGTTGGTATACAGAAATGGATTCTTATATTAATCTCATATACTACAATGTTCTTATTATTTCTCATAATTTGTCTATAGATAAGTCCTGGATTTTCTGTTTAGACAACAATATGGTCTGCGAAATCCTGTTCAATCACACTTTCAAGAAACATATTACAACATGGGGAAATATTGATAATGTAAATTTAAGTGAAAAGAGAACAGGCCAGTCATATAGGAGCTTGGCTCTCTTCACTCTCTCCTGGATCTCTGAGAAAGTGTGTGGCTAAGGTGGCAGGTGTGGCTGAGTCCCACCTGCATGTCACATAGGAGCGAGGCGCTGGCCCGGGACAGTGCCTGCACAGAGAGCAGAGCACTTCCTACTAATTCCCATGAGGCACCGCGTGTGTCAGGCACAGCCCTGCTGAAACTACAAAGGGCACAATCCACACATGCAGGAAGGAGAGAATAAATAACCGGAAGGAAACACAAAATGTTTAGAGGCAAGACCCTAAACTGTGTGTGGGGGGTTTTAGAAAATAAGTTTTTAAAAACTCTGTTCTATACACTTTATTTAACAATCATATACTCTTTTATGTACTGTTTTTATAACCACAGAAGACTTATTTCTTATTTCAGATTCAAGAGGCTGGGCTGCAGATGCAGAAACCTCGGCTGAGTGAGAACTGGCATAGAACAGACTATGCTTCCTCAGTTGAGGGCCTCTGAGGGTGTCCAAAGGAAGGCCCCAGGGGACCAGGGCCCAAGTTTTAGCCAATGACACGGCATATTCGGGATGAGTGTTGAGGGCACTGAATACACTGGGATAGGAACATGAGGACCTTCACAGTCTCCCAGAAGTTTGCACTCACGAAGCCCTCCCCACTGAATATAGGCCCCAAATGGCGCACACATACTACAGATTGCCTGGGACTGCTATCTTTCACTGCCTGAAGCTATGCAGTGAGAGCCCAAGCTTGAGGAAGGCAAGGATCTGTTGAAGTCTTGAAAGCCTGGCCATCTGAGGGAAATTCCTGGAATCTAAGATGATTACTCCAGGAGATGAAAGATTGGCTCCACTTTCCTAGTTCCCGGCAGTCACTTTGCAAACTGGTAAGGAGAATATTTGTGCAAGCTCCAGGAGCAACTTGGTATTAAAAGCCAAAAGGGAAGAGAACCAAATCTATGCTTAGTTTCCAAATAAATATGAAGAGAAAAAATGGCCAAGCCGTTTGGTACATGAGGCACTTGAAAGTCTCATGTTCGTGTGTGCCTGATTTAACAATCTTGCCATCCTGCCCAGCAGCTCACGTTAGTGAGAATCCTCTTGGCGTGTCCCAAGAGGGGAGAGGGCTACGGGAGAGCTGGGAGGCTGGGGGCCACGGCAGCTTACACTGTGATCTCTGAGAGCTGTTCCTTGGTCAAGTTCAGGGGCTGGCTGATGACGGTGATGCCGTACTCCTCGGGGTTCTTGTCCTTGTGCAGGCTGGTCCGTAAGATGGCATTGTGGGCCACATTGAGAAAGCTCACCAGGGCATGCCAGCCTTTGTTGTTAAACCACACCTACAGAGCAGAGATGGGCTTTGTTAGGCTGTGCTACAGCTGTTTAAAGAAAAAATGAGCTGCAGGAGAAAGAATGTGAGGAGGAGGAGGAAGGGTTTGGCAGCTGGAAGACATTCCAGGCTAGATTTCAACAGGAGGAGGGATGGAATGTAATTAAGCTGGAGAAATAAAACTAAAATAACTAGCTCACGTGAATTTTTAGCTCTAGGGCAGACTGCAGGACCAGTACCTTAACGTTGTCTTCAGTTTCTAGATGTTTGAGGAAAGCAGGCATTTCTCTAGAGGCCTCTCTGGTGATAGGGCCCTAGAAAACAGCACAAGGGGTTTTTTCTCCACTTAACACTCATGATTATTTGCTTCATGATAACCAGCACATCAGAAGTTCTACCCAAATCTCCAAGATGTTTACATACCCCGCTCACATTCATCATCTGGCCAAGGTGGCTTAAAAATTCAACAAGGGCTTCCCCAGTGATGGGAAGAACTGGGAGCTTTCCTCCAATGGAAATTCCTCCGTACCTGACAAGGGAACAAGAAGTCCTCAAGTCGGGGCCACGAACCATGCTTGTGGTGCTTCACACCTGTCGATAGCTCTCTTGGGTTCTGCAGGGCAGTGTGTACTTTGGGGGAATTGTCCGGACTAGTCAGCAACACGGCTCCACTTTACAAACCAACTATCAATGCCTTCTGGTTGCCTCCAGGATAAGTCCCAATCTTTACTGAGTTTGGTCTCTGCCCCCCTCTCCAATGTTGCCCCTCTCATGCCTTCCCTCAAGTAGCATAAGCCAGCCCTGTCAGATCACTTCCAGAGTCCCTGCTGGTCCAGGCTGCCTTGGCATCTCTGCCAAAGTGGGGCTGCTAGCTTCCCAGGAGTGCCTTGCCCTTTTTTGAGCACCTGGCCTACTCGGGCTCATCTGTCATATGTCATCTTCTTTCTGAGGTCTTCCCTGACTCTACCTACACCCCAAACAAGGATTCCTTTTTGGTGCCACTCCTGTGCTTTGCAGATCCCCTGCCCTAACTCTGCTGTTAGAACCTGAACAGGGGTCCTAGCGTTGGATCTCTCCTGCTCTCACCCATCTTTCACACTGCTTGGCAGTCTGAAGTGATCATTCTCAAACACCAATCTGGGCCTGTCCCTCTTGGGTGTTAAACCTTGCAGTGGCAGGATAAAAGCCGAACTCCTTGACAGAACAAAATTAATCTGCTGCTTAGGCAAGGCAGAGGAGGGGAACTTTATTTCTCAGGGACTCAAACTGCCCCACCCCCCATTTCTGCTTCAACTGAGGCCCCACATTTCCCTCTAGGGAGCAATTCTAAAGGCTGGATTTCCATTTCATGGTTTAAAATCCACCGAGGAAATCAAGTTAATATCAGCTCTGCATTCATTCTAGAGGCCCTATTGCTGAGGGACTATGGGAGGCCATCTCACTCTTAGAATATTCCTCCAAGCCTCTGAAACCACTTGAGATTCGAGAATGCCCCAGGCATGGGGTGAGTCTGGGACTGGGCTGGACTCCCTGAGGCTCAAGAGGGATGGGCCATGGAGTGGCAGAGCTTAGGTTACAGGTCCTGTCACTGCAGTTCTCCACTGTTACCCTTGTGAGGTTATAGAAACCCCTCTGAGTGGGAATGCTCTGGAACACCTCTTAAGGGAACACCACCTCCCCTATATATTCTCCAAGGAGATCTACTGCTTAGCCACATAGCCTTCAGGACATGACTTGTGATTTCCTGAGTACGTAATTGAACAGCCCATGTGGCTCCAGGTGTGTTTTTTTTTAATGTGCAGTTATTTTAAATGGATCAATCTGAGATTTTAATTTCTTACAAAAGTAGTTTCTTACCTCTGTTCGTTGACCCAGAATTTGCTCTTCAAGCTAAAAGCCAAAACAAATTATACAATGAGTCCCCTAAGGAAGGCGGTAGTGTTAACTTTCTTTCCAAACACTCATTGGGGCCGCTCCATCTAGCGGGGGCAGTTTTGCATTTCCTGGTATCCAAACAAGGGGGAAGCCTCCAGGCCCAGAGGCGGAGCCCAAGTGCACATGCAGAGGAAGGACTGTGTTCCAAGTCATATCCTGCATTCTGGGCTTTCTGGGTGGTCCTGTGGTCAGGTCATTTGTCAGACCATCTGGACCCAGAAAATGGGGCCACCATTATATCAGTGTGTGGAAAGAAGGCTGCAGCCCTCCCATCTTCCACCCTGCACAAACAAGACTCTAGTATTAATCACCTGCACACTGGGGAGAAGTGCTGACTTAGTCCAAGCCCAAAGTTAAGAGACTGGCTTCCAGCCAATCAGGGGTAAAACGACAAGTAATGAGCAGATGCCAATTCTAGACCTCACAGTTCAGGCCCTGTCAACGATCACTGTCATCAAGCACAGAATTCCATACTGCAAATTTACTGCTGAGGGCAAAGTTTGGGATGGTTGTGGTTTTATTGCATTATTGAATAAATACTATGCACACTGCACTTATTCTTGTGCTTGGATGGTGTTTTTTCATTTTGCTAGTGCTGGCTTGGCACTGCCTTCTCAGCAGCGGCTCTCCCCACTGGCAGCGTGTTCTAGTTAACCGAGTTGGCTTATCCTTTGTTCAGGGCCTGGCAGAGGAAGCAACTGAAAGGACTATGACAATTACATAGTATGTGTTTTATTATGAGGCCCCAGAGCACACGGGGACTGAATCAGGGCTCCCCAAGGCTCCCTTTCTAGAACATGCTCTTGTCAAGCTCTGACAGCGGCTGCTGACACTGCCCATCCCCTGTTGGGGCCAGAGAGGAGCAGCTGCGGAGCTGACAAAAGGGGGCGCTCACAGAAGAACTGAGGGGCACACTGAAGGGCAGGGACTCAGAGGAGAGTTTATAGCTAGGGCGCCACAAGGTGACCCAAACTTGGCCAACCTGTGGCCTTCCTTATAGGCTACCATCCCACACTGCTTTTTTTCTATGTTGGTCTGATTTGTTCCTTTCTTCCTTGCTTCTCTCCTTTTCTCTCTTTTTTCTCCTTTACTCTCCCCTCAAAATGTTGTCTCTCATTCTGACTAGTTAAAACATGAGGCTGCATTACCGGGTGCATTGTGGGCTTTCTTACTTTATTTTTAATGGTGCATGGGTTAAACTTAAAACTACTTGGCCTAAATAAAATGAAAAAATGACAACAAAACTAATTTTAAGTTGCATTTTTACTTATGTATGTCTCAATTGCTTTTTCGGGTAAATCAGGAAAAATAAAATTTCACTGCCCTGATTGCCAATAAGCTGTGAGAATAAATTATCTTCTGTCTCTAGTTAGTACTCTCTACAGGGAGCCAGCTTGTAAATTATGAAAGAATCTCTTCTTACCTGCTTCGTATAAGAGAAGGATATGTTTTTACCAAGAAGTCAGAGATGTTCCTGTTCGTAAGATCTTGTAGAACTTCAGTGCTGCGCTGTATTCTCTGAGGCAATGAGACATCTATGTTAGTCACCTTGGAATCTGTGGGTTGTTCTCTAAAAATTATTTATGGACTCAGCTGCTGGGAAGACACTAAATAAAGCACTGGCATATCCCTAGTCCCACATTAAAGATGTGGAGCCATCTTGGATCCCTCTCTTTTCTCCAACCCATTGACAAGATAGGATAGTTGCAACTCCAAAGTAAATCTCCATTCCATCCCCACTGCTCCAATTCTGGAATACCTCCTTAGTGCAAGCCTCCACTCAGACCTCACCTGGACGTCGACAGAAACTTTCAGACTGGCCTCCCTTATTCCGCCCTGGCCCTCTAAAATCCATTTTCCACTCAGCAGCCAGACTGAGCTTTAAAAATGTAGATCAGAATTCCCCAGTCCTTGGTTTCCCCATTCCGAAAAACCCTAGGTTCCTCTGAGGATCATCATCAAGGCTGACACAGTCACAGTCTGGACCTGCCCTGCTCTCTGAGCCCTTTGGCCACCACTCTCCTTACTCTTCACCCTCCCCAACTGTTCTCTTTGCTTCTCCACTGTACACCCCTCATTCCTGAGGGAGCTCTGCACTTGACCGTGCCCTCTGCCTACATTGCTCTGCCCGGACAACTTTGCATGGACAGTTCATCATCATTCAAGTTATCGCCCTACATTTTACTCCTCAGGGAAGTATTTTCTATTCCTAGTCACTCTCTATCATAACCTACTGCTGCAATATCTTCTCATCTGCATCTCTATCTCACATTCTCCTTCCAATTCATCTGCTTCCTTGTTTTTAATCTGTTACCTCTCTGTGTGATATCAATTCTAAGAGAGCAGGGACTTTCTAGTACCTGGAATATACCTGGAATGTAGGTGAAACAATACATTTGTGACATGGATGAAGGAATTCAGGCAGTCCCTTAACAATTTACAGAATGCCTTTAAAACAGATCTAGAACTGGAAGCTGGTTTCATCTTTGGATGATTCAAAAAGCGCATGAGTTCGGCCACTAGGTGGCAGTATTACCTTAAATTTGGGTCTACACATTGTTGGTGCACTTCTGGTCAATCAAGAACCTAGGGTGTCAAGGGCACTACTCAGAGTAGCTAAGGGTATTTCTGGTGAAATTAAAAACACATCGCACATACCATCACATACCATTCTTTTTGTTCTTATATACATTCTGCCTCCCCCACCCCTTTCCCATTTTACTTCTCTTCAATTTACTTTCTTCACTTGGTTCCTCCAATGCTAGGAGAACTAGCATCTACTGAATGCTTACTGTGTGTCAGGCACTTTGTTAAATGCTCTATATTCATTGTCTCCCTTAATCATTATACTCTTAGGGAAGAACTGTTGCTTTAATTTACAGTCGGAGAAACCGAAGTCGAGAGAGCTCAGCTAACTTGCACCAGGTCACAGAAGTTATAGGGGGTTGAGCTAGGATTTGAACCCACATTGGTCTGTCTCCCTAGCCCTGCTCTTTTCACTCTATCACCTGCTTCTTAAGCTAAGAATGGCACCCGGGGGACCTGCCACGCTACCCTGGTAGAAACTAGGCTGGGAGAGTTGCTGGTGTCTGGTAATTTGTGATAAATTATTTTCTAAAAATTCTACCAAATAAAAGACTCCTACAACTTGATCTCTGTGTATTCTAGAAGTCAGGAATGGAGCAGTTCCATATCAGGACATGCCACCATTCAAAGACTGGTAGGACAGGAAGGAACCCTAGGGAAGACTGCATCACCACCCCAATTTTTCTGATGTGTACAATTTACTAGCTCTGAGGGAAGCCCATATCACTTTGGCTTTATTCCAGGCTGAACAGGAGAGTGTGTTTGAATGAGTGGGGTGAGTGGGTCTAACTGTGAGCATGCATGTATGTGTGTGTGTGTAAAAGACACACAAATACACATAGCACCTCCTGAGCTGATGCCTGAGATTCAACTTTGCTCCCAAGAGAAGCATCAGTGATAGTGAGGAAATGCAGGAGTGATTAAAAAAAAATATATATAATCACAGGACTGGCTTGCCTTTTTCCAGGACTCTGGCTATGGAGATCTGTTAAATTTTCCCACCAGGAACCAAGGACTAATTATTGAAAAGAAAGGTTCCTAAGCTAGGCAGGAAGTCTTGAAGGGAGGATCCACTGAGGAAACGAATTTCCACATAGCTCTGCTTCGCCTTCCTCCCCTGTGTTCCCAGCCAAGGACTCTTGTGCTGCGTCCCACTGCCTGATGTATCCGAACAGAAGCAGCCGCAGGTTCCCTCAGTCATCTCAGAAGAAGCAAAGCTTCCTCTTGGGGTACAGAGAATTGGAACAAGCTCCCTGATTCCCTCTTCTGAGATCTCTGTGATGCTGCAGTGGCTGAGTTGTGATTCAAAGGGAAAACATACTGCTTGAAAAATATAAAGGTATATGCTTTTAGCAAATAAAGAGAAAGATAGGAGGATGCTCACAAACACAGAATCACTTATAGGCCAGCAGCTGTGACTGATGCTATCGCAAAATTTAGTTGTCCCCGACTATGTGCTCTGCCCTTCTGGGTATGCCATAGTAACAGACTTTTTTTTTTTTTTTTTTTAATTGGGTAGGTTCAAGGCCTCCCAGAATAAAGACTACAGAGTTTCCAGTCTTTCTTGATGTTTAGTTCTGGCTAATCGTGTATAAGAGAAAGTGCAATGTGGTAGCTTCTGGAAATCTTCCTTAAAAGATAGAGCATCTGTACACTTTGCACTGTCTTCATCTTCTATTCCTTCTATTCCGCTACCAGGAAAGTAGATTCTGCCAGATTGGCCAATGAGGCTAAGGCGTGTTTACCAGGGAGAAGCAACAAAACACAATGTGACAGACTGCCTGCATAAACTTTCACTTGAGAGGGATACAAACTGTGTCTTATTTTATCCATGGTCAGTTTGAGGTTGTCTTCAGTTGAGCTGAATCTACTAAATAATATAGTTCCTTTACCCACATTATTTCATTGATTTCTCATAATAACACTATGAAATAAGTAGTTATCTTTAACTTATAAATGAGGAAGTGAAGGCTCAGAGAGGCCACGTAACTAGCCTGGGGCTCTCTGACACCAATGCTGGTGCTCATCCCACTGGGACACGCTGATTATCGGGGAATCGTTCATTCACTGGCAGATCATTAGGGAAGGCCACACAAGGCCCAGTTCCGTGCCAGTCAGCTGGGAGGCTTGTTAGTAACTGAAGACAGAGGAAGACTTCTCTGACCCCTTTCACTATCTCTGATGCCCCTGGGAGAGGCTCACTGGGGTGATACATCAAGGAGTTCAGAACTCCCAAAAGAGGGCATCTGGGTGGCTCAGTCAGTTAAGTGGCTGCCTTCGGCTAAGGTCATGATCCCAGCATTCTGGGAGTGATCCCCACATTGGGCTCCCTGCTCAGTGGGGACTCTGCTTCTACCTCTCTCTCTGCCTGCTCGTGATCTCTCTCTCCCTCCCTCTCTTTCACAAATTAATAAATAAAATCTTAAATAAAAAGAACTCCCAAAAGAGGATGCTGCTCAGAGAAAAATGTAGGTAACTGGCTATGTTCGTGTGTGTGTGCACACGCACATGTATGCATGCAAGCAGTGTATGCATGTTGGTTACACAGCATGTGCCAAATGTCTTAATTAGGTTGTTAACAAGTATGCAAATACATATGCATTTGAAGGGACACTACATTGTTTAAAATGGAAAATACTGAAAACTCACATGTTCAATGAGAGGTTAAACAAATTAAATGAAACAGCGGGACAGTATGCAGAGATTAAAAGTGATGATGTGTATATATTTATTAACATGAACATATGTTCATGATATGTTTCTAAGTGAAAACAGGTTTCAAAACAGTGTTTTGAATATAATCCTGTATAGATAAAAAGCAAATGTTATTGGTTATTTCTAATTATAGGATGATTTCTTTTCTTCGGACTTAACCATATTTTCTAATTTTTCTCTAACAAGCACACATGACTTGCATATATTTTTTCTTTTTTTAATGCTTTTTTAAAAAAAAGATTTTATTTATTTGTCAGAGAGAGAGAAAGCACAAGCAGGGGGAGTAGCTGGCAGAGGGAGAAGCAGGTTCCTTGCTGAGCAGGGACGCCGATGCAAGACTTGATCTTAGGACCCTGGGATCATGACCTGAGCCAAAGGTAGACGCTGAACCTACTGAACCACCCAGGCAACCTGACTAGTATATTTTTTAATGTTTAAAGTTTTTTTTTTTTTTTTTTTTTTTTTAGACTGAAGAGGGAGTGCCTGGTGGAAAATGGAACAACTAGTTGAGACAGTGCCTTTAAGCATGCGCCTCTGAGAGGACCCGAGGACTCCTTTGGGCCCTCTCTCAGCTCTCAGTTTGAAATGTTAGTCAGCTAGAAACTCAGGAGGCACAGTGCCTTTTCCCCAATCCCTGCTGTCATGGGCAGACTCGGGGCCACTGGCTTCCCATGGAGGGTCGAGGTACCTGAGGGGGTGGGAGCCCCCCTGCACCCTCGGGGCACTCAGGGAGCATGGTGAGCTTCTCTCTGGTGCTGCACATGCAGGAGGGCGAGGGGTCCTCTGACGTCCATTTCTGCTTCTGGAACAGGTGGGTGATGTTCGGGGACACAGAAGGAGTCTTCCAGGGGGTTGAATTGACACAGGGGTACTCCCTCATGGAAGGCAAGAAAATATTTCACAAGTAGCTCCAGTTGATAAAAATCCCTAAAAATGAGAAATAGTGCCCAACCTTCTCCTTAGCCTTTCCTCTATCTCCGCAGACCCACATATTTTCTTCTTCTATTCTTGGATGTTAGTTTCTGCTCAAAAAAACTCAAGACCAGAATTTTGTTGATTGACTAGGCTGGGCAATAACTGTCTACTTTGTGGACTGTTTTATCTCCCTTCTTCCTCCTGGTACCTCTAGCTGTTGAGAAACAGAACAAATAAAAGAGGAGTTGGAGCTGCATCTGTTTGGGTCCTTACCTACAGCTCTGAAAACTACTGAATGAGAGAAGCCATTACAATTATGCTGAAATTTAAGGATTCTTGGACTTCAGTTGCCCTCTGTAACTCTTTTCTCTGTACTTACAGCAATTGAAAGTTATGTAATTAATGCCATTCTAGGTCCAATTAAACAATAGCACATCCCCCATCTCCCTCCTTTCCCTGTTCAGATTCCTTTCAAATACACTGTGGGAAGCATATGTCAACTTAGTACAGAACTTTCTATATTGGGAATTCTAGAAATACAAAGCTGCCCAGTGATGCAGGGGATTCCTCAGAGGTGGGGACACCCTTGCACTGGGTGTTGAAGGAGAGGCGGATGAAGGTCAGGGATGAGGAAGCACCTGTGTAACAGAGAGCGGGATGGAGATGGGACCTCTCCTGACCTGCCAGCCTGGGATCCCACCCTCAGGGCTCCTCTGGGGCAGTCGCTGATGGGAGGACAGGGGTGCGCAGGGACTTACGGAAGCCACTCTTCCTTCAGGCAGCGGTTGCCAAAGCCCGGCTTGTTCAGGAGGACATCCGCAAGTGCTACCAGCTGCTCACTGCCTGGCTGGTCCAAACTAGACAGAGTGAGAGGGGCTTACTTGACAGATGCATGACTGGGACAAAGGGACAAAGCAGCTAACATGCAACTTGACAGGCATGCACGGAACGGCTGCTCCACGCTGGGCATGAATGCAAGCCACAGAACGCTGCCTGGGGGTGGCTGCAGGGTGCTGGGAAGGGAGGGTGCTGCTCCCACAGGCCCGGTGATCTGCTGGCGTATCATGTCTGCGCCTCAAAAAGATGAGGTTCAACCTACTCACCCAACCTTTACTTTTTCTTTCCTTACACCTGGCAGTCCCCGTTGTCCACTTGGGGTCACCTTTCCCAAGTGACAGGTACATTAACTTCCTTTTGGAGGGCAGTCCAGGCCCCCTACCACATTGGTTGCTGTGGAAAGGGGAAGGTCCCTCCAAGCAGGCTGACCTGGGAGCCCCACAGCCCATGGGGTGAATGATAACCTTTAGGGATGAATCTTACACACCTGAAGAACGTGTACTGCTGCCCGTACATCCAGGGGTGAAGGGTCAAAGCCGGATATTCACCGAAGGGGGGGATGATGAGGGAAAGCATCAGAGCCAAAAACACAAAAGTGGCTGGGAGGACAATCTGTTGGAAAATAAACATGGCAATGTGAGCTGTGGTATGCTAAAGACACCCCCCCACCCCCAACACACACACTCTCATTCTTCTAAGCATTTATCTGGCAGAAGGTCAGTTTTCTGGGGAACATTATAAGGGAAGACATGCAAAGGCAAGATGTTAGGAGAAAACAGACTGTTCTGGTGGCCACTGAAGAATGAATGAAGTAGGCTAACACTGAGCATTGAAGTAGCCAATCAATGTCCAGCCAGAAGTGAACTGTGTCTGTTGGTTTCTGCATCTGAATACAAAAATATTTTAAAAAATTAAAAAATATTTTTAAAAAAAGAGTGCCAAAACCAATCTGTAGGTTGAATGCAATCCCTATCAAAATACCAACAGCATTTTTCACAGAGCTAGAACAAACAATCCTAAAATTTGTATGGAACCACAAAAGACCCTGAATAGCCAAAGCAATTTTGAAAAAGAAAAACAAAACTGGAGGCATCACAATTCCAGACTTTAAGCTATATTACAAAACTGTAGCAATCAAAACAGTATGGTACTGTCACAAAAACAGAAAAATAGATCATTAGACCACAATAGAGAGCCCAGAAATAAACCCTCAATTAATCTTTGACAAAAGAGGAAAGAATAAGCCATGGGGAAAAGACAGTCTCTTCAAAAAATGGTGCTAGGAAAACTATACTGCTATATGCAAAAGAATGACACTGGACCACTTTTTTACAGCATGCACAGATATAACTCAAAATGGATAAGACACCTAAATGTGGGAACTGACACCATAAAAATCCTAGAAGAGAGCACGGGAAGTAATTTTTCTGACATTGGCCATAGCAACATTTTTCTAGTTATGTCTCCTGAGGGAAGGGAGATAAAACCAAAAATAAAGAACTATTGAACATACATCAGAATAAAAAGCTTCTACACAGCAAAGGAAGTAATCAACAAAACTAAAAGGTAACCTACAGAGTGGGAGAAGATATTTGCAAGTGACATATCTGATAGAGGGTTAGAATTCAAAATATATAAAGAACTGATACAACAAAACACCCCCAAAACAATTTAATTTAAAAATGGGCCGAAGACAAGACAGACATTTCTCCAAAGAAGACAGATGGCCAACAGATACATGAAAAGATGCTCAACAGCACTCATCATCAGAGAAATGCAAATCAAAATCCCAGTGAGATATCACCTCATACCTGTCAGATGGCTACAATCAAAAACACAAAAAACAGGTGTTGGCAAGGATGTAGAGGAAATGGAGTCCTTGGTGGGGATGCAAACTGGTGCAGTGTCTGTGGAAAACAGTCCAGAGATTCCTCAAAAAATTAAAAATAGAACTATCCTATGATCCAGTAAGTGCAGAATTGTATATTTACCCCCAAAATACAAAAACACTAATTCAAAGGGACACATGTCCTCCTGTATTTAGTGCAGTATTATTTACAATATCCAAACTATGGAAGTTGCCCAAGTGTCCAAGGGTAGATGAATGGATAAAGAAGACATGAGACATATTAATAGAATATTACTCAGTCATAAAAAAGAATGAAATCTTGCCATTTGCAATGACATGGATGGAGCTAAAGAGTATAATGCTAAGTGAAATAAGTAAAAGACAAATACCGTATGATTTCACTCATATGTGGAATTTAAGAAACAAAACAAATGAGCAAAGGGAAGAAAAAGAGAGAGAGAGACAAACCAAGAAATAGACTCTTAAATATAAGAACAAAGTGATGATTACCAAAGTGGGGAGTGAAATAGGTGATGGGGACTGAGGAGTGTGCTGGTCATGATGAGCACTGAGTAACATACAGAATTGCAGAAATCACTCCCCGTATTGTACACTTGAAACTAATATAACACTGTGGGTTAATAATACTGGAGTTAAAATTAAGAAGTTAATTTAAGAAAAGACTAAAAAGAAAAAAGAGGTCAATGACGTTGATATGTAGGGTCATGTAGGGGCACAGCAAAAATGAATGCAAATATGACTTTACCCTTCATTGTAGAAATGAAAACAGTCTTCACATATTCACTATTATTTTCTCTGCTAAGCAGGTCGAACACGAAGAATCTTTATGTTACTAAGAATCGAAATCAAGGTGGCAAGGAGCAAGCAAAGCCAACAAGACCTAAAGAGTGTGCCCATCCCTGTTTGAAGCTCCAACAGGAGAAAGCCCAGGAGAGGAGGGAAAGGCCAGGAGAGGGCAGGCAGACTTTGGCCACCAGCAGCCAAGCGCAGGCAAGGACCGACAGTGATACCTGGGCCAGGAAGTCCTTGTGGCTGCGCACAGTGTGGTGGAACCGCTTGATCAGTAACGCCTGCACATGTTGGAGGAGCAGGGGCGCCCCTGTGTTGAGCCGGCTACGGTGCTCAGGCTCAGGCTCTGAGGAGGGCTGGCCCCCCGGGGGAGGAGCTGGTTCCGCAGAGCAGCCATCCGAGCCCTGGGGAATTTGTCTGGCCTTATCTCCAGCACCCAGCCAGGGGTGTTGGAGGCTGACGTTTTCTCTTTTCTGTCGAGTGCCACCTGATTTGGAAGATTGAAATAATAAATTTAGAAAAGTACTTGCAGGGTATGGCTTTCATGTGCTCTTTATTTTCTTACTGCTCTGGTTTTCCCTTTCATTTAAATTAGCAAAAAAATATCAGGCCAGGTCTGTTAATATGCTTTTAAACATTCTATTTTGGGGGGCACCTAGCTGGCTCAGTCAGCAGAGCCTATGACTCTTAAATTCAGGGGTCATGAGTTTAAGCCCCACATTGGGTGTGGAGCCTACTAAAAAGAAAATAAATAAATAAAAATAAAATGACGATTCTATTTTTTAGTGTAAATCATCTATAGACAGAATTACCTGAAATCCTTTAAAAATTCTCTACAGTAGCTAAAGAGAAGACCATATAAATGCATTGACAATGAGGCCTAAAACATATAGCTAAGTAAAAAAAAATCAACGTTACAGAGCAATATGTGTAATAAGATCACATTTGTGTTAGAGAGCACATATATCACATATAACAAATTATGTGTTATACACATATACACACATACAGATATAAGAGCAAAGCTCTCATGGAACACCCATCAACTATTAATAGAAGTTACCACTGCAGGGGGAGAGTTGGATAAGGGATGGGGATGAAGGAGGAGGGTGATTTTAGCCTTTTTTGTATTATTGGAATTTTTAAACAGCAAAATATATTCATGTGTAACCTGTGGACTTAAGTAAAAGTCAGAATTGATTTTTTTTTTTCTCTAAATTCTTAGAGGCCACTGAGAAGTGGTGGAAAGGCTAAGAGTTAGGTGACCTGGGTTTGAATCCTGACTCTTACTAGATGCATGAATTGGACTGTCCGAATCCGAGGTTTCTCCTCTGTAAAATGAAAATGAAAACATTTCACAGGATTGTTATGAGGATTAAACGAGCTGATATGTAAATATGCTTTAAGAACTACTCACTACAAGTCATTAGTTATGTTGAAGCTATAGTTCATCATCACTGATTAATGTTAATTTTGTAGAAACTGTTGTTTGACATAAAGGGAGAGCCTAGAGGACCGCTGGTTGGTCTCTAGCTGCTTTCCTAACCTGTCCTAAAGTCCCCCAGCACAAGGGCAGCTGCAAAGAGAGTTGGGTCAGCCCAGTCATCCTTCCACTTAACACTCATGGACACCTGCAATGTAGCAACCTGGCTTCCTCAGGCTCACTCATGACCTAGTGCCAGAGCCCCAGTGCTCCTGCCTCCTTTCCCTAATCTGGGGTCAGATTTTTTTTTAAGATTTATTTTATTTTTTGGTAAGATTTTATTTATTTATTCGACAGAGAGAGAGCATGAGAGAGAGAGAGAGAGCATGAGAGGGGGTAGGGTCAGAGGGAGAAGCAGCCTCCCTGCTGAGCAGGGAGGCCGACTCAGGACTCAATCCAGGGACTCCAGGATCATGACCTGGGCTGAAGGCAGTCACTTAACCAACTGAGCCACCAGGCGCTCCAAGATGGGATTTATTTTAAAGAGAGGGTGAGAGAGTATGAGCAGAAGAGGGGAAGAAGGAGAGGGAGAGAAGAAGCAGACTCCCTGCTAAGTAGGCAACCCAATGCAGGGCTCTAGATCACACTACTGTGAGATCATCACCCCAGCTGAAACCAAGAGTTGGGTGCTTAACTGACAGAGTCACTAAGGTGCCCCGTGAGCTCAGATGTGTTGTGTGCTGTGGTTGGCCCTTCTTCTGGTAGGATCCCATGAGCTTTGCTCTCTGATGGCCCATCCAGACTGGAGACCACTGTGGAGGCAAGAGCTGAGGGTGCCAGTGGAGGGCAGTCAGAACCGTATTTGTTCCTGGCTTCCTGCTGCCTTCTAGTGGTCAGTGGCTGTGAGCCACCCCTTTAGAGGCCACACTGAGCCTTTTGGTACCTTGAAACTTGGTACCCCAATGGATAGCTACAAGTTCCTTCAGACTTTGGAGATAAGATCAGAAAGTGTCATCCTCTAAAACTGAGCCAATTAAAATACACATTTAGCCATCTGAAAAATGGGAGGCAGGGGCGCCTGGGTGGCTCAGTGGGTTAAAGCCTCTGCCTTCGGCTCAGGTCATGGTCCCAGGGTCCTGGGATCGAGCCCCACATCGGGCTCTCTGCTCAGCAGGGAACCTGCCTCCTCCTCTCTCTCTCTGCCTGCCTCTCCGCCTACTTGTGATCTCTATCTGTCAAATAAATAAATAAAATCTTAAAAAAAAAAAGAAAGAAAGAAAGAAAAATGGGAGGCAGTGAGAGTGTGGACTTGGTCCTAGTTTGAGAGCTAAAGCCAGGAAGTAAGACTCAGAAGCCTGTTTGACTTCAAAGCAAGTCATCCAATCTGTGTGAGCTCAGTTTCCCCCAGATGGGGCTAACCCCTGTCTTAGCGGCCTCATGCAATTATAGTGACAATCAAAACAATGGATGTTACATGCTCTATGAAGTATAAAGGGCTAAAAATTTTGAGGTAAAAGATGATTTGTAAATTAGGATGTTGCTTAATCTTAATCAGAAATCACATACTGTGTTAAAACTTGGCACATATTAACTCATTCAACTGAATAATCCTAAAAGTTGGGTACTATTATTTGCCCCATTTTGCAGATGAGGAATCTGAGGTACAAATACACTAAGCATTTACCCAAAGCTACTCAGTTAGCAAACTGTGGAACCAATTATGGAGATCTCCCTTACTCTAGAGGCTACACTCTTAACCTCGATCCCTGCATGTTTCTTTGGAACACCCTACTCTATGCCCAGGCTGACCAGTCTTCTGATGTCCAATTTCTTCACCTGAGAAGATCTAACTATTAAGGAGTATTTGGGGCTGATGAAATCCCCAACTCTTGAAAACATCACAGCTTCTGATATAAATTTGTATATTTTCATCCTGGTCTTGGTTAATGTAAGCCTTCGTCTTTGGGTGACCTGGGAAAATTCCATTTCTGTGTCTTTAAAGCTGGAAAGAACACCTGGGTCCCATGGTGAGTTGCCCCTGCCCTCTCCGGCAGACTGCCCTTCCCTCTGCACTCTGTCAGGATTCCTGCTTCTTCTGGCCACCACACAACTCACCTGGGCCAGGTAGCACATTTGGGCTGGTGTATTTGACCACTGGTAGTTCTAGGCATTATTGCTAAACAGACATCTGGGACCACTTATGAAGCAAGATGAAAACCATATATCTTAAGAGTTGGCATCAGAAACTTCACAGGGAGGAAACTGTCTTTGCACAGGAAAATACTATGAGGTTACTATACTGGGTAGAAAAAGGTAACCAGTAGCAGGAGCCCAAGGCATTGAAGGAGAATGGCATACAGCTTTGCCCGTGAACAGGAGAGAGGAAAACAGAATGGAGAGAGAGGAGCCAGACAGAGGATTTTATCAGTGTGGGTGGATGCCTTTTATTCTATCGGAAGAATAGAGGGCCTGTATGTAAAAGAGGGCCTGTATGTCCCTCTCCCTATACCCTATGCTTCACAGTAAACTCACTCATGAAGGCTTTGTGTGCCACTGGGGTTTTGGTAGAAATCACAGGAGGGGCTAGTTGGTGCCTGGGCTCACACATGTAGAAGAGAGACCCCCAAATCCACAGAAGTTATGACTTCCACAGTGGCAAGTTTCCACAGGGCACTAAATGAAGGTTCAGAATAATTTTATCTCTTTCTTAAAGAGGCCAGAAGATTCCAGCTGGCATCTGGGTTGTATTCACTGTCACCATTATCTCTAGGGACTCTGTGGGCTGTCACTCATGCAGACAGGAGTGGATCAGAGGCCTGGTGGAGATAAGAAGAGTAGATGAGGACGGTTAGGTGGCAGGTATAGGAGACCCGAAAGTGGGATGAGAAGCTTCGGGGTGGTGAAGCTCCCAGCCTGACCTCCTTAAGAATCCTGATTCATCTAGAGTCTTTCCACCCAGATCTAATTCCACTTGTCATTCTTCTGTCATTTAAAGGAACTAAGAATGCAGAATGTGTGATATTGGGGGTTCAGACAAATACAATGGAGGAGAATTTCCTGCTTTGTTGTTTCATAAAATTTTCCTTCGATTTTCAATACAGAGCTTGGGGAGTATGGTGAGGGAACAGACTCTGGAACCATACCAGCAAACAGAGGTCCTGAATCAGAATCCTCCGTGACCTTCAGAAAAATCTGTCAAAAAAGGAAAAAGAGAACATTTGGTTTAGGCATTCCATTCTCAGAAAAAAATCTAACCCTAGCTCAGTTTTGTTGGGTACTACTTCCTAATGGAAGGAAAATATGTTGTGATTTATCTAAGAACACGGTCTTCTGGCAATATAAAAGTGTATGCACACAGGGACCTCAGCCACTTGAAATCTGTTTCTGTATGGACAGAGGCATGAGGGAGTGAGCCAAAAATGAAACTAGCTGCTGTACCTGGGTGGGGAGTTACGGCTTTTGGCCCTCATGAAACGTCCCCCTAGTATTCGACTTCTGCAAAGAAGCTCCTTTTCTGCTTCCTGATGGAAACCAGCTGGGATCTCTGGCTTACCTCTTCCAGGGGAGTGTCAGAAATTCCAAAACTGCTGAGCCCCAGGTCGGCTAGTGTGTCTTCTAGCTCTCTGAAAAGGCTGGCATATGCTCTCTGCTTGAAATTCTTATTTGGAAGAAGGAAGATAAGTTCTTGACCAATGCATTCCACCAGCTTTGCCTCTGGAACATGGTGTTGTATCATATCCATCAGCTCATTCACATCTCCTAGGACAAAAAAAAAAAAAAAAAAGAGAGAGAGAGAGAGAGTGACTGACATCAACTCTGTCTTCCAGAACTGAACCTGGGAGACTGTGAGCCTGCTCACATCCCCTACTTTCTTCCACTTCCCATTTGAGGAAGGAGCATTTCATTCCTCAGTAGTGACTCCTGCGGAGGACTAATGCCGCCGCAGTCTGTTTTGGCTTATTTGGCCCTGTGAAGGGCACTGAGAGGGAGAGGGAAAGGGAAGCCACAGCACTCCCCACTAACCAGTCAGGGAAACTTGGGGAGGTCATGCAATGCTCCTCTGCTAGTTTTCTCCTTCGTGCAATCAAATGTTCTGTCCCTTGCAAACTATGTAACATCAAGCAGTTTTTTTTCTTTTTTAATCTGTTCAAAGGGGAAAACAGGGGCACCCACTCACTTTACTCTTATTTATTATTTATGAGGACTGGATGAGTTAATACCCACACAGCACTTAGAATAACATGTCTGGTGCCTAGGTAAATATTAGCTGCTATCTTAATCATGAACATCATCTCTAGTAAGAAAGTTCTTATCATTATTGTTGCCCATTTTAATTCAACACAGGCTTGAAGGTTAAGTCAAAGTTGCTTTCATTTTCCTTGTCTGGCCTAAGCTATAGGTCACTTGCCCAAGATGCATACCTGGGACTGGTGCCCAAGCCGGAGAAGAACTCGCCCTCCTAAATCACACACCAGTGCTTGGTCTAATTCTTCGAAGGAATAAGCCATTTCCCTTGAGACTGCACCTGCCTGTTCCAACTAACAAAGTAACCAACCTTAACACCCTGATCCAGGAAACAATGAAGGGGAGCA
Source organism: Lutra lutra (assembly GCF_902655055.1). Lineage (NCBI taxonomy): Eukaryota > Metazoa > Chordata > Mammalia > Carnivora > Mustelidae > Lutra > Lutra lutra. The sequence continues at coordinate 117,212,169 of NC_062281.1, read as the reverse complement.
GGAAGCTGTGGCGTCAGACTGGGGTAGGGGGATGGAATGTGGGGTGTACAACGTGGGGCATGAGGAAATGTCCAGTAACAAGTATTTACCCGACACACTCATACAGTCAGAATTTTTATTTTTATGCACAAGCATGTATTACTTTGAAATTAAAAATCTAATTGAAAAATTTTAAAGCTTGTATGTAAAGAGACAGTTCCCTATTATCTTGAAAAGCAGGTCAAAGGGAGAGGGATTCTAGGGACTCAGAACCCAGGTTTCATGCATTTCTGCCAAGCAGTCCTCTCAATTAAGGCCACCTGGTGGGTTCTTTGCTTCCTTTGTTTTAAAAATGACCCATGTGGAGGGATTTCATGGCTTTCAATACATGTCCTTCTGTCTAACTGGACTGGAAGGCTTGTTTTATGTCAGATTTACAAAGAGGACTCAATTGTCTTTAGCTCTGGGATGACTTCACACAGGGGCTGGAGGGCTCCTTGTGTGAGGAAGCAGCTTTGCCCTAAACAGCTCTCCAGGGGTCATGCGCATTGTTCTCTGAGGAAGGAAATCGAGCTGAAGCTGCTGGATTCCCAGGAATTGTGTCTTAGTCGTGTGTGTCAGCCTTCCAGAGGGAGTCCTGGAGGGCAGCAGGCTTGTAGTGCCTGGCAGGGAGGTCTACATGTGTGTGTGGTGGATGGTTGTGCGAGAGGGAAAAGCCTTGTGAGGAACTAACTGGGGAGCAGAATGATCTTCTTTCTCTTATTTGGGGCATAATGACTTACTGTGTTCCTTCCTATGGTTCACAGCATCCCTCTTATAGTAAAATAAATAAATAAATAAATAGACATTTGTTTAGAAATAAAAGAATATTTTAAAAAATTACTTTAGCCGGCAGGCCCTATTTTCAACTTGATTTTGGTACATTCCTGTATTGGTTTTTAAAAACTATCCATGTCTTGACCATGATTCGTCCTGGGAGGGAATTTCAGTGAGCAGGGAAAGACCCACAGCAAGGCAGACTAGGGAAAAGACACAGAGCTGTCACCCTGAAAGGATGTGTTCCTGGGTGCCGCAGGTTCTGTCCATGCAAAGAGTGGGTAAGAGAGGGAATGTGATGCAGACCTGGGCATTTTCCCTCAAATTTCAAGCATGGTATATAAATAGTGTCTAGTTTTCCTCTTTCACCAGACTTCAGTTTTAGAAATTCTCCAGATTTAGAAAAAAAAAATTGTGCTAAATAGAGAACTCTGTATTTTCTTTGCTAAGCAGATAGTTCCTCCACCGTCCCATCATCAACCTGGGGTAGTACACGGGTCTCATTTTGCTCCTTTTTAGGGATATGGGGTGTGTGGTCTTCCATTTGCAAAGACATCCCAGATGTTGGATGGAAGTTGGCCTTCATGGAAGACAGCAAGAGTTGTTGGCAAGCACTCTGGGTCCCTGAGCTCAGATCCTGTAGGATGAGTGCTTCCAGCGAGAGCCTCTTCAGCATCTCCTGGAGTTGCCCCTGACGAGGTTTAATGCACCCTTACTCAAGAGAGAACTGTTAGGAAGTTGGGATACCGAGGGGAAAGTCAGGCGTGTAACAAGGATGCGTGACTTGGTGTCTACTCTGTGCAGTCCGACTCTCTGGAAAAGTTCACTCTGAGAGCCATCTGTCATCATGGCTTCACCCGAGGGCCTCATCTGGGACCTACAGTAGCCCTTCTCCCCATACTTAAGTAATGCTGCTTGGAACCAGGACAGAAGGACACAGGAAGGGAGGCTTAACATGGGCCACTGACAAGCAGTGAACAAAGACTGGATTCATCAATTAAGGGAGGAGGCCCTTAGGCCCAGGACTTTAAAGTCTCTTTGGGAATGGAAGAGAAGGTCAAAGGGAAAGATGAGCAACTTCATGACCATGGGCTTGAGAAATACACAGAGTGTTCTCTTTTCTCCCATTATGTTTGACAACAGGACACACCCAACCATATCAAGAGATGATCGCCAAACAAGAACCAAGACACAGCCTACCCCAGGACCTACCATCCAAGACTTGTTCCGGAGTTATCTCATCTATGTGGGCTGGACACCTGCTCGAGAAACCCTCAGACGCACAGCTGCAGTTCCCCTACAACAGACAGGCGTCAGTCACTTGAACAACAGCATCTCCCTGAGGCCAAATGCCTTCCTCACCGCACCTCGTTTGTTTCTTTTTCTTTTAAAGATTTTATTTATTTATTAGAGAGAGAGAGAGAGAGAGAGAGAGAGAGCAAGCACAGGCAGACAGAGTGACAGGCAGAGGCAGAGGGCGAAGCAGGCTCCTGCTGAGCAAGGAGCCCGATGCGGGACTCGATCCCAGGTTGCTGGGATCATGACCTGAGCCGAAGGCAGCCGCTCAACCAACTGAGCCACCCAAGCATCCTGCACCCTGTTTGTTTCTTGCTGCCAAAAGTGGTCAACAGATTTTGCCCCTCTCCCTCATATTTTAATATATTACTTCAGGTGAGCACTCTGAGGGTGTGGCTATTTGATTTTATCCTGGTGAGTGTATGAGTCAGGCACAGAGAGTAACAGCACCTGAAAGGCACCCCTGGCTTGTCATTATCTTACGACAGCTGTAGGTGGCCTATGCAAGATGTTTTGCTCCTCTGACCCTGTGAATGCACACTCTCCTATGGAAGTCTACCCAGAACAGGAAAACCTGGAGGCAGCCTGACCCTTATACTATGGCAGCCAGAGGCCTAGGTCCTGCTACAAAGTAACCAGCCTGACCACTCCCAACAGGAACAGTGCCTGGTCTCCAGGAGGCCAGAAGGCATTCATAATGCTTTCTCTCACTTATCGTCTCCATGTCCCTGGCAAGCAGAAGCTGAACTGATCGGTTTCCTTTACTATGTGCGAAGAAACCAACAATGACAAGCAATTAAGGAATTTGCCTGTGATGACACAGTCCACCTTTCAGCTATCCAGACCCAAACCTGGTCTCCTGACAATGCTGAGGGGGTCTCTGCTAATGGGTATTGTCTGGCTCTATCATTTTCAGGTTATATAGTTCCCACGAACGCCTTTCCTTGGCTTTCATTTCCCAGTGGACTTTGGGTTTAGTTAGGGAGCATAAGCTTTGGAATGAAACACAGGAGGCTTCAGTAGCCACTCTCGGATTCCCAGCATGCCACCTTGCAGCCTGAGACATTTCTGTGGCTGCATGCCACATGAGTATGCTGCGTTCTAGAGTACCATAATCTCAGCTTGTGTCATGTGGGGTAAAGCATCTCTGTAGGAAGGTTCAGAATATCCATTTCTCAAAACCTGCCAAGAGCTTCAGGAACAAGGAGGTTGATCCTGGCCACTAGAGCCCGACTGGGGGAGAGATGCCAGGGACAGCATCACCACACCGTGCATTTCTCCTAACCCAACACAGGCTCTTGCCCTGGGCACACACATACCTCATAGTCTGTTCTTTGGCTCTGGATGTTTTTCATCTTGCGCACCAGGGTTAAGTAGAAGCCCGTGCCGAAGCAGTTCTTCAGGAAGAGCGGGGTGCCTGAGCAGTAGAGCCTTCCCTGGGAAATGATGGCAATGCGGTCCCCGAGGAGGTCGGCCTCATCCATGTGGTGAGTGGACATGATGATGGTTCTGCCTGCAAAGGCAGAGGTCAGGGGATCACCAGACAGGCCCAGGCAGGGCTGGAGGGAAAAGGATGTAGAACAATCTCTCTGTGACATGGGCATGAAAACTCGAAGTGGATCAATAAAAAAGAGTATTCGGCAGCAAAGTCCAGAATACTAGAATAATAACGACAACAGCTAACATTTTCTAGCATCCTGCATGCTGTCAAGCACTGTCACATACAGTACCTCTTCTAACTTTGGACCTGCCTCCAATAAATCACTGTGTAGGGGACATATTTATTACAGTCAGCATGTATTGAGTGCCATAATATACTCTCTGGATCATTACGCACTGCACTTACAGTCTTTGCAAAGAACACACACATACTTTGAAACTAATGGGAGATGTCCTTAGAAGAAAACAGTAATGAGGATGCCAGGATGGCAAACTGACCGTGGGATTGAGCCATGCCATCACGTTCATAGGCCCTCTGAGCTCTGCCTGCCATCTTTCTGGACCTGCCTCCTCCAGTCAGAAGGTGTTGAGAGAGAGGGAAGCATGGCCCACTCTGAGACACTGCTATCTGCTGTAGTCCTCTGGAGCACTGGACATGTGCATGCCATCCTCACACCTGGTCCTGAGTGACCTTCTGACAGCCACGGAGTTTCCTGGGATGTCTGCATGTGACTTGCATCTTTTTAGTCAAAGAGGAGTTTCACCTAGAGCTACATACCTTGCTCCAGACAGAGGGGCTGCAGGTTGAGAGAACCTTTTAGAATATTTAGGGAAGTAGGCTGCTCCATCAGTGACTTCCTGTCTCTATTGGTGTAAACATTTCAGGAGGCTTCCGTGGGACTCTGGCTCACTCAGGTCACTGGCCACACCCCGTCAGAGTATAGTCATGGCTATTAAGTATGCTCAGGTGCAAAGCACCATGGTGAGAGCCAGGGTCACAGACAAAGGCACCATGAGAGCTCAGAGCACCGAGCAGTGGCCATTACCTGAGCGATACTTCAAGAGCAGGTCCCAAATTGAGCGTCGCGAGTAGGGGTCCACTCCGGAGGTGGGCTCATCCAGAATGACAACCTTGGCACCTCCCACAAAGGCAATGGCAACAGACAGCTTCCTCTGCATGCCACCTAGAGTTTGACACAAGGCAACAGGGTCACAAGGGCCGTGGAGGACAGGAGGGGAAAGGCCCAGGGCTGGTGGCATAAGGGGGACCGTGCCTTAAATCCAGCAGCAGCTTGATGCTGCCTCCTTAGATGTTTATACGGTGTTCAAAATCTAGTGGTGTGCAGGCCTCTTTAAATGCAGAAAAGGCAAGAAATGCAGAAGTGCAGGAACAGATAAGACCATTTAAAGGCTATTCTCACATCTTAGTTCAAACCCACGAACATCAGAACAAATATAGCCTAGGCTGCTACAAGATAGTGGGGTTCTGTGAGGGAAATGATCCAGAGGTGGGTTCCTCTAAGGTGCACAGAGTAACTTTAGAGACGTGCTCCTGCTCTTAGGAGGTTTCTTAGAAGCCTCCCCTTCTGTCGGTGTCCTGGAAGACAACGGATTTGCCATCCGTAGCCCTCTCTTTTTCCAATACCAAGCACCTGATAGATCCTGCGCTTCTTCGTTCCTCTTGTGGTGGAGGCCTGTGTCCTCCAACATGGCTTCCATCTCCAGCTGGGCCTCCTCCCAAGACTTCCCTTTCAGCTGGGCATAGAACAGGATGTGTTCAGCCACTGTGAGGCTAGGGGACAGGGCAGTGAGAGAGGCAATGGGTTCAGCAGTTCCACCTCTAATGATTCACCTTACAGGAATAAGTAAGGATGAGCACAAAGTTTTAGCAATGAAGATGTTCATTGTGGTGTTGTTAATAATAAAAAACAAGGGGCGCCTGGGTGGCTCAGTGAGTTAAAGCCTCTGCCTGCAGCTCAGGTCATGATCTCAGGGTCCTGGGATCAAGTCCTGCATTGGGCTCTCTGCTCGGCGGGGAGCCTGCTTCCCCCTCTCTCTGCCTGCCTCTCTGCCTACTTGTGATCTCTCTCTCTCTGTCAAATAAATTAAAAAAATATTTTTTAAAAATAATAATAATACAAAACAAAACAAAACCCAGATCCTGTTAAATATCTAATAAGAGAGGACAGTACATTTATACAATGGTGTAGTATATAAACAAGAATTACTTTATTGAAGAATATATGATAACATGAAAATGTTCATATCTTGAGTGAAAAAAAACACAATTGCATTAAAAATGGCCGATTACAAAATTGTATGCAGAGCTTTACTCTCCTTTATAATGTTAAATAATATATGTATACACGCATAGGAGAAAGTTCTGAAAAATCATATACCAAGGTGTGAACCATGGTTATCTCTGGATGGTGAAATGACAGGTGAATTCTATTTTCTTCTTTTAATCTGTATATTTCCTCCCTTCCTTTCTTTCCTATTTTTTCTTTTAAAGATTTCTATCCATTTATTTGACAGAGACAGAGACAGTGAGAGAGGGAACATGAACAGGGGGAGTGGGAGAGGGAGCAGAGGCCTACCGCTGAGCAGGGAGCCTGACGCGGGGCTCAATTCTAGGACTCCAGGATCATGAATGGAGCCAAAGGTAGATGTTTAACTGACAAAGCCACCCAGGCACTCCATATATCACCTTTTAAATAATAAATAAAAGTTCTGGGGAAAAGCAACTGAAAAGCCTCTTGAAAAGTCAGTTTTTAGTGCCTGGCTTAAGAGAGAAAAAGGAACAATGGTCTCCTCTCTTGGTCCCTGAGAAGGAGTATTTCAGGGTGAGTGAGGGGCATCTGTCAGAGAGTGGGGGGCATTACTCTTCTGAGGGGGTAGACCTCTACTCCCAGTGCCAGAGGCACAGTCTGACTTTCTGAAGGACACCTCTCATAGCAAGCAGGACCAAGGACCTTGAACAGGGGGAAAGCAAACAAGAATACTGCCTCCTGGCCCCCATACTGGCATCCTTGAGCTCAGGCCTAGAGAACATGTGTGTTGGGGGGGGGGGGGCAGGGTGGGAATAAGGAATGGAGAGGGTCTCCGTTCCTGTTCTACTTACTGGTGGAACAGGATGTTGTGCTGCGGACACATGCCAAGACTCTGCCGGACTTCATCCAGGCTGGTTTCAATGTCCTTTCCCCCAACGAGCACTGTCCCTGATGTTGGTGGCAACAGACCCGTCAGGATTGACCTGCCAAATGCAGGAGTCAGTGGCAGAAAAGATGACCTTTAGCAGCCCCAGACTCCAGAGCTGCTGAGGACTCTAAAAGTGATTTCTGCCTTGACTCTCAGTTGAACCCAAACCACGATCAGCTGTGGGGACCAACAATTTCCCAGACAGGCGTTAGAAGCAGTGTGTATATCCAGCTCCTACTGCGGATGTCCACATCTGCCCTTCTGCTTCTATTTAATTCCTAGGGCCCCAGGCAGGCCCTGATGGGTCCTCAGGGTTCCCAGCAGACAACATTCCCTACAGAACAACCCTGTCCAGCTCAGTAATCACAGCCTGGTGCTGTAGGGCACAATGGAAGGTGTGCAGAGCATAGGTCAGTACAGTGCCTGGTATCATGATTATGAAGCATAGTAGAGGGTCTTAATGACAGCTCAGTCCTTCAATATGTATTTGTTGATGAAGTGATTGAAGGCAGGCAGAGGAATTACTACCAACAATATCATTTCTGGATTCAAAACAAAAAGCTCGATACCCACTTTGGCCTTTTTTTTTTGTAAAATGGGAAATAATGCCCACACCTCAGGAGTTTGTTGTGAGGGTTAAATGAGTTTATACTTGTAAAGCACTGAGAACCGTGCCAGGCCAGCATAAAGTAAAACTCGAAAGTATTAGGACTGTTCTTACTGAACAGTGTGTTTCAGGCCCCAGGGGAAGTGGCATTTGAGCAGTTGATGCAGTACTGTGTTCGCTGTGAGAAGCCCTGAGGTCTTGGGTGGTGCTCTGGGCCTTCTGAAGGTATCAGTCAACAAGGTGAGCAGTCAGTTGAATTTAGCGCTGCCTGGCCCAGCCAGCTCCCCTCCCTGAGTTCAGATACAATCTCAGGTTACCTGAACTTGTACTTAGAAGCTGAAATCTCTGTTGATCAACCGCTAGAGGGAAACAGAACCAAATGTAATGGCACCAGCCCCACATTCCATTCACACTGAACCTCCCTCAGAGAACATTCCAACGTAGGGTGTATACTGCTGTTCCTTCCTGGCACTCTGGAAGAGGTCATAGGACTGGAAGACCGTGTAACACAGGATTTCCCTGCCCCTTGAGAGGGCTGCCTCTTCTGCTCCTTAGGACACCTTAGCTAGCCATGTTCTCCTTCTCAGCAGATGGCGCTCTGGGCCCTTAAAAAGCTAGGGGAGCTTCCAGACCTTTCTGCGCAGAGCTTGCACCTTCCTGAATTTTATCTTCAGTTGCCGGGTGTTACCTCACAGGCCCCTCTATCGAGCACACCCTTTTTACTTTCTCCAAAACAGGTAGGTTAAAGAATCCTCTTTGAAAATAAGTAGTTCTCTATGGACCAAGGGCATGTGATGGTGATGGCTGTGACTTTAGCACCATCACTGATGGTGCTAACTCTGGAGAGGGTGGGATGTGCCGACAGGCTTACAGTGTGAGAGACCAGACAGCTGAAAAAACCTGCCTCTTGCCCTCAAGTCGATGACCCCAGAAAGTCAGTTCTACTCTCTAGATGTCCACTTTCCCAGCACACAAAGGGGGCAGTAAACTCACTTCAACTCTCTCTCCCACTTCTTGTGAGGATCAAATAAAACAACATACATGAATGAGCTCTGAATCCTGCAGTGTGCTTTACACATTCTTCAGACACAAATGCATAGTACATTTTTGTCACTAACACTCGATGGAAAAGAGTAGACTGCAGCTAATGAGGCAGAACGAGCCAGAAAATGATAGGACAGAAGAGCAATCCAGGCTCTTTGCCTGAAAACTCACAAGGTGGTGGTCTTTCCTGCTCCATTGTGACCTAAGAATGCTGTGATCTGGTTCTCATAGAAGGTAATGTTAAGACGGTCCACAGCTGGTCTGCTGTAGGTATCAAAAATCTTCACCAGATTTTTCACACACACCCCAGGAACCAAGCCTGGAAGTTCACGTTCAAAGAAGGAATCTTGGAGGAAAAAAATGAACATGATGTAAATATAATGCTTTAATGAACACATCCTTCAAGGCTCGATCTCCAGACCACTGTCTTTTGGCCCCATGACTTTAGGTGGGACCTTTGTAAGGACGACTACAAAATAATCATGGTAGTAATAGTACCTAACATTTACTGAGCAGTTACTATGTGCCAGGCATTGTTTAAGTGCTTCATATGGATTACCTCATTTAACCCTAATAGCAGCTCTAAGGGGATAGATGTTATTATGCCCACCTTTATAGCTGGGGAAACCTAAGGCACAGAGACATCAAATATCCAATCAAGGTCATGCAGCTCATGAAAGGCACAGCTGGAATTTGAACCCAGAGTGCACTCACCTTATATACGGAGAGTTAGCCCGAAGCTCAATCTTCAGTTCAGGCTGTCATTTCCAACAGTCTGTAGGGTATATCCTCATGGGCTTCTGGTAGCAGCTCAGGCTCCTTATCTTCCTCCCAAAACAACTTTCCCTCAGACTCTCCCATGTCCATTCCTGTAACTGTTCTTTTCCTGGTCACCTTGGCTCAAGCTCTTGTGTTAATTTTGTCTAAAAGGGACTTCCTGCTCCTTAGAACTTGAGAGTTTCTCAGTTATTGAGTAGGATGGTCCACTCTTTCTCATCACTGTCCCTCCAACTCCAATCCTCTAACTCATCCATGCCTTTCCAGTACAGACCCTCATGACCGTGCTGTCTACTTCTCCCAACTTCTAGTCCCCCTCTGCTTGAGTACACTCTTTACAGTACCACTTACTTTGTTAACATTGTAGCTCTGTAACATTGACTCCCTTGCAAAACAACATCCTTCTCCTATGTGTGCCGTCTGGTCTTTCCTGTAACTAAGATGGGACCAGCCCTCTGATTTTGGCCTTGGAATTCCACTCTGGGAGGAGGGCCATGCCAGAGGCCCTTTTGACTGCAGACCAGCTCTCCAAGGAGCCAAAGGTCACTGAACTCAGCTTTGTGAAATGGCACCAGGTTGGCCCAGAGGCCTGGAGGCTGGGCCCTCTCACACAGTGGTAGGCAAAGTCCAGAGGAGAGGACAGCAAGGGCATTTTAGCATTTACAGAGAAGTACACATGCTTAGGGAAGGAAGAACATGGGGAGAAGTATAGAACTGGTCTAGGAGAGATGGTAAGGAAGGCAAAGCCAGGGAACACTTGCAGACCTAATCCATCACTTCAGGAATTATTAGGTAACTTCCACAGTCAGGAAAGGCTTTTGATGGTTTGAATGAATGGATTTGTAGATTTGTAAACCACGAGTGAAGTGTAGTCAGCTCCCCTAGACTCCTTCCTCCTCTGCACAGAAGCATTTATTTTTGTCTTTCCTTATAGCTCATATCCGCTTCAAGTCCCAGTGACCCAAGTTATTGTTCTTGCTAAATCCTCGGAAGTCAGCACATTTGTGCAACTCACTCGGGACTTGCCTAACAAGGGCACAAACACACCACATACTTGGGATTTGCTTTCTCCAGGAAATATGCGTTAATGTCTGGCTGGACCATTCATTCCCCACACGTGCGGCTTGGCCCTTGAGAAGCTATCAGGTTTAACTCCTGTCAACAGTCAGCTTCCTGGGGTCCACGGCACCCCAGTCATGAAGTGTATTGTTCCATCCTTTACAGTACTCTGCACCTCCTCCTTGCCTCTGCTCTGTGTTCTTTACTGAGGGTTTGTTTGTTTGTTTGTTTGTTTTACCATTTATTCCTTCTGGGTGTCCTGGATCCTCCATTTCCTCTGTTATGGGTTCCGTCTTTTCCAGGGCCCTTTCTTCTCTAGTAGAACACGCTGCACCAACCAGAAGCCACTGTTACTCTTGGTGAGAGCTAACAATCAGTAAAGGCAGGAAAAGGAGGGGGAGAAGGCAGGGGTGGCAGAGTTTCTTACCACAACTGGAAAGCACAGTTCCCTCAAAAGGCCAAGTCAGCATTCCGGGGGACCAGACCCAAACCTGGTCCTGCCGCCCACTGACCTGTGGGCCTGTAAAGTCCTGAAAATGGCTGCCAGTGCCTCCTGGCTAGCTGGCTTATCAAGCTTTGTTGAGCCCAGATGGAGTTTTATAACAGGTGTTTCACCTCATCCTCTTAACATGCCAGCAAAGGCCCACAATGTCAGAAATTATAACTTTAAAAAATATTCACAAAACCAGGACTGAGTTTGCAATGGGTTAATTTTCTTCACTAACAGTACTTCTTGCTCCAATAAAAAACATGTCAAAGTCATGGTGAGCCTTGAGAAAAGCTCATTCAAGTTGATATGACGGATGGCCAGCTTAAATTACTGATTGAGACAAAATTTACCTGAGCATTTTTATGGGCACTCAAGTCTTCTGTGACTAACACCAGAATTGAGCCTGGTTGAGGTAGAGGCTTATATAAATTGTCAAGTGCGGTGAAAACACACACATGCACACACACACACACAGGTCGGTTTTTTGTTGTTGTTGTTGTTTGTTTTTCTAATAAACTTGGCATTTGGTTTAAAAGGACATCAGGACATCCTGGAAGGGGAAGAGAAGCAGAGGAGGGAGCCAGCAAGAGAAGAAAGCAGGGGCTGGAGGAAACCACTGTCACCACGCATCTAAAGGCTCTGGCCTCCAGAGCACAGATGTGGGCAGGGGGAGTTTTTTAATGAGGCAGCCCACCAGGGCCTCCCTCACCCCTGGCTGCCCTCTGTAGATCTGCAGGCTGAAGGTGGAGCAGCAAGGAATGGGCCTCGTGGTCAGGGACCTGCCACCTCTGGCACTTCTATTTCTCCCTCCTAAAGGATTTTCAACTCTATTGCCCATAATGCCTTTGATCACTTTACTAGCTCTCCTACTGCATGGACATGCAACAAAATAGCAGGGGAAAATATTCTACATAGTTTAGTCATGGGATGAGTTCCTTGCCAGGAAATGTGTTTCCCAGTTTCAGGTTTTCGTCCCAAATGAGCAGCAGGAACATGGACAAGACATTCGTCCTCTTGGGCTCCATTTCTTCGTATGTGAGAGGAGGGGGTTAGGTGAGGAAACTCAGTTGTTTTCTGATTTTATTTATTTTTTTAGAAAGAGAGAGCACATGTGCATGCAAGTGTTGGGGGAGGGCCTGGGGGACAGAAGGAGAGGGAGAGAGAGAGAATCTGAAGCAGACTCCATGCGCAGTGTGGAGCCTGATGCAGCGTTCCATCTCAGGACCGTTGAGATCACGACCTGAGCCCCAAAACTAAGAGTCAGACACTTAACCCACTGAGCCACCCAGGTGCCCCTCTTTTTTGGTTTTAGAGAGATTTAGGAATCTATTTCATTCTAGCCTATTCTATTTGGCTTCTGTTGGCAAAAATATATGTGATTCATTTTTGAAAGAGCACATTTGTTTTAAGAATTTCTCTTTTGAGAGGCAGATTATCTGCTGAGATTATAGGGGGGGAAATGTCCACAAGTACTGATATTCGTTGAAATTAGAAATATTCCAAAAACATATTCCCCTGTTGAAAATCCCCATTGGATTATAACCTTACTGTAGTTGGAATTTTAAAAGTTCATAGACAAAGACAGGCAAACCAACATAAAGACAGGCAAACCAACATAATGGAAAAATACTGAGCTGTCAAAGTACTATTTGTTTGAAACATAAATACAAAACAAAGCAAAACAAACTGCCCAAGACTTTTAAAGGCCCTAGGCTAACCCCCTAGAGAAAACAAACCTCTATCTTAGTGCTTAAGGGATAAATCCTGGCCCAGATCCAAAAATACAAAGTAAAGGGTAGGTAAGTGAGGAACAAACAGATTGGAAAGTATTTCCTTTGCTTCCAGAAACTCCCAGCTCCAAGGAAGTCCCCAGCTCTCAGGTCAGGAATCTCTTGCTTGCTCATATGTCACAATAGAGTCTATAGAGCTTTTAGAGCTCTCCCTGGGCCTCCTGTCCTGTTTAATAGGAAAGGTAAATTTGATCTAAGAAGGATTCTGGGCAAATGCCCCTTGGCCCTCTTCCCCAATCACAAAGTAAGATGAATTTTAGGAGAGTCTAGGAGTGTTTGCCTTGAAGGTCATAGCTCTGCTCCAGCCTCTGGATGGGCCTTCACCTTAGGAGAATGAATTAATTTACATTTTGAAAAGGAATAAAAAAGCAGGAGAGGAGGCATAAGAAGACCAGTGCAAAGGTTCCTTCGTGATTTTGCAGATCTCTGTTTTAAATTGAGGAGTTGCAAAAGTCATTTACACCCTAAACTGGTTTGGCCTTCTTTCACAAGGGCAATTTCATCCACTGGGCACAAGCTGTATGGGAAACAAGGGTTTATCAGAGCTCAGCCATTCGTCCTGGCCTAGTGACTTACAGAAAGTGGGTTCCCAGAGGCTACGATACTGCACCACAGTGGCCGGAACCACACACTTGATATTAGGAGCCCCCTCTACAGCCCACACATATCCAGAACATAGCCAAAGGAGCTAGTTTCAAACACTAAAGGTTTTGGGAGGGGAGCGTTGTTTTTAATTGAAAAATTTTAAATAACTCACCTTCACCGCCAAGCCAATAGGACTCTTGTAGAAAGAAGTACCAAGGAAGTGGGGTTCCATAGTCCCCTAGAAATGACAGGGAAATAAGGAAAAAGCTTTGGTAGTCCTACTACAGCTCTACAAAATCGAGAATTTTTCTATTTGAACTTCAGAGTATAGCTATAGATATCCATAGTTCATAAGCATTACATAGCTATCCATGGGCTACGACACAAAGACTACTCCTTCCAACGTGTTTTAATTTAAAAGTCACTTTTTTTGGGTGCAACAGCTTTCCAAAAAAATATTTTATTAAGAATTTAGGGGCGCCTGGGTGGCTCAGTGGGTTGGGCCTCTCCCTTTGGCTCGGGTCATGATCCTGGGGTCCTGAGATCGAGCCCTACATCGGGCTCTCTGCTCAGCGGGGAGCCTGCTTCCCCCTTCCTCTTTCTCTGCCTGCCTCTCTGCCTACTTGTGATCTCTGTCAAATAAATAAAATCTTTAAAAAAATTAAAAAAAAAAGAATTTAGTCATGCCCTTTCTCAACAATTACCAGATAATAATAATGGTGATGATTGTCACTAACATTTGTTGGATGCTCTTTCCATGGTAGGCATTATATTGTAAGCACTTCTCATGAGTTAAAAATTTAATCCTCAAAACAACGCTAAGAGATAGGTAGTAGTATTCTTGTGGATAAGGAAACAGAGGCACATTGACTTTGAGTCATCTGCCCAAGGTCACAGCTAATTAAACAGAGAGAGATACTGAAATGGGTAATCTCGTTCTAATATCCCTGATCTCAACCACCCCATTCTACTGGATCCCAAGGAAAAGACTCCCAAATTTCTTGTCTAGCTCTCTTCGCAGACTTTGCTTCCTATAAAATGTTAATTTTGTGAGAACACACTATCTTAGCTTATTTAATATTATCCCATGTTCCATGGCCAGCAAACTGTCAGACCTTCAAGGACAGGTTTGGGTCTGTCTTTTTCATCCCTTTTTTCCGTAAAACTAGTGCTAAGCCTCACATACAGGTTCTGCTCAGTAAATAGTAACTGGACAAATTAAAGCTTTAACTTGGCTAAAATAAAGTTCTTGAATTATAGACAAATTGCATTTTCAATCCAACTAATTTTCACTTATTGTATCTCCTTCTAGTGGCATAGTAAGATAGAAAAGCTGACGGAAAACAAGGTCAAATGTATTGCTCAAAATCAGCATTATGGGTTGAATTGTGTCCACCCCCCCCAAAAATCGTCAAAAAGATATGTTGAGGCCCATGGAAGAATGCAAAATAATACGTGGTCTTGTCCCCAGTTCCCAGCACACAGCTCATAGAACCCCTGGGATTCCCTGAGCAATGGGAATGTCTTTTGTTGTTCACAAGGAGCTGAGCCCCTTTTTCAACCATACCTGAATTTATGCTAATGAGGTGACTCAGGGGAGGGTCCCTAGATAGCTTCAGGATGGGGCTGGTCACCAGACCAGACCTGGGAAAAGAGGATGGAAACTTTCAGCCCCACCCTTCATCTTGAGGGAGGAGAAGGGGGCTGGAGAATGAGTCATAAAAACTCTGGAATGAGATTCAGGGAGCTTCCAGGTTGCTGAGCACATCAAGGTCCTGGGAGGGTAGTGCACTTGAAAGCTCCAGGCACCACCCCTCCTGCCCCTCCCTTTACGCATCTCTTCCATTTGGCTGCTCCTGAGCTGTATTCTTTTTTATAAACTGTAACTGCAGGTAGACTACTTTCCTGAGTTCTGTGAGTCGTTCTAGTGAATTACTAAATCAGGGGGTGGTGGCCGTGAGAACTCCTGAATTTGTAGTCAGTCTGACAAAAGCGTGGGTAGCCTGGGCACTGTATTTGCATCTGGCCCCTGAAGTGGGAACAGTCTTGTAGGGCTGAATCTTTCTGTGGGGTCTGTGCTAATTCTGGGGGGTTACTGAACGGGGTAGAACTGAATTGATTGTTGGACACCTGGTTGCCATTAGAGAAATAGCTGATGTTGGGGGGGAGGGTGGTTGACACATTTGGTATCAGAAAAAAAAAGACACCAGAGTCCTAACCCTTGGCCTTGTTTGGAAATAGTTATTGCTAATGTGCGTATTGAGATTAAGTCACTCCAGACTACATGGGAGCCTAATCCAATCTGACCAGGTGTTCTTATAGAAAGATGGCTGTGTGAAGACAGACATACACGCACAGGGAGAACACCGGGTGAAGACAGAGCTTGTTGAAAAACCACCAGAAGCTGAAAGAGGCAGGGAGGGCTCCTTCCCCTGAAGATTCCAGAGAGAGCATGGCCCTGCCAACACCTTGATTTTCTAGTTCTAGCCTCTAGAACTGAGACCACCCCCCCCCCCAAAAAAAAAGTGGTGTTTTAAGCTACCCAGTTTGTTGTGCTTTGTTATGGCTGCCCTAGGAAACTAATATAATCACACGGCTAGGACCCAAACCTGGCCTCCTGGCTCAGCCTAGCAATCTTTCTCCTATTCCAGGGTTGCTGCCTGTATATTTCTCCCAAAAAAGGCTGCCTCAAGATGATGTGAGTTCATCCCTCCCCAGGGACTGGACCCAGCCTCACCCTCCCCTGCCTGCTCCCGGCCACGGCTGCCACAGCACAAGGTGGTTGTTGGTTGACTTGGAGCCCACTCAGATGGAAGTGGGACTTCTCTAGTTACCAGGAAATACTAATCCAAAGGAAAATCTGATTTCTACAAAGCAAATATGAAACTATGTGAACACCCAACTTTGATTCAGGAGTTGCTTTTCAATGCTGCAGATTAGTCAGGTGTTTATTCAATGTCCACCAAAAGTCAGGCACTACTTGTGGCATCAAGCCTATAATATTAAACAAAACAGACTGGGCCTGCTCTCATGGGGTAGAGAGTCAACATGCAAACAAGTAAAGATATGTCATGTCAGAGAGTGATGTCGCAAACATAAAGTGCTTATGTCTAAGCACTGAAGGACTGTGATTTATATACGGGTAGCTATTTAGATACTCGCAATCTGGAAAGATCCCAGTGACATGGTGACATCTGAACTTAGACCTGAACAGAAGCGAGGAAGTAAGCCTGCAGGTATGAGGGATGCAGAAACACGCTGCAGGCAGTGAGCACAGGTACAAATGTCCTGAGGAGGAAATGCACTGAGTGTATTGAAGAACAGTCAGTGAGAAGGTGGATGTGGCTGGGGCAGAGAACATGAGGGAGAAGGGAAAGACATGAAATGAGGAAGACAGTTAGTTGGCTGCTGATAATGAAGCATCTTATAGGCCAGGACTGGGACACTGGGTTTTCCTCTGAACAAGAGGAAAAGCCACCGCAGGGATGCGAACAGAAGATAGATATCATCTGACCCAGCTTCGGAAAGGATCACTGAACACAGTGTGGAGAACAGACTGGCAGGCAATGATTATGGAAAGAGGCTTGGACTGGGATGGTAGTGGTGGAGGTGGTGACAAGGGATCAGATTCTGGACCTATTTCTAAAGTAGAGACACCAGCACTCACTGATGGATTTTTGACTTAAGCTTAAGTTTCAAATGCTGGCTCTGAAGGCCCAAATTGAAAGAGCTTAGAAAGGATAAGATTTAAACTAGATGAAAGGTGAGGGAAGGCTGGGGATCTGAGGAACCCAATATCAGTACCTTTACCCTATGGGAGTTGACCCTTACCTGGAAACACCTGGTCAAGGTACCAGGCAAGCAGGCCATATAGAGCAGCATCGAGGAGCATCATCTTCATGGACATCAGGAAACTGAATTCATCCCCTTCCATGGGACTTCTCCCAATATTGCTCCACTGCAGCCCCAGGCCTTGCTCCTCAAAGCGAGCCAGGTACTCAGTGCCAAACCCAAATGCCACAGGAGACAGCAGGCTCTGCAGCGAGGCAAAGAGGGCACACTAGATGAACGGTGGACTTTCAC
Organism: Lutra lutra; assembly: GCF_902655055.1. Taxonomy (NCBI): domain Eukaryota; kingdom Metazoa; phylum Chordata; class Mammalia; order Carnivora; family Mustelidae; genus Lutra; species Lutra lutra. The sequence continues at coordinate 117,195,005 of NC_062281.1, read as the reverse complement.
CCCACCCAAGAGCACCCAGCTGTCCACAGGGTAGGGGCGAGGGCCAAAAGAGTGGTCCAGCTTGTGTCCAGGTATAAGGATAACCCAGGGAGGGCATAAGGCAGTTTTCCAAGAAAGGGAATTCTGGAAATGCCCAGGGACCTCACACAATACTCATGAAGCCACCTCCCATCTGTTCAATGGAGTATAGTCGTGTAACGGGAAAAACAAACACCACAAAAGCACAACGTACCAAAGGACCAAAGGTGCTCAGGTTTACCTTCCTACCATTTCCCCCTTCTTCCTACCTCTTTCTTGAGATCACACAGTTCTTGATAGAACAAAGAAGATAACTTGAGCTATTTTGTGTGACTCCCTTTAGAAGGGTCCACAAAGTCATTAGTGTCTTAGGGTGCCAGGCAAGGGATGGTCCTATGATCTCCTAAGGTCTAAGAGTGAGGCCAGAAGAACCTCAGATTCCACTGATGTCATCTTTTCTCCTCTCCATACTGAGACCAATCTTTTCCTTGGGTTTTCGGTAGAAAGAACAAGTCAACTAAACAGGTGGTGTGCAAAAGGAGTTTGAAGAGGAGGGCCCCCAGCCAAGTCCCCACAGGTGGTCACCAGCATGGCAGAAAGAGCAATTGGCTATTCTCATTTCCTCTGCTCAGAGGTCTCTCTGCACTTTGTAGGACCCAGGGTGGGGTTCAAACTGTCTAGAGAAGGAAAAGATTCCCCAGCTGTATATTCACAAAAGCCATTTTAAAAAGTCTCAGCTCAGCCCCGGTCCACACACTGCCAGAACTATAGTTTCTTGGTGGATCCACACTCCCACGAAGCTAGTTGTGGCCTCAAAGTACTGATATCTATCCAGGATATTAAGTTAGTCCAGTTCTGTCCATAGGCTGAGTCGTAAGGATTTTTTTGCTACCAGCCCACTGTGATCGTTTTAGAAAACTGGTGTTATAAATAGCAGCAACTGATTTCTTGTTTAACATGGGAAATAAAAGGCAGATGCCCTGGCAGCTCTGTAGCCAAATCAGTTTGGGTTATTAGAGCAGCTTATATCTTAGCTCTTTCCCAATAAGAAGCAGGTGGTAGTCTTTTCTTGACACCACTGCATAAAGAACTGTAGAGGGAAGCTCTGGAGGACAAGGAAAGCTGCACCCTGGGGAACCCAGAAGCCAGTTAAGCCTGGTTAATGAAGAGGGTGGAAATGGCCTATTTGAAACTGATTAGAGAAAAAGACAGTGATGTTAGTTTGGGAATTGTGAACCAAGATGTCTGTCTCTCAAACAATCAAAAGTCAATCTCTAGAGTCCTTTCCTGGCAAGAGGGCTTGGCTCCTAACTGGTTCATTTCTGTACTCCTTTCTGCATATAGTAATACAGCGTGACAAAGACCCCCTGTAAACTACTGGATTCAGGTTTTTTATGGAGAGAAACAAATTCTTTTAATGAATGGAAACATCTCTCTGCCCTGAACAGTTGGGGGCACGCTCCCTTCCCTCTGCATCTTCTCACATGCTTCAAAAAGAAAAGTGAATGAAATGTCCCAGGCTGTTTCCCTCTTGTGGGAACACAAAGGACCCATGAGTTAAACTGGTTTTTGATTGCTTCCCAGGACAGACTCATCAGGCAGGTTTGGAAAGGAGGGGCTGCTGGGTAGCTCGGGATGAAGAGAGCCCCAACTTTTGCCCCTGTGCCTTTTTATACCTTATGTCCTTTGGGCCCACAAGGCAAGGTGGATCCCCACAAAGGGCAGGCCAGTTTTCCAGAATGACTACAGATGCCTTTGTGAAAACATTTCGCATAGCAGGAGCAAGCCTGAGGTCCCTCACCACAGCCATCTTGAGGTCAGCCGTCATCCGGTCCTGCCAGGTGAAGCAGAGAATGTGGGGCAGGTAGAGGGTGAAGTAGATGACTCCACTGCAGGCGGCTGCCAGGCTGGCCCTGGAGAAGAAGGTGCTGAGCAGGAAGCACTGCATGATCGTGGCCGTGGAGAAAGCCAACAGGAATAGGAAGAGGATGAATGGATCACTGTAATGCAGGATCCTTCCATGCTGAAACCAAAGAGACCCTCTGAGTCAGTACTTTCCACCTGTATCCAGGGCACATCCCTCCCAGGGGGCAACCTCTGTGCTGTGATTCTGGGCCTTCAGAAGCCTTCTACTCCAGAGTGATCTCTCCCACCGTCTCTCGTGGGTGCCAAATTTCCACAGTTGAGACTCAATGCTGACTCATTTCTTTTCTGCCTGGAAAGGGAGAACCCTTTGCACATACAGTCATGCTGTATTGGGCTCTCCTAAGAGCAGCTTCTCCAGATAGTCCACAGAATAGGGCTAGATCATCTATGTGGACTGCGGCTCCCTGGGCAGGAAGTGGGAGTGGGGAACATGCCATGATACCTGGGTTCCTGGCAGATGGGGACACTCTGAGTGTCTTTTACTCCTCTGAGTACTGGTCTCCCTGGGAGGGCACCACATTAGGCTGCCTATCAGCATGAGTAATCAGCATGAGTATCAGCACTGAGTAGATGAGGGACAAAAAGGGAGGTAGGAGACTCCCCTAACAATCTGTAACATTTTGCTTTAATTAAGGTCTGGCCTGCTGACTCAATCATGTGTAGTTATATTCTGAGATTTACCACTCACAATAGTGAAAATATCAGCAGTTAATCCATATCACTTGAAAGTAGATTAATCCTCCCCCTTTGTCACTATCATACAAATACATAGAACCTGGGGCAATATTCAGTATCTTGGACATTATTAACTCATGAGTCAATCACTTTGGCTATGTAGAAAATACGACCAAATTAACAATTTTCACTAAGTGAGCTGCTGCCCACTTCCATTACAGGATACACTGAAATGTTCAAATTTATTAGGCCTTCTTGGTCCTCCTTTACTACACAGACCTCCTATGAGGAATTTTACCCTTTGCGCAGAACTCCAAATACATATAGATCATCTTGTTCTTTTCTTGGGAACATAAAAGTACACATAGATTCATCTCTTAAATGGGTTCTAATCAATTGTTAGTAGTGTCCTAAAGCACTGGGTTCTTAATAGAAAAGAGAGACAATGAGCGCTATCTGTCATGCGTGTGCAAGAGCTGAGAGGAACAAATGTGTCACCTGTCTGCCATTGCTACTCTTTCTCCCTCATTCACACTCTTGTACCTGCCAGGCACAAACGGAACAGACTGAAAAACAGAATAAAACAAATGACAAAGGAGGGTGGAAGAGGGCTATGCTTAACTAGAACCAAACTCTGAGGAACTCTTTATGAAAATCAAAATTAGGACTCAGAGCTCCTGGCTTTGTGTGTCAAAGAGCTCTCCACATCACCCTGGAAAGCTCACTCCTTTTACTTAATCACACAGCCCAGTAAAAGTAAGCCCACAGCTGAATACCTGACTATGGTTGGAAGAACTTTAAGATGGTTGTTGGTATTCTCAGAAGAATAAAGTCCGTTTCTTATCCCAGCTCAAAACAAAGTCCCACAAGCTTCTAGGCCCATACAGTCTCTCAATGACTTCAGGCAGAGATTAAAGAAAATCACTGGGTTGACCCAATAGCCTCACAGGCCTTGGCTTCCTCTAATGACCACTTTTCTTTTCTGTTCCTAATAGCCTGAATAACTGGAACCTTCCCATTGTCCTAGCTTCCAGCTTCTTTCCTGCATTGTTGAGATGGGAAGGAAGGACAAGGCAAAGATGGGAGTGTCATTCTAAGGAATCCTATTTTGTGTGCAAAGCTCTGTTTCCGTCATCCCTGGAACAATATTCTGGTTCCCACAAGGAGAAACCCCTTTGTGCAAGAAACTATTGGTGAACATTCTTTACCTCACATCCTAAAAGCTTTGAAGTCTTAATGCCCATTCTTAGGAAGGCAGATCCAATGTCACTGAACAGACATTTAAAGATATCATACATGTTTATGCACTTTGCATAAGTCAGACACTTAGCATTTTGACTCCTTTAATTAGGAGGGCACAAAACATCTTGGAAATAGGAAAAGGGGCAGACTGAAAGATGGGAAGGAATAAAGGAGCCCTAGAAGAACACAAGGAACGCAGCTTCTTCCCCCATCTTCGTGGATCTCAAGGACCCTGCAAATTTAAAGCTAGTTTGCTTGAGCAGAATGATCTCTCTATCAGCATTGGTTTTGATAGGGCTCTAGCACAGGGTTTGACTAAGGCTGAAAACAAACCCCTTCTGAATTAGTACATCTTACTGCAAAGAGGTGGGGTAGGATCTGGTTTAACTGAATATCTGCTGGATGGACAGGATATGTGACGGAACATTCCTGGCACTAGTATGGTCCAGCATGGGATGAAACACACCCTTAGCGAGAGTCTATGGTTCAGCACACATATTGCTCAGTGTAGAGGGGCACTTAATATGATTATGGTAGAAAAATGAAACAAGCTTGGTAACATCATAACAGGAACATACAAAGCCTAAAGTCTGATGTTTATACCAAATCCCATCAAATAAATATTAAAAGCTACCCAAATTTATGAACTTGTCATCTAACAAGTATAAAAGATCATCTACTGTGGAGGAACTAAAAATGGAGGGAAAGAACATATTATGAAATAATGTTTTATTTCCAAGTCTAGCTTGTGAGGGAGCTGCAGGTTTGCAGATGATGGACCTATGTGTGCTGCCTGCAGCTACAAGAATTCCTACCGCTGAGAAAAGACACACTCTAAGTTCTACTCTTTAAAATGCTTTGGATAATTTTCAGACAGCAGAACATCTTTGGTCAAGCCATGAATGGTGTGACCATGATGGTAATGAATAAACAGTCTAGTTCTGCTCTCCTAATATAATGAAAAGGCTCTTCACATCCCAACCTCATCTGCTGGTTGAGACAGTAATCCCAGGAAAACACTCTTTGTACTCATTTCTTTTCTGCCTGGAAAGGGAGAACCCTTTGCACATACAATCACGCTGTATTGGGCTCTCCTAACAGCAGCTTCTCCAGATAGTCCACAGAATAGGGCTAGATCATCTATGTGGACTGCGGCTCCTTGGGCAAGAAGTGGGAGTGGGGAACATGCCATGATACCGGGGTTCCTGGCAGACGGGGACACTGAGTATTTTCCACCTTGGCTGAAATGACTGGGCAGCTGCATGTGGCCACACTGGCTGAAATGGCTGGCTAGCTACATGTCAGGCCATCCTTGGTGGCCAGATGACTAATGCAGGCATGAGTTCATTAACAGGAGGAAAATGGGAGGTACAATATTATTCAAGATTTTCTGGGCCTTCTCCATCTGGCTTACCATGATAAATATGGTCAGAAGGAAGATGCTCATTGACATGATAGAGAAGCTGTCCAGGAACCACGTACACCAAATCACTGCATTGGAGACACCCTGATTTTTCAAGGTCTCCTTCAGTCTCAACTCCTTCTCCAAGACGATGCTCTTTACAGTCATAGAGACAGAGTAGATCCAGGCCAGCACCATGAAGATAGGGAAACAGCGGTTCAGGATGATCATAAAACTGAAGCAAGAGGAGAGAAGCAGAATCGTAGAATGCCCTGTACCTGGTAGAGGTGGAGTAAATGTTGGTTGATTGGATGTGTTGAGAATAAAGCCCAGATGGAGGGAAAGGCAAAAAATCCCCACGGGTATTCACTGGGCTTGACTCTTTGAATGCACTGCACTTTGCCCTGAAGGATTACTTGTTCCTCAGAGCAAGAGGGTAGCTTTTTGGTTAGTCCAGATGAATGCTCTACAGGTTATATGCACAAAATAAAATTGTACTCTATATGTTACACAATATAGACCTTCTTGCAAGATCTCTTGGGAAAGAACTGAAAACCTGATACAGTTGTGACTAGAACAGATACAGGTCAACTGACACTGAAGTCCAAGAAGGCTAATCACAAACAAAGGGAACTGGTATTGGTGCTAAGAGCAACAGTGGGGCCCCCCAGGGGCGTCAGCCACCTTAGCACTATCTATCCCAGAGGATCAAACCGAAGTTATGCAGGAAGGGGCACAAAATAACTATTCAGTGTGGCACTTTCAGAAGACAAGTAACCCATCAATAAATTGATCAGTGATCCAATAGCAGCTAACTCTACCAGCCGTGTGCCAGTAGAGGAATTCCATGGATATTCATTCTAGCAAGCAGGATAGATTTGATATTCTGGAATTACTTCACTGTGAACTTTACACATATTTCCTCTGTGCCTGATGTGCTAGTAAAGCCCTTGGGATTATTATGTAGTAAAAATTGTTGGTTGTCACAGGAAGGGCTGATTCCAGGGCAGGAGGGTTCTCAAGATGGCCTTAAGGAGAGAACCAGAAATTCATAAGGCCTGCACTTCTGGGACCTGCCACCAGAGGGCTCTCCCAGTCTAAATGCCTAGACTCCCCGCTGCCTCCTTATTGTGTACCCCACTACCCTGCCAAATACTCCCATTCTGATCCTAAAGGTGGAACTGGGCTTTTGCCCCTGGCTCCACATCCCATCTCTATCATCCAAACCCAAACTGACTACAGAACAGCCGCTGTTATCTCTTTAGTCTTCAGTAGACTTGAGGAAGGGAACCATTGGACTAGGGTGTGGAGGGAGGGTTTCCTGTGCACATACTGGGCTTTATCTTAACTGTTTGTCAGGTGGCAATTTAACTTTTCCTTTCTTCAGGCTGTGAGTGTTTCTCTCCTTCCTGAACATTACTGACACAATGTGCACTATGGTGAACTTCCCAGTGTTTTCCTAGAGGTTGAACCCTAAGCCACTTGTAGGTATGGGCTCCTGTCCTGGGTATATTCCCGCCCCCATCCACCATGGTAAATGAGCCCACCTAATCTGCTCTTCTCTGTCCCTCTCTCTAACATCCCCCAAAAACACCTTGAGAAAATAGTAGCCTACTTGCTTAGCTTGCTACTGGCCAACAGATGTATAAGCCTGGAGGTGGGGGTGGGCAGGAAGGGAGGGTTCCAGCTCATCCAACACATTCCTCTACCTTTTCATTAAGCATGCACCATGGGAATGTTAATTAGGGAATGAGCTGCATTATTCTGAGGCTCCTAGGAACCAGACCTACTTGCAATGCAGAGTCCTAATTTGCTGATTTGGCAATCATTGGGCAAACACTCTGACCAGAACTCTTCCACATACCAAACATACTACGTAGTGGAATCTTAAAAAGCCTTTGTCCCCTTTCCCAACCTCACTTCCCTTGCTTTTATTTTCACCTTCCCTTTCCCACCCACAACACCAACTCCTTTCTCCCTGCCACTTCCCTTGCCCATCTGGCCCTGCCTGTGGTCTGGGAGAAGCCACTCATCATTCAGAGCTCCATTCACTTCAAGCTGGCTCCACTCCCTGGGTTTCTTTCCAAAGAGACTGAAGCCTGGGGAGTACTCCCATCCCACCCCAGCAACCTGATTAGTGTGTCTGGGAGGGAGATTGGAAGCCTCTGACTCACGAGTCATCCACAAAGCAGGGGTAAGGCATCTGCTGGAGATAGATTCCAACTGGAACCTCAACCTGGGCCTGACTCCTTGTGATCCCCCGTTCAATCATGTCCTGCAGATAGGCAAACCCTCCCCAGATGTATCGGAAATCTTCCACAGGATCAGCTCTGGGACCAGAATCCCAGTACCTACAGAGAAACCAGAGGGTGGGACAATGGTTGTGAATAAGAATGGCAGCCGACACTTCACAGCACAAGGGGACTCGAAACTCACTCTTGAAACCTCTCCCCTAAAATGTTCCAAACCAATTCTATTTTCTAGTCATAGTTTAAATCTCAATTATGACTAATGGCCACTGTTACTTGTAATGGCTTTAATTCAAGGACTCTACAATCAGCTTTATAAAATATCTTATCTCTTCTTAACTTAATCTTACTGATTTTTAGGCTGAGTCCTGTCTCAATCCCTCACTCTGTACCAAATGTAATTTCCCAGTGACTTTGGAGAAACCTCATCTGCAGAACATCTACATGAAGATAATTCAATACCTAGAGGTTTCCATCTCCAAATTGCCCAAAGGCCAGCCAGGGACAAGTTCTAAATTGAGAGCATGATGACAAGGTAAATGAGCTTTCCTGGTTCCACCAACTAACAGTGCCAACTGGTTCGTGAGCTTAGTTCTCAGATACCCAAGTGTTTCTGTGCCTTTCCAAGTAACCCTTCTCTCCCTACAAGGAAAAGGAGACCTGAGCCCAGAGGAGCCTCTGCTCCTTGCCACATACATTCCTGGGATGCACAGGGTCTTTGAGATTGCCTGACACATCACCTGTCTTTGATCTTATTGGTTTTCTCCACCACATCAATGTCCATCCGGATCTTGTACTTCACGTGGGGCGGTAGGGCACTGGTCCAGGGATATATATCAGGGAACACGACACCAGCCCAGAACCTGTTTTCTTCCAGCAGAGACAGGGCTCGTTGAGTGAGCTGAATTTCATCATCATAGCTTTCAAACTTATCCAGGATCAAGCACTACGGATAATCACAAAGATTGAGAGCATTGAAGAATATCAACAGCAAAGACTCAACTGTAGGAAAAGGGCAGGGGATAAGGGCTGCTGCTCTGGGTGGGGGGGGGAATGGGTCAAATGCAAGGAGATCTAGAAACTTACTGTTTGCTCAACTGTGAGGTCTGGTGTCACTCTGTCCTTATGTATAGATTTGGGGATAAAGGGGGCTTACAAACGCCAACCTGCTCTCACCCCTGCAGATTTAGTGAGGGCTGTCAGAGGCTGTCCAAATATGCAAGTCTTCAAAATGACAAAAAGACTCCCAGCTCTCACTCCCCAGCATGGGGAGGCAAGGGAGTGGGGTCACGCTGGATACAGGCTGCTTTGAAGATCAGAAAGCAAGCCGATAGAGCTTTTTTTTTTTTTTTTTTAATATTTTTTATTTATTTAACAGACAGAGATCACAAGTAGGTGGAGAGGCAGGCAGAGAGAGAGGGGGAAGCAGGCTCCCTGCTGAGCAGAGAGCCCGATGTGGGGCTCGATCCCAGGACCCTGAGACCATGACCTGAGCCAAAGGCAGAGGCTTAACCCACTGAGCCACCCAGGCGCCCCCAAGCCGATAGAATTTTAAAGGGAGAGAGAGAGAAGCAGTCATAGCAGTGAACCTTCCTGCTTCTCTGCAAACACACAATGGTGGCCAGCTGAGGGAAGGGCAAGGAAGAAGAAAGAAAATAACAGAGAACCAAAACGATTTAGTCAGAGAAATCATTTCCAGTTACAGTTCTGACAGGTAATGTGGATGGATGAGGAATTTCCTAATAGGTCTTCTTTCTCCCCACTGGAAGAGAAAAAAAATCATTATCTACAGAAGAGCAAAACTAAGATTTTCTTTTAATTTGAATATTGGGGGTTGTCCAATAAATCTATAGATTTGTTAAAGTATTAGACTACCTGGGATCTGGTTTTTCCTTAACCTCTTGTTCCTATAATACACTAGGATTATTGTGTCAATGTTTCTTTCTTAGAATGTAACTCACAAGAGGTCAGATGGCCTTGTCTTGATTAATTTGTTCAGCCAGTACTTACTGAAGGCCTGTAATATGCCAGAGCCTACTTGGCTCCAGGGATATAAGGAGGAAAGATAAAATCTCTTCCTGAAAGAAACTCTAGACTTAATGAGGGAGAGGTGTGGAGGAACCAACAATCATAATGCAAAATGACAGGGCTCTGATGAAAGCAAGCTCAGGGTAGTCTGGGAGCCATCAGTAGTAGTTAAGTCTACCTGAAGGAGTGTGGGAGGGCTGCCTGATGGAAGGGACTCATGAGTAGGACGAGGATGAGAAGAAATTAGCCAAGGGAAGAGAGCACGGGGAAGGTCAGCTCCAGCCCAGAGAACAACACATGGGGTTTCTGGAGACCTGTAAGAAGAGAGCAGTTTCCCGTCCTTGGCTGTGCTTAGAACCACTGGGGAGCCTTAAAAAGACACCTACTCTCAGGGCCCACTCCAAACAATGAAATCAGACTCTCAAAAGTCAGGGCCAGGGCGTCAGCACTGTGTTGAATGCTCCTTAGGTCTTTGCACTGTGCGGAGAAGCAGAAGTAACCAGAGGTGAGCGGTGAGAGGTGAGCACTAGGAAGGTGGGTGGCGACCCCATCAGTTGCCCTGCAGACTTGCAGTGTAACCAATCAACAAGGGGCTTCCTAGGACATGAAGCTCTCCATGCTAAAACCAGGAGCTTTCCAGGCAAATTCTAAAAGGCCCTAAGAATCCAGTGGAGGGTTTTAAGCAAGGGTAGGACATGTGAGATCCAATTGTGTTTCTAAACAATCACTGGTGGGGGCAGGAGGGGAAGCAGGAAGCTTGGTTAGAAGACTGTTGTAATACAGGCTTAAAGAAACACATTATCTCACGCAGAGCCTGTGAGTTACCTGGAATCCTCAGTTTACTGAAGAGGAAACTGAACTAGAGGAGACCTGCCAGAGGTCATACAGCTAGCATGTGGCTGGCCCTGGATTGCCTCCCCAGCTTCCAGAGGCCCAGACTTCTCCCCACCCCCTTCTCCATATCAGGAGCACGGGTACAGCCTGCTCCACTACCCTCCACGTGCTCCCAACTGTCCTATAGGGTAGCACAGTTATTATTTATCCTCCCTTTGCAGCCCAGGGAACTTAGGCTCCAAGAGGCTGAGTCACTTCCCCAAAGTGGTGGATTAGGGTCAAAGCCTAGTTCATTTGATACCACAACTCATACCAGGAGAAGTAGAGAAGCGAGGAAGGTGGACAAGTCATAAGGAGCTGTTCAGAGGGCTGAGCTCCCGCCAACCTGGTAAGAAGCAAGCAAGCCCAATTCCTTCACCCACCCCAGCACTGCTAAGTCCCCCTCAGGCAGCCTCAGAGGGTGAGCCAGAAGCCTCCCCATGCTGAGAAGCTGAGTCTGAACAACAAAGGACTGCAAACCCCACCCTCTTTGGTCTTTGGGCCTCTGGAACTAAACTGTCCCACCTCAGGCTCCATATCCTGAGAGAAGGTCCCAGGTAATGTTTTCAGTCTTCTAGATAAAAAGAAAGAAAGTAAAAGAAACTGTTAACATTCTAGCTGATGTGGGAAAGAGGAACACAGGTAATGAGAAAATAACAGAGGGCCAAGGCTTAAGTGACACCGTACTAAGAAGATCGATGTTCTAAATGGAAGTGGAATTTCTTTAAAAAATGCCAGTAAGTATAGTCACATATCATAAAACTAAGAAAAATAGGAAATTCTCTTTACCCAGCTCTTCTTTTGCAAACAGACTTCACCCAGTCTAATGCTGGTTAGTCCTTTAATGAGATAAAGGACTAAAGTACCTCATGACACCGAAAGTCCTTAATACATGTTTATTTCTTCCTCAGAATAACACAGGGTTTGCTATTTCATGGTTTTGGTTTTGGTTGTTTTGTTTTGTTTTGTTTTGTTTTTGGTGGGGAATATAGACTTTCACCACAATTGAAGACCAAGGGCCTGGCTGCCAGGATTTGTCAGTACTTAATAGCACACTGTGGGGACAGAGAATTGGCAACCAACCTGCTTGGGCAAGGATGCATCAAAACTAAACTGCTAGAGTACATTAAAAAAAAAAGAAAGAAAGAAAAAGAAACATGTTTAAGCTTCCTCTGGGGAGAGGTTATTCTACAAAAATGAGTAATAGGAGAATCTCATTTTTAAAAAAAGGATCAGTTTGGGAACACCTGGCTGGTTCAGTTGATGGAGCATGGGACTCCTGATTTTGGGGTTGTGAGTTCAAGCCCCATGTTGGGTGTAGAGATTACTTAAAAATAAAATCTTAAAATAAATAAATAAATCGGTTTAGCAAGTTTAGGTCTGCATATATAGAATTTTAGTATTTAATTTGAATTTAAATTAAAGTGAATTTGAAATTAACTTTCTAAAATGAAAAAGTTATTTTGGAGATGGAAATTCTTCTTTGTGGTTTCTTTTAGCGGAGGTGAGTTATGACACACACATGGAGTATTCTACCAATTCACTCACAGCATCACAGAGCATTTAGACAGGAGTCAGAGAGGTTTTATGATCTAATGTCTTGCTTCAGAGGGAGAAACAGCCTTGCCCAAGGTTGGTACAGGTCAGGAGCAGAATCTGAATCCACGTCTTCAAATGTCAAGTCTGAGGGTGGTGCTGTTTCCACATGTTACTCTAAGAGGAAGCCATACTCCACTGGTTACTATGCTGGTCATCACAGCTCTAGAGACAGTAATTCCTGGAAGTCAGGGGCCATTCTTGTTCATTGTGGTCTCTGGAGGAGTATTTTCTCATGAAAAGGACTCAGTGAGTGTTTACTGAATTGAACTGATTTTAGAAGTCTTGATCACTGCAAGAAATACAGTTTTCTTCCTATATTTCGAACATAACCCTGTACACCCTGATTCAGAGGATAAATTAGGAATAATTAGTGAAAAGTGAGTTTTTGGTATAATGTTAATGAGAATATAATTCTCACTGAAGCAAAAAGGCTATTAAAAATAAATATATTTTAATAATGTGGCTTTCTGAGCCATCGAGTTTATTCTCTTTGAACTCTCCTTTCATGTCTTAAAGGGAAATCCATACTGGAATAAGCAGCTGATGTTTTCAATGACATTGTTGAGGCTCACAATGACGTGGGCCCCATCCTGGCTGTTTTATCAGGCCGCTGATTCATAGTCATGTTTCCTGCTGCGTCCCCCTACATTGGTACCCTGATACTCTGTGAAAAAAACAAAACTTAAAAAGGTTGTCAAACACTCATTTCTATCCTGAAACACTCAACCCATTCTCAAAGTTGGGTTATTTTCCTCATCTTGGAAAGTGGTATGGTGTAGAGTTGAAGAGACAGACAGCCCTGAGTGCCATCCCCACTCTGCTGTTTTCTAACTGTATGGTTTGTTTCCTTATCTGCAGAACTGAGATATACCCTACCCCATAGGTGTGTTCTAAGAATCACATGACGATGTCTGGGAGGGGCCAGCCAGTGCCTCCCAGTAAGAATAAAAGCTGGTGCTTACTGGAGGCTCACTATGCACCCAACGTGGCCCAAGGGCTCTGCTCACATAAACCCTTGAGCCCTCACCACCACCTTATGAGGCCAGTTACAGTGATCACTCCAAGCTTGGTGAGGAGGCATAACAGGGCAACCTTCCTCTGGAGGATATTAAACTGTCTCATAAATAAGGAGAACTTGACAAATACCATTTTTATTACTGTTTTTGAAAAATATCTTAAAAGTCAACGGAGTCTAATGGCTTTTAAGCCCCTGCCAGGTTACCTTTCATTTGCGACAGCTGTTTGGGAGGAAGGCAGTTATTTTCTTCAAATAATATGGCTAGGAACACAACCCATCCCAAGTTGATCTACAGCACCTCAACTGGTTAGAACAATGCTAAAGACTGAAGTCAAAGTCTCATGTCCCACCTGGACAATAGGGATAGGGATGGGGTAAGTCCTAAACCACTGGTGTTCACTAGCTGCTGATTGGCCATTGAGTGAAAGCCAGACAACTCTACCCAGAGGAAGGCTTATGAAGACCATCTAGAATGCCATCCTCAAAAGATCTCCCTGAAGTAAAGGCACAGCAATTATGGAAACTGCTTTGGAAATAACTCAGAAGTTCCTGGGTCATCCTCTGAGGTATGACTCATAATATACCTTTGCATCCTCATGGAGAGGTCACCTGCCTCAGAGAAAGTGGACTCATTCTCTAGTGGTAACTGCTTTGGTCTCTGAAGTTAAAATCTTGGCTAACAGGCACATATATTTATGTAAGTATGTGCATGAGTGTGTCTGGGAGGCAAGGATGAATGACTAAACCCATAGCCAGGGTCATGGATTTTGACATATTTGGTCTGGTCTGATTAGCTTACAAATGAAAACACAGTAGGTTCTAATAAGGCTGATGTCATGGAGTCTATATAAAAGCTGTTTGGTTCCATTCAGAGAGAAACCATATGGTCATGGACGTTAGGGAAGAATAATATAAGGAGATAAGAAGGCTAATTTAGGGGGCACAAAATAAAGATAGCACTGCTAATGGGAAAAAACTCAAAGGGCATCTTCAGTGAATAAAAAGACAGTGTCTTATGGCCTCAGAGGCAAATTCTGAGCAAGTTTTCCAACTGGAGTTCAGAATCTGAAAGAGAACCACTGCAATGCCCTATGCCAGCAAAAGGCAGAAAAGAAAGAGGTTTCCTTGTTCCCCTCATTTCCCAACTACTGTAGCTAACTTCTGGTGGCAGGGCCACTGCTATTTGAAGTCCACACAAGTCCTACATTTCCTCCTCCGTTGTTTTGCTGGTACTCCCCAGGAAGCAGAGTTCATCCTAGAGGAAGAGGTTCGAGCTCTCTCCGGGGCAGGCAGCTGTGCTCAAGACCTCTTGAGAATGCAGTCATTTGTTTACACGGATAAATCAACCACCACCTTGGGAGGAGAAGCTGCAGTAGCAGCAGGCTTCCTTCTTCAACTCTGACCTGCCAGACTCTAAATTCAAACACATTAAGTAATAGATGAATTAAATTATATATTAAGTGGGAAACATTGCCGAGTGGAGGCAAAGAAAAAAAGAATCTCCCTTTTTCTTTGAACTTGATAATCAAAGGGGAATGGCACCCTGTGCTGACATATTCTGACTAATATACCCAGGATGTGTCGGGGAGAGTCCAAGGATAAGGGAGGGGCTGCACCCTTAGAGATGGTGGCTCTATAATCGTGCCTCTTACATCTTTAATTTCCATACTTAGGCTGAGAACAAAGCAGCTGATGAATGCCCATGGAGGCCTGAAGTGATCCTGCTGGTGTTAATGTAGATACCTGGGGTTCCTTTTGAAAAACGCCAGTGGATGTGGGCAAACATCCCAGAATGAATTTCCTGGCAGATCTAGGCTCTAACACTCAAGATTCATTTCCAACCACATGGAAAAAGCCACTAAATAAAATAGCTTTGGGCTGTTTGAGTTGTTTGGGATGGTGAGACAGAGGCCAAAGGCACTACCATAAATTTTATCTAACACACTAGGCGCTGTGAAACAGACATCTGAAACCTTCTACCACAAAGACTGAGGAAATGCACCACAACTTGAAAACAAAGGGACAGGAAATGCACAGCTGTTAAAATACGTCTGTTTCTAAAATAAATAAATAATGAAACAAAAAGTCAACTTGGATCGCCAAGATGTACACTGGGCAAAGCCACCAGGTAATGCTTCTATCTAATTGGGTCCTAGGGAAGACGCAATAACCTGGCTGGTAACTGCAGAAGACGCTAGCTCTCAAAGCTTTCCGGTTTAATCATTCCACCAACCCTGGGAGGTCAGTGTTACTATATTAAAGATATTTCATGATCAACAGAGTCAGACACTGACGGATGAGAACACATTCAGGTTGCAAATAGCCAGTTCTGCCCTAGCGGTGAGCACTCCCCAGACTGTAGCAAAAGATGTCGTTCTCACTTCTCAGGCAGTGGAACAGCACTGTCGCCCGAAATCACAGAACCCATAAGCAAGCGCTGGAGATGGCACCCCATAGCCTGCAGGGTAAAGCTGACCTTTCTAGCTGCATCTCCGGACCCTAATGCTCCTCCCCAACCCCACCTACCACCTACTACCCTAATGTTACAGTCACATCTCTGCACTGATCTTATGCTCCTCCTTCTGTCTGAAATTGTCTTTCTGCCTTGCTTAGCTAGCAAGTTCAGTCCTTAAGACCCAGCATAAATGTATTTTCAGTCTTAATTTGGCATGCATGGGTGTCTACTTTATGTCACTGAAGCTCCACCAACCTAACATGGGAAATTAAAAGATAAGTAAGACAGAGCTTTAGCCCTTAAGTGGCTCAGGTCTAGCGGGATGGGGAGGTGTATGAACAAGCAGTTATCAAGGGCTACGATGGAGGAGTATGGTGTGTAGAGGAAGGCCTGCAATACAGGAGCCGAGCTCTGAAGGAAGCCAGGGGGTCCAGGAGGAAAGGAGTCTGCTGGCACAGGTTGGAGACCCCGCAGCATGCCAGCTCACACAATGTGGAAGACCTGTGAAGGGGCTAGACTGAGAGTGACTTCACCTTTACAGCAACCAGACGTCACTAAGGAGCTTTAAACAGGAAGGTCATGGTGAGATGGGTTTTAGAAAGATCCTGCTGGAGACAATGTGGGAGCTGAGCAGAAGCAGCAGAGAATGGAGGTCCAGTGCCCAGCTAGGAGAGATGGTACAAACTCTGTAAAGAGGCCATACATGGAGAGGGAGAGGAACCAGGGATTTCAGAGATAATTTGGAGGAAGAACTGACAGTTCTTAGACGACGTGTGACACTTGAAATTGGGTTTGTGTAGTTTGTTTCTATTCCATCTGATTGAATTATTGTTTTAGTAGTCCTCTGAGAGATCATTAATATGGCATTATTTAATAACATGCTTAACTCTTCCAATAAGATATGAGCTTCTAGGGACCAGGGATCACCGGTATTTATTCAGATGTAGATGGTTCAATGCATGCAAATATATGAATGACCAAATCAGCCAAAATCTTTTTGGTTTCCTACTCTACATCTAGTTATTTCATGAAGAAAAGACCCAGTCAGAATAGTGAGTGCTATTCAGAGTATTACAAAATAATTGTTGTCTTCATCCAACTCATTTTATAATTTATCCAAACAATACATACTGAGCCTCCACTAATGTGCCCCTCATATTACAGGAGGAAAGAACTTCCTCATTAGAGCCAGACAGGTCTGGATTCTAATTCTGGATCCCCCACTCATCTGCTGCGCTGTTGGGCAAGTTAGTCTTCTTTAAGGCTCCCTTTTTAATTCTGTAAAATGAAAACAGTTGCCCCTATAGGCAGGCAGTTAAGAGGGTTGCATGAGAGGGCACGTAAGCCTCAGATACAAGTCCCTTCCCTCCAGCCATGAACCCAGCCCACCCTTAACCTGCATTCTCTTGCCTCAGTCCCATTCTATGCTTCTGAGAAACTGGAGAGCAATAAAATAAGGTCACTGCTTGTGATCCAGTTCATGGCCCTTGAAATAACACTGCTCTTGTGGTGTGGACTTCTGCACCCTTTCTACCTCTCCCTTGATTTCTCTCTAACTCCCAATGCGTATCTGGAGCCAATGAATCAACAGAAGAAAGCGGTACACAGTACACAAATATCTATACTTCTGATTCAAAAGATATCACCCGAACAGCGGCTTTGTCTTCCCCCTCCTACATTCTCCTTTCAGTTCAGTACCCCCTTGCTTTCTTCCTCCCTCTGACCCCTGCAAGAGCAGAAAGACCAGAAACCTCATCATAATCACCTGCTGGGCTCCTGCCTCCATCAAAACCCCTCTTCAGAACCCCTGGGGGAGGCCACTGACCTGTGGCCACCATGGCCTTTACTTAGGAGCACTTAGCTCAGTTAATGGGATTGCAAGGCCCTTGGAAGCCTTGGTGGCTGAGGCAGGATATAATTAGCTGCTCATAATCACTAGAGGGGCACCAGGAACAGCTCAGTGGCTGGGTCTGATTTCACTAATGCCACTGTCCTCCTCCTAACAGTATTTTTGGTTGGTTTGTATTTTGTTAGAAGTTAGTATTAAAGAGCTTACTATATTCTAAGCATTGTTCCAAGTACTTTGCATGAATTAACTGTGAATTGATATTAATTCTCATAGCAAATCTATTAGCTAGGTACTATTAATATCTCCATTTTACAGATTCAGAAACTGAGGAACAAGTAGCAGAGATTTGAACCCAGGCAGTCTGATTCTAAAAATTGAATTCTTATCCATCTAAGCAGTTGGTATATATTAAGTACCTTTTGGGTACCTAGCACTACATGAAACATAAGCTACATGGAAAAAATCATCCTACAAGAAATGCGACCTTTATGTCACCAAGCAAATGTCAAGTCAAACAAAAGACAAGAGGTATTCTTTACTACTGATGTACCCAGCAAAGACACTGTGAGAACCACTGAACTCCATTCTGCAAGAGTAAAAGAATAGCGCTCTTTTCTCCCATCCACACCCTCTCCCAGAGCCCTGCTTATGTTATAACTGCAGCAGGTGAGTGGTGGTGACATGGCCAGGGATGGGGACACATGGAGTAGAGAATGTTTGGAAGAGTGAATGGCTAAACTTATGTTGAAGCAGAAGTGACATGTGAGAGCTGAGTCTCAAAGAATGAATGAATGGAAGCCCAACAGATGGGGAAGGAAAAGTCATTTCAGGATTTTCTGCCGTATGTTTCTTCTTTTGGGGGAAACAGTCTTCCCCACTTCACAGTAATCCTTCTCTGTCCCAGTGATTCAGATTAAGCTAACTTGGCTTTCCTTACTTCATGGTGAGCATATGACCCACACCTCCCTATCATAGTACATGACCCCCTACAGAGACTCAGAGATAGGTAGAGTCAGGCCAATCAGAAAACTGTCCAGGAGTATAGCTTATGCTATGGGAAAGCCACTCCTTCTTTCTGCAGATTTTCTGGGGGTAAAGCTGACTACTGAGGGCTGTGAACAGCTGATACACCACCAAATGGAGAGGGCCTGGCTGTGATCAAAGCCCGGCAGAAGCAAGCACAACCATGAGATAGAAGGGCACAAGGGTCTCATGGTCGCATTTAGTCCTTAGATCCCCTGAATTTCCAGGTTAGATCAACCAATAAACTTTTTTTTTTTTTTAAAGCAAAAAAGCTCTAATCACTGGCAGCATTTGCAAAGAGCAAAATCATGAGCAGTTAGGGTATGCCTGAGGGTGGCAAAAGGGCCAGCGGAGCAGAGCAGCAGATGTGTGAGTGAGCGCTGGCTGGGCAGGTGGGCTGCAGTGGCTGTGGAAGGCACTTGTGGTCCCTGGGGACTGGCTCGGTGAGATTTTTAGCATGAGAGTGATGACTGCAGATACTCTGCCGTGTTTGAAATGTAGGTCTGGTGGTAGTGTGGAGAAATGCCTGAGCCAACAGATCCTGGACCCTGGAACCCAGGAAGGAAGCCACTGGAACAGGCTGACAGAGAGACAGCAATGCTTCCAGAACTCAGAGAGCCTTAAAAGCAAGAGGTGGAGATGAGACGTATTTAGGAGAGAGACAAACCTCAGTGTAATACTATGATTTATAATAAGATATATATATTTGTCTTTTTCTGTTTCTGGTGGTGCTCCTAAAACACTTTAAATTTCCTAAGTGATGAACAGCCTTAAGGTGTGCTTTGTTATGTTGATGAGGTGACTTTTGGACCTCATCTAAGGATGAGAACTGGTTGCTAGAGGAGCCAACTGTGTGATTATAGGGTTGGAGGGGAGAGGAGGGGAGTGGACTGGAAGCCGAGTTCAGTTACTAATGGCCATGATTTACTCAACCATGCCTAAGTAATGAAGTCTTCATGAAAACTCAAAGGCATGCGGTTTGGAGATCTTCCGGTTTGTGAACATGTGGAGATTTGGGAAGAGTGGCGTTCCCAGAGAGGACACAGAAGCTCCACACCCTTTTCTCATCCCTTGCCCTACGTATCTCTCCCATTTGGCTGTTCCTGAGTTATACTGTTTCATAATAAACCAGTGATCTAATGAGTAAAATGTTTGAGTCTTGTGAGCCACTCTAGCAAATTAATTGAATCCAAGAAAGGGTCATGGGAACCTGCCTGCTAAATCTGTGAGCAGAAGTAGGGGGTGGGTGCCAGTGTCATGAGACTGAGCTCTTAACCTAGGGGCTCTGATGCAATCTCCAGGTAGCATCAGCATTGAGTCGAGCTGCAGGACACCCAGCTGTTGCTGAAGAATCTCTTGATGGTATGGGAAAAACCATCATGTGTTGGAACTGGTATATAACTGTCCTCAGTGACCAGACATGAAAGAGGCAGTAGGGGGATCAGAAGGGCAGGCTCTGAATTCAGGCACACCCAGATCTGGATGTATTCTGCTACACAGAACAGCTATGGAATGGGATCTTATTTAACCTCTTTAAGCCTCAGCTTCTGCATCTGTTAAAATAAGAAAGATAACAGCGCACACTTCATGGAGCTCTTGCAAGTGTGAAATGAGCTACTGTGTACAAAAGCAGAGCCCAGAGCTTGGCACAAAGAAATCTTCAATAAATAATGCTGCTGTGTGGAAGGGGAGGAAGAAAGGTAACTAAGGATGACCCCACAGTCTCTGACTTGATAATTTGGAATAAGGCCGAGGACAGAGATCAGGGTAGGAAATGCTATAGGAAGACAGATTCTATGAGGAGGAGAACACAAATCTATTTTGAGCTACACTGAGCATGCTACGCCTGTAAAAGCTGGGGGTGAGAGTTTCCAGCAAGCAGTGGGACCTGAGAACTTGCGGTTTCTGGCCAATGATGATGGAATCTATGGCAGACAAGATGCAACTACTTCACAGGCTACAAGGGAGGGGGACCAGCCCAGGAGGAGTCAGGGAGCCATGGAGGGCCGGTCTGCAGAGATGTGGAAAGGATCTGTTTTACATGTGGATAAGCTATTAGGGAACAGGATCCACCTTGTTTGGGAGCTATGAGAATTCTTGGTTCATTAGCAGAGGAAAAGGAGATGCCTCACCTCCAGGTATCTGCTAGCCAGACGCAGGGTGTGATCCGTGAAGTTAAATACATCCTTCCAGTTGAGGTTGTCCACGTCATTGGCCTGGCTCTCTCGAGGACCCCTATCCAGGAAGTTCAGCACGGCTTCTACAGTGATACCCTCCTCACCAAGCTGACTATTCAAAAAGCCTTTCACTGTTGGGTTCTCCAGAGTGTCCTTGGGAGGAAGCAAGACAGTTGTAGTATTTAGAAATACCACAGGATCTCTGGTCTTGTTTTCACGCCATTTCCAACTTTTAATGAAAAGGGATAGACGTTAAGCCTCCCTAAAAAGTGAGTGGGTTTTATTCCATGATAAGGCATGCCTATCTATATCCCATTTCCCCTGAAGACACAGTTCTCTTTAGAAGGAAAATGTAAATGTTGGGGCTGGGGAAGAAGGACAGGGAAAATGGTAATATAGGAAGCTTTCTTACTTCTTTTTTTTAATGGTTTTTTATTGTTCTCTTTTAATTATCTCTGCTATATAGGACTCTAATCTCCTGGCTTTGCAAAGCTGGAAATGACAGCAGACAGACATACTCAACTACTTTTGCAGTTACAGAGCTGGCCACCTGGGGAGATGTCCCTTTGAATCTGAGGCCCTCAAGTGAACTGAAAAAAGCAAGAAACTGCAGGAAGCCATTGATCAGTTTTTACATTTCCCCCAAAAATCAAAGAACATTTCCCACCCAAAGTCAGCGACTCCACTTGGTGCCTCCAGAACTAGTGCCTTAGGCCCCTGCTTATTAAATTTTGATCCAATTCCAGCAGACCAACCCTTTACTGAGAAAAGGAAATTTATGGAACTTTCTTGGCTCTTCTCCTCCCCTCCCCATCCGTACTCTGATCATGGTCATCTGTGTGCTCTTGTCAAAGAAGTACCAGATCTGGGGGCCTACTTCTTCCCAGGCTTTGACCAACTTCCTAAGGCGCTCCAGCTCTTCAAAAGTTGAGTTGGCCTAAAACCAGAGACAGATAGAGACAAGAACAGGGAGGAAAAACGTGAGAGAGCAGTTTTGATTGTGCCTTCTCTGCTCCTGTCACAAACCCTCGGTGTTTGGGAAAGTCTTTTCAAGGAGTGTCTTTACTTTCTAGTCTACTGATATTTCCCAGAACAATCTGTTGTTTCCTAACTTCCACACTGCCAGAATCTAGTTTCTTAATATCTCAGAGATATTGAGATGTATCTCTCAATACATGTAATACTGACGATGTCATTGTCCCAGAGCCCCATTTAAACTAGATTTGGACAGGGGCACCTGGGTGGCTCAGTGGGTTAAAGCCTCTGCCTTCGGCTCAGGTCATGGTCCCAGTGTCCTGGGATCGAGCCCCACATCAGGCTCTGTGCTCTGCAGGGAGCCTGCTTCCTCCTCTCTCTCTATCTGTCTGCCTCTCTGCCTACTTGTGATCTCTGTCTGTCAAATAAATAAATAAAATCTTTAAAAAAAAAAAAAAAACTAGATTTGGACACCCTGTAAGGAAATGCTCTTTCTCCCTTCCTGCCTTTGTCTCTTGCGGATAGCCAAGTTGCAGAGAACTGTGAGTCCTTCCATTAGGGATAAAATTCAGGTGCTGGGGAAGAAAACCTCATCTTAGGTTTTGTAGAGAAGGGAGGGCCCAGGCAGGGACAGGGGCACAAAGCATTCCAATGATGATGTGGATGGGGGAGGAACCCAAAACTCCACTAAGCACAACACAAACATATGGCTTGCTACCAGGAGCCGATGAGCCGTGAGCAGGAGCAGGCACGTGTGCATGCGCTAGCACGCTCTCTCTCTCCCACTCTGTCATTCTTCTGGGAGGTCCAGGGTAAAAAGGACAAGACCAGCTGGGACCTTACATTCTGCAGTATTCTGCGTGCTGCCGGAGAATCTGGAGTAAAGAGGATTTTTCCCATCAACAAAGGCTTTGCTGCCCTCCAGGCTATTTTGGTGAGAGGGTTTGACTCCAGACTCTGGATCAATGCATTACAAAAGGTCGCTGCCGGGAGAGAAGGGACAGATTTTATAGAAACTCCCCTGTTGCTCAGAACTAAACAGAGTCATTAGTGTGTTTAAATCACATGTCTCATTCAACTCTATGCTGGAGGATTTGACAAATAACCTGAATTAACAGGCTGTACCCCACCAATAACAAGCTCATCATTAGTAAGTAACAAAATGCCACAGTGCATCTCAATAAGGGCCTCATCAGAGAAACAAAGAACGGGGCTTGCCCTGTGGTTTATTCTACTTTAGAAGGAGGCTAAGAAGCCTGCCTGGGATTACTGCAAGGAGCGGATGCCATTCTCACATGAAAGGGACAAGAGGCCAAATAAGGCCTTCCCTTGGAATCTCAGCTTCAGCCTCGATAATTTCCCTTCACATAGCTGCTTAATTTCTTCGTCATGTGGACTATCTTAGGGTCCAACTACTTTGGGTGCGTGCCTTGCTGCCTCTTTTTAATTTTTAACTCAAAGTTCACCTAGGTGTATTTCTTTCCCAACCCACCTTCCTTTACCCCACAGAAGCCTCACCTCCCCAAATAATAAAAGGTAGGAAAGATGGTTTGCCAAGGACTTACCATTTGGAACGTAACTCAGTACAGCACACAGAGATTTTCACTGCACTGTTTGTAAAAACATCCCACAGCCATGTTTACTCGCCAGGGTCCTTCTGACCTGAGCTTTGCTTGCAACTCTGGGTTGTCTCCTCATTTATCTTTCTGCCCTTCCTCTAGAATTTAACCCTCGTTCAATCAGATCAGTGAGAAATGTCCCCTCTGTTCCCTTTCCAAGTGGGTCTCAGTTCTTTCCATGGCTCAGATCCAGAATTCTTTATGAGCACTGCCCCTTTCCCACAAGGGCAAGTGGACTTTCTGGGAGCAGAAGCCTCTCTGCTCAAGGCCCCTCAACAAGACCAATTTAACCCCAGGACTGGGTTTCCCTGAAAGTGTTAAACCATCAGCTTCACTCACATCAGATGCCGTTTTATATATATGACCCAGAAAACTTACTTGTTGTTTTGTCATAAGAATAGATAGGATCCTTCCTTGTGGAGTCAATCCCTAGGAAGGCCTTATAGTTATTGTCTTCATACCAGTTGAAGGAGAACACTCGAGAGCCTCCTCCCTCTGGGTAGCCACATAAGAGATCAGACAGGATGCTCATCAGCTGTGTGAAGGTCTCTGGACCACCAGTCTGCATGAGAGGCCTGGTCACCCACAGCAAGTCTTGAACACTTGGTTGATGGATGAACTAGAGCAAGGCAAAGACTTCAGGTTATTTTAAGGCAGCTAGAATTATCATCACTCTGATGCCAGAGCTCCAAAGTATGGGGAGACCTCCACATATGCATTTGACTTCCACATTTAAAAGAAAACACACATATTCTCAGTAGTTCTTAACCCAGCTGTGAAATAACCTATTGCCATCTATTCAGGCCTAAAATGAGCCTAGAATGAGCCTTAAATAAAATCAAAGAGTGAATCCCAACATATTTTAATATCTTCCTTCTAGTCCCCTTTATCTGAATTCCTCGGGAATGTGTCCTTGGACAAATGTAGGGAGTATTTCTTTATAAGCAAGTTCTCGGGTTCTGTTATCCCATCAAGATGAGAATACTGGGAAAAAAATGGGAAATAAAATGATGGTGGAATGGCTCTGCCCTAGAAAAGCAAGATCACAGCAAATTTCTTTGGCCAAGTCATTTAGAATTTAGTGTCTTATATTTAGAGAATTATCTTTTTATTAGCTTAATTTTACCAAATGTAAGTTCTTCCATTTCCTTGAAATGTGTGGTTTGCGGTTCCTCTGTGTGTGTGAGTATGTGTTTGTGTGTGTTAAAATCCAAGCAAATACAGGACAGATGAAGTCTCCACTCTTGGAAGAACACTTTATTTTTTAATTTTAATTTTTTAAAAAAGATTTTTTTATTGGAGAGAGAGAAACAGAGATAGCAAGAGAGTAGCAGCACCAGGGAGGAGGGGGAGAAGCAGGCTCCCCAAGGTAGATCCCAGGACCCTGGGATCTTAACCTGAGCCAAAAGCAGGTGCTTAACCAACTGAGCCACCCAGGCATCCTTGGAAGAACTCTTTAAATTCTGCACCAGACTAAGAAGAGGCTGGTAGTCTTCTCTCCATATGAGTACCCGTGGCCCTTGATGGACTCATCCTTTGAAGGCAGATCTGTAATGCTGAGAACTAAGTTGAGGACTGCCAGAGTCACCAGGGTCTCAGCGCCCACATGTCATCTGGCTTTCCTTTAGGGAAATATGCAAAATAAAAACAATGCCACTTTTATTCCTCAAACACACTTATTAGTAATTTTCAAAGGCACTTGGGAATTTAAAAAAGCATTAGGGTTCAGTCAGGTGAGACTGAAAACAGTTCCCCTACTTCAATAAGTGATGTTTACCTGTCATCCCTGTCTTTGTCCACATGCCAACACTTGCCCTCTGAAACTCTTGGGTGCTGTGTAGGATCCACACTGTGAGTCATGCCTATAATCACAGTCTAGGCTTCAATAATAAACTTGGAATCTCAAATTGCTTCGACAACAGTAGGTCTTATGACCGTCTTGTAAGGGGTTATTATCATTATTATGTTGTTCATTTAAGCAAAGCACTTGGAGATGAAGGGGCTGTTCTGGGGTCAAATGGTCTAGTATCAGTTAATATAAATGGAGCCATCTGCTACAACCTAATTCACAAATGCTTACACTTGCTATCTAGCCAGGCAAGAAACATTTTGGAACTCCCACATAGACGGAGGAGTGTTGATATGCTTTGGGGACTTTTTTCACATTCTCTATCATTTTCAACCCTATTATACTGATAAGAATTTCTTAAATGCTCATGAAGAAAAGAATGTTAAACAGAGACTCCCACTAGAGCAGGTGGCCATCAGTACAATGGGCCCTTCTCTAACTTCCCTGCACAGCAGCACTTACACTCTGTCCAGGCTGAATTTAGTTTTATGAACACAGATTCCACAACGCAATTTTCAAGATTGGCTAAGCCCAAATCAGCTGAGGATATTGGAGGGGAGAATGTTTGGGGAAAATTATGCTTCACCTTTTGTCTCCCTTTAATAATACACTTCGCACTTAAAGATAATTGTTTCTTTCACATTACTCTTCCCCATTAGATTGTATGTTTCACTAGGGAAGTGGCCATACTGGCCTCTTCATCATTACACCCCCAGCACCTCTCATCTACGAGTGGAGAATCAATTTCTATACAGGTAAAGGCTCGTGCAACCAGATGTTAATTGAAACATGCACATCCTTCATAAAACAACACAAAAATGTCAGGGTTTGTGTGTGTGTGTGTGTGTGTGTGTGTGTGTGATGGGATGGGATGAGTCAATATATTTAAGACACTTTAAAACAATGCCTGTAAGCACCTTGCAAGTGAATGCTATTGCTCTTAGCAGTACAGATTTAGGTGGATTGTAAGAGCATAGTAGAATGGGTCACTTCAATACTGGAAAGACCTCAATTCAGTATAAGTCCACTGGTACTCGGCCACACAAGACATGGTGGCATTTCTTCCTAGGCATGAAATCAGAAGGATGGTTCCTTTCCTTTTGCCTCCAACCCAGGAGCACAGACAATTTAGGATATGAACAGGTGCTTTGAAACTGCTAGACAGAAAGTTCAAATGTATTTCTCCTTGAACAGGTCTGAGGTACAATTAAATTGTTTGACATAGTAAGTGTGGTAAAATGGTGGAAAGATATTATCATTATATTTTACATTATCATTAGTATCATTTGGCCACTTACCTCTTGAATTCTTGGTGACATATCAGAAAATATTCTTCCCCAGGATCTCAGATTGATACCTTGAGACCTGCTGTCTAAGAGTGTAGGAAGCTGTAATTGATAGGGAAAAAATATAAAATGTATATGTGTGTATACACATACATGTATTAAGTTATACATATACACATGGGTGCTATCTGATCTCCTGTATGCTTGAAAAAACATTACCTCCTTTTTTTTCTGATCATAGGACATCTTCTGCTAGATTACTTTCAAAAACAGACTGTTTTATCTAATTGAGAAAATTAAAGACTCTTATTCCAAGTCTGATTCCAGGCTCAGCTCTCTGCTGAGCTAGTCAATCACAAATAATTTCACAGTGATATCAAATATGCCAAAGTGATTCTGATTGCTGCTTTAGCAACACCCAACATGCCTCCTGGAGGAAGGAAACCAACGCAGCTGCTGGACTGTAAAGGAAGGCTGTGTGGTGAGGTGCCCATCTTGGCACCTTGGGCTCCGCAGACAAACTCAGGCTTCCTCACGGTTCACATCTTTGCTCCGTTGAGGCTTTTTCAGGTAGATTGTGGCTCTTCCTCTGTTCAACACTACTTTCTTATATGGAAGATTTGGCTAGTTATGTCATCTTTCTTTTGAAGCTGCTGCTGGCAGCTTTGAAGAGAGGTTTTTGCAGATTATCCATAGACAGTAGTGTTCTGCTGACCCCAGGCCCTTGAGACAATACAGAACTATTCAAGCACTTCCCACCTACACAGGGAACGTGGAAGCCCACAAGTTTGCTGGTTGCAAACCTAAGCCCAATGTGAACAACTTGTTTTCTGGAAAGCAAGTTCAAGTCCTTAATGAATGACTTCGTTCTTGATAGTTTCAAAACTGATTGACTCACTGATCCTCTGTCTTTTAGGGCTGAATTCTAAGTTTTAAGATAGTGGTTTTCAAACTCAAGTGTGCATCTTGAGTATGTCTGCAAGGGCTCTGCATTTTTCACAAGATCAATGTAGAATTCTGACTCAAGGATTGTGGACCACAAGCCACAAGCCTCAGCTTTCTATTTGCCAGGGTGGTTCTCCTAAATGATGGGTGGGCTTACCAGGCTGCAGCCCAGCTGAGAAGCAGGTGGAGTTAGGTTTTGAACAGTCTAGCCTCCCATTTCTAGCAGTGGTCCTGCCCTCCCTTCTCCCTGCTGTAAGGGCAGGGGCCCTCGCAGTCTCTCTGGCCCTGATACTGAAGAATGAATACAGGAACACTTCATGGAATGTCAGCATTTCTGGTTCATCTCCTAACTGTTAAATGAAAGGCTTTGTTATGAGGGCCACAAAGCAGATGGGAGAATAATTTGCCAGAGGAAGTAGCAGCAAAACCACCCTTGCAAATACACCATTGAGAAGCATCTTCTCTCCTTAACCTTCACACTGGCCCTAGACATTGGTCTGGCCAGGACTTCTTTTCAAACTCCTTGGAAATAGTTTCAGGGAAAGCTGGGCAAAGCACTTTAATTCTTGCTTTAATTCCATGAGAGGGTGGGGCTGAGAACGTAGGTAGGGAGGAAGCCAGCAGGTAGAAATGTGTGCCAGTGGCAAGTTATCACCAACTCCTGTGATTCACCTCCTGACTACTCCAATAAGATCTAGTAGAGATGAAAGGAGATCTAAGAGATACAGCAATAAAATGCCATGTGTGCCATTTTGATCTGAACAAATCAGCTGTAACAATCAGAGGAAAGTGAACATGACTGGGTATTAGATAATATTAAGGAATTATTGTTAATTTTGTTGGGTGTGATGGCAGAATTGTGGTTTGTTAAAACACGCAAGTTTTACATAAGAAAGTATGTAAGGGTGAAAGAATATATTGTCTGTGATTTGCTTTAAAAGATTTTAGGGAGGGGCGCCTGGGTGTCTCAGTGGGTTAGAGACTCTGCCTTTGGCTCAGGTCATGATCCCAGGGTCCTGAGATCGGGCCCCACATTGGGCTCTCTGCTTGGTGGGGAGCCTGTTTCCTCCTCTCTCTCTCTGCCTCCCTCTCTGCTTACTTGTGATTTCCATCAAATAAATAAATAAAATCTTAAAAAAAAAGATTTTAGGGGAAAAAAGTGAGGGGCATATTAAACAATAATGGCCAAATGTTGAAAACAGCTGACTGTGTGATGGATCCATGGGAGTTCATTACATTATTCTCTCTTTTATACTTATATCTGTAATAGAAAATTTTAAAAATAAAAAAGAAGCTTTTTGTATGCAAGAATCAATAAATAGCTGAATGAATGAACACTAAATAAATACTCTTTCCTCTCTCTTTTCTCTTCCTCACTAGGACTGCCTTTGCTCATGCTGTCCTTGCCTCTCTCCCAGAACATTTTCATCAGAATAACATTCTTGCTGGCCCCTTGTCTCTAGATTTCTCCGTTCCAATTCACTCCCTACACTGTAGCCTGAGTTACCTAACAGACCAATCTAACCATGTCACCTCTCCTGCTCAAAGATCTTAGATGGCTCCCCACTGCCTCCAGAAGAGAAGGTCAGTACCAGCACTGGACATACATGGTTTCACCTCTAACCTTTTCTGTTGCTTCTCTTCCATCAGGCTGGACTTCCTTCTACATTTCCTAATATGTATGTCTATCTAATTTTGCTAATGGTGATAATGCCTGACTAAAAATATGTATGTCTATCTAATTTTGCTAATGGTGATAATGCCTGACTAAAAATATGTATGTCTATCTAATTTTGCTAATGGTGATAATGCCTGACTAAAAAACAACATTTCTCTGCCTCCATTGTACATGAGATGGTAACATGACAAAATCCTGACTAATAAGATACCAGGAGAAATCACACAGTGGGGATTTGGGGGAAGGCCTATTAAAGGAGGACCCTCTGCCTGCCGGGAACATTGATGTGCTAGAGGAGGTAGAGCAGACATCTCAGGATCACCAGATACCAACCACATGCTAGGGACGAGTGATGGAAAAGAAGAGGAGCCTGGGTTCTTGAGAAAATCTGTGGAGCCTCCACACCACTCCTGAATGACTCACCACAGGACTTGGCTTTGGGAGGAATAGGAAAGCCACTCTTTTTCAGCATTCTGTTGCAGCCAATTATAGTTTCTAAATGACATAATTAACATTTGACAAATAGGTACAGACTGTCCGCTGTGTGCCAGTGGCTAGGGGGCATAGCAATGATGAAAACAAAGTCCTCCCTTTATGAAGTTTACTTTCAAGAGTCTCACTGATGTATCTTCAGCTTTCCCTTCACTGTTATCACATATATGTGCTCAAGACCTTCCATGTGAAAGAAAGAATTACTTCTGATGCCTTATTCCCCTGCAGCTGCACTCTAGCTGCCTTCCTCCACCCTTTATTCCCATGCTTCTTGGAAGAGCAGTCCATGTGCAGTGACTTCAATTTCTCAGCAACATCCCTGTCTTCCACACTCACAGCTCAATGGAGACACTTTAGCATTCTAGTGAAATTCCCAGTTTCCTCCTAGTTTTTAAGTCTAATGGATACTTTTGGTGCTTGTCTTTTCAGATCTCTCTGCTTCTCTCAACACTTTTGATTATGTCCTTCCCACCCCTTGATGTCAGTGATACTGCTCTTGTCTGGTTTGCTCTGATCCTTCTCAGCTTTTCGCATGAGCTCTTCTGCCTCCACCTTCTCCTTCAGCACTGAGGTTCCTGAGGGGCTCCGTGGCCTTGCTCCTCTCACTCTGCATACTCTCCCTGGATAGTCTCAATCCCTTTATCACTTAATCTGCTACCTTTTTGGTGACTTCTAAATCTACCTCTAACCCCCTGTGTCAGCTGGACCTTTGCCTAGTCCAACTTGTCCTAAACTGATCATGTCACCTTTCCCAAACCAGTTTCTGTCCTGTGCACACTTCTCCTGCTGTGGCATCACCTTCTCCCCTGTCATCAAAGCTAAAAGTCTGAAAGTCATCACTGATTCTTCCCCATCCCTATCCTCTTGGCAAAATCCCCAGCCTGGAGACCTAGGAACTGGTCCTGGATCTGAGTGTGGGGCAGGATGAGCCCCCTTTCCGCAAAGAGGGGAGCCAAAGGGTATCTGAAAAACTGGAGGAAGCTGGAATCAGGACTGGAGTCCTAAGAGCTGTGCAGAGAAAAAAATTACCAGGTCCTACACAATGGGAAGGGACCTAAGAGGCGCTAGAAACTCAGAGCATGGAAAATAAAGACATGTCACATTCATGTGTCCAGAGAGATTGTCAGTTAGTCACTGGCTCCAATTGCTTTTAATTACTTCCCTTTCTTTGTGAGTTTGTTGTCTGTTTTCCTCACATGGCGTTGAGCTGGAGTTGATCTGTGACTGTGTTCTGACTAAGTGGGCATCTTCTCTCCATCTCCTTTCCTTTACCTCCATAGCTTTTAGGCACATGCTGGTCTTAAAACTCTGCCCTGCATCAGATTCAACACACTGAAAAGCACCTGTGTCTCTGTCATATCTATATGTACTTATATCTACATATCAATATAGATTTCTATGTATTTTTAAGGGCTTCTAATTTTGCTTTTGAAATTATTTGGCTTTGAGTAACTCATTTAATGAATGATCTGATTTCTCCGCAATCACTGTAAATACTTAGGAATGTTTGCAAAGTGGGAAAACCTGAACTATAAACTGGTTTTTTGAATTTCAAATTTTATGAACACTAAATTTAACAGTAAGTTGAACAATATTACCTTCCTAAAACATTCAATGTAATGTTTATTGATTTCAGTTTTAAAGATTTTCTTTGTATTTCAGAGCCATAATTTTTTTAAATTTTCAGGTCTCAAACATTCTTGTAGGCCTCTGCAAAGCTACTACACCCATTACTTTAGAGCCAAATAAATAAAATGGCCAACTCACCCCATTCCACTTCATCCTCATCACCACCCCTAGAGGCCAGAGTCAACTCATTCGAAACTACCTCAGCTTCTCCAGAAAGCCTTCCTTCCCTCACTCCATGCTCTTCTTGCCTTCCTTCCCCATGAGTTAGGTGCTCCTCCTAGCCCCTACTAGAATTCTCAGTGCATCCATTTACCACTTTTGTATTGGTTTGCTATGATTTTCTGTCTTTCCACTCTATTGTAAACTCAGTAAGCATAAAGATAGGCTTTATTTTGTTTTATGTCTTCAGGGCATGGTACAAAGTAGATGCTCAATAAGTATGTTATATTAATTAATGAGTAACTTAACTAAAATCTAGTAGGAAAAAGACAGAGCCTATTGAGGTTTTAGGTCCCATGAGGTATGTCTCTACAGCCATGTGCTTGGTACTGTAATTGCAATTCTTTTCCTGGCTGTTTCTGGTGGAGATAGTAAATGATGAGGGTCTTGGATTCACATCTCTGTTACCACTTACATCTCAGAACAGTGCCTGGCCTCCCTAGGGACCCCTCCATATACATCTGGCCACCAACCATCTGACAGATGTTGCCATAAATTATAAAATAACTTTCCCAGGGCTCTCCTCTTCCTTTAGTTCCTCCCCCCATTATCTATTCAAATTCACATGGATTGTTCCTGCCAAAAGAACTGGAAAAAACTCTAAGTTTATTTGAATGGAAATGCAAAAACATTTCTGGAAAAAAGGTCATAGACGAAAATGGCAAGTATCATCTCTCTCTCTCTTTCTCTCTCTCTCTCTTTCTCACACACACACACACACACACACCCACATACCAGTGCTTCCTATGTCAATAAATTCTCTTGATTTCCTGAATAACAAGTAACCCTTCCATATCACAACTGAACTGAGCCCTGTCAACCCAATTTCAAGGTCTGATTAGGCCTCTGAAGAAAGACTGGATATATAAATAAGGCCATGGAAAGGGTGTGTCTCTATCATTTCCCATCAGCCATGGTTGGTTTTTGGGGGCAGGGGAATCCCTGGGCCTTGATCTATACTCAAAGAAATGTACTGAAGGCCATAGCTGGCAATCAAGAAGATTCTGAGTATACTAGATCTCCATTTGGGTTCTCAAGGAACAAGAAATATATCTCTCCTATGGGACTATGTAATGTTTTTTACTTAGGGCAGAATAAAGCATGTTAGCTACAAAAAAAATCTTGTTTAAGCAATATTTGATGATGCTCTAGACCCAATAGATTAATCAAACATACGCCATTCTGCCAGCACACAAAAGAATGTTTTGTGAGTTGAAATTTTGTGTTTTACTTTCTCTGATTCAAGAAGACCATCCAGAAAACAGTATTATTTCTAAGCTGAGGATGTACCTAACACAAGAATAAATGGGTAGCCTTTGGTTAAAAGTGTGTGTACATGGATGACATGGCCGTTGAGAGCTGATGGAAGGATGAACTACTGTCTTAAAAGCACCCAAACCAAGTTGAAAATTAGATGACGCTGTGGACAGACAGTACAGGCTTGCTGTGTTCAGTCCTGGGCCGCTGCTACAGGAAATCCAGATTTATCCAGGAGGGAAGTTGTTGCTAGGCAACTGGGAGAATGTGGATTTGAAGTATGTTTGTTGCAACCTGACAGTTGTTAAGCATCAGATGAAAAGAGAGGAAGCCCAGCTTCAGTGGTGAGGGGGCAACCAGGAGGGGACACCCTGAGTACCAGGAAATGCGTCAAGAATGGAGAATTCAGACTAAATCACTTGGATTGGGGGAAATGCCAAACTGTCTCTACCAGGAGAGGTCACAGAGACATGTCGTCTCCCAGGACTGAAGGGGACAGAGCATCTGGATGAGAGGGTGGGCTATGGAGTATGTGAACAGACAAGTGATGGGACTTTCTTTGGCTCAAAAGAAACTAGGCCTTTTTTTTCTCTGCTGTGACTTCAGTCCTGATATTTGTGGTTGATGAAAGCAGAACAGAGTTTGGAATCTAGGGGCAGCCAAAGGTCAATGCATGAGACAGAACTCATGCTAGTCTGAGGGGTCTGAGAAAGAAGAACATCCCACCTAAGTGTTTGAGAAGAACATTTCTGGGAGTGTAGCAATGACAAGGGAACAATGGGGCCTCTGCAAAGCGGCTGCATTCTTGCTTTGGTAAAAGCAAAAATGCTTTTTGTTTCCAAGTGCTTTTCCATCTCTTCTCTAATGTGAATTTCTGCTATCATCTTCTGAGACAGGTAGAGTAGATCTTGCTAACTTGATTTTACAGATGGGGAGTGTAGTAAGTAAAGCAAGTAAGCAAGGGTCACTTAAATGACAGTAAGTTAGAGGCCAACCCAGAGCCAGAACCCAGTATCCTGACCACCAGGTTTCTGTATGCTCCAGCAGGCTGCCCAGCTGGCCCTCTCACCATTGGGTCCCATGCTCACGGGGAGAAGCTGATTCCTTCATAAGTGGAGTTAAGGGAGAATCTGTGGCTATCCTGAGCGAGACACTTTAGGAAAGAGCATATATTAATGGTAGGCAGGAAAGAGATTTTAATACAAAAGTTCTTAACTGTGGCCTGGCTTCAGAGGCTCCATGAGCCCCTACACTTTGTATGTTTGTGTGAACTTATATTTCTTTAGAGAAAAGGTTTAGAGCTGTTATCAGATTCTCAAAGGTAATCCTAATTCATAAAAAGGTGAAGAAGTACTGTTCTGACAAACTATCAGAGACCAAATCCTTCTCAAAACCAGTTTACACTGGAGAGAACCCCATCCACAGAACATTGGTTATCAACCTTTTATCAGCTAAATAAAGGCCAGGACCCAGGAACCATTATTGAAACAGCAGCCTTTACAGGGGTCTTTTTGTGTCTGAAGTCATTTTAATTTTCTTCTCCATATTTTTTCTTTTTAAATTCATAAAAACAACACCTAATCTATCATGAAATAAGCTGTGGCCTCCTGTGTGTCTGGAGCCCAGAAGAGATCAAAGCAGGCCAATGACAATCAGGCCCACATGCCTAAGGCCCATTTAATGTATATTAATATTTCTCTTTCCTATTTCCTTTTTATTTCTTCTTTACTGAAATTCATTCACACAGGGAAGATTTTGATTAAAACAGACACAAAGTTTCATAGATATAAGCGGAATAAATACTAATGCTGTATATCAAATATACTTGTGGGCTTCATAATTTAAAAAAAAAACAAAAAACCTATCTTTTTTTTTTAAGATTTTACTTGTTTGACAGACAGAGATCACAAGTAGGCAGGCAGAGAGAGAGGAGGAAGCAGGCTCCATCCAGATCATGACTTGAGCCAAAGGGAGAGGCCCCAACCCACTGAGCCACCCAGGCGCCCCCAAAAACCTATCTTCTGACTCCACCACCCCTCACCTCACACTGCTGGCACTGGGTATCACTCCTTTCCTTCTTCCCTCTCAAAACCCTCACACAGAAGTGGGAGAAAGTTGACAACCCAAAGATTCAGAATCAGAAGGGAGAGGAGATCATGAGGTTAAGCCATTAATGGGACCTCATTATAAATTCCTGGAGATGTGGGGCTTTTCCAGAGAATTATGACATGGCAATATTGTCTGAAAACTGAAATGGGTAAGTTGAATTTAACAAACTGCAATGAAAGATCCTGGAGAAGAGAAACCATGGCCAGCTCACCCTGGGCAGCAAGCAGTCCATCCACATTTATTCCCAACGATACAGCAATTTAGGGAGCAGAGCCAAGAACAAAGCAGGACATTGAAAGGCACATGTAGTCAGCGCCCCCAAGACTGCGTCCTGTGGCCCCTCCCAAATCAATGTTCAGCCACCCTACAGTCAAAGAGACACGGATGAAATGAAATCCGAAAAGTAAAAACTGCGACAGAACAGTGGTTGAGGGCAAGTAAAGAAAACTGAATCATGCCACACTGGAAGTGATTGCAAAGGGGAGAAACCGGGGGCCAAAATGCCGGTGAGGCCAAATTTCCTCTATCAACATCCACTGAGAAGGGGGAAGGGAGGGAAACTCAGATTTCCCAGCAGTGTGGCAGGTCTTGGCACAGCCTCCCTTCCCCTGCCGAACTTCCACAAATAAACATTCAGAGCAGAAGGGACGGATTTGCTTCTCAGCAAGATTTCAAAGCTGTGCTCCAGAGTCAGAGAGAAAACAGGAAGGACCGCAGAGGGAGGAGGGGGAGGGGCCTTCGTGCCCTGGGCCAAATCAGATGGGAAACGTCCCAACCCCTCACCCGAAACTGACATACCATTTTTACGAGGTGTGAAATGTTTCAGGTAGTGTTGGCTGGCATGATACATGATACCGATACCGTGGGCCCCCAGGCCGCGCTGCCGGTTTTCCAGCTGGGGGCGTCAAGTCCAAGGGGACCACAGGTGAAGGCAAGCTCAGCCACGCCGACCAAGAGTGCCTACAGCTCCTCAGAGAAAAAGCCAGGCACCTGACAGCCCACCTAGATACTCCCACCCCCAACCCACGCATCCAGTGCGCGTGCGCGCCTGCGTGCCTGTGCGCATGCCCCAGCAGGCACGTGCGCTGGGTGTGCGTGAGTGTACGTATGGGGACGGATGGGGTGGAGTGAGGCCACGGGGACTGTGCTGGGATTATTTGAGGATGAGAACACTGGCTTCTGATCTCCATGGGGCTGAGGGAAAACACAGCTGGCCCCAGGTGGTGCTAACAGCTAAACCCTCCTCTGGGATCCCCTCAGCTCCGAGGGCCAGGTCTAGAGGTTGCACTCCCACCCACCTGGGACCCAGCTCCTTCCACAGCGGGACCCAGGGCCATCACCCCAGTTTACTGACATTGCCCCTCTTTGTTAATGAGCACTGCCTTGGCATTTAATAAAACCTTATTTGCACACTGGTATACATGCATATGAGAAACAGTCCAGGAGAACAGAAGGCACCGCATTCCGTGGTACTGGAGCTAAGCGTGGCTGCCGGCCAACCAGCTGCAATAACAGTCTAGTCCAGAGAGGCCCCCGCCCCTGGCCTCTGAGCTGCCGCTGCTTCCCCGATGTCCCTCTCAATGTCCCTCTCCCAGGGTCTGAGGATCTTCCATGTACCTCAGGGTTGTTCTGAAAATGCGGATAAGATGTTACAGGAGTGATAAAAGCAAAAATCCTGTCTTTATGCCTGCAGTTTCTTTTGGGTTTCCTTATTAGCAATTTTTAAAAAATGTTTAGCCACTCTGTCCACTTGTCAAATGAAGAAGCACATTTTAAGGGCAACAGAAAGGGTGGCCATCTTCTTTGCTTGTGCTCCATGGATCCTGTCTTGGTCTGGTCTTTCCCCACAGAGATGAGCAGGAGCAAGAAGAGGGTAGGTAGCAGTAGTCCTGCTGGGTTTTCCCCTCCAGGCTATCTCTGGGGTACACACTGTCTTTGTTAAGAGAATGGCAGGGAGGATGAGTCCACAGCACCTTGGTCTCATGGGTGATCAAATGAAAGTGCTTTGAGGTCTTGGTGGCATTTGGGATATTATTTTGATTGGTATATGGAAACTGAGACTGTAAATCAACCTCCCATGTTCTAGGTCAGTGATTCTCAACCTGGGAGCCAAACTCCTATGTTCTAGTTTAGTGAATCCAACCCGGCTGGACATTAGAATGATCTGGGAAGCTTTTAAAAAACACTAAAGGCCCATGGAGTCAAAATCTCTGGGGTTTGGGGACAGGCATTGGTAGTTTTTAAAAGCTCTTCAGGTGGTTCAGTGTGCAGCCAGGCTGGGAACCACTGCTCCAGCACCCAACGTCATTGGTGTTTGGTGTTTCTAACACCAACTGCCATGACATGGCCTTTTTGCTTTTCTCAAGCTAAGAGTTCAGTGAAGGTGGTAGGGTCATGGTTGGAGTCTCAGCCTCAGCACAGTGCCTGCGCCTTAAAGGTACCTGGGTCAGGTTTGAGGGCATGAACTCATGAACAGTGAGCAAGCACATGGGCTGTGTCTCAGGTCAGTAAGGGCCACCAGCCGAAGTTCTCTGGTTCCTGAACTCTAGCACTTGTAGAAGGAAAGATTTTCTGGTCTTTCTTCTGTGATAAGCATTCTGAAGCCAGTGATCTGAGCTTGGTTCCAGCCCCTCATGGAAAGTTTTGCCCAAGTCTCCCTTGATCCTGCTACAGCCAGAACTGTCTTTCTGGTATGGCCAGCCATACTCCAAGGCTACATTTTCTGGCACCAGCAGCTGAGGCACTTCAAAAAGAGATGCACAACCCTGCCTTTTTTCTATCGCCCAGGGGATTGCACGACCCTGGTGCCTAGGGACATTAACACCTCTGCCCACACAGGTACTGGTCCCTGGCTTTGCTGCTGTTCAGCAGCCCAGCATAAGGGACCTTTATTACCTTACTCACTCTTATGATTCTGAAAACAAACCAAGCAGTACGTATAAAATTGACTTCCTTTTGGAATTTTGGACAGAGACATTTGAACCACAGGCCTTTTTATTCTCCCTACATCTGGGGTCCTGGGCTCTCACGGGTGATGGCTTAGGTAAGTACTAACCCCTCTTGCCATTCTGGAGACCCACCCTGATGAACTGGGAACGTTGTGGAGGAATGTTCCAAGGGCAAGTCACGTTTTGAAAGGAATCAAGTGTGGACTCTGCCAGAAACTGAGGGCTCTTGTTTTATTTTTGTTGTTGTTTTTAAAAGCCTTCAACTTTCTTTTTAAGATGAGCTGAGAGTGGGTTTTCTGGGACTTGAGAGAGCAACCATAAAAAGGCAAAACACGAATTCCTGAACCAAGTTCTCATGATTGACATACCCTATAACAGTTTCAGAAATTAAAATGGCACAAGAAAAAAACAATTGGATCCTAGAAACATTTTATAATTATAGAAACAATATGTATATTTTTACATATGTCATTTTCTCTGAAGAATTTTAGTTTTGAGTGTTTCTGAAAACATGGCCTACAATGACCTCCATTGGAACCACCTAAGGTTAACAGGGCAGATGCTGGGCCTAGCCCAGACCTCCTGAATTGGTTTCCAGAGATGGCAATTTGGAATTTGCATCTTTTACCAGCTTCTCTCATGATGCTCATACACTCTGAAGCGTAAGAACTGCTATTGTTCACCTCCTTTTTATAATTCCTTCTAATCCTTCTAGCAAAAGAGGAAGTATTGTCAGGTCCCAAGAAGTGTATCTAAGATGCAGTTCTAGAACACGGAGTTGAACTAGATGAGGGTGTTACAACTTTTTGAAACTATGAAATTTTCTGTTATTCTTTTCTACCCAGAAACAGCAACCTCTGTGGTCAAGACCAGACCCAGAGTGTGAAGCTCTGATGTATTGAAATTTATTTAATGATTGCATCTATTTTTTTTTATGTATCTCTTCCTGCCATTCTATAAAGTATTGTATTTGTTACATAGATGAGCAATGGGGCCAGCAAAGGTCAACTGTCTTAGAAAATAGTAGGACAGGCAGTCAAATCAGGCCTCCTCCTTTCCACACCGCTAGAGGTGGTGGAGAGGATTTATCCCACACTGGGAAGGACTCAGACCTGCCACAACTGCATAACTAATAGTGAACCTAAAGTGACTCCTGGGTGTCTGGGCCGCTGCTCTAAAAATATTATTGGTAAAGATTCCTTAGGTCTTTGGAGCCTGGAGCTTCCTCAAGAACTGTCTTGAACACCAGGCTCATGCCCTCCTGATCGTCAATTCACGAGTCCCCGATGACCTGCCATCAGATCGCCCTGCACCCAAGAATTACCTTCCAAGGGGTCAGCAGCTAAATACCTCCCTTACCACATGGAAGAGCTTGAAGAAGTCCACGTTGGCATACAGAGTGTCTTCCACCCACTGCAGGGTGCCCTGGGAGAGGGAGCACATGGCATCACGCACTGTCTGTGCCCCATGGCGCTGGCTAAAGATTATGAAGCGTCTCAGGAGGGTCTCACTGCAGGCGATGTCCTTCAGCATCAGGTCTGGGACTCCGTGAGCAAACTGCAGGGAGGAGAAGCAACACTGGAAACCTCCCTGGGTAGGAGAATCCCAGCTACCCCAAAGATGGCCACATCCTAACCCAGAGACACTGTGAATGCATTATGTTGGAGGGCAAGGGGAATTGGGATTGCAGATGAAATTGAGGGTCCGAATCAGCCAACTTGAAGATAAAGAGGTTATTTTGGATTATCTAGGTGGGCCCAATGTGATCACAAGGGTTTTATTTTTTATTTTTTATTTTTTTTAAAGCTGGTGGAAGAGGAAGTAAGAAGAAAAAAAATGGCAAACTAATGTGACATGAGAAAGACTTGATTGACCACTGTGGGCCTTGAAGATGAAAGGTGGCCACCAGCCAAAGAGCGTGGAGAGTCTCTGGAAACTGGAAATGGATTTCCCTCTGGATCCCCCAGGAAGAAATGAAACTCTG
Source organism: Lutra lutra (assembly GCF_902655055.1). NCBI lineage: Eukaryota > Metazoa > Chordata > Mammalia > Carnivora > Mustelidae > Lutra > Lutra lutra. Next base: position 117,155,481 of record NC_062281.1, on the reverse strand, counting down.
TCAACACCTGGACTTTTAGACTTCTGATCTCAAGAACCATAGAGAATACATTTGTGTTGTTTTAAGCCACTAAATTTGTGGTGGTTTCTTGCAGCAGTCACAGCAAATTAACGCACTCCCAAGCCTCATTTCATCAGAGAGCCACTTAAAATATGAGCTTTCTGTTCTCAGCATAATGCTAAGGTACCAACAGGACCTTTTCCCCTGAAGCTAAGGACAGGTAGTGGCTAGAATGGATTTAGAGTGATGGCAAATGACCAGCCTCCGTTCTCCTTTCTCAACAGATTTAACCAATAAAAATCCTGGATACCCAGTTAAATTTAAATTTCAGATAAACAGTGAACAGCTTTTAGTACAGGTATGTCCCAAATAGGGTCCAAATTAGACATACTTATGCTAAAAATTATTCATTTATCTAAAATGCAAACCAAAGTGGGCATCCTGTATTTATTGGGTCACACCCAACTGCTGGCTAGCACAACCTCTAGCTCCTGTGGAGCTCATGGACAATCACTCTTGGACTGAATCATAGTCCCTGTGATGGCCTCAGAGACCAAGGAGGCCACAACCCTAGCCAGAGATCCTTGGCCACCTAGTATATAACTGGCCTCTTAGAGTCTTGGACTCCCAACCCCCGAGTACCATGAACAGGTTCATGGCCTTCCCTGGCCTCTGTAGTCTCCCCAGGGCTTCTGATGACACAGTTCTCAGGGTAACCCCGATGACGCCAACCCCACCTCCCACTAAATGAGGTCACAGCTGACACTGGGTTGGTGTGGACTCCATCAATCTCAGGGGATTGTAACCCAGCTCACGTTCCAACAGAGCTTTCCTGTTTTGCCCACACATTGCATCACAGCCCCAACCCTAATCCTGGCGTCTAAAACATTCTGAGGTGGAGGGAATCAATGAGCTCACTTTGTCCAAACCTCGAATATTCTAGGGGAGAAAAGTGATGGAGGAGAAATTACACAGCAGGCTAGTGGGAAAGCTGGAACATCATGAAGGTCCCAGCTCCTTCTTTCACAAAGTGACTCATTCATTCAATGCCCATTCACTGAGTCCCTTTCTGCAAGGACTAGAACAGTTACGGGGGATACAGAGAATAAGGTGAGTTTTCTGCTCTCCAAGCTGCTTACTGGCTGGCTGGACATGCAGGCATTTAAAGAGTGGTAAGTGCTAAATTGAACGTAGTGAAACCAGAGCACAGAAGAGGGAGTGTTAAGAACAACCAGCGTTTTTCCAGTGTTTCCTGTGTGCCAGGCACTGTTTTTGTGCTTTACATATATTAATTTTTTTTTTACCCCCATAACAATCATAGGCACTTTTACTGTTTCCATTTTATAAATGAGGACACAGAGGCACAGAGTGGTTGTTTAACTTGCTCGAGGTCACACAGTTAACTGTGTAGCCTTGCTGAGATTTGAACCCAGAGCTTGTGCTTCATCACTACCCGTTAGCTCTTTGCTGAGTAAGGAAGTGGAAGTGGGCAAAACAAAGAAGGGAGGGTTTATGAATGATTTCACCAGGGAGGCAACACTTGAGCTGGGCCTTGAAGCAAGTCCAGGAGTTTCAAGGCTGGGCTTGGGGGATGGAGTGAGTGATGAGCCAAACAACTATTCCACTCTCATCGGCTAACAATTTCCTAGATGGGGAGAGGGGGATCTCTGGTACCAGGCAGAGAGAACCCTGGAGGGGCACGCAGTCCTGATGAAGAACAAAATCCCATGTTTGCTGAGACTAAGCACAGAACTGTAAGCGCCATGTGGCTATTTAAATTTAATCAACACTAAATAATATTTAAAATTCAGTTCCTCAGCTACTGTGGCTAACAGTGGAAACCACTATGGAAATGGCTAACTGCCGGGCTTGAAAACGGTGAGCCCCCTCCATTGTGGAGGAAAACAGTGGTGGATGGTGCTGGTAAGGAGTGGCACAACTGGATGGAGGCCTGAGACAGAGATGGGGAAGCAGGTGCAGCTAGCGACCATGCTGAGAAGCAGGGAGGGCATAGGGCCCAGAGGGAGCTGGGACAACAGGACCAGCCTCTTCCAGCAGCAGGAGCTCTGTGGTTCCTCTTAAGCTCTGACATTTGCTAATCAGGGAAGCACCAGCTAATCAGAGGGAGCAACCCTATACAATAGCACAACCCAGTGACACTGGCCCCTTACCCCCACATGAAAGGCTCAGCTCTGATGCCAACAGCATAGCAACTGAGACCCAAATGTCCCGTCAGTGAGGAGCTGGAAAGAAATTTCCCCTAAATTCCTGCCCTTATCTCCATCTCCCTTTTATTACCAACTGGAAGTCATCACGGGCATTTCCAGGACTTGAGTTTTATGAGCTAAGAGAAAGCAAAGCGGAGAATGAGCTGTGGATGCTGGCCTGCCAATCCCCCGCCCTGCCCCCACCCAGGTGGGAGTGGGAAGGAGAGTGGAGCAGGGCAGCCAGGTCTGAGTTCAAGGGCCTGGGCAATGCAGCTCTCCAAAGGCTCTGACACATTGTCTCAGGGCTGACCCTCAGTTCCCCTCATGTGGTTTCAGGGGAAACCTCACAGTCTAAGAAGCCAGAAAAGCAGGTATGGGTTTCTTCACCACGCTGCAGGGGACCAGCCCGAAAACCCCTTTGGACAGAGCCAGCCCTGCCCAGGCGTCTGTGGTACTCCCTCCCTCCTCTGGGTGCAGACTTTTATCTCAGTACTGACACAGGCCCTGAAATTCTCTGTTTATGTCTCAGTCTCCCCTGGAGTCTGGAGGAGGTGCAGACCTGGCCAGGAGAGGCGGGAGGGGTGTCTGCACTGTTGGGCCCTGCTTATCTTGCATTCTCACTTTGTTCATCACGCCAGAAACCCGCATGCCCAGGAGGCTGGGCAGGAGCCCCTGAGGCCCAGAATTCCCACAGATGGGGAAAGTCATGTCAGGGGTTTTAAAAACACTCTGGATACATATAGGAGATTATGAAATGCATGAGACAGATTTTGGGGGGCATAGGTCAGAGAGTGCAGTGGGGACAGTAGAAGGAGCTTGTCTGGCACCGAGAAGAAAACGTGCAGGCAATCAGAGGTCTGTAGCCAGGGGAAGAGCAGCTCCGTGCACTCACACACTGCGCATGCGCAGCCCATTTCTCACCCTGGAACTCTTCTCCCAGCGCTTCCCACAGCTGCCTTCTGCTTAGGCAGGTGGGCTCAGATACCATCTCAGCAGGAAGGCCTTCCCTGACCATCTCATTTCAGTCTGCCTCCATCCCATGCCTCCTAGACCCTCCCTAACACCCAGCCCTGCTAGATTTTCCTCTCAGCACCTATCTTGACCCGGAAACACTCCATACATATCTTTGCTTATTTGATGATCACCTGCTGTCCCCGCAGGACTGTAAGCTCCCAGAGTCCAGGGTTTGCCTATGTTGTTCACACTGTATTTTAGTACCTAGAATGTCCCTGAATATTTGGTGAATAACGTGAGTAAACCTCAGTTTCCTCAGTTCTAAGAGGATTCTGAACCATGTGTTCTCCGAGGTTCTTTCCAGTTATACAAATCTGAGTTGTTTGAAGTGCTGCCAGGATGGGTTGCTTCATAATCCTATGCCAGGAAGGCTCGTTATTTCAACTGACCACCCCCCCCCCCAGGTATTTTTCTGAATATTTGGAACAAATCATGGATTTTGAACATGAAAGCAAGAAGGAAAAATAATGCAAGGTCTCCCCTGTTTTTTCTCAGGCTCAGGGCTCACCCCTCCCCTCCAAGGGCCAGTGATAGCCACCTACCTGTTCTGGACGAACTTGGGAGTTGACCAGAAGGTAGACAACTGAGTCAGACAGGCCAATGTTTCTCGTGAGAAATAGTGTCAGTGTTTCTTCATCTTTTAGGACATCCCGAATTCGTATCCCTCTTCCTGTATATGAATGAAAGAACAGGGTGTCAAATGGGGAATAAGTCAAAAAAGGGAGAACATGTAGAACATGTTGGAAGCATTTCTAATCAGCTTTCAGCAGAAGGTTCTGTTCTTGGGTTCCATGGGAGATTGGAGGTCAGGACTCCTGCCGCTAGGCTGTCACCAACACAGTCACAGCATTTACTGATGACGCAGCCAGGCAAAACTTAGTGAGGAGGCACAAAAAGTGGAAGAAGTTAGCTCAGGACAGGGGAGAGGTCATCAGCTGCGTTGTAGAGTTGGTCTAGAACAGCGACTCTCAACCAGATGAGGGTGAGGAAGTACAGTGGGGTAATTTTGTCACCCCTGGGAACATTTGGCAATGTCTGAAGGCATTTTTGGGTGCTGCAACTGGGGAGGTGCTACTGGGTAGAGGCCAGGGATGCTGTAATACATCCACAATGGACAGAATAACTCCCTCCCCACTACAAAACAAAGAACCATCTGGTCCAAAATATCATTAGTGTCAAGGCTGTAAAAGCCTAGTGTAGAATGAGAGGACATACATGCCGTGTCCACACTGTGTTGTCGTGGGTTAAAGGGCTCTTCCCGGCATTTCTGTCATCTTAGCTGAGACTCTAAGCTTGGGGTATTGACATAGACTAGGAGAAAGGGGCCTGTTTGGGGCAAGAAAAGCTTTAGGAGGGAAAGAGGAGATGGTCTATTGCCTGGACTTAGAATTTTGTGCCTTGATCAGCCCCAGTCACATTCTCCCTGGCTTTCCTCGGGACATACTAAAAGCAGAAATTTTTTATAAGGAGGAATAAAGGACTCCTGGCTATTAAGGTGACCCCGAGGCAAGTGATTTAATGCTTTGTGTCTGTACTTTGCATACCTCACAGGGATATTGTGAGGGTGACTTGGGCTAAGGACTGTGAAGTGGCCAACTCCCAGGCCTAAAAACATGGGCCCCCTCCATAGATGCTTGTTCTGATTGTATTACTATTTTGACGCCTCCCAGGAGCTTCATCCCCAGGCTTACCATCCCCACTACCTGCTTACAGGGCCAACACTCAACTTCAAGTGGGCCACTGCCACAGTTCACAGGGTGCTGGCCAGCAAAGATGCTTACAGGCCCAGATACTTGGGAAATCATTTCAACATTAACGGAAAACATCTGGGTTTCATGAAAGTGCCCATGTGTACATCCCAACTCCCCCAGGAGCCTGGCTGACTACTTACCTCTTAGTTCTCCTTTGTCTAACTCTAATTATCCAGTGCTCCTGCTCCTTCCTGCTCCTAATACCCCAGCACCCCATCTCCTCTCCCCCAGATTCTCCCTTTACCAGGCAGCCAAGAGGCCTACCTACTCCCCTGAGTGCTTGACAGCCTTCCCTTCTGTCTTCAGGTTGTGTGCTTCCCTGAAGGGCCTGGTCCAGATGGAGGTTGCTGCTCATTTCCTCCTCAAAGGGGATGGGTCAAGCCAGGGACCTGCCCATGTAGCTAGGGCAGGGACAACAAGCCCTGAGTCTCCACTGTCGTCTCCACTGTCGTGAGACAGACTCTGAGGAGTTGTGTTACCAGCCAGTGTTACCACCTTTCCCACGGGGAAAGCCCAAAGGCTTCTGGGAAACCAGAATATAGGAGGGATCCCAGGAGCAGGAGGGGGTCTTAAAGGGGCTGCTCTATTTTATTCTTGCCTTCCCCTTTTTCTGGTAACATAAGTCTTGTCATCTTCCAAACCCAGCTTCCTTTCTTCCTTCTGCTGGACCCCAGCTCGGTCATTCTTCTTTCTCACAATCACTTCTTCATAGTCAGCATTATGTCCTAAACTGGCCTCAGGGGCACCCTGGACACACACACACACACACACACACACACACACACACACATACACGAGTCTCTGGAGAGGAGGGGCCTAAGGACCCTGCTTTCATTTTATCCTTCATCATGCTAGCAATGCTGGGCGCACAGAGGTAAGCCCTTGAGGACACCTCTCTCTGACACGCAGCATGAGAGCCTGACGTGGAATCAAGGCCTCGGTGAGCACCTGTGGAATGACAGGAGGCACCCAATAAATACTTGTGGTTGTGACCTGAGAGTCGGCAACCCATTTGACTGTTTGTCAATTTGTTATTCTTTAACTCACTCGCCTGACCTTGCCTAAGAATATCTTGCTGGGGAGGGAAGCCATTCCCCCCACCTCACCCAGGTGACCGGACTGCTGTGGCCCTACGGGGGAAGGGGCAGGAGCATAGTGGTTCCACAGAGAGGGGTGGGGGTCGCCCTGTAGTGAGAGTGTGGGGCCCAAGATGTAAGAGGTGGCTGATACCAGACAGAAGCTCCACTAGACTCCCAAGGGAGAAATGTGAACTGGGGGCCCGAGGAAAGAAAAATAAATTTTGTTTAAAATGTGGTTCTTCTTGTTCGCTTCCCTGGGAAGAGGTTGGGGGAGGGGGCTGCTGAGGCCTGCGGAGCCGAGGGGAGCTGAGGGTTGGGGTGGGAGAGAAGCCAGGAGAACGTGTGGGGCTCGTGGGAAGAAGGTGTCTGAAGATGATTGAGAGACCACAGTGCTTGCTTGGAGCTGAGAGGGGAGGGGGCTTCACGTCTGGTGTTTTACCATTAATCCTCCCTTGGGGAGAATGCTGTACAACAGGTTTGCTAGGAAAAGAAAAGGCCACCTGGGTCAGCCATCGGCATACTTTCCCAGGTGACTGGAAACTGACAGGCAAAAGCACATACCAATGACAGCCGCCCACCTCGTTCTCCAAGGCTTTACACTCCACTGGGGCTTTGGGCCGAGGATTCAGTGTTGACAGTGAGCAAGTCCCCAAGTGACCCTGGGATGGACCCTGAAATAGTCTGCCATCCTGATGGTGGATATTTGGATAATCTTAGATGCCTGGCCTAGAATTCCTTCAGAGACTTTGGGGATGGCCCCCTGTCCCCTCTTATGACCACCAAGGTCAGGGGTGCTGTGGAATCTTTGTTCCCAGCCCCCAGAATCCTTTGGGGAGCCTTGGCTGACCTTTTCCCACCCTGTCTCTCCACACCTCTGAAGCTGCTCTCCTTTAGAGAACTTCCCTCCACAGACTGAAGGCCAGCAGAAGGAACCACCTGTATGCCAATTCAAAACTAGTCCTGTGTTGAGGTTGGGAAGCTGAGACTTTGGTTCTCATATACACACTGTAAAGACCGCAGAGAAATTGTGGTTTAAAATGATTTCCTTTACATGTCCTCCCAGCTGGACTCCATCTGACAATGAGACAACAAAATGAAATGTCTGCCTCATTCCAGATCCCACAGGATGAATGAGGTAGGCAATCACTCCAGGGGTTAGACAGCCCATGTTCTCATCTGCTTCTTTAATCCTGGAAAACAGTGCTTTCCGGTTGCTGCCTCTCCCCTGTTTCTCTTACTACGAAAATTCTGCTTGTGCTCACACCTTAGAAGGTCCTCCAGCTTGAGCTGAGTAAACTCTTCTATCCAGGGCAGCAAAGAAGGTCATGTTTATAATCTGGTTTGTAGAATATTACTACCTAAAGTCCATGTGTTACTATTTTGGAGAGAATTAAAATGTAATGAAGTCATCTCAACATGCTCTCTGAACATACTCCTGTCCTTCATCGTTCCCATAGGGAGAGAAGGGAAAAGGTGGCCAGGTGGGAACAGGATAATATTTTCCTAAGGATAATTGCCCCTCTGGACTGTTCTATTCTCTTGAAGCCCCCCCTACATCCCTCCACCACCCTCCCCAAGGTGTGGTCACTGTTCTTTCTGTCCTTTCACCTCTGCTTTGGGAGCCCTCAGCGTGGGTACCTGCTCTGATCCATCTCTCCAGCTGCATGGGTGAGGACCCCTGGAGGGCTGATTCTTACCATTCTCCCACTTCTCTTGTTCAGAACCCTGAACAGGAATCATTCTATCCAGTCCCTCTGTCCCCTTGGTAGACCCCTTGCTCATCCCTGTCATCCTCTGAGGTCATCCTGAGAGTCCCCACTGCCCCTCTGTCCTAGCAACATAGGATGCATGCAGGACCTCTTCACTGCTTCTAAGCTCCAAGCCTTGACAGTCTTCCCCCACTGGTGGTCATGTCTCCCCTGCAGGACTGCAGAGACCCCTAGATTTCTGGCAGGGCTTTCTCCCTCCCAGCTGCTCATCTGCCCTCCTGGGGATGGTGGAGGGTTAGTGGGGGGAGGCTTCCAGCTGGTGCCCAAGCCTCTTCCACGTCTGGCCCTCACTGCTCCTGAGCCCAAGTGACTGTCCTACCCTGGTAACTATCTCCCCTACCTGCCCACACAAATAGTTTCCCAACAGCCTGGCTTCTTGGTCTCTCGGTATCCTTATCAGCTTAACCTTCACTTCTGCCTGCTTCAGCCACCCCGGCCATACCCAGGGGCTCCTTCTCCCTGCTCCTGCCTACCTTTGAAATCCTGGATCTGCAGAGCTCACTCTTTGACCACAGTCATCAAGCCCTCTATCCCGCTCAGCACACCAGTCCTTAAACAGGACTGCAGAACTCCCAGGGGCCTCTGTTCCCTTGTCCCCTGACCTTCCCCAGGCCATTTCAGTACTTCTGGTTTCCCCATCCATCCTTCCACTGCCTGGACCCGATGCCTGTTTTCCAGTCACCACCCTAAAGTCCTTGCCTCCTGGACCTTCTGTAGTACCTCCCTAAAACCCCCAGCCCCGTATCATCTCCCTCTACATCTGCTGTGCCTCAGGGCCCGGGACGCTAAATATCCCTGGAAGAAATGGAATGATCGTGCATATTTACGCCATGGTAAACATACACATTCTGACCTCTCTGGCCCCTTACTTGGCTTTGCTTCCACGCAGTCCTGGTTAGCTCACTCTCTAGTGCTCCATGAAAATACTCCCACACCTTTCCCTTTACCCTTTTCCTCCTGCTTCCAGAATTAACCTAGCCTCATCCTTCCCAGAATGCAACCATTCCAGCATTCTCCTTTCTGAGTCTAGACTTGCCTGGAACGAGAACTTTCCTGCCCTCCTCAACTTCCTAACTCTTAAGCTGATAGAAAGAGGAGTCCTCACCAAGGTGAGCTTCGTGCCACCTCTATTATCTTTCCCCACCAAATCTCCTCTTTCCTGTGCCTTTGGTCTCTCTGACAGGTAAGGCAAGGGAGAGGCAAGTGATGGATGAGAAGGAGCAAGCCCAGCATACCCGCTACTCTCTCGGGGTGAGTCCGGAGGGTGTCCATGAGTTGAGACAAGGTTTGAAGTTCCTTCCAAACATGGCCAAGGTTCTGCCTCTCTGGTGCCTTCATGATGAGTTCTTGAAAATCTCTAAACACCCTCGCCAAGCTGTAAGAAAGACAAAACTTCATTAGCAAAGATATTGTCATTTTCATAATAGTAATAATACTGCTTGCTAGTTTTGGAGACCCTATATGTTTGCCCTAGCTATGACATTACGTATCCTTTTAATACCACCAAGGCCAAAGGAGAAGAGGCTATTTCAGCTTCATTGTACAAATAGGCTAATAGGGTGGGTGAGCATTTTGTTCAGTTTTCCAGCTTCAGCAGGGCCAAGTCACCTCTTAACCCCATGCTCTATGTCTCTCCTGCCCAGAGAAGCCTTCAGCAGGCTGACATTTGAAGATGGTACTGGAGGTTCTTCCCAGAGGTTGCCACTTCTCTGAGACCTCACCTGGCCAGCCATTCATAGGCATGGACAGCCATGCTTAATCCACAAGTTCCTCCCTATAAGTGGGCACACACACACCCATACACACTCACATGCTCTCTGCCATGGCTGACCGGATGAGGAAAATGAAGTTGAACCAATCATCTCTGTTCCCAGGAATTTGAATTGTTTTGAAAGATGTCCTTCCAGTTGCCCAAGGCAAGGTGCTCTGAACTGGGCAACCAGAGCCAGCATGGGCATTGAGAAGCAGGGACATTGGTTGGTGGAGAGAGGTAAATATAGCTGTTGCACAGACAAAGGGACAGAGGCTGAACTCTGCAGGCCCAGAGAGGAGAGAGCAGGTCTGCGGCCATCCAGCAACTGTCCCACCCCTCCTGAGGCCTGCCTGACTTCCCCTGGCTTTGCAAGAAGGTCTAGTGTCCATATCATCTATCTCCCTCTAGGGCTACAGCTTGTTGGAATGGGCTTCTGTGGCTTGCAGGCAAAAGAGCCTTGAATAAGCCAGTATTTCACCTATAATGAGGGTGCGAAATGTGAAACCTGGATTTCCTGGTTCTAATGCTGAGTACAGCTGGAGTCAGAAGCCATCCTTCCCCAATTCCCTCAGGTTCTAGATACCACCAGTGCCAGTCTGTCCAAAGCCCCAGCTAGCCCCCACTGAGGTGTCTTCCAGGCTCCCTGATCCCTCTGGGCGACCCCACGCCATCTCTATGGATGGGGAAGTGTTCCTTCTCAAACCCCTCGAGGGGACTCAAGCTGAAGTTAGAGATTGCAAGTTAGAGCCTCCAGGAACTGTTTGCAGCCCTGCACTCCCAGCTAAAATGTCACCTTCCTGACAGTCTCAGGAAGACAGATGCTCCCTCTTCCATCTTTTTATATTCCAAAGATTGGCAAACAGATATGTATTACAGGCTTACAGGGCATAAGTCTCTATCAGGACTACCCTACTCTGCCAGGATAGGGTAAAAGCAATCAGAGTTTGCTCCCAGTGGGGAAGGCTACCTCTGAGCATGGGGCTGACTTGTCAAGTGTCCCTTTTCTTGAGTCAAATGCGGGTTTGTCCCAGGGGAATTATACGCAGAGCTACTTTAAGGGGGGAAACAAAACAAAACAAAACAAAACTGGAGTAACCCAGTATCTTGTTTCCATCTGACCTGGTGTTTATATAAGCACAGTGAAGCCCACTCCCAAACGAGCCTTGTTGATGTCCCTCAGGTAAACTCAAGATCAGCCCAGGGGTGAAAGATGACACTGTGCACATTCTTGAGCCTCTATCTCTAGGACATGCTCATATCATGTTCTCCCACCTCCTGCTCTGAAAGGGAATTTCAAAGATAGATTCTTTTCTTATGGGATTTGACTTAAAAATAGACCCCAGAGGAGAGGTCATTAACCTGAAGTCCTCAAGTACCCAGAAATCTTATGCACAATGTAATGCTTTATGTGTGTGTGTGTGTGTGTGTGTGCATGTGTGTCCATTTTGGGGGAAAGAGGGGCCATCGGGTTTCATCAGCTTCTACGAATGGTCTTTAACCACCCCCAGGTTTAGAACCAATGCCCTCAAACCCTATCCTGAGATTTGGGGCATCTCAATACTTACATGGAGTTGTTATAGTTTGACACAGTTCCAGGAGATTCTCCTGGGGTGGGACTTTGAAAACAAGGATTGTTCACATTGCAGAATATCCCCTGGAGCCACGGCAACATTCCTGCTGAGGGCATCGCCTTGTTGGGAAAATGGCCTTGAAGACAGGAAATGAAGACAAGGAATTACTTATGGAAACCATGCGGGATGCTGCTTCTAGTTGCTGGGCCTCTGCAGGAAGGAGCCCAGCCCTCAGGGGTTTCTTTCATTCATCAACATTTAAGAAGCAGGAGCATCTAATATATGCCAGGCCATGTGCCCAGTGCTGGAGACAGGGTCTCTCCTCTCAAGCTCCCCATGCAGTGGGGTGATAGACAATTGATGGAGGTGTGAAGGGCAGCGCGGAAGGGGAATAGAGGGGGGTATGGTGGAGGGATATTAGCTCAAGATGGCTCCACAACATTGCTCAGATGCTTTAGGAAGTGAGGTTCACCTGCTCCTTCCACAACTGTTTTTATGAGCACATACCCCAAGCACACAAGAAGGTTGCAAGTTATGGGCTCCTTTAGCAGTGGTGGTGGGGGGATGATGGGTTGGGGAAAAGAGGGGGCAGGAGGAACAAGGTAAATAAACAAGAGTTTGATAGACAGGAGACTGATCCAGAACTTGGGGCTTAAAACTCATGAACAAAAGGGAGAAGAGTAAAAATAGGGCACTGAGGAGCACCTGGGTGGCTCAGTGAGTTAAAGCCTCTGCCTTTGGCTCGGGTCATGATCCCAGGGTCCTGGGATTGAGCCCCACATTGGGCTCTCTGCTCAGCAGGGAGCCTGCTTCCACCTCTCTCTCTCTGCCTGCCTCTCTGTCTACTTGTAATCTCTGTCTGTCAAATAAATAAATAAATAAATAAATAAATAAATAAATAAATCTTTAAAAAAAAAATAGGGCACTGAGAATTTTCGTATTGTTCCTGAGGTCTGCACATCAGCTACCTAGAGGGAGAAGATGTCATCCTCGCTGGAAACCAGGAGCAGAGAATAAAAGGGACATTCACAGGCTCATCCCAGGATACCTCTGGGATCCAAGAAATAATATATTACTACACATGGCTGTGTACTACCCCTTCTCATTTTTGTCCAGCACTGTATATATCAATTCCCTAAACTGGTCTCCAGAATATTTTAGGGAACCCATTTATAATATGCTCCCTTTAAAACTAGTAAGAGTTTAGGTATAGAAAAAAAAAAAGAATCAACAAAAACAAAAACTAATTTCACAATTCTTCAGGAACCACATACAAGTATTTGCAAAGATGTAGGATTAAAAAGTTCATTTGTATCATGCGGATGAATCTGTTTTCTGCACCGGAGGCATGCAATGATGATAAGTAGATCCAATCCTGGCACCCCAAACCCCTAAGACCTTTCTAAATGAAAGGTTTGCCAGCCTCCCCACTTCTGCCCGCTTCATGCTTACATTCATGTTGGCTGTAGAGTGGGTTGATGTTCCTTAACCAGATCAAGATCAGAAATAAAGACAAAGGCCATGCAAGTTCCACCACAAAGCGGATCTGGAAAAACAAGACAAAAAAGAGAGAAAGACCAGTGATGCTAAGAAATTACAGAAGACACACCCAGAGTGGACACACAGCTCAGCACGTGTCTGTGCCATAGATCTTGGTTGTGGTATATTTCCTAAAGGACTTCCTTTTCTCCTTTTCCCCTTTTTCTTTCTTTCTTTCTTTCTTTCTTTCTTTCTTTCTTTCTTTCTTTCCTTCTTTCTTTAAGAGGGAGAGAGTGCTGGGGGTGGCAGGGGGAGGGGGGAGAGGACAGACAGAGGGAGAGAGAGAATCTAAGAGAATCTTAAGCGGGCTCCATGCCCTGACACAGGGCTTGATCTCATGACCTTGAGATCATGACTTGAACCAAAATCAAGTCAGATACTTAACTGACTGAGCCACCCAAGTGCCCCAGACTTCCTTTTCTTGTCCCATTTCCTTTACTACCCCTACCCTGATATATTAGGCTCACAAGACTTTGTGTCCATCTCGGTTCTACTCTATTTCAGGAAACTGCCTTGACACAGGACTTTCATCAAGGATGGAGATGTGTGCTTCAGAACTCCTCAGATGTTGCTGTGCACCTGAAAGCAGGTTCTGCTCTGTAGGGCACCAGCTCTCACATGTCTCATGTGCCCTTTCTGCCCTTCCCTACTGCCCTGCCTTCTTCTAGTTCCCACTAGACCTTGCATACGTGGTCACTGAATGAATGAGTCAAGGACTCTGAACACTGTGATCCGTAGCAAAGTCAATAAGGGTTTCCCAACATCCTTCCTTGCACAGTTTCTTGTTGCTTAAAGGAAGAAAGCAGGGCATACTGCGGTCAGTTTTTACAGTACTGACAGAAGCTGCTGATAACGACCTATGGTTGAAAGCCAGTACTTAAATTAGGTTCGACTCAAGAGTTTTAAGGACCCTTGATTCCAAAGGAAGAAACACTTGGTTGTTGGAGCCACACTCCATGGTGTTGCTCCTAAGGCGTGGGTTGCAGGTGTGGGAGGGTTGTGCGGGAGGGCAGGGAGGAGGGGATGTAATTCGGGGAATGAATAGTTCTTCTACCCAACCCCCACTCCAGAAACCCTAGGAAGTAAACTCCTGAGATCCGAAGGAGAACTTGTGCCGCTGGCTAAGAGAGAGACTTAAGTATACCTAGACCAGCTAGGAGCCATTTGCGCAGTCTTTAACCCTTTGTCATTCCTTTCAAAGAAATGTACATAAATGCTCAGCAAAGTGGTAGACTCCATAGCAGGGACTCAGTAAATGCCTCTTCTTTTCCTGGTAGTAGAGTCTGCTGGCTACAGAATTATTGCAAATCGTAACATAAAGTAGTGGCAGGGGGGGTGGAGGGATGATAAGGCATTGAAGAAAAAACAAAAAAATGTTTAGGGCAGCTGGTGATTAAGCAGTTGTAACTTTTTACTCAATGTTTTCTTCAAAATATGTCTAGGGAAGATATGTTAGAGGAAATACACCAAAATGTTATTATGTATTATACATGAGGTAGATTTTCCTTAAGGGACTCACTTTTCAGGGCTCTCCCTACACATGCTCCTACAAGATGGCGAAACATCAGTATGGGACAATCCCATCCAGTGTTACAGGGACTGACCCCAAGTGCCCTGGATAGCCACTGGAATGCCGGCTGTTCCTCCCCCAACCCCCACCCCCCGGGGGCCAGCAAATCAGAGGAGAAGGAGGGGCTGAGCCTCTCCCCCAGGGACCCTATCTCACTATTAACACTCTCTCACCCTTACCAGACCAGCACAGCTGTTCCCACAGCACCCTACACTTCCCTTGTCTTATCACTCATCGTAAATCAGGGTCATCACTCCTTCATGAAAATGGAACCCTCACTGATGGTGAGCTGCCTTAGGGCAGCAACCATGTCTCTTCCCGTCACTACTGTGATTCTAGCACCCTGACTGACACAGGGCCAGCTTCACAGCAGGTGCCCCATAAATAAGGAATGAGTGAGCCTTTGTGAAGGACTGGTCTAGGAGGCTCCTTGGAAAGCTGAAGGTGATGCTCAGGTCACCAACTGATTTAACAAACCGTACCCCTGGAGGCATGTTCTGTACACTGGCTTCATGCCTTCCATCCCAGGTCCTTCTGTCCACAAGTAAGATCAGGGAGCAAGTCTGACAAGATCACAGGGAGAGGGATAGGAGCAAGCGCTGAAACCGGAAGTCATTCGTGCTGTCTTCACTGAGGAAGTGAGGCAACCAGTCCAGATTCCACACATCTGATTCTTCCCCTTAAGACAATTGTGTGCAACCTTGGCTTTCTCCCAAGTCGGTCTGCTTCCTTCCATGTAGCAATGTCTGTCTGGGAGTAGTCTGGTATGTCAGACGTTTGGGAATGGGAAAATCTGGGTTAAGAATCACTTTAGGGCTTGTTTCATCACCCAGGCTCAGTTTTCCTATCTGTGAAATGAGACTATTTTGTCCTTCAGTATCCCCTAAGAGTTGATTGTGTCAGTCCTGTGGGTTTTATCCGGCTCTGCTTCTTATTAACTGTATGACCTTGGGTAGCCCTGTCTAGTCACTCCACGCCTCAGGACCTCATCTGTAAAACGGGGCTGGTACCGAACCACCTCCCAGAGCAGAATCTGGCACTGTTCAGTAATGTTCAGTAAACACAAGCCCTTTATTCCTGACCCATACTTCCCACAAAAACCACGAGGACGCTGTAGGTCACGACACACTGTACAGGCCGAAGAAGAAGGGGGTATCATTAAAATGACCGGTAAGATCTTAGGCCGGTCCCCCACTTGCATTGTTTTCCTCCCCTTCTCCCTTTCTGGATTCAAGACTGCTCATTTGCCAGTTTGGAAACACGGGGCTTCCAGAGACACTCACCACCCACTGTTCCCTGCTCTACCTGTTTGCGGGCTTGGACCGGGGGAGGAGCCCACGGATAAAACACCCAAGTTGGTGCAAGTTGGTGCACCCCACCCTCTTCGCTGTGTTCGTCACACGCACTCTCCTCTACTCACTCGTTCGTTCTTGTATTTTTTAAGCATCTGGTGTTTGCAAGGCATTGTGATTGGAAGGAAGCCCCCCTCAGTGGCAGACCAGATCAGAATTCTCGTTCCAGGGCCCGGGACGAGTGGAACCTTGCAAGTGTTCGCCTTCCCTGAATCTCTGACTTAGGGCTGCTGTTTTCTGCCCCGAGTGCCTGCTCCTCACTTGACCACCTTCTCTGAAGGCAGCTCCCAGACGGCTGCCCGCTGGAATCAGGTGTGGGGAGCTCAGGCCATGCCCCGCATCAATTACCCGGGTTTCTCTGGTGGGACAACAGGTTGCTTCCTGTTTGTTTCTAACACTTTCCAGGTAATGCCAACGTGCTGCGGGGGCTGAGACCCACTGGGGTAGGTCCTCTCGGTAATCTTGGACAAACGTTTGTTGAGAGGTCAGTGTTATTGTTCTGACTCAGCAAGGGTTTGTTTTGGAGGGGCTGCATTTCACACTCCCTCCTGCACAAAGACCACAGGCCAGGCCGTTCCTCTCCAGCCTGGCAGGTCCTGTGGCCCCCGCCCCAGTCGTGCTCCGCAGCCCCACCCCGAAGCGGCATCCTTGTCCTTGATGCTCAACTGTGCGCAGGCATACCCCAGGGAGAAATTCCACAGTGTAATTAAAAACATGTTTTCAGGGTGGCTCTGACTCCCCCCACCCTTTCCCTTTAAACATGTCTGTAACTTTAATTAAACCCAGCCAAGGCTCAGAAGGGGCTGATGGAAATTTTTTCCCCCAAAACTGGTATTTCCTTGTTCTCTCTCTCTCTCTTTTTTTTTTTTGCTTCCCCTCCCCCTTTTTACTACTCCATCTACATGGGGGAGGAGGGGTTGCTGGGAAGGGCAGAGTTGTGCTTGTTGTTTTAAATCTCGGCCAGCTAGATTTCCTTCCCTCCTCATCTGTTTCCAATTTAAAGGTAGGTAACTGAGGCTTGAAGCGAGCTGTTTAATTCTCCCTTCCGCACCCACAACCCAGCGAGGATTCTTGGCTGGATGAATGCAGACCCAGGACCTAGGCACACTTGCAGCAGGCCGCCCAGCCTCCCTGCACCCTCGCCTAATGCTGCACCCGGGCTCAGAGCCTGCAGCCGCACCAACTCTCCAGGACATAATACGCCCCTACTCTCATGAGTCATCAGGCCTCCCCAAACGTCCTGCACTAACATGGAAGCTGGGACAAGGGGATGACACCTGGAAGCCCTGACACGGGGAACTTTCAGGGAAGGGAGGCACACCCGACGAGCTTTATAAACCCTCCCGGGCACAGGGCCTGGCCCACAGCAAATATGGGCAGGGTGTATTTGTCCGACATGGTCAGGAGAGCTCCTGTCACTGGAAGTGCCCGTCCTATGCGGAACTCCTTGGGAAGTCTTTTATGCTCTCCAAACCCCATTTCTCTTCTGAGCCCCCAGAGCTCATCTTGGCCTCCACCCCGTGCTTCCTTCTACTCCACTACCAAGCTCCTACCTGGTTCCGAGTTCCCTGAGAGTGCGGCTACATCTAACTCAGCAGTCTCCTGTATGGGGTGACCAGTTCACCAGGTCAAGTGTTAGGTTATGTATTTTGCCCTGGTGCCATTGTTCCTAGTACCTCCTTTCACTTTCAAAACGGCCCTGGTTAAGATGATAGATTAGACAGTCACCCCGTCTTTGTAGTCTCCACAACCCCAGTGTGGGGTAATGGCCATGTCTGCCGGCCCCATCGGTCACTAACCTTCACTGAAGCCTCACTGACCACATCAGTCCACACGGGAACACTAGTAGGAGCTCTCTCATGGACCTGAGGTGATGGTTCAGTGCCAGACACTTAGTAATAAGTGTTAATGGAGGAAGAAAAGAAAAAGAAGGAGGAATGCAGAGATGTAAAGATTTTCATCTTATGCCCTCAGGGATTGGGAGAAGAGGAATGGGGAAATTTGGTATCTGTTTTGCCCTTGTTCACAATAGTGAACACCCCAAACCATGGAAGTTTGAGAAGTTAAAAACCTAAGAGTTGAGTTATGAGTTAGGTTGTTTACTTAGGTGTTAGGTATTGTACTTTCTTGAGAGTCACCATTTTGTTGAGGCAAAACCTCCAGAAGAACCAAAAACTTAGGGAAGGAGCCACAGACCGCTGTCACACTACTGGGGGCTGTGGAAGATGCTTCCATCTTTCTCAGACATCCTGGTCATTCTCAGGATATAGTGGCAGTGGGCAAATTGGCTGGAGGCACACCAGACAGAGATCTCAAACTGCAAGCCAGCAGGATGGCATCAAATGAATGTCAGCCCAGACCAGGTCTAGTTCTGGGAGCTTCCCTCAGCCAGGGTTCTCAGCCGGAGCAGTCCTTTCTCACCATAGAGAGGCTGGCAACGTGTTCCCCCTCGGAGCACACTCTGGGAAAGATGGAATCCCTGAACAGGGGACACTGGCCAACACCAGGGAAAGGGAGAAGGGGCGGTGAGGGTCTCTGAGTTAAACACTGTCTTTGAAAATAGGGTCATTCTCTGTAATAGCAACATGCTTGCCACAGAAATGGAATCATGTCATCAGGTAAAGTCCCCAAGGATATTGTTTGAGGGCTGCAAAGAGCACATTGAGAGTAGAACTAAGTGAGAATCTTAATTTCTTATGGGAAAGAGAGAAAGAAATAGTTGCAGATTGGATTTTCCTTAGCATTTCACAGACTCTAAACACTATGTGGACAAGGACTAAGCTTGTCTTGTTTGACCTTTGGGTACCTAGGACCTGGCACAGTGCCTAGTGATTATTAAGTATTTGTTGATTGAAGGGACACATTAATAAATACATGAACTTAATAGTGAATCTTGTTTAACTTTTATCTATTTTCATTCAGGAAGGGAAGCTCTTGGAAGCAAGGGATGGAGCCTCTGATGACTGTTAGCACTTGGCTCCTGAAGGAGACAAATAAATTCAACACTAATTTGAAAATCAGAGTAACGTTGACAAGGAAAGCAGCCTGAAGACAGCAGGGTTTCCCATGTCTGAGGGGGTCCTAACTTGGCTTCCCTCTGTAGCCTCCGTAAGTCCTGTCCCAGTGACACATAGCAGAAAGGACCGACTGTCTGTGCACATGGTTTGATTATGTCCTTTGCTATTCGCTCTTTTCCGGGCTAATTATTAAGCTATTGTCCCTTCGCTCCAAACATAGCCAGGGTCCCTCTTCATGGTTCTGGGTGGGAGACCCAAACAGCAGCCTGACAGTGCCCCTCCCCCACAGGTCTGAGTTATGTTTCCACCAACATCTCCTCTGTGTTTCCAAGTGCTAGGAGTTCCATATTCTTCCCTTGGTTCCCTCAACTCTGGAGATGGAAGCCACATCCTACAATGGCTGCCTCCATGATCCTTGTCCTCTTTCACAGTGACTAGCCTTGTACTTAGCTAACACCTTTTTATACTCCCGATTCTCTCTGACTGAACCCTGACCGAGACACTCCATCACAGGCTTTCAGATGTTCCACTCCTTGGCCCCCTTCTTCCCTAACATTTTTTCCAACACACAGGAAAACCCTTTCCTGCCTGCATAAACCCATCTCAAATCGAGGCTTTGAACAAATCCATTCTCCTCATCCTCACAGCCAATCTTCCTTCGTGTTCTCCTTCCAAAAATCTCCCGGCCTTGCCTGCATCCTGTCTGTCTAATCTCAGCTCTACTCAACCCTCATTCCTTCTCTCCCCCCCTTTCTTCTCTCGGCATCTTTAGTCATTTGGTGTCATTTAGTGTTTGCAAGACTGCAAGGCTGCAGCAGAGTGTATGTTTCCATATAGTCACATATTCACTCTTCACCCCTTTCCAAAAAAAATTAGAAGCCCATTGGGGTTTGTATGTACACTCTTGGGGTCCTCTGCTCACCTGTGCCTCTTGCCGGAACTTCTTGGTGGGTATTTGGTACATTTATTGCTCTTGGTCTCAAAACCCTTCAGGTTTCCCCAGCCAGACTAGAAATGAGTCCAGGGTTGAATCTGTGTCCTTTTGCTTTTACATCCCTGGTCCAGCCCAGCCATTATCTCTGCTCCCTGAAAGGACTCAGTTAAAAGTCTTGCTGGTTGATAAGTTATTGTAGCTCACTGAATCTAAGACACCATCAATTGTAAATTTTTTTGCACACTAAGAAAGAAACAGACGTGTCTAGTTAAACTGTCACCTTAATACGAGCTGCAGACCTATGTCAGAAATGTGAAAATGTGGAAAGCCAGTGTACCTCACAGAATCAATGAAATATAGTGTCATTGGTCTAGGAGGCTCTTTGAGAGTTTTGTTTTCCTTTGAGCCCGCTTTTCGGGGCTTAGGATCTTCCCATAGCACCATTAGGATGCTCAAGAGTTTGTGGGCTGGACTGGCAGGTTTCAAAACCAGGCGGTGGGGGGAAGGGAGGGCCAGGTAACAGGTTCACATGCAGGAAGGGAAAGAAGAGTATATACTGTGGCCGTGCTGGGCTGCAAGTGGAAAGTGTCCATCTCTGGACAGAGAAACAGGTCTTCCTGTGAAGGACACTTGTCGGAGCGGTTCATGGAGCAGCCACCTAAAGCCTTTGCTTTAGAGCTAAATAGCAAGGAGCCCCGTGAGAGAGCTTGCCTTCCCCACCCCCACCCTGCTGATTTGCTCCACACCTCACTTTGAGACCACAGACTGCACTTGTTACCTTTTGCCTTTTCCTCAGGGTCCAGTTCTTCCAGAGCAAGAGCTGGATTTGTCTCACAAAGCCCATGCTTGGGGGCCGCACGAGTAGGAGATCCCTCGGAGCCCTCCGTCTGTGGAGGGACAGCGACCGACATAAATGGCGCTCAGGGCACCTCTGGCTTGGGCTGCTGTGTCCTTCTTGGGGTGATTAAAGGCTCATTTCCCCTTCCCCCTTCAAAGTATAATCCCTTTTAATTCACTTAAGCCCTTTGTTGAGGAAAGCAGGCTGCCACTCTGTTGGCTCCTTCTTAGGAAGAGAAAGAGAAAGTGAAGACCTGAGTTGCTGGGCTCTTGGTAAACGGAGTTGGGGGCATTTCATGGGGAACCGAGGAAGCATGATCCCCCTTACAAAGGGACAGAAGCTATGAGAAATTCGAGCCGTGTGGGGACCCTAGCTTCGGTGGGTCCTCAGGCAAAGGCCCCCAGGCAAGGAGCAGAGATCAGGCTGAAATCTCACTTGCTTCTGCCCACCGAAACATGGGCCCTGCTAGAGGACTGCATCTCAGAAAAGGAGGGCCTCTTTTTTTCACAAAGGGGCCTTCTGCTCACCAAATGATGTGATGCGAGTGTGAGGTGGCCTCCACCCAGAGCAGGGCCATAGGGGCGGGCAGAGCCCCGAGGCTGTGGACCCCATCACTGGAGAAATCTGATCTGCAGGAAAAGGGAATGAAGGGAATGCACAGAGAGGCAGAGGCAGAGGGCCCGAGTCCCAGCTGCGGCCTTGTCCCCGTTTCCAGCTGTCCTTGGGACACAGCTGCTCCCCTGCTCTTCTTTCAGGCAATTTATTTATTTATTTATTTATTTTAAGATTTTATTTATTTATTTGTCAGAGAGAGAGAGAGAGAGAGAGAGCGAGCACAGGCAGACAGAATGGCAGGCAGAGGCAGAGGGAGAAGCAGGCTCCCTGACGAGCAAGGAGCCCGATGCGGGACTCGATCCCAGGACGCTGGGATCATGACCTGAGCCGAAGGCAGCTGCTTAACCAACTGAGCCACCCAGGCGTCCCTCAGGCAATTTAGATATAAGTTACCCCCAATCCTTCCAGTAAAATCCCCTTTTGCCTAAATTAGCTCATGCAACTCCTATCAATGGCAACCAAAAGATTCCTGCCTGTTGTGAGTTATCTTAATCAAGGAGAGGATCTGATCTGGACCAACTGACATTGGGCCCAAAATATTATTTGCAGCCTATTGGAATGTATCTGAATACAGTTTCTCGGTAGGGACATGACTGCAATATTAACACAAGTAGAAAACTCTACTTGCAACTTTGTTGCAGCAAAGTTTAAAAGAGAAGAACTATACTGTCACAAGCATCTTTTAAAGAAGCAGAAGAACTCCAACATATTCAATATTGTCAGTCCCTGTGTCTATTAGGAAAGGGTTGACAATGTTTTAAAACATGTGAAGCCATGTGAAGGCAGAACAAGGGGGAAGATGTGTGGTTGGTTTAAGACACATCATTTGTTAGACATTATTAGCTGGGACTAAACCACTTTCCAATTGATCCAAACATTGAGAATTATATCGACTGATTTTCCGAACACTTTGGTGGCCAGTGAGTCAAGTGGGATATTGATATTTGTTCCCAGTTTTGAACCACTTTTTGTCTAAAATTTATTTACCACTCCCTGTTATAAGAATTCTCTCTAAAGAGCCTTAAAGTGAAACTGTAAACACATTTCCCCCTTTGTTTCGAAAAGTGGAAGTAATACCACAGTTTATCATCAGAGAGAAATAATGACTATTTCAAAACCAGTTGGCACTGAGTAGAGGAAATTCTCAAGAAAAATAATGTCTAAAAGTCCCATATTTAAAAATATCTCTGGAGGAGAAAAAATTAGAAATCATGAGAACTGAGGTAGTACACATTTCCCTACCTCCACAGGATAGTATAAAATTAATGTCTATTACTATGAGGCACTATTTGCTAGGTTTAAATTTATATTTTTACTGAGAATGATTATACCAAAATAAAAATAGTTTCTGAATTATTAAGCAATAGCAAAATGCCAAAATTTCTTTACAGACTTGATGTGAGTGTGACCCCTGAACTTTGCTTTTACCTAAAATATTCTACAGTTTGATTTCATGTATTAATCAGTCTTGACTCTTATTTGACATAGTGTCATTGGTGAGTCTTGGGGCCTGGAGCTATTGCCTGTTGCTTTGACATGGCCACTCAAGGCAGTAAGAAAGACATGCCCATCTTCTCCTTTGCCTTGCTAAAAACATTTACACAGTGTCATAGAAGAGGTCCAGGTCCCATCACTACTTATTGTGGAGTAGAAATTAAGACCAAACAAATAGAACTTAAGCATTTTTCAGTGGCATTATGGAATCATTGGCTCCATAGACTGAGAAATAAATTATATTTTACTAATTCAATCTCTCCTCTGAGAATCTTGCACAGAGTTGGCACTAATTTAATCTTTCCTATAAGAATTTTGGACTTCAGGTTGTTGTTATTGTTCAGATGGTCTACAGATACTAAATTTCAGCATGTGAAAATAGTACCATTTGAAAACATATTTACCTGGAACATTTCTATGGGCTTTCTTTCTTACTTAGTGAGAGGAGGGAGATGCTGATCTCATGTCTAAGCAATCTTTGCCTCCAAAATAATCTAGAGCCACTCTGAGGGAACACATAGAACAGTCCAGAATGGAAATATAGGGAGCTCACCATTTAAGAAGCAGGCAACTGAGTGTTTTATCATGGCACACCTGCTAATAGCAAAATGTGGAAGCTCTCCCAATGCCCATCACAGCAGAACAGATGCATGAATTATGGGGTATTCTTTCCGTCAAAGCTCCTATAGTCTATAGCAGTAAGCATGAACAAACTACACCTACAAAAATATGGATAATTCTTCCATCCACAATGCTGAGAAAAAAAAAAAAAAGCCTGGCAGAAAACATTTGTAGTCCACACTTACATAAAGTTCAAGCACAAGCAAAACACATCTCTGACGTTCAAAATCAAGACGGTGGTTACACTTTGGGAGGGTGGGGGGCTGTAAGTGGGCGCAAAGGGTATTTCTGGGGGTGCTGGAAACAGTTTTTCTTTTGAGCTGAGCGTCAGTTACTTGGGTGTGTTCAGCTGGTGAAAATCAGTCTGTAAAATTGGGATTTGTACACTTCTCTGTATGTATATCGTACTTTAATAATTATCGTTTTTTTAAAGAGCAGGTGAAAAGACCATAACTCAGTGAAGAAGCCTGAGCTAGATGAGCTACAGATGAAAGGGAAAAGTCTGGAAAGAGGGTTGCCCTGGAAGCCATGGAAAGGAGGAATTGTTCCTCAGTTGCAAATGGCTCGAGGAGAGCAGGTAGCATAAAGACTGCTGGATTTGATGACTGGCCCCTGTGAGAACGGCTTTGATGAGGCTGAACCCAGAAGTAGGGAGCTGAAGAGTGAGACGGGAGTGGGCAGCTGCCGTCACGTAGCTTGACTGTGTGGGCAGATGCTGGAGACAGTAGCCAGAGGGAACATCAGGTCTTCGTTTTCCCTGAAGACGGAAGAGATTTGGCCATGTTAGTGTGTGGGAAAGAGCCAGTTGAAAGAAAGATGCTGAAGTGAGTGGGGGATGATTGATGGGGTCCCCAGGAAGGAGAGGGGCTGGAATTAGCCTTGGGCAGGAGATGGGGCACTCTGCATTCCAAGGACACCACAGGGAAAGAGGCCAGGGAGGTGCAGGTGCAGATTCACTCAGAAAGGTGAGGCTGGGAGACGAGGGAGCTCACCCTAGTGGCTCCCGTCTTCACTGTGGCCCGGAAGAATAAAGAGATTAAGTGAGATAATGTGAAAATACTTTGTGAATTAGAAATTGTAACACACACGACAACTTATAGGGAGGGTATATAATGGGAGAGTAACTTATAGACAATGTGTTTGGGCGCCAAATTAGTTGTGGATAACGCCCCTCCCACCATAGATTACCCCACCCCCACTCTCTATTATATTTATCTAATTAGTTGGCAAATCACAGGTAGAATCTTGTTATTTGGTTCAGCTTAACAGTTTAAACCAATAATCAGCACCAACAGGAAAGTTTTCTGGAAATTCTTTTCCCAATTACAGTTAATTCTGCTCTAAGAGAACTGGTCCCTTTCAAAGGTCTGCTGTTTTCAAAGGAAGACAAGGTCGTAGTTTCTGGATCTCACCTTCCACCTCACCTATGCTGCACCCACAAGGCCCCTCTGTTGCTTTCCCTGTATTTCTCTCTTTCCTGGATAACCAGCCCAGCTCACATTTCTGGAGTCAGTTCCACTTTTTTCTCATTCTTTAGACTGCATGAAGCATCTATGGGCACCTGGGCACCCCTACCTCAGAATGCAGATGACTTTGGGGAAATTATTCGCATGGAAAGTAAAGGTCTAGCAATGCATCTGTGTAAACTATCTTGCCTGGTACCTCTGGAAAGTCCTTGCGGACATTGTGGTGGGTGGGGCGTGTGGAAAGCTATGCACATACCCCAGTGTGAAGAACACTGCTCTAGCAGAAAACACAGTCAAGCCGCTACTGAAAACGAAGAGGCAAATTGCTATTCCAAGCACATTTTATACACTTGCTTCAAAAGCTGCTTAGAGTTTTGCTGACTTGATATTCGGAAAACCCACCAGAGCCCAGAGATTTTACATTTTCTGGGTATTAAGTGCAAAATACTTTGCAGATAACAGAGTTTGGGGGGATGCTGGCAAGTGTTTCCTAGCAGACCATTAGTCTGGGCTGTTATCACGTGAGCTCTTGTGGGGTTTTGAGCCATGGGCTGAACACGGCATCTGGTAACACCTGAGTAAACTCCCTCCTAGTAAACTCCCTCCTGGGGCCAATCCTGCCACTCTGCAATTTCAGGGCATCATGGGCTCAGCTGCAAGGGCCCGGCATTCCAAAGGGCTCTGGCTAGAGGCAAGCAGCACAACCAAAGACAAACTGAGAGAACAGAGGAAAAGAGCCATTTGAGGGCCAAAAATAATTTTTGAAACCAGGGACCCGGACTAATTCAGAACCAATTCCCGCCCTCAGTGGGCAATGGCAATGGCAATCTCTGCAGACCTGGGCCGCAGGCATCTGCCTAACTTTCCATGACAGGTGCGGAGCCCGCCTCCTGGGCAGCCCGGCAGCAGGAGAATGGTCTGGAGGCCCTCCCGTCCATTCACCGGCTAAGTGGCAAAACCAGACAATGACCAAAGGCAACATACTCTTGCAGTTACTGTTTGACCTTAAGAATGGAGGGAACAGAAGGAAAGTGGAAATTACTCAGGCAGTAGTCTGTGAGGGGGTGGGAGCAGCATGGGAAAATACTTCACATGGCTCTTGCCTGCTCAGCCCCACAAAGAAATCTTGTGGTTTGTTGTCAGATTCCTTCAGCTAATTTTATCGGGGGTGGGGGGGGGAACCTCTCTTGGGTGAGGAAATCTCTCCCTTCAGACAGTGCCCTATCACTCCCCTCCTCAATGACTCACAGCACCCCTGGCCCTCTGCTTCTTTCTCTCTTTACACCTTTGGGCAGGGTAAGGAGAAATGGGAAAGAGGTGTGTCAGCCTTTGTTCCTGGCCTGGACTCATCTCCAGCTCAGACCCGGTGGGAACCCTCTCCGAGGTATTAGTGAACACAGACAGCCATGGCCTCACTGGGGACCAAGCAGCACCTTCCGCCCCTTAGTGACCATCCTGGAGACCCCGTGAATGGTGTGCACGCATGTGGCTTCCATCACCATAGCTTCGTCAAATTCTGATTCTTTTTACTCCTTAATGAAATTAAATTCTTTAAAAACACTATGCCTGATATCACAGTTGAATACTGTGGTATGGTAGAACAGCACAGTCTTTGCAAGCCAAAAGAACTGGGCTCAGATCTCAGAGCTGCCCCTGATCTGTGTGCTGCTGACGAATCCCTAGACCTCCCTTGGTCTTAAATCCAGATGTTGCTATTAAGATGATGAGAAAAAATGTCTGCATTAAACCAGGAGCTCCTTGAGAAAATGCATGAAGGTTTCTTTTTCTTAATAAATGATCCTTCTTTGTTTTTCTTTCAGCCACTTTCTAAATAATTAGATTATATCTGGAGAAAGATGGGACACGGTCCACTGAAGTTCCTTAATACAGAAAACCATGTTGCCTTTTTAAGAGGCCATATCATGTCAATCCTGGTTTCTCAACAAGGCCTGGAGAAGCTATCTTTAGTGGAAATCCTGTCATCAAAGACAAAGCCAATCTTGTAGTAAAATAGTTATCACTGGCTTCCAACCTTCAGCAGCTAAATTGCAGCTGGAGAATGGCAAACACTCAGGGCCTAAACTGAGGAATTAATCCCAGCAGGGCTGTTATAAACCTTTTCCAGAGCACTTGGGCTTTCTCTCTTAAACATGTTGAATCAGGACTTTGAGCATATCAAAAGTACATTTTTAAACTCGACTCATGCTTTGTGTAGAAGATACATCTGGGTTTGGATCCCCTTAGTCATGCAGGGTAAAAAACCAATTTCTTAGAGAAGGAATAAAGCAGCCCTTGGGCTTGAATTTCCTTCTATATGGAGTGCTTTGGGCCAGAGCAGGGGGAGGTGGGCGCAGGATGAGCTCTGGGAAGAATGTTCAGAGGCCTCGTTACTGTTACAATGTTGGCTGGTGAACATATGAAGAGATCAGTGGATACCAGGCATGGAGAACCTGGACAAGAGAAGCCTGTTTCCTAATGCAGCAAGTCCTATCAGTGCTTCCTAAAGGCACCTGCCCTCTATGTTGATCTTTTTTTCCCATGTTTTACGCTCATCATCATGCACCCATTTCAAAGACAGGAATTTAAGTCAAGGCCAGCTTGTCACAGAGATAGGACTTCTCTTCCAATTCAGTGGAAAACAGTGTGGCTTCCATTCTCTTCACAATTTTGGTGGTTAACGCATATGTACCTCTTTAGACACACTTGGGTTCGAAACTTGGTTCCACTGCCTAGTAGTATATGACCCTGGGAAAGTTTGTAAAAGTTTAATTTTGAGGAGTTTCATCATCTGTAAAGTGGGAATAACACTCGATGCACAAGGCTCTCAGAGAGTGGCTGTTGAGAACTCCTACCTCACAGGGCTGTGATTAAGTGAGATAATCTGAAAAATAAGGTTCTCACTGTGTTGGGTCTAAAGAGAGTATGAAGTATTACTTTCGTCAGAAAGGTCTGCTATTGACGCATTGGCTACCTAACAATTTGAAATCAACGATGGACATGATTGAGCTTTTATAATGGATGCCTATCTTCATGCATAGGAAAACGTACCTGTGATAATGGGGATGTCCATTCAAATGTTTACCATTTCCCCTCAAAGCCATCATAGTGCACTCTCGTCTCTGTTGCCTCATTTCTGTGACCCAGTGACCACGGCCATCACTCCAAATACCTTCACGGCTGCAAAGATATTTTACATTTTTATAGGACTTAAAAATGTGCACTGACTCAGGTATACTAACTCACTTACCCTTCACAGCTGCCCTGTGATGCCGATGCCATTCTCATTTCATGGATGAGAAAACGCTCTCAGAAAGGTTGCATGACCTGCCAAGGTCACATAGCGTGTAAACAGAAAAGTTGGGACGGAAACGCACGGCCTTCTCATTCTTTCCAACCACATGAGTCTCCGACAAAGCAGGAAATAAATACATGGTTGAATCTTCCTTTGACTTGCATCTCCTCTTCCTGGTACAGAAATGTCATTAACTTCTGCAAAAAGTTACCCAGTGAACTTGGGTGCAGATAGCATCCCCTCTTTGAAGAACACCAATTTAGGAAGCTGTCCTTAACTCCGACATGTACTGCCATTGGCTGGTCATGGTTTTATCCCTTTTATTTAAACAGGGAATTCAGGCCACTGGGAATGAGCATTTTCTAAAAGGAAAACTGAGTCATTTGTTTTTCGCCTGTTTCCATTCTAACCTCCTTCTGTGTTGATAGATGGCAAATAGCTCCCAGACCTTTCAGTGACTCATCCGCACATTGGCAGCTTGTCTGAGGTTCTAATTCAGTTTTGGGATACTAATTTCCCATTTCCTCCCCATTTCAGGAAGTATCACGATAGACTTTAACTACCACTGTGAGCATGCAAAAGGAGGAAAGATGGGTTGGTTTTCCAAGCTGCTGTGCCCTTTCAATCATGAAGATGAGAAGTCAGACTGAGATCCTGCGTGTAATTGTTATCACCGCCATCTTTTTCAAAGGTCAAGGGCTCTGGGTCCCAGACTTTGCTACACCTCTGAGGAAAAAGAAAGGCAAACCAAGACAGGAGAGCGAGGAGGTAAATGGGGAGAAAGGAGCAGATGTGGAGGTGGGGGAAGGGTATTACCTTAGGTCCATGTCCCAGTACCTCAGCCCAGAGTAGGGAAGATCTCAGTGATATGGAAGCCAATGGAAAGGCCCTTCTCCTCTCTCCTCTCCTCCCACAGAGACCTCACAGCCAGAACCACGATTTTGAGTTGAGCCTTTTTGCAACGCCATTTACCAACTTGTTGCCCACTACAGAAAACTTAACGTTGTCAGATGAACTTAGCAGTATTCTCTCTTGCTTAGACAATGAGCTCTATTTGA
This sequence comes from Lutra lutra, assembly GCF_902655055.1. Taxonomy (NCBI): domain Eukaryota; kingdom Metazoa; phylum Chordata; class Mammalia; order Carnivora; family Mustelidae; genus Lutra; species Lutra lutra. The sequence continues at coordinate 117,126,541 of NC_062281.1, read as the reverse complement.
AGTTGTTTTAGTGGGGTCTACATGTCATTTTCACTCAGATGAAAGGGTAGAACTTGTAAAAACATTCCCAATCGCTTTGGTAAGACAGTTTAATTCACTGGGTTTGAAAACATTGGCTCTGAGACTGAATTTCAACCAGAAATAAATGTCTCCGAGGGGCAGATGAGGTTCTTTGGCTGTGTAAATACACTTGTTAGAAAACAGGTTAGAAAAGCAGTTGAATACACGCCTAGCTTGGGAACACTCCCATGCGAGCCTAGGTTGTTAAGGCCTTCCGTAAGTTTCCTCCAGATACCGGAAGTGAAAAACAAAACAAAAGGAAACAAAGCACAACCCAGCATGGTCTTCCTGTAGGTGTCACATCCCCTGCCTCAGAATCACTGTGAAGTGGCCATGGAGCTTGAAGATTCCCAGGCTTTGGGGCTGAGCCATTCCATGAAAATCTCTAGGGGTGAGGTCTTGGAATCTGCAGGTTTAACCAGCTTTCCAGGAGATTCTGATGCCCCTAGCATTTGTGAAGCACCACGGAGATCAGAAGAACAGGCCATTCTTCCACTGGGGGACCAGGGCTGCCTTCTGGCTCCGTCATCTAAGTCCAGTTAATTCTTGTGGCTTTAGGATGGCTACAGATGAACTGCTGTTGTAGGAGCCACCAAGGGTGGAACTGATTTATAGCAAGAAAATGTAACACTGACTTCCATTATATCACTGGTAAATCTTTGGGAATTTTTTTTTAAAGATTTATTTATTTATTTGGGGAGGGGAGGGGCAGAGGAAGAGAAAATCTGAAGCAGACTCCACACTGAGCTCGAGCCCTATGGACAGCTCCATCTCATGACCCTGAGATCATGACCTGAGCCAAAATTAAGAGTCAGACACTTAACCAACGGCACCACCCAGGCATCCCAACCTCTGGGAATTTTAACTTACTAGGTCATATAACTCAACTCTGGGATCTTATATGTGAACCTCTTATTGGAATGGATGGTTATTTATCTATTTTTAAGTTAAGGAAAAGAACTCCATAAATATAAAGAATGTTTTATGACAACAGAAGCCTGTTCTTTCTGCAATCTTAGATTGTTAGCAACCAGAATCTTTTAATTAAAAAAATTTTTTTTAAAGATTTTATTTTTTTAAAGTAATCTCTATATCCAATGCAAAGCTCAAACTCAAAACCCTTACATCAAGAGTTGCATGCTCCACCAACTAAGCCAGCCAGGCGCCCCACAAAAAACTTTTTAATTACAAAAGAGGTTCTACCTGTCCCGGTTAAATCACTAATCTGGTGGGCTCAAGTGACACAAATGAAGCAAGTACAGTTGTGGCTTTGTCAACATTCTAGACCTTTCTAATTGCTGGACTTAAGCAAGGACTGCAGGTGCCCCTCAAGTGAGGCTCTATCTCAAACCAGTTCATCAAATTACAGACCCAGTTTCTGAGGGTTGCCTATGTGCCAGGCCAGTATGCTGGGTACTATGGATAAAATTGGACATAATATTAAAAAGAGGGCCCCTTAACTCTTAGCTGGGCATCAGAATTACTAGTAAAGCTTTTTCAAAATATTTCAGAAAGGGCTCACCTCACATCTATTGAATCAGAATCTTTGGGGGCAACATCCATGTTTCAATGCACAAACCGCCCCAAGTGGGTTTAATGCAAGGCTCAAGGCCATGGTGCTAAATCAAGGCTAAGGCTCAAGACCATGGTGCTAAAAATCCTACCTTCTGAGAATTTTAATTTACACTGGATGATGCTGATATACATACATCTGGCAGGGGATATGTATTAAGAACACATTATAGACAAAACACAATTGTGACAGATCACATCTAATCCAACATAGAAAGCAATGCATAGATGGAAGGATAAATGCAGAATTGGTAGCAGTTAGGAAAAACACAGATTTCTGGGCAGATTCTGTCCCATCTGGTTGATGGGAGGAGCAATAGGTTCTGCTGTTGGTTTTTGTTTTTGTTTTTGTTTTTGTTTTTGAATTTCAAATTAAAAGCTTATAGTCAAAACCCGGTTCTTGTTTAAAAGGCAATGCTTTAACTTTTTCATAATTCTGATGTATTGGAGGTTATATAAAAATCACACAAAGGAAGTAGCCAGAGCATTAATACAAATACAATTTGTTTTGATATTATACGGTCTTCAATTTCTATTGTAGGATAAAGCTACAAATAACTGAATTCTGCATAAGACTGAACATATTGTCCAGGAGAAATGAAAGACTAAAACAAATATGCTGTGAACACGTATAAGCATGTATTACGTCCATATTTAAATGAAATCCAGGCAGTCGTGTAGCAAGTGAAAAGAAATGGAAGCCTTGCAGTCTGGCTAACGAGAGGCTCTCTGAAGGGCATTCTGTGGAACGCATTTCTCTTGGCAGTTGCACCAATGGACTCAGCTCAATTCTAAGCAGATTTCTTTAATCCTTAGCTCGAACTGGGTCAGCATCATCTGATTTTAATATTATTACAGGAGACATATGCGCAATGATTACTGAAATAGCTACAACCACCTTGCCTGGGAAGTTACTTTTTCTTTGAAAATGCTTCAAAGACCCAATTCACATACATGGACAAGTCTCTGGGGGGACCACCGCTATGATAGGGGCAGGAAAAAACTGCGGTGGTCCTCTGATGAAGAACATGCCGAAACTTCCAGTCAGGTTTTTTTCTTTCTGTTTTTTTTAATAAGCTGCTTAGGAAAAATGCTTAATTAGCTTACCTTATTCTCTGTATTGGTTTAGGAAGATTCTGTTGGATAATTTAAGCACCTGGACTTGAAGAGTTGGGAAGATAAACATTTTGTTTTTGAATCAGAAAATCTAAACAAAACAGTCAATTGTAGAGACAGTTATCAACAGGTGGGTCAGTGACACCACTTCAAGATAGCTGTTAGGTGCTACTCATTAATTTTGGATCCCTTCCCTAGACTGGATTGTGTTACCGGATTCTCTTACTCTTGGTACTTTGTTGGTGATTCTCTTTGAGGTTTTAGGTTTACAATCAGATTTCATCCACAAATAGAGATCATTTTATCTTGTCCTTGCTGAATTTTTTTTTTTTTACCTCTACTTTTCTTTCTCTTGTTTAATCGTGTTAGCCAATATTTCCAGTACAATGTTCAGTGGTAAATAGAAGTAGTGACGGGTTCTTGTTATGTTTCTCTATATCGGTACACCATTGGTGCTGTTCATCCATTAAGTAGGATGCAGACTTAGGCTGCCACCCATTCCATCCCCAAGTACAATTATATGAATAGAGGGACTATTTACACATTCCTGAAATAAACTGCAGGGTTCACAAATGTAAGAGGCATTCTACTGGCTGGGCCTAAGGAAGCCATAGTACCATTTTCAAGTAAATGAGCTACAGAAGAGAGGGTCTTACCCTGTTTGCTTTTGAGGTCTCTAGATTGAAAATTCCTCACAGGAAACACACTATGTCCATTTCCGTATTCCTAAATATGCATTATCCAAGTGCGTACCATAAGGAATATCTGTAAATGCCCTCCCATCTTGGTAATAGTCTTCAGGTCCTGAAGCCAGATCACCTAGAATTCCCCAACCCTGCAGATACCTGTTCTCATGTTCACTAGCCCACAAGGGCTGCTGTGGTCAGTGGGTTTGTAAGCTCCACACCATTGCTCTTTTCCATCAGACAGACCACCCTGCCCATTTGCAATAAGTTGCCTTCCAGCTAGTGATTTTCACAATAGAAAAAGCAGCATCTCTTCTCCTTCAGAAGCTGGTGAATAAAGACAGGCTGAGGATTATAAGTAGGATGAGATGCCAAGGACCCCGAAGGCAGGATTTCCCTGCTTGTCCCAGATTATACAGGTTAGGGTGCTGGATGTGGACAGGGAGACAAGGCAAGAAGGAAGGAATGAGAGCAAGGAATGATTCTCCCACTGACATTTTCCAGTGAGAGGAGAAAAAGATGTCCATTTACTGGGTAATTCCATTATATTCTCTGGCTTGGTTGTATTGACATGTTAGAAGACATGTGAAGGTATACTAAAGTGCGGAAATACTTACACCTATTACTTAATGGAAAGATTAAGAGCCCTCACCTTATAATCTGACAGTCTATGTGAGAGTCCTGGCTGTGTGGATTGTGGTTGTGTGATCTTGGGCAAGTGTCTTAACTAAGCCTGGGTTTCCTGTTTTGTAAAATGGGGATAACACACCAACCTGTTTCTTATGCATATGCGGATAAAATAGGAGAATGTTTACAGAGTACCCACCAGCACCTGGCATGTAATGGAGGCTCAGTAAATGTTAGCTACCATGATTTTTCTATTTAGGTTTCCTTAAGTAATATGACTTATATTTCACTCCGTGAGGACTAAAAAATGCAGAGAAAAGAGGGTGGGCTATTGTTTTCCCTCCAGCTCTTCAACTATAATATAACTTCCCATGAAATGTATTTCATCTCACAGCCAAAGAAGTATGATTCGAAATGTTGAAAACCAACCTATGGCTCACAGACTTGAAAAAAACCTGAGACCATGATTTCAGACGAGCCACAAGTCCTTGAGATAAGTCACAAAAGTGCAATATGCATATATATATACTCAATATATAGATAATATACATAGGTATGGCTATAACGAGGTCATAAAAAACATTTACTACAGTAAATATACTATGAATGGACTAATGTGGACATTTAGGCTATCTTACCTATCGTTTAGACATATTAGTCAAAAGCCAGAAGAGAGAATTCCTGTAGGTAAAAATGGCATTATTAAAATAGCAACTGAAATCTTCAACTCACCGTCAGACTCATTCATCATATTCAGGAGTCAGCAAACTGTTTTCTGTAAAGGGACAGATAGGAAATATTTTAGGCCTTGCAGGCCATGGGGCTCTGTCCTAACCACTCAACTCTCACATTGCAACCACAGACAGCATGTAAATGAATGGCATGACTGTGTTCTAATAAAATTTTATTTACAAAAACAGGTGGCAGACCAGATGTGGTCTGTGGGCCACACTTGCCACCCTGCTCTAAACCGTATATCATACTCTAAATAAGATACCTTACTAAACTATTCAGAAACGAGCTTAAATTAATCTGATCTCTGTACTGGTTAACAATTTATGTGCTGTTCACATCTGAAGACGTATTATACTATAAAATTGATATAGATACATAACAAAGTTCTAAATGTTTTATGTAATTGTGAAAAAGCTTAAAACTGTATTGTATTTGCTTTTGTGCCCTTATTTCAGTTGTTGACAGCTTTGTGTCCCTTGCCAATAAAAAAAAATATACAATTAGTTCTTTGAATTGTAAGGTTCAAAGAAGTCACTCTTTAGAATAAGGTTAAATGGTTTTAAAACACTAAGAGTTCATCCTCTCCCAATATTTCTGCTTTGCTTACATGCAGTTTGATTTTTATCTCTAATCTAGTTCTGAACTTTTTCACCATTATATAAAATACTTAAGTTGTGAGCACCAATTTGATTGGAAATTTAAAATTTACATGTGTCAAAGACCAAGAGCTGAAAGACAAACTATCAACATATTTTAAAATCCAACCAAAGAGATTTAACTAAACCTTTAACTAAACTAAACCTTTAACTAAATCTAACTAAACCTAAACAGGTACATCTTTATGCAATCCAGATGACTGACATTGGTAAATATCATAATTCTGGTATAAAGATATATAAGTATATTTGCTAGCTATTATAGAAAATATTTGAAAATGAAGTTGTCCATTGTCATTTGGAGGCTAGAAGCTTATGTTTAACAGGGGACAACTGTTTAAAAGAATCCTGTCTTCTCTTTTTACAAGCACATAATTTATATCAGAGATTTTTTTTTTAACCACTGTAGTCAGAAACATTATTTTTATAAATACACACTTAGTTCCACTCTAAAAGGTAAAACTGTTTCTTACTGATTGTACTGATCAATTGGATAGATAGCTGTACTTTATTAAAAATAGATTAAAAGATAACATTTTATGGGAGCAAAATAATCCATGGAATTAAAAAATTTTTAAATTGGCATGTTATATTTAAAAGTTTCAAAACATAAAATGTAATGATGTCACTCAAGAAGCAGATAGAATGTCTCTGTATGTTTTGATGGCAATGTTCTCAGGGTTCTGAAAGCAATTCAAGAATTTGAAGTTGAGCAAGACCTAGATATTTACTGATTTTTTTTTTAAAGAACATCTTGGTCCAAGGCCAGAAACCTGTTGTTTTCTGAAAAAAGGAATGGATGTCAATTAATTTTTTACAAACCCAACTTGAAGGGCATTTAATTAATAGCCACGCTTGACTGAGTTCAGAGACATATAACCTCATAAATCCATAGAGAGCTCACTAAATTTTGCTGAGAGGTCGAGGCAAAGTAAGTGGAACGGTTACCTGACTTAATAAATTCTTGATTTATTTTATATGTGTTCTGTGTTCTGCTATGTGTTCTGATCAACATTTCTTGTAGTGTATGCTCTATTACGGGATAGCAGAACTGCCACAGTCTTAGAAGTCAAACTGGCCTGGGTTTACATCATGATAAAACGAAATTACTTAACCTCTATTGGATGATTTATTTCACCATGGTCAAAATGGTGATATTCAGGATTCTATAGAAGAATACTTGTAAAACTGGTCTGCCATCTCTCTCAATAAAAGGCCTTGCAAGAAGTAGTCTATCTACGGGCAGAATTACAGGTCTAATTAGATTTTAGAAGAAGTTAATCAGGGGTTTTTCAACATTTTTTATCTTGAGGGAGGAATGATGTTTTGAGTCCTTGGTCTGCAAACAGAAGAAGAAGAGAAGAGAAAAAAAAAAAAAGAAAAGAAAAAAAATGAAAGGAAAAGGGTTGTCACTTTAAATATAAAAATCAAACTTGGGGAGCCCCTTAGAAAAAAGCCCGAGTTGACAGATGCACTCACTCTCAGAACAATGGAGAAATTATATAATTTTTTTAAACAAGTTATTCTCAGTCTAAAAGATGCATAGGAATTAGTGAATACGGCTTTCTGCTTTAGATAAAAACTGTTACCTACTCAATAGAAATACCTATCCCTAAAATTATATTATGTTTAAAGGTACACTTTGAATGAAATGGTAAAGTTATGAGTATGTATCTAAATTAATGTAATAAACAACAAAACACACCAGTTTTTGTTTTGATTCTTTGTAAAAACACATTTAGTTTAAAAAAAAAAAAGCTTGTTTCTGTGAAATTACTTTTATGAAAATATCAGCAAGTATTTCCAGAAGACAAATTCAGAGGAGTGAAATTGTTGGGTCAAAGAGTTGTCATGATTTCAATAGGCAGATATTGATAAATCAACCTCAGAAAAGCTACACCAATTTACACACCAAGCAAATGCAGGTGTGCCCTGAATCCAAAGGCTTCTGCCAATTCACTCAATCTGCTATTTCCAGTTACACACAACCCACAGTGAGAATATAGCCCATTAAATGCCTCAGATGCGTCCTTATCTGAACAACTCATCAGTGCGCTCTAACATTCATCCTGTCCAATTCAGGTTGAAGAGTTCAGTTTTAAGTAAAAAACACCATTCTCCTCATTGGTTGTTTCCTCCCAGGCTTCCTTTCTTCTCTTTCCTTCAATCTGGACCCATGGGCCATGCTTTTTCAAATTAGAACCCTCAGCTCCTTCCAACCTGGTCCCTTTTTGTAGCGTCTCCCCTAAAAAAATTCCTAGTTGTGGAAAATGCCAGCCCTCTGCTCATGCTGCCCTTTCCTGCTGGAAAACATCCAACAAGTCTGTGTCTGAGCATCATTCTGGCTTTGAACTTCAGCTGCCCCGAGCACAGCATGTGACCCCTTTCCCTGTGGCCAGGTCCTTTTGCCACATCTCTGAGGCAGAGGTTTGCAGGCAGGAGGCCATCAGAATCAGCTGTCAGTCTTCATGTCATCTGACCTTCCTTACCTGACACTCTCTCCCCTGGGCTTCCAGGGCACCGTGCTCTTGCTTTGCCTTCCAGGGACCATCCCAGGTCCTTCTATGGACCACTCTAAAGGAACTGACTGCTGGTGGCAGGGCCAGAGTCACCAACCAAAGTATACTTTTTCAAAAAAAGCATTTTTTAAAGATTTTCTTTATTTATTATTTGAGAGAGAGAGAGAGATTGAGAGGACAAGTGAGAGGAGGGGGAGAGGGAGAAGCAGACTTCCTGTGGAGACCAGTGCAGAACTTGAGCCCAAGAACCTGGGATCATGACCTGAGTTGAAGTACAATTCTTAAAGTTCCCAGGGATAAACTTAAGAGCATAATGGGTCAGAGTGCAGCCTCTCAAGCCCAACTGCCAGGCTGAGCTCAGCTCTACCACTTTGGCCCTGGGCAAGGCAATGTCACTGGTCCTAAGTATCTGCATGAAAAGATCATGATTGTATCTATGATGATGTGTGGCACTCATGATGATGAGCACTCATGAAAAGTGCTCAGAATTGATCTGGTATATGATAGGCTCTCAAAAAATGACATTTCTCTTTCCACCATGTGAAAGTACTGCAATAAAATGTCCTGTTAGAAACCAGGAAGAGCGTTCCTGCTGGTCGTGGAATCTGCAGACACCTTGATCTTGGATTTCCTGGTCACAACGTGAGATGTAAATGTCTGTTTTCTAAGAAAAAAGAAAGTACTACTATCCATAACTGGGAGCCCTAAATAACCAGATAGGGAAATAAGCACAGATACAGGAAGCAGGCTTCAAATCCTGACTGAACAATTTGCTAGGGGCACGATATGGGGCGTAGGTGACATGGAGCTTGGCTTGCTGGACGGCGTGTTTAATGAAGTGAGTTCCCTCTTTTTCATATCACAGAGTTGTTCAATGAACTAAAATAAATAGAATTAAGTACCTAGTACAAGGCCCAAAATAAAGCAAGTAGAAATTGGCTGTTTTTCTTTATTTTCCTCCTTTTCAGACCCTGTGATTGTTGAGACTATGAGTAGATAGTAAGCTTATCAAACTTAATCAATAGGGTTCTACTTTAAATATGTATCAGAATGTAGCTCTACTAGTGTATAAAAATGTAGTTAACAGTGGAGACATTTCCATCATCTATGAACTCCAGGGAATGAAATGGTACATTTTATCTTATTTTATTTTTGAAATGGTACATTTTAAAGAAATGAAAAGTATATACGTATATGTGTGTGCATAATGAACCAGACAGATCACATCCAAAAGCATTTAGGGAAAAAAACCCTATAAATTTCAGAAGTCTAGTTTGATCCTTTTTTGAGGAGTTCGACCAATAAACTTAACTGTGAAACCAGAAGTTCTAAAGAATTTTCACTTTACACAGACCATCATCCGTTAGCTGGCGTTGATTCGTGGCAGAATTTTTAGCCAGTTACTTTAGTGCCCTGCCAGTACGTATTAGATAAATTCGTGTTACTGGCCATTCTGACACTTGTAACATTTTATTAATACATTACATCATCAACCCATATTTGTACAAACCACTGGGTTATAGTTAAGTAATTATGATGTCTTTCGTATATATACAACAAACTGGCTATTTTTCAAATTAATTGCTTTTTGGAAAAATATAAGTCATTACTTTAGTTTCAATATAAACATTTGCTTCTGTTCTCAAGCTTTGTATACAGGAAAATTCCTCTATCATTCCTGGGGAAAAGTGATATTTAATCAAATCTGACTTCTCCAACTGTAAAAATAGAACTCCCTGAGGGCCATGCTTCTAATAATAATAGGTTGTAAGCTCCACAAGGATAGGAAGTATTTTTTAAACTTCTTTTGTCTGTATTATCTGGTATAGTGGATGGCACAGGTAAATTGTTGAACTGAGTTACAAAGAAATGTATACAATGTAACCCAAAGCTGTCTAAAATATAAAAAAATCGGGCACCCTGCAAAAGTGTGGACATTTTGGCCTGTGTATGTGTGGTTCAGGAACCCAGGCCCAGGAGGATGGTGTATATTTCTTGCATTGTCGTTCCAGTTCTGCACTGGATCTATGAAATATTCTTGGAGTAATACTTATGCCCTCTGATTTCCCCCTTTGTTAGTCGAATGTGGCCTAGAAAAGCTCTTCAAGAATCCCATGATGAAAACAAAGGCAAAGTAGACTATGTGGGTACAGACATAGTGGATTACCAACAAAAGGACCTACAGAAATCTCTGGTAAAAAGACATAAATGGGGGCGCCTGGATGGCTCAGTGGATTAAAGCCTCTGCCTTTGGCTCAGGTCATGGTCCCAGGGTCCTGGAATCGAGCCCCGCATTGGGCTCTCTGCTTGGCGGGGAGCCTGCTTCCTCCTCTCTCTATGCCTGCCTCTCTGCCTACTTGTGATCTCTGTCAAATAAATAAATAAAAATCTTAAAAAAAAAGAAAAGACAGAAATGATTGTTCCAAAGGATCTCATTCTTTTAAAAATGGACCTGATAATATGAAGCACCTTGCTTATAATTGTCTCTGACCTTTTTCTCGGAGACCAGAATTTGGGATAGATGGCTACGTACCTGATTCTGTTCAGGAAATATATGACACTTATATTTAAGATGTGTTTAGTTATATTTAATGATCTCATTCCTGAGTTCCTTCTTCATTAAAGTAGCTTTCATTTCTATTCTTTCAGAAGGCATAAATAGAAGGTTTGTGCTGGCAGATGCTGCTACTAGATCAGTACTCCCCAAATCCTGGGGCCTCTAGCTTCTGTTCAGGCTCTGAATTTGAGCAGAGTACAGTGTTACTGTGGGACAGTGCCATGAGACTGCAGTGAAAGGAAAGGGGGTTTGGGGGAGATGATAAGCCTTGAAACATAAAGATATAATTACTGTCCAATACAATGGAGCTGCTTACTTATGAGAGTAGTAATTCTTGCTTCTTGCCCTGAGGAAAACAGAAAAGACAGGGGGATAGGGACAACCTTTTTGAAAAAATGGAATACCTTTATAGAAATATCTGATGTATATTATAAAATTCTAAAAATAGAATAGATTTTTGTGTATCTATGAGTACAGCAATATAACAAATACAGCAACAGAACGGTAACATCACCTTCAGGCTTCGAGGAGGATGGGAGAGCGGGAAGCAGCAATGAGGACCCCCGGCAGGGAGCTGAGAGCACAGGACACAAGCTGTGTCAGCAAAGGACTCTGTGTGGGTCTCAGAGCCGCCTGACTAGGGCCGGAGGTTCCTCTGCTCCCTGCAGAGCATACAGGCAGGCCTCTAGCTCTCTAAGTGGAAGATCTCACCTTACCTCAAGGCCTTCATGAGCTTAGGGTTGCGAGTTAGAAAAGGTTTTACAGATGATTTCAACCAACATCTTTCCCCCCAAAAGATTCCTCTTCAAAATATGCTTAAGAGGCTGGCAGTCACCCAGATTTACTTTGGATGTGCTCTCAGTGACTGAGAAATCATGGGGTGCCACGTTCTACTTAGAACTATTCTGTGAGATGGCCTCCTTGTATTTTTGAGCAGAGGCCTGCCTGCCCACGAACCCCAGCCTTTGGTCCCCGTTCTTCCTGAAGGAACAGATGAGCACTGTCACTTGAATCTGTTCCCACTCCAGGATGTGAGGACCGCTGTCGTGTTCCCCACTTCCCTCATTCCCAGGTCAGGCCTCCCCGGCCCTTTCAGGGTATCCTGAGTGCTCCATCCCCACTGCCGACAGGTATTATGTCTAAAATGTTTTAAAACTATACATTTAATTATTACATATCATATTGCAAATATTTGGGCAGTGATGACTTCCATGTGATTTCGGCAGAGTTGGCTAACATTGGGGCAACCCTGAATAGCTCTGGGCATATTATTTTACGAGTAGCCCTTTCAGATAATAACTAAGCCCAAATAAGATTATAGGCTTTAAAAAATTCCCTTTGAAATTAAATTTAGCTCAGACAAAGGGAAGTAGTGAGGAAAGAAAAGACTTATTCAATGGGTAACCAAAAGAATTTGCAACAAACACAACCCACTCAACTCCTTCATGCTAGGAGATTTTTGTCCTTGTCACATGAAGTCCTTACAGGATCCTAAATAATTTAGGGCTTTCTCTATAAAGGGTCCTAATTTCTGGCAATAGCTAGAAGACCTTTGTTTTTTATAAAGCTAATTATAAATATTCAATTAAATGTTTAGGTCTACATTTCTAGAGGGTCCCTTGAACAGCCCTATATTCACAGTAGGACTCAAAGTAGTTGCTGACTATCAGCCTATAACCCCAGAGCTACATGTTAAGGTTTTTCCAAGTTTAAATTCAAGGGATTGATTGATTGATTGATGAGAGACAGAAAGCAGGGAATGAGGGAGGGGCCAAGGGAGAGGGAGAATCCTAAGCAGGCTTCATACCCAGTGTCCAAGACCAGGGCTCACAACACTGAGATCATGACCTGCGCTGAAATCAAGAATCTGACCCTCAACTGAGTAAGTCACCCAGGTGCCCCAAGGGCTTAATTTAAATGAAACTTCTGTAATATATAGGGCGTGTGCACACATACACACACACACACACACACACACACTCTGCTGTGGACTTTGAGGTGGGTTCAATTCTAGAATATACCTTCTGCAGTGCTGGGATCCTATAGGAAGAACGTAGCTTGGAGAACAAGCCTGGAGCAGTCTGGTGGAAGAGTGGAGGAAAAAGAAAAATGTCAAAAAAAGCACCTCATGGGTTCAAGGGCTACCTTCTTCTTTTGCTAGTTCTATTACCTATGGGCCATTACCCTCTTTGAAGCCACTGGAGGAGAAGTTCAAAACGTCTACTCTGCCTCGCTGAGGATCATGAAACTACTTATATTGGTGTACCTTAAAGCACACTTGTAAAAAATTCACAAGAATCAGTAAGACTGGGTTGAATGTCTAGATCAGTTTGGAGAGAACTACTATTTTCATATTTTTGAATCTTCCAATCTGCAAAAATGGAATATCTTATTTGTTTAGCTCTTTAATTTATATAAAAAGATTTTGTGTATTTCAGTATAGAAATAAACATCTCTATACACCTATTCTTAGGTTTCCCAGCTCTTTGATGTTCTGAATGTTATTTTAAGTGATATTGTTTCATATATTCCCTTTTCTATTTGGTTTCAATTTGTGAATATTAGTGACTTTCGAGTGAGGTTGTAAGCAGTTTGTTAAATTTACCTATTAATTCTAATAGTAAATTCATTTGGATTTTCTATGTACATAATTATATCCTCTGCAAACAAAGGACTATTTTCTTTCTTACTTTTCAGTCGTTATGCCTTTCATTTCATTTTCTTGCCTTATTATATATGCCAGGAATCTCTAGTATAATGTTCAATGAAAGCAGTGATTGTAGGAATTCCTGGTCATTCCTGTTCTCAAGGGCAAAATTTTCAGCATTTTACCATTAGATATGTCTGCTGTAGGCTATATCTCTATCAGTTTATAGAAATTCTAGTCCAGTTTACTAAAAGTTTTCATCATAAGTGGCTATTGAATTTCATCAAATCCTTTAACCAATTTGGATCTGTTGAGATAACTACATTTTCATCCCCTTATAAAAACTAATGTGGCAAATTACATTGATTGATTGCTCAAATGTTAAACCACACTTACATACATGGAGAATTAACCTCACTTGGTAGTGATATATTATCTTTTGTATATATTGAAAGTCACCTTCCTATATATTGTGATGTCCTTGTGAGGTTTTTGGTATCAGAGTTAGGTTGGACTTAGTTTGGAAGTATTCCCTTTTTTTATTTACTGGAAGCATTTGTATAAAATTGAGGTAATTTCTTCCTTAAATATTTGAAAGAACTCACTTCTTTCTATATTTTCTTTGTGTAAGGGCTTTTAATAATTGATTCAATTTCCACCAACAGAAGAAACTCTAGATGTTCCATTTGTCAGTTTAATTTTTTGAGGAATTTGTCCTTATTCAAATTTTCAAATCGATGTGTTCATTATATCATCACATCTTTCACTGTAGAGTCTCCAATGATAATATATTTTTCATTCCTGATATTTTTTTTTTCCTGTCTTATTGATCTTACTGGGGGGATGTCAGTTTTCTCCAACTTTTCAGAGAACCGGCTTTTAGCTTTATTATTTTTCTTTAACTTCGTTTTCTGTTTCACTGATTTCTAATCTTTGTTTCCTCCTTTCTCATTCTTTTTCTCTTCTTGCTTCTAGAGATGAAGTGTATATGATTTTAACTTTTCAACTTTTATAGTAATTAAGGCTATAAATTTCTCTCCAAGCATTGTATCAGCAGCTGCAGCCAACAATTTTTGATATGACACATCTTCATTATCATTCAGCTTAAAATATTTTCTAATGCCTATTTCTTGTTCAGTCCATGGATTATTTAGAAGTGTATTCTGTTTAATTTGCAGGCATTTGAGGATTTTCTAGTGATCTTTTGTTACTGATTTCTAGCATAATTTCCCGGAAGTCAGAGCATATTTTGAATTATTTCGAGCCTCTAAAATGTTTCTGGGGCTTTCTCTATGGTCTGTCAGTTTTGGTAAATCTTAAATATGGGCTTAAGTGAAATGTGAATTCTGTCACTGTTGACAGTATTCTCTACCTATCAGGTCAAGTTTGTTAACTGTGTTCTCCAGATCTATATTTTTACTACTTTTTTGTCTGTTCAGAGGTATATCAAAGTAGCCCTTACGATTGTGGATTATCCAGTTCTTTTCAGTTGTCTATTTTTGCCTTATCCATTTGAAACAGTGTTGTTTTGACTGTGAAATCTTCCTTGTAAATTGACTTACCATTTCAGAATATCCCTCATCTCCAGTAACGCTTCTTGACTTCAATCTGTTTCCTCCGACATTGGTCTAGCTAGACCAGTCTTTTCACTAGGGGTTGCATGTTTTAGCTTTTGCCATCCTTGTACTTTCGGTGCACCTATACTTAAGATGTGCCTCTTGCAAATCGGACATACGTGGGTTTTATTTTCTTCCCCAGTCTGACATTAGCATATTACTTGAAATATTCTGATCCATTTTCATTTACTGTAATTAGTGATTTGATACTTTTCTGTTTGACCCATTCTTTGATTTACCTTTTTACATTCTCTTCTTTTGGAGTATTCAAATATTTCATTTTCTTTTCATGTACTTTTTTTCTTTTTTAAAGATTTTATTTATTTATTTGATAGAGAGAGATCACAAGTAGACAGAGAGGCAGGCAGAGAGAGAGGGGGAAGCAGGCTCCCTGCTGAGCAGAGAGCCCGATGCGGGGCTCTATCCCAGGACCCTGAGATCATGACCTGAGCTGAAGGCAGAGGCGTAACCCACTGAGCCACCCAGGTGCCCCTTCATATACTCTTTTTGATATTACAACACATATCTGGGTTAAATTTAATATGAATTATTGTATTTACTACTTCCTTGATACTAGAACTTTGTGCTTTCGAGTTTTTCACGTTTTCCTATATTGTTCTCATGTATTCTGACTCTACGTAAATTTTTTTTTAAAGATTTTATTTATTTGAAAGAGAGAGAGAGAGAGAACATGAAGGGGGGGCAAAGGGCAAAAGAAAAGCAGACTCCCTGCTAAGCAAAGCAGGGACCTCTGGATCCTGACCTGAGCCAAAGGCAGCCACTTAACTGACTGAGCCACCCAGGTGCCCCTCTACATACATCTTAAATTTCACATTACTGGTATTATTTTGTAACAGTCAATATTCACTTATATTTACTTTTCTGTAAAGGTCTTCATTCTTTCCTACATATCTGTGTTTCTATTTGGGATCTCTTTCCTTCTGCTTAAAAACCTTTCTACAGAATTTGGATTAATGCAGTCCTGCTATTAACTAATTCTTCGTTTGTAAAAACATGCACATTTCACCTATATTTATAGAGGATATTTTTACTCTACATATAACTTTGGGTTGACATTCACTCCCACCCCAGAATTTTAAAGGGGTCTTTAGTGATGTCTCTGATAAGGTATAAATGCTTCCTTGCCTACACTGATAACAGATACTAAAATTGCTTACTGCAATGATGCCAGGATTTGCAGCACCCAGAAATTGCTCCTTCACTTTAAATTCAAGGCCACAGAATTATGATCAGAGCTTGAAGGCTTTACAGATCATCTAGCCCAACTTCCTCCCTAATAATAATCCTTGTAGGAGGTCAGTTTTTGCCTTAAACACTTTCCCAGTTTTGAGGAATTCACCAAATCACAAGATCATGCATTCCACATATAAACAATCATAAAGGGCTTCCTTAGAGAGTACTGAAACAAAATCTGCCTCTGTTTTACTGTCATGCGACTGTATTCTGCCTGAAGGAGCAAGTAAGATATTTAACTTAAATCCTTTGTTTTCACTTACAATATCTGAAGAAAACTGTTATGTGCCCAGCTTCCAGGTTAAGCACCACCTTCTCTACCCTGCCAGCTCCACCCTCAACCTTCACCAATTACACATTCACAATGGTTCACTAATCCCTGTCAATTATGTTCCTAAAAATAAATTGGAATTAGGTCAGTGGCTTAATTGAGGGCCTATTTCTCACCTGGAATGCTGACTCTTTTCCTGATTACCATGCTGGGAGATCTCGTGCACACCATATTCTCTATATGCTTAAATTCCTCAAATGGCTCTCTATTATAGCACAGTTTTCCAAACTATTCTTTTGGAATTGAGCGCGCAGGGGTAGAGCTATTTATTTCATCATCTGCTCTGTTCTCTGAAGTTAAAACTACAAAACTCACTGCAACCCAGAAAATCTTCAGCAATTTTAGATGCAATGACTTTAATGAAATGAAAAAATTTTAATGCACATGCACACTAAAAATGACCTTGGAGTTGGAATACAACCCAAAACTTTAGTATCCTAGCAACCAGCAAGAAAAACTATAGCCTGAAAATATATTATTTATGACAGCCTCTGGCTTAAAGTATTAGGAAAAAATAATTTAGAAATGACAGAATTTATAATAAAAACATCTGGGTTCAAGTCTTAGCACCCTTTCTTACTAGCTATGTAACATATAGTAAATTATTTAATCTCTTTGAAGTCTATCTGTTCATCTGAAAAATTCAGTTAAGAATACTTGCCTTGGTAAATTTATCACAGGAATACTTTATAGTAGTTATAAAGAAGAAAAAAAAAGGAAAAATGTTTGCCACTATAAACATTTACATGGATTAATCTTAAAAAGATGATGAATGCAAGAAGTGAGCCATGAAGGAATCAAAGATACCACTTTTAAAAGGTTAAAGAGACAGTCAAAATTAAATAATACATAGATAGCAATTTTTTTTAAGAGTCAGGAAATGATGAACATAGAATTGAAGACGGGCACCTGGGTGGCTCAGTCGGTTAAACACTTGACTTTAGCTCAAGTCATGATCTCTGGGTCCTGGGATCCAGCTCTGCCTTGAGCTCCCTGTTCAAAAGGCAGTCTGCTTCTCCCTCCTCCTCTGCCCCTCTTCCCCGCTCATTTTCTCTAATAAATAAATAAAATCCTTTAAAAAAATATCTTAAAAGAAAAAAAAAATTCAGAACAGATACACCAGGGTGGGTGTGTGTATTGAACGGGAGAGGTGTGATTAGGGAGGCGTGCTCTGGTGGCTCCCTAAATTCTGTGAAGGGATCTGGGGGTTAATGGGAGTTCATTATAGTTATTTTTTAAACAAAACACATATATTGGCACACCTCTGCATTTATGATCCAATTTAAAACAAAAGTTATTTAAAACTCCCTGAATCTGAGTTCGATCTGTATCTGCACTTGTAGATGGAAAGTTCACAGATTCCCTGCTTTCTCCTGTGCTGAATCCCAGTATGGACTGATTTCATTGGCAACTTTGAAGAAGATAGCTGGATGCAGAAAAGTTTTTAACTCGTTGGAAGTAGATCTCAGAAAGGAAATTTCTGGTGTAAAATGAAATGAGATACAGATAATTAATGTAACGGAGAGCAACTATAATGGACCCGGCTCTGTGCCTACAAATGTAAATAAGATCTTCCCATACTTGCTCTATGTCCTGAGCCACATTCACTTACCAATCAGCACTCCCGAAACAGTGAAAAAGCTCCCTGGCCTATTCACATTTTTAACTCAGAAACATGGAAAAATAGTCTTGTTCACTCTGCTTTCTGAAAAGCATGTTAATTTTATGCTTATAGGGCAATTAAACTGGTTGTAAAGACATTAAAAAACAACATAATATGGCTTAGTTATTACACAAAGTATTAATATTTAAAAATTACAAGTATTAGAGCTGAGACAAAAAGACCAAAAAAAAACCTTCCTATAAATTTCATAAATATATCCATCTATGTTTAAACACTTTTGATAAATATATTTAACCCTTCATTTGCAAACTTTTCCTAGTGAATTTAATGAATAAATATTTAATGGTTGCTCATTATCAAAAGATCATGAATTTGTTCCTTCCCTCCTCTCTGGTTGGGGTGGGGGATTCATCTGATGAGCAGGGCCAGGGCCTCGGGTCGAATGGTGGGGTCAGGATTGACATCACAGGGGTCAAGGTTTTCAGCTGGCTTGGTGCTGGTTTTAGTTGAAAGCTAGGGTTTCAGTCAGCATATGAGGGAGTAGTGTGGTCAGGATAGTGCAGGGGTGACTGACTTATTTGACATATTTGGAGCTAGTTGGGCCAATGCAGCTGCTCGCATTGTCAGGAGGTTGGAATGTAAAGAAAAAGTAAGCAAATAATATATTTAGGATTATGGGAGCCAGATTTCTGAGAGAGAGAGAGAGAGAGAGAGTTATAAATATGGAAAGGGAAAATACTGGATTAAATCCTGAAGTACTGAATTGGAATTGAGGATCTCAGTGTTTATATGTATATATAGAAATTTATATAGCGGGGCACCTGGGTGGCTCAGTGGGTTAAGCCTCTGCCTTCAGCTCAGGTCATGATCTCAGGGTCCTGGGATCGAGACCTGCTTCAGGCTCTCTGCTCAGCAAGGAGTCCGCTTCCCCCTCTCTTTCTGCCTACTTGTGATCTCTCTCTCTGCCAAATAAATAAAAATCTTCAAAAAAATTTATATAGCTGTACATCTCTCTGTGTGTACACACTTTTTTTTTCTAAAAATTTTATCTGGGGTTGCGGGAGAGAAAAAAACAAGGGGGAGTGGCAGAAGGAGAAAAAGACTCCCTATCAAGCAGGGAGCCTGACATGGAGCTCAATCCCAGGACCGTGGGATCATGACCTGAGCCAAAGCCAGAAACTTAACCGTCTGAGTCACCCAGGTGCTCCAGGCATGTACTTTTTTGATCTGTCCACCAATAAGGCTTTTATTATATGAATTGTTCATGTCAATAATAAACTTTCCAGTAGCAATGAGCATGTCTCAGGTGTTGGTTTCCATATACTATTTTTCATTCATTCATTCACTCATTCATTATTCATTCATTTTAAAGACTGTATTTATTTGAGAGAGATAGGGAGAGAAAGCACAAGCAAGGGGCGGGGGGAGGGGCAGAGGGAGAAGCAGGCTCCCCCCTGAGCAAGGAACATTACATGGGGCTTGATCCCAAGACCCCAGGATCATGACCTGAGCCGAAAGCAGACGCTTAACCTACTGAGTCACCCAGGTACCCCTATACTATTTTCCATTTAAAAGAACCAAGATTTCTTGCAAAAAGCACAAGATAAGCTTGGGATACCTTAATCTGCTTAAAAAAAATAAGAGCTCAAAAAATCAAAAGAACTTAGAAGCAAGCTTGGATAGACCTTCCATAGACCAAATGTGGGAAAAGTTCCATAGCAAAGTACATGACAATCATATATTGGAACTTACTGAATAAAGTAGGAATCCATGAGTTCACACTGATACAAATGAATAGACAGTGGATGGAGAAGGGACTGTCCTTCCTCACAGAATACCAATCAAAGCATTAGCAATGATGAACTCACCATTCGGCAACCAGAATAGTGATATTGATTCAGGTAATAGGTGTTAATAGACTTAAATTAACTGGTGACAATTAGATGAGACACAGGACATTTACGTAGGCTCAAAGACTGTCCTCACCAAACTCTTTTTACTAATTTTAAAAGAGAGAAAATTGGTAGATACTATCCTAACCAAGTGATCAAAGTTAACATCACCAAGAATGGGACAATGTGACATTGTGTACCTCCAGGTATGATATAGTGAGAATAGGACAATATTTCTAACAAAAAGATATATACTGAATCTAATCACGAGGAACCCTAATCATTTTTTCTAATCATTAGATAAACCCTAACTGAGGGACATACTACAAAGTACCTGGCCTATGCTCTTCAGATAATCAAGGTCATGAAAGAAAAGACTGGGAAAATTGCTCCAGATCAAAGGAGAGAAGAGACAGGACAACTAAATGCACCATCTGATCTTGCATAGGAAGGGATGCTGGGGCAGAGAAGAACAGTATTGGGGCAATCAGCAAATTTGAATGCTGTCTGCGATTAGATGATCTACATCATTGTTAATCTCCTGATTTTGATTGTCCTACTGTGGCTATGTAGGAATGGCCCTTGTTTTAGGGAAACATCATTAAAGCATTTAGGGGTAATGAGGAAATCATGTATGGAATTTTCAAATTCAAATAGTTCAAAACTGGTTCAATATTGGATGAGACTACCCTGAATTGATAAATAATGGAAGGTAAATGAACATCTTTACAATATTGAGGCTTCCCATCCATGCACATCATAGAGGACTCCATTTTTTCCAAAATCTCCTTAAATGCTTCTTGATATAGTCTAAAAGTGTCTCCATGAAGATCTTGTATATATTTTGTTAGATATAGTCTCAGGTCTTTCAAATTTATGTTGAGATCTTTCTAAAAACTTTCATTTCTTATTAGTTGATGATATACAGGAAGACAACTGACTTTCGCATAACTGTGAATATAGCAACTTTGCTGAACTCCAGGTATTACTGACTTGTCTACATATATAATCATATCAGCACATCAAAACAATTTCCTGCTTCTAGGAAAGAAAACACCAGAGAATTAATTGACGATGATGTGCCATAAAAATATACATGGTTGTCATTTAAAGAGATTTTTATAGTTGTACAAATACAGTAAGTAATACGAGCTTAGCTGGGAATAATGTAGCTATAGTACCATCTTTAAATTAAATCACCCAAAGAAGGGAGGTATGACTTCACTGGCTTCTGAAATCTCTGGACAAGTCCTTCACAGGCATCATCTCTTCTTCATCTCTGTATCAAAAGAAATACATTGCCTGAAGTGCACTAGAAGTGATTTTAAATATTCATGGATGTTAATTAAGTTCTCAGGATGTAAAACAAGTCTATCAAAGAAAGTCATGATCAACCCTTCACAAATGACTTCTTGCAAACTTGAACAAGATGCTTTCCACAAACCTTTCTGGTGGTCTTGCAGCTCTCCAAAAGGCTCCCCACTACTGCCCTTTCCCTTGACTCATACTCTTCCCATGTGTCAAAAAACAACTTCCTATGAAGAACTGCCACCATGTTACTAAGTAGAACAGGGCAGTGTACACTCTGTGTCCTCTAGAAATAGCAGCATCTGCTCAGGAGGTACTTGCTCAGTGTCCCAGGAAACTAGAAATACCTATAGACTGATGGATTAAGCTGCATGAGACGTCAGAGAGCTTTTAAGACAGAAAGGCCCAAGTGGAATTCTCACTTGTGAGGCTTAACACAGAGGCCAGCTGATTATACCACAGATTCTTTGACTTGGTCATCTCAATACGCTAAAAGAAAACTGAAGGAGTTTAAAAGTACATTTTCAAAGTTTCAGTATGGGATGATGAGAAAGTTCTAGAGATGGGATAGTGGTCATGGTTGTAGAACAATGTGAATGTACTTAATGCTACTGTACACTGGTTAAAATGGTAAATTTTATGTTATACATATTTTGCCACAATAAAAAAATTTTAAAGGTGTATTTTCTATTGTTAAATATTACCTGATATTACTGAGTAATAACACAGTCATTAAGAGTACTAAACATCAAGAATCGGACAGCCCTGTGTTTGAGACTTGAATCCAACTGTTACACCTACGGAACCAAACCACATTATAACCAGGCCTTTGTTTCCTTATCTGTAATACAGAAATAGTAAAATACTTACCTATGTAGTATAGGCTGCTGTGAACTTGAAAGGAAATAACTTATGTAGGAATTTAGCAAAGTTCATGGCACAAAGAGAAGGTTCAATAAATGCTGGCTCTTATTTTCTTTTTAGGTTTTTGTAGCAATACAATTCTTTTATATCTTACACAATAAGGACTAAAAACAAGACTCTAGTACAAAGGAGTTACTCATTTCTCCTTATTCCATAATGTCATATAGAGCTATATAGCGACTTCTTACAAAATGCATTCCATGTTATAGCCAAGGAATATATGAGTTCAAGTACTGACCACTAATCCAATGGTGACTAAATCTAGTCTCACACCCGAAGAGGCAACAATTTCAGAGAAGCCACGAGAACCTGAAATAATTTAACAGGTTAATATATATACATATATATGCACATATATGTATATATATATAATATATATATATATATAATATATATAAAATATGTGTTTTTATCAAGGATAACATATTCATATAAAAGCATTTGCTACAAATAGAATTCACACAGAAAAAGAAGCTATTTAAATTTTTTTGTCCCTTTTATATCATGTTTTAGGCAAAATGATGTAACCCAGAAAATCACAGAACTGCACTAGTTCTAAAACTAGGAATTTTATAAATGAAATATATCCATCCAATCATCTACACTTTTTCTCAAATTCCAAACAATGAGGCTTGCCAAACTATATTTAGAATCAACTTAAATAAAATCTCTGCATGATTTGGATGAAACATACATTGTCAATGGTTAAAAATTCAGGTAGAAAAAGTACATAAAATTACTTAAAAGTAAAAACATTTTATACCAAAGTAGTGGTTAAAAAAAAAAATCCCAGACAACATGAAGAGGAAATGCACTGAATTTTAAAACATTTTTGGACCAATGTATAAAATACCAAAACGTTCAGAACTGTTGAAAAACAAAAGTTTATGTTGAACAAGGCAAGAGGTGAAAAGATATTAAATGTATTAAAACCATCTAAATCCGAATAAGACAAAACTGAATTATGTAATTTAGAAATAAATTTAAGTGTACTTTCTTTGTACAATTCAACTGACTACCACATGGAAAATCTGGCCATTAATCAAAATGAAATTACAGACTTGCAAGCCTTTTGGCCATTGTGTAAATATTAATAGGTGAATTGCCAATTGAAAAATAAAAGGTTACATACATACCATATGAGAGGTCAAAGATGTACACTATAAAATCATGTGAACAAAACAATCATACCAGACAAATATCTTTCAGGCACTTGCATTCAGAAATAGTCCTTTTATAAATAAGCAACGTAGTTTCACTTCAAAAAATAAAGCAGATTTTCCCCAATTGCACCTATTAGTTGAGAACTATATCATATATTAGGGATGCATTTAAATGGACCATTTTATGGGAAAAATCAACTAAACTTTAAAAAACATGAGTCCACCTATTTATTCACAACTTTAAAAATACAGAGAATTCCAGTGAGGCGCAGATGGGGGCCCTATCAAAACAGTCTACCATTCAATATGACCAACGCAGTATAACACGATACAAGGACAAAAAGCAAAACCCATGATGTGGCAATACTGTAAAGAAGGGGCCCTGTCAGAAGTTTCTTTCACGAAACAAACACAATACCACAAAATAAAACAACAACAAAGAAAAGCTGGATTCTGACAACCCTACACAAACTGTGGGATTTCATCTTCCAGGTCTTCAAACTGTTGCATTCGTTTTAGTCTCGGTCTCTGACACGCGAGAGGCACTTCGGGCAAGTCCCGCTCCTCAGAGTTTTCTCCTGGCTTGCTGGTGGACTGCGTGGAGGCAGGAGGTGCCTTGTCGGAGGCCGGGACTGTTTTTAGCAGGGGTCCCTGGGGGGTGGGGGCTGTGCTGGGAGGCAGTCCTGGGGAGGGGGTTGCGAGCCTCTCCTCATCCCCTCGCAGGCTACTGGTGGGAGCACGTGGTTTGTAAAACGTGGTCCAGTGCTGGGGCTGCAGCGTTCGGGGTGCTCTGACAGCTGCGGGAGGGCAGGAGTCAGAGGACCGTCTCTCTGACACCTGTCTCACTGACCTGACTGGTTCTGTGTATGGCTTACTGGGCCGGGGGGCGCTGTCTGGCTGGTCCCCACCAATCCTGATGCTCACGGTTCCCGTTCCAGCTGCAGTCTTTGCACTGAGGCCATTTTGTTCATATAGTCTCTCCCGAGTTTTTTGTAGAGTTTGCTGGTCAAAACCGTCCAATTTGGAACAGACAATAGTAGGAGTATCCTTCCTACTAACTCCATCAAAGGTAGGATTCCTGCAAAACTTGTCTGAATTTACATTTCCCATATTTCTGACAGTTCTCTCATTAGGAGGGCTTGCAAGAAGTAGTAGTCTATCTACAGGCAAACTTGCAGGTCTAACTTTGGTCCGTGGAGCATGCCTTTCAACACTGTTTGTTTCCCTTTCTGATTTCAAAGTAAGTGGCTTGGAAGTTTTACAGACATCTTCCATCTTTTGTGATGCTGATTCAAACTCTTGGCTTACAAGCAAACCCACTTTGTTGTCTAAAAAGGAAAAGATTTATTTAAAAATCAAACTTTATGACACGTGGTTAACAAGAGTCTTACAGAATAACTTGGAAAAATATATAAGACTCTTGTTAACACTCTCAGTTATCTATGCAGAGAAGTTAAATACTCAAAGTATTAAAGGTGCACTTGAAATAAAAATGTTAGAATTTTACATTTATTTAAATCAATATAATAAACAGCTACAAAATCCATTGCAGGTTAATAAAACAAAACAAAACAAAACAAAAAAAACTGCTTAAGTAACTTTTTTCTCTTAATGGGCTCCATGCAAATATTTCTGAGATGAAAGGGGTGTCACAGTTTCAGTAGGTATTGGTATTAATTAACCTCAGAAAAGCTACACTAATTTACACACCAACCAAATGCAGGTGTGCCCTGAAACCAAAGGCTTTTGCCAACTCACTCAATCTGCTATTTCCAGTTACACACAACCCACAGTGAGAATATAGCCCATTAAATGCCTCAGATGCGTCCTTATCTGAACAACTCATCAGTGCGCTCTAACATTCATCCTGTCCAATTCAGGTTGAAGAGTTCAGTTTTAAGTAAAAAACACCATTCTCCTCATTGGTTGTTTCCTCCCAGGCTTCCTTTCTTCTCTTTCCTTCAATCTGGACCCATGGGCCATGCTTTTTCAAATTAGAACCCTCAGCTCCTTCCAACCTGGTCCCTTTTTGTAGCGTCTCCCCTAAAAAAATTCCTAGTTGTGGAAAATGCCAGCCCTCTGCTCATGCTGCCCTTTCCTGCTGGAAAACATCCAACAAGTCTGTGTCTGAGCATCATTCTGGCTTTGAACTTCAGCTGCCCCGAGCACAGCATGTGACCCCTTTCCCTGTGGCCAGGTCCTTTTGCCACATCTCTGAGGCAGAGGTTTGCAGGCAGGAGGCCATCAGAATCAGCTGTCAGTCTTCATGTCATCTGACCTTCCTTACCTGACACTCTCTCCCCTGGGCTTCCAGGGCACCGTGCTCTTGCTTTGCCTTCCAGGGACCATCCCAGGTCCTTCTATGGACCACTCTAAAGGAACTGACTGCTGGTGGCAGGGCCAGAGTCACCAACCAATGTACACTTTTTTTTAAGCATTTTTAAAAAAGATTTTCTTTATTATTTGAGAGAGAAAGATTGAGAGGGCAAATGGGAGGAGGGGAAGGAGAAGAAGCAAACTCCCTGTGGAGACTGATTGGAACTTGAGCCCAGGAACCCGGGATCATGACCTGAGTTGAAGTACAATTCTTAAAGTTCCCAGGGATAAACTTAAGAGCATAATGGGTGAGAGTGCAGCCTCTCAAGCCCAACTGCCAGGCTGAGCTCAGCTCTACCACTTTGGCACTGGGCAAGGCAATGTCACTGGCCCTGTGTCAGCATCTGTCAGAAAAGATCATGATTATATCTATGATGATGTGTGGCCTAAATGATTTAATCATGAAAAGTGCTCAGAATTGATCTGGTATATGATAGGCTCTCAGAAAATGACATTGATTATAGTTACTCTTCCTAATTGGTCATGATAGTAAATAATTGATCATGTTAGTAAAATAAGCACAAATTTAAGTTCAAATACTAACTGAACAATTTACTAGTGGCATGACCTCAGACATTATTTAGCCTCTCTCAGAGTATTTGGCGATGAATCAAATGGGGCTGATATTACCGACTTTTTAGCACAAAACTGTTATGAAGATCAAATCAGATAAATGGAATCAAACAATAAGCACAGTGCTTAGCACAAAGCAGGAGGATGCTTAAGTGAAAGTCAGATCCCTTACTTTTTGGATCCTGTCAGGCTACGATCACTGACATAGGATTACACATCAAATTTAACATATATCTCTACATTTTAAAAATAACTGAAATTTAGTTCTAAAGATACATAGGATTATAGTAACAAACGGAAGCCTTTTTGCCAGCATGACAGCTACTAATCACTACAACTAAAATGATCATACGGCAAATAAAATATATGTATTTGTGCTTAAAGTGTGAAAGGTGACAGGTAAAAGCATTTGAAAAAAATGTTAGGAGTTTTAGGAGTCTAAATGTTTTAATTTTGAGGAGTCTAGTTGACTTGTTATGAGCAGTTAGGTCAATACAATGATTTGTAGTAACAGATTTTATGATAATTCATACAGCTCAATACATTTCTGCCTTGACTTTGATATGGCTCAACACATTTCTTCCTTGACTTTAATTGATGGCAAAAATGAAATTTTTGTGAGCCCCAAGATGTCTTTTTATAAGAACGATTACTGTAAAGAATGACATTCATTTAAACGTAAGGTATAATGGGGCGCCTGGGTGGCTCAGTGGGTTAAAGCCTCTGCTTTCGGCTCGGGTCATGATCCAGGGTCCTGGGATCGAGCCCCACATTGGGCTGCCTGGTCAGCGGGGAGCCTGCTTCCTGCTCTCTCTCTCTCTCTGCCTGCCTCTCTGCCTACTTGTGATCTCTATCTGTCAAATAAATAAACAAAATCTTAAAAAAAAAAATGTAAGGTATAGTAAACAGCAACTTTTTAATGACCAGTAAAGATACATTTACTAATGAAGCTTCTTTCCCTGATTTCTCTCAACTTCACTCACTGTAGCTGTTAGACAAGGTTTGTTGGCACAGCTTGGTTAGCAAACATGAATTTTACACGGCCACTCACCAATGTGACACGTATCACATTTTTCTAATGCATTTTGCTTCCGTTCTGATTCCTCAAATGATGTAGCTGGCTCAAAAATTTTGGTCTCACTATCCACAGTGTGCATATCCTGTTGATAGAGGAGAATTCTTGAATTTGAAGAAGTAAAACACATCTCAAAAATTTTTAACTTTAATCTTATTAATAATTAATAAACATTATGGAGTTCCACCACAATTCCATAAAGGTCAAAACTCACCTCCTTTGAAGAGAAAAACAGTGTCTTCATAGAATGTTCTGGGTCTCTTTCTTCTGGTGATAAAAGAGGCTTTGGAAGGCAACCTTGATCAACATGAGGTATACCACCACCTGTACTATACACGACCACCTCTTGTGGCTGCAGGGATCCATCGAAGATCTTCTGTGAGTAAGTGATGAGGAACTCGACCAACCGGGCTTGGTTTGAGTATTCAGCGAGAGAGGAGATGGTGACAGGAGCAGTTGTGGGCCTTGGCCTAATGAGACTTGGTCCGAATATCACCCCCAAGTTTTTGGAGTTCATTTTGTTTTCTTCTGCATGATCTACGACTCTGTGAAGTAGAACACATGAAGCTGTATGAGATTTGCCTATTAGATTTCCTTGCTGGTAGTTTACTATGGACTGAGAAGGGTGGAGGAAAAACGGGCAGCAGAAGTCTAAAAAAGGATATATTTATCTGATTAGTTACTGACAACACACTGAATTGGGTTTTAGAGTATTAGGATAACATTCAAGCAAGTAGAGGAACTACTAAAGTTTGACCAGTAGAAAAGCAAAATCAAAAACGAAGAGCTGCTCCTATGTCAGTATACAGCACATCCTCCCAGGGCCCTTGTGCTGGAAACTTAACCGTCATCGTAGATTGCTCTCTCATTGGCCACAGCTGGTCTTCAAGCCAAGCTGATTCTGCGTCCTAAAGATCTTTCTGCTCGATTGCCACTCCCAGAGCTCTGGCCTTATTTTAAGCTCTCCACACCTTTTATTTCTATAACTACCCAAGAAGTTCTGAATTGCAGTTAAGGACCCCCTCCAACCCATTCTCCATACTGCTGCCAGAAAGATCTAACAAATCTAAACACGTTACATTCCTGGCTCCAGATTCTTTAGTGGGTACAGAAGGAAGACAGTCATCTTGTCTGGCAGGTATGTAGGACTTTCTTTATCGAGCCTTGGCCTAGCTCACTTCAAGCTACTGCTTGCTACGTCCCCTTCGCCAAACTACCTATGCTTCCCAAGAGCAACATTATCTTGTGCACCTGTGTCTGTTACCCTCTACCCGGAATGCTGTTTTGCACAGTCTTTGTCCCCAAACCACCACCCAGTTCTTCCAGTCTGGCTCAGGGCTAGCTTCTCTGACTCCGGCCCCTCCATCCCCTCATTGTTCTCTGCACACTGTGCCAGCCCCGTTAGAACAGGAATGGTCTGTGCTGCGCTGGCCTGCAGACCTGCCATCAAGAGGAACAGCACAACAGGTGTCAGAGACCTAATATCTGCATCCTTATTTCCTTAGCCAGAGTGCAGGACACAGGAGGCATCTGAGGTGAAGGTGTTAGCTCTAAGAATATCTATTCAATGCCTCCCTTCCCCTAACACATATGAGAAGTAAAACATTCATTTTAAAACATCACAACAATATGAATGTACTTAATACTACTGAATTGTACACTTAAAAGTGGTTAAGATGGGGGTGCATGGGTGGCGCAGTTGGTTAAGCAACTCTTGGTTTTGGCTCAGGTCATGATTTCAGGGTCATGGGACTGAACCCCACATTAGTTTCCATGCTCAGCACGGTGTCTGCTTGGAATTCTCTCTCCTCTCTCCCCTTGTCCATGTACTTAAATAAATCTTTAAAAAATAATAAAAGTGGTTAAGATGGTTAATTTATGTTATGTGTATTTTACCACAATTTAAACAAAACCAAAAAAGCCAAACCTGATCAATTGTCCACCCACTAATGAACGCTCGCCTTATACAAAATTCTTACCGCTTAAGATGAACTATGAGGTAATGAAGACTGTTAAAATTTGATACTGGCAGTTGTCTTAGAAGGTCTTTGCTTTTTATAAGAATTCTGTTTATTTCTATACATGTACTTGGCCATTTTTTGTCCTCAGGGTTATCCTTTTTTGACTCTTGTTCTTCATTTACATGTTGGATTTCTTTTGCAAGGTCTATAAATTCCTTGTACAATCGGAATAAAATGAATGGTTCTGGGAGCTAAAGAAATAAAATCACATTAGGAATATCATTCTGTCCACTTTTTCCCTTTTAATAATTTACTGAATAGCTACTGACGGATTTAGTATGTCCCTTCAGATTAGAAGGGACTTAAGATCAATCTACTTTTAGAAATAGATTTATGCTTGTCAGTGATGTTATCTATTAAGTGAATCTGACATCATCGCCAAAAATTATATCTGTATTAAAAGTGAGTTAACTGATAATCAGTAAAACATTCTAAAATCAAAAGCTGCATGAGGGATTTTAAAACTTTGCTATATATCCTATACCAAGTACATTCATCACTGCCCCAAAGTTAGCATGATCTTCAACTGTTTTATTAAAACAAGCCAGTCATATTAATTAGAAAAAGCTTATATTCTGAATTTTATTGGCATAGGGTAGACAGAGAACAAAATACTATTGGGTCCTTTTGTTTTACTTTGACCAGACTGAAGATTAGCATAAGATAGCATGGCTTAGAAGAAAGACATTGCCAATGTTTTATTTACCTAATTTTCAAATACAACTTGAATTGCCATAAGTAGGTTAAAGAAAATGTTCCTCTCTCAAACTATCAAGGGGCATGCCACCTTGATCCCTCTACTGGCACAAGCGATTTCAATATTTCCACCGCTCAGCGATGGAAACAGTCCATATCTGGCTAGCAGGTGTCCTATAATATCTGTGGTGAGGTAGGCACTCATTTCTCCAGTTTCCCCTGCTGGTCACAGAGAGGGGAGGCCCTGAGATTAATTTCTGCCTCTATTATTCTAGGATCTGAAGGAGCTCACTCAACCTCTTGAGGCTTTAGATTTCCCAAATATGAGTAAAATGAAGGCTACTCTCTAATACTATAAAAATTGAGCATGGCTCCCCACACTAAAATGATGGTCCCATAGCATTCTTGAGATGGAATAGTATTGGACCCCATTTATTTCCCCCCTCTGATTGGCCAAAAGGGACAAAATGACTCATTGTGAGATTAACAGTCATTCAGAGGTACTCTGTCTCCATTTCTCAGCTGAGAATTCTGCAAAATGTGAAATAAATCAAGTTTCTTGGGCTAACATGGCAGATCCAACATTTGTACCTAGTTTCTTTCCCTCTGACAACCCCACTGAAATAGTTAAGTCCACAAAGACTAGGAGAATAGGAAAGGAGATAAAAGCAACATTTAACCACTGAAGAGCAGATGAATAAGTAATGGCTTAGCAGTCCTGAGAAAGCTAAAATTCCAAAATGAGAACCAATACAATTTATAGGAGACCCACAAACTATTAGCATGAGGTACTCTGATCCTGGAGGAGAACGGGCTATTTAAGAAGTATTAGATCTCCAGATCCTTGTCTCCACTCCATGTTTCTGAACAACATTTTCCCCAGCAGTGTGGGGATTTCATCTCTGGACAGTGTAAAAGAGATGGCCTCTGGATGGCCAATGTCAAGCACAAACAACAGCTACACAACTATCTAAAAATAGGGATTTAGTGACTGTCTGCCTGCTACAGCAGAGATTCTGGAGCTTTCTTACCCCAGGTGGCTCCCAGAGTTCTGGCACCACACCATACAGGCAGGGAAAGACCTTTCTTTGGGGTATCAGCCAAGCCTAAGAATAGAGACCTAGAGATACAGACAACCGGTGTTTCCCAAATAGCCCTCCTAGATCACACTAGAGCTTAAAATCTTTAAAGCCTGTACGTATTCAAAACCTTCCAAAGAGACTTCAATTCCAATTCTTTCATTTTAAGCAGATAATCATGAAAGACTGAAATCAAAATAAGCAGAAACAAAATGAGCTGAAGATCTAGAACTGTGCTGGCAGTATGGTAATCACTAGCCACATATGGCTACTGAGCACTGGAAATGTCACTATTCCAAACTGACATATGCTCTAAATGCAAAATACACACCAGATTTCAAAGACTCAGTAACCCTTCATTTCAAACAAAAACAAAAAAATTTCACTAAAAATTGAAAAATACCGATTACGCATTCAGATGATATTTCAGTATGTTACATATTAAAATTAACTTCACGGTTTCTTTTTATGTGGCTCCTAGAAAATTTAGTTTTATATATAGGGCTCACATTATATTCCTATTGAAAAGCACTAGAGGGGCGCCTGGGTGGCTCAGTGGGTTAAGCCGCTGCCTTCGGCTCAGGTCATGATCTCAGGGTCCTGGGATCGAGTCCCACATCGGGCTCTCTGCTCAGCAAGAAGCCTGCTTCCTCCCTCTCTCTCTCTCTCTGCCTTCCTCTCCGTCTACTTGTGATCTCTGTCAAATAAATAAATAAAATCTTAAAAAAAAAAAAAAAAAAGAAAAGCACTAGAGGCTAAGCAAAGAATCCTTAGAAAAAAAGCTATGAATATCTCATATAGATAAGATACTACATTCATTAAAAAGGATGTTGTAAAAGGAACAGAGAACCAATTTCTTAGAAATTAAAATATGATCTCAGAAATGAAATAGATTATAGTAGGTGTATAGGATAAAACTGAAGAAATCTTGGGGCACCTGGTGGCTAAGTCAGTTAATCCTCTGACTGTTGGTTTCAGCTCAGGTCTTGATCTGGGGGTTGTGGGTCTGAGCCTCACACTGGGTCCCATGCTGGGCATGGAGCCTACTTAAAAAAAAACAAAACAAAACCTGGGGTGCCTGGGTGGTTCAGTCGTTAAGTCGTTAAGTCAGTCATGACCTCTGCCTTTGGCTCAGGTCATGATCCCAGGGTCTGGGATCAAGCCGCAGGGCTCCCTGCTCCGTAGGAATCCTGCTTCTCCCTCTCCCACTCCCCCTGCTTGTGTTTCCTCTCTCTCTGCGTCTGTCTCTGTAAACAAACAAACAAACAAAAAACCAAACCAAACGAACAAAACAAGACCAACTGAGGAAATCTCTTAAAAAGTGTTAAAAGAAAACAAAAACAAACAAAAAAAGAAATAATAGAGAAAAGATGAAGGAACTAGAGAACAAGTACAAGCTGTCCAGTAAGCACACTTCCAGAAAGAAAAAACAGAAAATGGGAGGAAATGAGCAACAAAATAAAAGTCCTAAAAACAAAAGGCCAAGGAGAACGGAGCCTGTGGAGTACCTGAAGTGACAGATGAGTATATATCCACATCAAGGCATACACTGTGAAACTTTAAAACAATGGGGAGATAAAGAAGATTCTACATGCTTTCAGAGAACAAACAATAGGCCTTATACAAAGAATCAGAAATGAGAAAGACTTCACACTTCAAAGAAAACAATTAAAAAATGCCTTCAAAATTCTGAAGAAAAATAATTTCCAATCTAGAATACGATAACCTACCACACAATCTACTTTCCCATCCTGTCCAAGAGGCAGAATAAAGACATTTTCAAATAACTAAATTTACTCTTATTCCACCTTGATCAAGTATGGCATAACCAAAACAGGAGCATAAACCACAAACAGGAAGACATGACACAGAAGACAGGCATTCCCTCAGATGAGAGAAGGGGGCAGAGAAGGGAGATCCCAGGATGATGGCTATTCACAATATTAGAAAGGATATAAATGCAGAACAGAACTCCAGAGATGGACATGATGAGAACCATCATTGCTCTGCTCTCTGGGACTGTATCTTCATTTTTACTCAAGGAACTTGACCCCAGCTCTTTTCCGTACTTGGCTCACCATGGCAATGCACTGATGCTCCTACAACCCTTCAATGAGGAGCTGCTGCCTGAAGCCACTAAGGCTGATTACTGTTTTAACCCACAGAAGAGCGCGTGTGTGTGTATTTCTCTTTTGGATCTACTCCTGTAAATCTCAGATACAATAGTGAGCACAGAAAGAGAAAATACAGAGCAGCCCACCCCCGACCATATTCCTGCTGAATCTCCAGTATCCAGCTTATACAAAAGTCCTGCATGATGCCCCAAATCTGTTGAACTGCAGGTTCCCAAGATGCCTTCATGATCTTGCCCGCTGACCTCCCACAATGGCTATCTGAGGATGTCAGTGAAGGTAAAGGTGGACCATGACTCAGACACTGTGGAACTTACTGAATCCTTCATTAACAGTGTGAATAATACACAGCTAGATTTATGCTTTCCTTTCAGTTACCTAAAACTTCATAAGACACTGTTTAGGAACATGCAACAGGTATTAAAACTATTAAGAAAAGGAGGTATTAACATGGTTAGAAAAGACCAGTGGGGTGGCGTTGAGGGCAACTACTGGAGAAGGGCACGCAGGAGCCTTCAGTAAGGTAATGTTCTACTTCCTAAAGCTACGTGATGGGAAATGAGTGTTTTTATTATTATTGGTCTTTAAATGTACATGTATTTTATATACGCTTTGATTTGTAACAATAATTGGAGACATATGGATATGGTCTATGTCAATGAAAATATCTGTGTAGCAAATGTTATCAGTAAAATAACAATCATATTTTTGTTCTTTTCTCTTTAATGGTATGTTTCAAGGGTAAAAACTTTACCTGTCGAAGGTATAATTTCAAGACGTCACAGATGTCGTGTGAACTAAATTCTGAAATGTCTACGAAGTGCATTCCGTTTTCCAAGGCTTGACACAGTTTTTCAGTTTTTATTTTGTTTCCACATACACGATAAATTCCCTTGAGAAGAAAATGGAAAAATTTGACAAAATTCTCCTTTAGAACAAATGGCTAAATGCAGACATCTCCATACATATGATGTGTCTACTTCAATTTTTATTAATAATTCAGGAAAAAACTAGGGCCAAATGAGGTAACATTTTCTAAATAAATCTGAATAAATTCAGATTTTATTTATTTATTATTTATTTATTATTATTTTATTTATTCTGAATAAATTCTTTTAAAGAGACTTTTACTTGTTAAAAATTGAGAGCACTGTTTTCCTTTAAAGGCTCATCATTAGAACAAATCACATGGGCATTTATATTTTTAAACTTAATTTTAAGAGTTACAACGTACCTGTAAACACAAGGCTCTATTTTCAATCTCTGAGGCACATATTTTGAGTACAAAAGGGATGCCATCTGGTTCCTTTTTTGCAACTTGTATGAATTCTGCTCCAAATAAGTGTATTTTCCCTGGAAGTTTCTGATGACCACAAATGATGACTAAGTTTTCCAAACACTTACGGTGACAAACAAGGAGACACTACAAGAAAATGACAGTTAAAAAATGGTTCATTTACCTCAAAACTATGAACTGAGCAAACTATAGGTAGAATGGTAACCCAACAAGAATGATTTTAAAAGGTATTACTTGTGGTGTCTGAACTATCTTAATAGCTAAATGAATTACAAAATTACACTGTGGTTCAATTTATTAAAAATATACATGTAAGAGAGCCTAATCAATAAAATTAGTAACAGAAAAGTATAAGGCAAAAAGCTTTCATGAAAGAGCTAATGGAATTCCAGAAAGATCTTACCTCTTCACATTCAACACCTTGGAATACTACAATGCCTTCACAATCCCTACATTTTGTGGGGGACCTCAATTTTCGAAACTTGTGAGTGAGAGCTGCCTTTGACATCAATGTTTTCTTAAATGTTCCAAGGGAATTGGGTCCTTGCAACAGAAATAAATTGGTATAAGAATTGTAAGATGACATAACAATTATAACACATGATGCTAAATTCTGAAAAATCTTTAGACTTTGTAACATTCATATGTCACAGGAAGCTATTATTTTGAGTCTGCAACAGCAAAATAGGCATCCAATTTATAGATCTCTTACAAAGTACACATTTGAGCTGTAAGTAAAAAATCACCAAAAAACTATTAAGGTACTTCTAAAATAGGATGGCATTATGTTTTCAACATCAGCCAATCTACACTGTTATTAATATACCCTTTATAGCACCTGGAAGGCTGTTACAGAATGGTATTTCATTCTTAGAAAATGTCCCTATGAAAGCTTCAAAGAAAACTAGCTGTATGAGACCAGTAAGTGTCACTGTTATTTGCATTAAAGATAAAGCTACTCTTACCGTGAATTCATCATAAAATTAAAGATAATACTAGCTAGTTTTCCATCAGTATCCTACTTGAGATCAGATGTTCCATATTATTCTAGTTAATGATGCCCAAACAGGTATAAGGAGTTCTCAAACGTACAAAACTAATTTATATGAGTCTAATTCAGGTCATTAAGGTAACTGATTTCTCTCTTATATCTGTCAACATCCATAACTTTCCTTGTCCTCAAGAACATATTTATTTAATTTTCCTGCCTAACTTCTCATGCACTATTTCTTTTAAAGAGACTTTTTCAGAGTTTCTCATGCATTGCAACACTTTTAACAGTTAAGGCACTGTATGAGGTTTATAAAAGATCAAACTAACTAGTTTATTTTTGCACCCTGCTAATACATTTTAGATCTAGTAGTTTTGTTACTTATTCTTTTATTCTTATTTCTAACATTTCACTAGTGCATTATCAACCCATACTTGTACGTAATTTTTGGGATAGATTTAAGTCAATATAATATCTTTTAATACACAGCAAAGTAATTCTTTAAATTATATTATTTTCCTAATATCATGCAGTGTTGCTGACTCAAAGGGTTTAGTGAGAACTTGATTCAGGTGAGAGTAATACCAGCTTCTGAAGGGGAGGGTGGTTCTCTTTCATCTAGATCATCTGCAGAAGACATGGTTCCACTGGATGGAGTTCGTGGCAGTTTTCGATGAAAGTCTCCTAAAAGGAAATTGTGACTACAATCACCTGACCGTTCACAGTAGAATTTAAGAAATGGGTAATGACAATATTTTTTGAACAACACAAGTCATACTATTTTGTGGGCTACAATGCAAAAAGCTGTTTCCATTCTCAGACTTTAGATATAGGGAATTCTGATTTTTATTATTAGGAACAAAAGAGAATTCAACCAAACCTGACTTTTCCAAATAAATTTAAAATTGGGAAATCGTACATTCCAATGAGACCTTACTGCCAACTTGTGATAGTTAGAGATTATATGCTCTACAAGGACAGAGATTCTTTTCTATTCATGTCTTACCATCCACTATCTAACAAAGTGACTAGCACAATGGTAAACTCATTAAATGCTTGTTGAATCGAATTACAAAGAAACGTATACAAAAATAATACACAAAAATCTAATGAATACAGCAATACAATGGTAACATTTCAAGTTGCGAGGAGGATGGGAGAGCGGGAAGCAGGAATGAAAATCCCTGGCAGGGAGCTGAGAGCACAGGACACAAGCTGTGTCAGCAAAGGACTCTGTGTGGGTCTCAGAGCCGCCTGACTAGGGCCTGAGGTTCCTCTGCTCCCTGCAGAGCATACAGCCAGGACTCTATCTATCCAAGTGGAAGATCTCACTTACCTCAAGGCCTTCACGAGCTTAGGGTTGTGAGTTAGAAAAGGTTTTACAGATGATTTCAACCAACATCTTTCCCCCAAAAAGATTCCTCTTCAAAATATGCTTAAGAGGCTAGCAGTCACCTAGTTTTTGCTTTGAATTGTGCTCTCAGTGACTGAGAAATCATGGGGTGCCACGTTCTACTTAGAACTATTCTAACTGTGAGATGGCCTCCTTGTATTTTTGAGCAGCAACCTGCCTGCCCACGAACCCCAGCCCTTGGTCCCCGTTCTTCCTGAAGGAGATGAGCACTGTCCTTGAATCCCTTCCCACTCCAGGATGTGAGGATGGCTGTCGTGTTCCCCACTTCCCTCATTCCCAGATCAGGCCTCCCAGGTCTTCACCATTTACCATGTAACTAGTTTTCAAATTTTTGTCTTTATCACATGTAGTCTTATGGGATTCCAAATAATTTAGGGGTTGCTCTAGAATGGGTCTTAATTTCTGGGGATAGCTACAACCATCGTGTTTTTACAAAGTCAATTACAAACACTCAGCGAAGTATTATTTAGGCTCACAACTTCAGGGTGTCGCTTGCACACAACTAGTTTTCAAGGAAGACACAGAGTAAGCCTACAAACCCCAATGCTGCATGGAAATTATTTCTTACTTTAAATTTCAAGAGATTTACTTATGGAAATAAAATTTCTGTAATATATAGAACACTATTTAAAAAATGCCTTGGACTTTTGAGGCAGGTTATATCTTTATATTCCACAGCGCCAAGGATCCTAGGAGAAGGGCTGGGAAGAACAGGATTGGAGCAGTCTTTGGTAGAAGAGTGGAGGAGAAAGAATGTCTAAGGAAGAATCTCATGGGTCCAAATACTACCTTCTTTCCCTGCTAGCTGTATTACCTTTGGCAAGTCATCCTCTTTGAAGCCACTAAGGAGAAGTCAACACATCTATCTTGCCTCTCTAAGGAGCATTGGACTCTCCTTATCAAAGTGGCTTTTAAAGGTACATTTAAAAAACTGAGTAAGTAATCACAGGCACAAAATTAGTGTTAACTGTATTGTTCACCACAGCAATTAGCTACAAAACAATCTAAAATGTATAGTTATGTTCACAGAATGGAATACTATATAGATTATAAGTATAAAATAAAGATCTATAAGGACAGCTATTCACATCAATATGGATCTAAAAAAACATGAAAGAAGTCACACAAAAGAATGGTATAATTCCATCTGTATAACATTCCAAAGAGGGCAAAGCTCAAGTAGATACAGGTAGTAAAACATTTAAAATAGCTGGAGAATGATTGAAAAAATCCAGGATGATGGTCTGTTCTGGGGGGCAGTGGGGTAAGGTTTTCAAGGAGGTGTCTACAGGGCCCTGCTAATATACTGATCATGTTTTATTTCTTATAGGCTGGGTGGTGAATATATGAGGGTTTGTCTTAATTTTCTTTAAACTGCATGTGTATATGTATATACTCCTCTCTAGGAGACAGTTGATTAAAAAAATCAGGTGGTTAAAATATATCCCCCAAAAGGAATATGTCATTGAATTTTCTCTGCTAGACTTAAATGCTATGTACCTGGACTTATAGATTCAGAATCCAGAGATCTAGATTCACTGCTTCCTCCAGTGCTCTCAGAGTCACTAAACATCCCAAATGTCCATGACCTTATAAAAGAAGGACCTTTAAGAAAAGAATATTTAAAGTCAAACTTGGCTACAGACAGATTTCATGAGGTGAAATACTGACATTACATAAAATGAGACAAGACAAATTTCTGTACAGTGATCAAACAGTCAACTTTAAGACAGGCACAGTGCGTACAACTGCAAATAAGGCCTCATGAAGTTTTAATTCAAGGCCTGATTTTTAAATTCCAGAGTTGCAACTCATTTAATAATCTCATTTAAACAACTTGATCTTCCATAAATCAGAGCTCTCTTTAATGTGAAAGTCTACCTGTTACATCAGCACTATTGGAGCATCTGTCCTCTTCAATCTTACTAGAACTGTCAGGAAGGCGCACTACATCCTCTAACGAGTCGGTAGGTCTGTATCCAGAAGTGTGGGGACTATTTGTTAATGGTTTATTTATATTCCTAAGAAAAACCCAAATAAAACTCATCATTTAGAAGAATGACTAATACCCAGACTATTTTATTCTATTTTCAGAAAAATCTGCTACTTTAATGAACAGAGTAATATTAAAAATAAATCTTATTATATGGTTCAACTTCTTAGAGAAGATGTGAACAAAATTTATTAATCATTTGAACTTATTATAGCCAAAACATGGAAAAGAGTAGCAAAAGTATGGTCAATAATTCATGTCATGGTTAAACTTTTCTAGTATAACGTCTATGGAAAATGTAGGTTGTTAAATATGTAGACATTCAAAATAGATATGAATATGATTTGCCATTCTCAAAGGATTTCTAAATCTCAAAGAACTGAGCTCTGTGTCAAAATGAAAAGCTTTACTCTTAAGTGAGTCACATCTGAATACAAAATGAGTTCAGAAAGTTTTAAAGTCAATTCTGCCAATGTTAGAAAAGACACCACCTACTATCAGATAGGAACTTAGCAATAAAGGTTTTATCTTTTGAGATAATTTCATCTACACATTAATTCTTACCCATCAACTTTTTCTTCTTCAGTTGCATTTGTGGCCTTGACAAACTCACTGTACTCTTGACCTGGGTCATAGAGTTTGGCACTATCACAGAGAGACTGTAAATTGTTTGCAAGGGAGGCTGCCTGAAGGTGTTGCATCTGGAAGAGGTTAACGGTCACCTATGGTCACAGACAGAGACAAAAGGCAAAATAACTTCCACTATACAGAACACTATATAAAGACAGATTGATTTCGAAAGAAAAAAGGCCATACAGTGAAGCATAGAACACTGAATATCACCACAAGCATACTAGATTGCGTGGCTTTGTGCAAGGTCTAGATTAGGTCTAGATCTAAAAAAAAAAACAAAAAAAAAAACAGTAGTTGTAATTCACTGTCTAGGAGCAATCGTTGCCAGCAAAACTGACTGTAAACTGAAAAGTTCACAAATACATTCCCTTGTCCTACTGGTTCATAATATTAGGAGACAGATGTGTTTTTGAGGATCCCCAGCTCCGTATGCTGATGGTCTGACCACAACAGTCTAAACTCTTAAGTGAGAAACATAAGGGAAAAGGTTTCAATCAGAGTATAATTATTTTGACTTTTACTTTTTCAATCCTATTAAAAAATGCTTTCCAATTATAATGTATCCTAAGGAACTCAGCTTTAATAATTAGGCATTATCTTGAATCTATCCAAAATATATTATCCCACTGAGTTTCTACAAATGCCCACATATACTACTATTCCTACTACTCGTAGTAATAGTAGCAATTTTTAACAACCAGCAAGTGCCTGCAAATGTGCCAAATCCATTCTGAGAGTTGCACACGAATGAACTAATTTAGTGTTCTCAGAAACCCAGGCTTTGAGTGTATTATGGCAAATAAACAGATGAGATCCCAGTCCTCACAAAATTTACGTTCTCCTGAAGGTGAAGTAAGAGAGAGGGCAAATAAATTCTGTAGATAAGATAATTTCTGGTATTGAAAACTTCTATAAATACTATATAAGACTGTCAAGTTATGAAATATGAGCTGGGATGCATTTGCAGAGTGGCACTTCTGATATGGCAGGTTAGTCAAGCCTCTCTGAGTAGGTCACACCTGAACTGAGATCTGATGTAAGAAAGAGCCAATGCAAAGTTTCAGGGAGAAGCCCAATCCAGAAAAAAGGAAGAGGTAGCACAGAGACCCCAGAGCAAAAGTGAGTGAGAAAGAGCTTGCCACGCTCAAGAAACACTTGAAAGGTCAATATGGCTGAAGCCTTGTCCAAAGAGGTGAAGTTTCGGTTTGAGGTGATACCAGAAAGAGGAGGCATTTAAACAGAAGTAAAGAGTCTGAATTTAAGTACAATGGGAAGCCAGTGGAGGGTTTTAAAGGGTGTTAAGAGCTATCACAGAATTTATGTTATAAAATGCCACTCTGGCTTCCAGGTGAGCAATGTGAATAAATGCCAAATTTCAATCGGCTTAATATTATTTCAAAGACTGCCATGTTTCCTCTTCATTTCTCTTGTTACACCAGATAATCTGTTGAAATTCTGATTAACCTCTGAGACCTTTCCAAGGTAGACAGGCATTCCCGAAGGATAAATAAGACTCAGCATAAGTAGTATTTGAAAAGTGCACATAAAAGAATAGCTTATATGTGTTATAACTCTTTCAAGGAACAAAGGAAATTCAAATGGCAGATGGTAAAGTTTAAGTCCTGCAACTGGCTATGATGAGAAAATTCCCCAGTTAATGGTAAACTGAACTTACTCTCTTGATCCTAAAGGTAACTGTACATTTTTTGTACTTTTTAATAAGATTTATGAATCTAGTTAAAAACACCAATAATTTAAAAAGCCAAATGAATATACTGGCATAATCAATTCATCTGCTGAATGTTTGTTTCTGGGTACTTATTAAAAATAAAGACTTAAGGAGTTATATATATGGGTAGTCCAATCTTAAAATCTGTTTTCCCTAAATTATTCAGCCTTCTCACTTACCTAACAGAAACAGTAAAGAGTGAACCCCCATGGGGTAGATTCTACAGGACTCGCTGGGGATCTTACCTGGGGTGGCTCACAGGTACCTCAAAAATCATCCTGCCTCTAGATTTTTTTGTGCCCCAATCTGCAACCTGAATCAGGAACTTAGACTTTTCTTCTAGTCCTCTAGTTAGTACAGTGACCTAAGTGCCTCTTAAAGGGGAAATGACCAAATGTATGGTAACAGAAAGTGTGATTAGCCAATGTCATACTGTAATTCTGTTTGTTTTCTGGAACTGTTCCCTCTAGCACACAGGATTTCAAACTAGATCTATCCCCAGTTTTCATCACCTACAGCAAATTTTTAGTTCCTCCAATGGCACTTGGATTAGTACAAATATTTATGATAGCTGTTCAGAGAGAATTTGAATTTCAAATAATGGGGAAAGTTTCTTTCATATAAAATAGCAATAATCTAAAACAAATTTGGCTCAGTATAATTCTCTATCCTATATTATTTTAAAGATAAACTTTTTTTGAATGTACTCTAAAACAAAACAAAACTCTTGCTCTAATTCTTCCCATTTTTCAAAGCCCATTGATTTGGTTAGGTCTTTAGTGACTGGCCTGGTCATTTCTTCTTCCTCTCAGTAATATAATTACAATCTTTATCCCTGATCCTTCAATATTTCATAATTCAAGACAATTTTAGATATTCAGTAGTAATCCTCAATGTCCATGATATAACTTACAATTTTCCTAGGATATAAATGTGTTATGTGTATCTTCCGGAAAATAGTGAGAGAACCTGAGTGTCTAGAATCTTTCTTTGTACCTCAAATAATTTTGCTTTTTCAACAATCACATATGTGATATGTCCTAGAGTGAAAAATAAAAATGTTTTAAAAACAATTTGAGATGTTGAAAATAAGTCACCAAAACCCCTAAGTTCTGCTTTTGATGGAGAAGAAAACATAAAGAAGGGCACCTGGATGGCTTGTCAGTTAAATGTCTGCCTTTGGCTCAGGTTATGACCTTAGGGTCCTAGAGCTGACTCC
This sequence comes from Lutra lutra, assembly GCF_902655055.1. Taxonomy (NCBI): domain Eukaryota; kingdom Metazoa; phylum Chordata; class Mammalia; order Carnivora; family Mustelidae; genus Lutra; species Lutra lutra. The sequence continues at coordinate 117,084,026 of NC_062281.1, read as the reverse complement.
CGAATCGGGTTCTCTGCTCAGCAGGGAGTCTGCTTGTCCCTCTCCTCTGCCCGCTGCTCCCCCTGCTTTTGCTCTCTCCCAGATAAATAAATAAATTTTTAAAATCTCATATAAAAGAAAGAAAACTGAAAGAAATCTGAGAAAGTCATTGTTCTTACCTAGAAAAGAATATCTATATTCAAGAAATGAAATGTTTGATTTGGTATTTGTTTGGATCTGCATGTGAATAAATACTAGACAGAACAACTAAACTTAATTAAATTGGTTCAAAGAACTTTAGCTAATATCAACTTTTATTCACAAATATATACACAGATCACCTCTATTAGCTGTCTCTATACATTACATGCTGTACAGATTTTCATAAGTTTGGGGATTTGTCCAAGTTTGAGAGACCTTAACCTCAAAGTCTATTTCATACACTGATAGGTATTACTCTCCAATTTTTCAGATGTGTTCATTCTCTCTTCCTAAATATATGTTAATCTCCTTGAAAGCAGGTATCTGTCTTACATTTATGTACACAGTGGGCATCAATAAATATATATATGTTACATACAAAATTAAGTATCCCCTTATTTATATCACATCAAATTAAAGGAAATCATAATTACTGGATCACCAAACAGCATCATTTTTAAGAGGTATGTAGGCAAAATTATACCTTGTAAGAGAGCTTAAAACCATGTTATATGAAAAAAAAATCAGATATGGGGGTGTGTAATCTGGAAAAAACATTCAGGAAAGGGAGGTAATAATTATCTTTAAACAGTTAAAGTGTTATTTTGTAGAAAAGGGATTATAGGAATATGGTATAACTTGAAAGGTCCACAAGAAACAGATTTCCTTTTAGCTCAATATAAAAATTATATTAATTTTAGAGTTGTCACACACAGGCTAAATAATCATTCGGCAAGACAGCACGGTATTTAAGAGCACAGGTTCTGAAGTCATTCAATCAGGTTCTACCCTAGCTTTACAATTTACATGCTGGGTGACCTTGATCAAGTTATTTGTAAATTCTTTAAGCAAATCCTTCATAAAAAGCTAATGTGCAAATGAATCATGTGGGGGATTCTTGTTCAAAATGCGGATTCTGATTTCAAAAGTCTGAGTTGAAACCCAAGATTCTGCATTCCTCATAGGCTCCCAATGTAAAGATAATGTGTCGGGCCCAAGGACCATGTTTTGAGAAGACAGGTTTTCTAAACTTTAGTTTCTTTACCAATAAGATGGAGCTAAAAACAGTTGTATTTACCTAATGGGATTGTGTGAGAATGAAATGAGTTAATGTAGGCAAAGAACTTAATACACTGGCAGGTACATATCAATCTTAGCTCTCATGAGCTATTGTCTGAGGTGAAAAGGGCTTGTCAAGTGTAAAGGTTGGCCTAAGTAACTCATAATGTAATTTTGAATCCTGGGATTTTTTATAATTCTTTTCAATCATTTTGCTAAAATTTTCTCTTTAAATTAATCACACATTAATCAGAATTCGGTAAACAAATGAGATACGATTTTAAATACTAAGGAACATTTTATGGAGACTTTCTGATTCAAATGGAATAGGCTTACCACCTCCCCCCCTCCCCGGTTTCCCACCAAATTCTCAACTTTCTGAGAACTCTGGAAAATAAATGGCAGCAGGCAGATTGTGGAAAGAAACAACAAATTGAGGTATGAGCAATCCAGGGGTATGCTTCCTGTTATTTCTTTTGCTACTGTTTCCCAGGCAATACTGAACTCCTATTCAAAGACATGTGACTGAAAGAGTTTGGGCGGGGGGACTCTCTGGTTTCTTTTCTCTGTTTATTTTCTCTTGTCCTCCAGCCCCAAAGCAAGTCCCAGGCACTAAACTGTGGTGCTATGGCACTGATGGCAGTAGCAGCCAAACAGACATCTATAACTTTGAGGTGAATTCTTCTCTAGGACCAGATAAACTGGATCTAAAGAGTGAAGGGTCTGAAATTCCTATTGTTTTATGTCTTTATCCTTTCCTTCCTTGGCCCTCAATAGTAGCAGAGTAGGTTAGCTAAGTTGCACAGCTAGAAGACTTGGAAGGGACTCCTTAGGAGCTGTAGAGTGAACATAACTCGATCAAATGCCTGCTAAAATTTTTAAAAAATCAGCATTCAGCATAGGTTAGAAAGACGACCCTGAGTCATATAAAGAAATACAGAAAAGTCCAGAATACCATCCAAAATTACTTGCTACATGATGGACCAGGAAATCTCATCAACACACAAGAGAAAAGACAATAAATAGACACTAACCCTGAGATGACTCACCTTTTTGGATTATCGGATAAAGACTTTTAAAGCAGCTATATGACAGTCTAAATATGTAAGAGCAAATAATCTTAAAACATGGGAAGACTCAAGTCTAAGCACAGAAATGGAAGATATAAAAAAGAAACAGAAAAATATCTCAAACAAAAAAATTTACTGTTTTAACTGTATAGGAAAATAGAGATAACAAAGGAAAGACAGTGAACTTGAAGACAGATCAATAGATCAACAATCAAGAGAAAAGATTGGGGGGGGGGGAAAGACACCTCCCTCACCAACCCATAGAGAAAAAACAAAGGTCTAAAATTTGAGTCACTGGTCTTAGAGCAACAGGACAGAGTGCTATAAAAATTTTTTGAAGAAACAATAGCTGAAAACTTCCCAAATATTACAAGAGTCAAACCTGCAGATTTAAGCAGCTCAGGGAACCCCAAGCAATAAATTCAACAAAATTCACACCCAAGTAAACTATAATCAAAATGTTGAAAACCAAAGACAAAGAAAAAAAATCTTGCAAGCAAAAAACATAACAAAAAACCCACAACACATTCCACATTGAGGAAGCAAAAATTCAAATGACTATGGATTTCTCATTAGAAACACAGAGGCCAGAAGGACATTTTTAAAGTGTTGAAGAAAAGAACAAATTCTTTATCAAATGAAAATGTCCTTCAGGAATAAAGATGAAATAAAGACATTCTCAGATGAAATACAGAATTCACCACCAGAAGACCTGCTGTAACTGAAATGCTAAAGGAAATTCTTTAGAAAAGAGAGAAACGATATCAAAGGAAAAGAACCTTAGAAATGGAAGAGTAGAAACAGCAACAGTAAATATCTGGTAATTTAAAAAAATGACCTCTCGGGCGCCTGGGTGGCTCAGTGGGTTAAGCCTCTGCCTTCGGCTCAGGTCATGATCTCAGGGTCCTGGGATCAAGTCCCACATCGGGCTCTCTGCTTGGCAGGGAGCCTGCTCCCTCCTCTCTCTCTCTCTCTGCCTGCCTCTCTGCCTACTTGTGATCTCCCTCTGTCAAATAAATAAATAAATTCTTAAAAAAAAAAAAAGATGACTTCTCTTTTCTAAAACATGTGACTTTTGAAAACAAAAATTTTAAATTGTCTGGTGAGGTTTTCAAGGTATATAGATAGAACATACACATACCAATTACAACCCAAAACAAGTAAAAAGGACTTACATGGTAAGACTATGTGGTTTCTACGTTCCACCTGAAGGGGTAAAATGTTAGTTCTACATAGGCCAGTGAAAAGTTTTTATAAATATAGCCCTAGTGCAACCATTAAAACAAACAAACAAACAAAAAACCCTGTAAAAAGACATACAGTCAAAAGCCCAGGAAATTAAAATGTAGATAATAAAATGCAAATAAGCACGTCAGGTAAATAAAAATGTAACTCTAACACATAAATAAAAATAGATTAAATTAAATCTGTAATATAAATTATACATAATTCTAAAAAATTATCAAATTATCCAATATAAGACAGCAAAAGGGAAACAAACAAATGAAGGAAAACACAAGGTACAAATAAAAAAAGAGAAAAGTAGGCCTAATTCTTAACATACATTTTCATTAAATATAAACTGTCTAAATATTTAACTTAAAAGATAGAGATTATCAAAACAGATTTTTAAAAAATCAATATGGAACTATATGCTATATAAGAAATTCACTTTAGGGGCGTGGGTGGTTCAGTGGGTTAAGCCTCTGCCTTTGGCTCAGGTCATGATCTCAGGGTCCTGGGATCAAGCCCCGTATTGGGCTCTCTGCTCAGTGGGGAGTCTGCTTCCTCCCTCTCTGTCTGCCTCTCTGCCTACTTGTGATCTCTGTCTGTCAAATATATAAAATCTTTAAAAAAAAAAAAAGGAAATTCACTTTAAATATGATGATAAAACTCAAAGTAGAAGAATGGAAAAAATATACCATAATAAAAATAATAGAAAGAAAACTGAAATAGCTATATCAGTATTAAATAAAGACTAAAAAGCAATAAAAATGGCCAGGATTAAAAAAGACATTTCATAAGGCTAAAAGGATCAATTCACCAAGAATATATAGCAATTATTAATACACAAGCAAATGAGTTTCAAAATTCATAAAACAAAAACTGACAGAAGTAAAAATATACACTATGTTGAAGACTTTAGAACTCCTTTCTCTGAATAAACTGGTTACCAGAGGGGAAATGGGTAGAAGGTGGGTTAAATAGGTGAATGATTAAGGAATATACTTGTTGTGATGAACAATGGGTGTTGTATGGAAATGCTGAAACACTAAATTGTACACCTGAAACTGATATTACACTGTATGTTAATTAACTGGAATTTATTTTTTTAAAAGATTTTATTTATTTATTTGACAGACAGAGATCACAAATAGGCAGAGAGGCATGCAGAGAGAGAGGAAGGGAAGCAGGCTCCCTGGCGAGCAGAGAGCCCGACGTGGGGCTCGATCCCAGGACTCTAGAATCATGACCTGAGCCGAAGGCAGAGGCTTTAACACACTGAGCCACCCAGGCGCCCCATAATTAACTGGAATTTAAATAAAAACTTAAAAGAACTCCTCATTTCACTGTAGTTGATGGAAGAAAAAAGTAAACCATCAAGGATATAGAAGAAATAAATAGCACCATAAACCAACAATAACCAATTGACATTTACAAAGTTCCAGCCAACAAGAGCAGAACATTTTTAAAAGTATATGCATGATATGTTCCATGATAGACCATATGATGAATCACAAAACAAACCAAAACAAAAAGAAAATTGAAATTATATAAAATATTTCTCTCATCATAACAGAATTAAGCTAGAAATCAGTATCAGGAATTTAACCAGAAAATTCTCAAATACTTGGAAATTGAACAATCAGTTTCTATACTATCCATAGGTCAAAATGAAGTCTCAAGGGAAATTAGGAAATATTTTATATTGTACAAAAATAGAAATATAAAATTCAAAATTTGTGCAATATAGATAAGCAGTGCTTAGAGAGAAATCTAAATGATTAAATATTTATATTAAAAAAGCAGGGAGGTCTTGGGGCACCTGGGTGGCTCAGTCGGTGAAGCATCTGCCTTCAGCTCAGGTCATGATCCCAGGGTCCTGAGATCAAGCCCCACATCACACTTCCTGCTTAGCAAAAGAGTCCGCTTCTCCCTCTCCTTCTGCCCCTGCTTATAGTCTCTTTCACTCACTCTCTCAAATAAATATATAAGTAGAATCTTAGGAAAAAAAAAGAAAACAAAAAGCAGGGAGGTCTCAATGAACAATCTAAGCTTCCACCATTACGAAACTAAAAAGAAAAGAAAAATAAACCCAAAGCAAACAGAAATAAATAAAAATTTAAAAATAACAATAGAGAAACCAATGAAAATTAAAAGCTAGTTCTTCAAAAAGGTCAGTAAAATTAATAAATCTCTATCTAGCCAGAATAAGCAGAGAGAGAAAGGTACAAATTACCAATATCATGAGTCAAAGAGAGGATATCAGTACAGCCTACTGAGTCACTGAAGGATAAAGAAAAACTATGAACAACTCTGTGCACATTAATTAGACAACTGGGACGAAGGCCCATGAAAGCCACTACCAAAATTCACTCAAAAAGAAATAATTAGCTCAAATAGGCTTATTCTCAAAAGAAATTCAAAACATAGTAAAAATTCTTCCAAAAATGAAAACCCCAAGCCCAGATGCTTTCACCAGAGAATGCCATCAAACAACTGAAGAAATAACACCAATTTTACACAATCTCTTCCAGAATACTGACAAGAAAGAACACCTCCCCACTCATTTTATAAGGCCAGAATTACCCTGATATTAAACTTGATATAGTATAAGAAAAAAAATAACATACCAATGTCTTTTATTAACAGAGAATAAAAAGAAAAAAATACTCAACAAAATATTAGCAAATCGAATCCAGCAATATATAAAGGAACAATGCATCACAACCAAAAGCAGCTTATCCAGGAATGCAAGACCAGTTCGGCACTCAAACATCAATGCAATCCATCATATTAGTAGACTATAAAAGAAAAATTGTATTATCACATCAATCAAATGATGGAAAAAAATCACTTGATAAATTCAACATCTTTTTTTAAAAAAAGCAGACACAATTATAAATGTTTATAATAATGTAATTAGTAAAAACTGCATCTTAAACCCCATAAATTGTAGTTATATATTATTTGTTCTAAAGATGTTCCTCTATCATATTTAGGTATACATGACATAGTATATAGTATATAAAGGACTAAAGAATATATGTACATATATATTCAGTTATATACTGAAGCAGACAGTTATGCTAGCTTGTGCTGCAATAACAACCCCAAAGTTCTCAGCAGTGGAAAAAAAAAAAATCCAACATCTTTATCATAAAACCATCGGCAAACTAGAAAAAGGGGAAATTCCTTATCTGAGAAAGGGCATCATCAAAAAACCTTTAGTTATCATCATATGTAATGGTGAAAGACTAAGTGCTTTGCTCTTAAAGTCCAGAATAGAACAAACATATCTTCTCTCACCCAATCCTATTCAATAATGAACTGGAAGCTCTAGCCAGGGCAGAAATAAAAAGAAATAAGAGGAATACAGATTGGAAAGGAAGAAATAAAACTGTCCCTATTTGTAGATAGCATGACTTTCTATGTAGAAAACCCCAATGATTCTACAAAAAAAGTTCTAGAACTATTTAGTTTTAGCAAGTTTGCAAGATACAAGATTAACATACAAAAATCACTTGTATTCCTAGATACTAATAATGAACTGAAATCTGAAATTAAAGAAATATGTGTGCACAGATACACACACATAAATTATATGTGGTATGTATTTATCTATTGATTTATCTATATGTCACATTGACAATAGCTGCCCAAATAAATACATACATACAGAGGTTTAAATCTAACAAATCATGTGAAAAACTTTTATGTTGAAAACTACAAAGTTGCTGATTAAAAAAATATCATGTATCTAGAAATCAGCTTGGAGAAATCAGAAGGGGAGACAAACCATGAGAGACTCTGGACTCAAAAACAAACTGAGGGTTTTGGAGGGAAGGGGGGTAGGGGGTTGGGTGAGCCTGGTGGTGGTATTATGGAGGGCACATATTGCACAGAACACTGGGTGTGGTGCATAAAAAATGAATTCTGGAACACTGAAAAGAAATAAAATGAAATGAAAAAAATATCATGTATCTAAAAAAATGGAGAGACATACTGTCTTCATGGGTTGAACAACTTTCTCTATAGAGTTAAGATGCTACATATGTAGTCAATTCTTCCCATCTGATCTAAGATTTAACTCAATTTCAATGAGAATGTCTGCAGATTTGTTTGTAGATACCACAAGTGATTCCAATGCTTTTATGGCCAAAGGATCTTAAATACTCAAAACAATTCTGGAAAAAAAAAGTTGAAGATTCACACTATCTGATTTTAAGACTTGCTATAAAACAGTAATCAACACAGTAGTAGAGTTTGGACATGACAAGCACATATACCCATGGAACAGAAGAGAAAATCTAGAAATTGACCTATAAAAATATGGTCAATTGATTTTTGACCAAGATGCAAAGACAAATCAATGGAGATGGCACAATGTTTTCAACAAACGGCACTGAAACAAGTGGACACCTGTATTAACAATGTTTTTTATTTTTTGTATTTTATAATGTTTCGACATCTTTTTTTTTTTTTTAAGATTTTATTTATTTATTTGACAGAGAGAGATCACAAGCAGGCAGAGAGGCAGGCAGAGAGAGAGGAGGAAGCAGGCTCCCTGCTGAGCAGGCCTGAGATCATGACCTGAGCCGAAGGCAGCGCCTTAACCTACTGAGCCACCCAGGCGCCCCATGTTTCGACATCTTAAAAAGTTTTCTGGGTGAGGAAAGTCTACTCCTCCCAGGGCTAACCAATTCTTAGCACAGGGGTGGGCAGCAGTGGGGTAATGTCTTTCATATGCTACCCGAACAACCTCATTATCTAATTCTCACACACCAAGCTGTTACTGTCTCCTGCTCTAAATCATCCCAGGGCCAGGTACTAAGCAAAGAGAGACCGATCATCAAACTAGCCAATCCTATACTGCTTTTCCTGCCCCACCTTGTTTTCCCCTTGGAAACCCCAATAAGGCTCTGTACTCAGCTTTCCCCTCACTCCTGTCTCTTCTTCACCAAACCTGGTACTTCTGTGGCCCTACATGGTACAGCACATCCCCTTCCCTTGGGAAATATAAGTAATCAATTCATCTTTCAGTAACATTGACCTCTCCATGTCAGCATTCAGTCACCTCCATAAATTAAAGTCTCACAGGCATAATTTTAACACAACATCTATATGCAAAAAATGAACCTTAATGTGTACTTCACACCTTATATAAAAAGTACATCAAAACAGATCATACATCAATGTCAAACTATAAAAATTTTAGGAGAAAACATAGAAGTCTTTGTGACTCTGAAACTCTCTTAGAAATAATGTGAAAAGCATGACACATAAAAGAAGAAATTGATAAGTTAGATTCGATCGAAATTATAACCTTTTATTCCCTGAAACAAACTGCTAAAAGAATAAAAAGTTTCAGACTGGAAGACAAAATGTGCAAGCTCAATAATAAGGGGAGGACTGAATTTTTAAAAATGGCAAAATACAGACTGCAAATAAGTCCTTGAAAAGATGCTCAATATCATTAGTCACTCCAGAAACACAAATTAAAACAACTACCAGTACACACATATTAGAACAGTTAAAATTTAACAACCGACAAGTATTGTCAAGGATGCAGAACAATCAGAACTCTCATATATTACTGGTTAGAATGAAAATGTTATGGCCATTCTGGAAAACAATTTATCAATTTCTTATGAAGTTAAACAGACATTTACCATAACATCCAGTAATCTCACTCCTAGGAGCTTACCCTAGAAATATGAAAGCTTATATTCACACAAAAACCTAGAGACAAATATTCATAGCTGTTGAATTATATTCACAATATAATATGTGAATTATATTCACAATCACCCAAAATTGGAAACAGCATAGATGTCTAACTGATGAATGGATAAACACTATGGTACATTCATATAATGGAATACTACTCAGCAATAGAAAGAAATGAACTTTTGATACAAGCATAACATTGAAGAATCTCAAAGAAATTATGCTGAGTACAAGAAGTCAGTCTCCAAGTCACATAGGATTCCATTTATATGACACTCTGGAAAAGATCAAGCTAGAAAGACAGAGAACATACCAACCCTTGCCAGGGGCTAGGGGGTGGGGAGAGAGTCTGACTACAAAGGGGCAGCATGAGTAAACTTTTTTGGAGTGATGGAATTCTTCTGAATCCTGATTGTGATGGTGCTGGCTACACAAATTTATACGTGTTAAAACTTGTGAAATGTACATCAAAAAAAGGTATTTTATTTATAAACTTTTTATACAAGTCATTTTAAAGAGGCAAATAAAAACCTTTGAGGGCAGAATGCTTTTTTTTCCCCTAAATAAATTCCTAGGTTCAATTTTAATATTTAGTTTACTCAATTCTAAAGAATAGATCTCATAGTGCTGACAGAAGTTTCAACAATCAAATCCATTCTGTCAACCAAGCCAAGAAAGACAGTGGCTTAGAGGCAATTTCAAACTCTCAGACTTTAATTGGACAAATCACTGATCCACTGGGTGGGGGACCAGAAAAAAAATGTAACTCAAACCATTTACCACTATTTAAAAGCGGAAAGTCAGTTTTCCAAACTCTAAATGTTTCATTAATTTTAGAAACTAAATCCCCGAAGAATCCTGACTCATCAAGCACCCTTTTCCCTTCTGCAGTTGTTTATACCCTTTTTGCCCCTGGCCTTCCAAATACTGAACAAAATACTTACAGCTTTAAGGGTAAGATCACACTGAAAAACAAGTTTCTGGAGTTGTGTTAAAATTTCTCTTTTGGTATTTTCCAGATCATTTCGTCTCTCTTCAACATTTGTCACACAAACTTTGTAGAGTTCATTTGCTTCTTCTACCTTCAAGAATACCACAGAAAAAAAAATGACACTGATCACTAGAATTTATATTTTAAAACAAATACTTATTATAATAAAACTCAATGGAAATAACTGAAAAAACCTTTTGCATAAAAATTAACTAGTCTGTTTTAAATAGAATATTTCTAAAGATAACAATCTGTTCTGGTCAGCGACTCAAAGGCATAGTCAAGTAGGATTTACAATTAGTATACTGTCCACAAAATGAATGCCTAATTCAATTTAACAGCCTTTTCTATTTATCATTTTCTATATAATCTTACAGGTTTCATCAAATTATATTTCATAAGCAATATAAAGCTCTAGCCTAGCTTTGCTATCAGGTACTAGAACTAGCACACACATACATTCAGTTGCCTAAAAAGTGAACTTCCTGAACAACGAAGTAAAAAATATTAAACTACTGCCTCTCTAAGATACTTTTTCAGAAACAAAATAAAATATTTGAAAGATAAGCAAAAATCTCTTAGCATACTGGTTCTCAAAGTGTGGATCCCGATCACCAACAGCAGCAGCACCACCTGGAAACCTGTTAGAAGCACAGGCTGTTTGGGGCCAGCCCTGGAGCTACTGAATCTGATATCCTGGATGTGTGGCCCAATAACCTGTCTTAACAAGCCGTCCAGGCAATCCTGATGCATACTAACACTTGAGAACGAAAGCCTTCACAGATTATTGCTAATTCAACTTGCAAATAACAACAAAGATGATTACTTTTTGAAGAGCCTCCTCTTCCAACCTTCGCTTTTTTTCTAGCTGCTTGTTGAGATTTTTTACCGATCCACCACTCGAGCACAGATGCTCCTCTTCTGCACGAAACATGGAAGATTTTGCCTTTTCATACTCATCTTGACGTTGCATACATAACAATTTTGCCTTTTTAAGAGCAGTCTCTGTTTCCAGCTATATAGGGGGGGGAAGTATTAAATACAGAATAAAAAACAAACCCTAATGTATGAGTTTCATTAGCATATTTCAACAAAATAGTTAAAATAGCATTTTAGAAAAACTATAAAGGAATGCATCTCCAGGGTAGATGCTTACATACTAGAGATGATTTCAGATGTTCACAAGTAGGTAAATGAAACTCCATAATAATACTCACCATCTTATTTTGTTCCTGTTTCCAAAGTTCTTTTATTTCTTTCCTTTGTTTTTCCATTTCATTTTTCCTCCCAAGTAGAGGCTGTCAAGGGTATTTTAAAACAAGAAAGAAAAAAAAAAAAGCTGTTTTCTAAAGCTATGCTGTTATTAAAAAAAAAAAATTGTATTATACATAGAAATTTTTACCTGCACAAATTTGTTGGCTTGGAGAGCTGCAATTGTTTGTTGTAAAAGGCGACTGTTCTTTATATCATTAAGAAGGGCACTGGTAAACAGACTCTGCAGTGGCATAAACTCCTAGAAATTAAAATTGAAAAATAAATTATCCAATGGAAATAGCACTAGAGTACTAGACACACCCCAACTATTCTCTTCAGAGGGAGAAATTTTAAGTTTAGACATTTTTCTGCAGACAGATGACTAGTCACAAAGATGACTATATGAGAAAGATACTGAAGAATGTTAATTATAAAACTAGGTAGGCAAGACTAGTGGCTAACAAAACAATCAACATTTGTATAAAATTGTGAATACTCCAATTTTTTTCATAATGGGTCTCCACGTTAAGTTTAAAAGGCTTTTATTTCGCTCAGCATGAGCATCTCACTTCTTCCCTGTATTTAGTACACACGTCTCTGACTTCATAAGGCGCTACCATGAGCTCATTCAGCTAACCTCCTGGTCCAATACCCTAGGTGGTCACTGAACACTCACCTGCATTCCAATATTACTTCTAGTTGCCTCTGCCAACTTGACAACGTTTCTAGTGGACTCCAATTCTGAAAAGGTCAAAGAAAGCATCAGAAGGTAAATTAACTTCTTTTTTCCCTCCATACTCTAAAATTATTTATGATTCCAAGTTAAAGAGTGAACACACACACTAGCTTACATTATATGATACCATGATTCTCATTCAAAGTGCTCATCAAAACCAACTAGGAAACTTGCAAAATACATTGGCTTCACTTCTCTTGGAGATGGGACCTAGGCCTGTGTATTGCCCTTTTATAAGGTTAGTCAGGTGCTTCTGAAGGGCATCTCTACTTATAGCAAATAATTTTGGTAGAAAGAACACAGGATTTGGGCAAATCCCATATTCTTCCAGTTAGTGCCATATAATCCTACACAAATCTGCTATCAGACTTTAGGCAAATCACCTGTCTTGTTTGTCTGAGCTGTAAAATGGGAATAGTTCTTTTCTTGCCTTCTTTCCAGGGTTTTGGTAAGGATTAAATGAGGTATAGGGTATGAAAGTATTTTGTCAACTGTAAAACACTGGGAAAATACTAGCTATTAAAATGTTTCCATGGCCAGTGCTCATACAGCTATTGTTGCTTTTATTTCTTTTAACCATATTATCTGATTGCATTTCTTTTTGCCCATTGGAATATGACTTCCTTAAAGGCAAAGACAGTATACTATTTGTCTTTGTGTCCCCAGATCAAGTGGTTGGCCCGCAGTAATGTTCAATAAGTACATTTATTGTAAGTAGAGTCTTTCCTATTTTAAGAAGAGAAAATGGACAATGATTTTATTCACTATAATGAAGCAGCTACTAATTTGGAATATTAGTCATCGCCTATACAAAATGAATTGCAAACAATTTAGTTCTTACACTCCAAAGTTAATCAGATGCCCCAAAGGGCAACTCACCCAAGTTAAGCTTCTTTTCAACCCATGAAACTATGTTCTTGGTATATTTTGACCATGTTTTGGCATAAGACAAAGCCAATTCTACAGAATCAGTGTTCTTCAATAGCACGCTGTCTAGTTCTATAGGAGAAAAATTTCCTGAAAATAAAAACATCAAGTACATATCAAATATTAGCACATAACTCTAAACAAAGCAGCATTCAAATCCTAAGATGTTCTTCAATGAAAACTGTTTAAAAAAAAAAACAAGTGACAAATTTAGAATCAAAGGTCACAGTTTAAACTTAAAATGGTTTCAAATTATATTTTTTATCCTAATATATATTTCTATTATTCATCAGGTTATAAACCCTATGTAATTCTTGATCCATCTCTATATTACCTATCTACTATCTATTCTGGCAGATCTTTTTTCTGAAGTTTTTATGCAAAATTTTACACAACATTTTGTGTTAAAAATGAATACTTCAGGTTACTGAGCAAGAAGAGATTAAATAATCCAAAACATGTATTGAAAGTAACTGCAGGAAGTTGGGGATTGGTTAAAAAAAAGAGAGAGAGAAGAAAGAAAGGAAGGAACTGCAAAAATTTGACTAAGATTCTAAGTACCTCAAGCATTACCTTTTTCATTGGATGAGTCCACGGATTCCACAGAAACATTTTCAAAAGACTTACAACATGGAAGAAAACAAATTTAAGATTAGAGCAGAAGATAACAGATCTTTGCTTCAGAAATTTTTCACTCTAATTTGTTACTGTGACATAATTCCTGTTAAAGAATTTCAAGTATTTAGAACTCAAAGGGCCTAAGTAATCTATTTAAATGCCACATCTTGTAAGAATTACATACCTTTTTACAATTGCAGTTCTCAAGACTCAAGAATAAATGACCTCATTGTTTACTAACAGCATTAGTTAACATTAATAAATACATTCAAAACTTTAAATTCTACAGATTTCAAAAATATTAGTCAGGAAGTTATAGAAACAATCTAAATAGATTTTCACTTAAACTGAAGACAAAGACCTGTTTCTTCCAGCCATCTTTTACCCTTTTATCATTTGATAAGCATTTCTCTGAAAGTCTAGTGGACAACTTAGTGCAGAACTTTCTATGATGATGGAAATGTTCTGTATCTGCACTGTCCAGCTATCTGAGCATATGAAAAGTGGCTAATGTAATGATGATTATAAAATGAGAAGTATATTCTCAACATTTATTTATTTAATTAATTTATTTGAAAGAGAGAGAGAGAGACAGTGAGACAGGGAACACAAGCAGGCAGAGGGGGAGAGGGAGAAGCAGGCTTCCCGCTGAGCAGGGAGCCCCATGTGGGGCTTGATCCTAGGACCCTGGGATCATGACCTGAGTTGAAGGTAGACGCTTAAGTACTGAATCACCCAGCCACCCCAATTTTATTTATTTTAATTAACTTAAATTTAAAAAGCTACATACATGTGGTAAGTGACTACCTTACTAGACAGTGCAGGAAAAACATATCTGCCAAAATTGCGAGATCTGTTTGGCTGGGCAACACAGACTACACAGGGACTCAATGCAAAAGGAATCAGAGACCTGGGTCTAATGTCCAGCTCTATCACTTAGTAGCTATATGACACTGGACTATATATTTAGGCTTATTTAACTCTGGTTTGCCCTTCTGTAAAATGGGGATATGAACACTACTTTCATAAGGCTACTTTAAGGCTTAAGATAATATAGGTTTAGCACAGGGCATGGTACATAATAAACACTATTAAATAAATGGCAATTGTTATTTAAAGTATTTTTCAAACTCTTCAAACCAAAGGAGCATTATTTATCATGGACTTTTAAAGCTTAATCTCTTAGGTTAATTAAAAATTGTAAAAAGGTAAATAAGGTGCAAAAGAAAAGAAAGGAAAAGTATTTTCCTATTAGGAATTAGTGTAGTATGTGCACACAATAGAGCCAACAGGAACAGGAAATAAGATTCACACCTAAAATTTTAGTTCTTCAGAGCCTTGTCACACAGATAAAATGTTATTCCATCTTCTGAATTAGTAGTATGTTTGAAAAGAAAAAATTGAAGAAAAATGATAAATAGCAAAATATTTAAGGATCTTAAAATTCTTCATGAAGATTTATACACTATCCTTGATTTGTCAATGGATAACTTCAGAAATAATCAATTGTTTTCTCAATATTATAGTATATATAACAAATGCTTCAACTAATCATTCATATTTTATATCATTTTAAGAAAGACCTGCAGTTTTTACATTATTTTGATATAACAGAAATAACTGGCACATTTTCAAATATTTGTCAAACTCCTTTTGGATTTGGAACATCCTTGAAAAGAAACTATTAGTGCATGTCCCTACTGCAGTTTTAAAAAATAGCTTGCATTTAGTGAAAAAATTTCAGTCAAATCAAAATATTACTACTATAATCTTTAAAGCAATATTCTACAAACATTCCTCGTGTTCTATTATTTCAAAACAATTTTTCTTTAAATTGGAAGTCGGAGGGCACCTGGGTGGCTCAGACGGTTAAGTGACTGCCTTTGGCTCAGGTCATGATCCCAGGGAGCTCCTCTTCAGGCTCCCTGCTCAGCGGGGGGAGTCTGCTTCTCCTTTTCCCTCTACCTGTCCCCCACCCCCTGCCACTCATGCTCTCTCTCTTGCTCTTTTTCTCTCAAATAATTAAACAAAATCTTTAAAAAAAAAAAATAAACTGGGAATTGGAACTACAATCCTCTGACATACTGCTCTTAGGGAGAATTAAGACCTACAGCCTCTTAATAAATATGTCACGGTAACAAACTATAGGATGTGTGAAAGGATTAACACCCTCTTTACTTCTTGTGTTATTTTTCTAAGTTTCCACCAGTCTTTGAGAACTGTGACAATGTCAGGGGAGAAAAATGGTTAAGAATTACTTGCTAAAATTCTGGATCCTATGACATATAGATTCCTTACAGAGGACACCATAAAACTACCAGATATATTCTTTTAAAATGATAGCTCCATTTAAAAAGTATAATTAAATTTTTGCTCCAGAAACTGACCATAAATTATCATATTAAAATGAACTGATCTGTTTTTCTTGCTCAACTCAAAAATTATCAAAGACTAATGTTGAAATTATTGAAATATTAAGTTAAAAATATTAAAGTCTCTGCTTTCACACAAACTTGGCCTACCTTACTTTCTCGAGAAACAGGCAGTCGCAATAATGAATCATTGCCTACATCTCCCATAAGGAAGTTTGTCAAGCTATCCAGGGAAGTTAAAAAAAAAAAAAGAAAGAAATAGAAATAATAAGACAAGTCATTTCATTGCTCGGTTACAGGCTTCACATTCAACATGTCATCCAGAATACTTTTTTTTTTTTTTAAAGCAAGAACCTTAGAAATAAACTCTAGGAATCTATTCACATAAACCACATAGTCACTTGCAAATGGATGTTGCTTCCGAACAACTGTACAGACACTGTCAAATACAGTAACAAAACAACAATGAAATAATGAACATATTCTTTCCAGTGTTGTGATAATATTTTGTATTTTAATACTTTACTTTCCATGTATCTACTGAATTATGTAACCTATCTTGAGAAACCCAGGCCCAAATTTAAATGACAGTCCTCTACTTACATATTCCCAAAGGTAAAGGCCAAGGTCTCAATGGAAGAAAACACTTCTCTGAAGAGATCGTTTTTGTTTTCTTCATTAACTTCTGTGAAGTTCACAGCTACAGGGAAAAATTGGTTACAATAAATGAGGAAGAAAATAATTTAAACTAGATTTATACAAAGTCATTTTATCTCTTAAAACTCACTGTTATTTCTAGAAGCATTAGAAGATTAGGAAACTGAAAAGCCTAACACACAAAACAAATACAATGTTCAAGTTCTTCATTAAAGAAATCATACAAAAGAATCGGCCTGCATACAAGTGGCTGGCATTCCAAACTTACTACTCTGTGCATTACATAATTTGACATATCTAAAAAGTGATGCAACATGAAATCAATCTGTCTCAGAGTCACAGAGTCCATGTTACCTCAGACCTCTCATTAAGAGCACTCAGTGCTATTTTCTCTTGCTTATTGCTTTATGGCATTTGTAAAAATAGTTAAATGCACTATGGCCTACTTTGGTCAAATATATTTTTCACTATGAATTACCAATAATTGAAGTCATATACATTTGACATAGCATAAATCCCATATACAATACATATCACCTATTACATAAACACCCAATGCTTTAGAAAATTTAAGTTCCTATTTATAGCCTTTTTTCTTACAGGCTCTTGGGCTCTGAGATCCATTTTAATTGATATATTGCTTCTCTTGTTTGCCATAGGGATGTCTAACATTTTGTCTAAATGTCTAACATTTTGCTGAAGCAAACCGTGAAATATAACTGAAAAAGTTTTCTTATTTTAATTTCTTCTCTATGCACCTTTGTTAAAAGCCCAGATATAATTTACCAAGAAAAAAATCTGAAGGTGGAATTGGCAATTTTTTTCAAAGTAACCCCTTCTACTCAGGGTGAATTTAAGGAGCAACTGGCTCCCTGTATCCCATCCTCCATAGGATCCTTGCCAATAAAGGAAAGGTAGAGAGACCAAGGGAAGAGGAAGCCATCCTTTACTTTAAAATAAGCTGTTCTGAAGTTTAGCTGCACAGCAGAATTACCTGGGGAGTCTTAAAAACAAAAATCTGGGTCTTACCACCAAAAATTCAGATTTCACAAATCTGATGGAGCATAGGTATTTGTTCAAAAGCTCTCCCACGTGGGGAACCTGGGTGGCTCAGAGGGTTAAGCCTCTGCCTTCGGCTCAGGTCACAGTCTCGGAGTCCTGGGATCAAGCCCTGCATCGGGCTCTCTGCTTAGCAGGGAGCCTGCTTCCCCCCTCTCTCCGTCTGCCTCTCTGCCTACTTGTGATCTCTGTCAAATAAATAAATAAAATCTTAAAAAAAAAAAAAAAAAAGCTCTCCCAGGTGATTCTAGTGTACAAGTCGGGTTGAAAATGCTTGCTGGAAAGCAAGAACTCCTAAGCCAGGATGAAGGAAGCCTCAAGCCTCTAAGTCTCATGAAATTACAATCAAGCTTTTACATCGATAAGCATTTGTAGGTATGAGGGGCTAAGAGCCACATCTTTCATCAGATTCTTCTAAATATCACTGATACAAACAAAAAGAAAGATTTTAAGAACCACCATAAGTAATTTTAAAAGCTAGTTTTGGACTTCTGCTCTGGCCACGATGGAAATACAGGTTTACACTTTTGCCTGAGATAACCGAAAGAAACTCAAACAAAATATAGGAAACAAACATTTTCAAGACATTGGCTATAAGGCAACTAAAGATAAGAACCTTGACAGATAAACGAATACCGGAAGCTCACAAGAGCCCCAGTTTCGTGCCCAAAACCACAAAGAGTAGATTCCCCGGTAAAAGAAACCATTATGGATAAAAGTCAATTTGTAATAATGAAGGAGTCAATTTATCAAGAGGACATAACAAATCTATACATTTATGCACCTAATAAACAACTTTAAAATCCATGAAGCAAAACCTAATAGAACCACAATGAGAAATAGACAAATTTACAGCTATGGCCCTCTCTCAATAACTGACAGAACATATATATGGATAATCAGTAAGGATACAGAAGACTTCAACAATACTATCAGCCTCCTCTGCCAGATACATTTGTAGAACACTCCATCTATTAACAACAGAATGCCTGTCTTTTCAAGTACACACTGAATATTTGCCAAGATAGACCATTTCATAAAACAAGTCAAAATGAATTTAAAAGAATTCAAATCAGGTAAAGGATGTTCTGTGAGTAAATGGAAGTAAATTAGAAATAACGGGAAAATCTCTAGAAAATCCCCAGATACCAAGAAACTAACACACTTCTAAATAACCCATGGGTCAAAGAAGAAAAAGGGAAATTAGAAAGTATTTTGAACACAATGAAAATGAAAATACCACCTATCAAAATCGGTGAAAGGGGGCCACAAGAAGGTACAGAAAGGAAGGAGTACTGAGGGGCACCCATTACCTGGATTGGGACAGTTTCACAAGGGTTTTTATGTCAAAATTGATAAAATGGGATCCTTTAAATATATGTACTTTATTGAATATCAATTATACCTCAACAAAGCTGTTTTAAAAACCTCACTGGAAAGTCACCTTTAAATAGTAATTTATAATGTCTATTTACAATAACTTATAACCAGCAAAAATGTAAAGCCTACTTATATTTCCTAACCATAACCTGTTAGACTTTAAAGAAAAAAAAAACACCTTATAACACTACAGCAAATTCTACAATTCTTCTTCTTCTTTCTTACCTATATCTTCTGTAGCACTAAACATGACTGGGAGATTTAAAAAGCAGTAATTGCAAATCCCCAAAAGACAATTATCTCAACCATCTTCCTTTATCCTTACTTGAATGACAACCATCGAATGAAAATTACTATTATTGCCCTTGCCTCCAATTCAAAATAGCCCTATATTTCTAATATCTTTTCTCTTTTTTGCTTCTGCTCAGTGTTTCAAAGAAAAGTCTTTGGCTCCTTTCCAGTAATAAATCTTTCCACTCTCTCCTGCATTCTCCAAATCCTGTGCCACCTCCCTCTATAGTTTTTTATTATCTCCCACTCAATTGACACTTTTTCCTCACGCTACTAACATACTCAAATCTTTCCTCTGTAAAAAAAACTTTCATTTTACCATATTTTCCTCTTAAAGTTACCATCCAATTTAACTTTTCCTTTTTTTTTTTAACTGCCAAACCTCTATAAATAGGTTGTGACTAAATTCACGAGGATTTGGCTTTTCATCCAGTCTAATGGTTATCAGAGATTGAAAAACTTTGTGTAAAGGGCTAGAAAGCAAATATTTTAGACTTTTCAAGACACGTGGTATGCTGCAACTATTCCTAAAGGAGCCATACATAAATGAGATATGGTAATACATAAATGAGTAAGAGTGGCTATGCTCTGATAAAGCTTTATTTACAAAACAGGCAGCAGACCAGATTTGAGCCACCAGAAATAGTCTGCTCAGCCTGATTAAGAGGATGGGTTCTGAAGCCAGTCTGTCTAGGTTAAATCTTAAACCCTGTCCCCTACTAGGGACTTAACGCAACTGCTCTGTGCCTCAGTCTCCTCATTTATAAAGTGCGGAAAACAATATGTATTTTGAGAACAGTTATAAAAATTGAATTAACTTAAAACAGAGCCTGTTACAAAGAAAATGCTCAATAAATGTTAGTTATTATTTTAACTCAACACCACTTAACAACACTGCCAACAAAAACATATTAGTCAAACTTGGAGACCTTTTTTCTTCTTCTGAGTTTTCATCCTACTTGTCCACTCTACAACTCTCAACAGCTCCACCACTTAATACACATGCAAACTTGGACAAACCTCTCTATGTCCCAAGCTTCCTTATCTGCAAAATAAGGTTAGAAATAACAGTATTGACCTGAAAAATTTGCTGTGAGGAATAATGGGATACTCCATGCAGAGTTTAATGGTGTCTGGCATATAACGTCTGCTATTATTATTGCAAATATTAACCACTTTCTTCCATCTCGAAGTATTCTACACTCTTAGAAGCAATGTGTTTTAGTAACTAGAAGAAGTGGGGCTTCAGAGTTTTGGACCGGAGTTCGTATATAACCTCTACCACTCCTGGTGTTATTCTGAATACATCACCTCACTGCAATTTCTTCATCTGTAAAATAGCATATCATTGAAAGAAATGACTGAGAAAACAAATGTAAACCACCTAGAGTACAGTGCTTGGTAGTTAGTAACATGAGTGCTGTCATGTTCTGTGTATCTGTCTATTGATAATCTTACTTTATATAGTCGTCCCCACCCAGCCTGCGTTCTCTTTGGCTTTCTTCTTTATACATTATCTCCACAGAACTGTATGCACTTTATCAGACCTTTGAAGGAAATGAATCCTTAAACTACCTCTCTAGTTCTCACCTCTGAGCTCCAGATCCACATTTCCAATGGTCTGTTTGATATATTCTTTCTCCTACTTTCTAGGCTTCACCCACCAGCATTACAACCTCAACATGTCCTACCTGAACCCTATCCTCCCTTCCATTCTGCCCTGCAAGCCTACTCTTTTCTCTACATTCCTTAGCTTATACCTTTGCTTTCAAAATACCTCTAAAATATTTCTTCCTTACCATTCCCACTGCCATTCAGTTCAAAAGGCCACATTTTACCTGTAGTCTGGATTATTTAACAACCTGCTAATTGGTGTCACTGTGTCCACTCCCTTCTCCCTATTAGGCATTCTTCAAAATGACATCAAAATTTTGCTCAAGGTTTAAATAACTGTCTCCCTTGAGCTCCAAATTAAGTCACAACAATAAGTACGAAGACACATTAAGTATCTCTTTAAGAAATCACATGAGTAGCTTTCAAACACACCATCTATTAGTGACTTTCAAACTTTTTTGACCACAACCTTCAGTAAGAAATACATATTATATCATGACCAAGTATTCCAAACACATACAATAGTTATTAGTTATATATAACACCTCTGAAGTTTCAAAACATCCTTAAGTCTTATACAATGAGTGTTGCATTCTGATTTTT
Organism: Lutra lutra; assembly: GCF_902655055.1. NCBI lineage: Eukaryota > Metazoa > Chordata > Mammalia > Carnivora > Mustelidae > Lutra > Lutra lutra. The sequence continues at coordinate 117,062,264 of NC_062281.1, read as the reverse complement.
CTTTTCTATTCTCTTTTGTATTTTAAAAATGCTGGTTACAATCCACTAACTTGATGTCATACATCAGGGCCTAAAGTTTGCAAACCAATGAATTAAAAGATAAAATGTAGGCAAATTTTCATCATATGCATAGGGGGAAAGACCAAAAAGCAGTATGGCTTACAAAATGAAAACTTTGTGAAGTTGCTTCTGAGAAACACAAAAGACAACCTGAAGAAATGAAATGCATACTATAGTCTCGGAAATGTTAAATATGTAACTTCTCCTTAATTTATAAATTGTAAGTTTATAAAATCATAAATTTTACTCATCATCCTCAAAATACCAATAGAATTTTTTTAATAGATTTTTTTTGGAATTAGATAAGCCAATTCAAAAGTCCTGATGGAAAAATAAAATCCTGAAAAAAAAGAGTAACAGGAAGAGGAGTTACCCCATCAGATACTAAAAATACTATACAACTATAATATAGTGTGGTATTGGCACATTACTAAACAAATCAATGGGGCATAAAGTAAGTCCCAAAATGATATATATGACAGTTTAGTGTATTTATGATAAAAATGGCATCTCAGATCAGTGGGGAAAAGAATTATTTGATAAATAAGCTAGACATGTAGATAATCTAGAATGTATCAAGGACTTAAATTTAATAAGTGACACCAGGAAAACATTAAATGAAAACACACTGGAGAATGCTATTATAATCTCAGAGTAGGGAAGTCCTTCCTAATACCTAAAACCCAAGGACCATAAAAAGGACAGATACATTTAAATGCAAAAATAAAATACCATAAGCAAATCAAAAGATAAAGAAAATATGCAATTTATATCAAAGATTAAGGGTTAATTTCACTTACACAAAGTTTCTATAAATCAGTACTAGAAAAAAAGACCAACCACACACAAAAATAAAAAGGGTAAAGAGGCAACTCACATAAAAGGATGTACAAATGGCTCTAAAACATGAAAACATACTCAACTGCGCTCAAAATGAGGGAAATGCAAATCAATCCACACTGAGATGCCAATTTTTACTATTAGACTGGGTAACAAAGAGATGTTAGTGAGATGCCAATTTTTACTATTAGACTTGGTAACCAGCTCTGTTGGCAAAGGTGCAATAAATCAGCCTTCTCAACACTGCTATCAGAATGGCAGAGTTCCCACAGAGGTTATTTAGCAATATAAAGAAAATAAATACAAATGAACATGGCTATTCATTGAAGCATTATTTGTAACAGAAAAAAAAAATGGAAACAATCCAAATATCCATTAGTGATTAGTGATTGGTTAAATAAATTATAGCACATAAGCATAACAGATTACCATGCACCTTTGAAAAAAAAAAACAGAACAAATCCCAACAAAAGAATTAGGCAACCCTTTATGTATAGAACATAACTCAGAACAATGAGCAAGGAGCAGAATGCTACCATTTGTGTAAAAAGGAGAGTAAAAAAAAGAACTTGTTTACATAAAATAATGTCTCTAGAAAGATACACAAAAATCCAGTAGTAGTTGCTGCTTATCTAGGTAAAGGAAAGGGTAGCTAAGCATCTGAGATAGAAAATACACTTCACTGCTGAATACTCTTTTATGCCATTTGCGTTATGAATCATTTCAATGTACTGCCTATTAAAAATTTAAGTTTTCAAAACAGAAAGAAGACACAAAGCTCCTACAATTTCAGACACAAAATTAAAGCTCATTTTTCTCTTTTGTTTCTCAGTTTTTAAATATAGTGCAAAATACAGAACACGAGAAACCTAAATGAACGGTCGTATTAAATTAAATTACAAATAAGATTGACCGAAACAAATGTAAATAGTGAAAACACAAATACTTAAGTACATAATAAATTACTGAGTGAAGATGTCTTTTATCTACTTCTAAAATAAGCTTTATCTCTCTTACCATATTGCAAATATTTTGTCAGACCTAACTTCCTGCCTGGAAACAGGAGGAGACACAGGAAATACAAATCACTACCAGAATGAATGAGTAAAAGCTTTTTCTTTTAAAGTTTTTAATTTAATTTAAAGCTTTAAATTTTTCTTTTAAAGTTATCAAAAAGGTAAAGTCAATACTTAAAAAATAAGAGGAGTCAGAGATTCCAATTTTTTTCCAATACATTTATGATGCACAGGAAGTGGACAGACTTTATGCATCCTGCAGTAGCACAAACAAAATTATACCTCCCTGATTCTAAAGTCATTCTGTATATCTTTTTTTTTTTTAATGTTTTAGTATACTTGCCAATTGCATCAACAGTTAAGATGTCCTCCTCAGCAAGTCATGTCATCTTTGTTTTTTAAATGCAATCAGGGATTTAAGAAAAAATGATCTCCACATTCCAGACAGCTTTCTGATCCCAAGTTATAACAGCTTTTTTTGAGTTTTCCCCATTTAAAATAGAAATAAAAATGCACTTTAATAGGTTTTTTGAAAATATTAAAATAGACAGCATATGCAAAACATCTAGACTGACAAAGAACAGAGATTCAAAAATGGTTTCTGCCTCCCCCTTGTCTTTCCAGGGTTTGAAAATAATCATTAAAAGAAAAAATTAAGTAAGCTCTAATTTGACCTCGATTTTTCAGGTCACTGGGTATTCATTTTTAAACTCCCTTCACTTAGACAGTCTCAATAATAAGAGCAAGGAGGAAAGGTTTTATTTAAAAACATAAAATTACACCAAGGAAAAAACGATTTTTAAAATTTTCTGGCCTCATGCAGTCTTACTAAAACAGAGTAAGCAAAGTAATCTTTTAAATTTCACCCAACACAAAAGTAAAATGGTAACAATAATCCCAAAGGTAAAGACAGTCCTAGTGGGAGATAATATTCAAAAGATAGCTTTACCTCCAAGGAAAAAAGATCTCCAAGGCAGCTGAGAAGCCACTTTCTTCAAGTCTGTTTCTGGAATGTGGACACCAACTATACACAGGCATACTCCTTCCCCAGGACATCCTGACTGCACACAATAGCTACTGACAACAATTGAATGAACTGTGGTCGCTATTTCCAAGCATGGAAATTTTACTATCTATAGACGCAAATTTCCCTATCTAAGTTAAACGGCACTTATAAACAGTCTATTTAAAAACAAATTTGGTTACTAAGCACATTTTTAAAAGTCACAACAAACTATTCATTTTTCCCATGTAAAGTCATCTACATGTTTTTTAATGCTTGAAATACAGAAAAAGAAACAAGGAAAAAGAACCACTCCAGCAAAATAAATCTATGTCAAAAAGCAGAGGAAGTGGTTCTCAGGTATAGGGACCATATTTTATTGACAAAGTTTTTATTTTCTTCTCCTGCCTCATCCCTTGACACTTACTTGCCCTTGGCCTTCTCTAGATAGGAGTATGTGTTCCCCAACTGCATTAAGTTCTTCACATTCAGATTTCTTACAAAAGTGCTCTATATCACAGTCCCCAACCTCCACCCACCCTAACCCAGGAAATGCCCACCGGACCTTTGAGACTCAGAACAGGTAATTCCCCTCCCCAAAGAATCCTTTCCTTTCTTTATTTAACCCATGGTGAGTCACTTTCTACAGTTACTTTGCTTGAATTCAGATTACTTATCAGTGACATTTAATGCTGACAATCCTTTCCTAGAACCTCACACTTTTAAAATTCCATGACATCGGGGCGCCTGGGTGGCTCAGTGGTTTAAGCCTCTGCCTTCAGCTCAGGTCAGGATCTCAGGGTCCTGGGATGGAGCCCCACGTCTGGCTCTCTGCTCAGCAGGGAGCCTGCTTCCCCCTCTCTCTGCCTGCTTCTCTGCCTGCTTGTGATCTCTCTCTCTGTGAAATAAATAAATAAAATCTTAAAAAAAAAAAAATAAAAATAAAATAAAATTCCATGACATCTTTCTCTAGACCATCTCCCTATTTCTTGGGTGTTTCTCAGGCTCCTCTATTTTCTCTCCATCCCTGGGCCCTCACACTCAGCCTACACTTACTCTGCAAACTGTGGGTTGGAGCTGCCCTCTTCCATTATCACCGATACAGCAACAGCTTTCAAGTCCCTATCTTCAACTCCAAACTTCACATTAATCCTCAATATTCCACCTGTCCTGTTCCATCAAACCAGCACCCATCTCCTCTTCTATAACAACTACACTCCACCTCCAGCACACTCCAGCTTCTTTGATCAGACTGGCAGCCCACACGCAGCCCCTTATTTCTAACCATCTAGCTAACTGAACCCCCTGCCTCATTCTTCTCAAATACTTGCTGCACCTCAATCCTTCTTAAACACTACAGTCTGGAATATTAGATTCTAATAAAATATTTTTGGTGGCAAGTCATTTCATTAGAGGATAAGTCCCAATTCTTGATTCTTTAACACATGTAACATACACGTGTGTGTGTGTGTGTGTGTGTGTGTACATCCATATATAATTTTAGTTTCATTTTTTTTTTACCTTAAAAAAAAAAGATTCCAATTAAGTCTTTTTCTCTGTTTGGCTCTCTCTTTTAAGTAAAGTCACTACAAATGACCATTTTCCAGCAACAACTGTCCTTACAAAACAAAGACTTCTGTGCACTAATAACCTACTTCAAAAGAGCATGCACTCTTTCAAAAAACTCAGAAATTTTCAATATCAGTTGTTTATCTCAGTTATTATTTTCAAATTCCTTCCTGCTGAATGCAGTTTTAATTTTTGAAAGGAAGAGAGTTTAGGTGTGACCTAATGGGATTATCTACATACTGAAGTATACATAATTCCTACTGATATACATACTGATGCCATGTGGGGAGGTGGCACTGTACTCATTATGGACCAAAATGTATTACTTAGACGCTTTCTGCCCACACCAACAGACTTTAAATACATCTTTCTTACCTTTTACTTTTGCAGTAAGCATTTCTGCAGCATTTTGAAGATCAACAGAATTGAGGTTCTGATGTTTATTCATTATAGATTTTAAAACACGGAGAAGTTCGTCCAGACGTATATGAATAACTTCTTTAAAACAGTCTTAAAAGAAAAAAAAATTTATTTGTTTCCCAGACCAAGTTTCCGGAATGCAAACGATGAAAGACTATTTTGAAGCACACTTCAAATAAAAGCAGTGGCCCTGCAATGTTTGCCTACTGACATGTTCACTTGTATTTTCACCATTGCAATTAGTATATTCAATTTATTCAGCCTTCAAAAACTCTATAATCATTTTAAGTTGGTAAGGATTTCACAGTTATGGTCATTTTAGCCTTACCTTTTTCAGTTTTCCCAGTTGAAACTGGGAAAACTGAATGCTCTGCAGATTGTGCCTTCCTTCCTTCCTAGCCCCCACCTGTCTACCCCCAGCCTGCTCTGCTCATTAACAGCAACTCTGGTCAGATGCAGATGACATAATTTTATAAGCCTTAGAAATAATGTAACCATATAACTTATCATCCAAACCAAAAACTCTAAGCAAGTGAAAAGGGGAGAGCTACTCCTCCTGCCAGCACCAAGAGGCATATTCCCGGATGGCCATCCTAGGTAAACAAGAAAGAGTAATCACCCTAACTTTAAAACCCCTCAAGTAATCTTCAAAAGTCTGAAAAGATGACTACTTTAAATGTAACACTCTGATGTAATTTTCCTTTCTGTAACCTTATAGAACTAGTGTTTAAAAATAGTTAACATTTTTTAAATGCTTCCTATGTGGTAGGTACTGTTAAAAGCACTTAAAAGATATTATCTCATTAACTTTCACATCCAGATAATTTTAAAATACCCACTGTACAGATGAGAAAATTGAGGCACACTTAAGTTTACTAAGTTACTAAGCCGTGGGGCCAGAATTTGAACTCAGTGAATATAATTCTAGAAGCCATGCTCTTAATGTTAGACTGCCTTCCCCTGAAATAGCTTAGAAAACAAAAATAATGTCATAATTATATAATTAATTGTTTCAGAAGTGTTGAAAAGATAACCATTAGAAATAAAAACTGTCTTCAGAATAAAAAACCAAAATGAAAAATTTTTAAATGAAAAAGCCATCATCCATCAAATATGCCATTCCTTAACTGTATTATCAAGAGAAAAAAAAAAAGTGTAGGCAAGGTGGTGAGCTGGATGCATCAGGGCAAAGCATATTCCAGGAAGAGGCAAAGAAGAATAGTTCAGGGAGTGATGGAAGCAGAGAGAATATAAGTGCTTTCAGGAGAAAATGTGACTCATTCATCCAACAAATTCTAATGACAGAAATATAGGAGAATAAGTGCTGGCTAAAGTAACCTTGGAAACGAGTTAGGTCTATAAAGACTAAAAGTAAAGGAAATGCATATAAGTACCACCACTCTAGGTGATAAAGAATTTTCAGTGAGGGTTCAGGTTAACAATTCTGATGTTGCTATACATAAACACTGGAATTGAAAAACTGTGTAAATGGACGGTGGATGTTGGGAGCCAGGTATCTCGCTGTTGGAGTAGAAATTTACAAATAAATGTAATAATCCATATTGTGGTAGATTAGAGTGGGACACTTCAGTAAGATTTCATGTTTAACTTAACACAGACACAGGTGGTTACATATAGATATATGTATAGATATGTGTATTTACACAGGTTCATACACACACATATATTTCTTTGCTCTGTCTGCTGAAAGGGCCTAAAAGAAATGACACCCCTTAGGAACAAGCACACCTACCACCCTGAGCTTGGTTTCTACTACCATTCGCTAAAAAAGTATCAGTGCTCCTTAGAGAAATGGTTGATTCTAGGACTGGGGCAGAAAATGTGCAGGACAAGTTAGGTGCATCTAGTAGAGCCAGAAAGTAAGAGCTTAGCAAAAACTAACCCTCACACTGACTAAGGTACATCAAGGGTACACAGGAGCCAACTGAGAGCTCCTAACGGCCAAAGCTAGAACAATTTGAGCAACAAATAAAGTAGTACTGGATTATAACTCAAAGTATAAAGTAAATATCCATGAGTTCATACTGACACAAATAAATGAACAAATTAGTGAGTGCAGGAAGAGATATATCTCTTGGATAGAAGAATGCCAAATAATTTATATAGATATTTTGTCCTCAAGTAGATGGAGCATGCATATAGTGACTTCCTTCCAAAGAGTAAAGTAGAGAAAGGGGGACAAAATGAGTAACTTTAAAGTAAAGAAACTTTATTACTAAGACAGATGATCAAGGTTGACATTGAGTGATAAATCATGTTTCTAGAAATTATTCTTGATATGACCTGTGATGAAGACGGCACTTTATATCTGTTCCTCCCAATATCCCAATCTAATCATGAGAAAAACATCAGATAAATTCTAATCAGGATGCATCCTACGAAATATCTAACCAGTATTCCTTAAAACTGTCAGGGTCATCAAAAATGAGCTAAGTATGAGAAACTATCACAACCAAGGAGGGTCTGAGGAGACATGAGAATTAAATGTAATATGATAGGATCCTAGAAGAAAAGAGGGACATTAGGAACAACTTATGGAAATATGAATAAAACTATGGGCTTTAATCAATAATAATGTATCACTATTATCAAATATTGGCTAACAGATGTACCATATTAATGACAAGTTGTTAATAAATAAGAAAAACTGGGTATCAGAATATATGGGAACTTTCTGTATTATCTTCTCAATTTTTCTGTAAATCAAAAACTGTTTTAAGAATAGAGTCTATTTAGGGGGCCGCCTGGGTGGCTCAGTGGGTTAAAGCCTCTGCCTTTGGCTCAGGTCATGATCCCAGGGTTCTGGGAGTTGGGCTCTCTGCTCAGCAGGGAGCCTGCTTCCTCCTCTCTCTCTCTGCCTGCCTCTCCGCCTACTTGTGATCTCTGTCTGTCAAATACATAAATAAAATCTTAAAAAAAAAAAAGAATAGAGTCTATTTATTTTTTAAACCAACATATAATGTATTGTTTTTTTTTTTTAAGATTTTATTTATTTGACAGAAATCACAAGTAGGCAGAGAGAGAGAGAGAGAGGGGGAGAGGGAAGCAGGCTCCCTGCTGAGCAGAAAGCCTGATGCAGGGCTCAATCCCAGGACTCTGAGACCATGACCTGAGCCAAAGGCAGAGGCTTTAACCCACTGAGCCACCCAGGCGCCCCTGTATTGTTTGTTTCAGGGGTATAGGTCTGTGAATCATCAGTCCTACACAATTCACAGCACTCACATGCAGTACATACCCTCCCCAATGTCCATAATACAGCCACCCTCTCCCTACAACCACACCCCCCAGCAACCCTCAGTTTGTTTCCTGAGATTAAGTGTCTCCTATGGTTTGTCTCCCTCTCTGGTTTGTCTTGTTTCATTTTTCCCTCCTGAATAAAGTCTATCTAAAAAATAAAATACAGATGGGCAAGAGATACTAGGAATTTTATGTACTTTTGGAATTTCCCTGCAAATATATATTAAATTATAAATGCATTTTTTAATTATAAAAGTTTCAAATGCTACAGAATATGTGCTATGTAGCTTAAAGAATAATCTGAAATGACCATTATCTGTTTCATCTGTTTCCTAACTGTGGATGTTATTTCATTCAGTAGGTTTACTTAGTTGAGACAATAAAGCTTAGTGGTGGGTTAAAAGCATTATCTCTAGAACCAGAGTGCCTGAATTTGAATTTCAGCTGCACGGTTTATAAACCTTGGGTGAGATACTTAACTTCTGCGTGCCTCAGTTTCCTCACCTGTAAAAGGAAGACAATAGTAACTACTTCATAGGATTGTTGAATTCAATGACTTAAAACACATCATGCACTTGGAACACCCACCATAAATGTTTATAGCTATTTTTATTAGTTAAGGCAATGGTGGAAATAGGCTAATAACATAGGTTAGGTCTGAAATGGAACCTAGCAGCTTTGAAATAAAAGAAACTTCTGGAAAACAATATAATTTGAATAGTTGTAAAAATAACATATTTTTCCCAGTTCTGCATTGCAAAGCCTATTGTTTTATATATACATATGTGCATATGCAATTACTATAATGTTTAGCCAAAATCTTAATGCTAGTTATCTAGAAGAGGAAAACTCTGGTAACCCAATGTTTGCTTGTTTATCTACCATCCCTGTAATATGGTAATCTGAATTTTAATTTATTGTTTTACTCATTTGTGCCATTTATTTTCTGCTTCATTTAGCTTATCAAGTGAAAGCAGATTAGCCAGCTCCACTTTTTTGTTCTCATGCATTAACACAATACCACAGTGTTTATATTGCAAACACTTCATGGAAATGCTTAAGTAAATAAATGAAAAAACCATGGTGTTTTTCTTGCTTTAAAAAAACTGACAATTTTTAAAACCACTCTTGTTAATTTAGCTTAACCTCTCTGGGAAAGCAATGAAAACAAGGAGGAAAGTAAGTTTCAGAACTTATCACTAGGAAACTCTCTTTTTTTGCAGTAATGCCTTCTGAATTTACAGGATAAAAGCAAAGTATGAACAGCAGCTTTCTTTATTCAGCCATTTGGGGACTGTAAAAATAATAATAGCTGACATTTTAAAAAATTTACTGTAAAAGCTTTATGTATATGAACTCTAGTCTTCACAACATCCCAGTGATGTAGGTACTATTCTCTCCTTCCAACAGATATAAAAACTGAGGCACTGAGAAGATAAGTAACTTGCTCATGGCTACATATAACCAGCAAGTGTCAGAATGAGGATTCCACCTTAGTTGTTCTAGCTCTAGATTTTGTGTTCTTAATCACTATGATATGGGAACATGATTAAAGAAGTTACGGTTTAATGACAGGTACTCTGCACTCTCTGATTAAATAGGCTTTACCTCCTAATCAAATGTGCCAGTTACTATTATAGATGGTGTTAAGGTATTGTAAACAATTCCAGGCAAGTGGAACAAACAAACAAAAAAAGCAGTCACCTAAGAGTTGGCACATTATGTCCTAAAGCAGCTGCCCGTATTTCATACTTTATTCTTCAAAGATTCATTTCAAAGTCATAACCTATCTACATTTACCTGAACTCTTCCTAAGTGATATCCATTAGAAATCACTTCTGGGGCGCCTGGGTGGCTCAGTGGGTTAAGCCACTGCCTTCGGCTCAGGTCATGGTCTCAGGGTCCTGGGATCGAGTCCCGCATCGGGCTCTCTGCTCAGCAGGGAGCCTGCTTCCCTCTATCTCTCTCTCTCTGCCTGCCTCTCTGTCTACTTGTGATCTCTCTCTGTCAAATAAACAAATAAAATCTTTAAAAAAAAAAAAGAAGGAAAAAAAAAAGAAATCACTTCTGGAGAGGTCTACTTCTTTTTTTTTTTTTTTTTTAAAGATTTTATTTATTTATTTGACAGAGAGAGATCACAAGTAGACAGAAAGGCAGGCAGAGAGAGAGAGAGAGAGGGAAGCAGGCTCCCTGCTGAGCAGAGAGCCCGATGCGGGACTCGATCCCAGGACCCTGAGATCATGACCTGAGCCGAAGGCAGCGGCTTAACCCACTGAGCCACCCAGGCGCCCCTGGAGAGGTCTACTTCTAAAAGAACATGGCAGGAGGACATATCTGAGACTAGCAACCCAACCTTCCTAATATTTCACAAAATTTCTGGATATAGAGGATATATATAGAGGATATAGATGATGAAAATTAATTAATATTCATCAGTGGTAAAATTTACTCTGTTAAAATTTGTCTGAAGTAAATTTGCATATTCTCCTGTATAATCACCTAGGGAAAATTGAGTTAAGCAAAAAGACAGGATTTCAATTAAGACTGAAAATTTATGCAGACCTTCCCTCTTACAATAGAACATATTACTTAATGGCATTAGACATTTTATTTAACTTCTTTTATTTAAAAAAATTACCTTACAAAGTTAACATACCTCTTCTGACTATAGTTCAGACAAATTAAGGACCTAGACAGAATTCATCAGAAGCTATCATTTATAAGATTCAGTTATGTTTTTATAAAATAAAGTGATACACTCTTAAATCAGAAAGCTTTTTTTTTAAATTAGAGAACTTTATCTGCAACTGATGATAAAGTTTTATCTTCCTTTCTAGACTATTTAAAGAACAAAACATAAACAAGGCACCACTGTCACAATAGTAAACTTTCATTAAATTCCAGTTTCAAAATAGTATATTAGACAAACTACCAATTTCCCTTCAGATGCAGTTTATAACAGCAATGACTACTTCTCCAAGCACTGAGGGGCAGAAAAATTAAGTAATTTGCACTATTCTTTCTAGCCCAATTAAAAAGCCCCGCACCTTTCACATGCCCAAATGTTGAGCTTCCTTGAATGGTGTTCTACCAGAAATGAGAAGGTATATTGCAGAGTTTAAGATTATTGTATGAACTAGAAGAACACTTACGAATCTGTTCTTTGGAAGTAAGAACACATTATTCCTTAGGGGGACAACCATAAACCTGAAGTGGTATTTATACAGAACATATGTTAACTACTAGTGTTGTATTTAAACACAGAGAGTACATGTATAAAAGAGTGCCTTCAGCATTTTAAAATAAAATGTAAAATCTGGCCCTGTAACTATTCATAATGCATCTTAATGACACCAGATAGAAATCTAAAACTTCAAATTCCACATGTGCTACTTATACAAGACTACAGGGTAACCTCCTCCTGGAAATAAACAGTGGACAGAGAATCAACAAACTCTATCAGCTACTTTACCAAAGCATGAGTTTTCATAGTCACCTGATGTCCCACATTAAACCCTTCATTTTTATTTGTAAATAAAAAGAGCAGAGATGAACTGTATACCTACCTTACTTGTTATCACAGAGCTCTTTGGTAGACACTTATTTTCTCTAATCAGTTCCTCAAAAACTATGGCAACATGAGCTTCACATTCTCACTTTCACAAATTTCACAAATACCGCATTTAAGAAAGTTACAAGAAAACCCACATTTACAAAATCCTATAGAGTAGTGGGAGGCAGATGTCCTCTAAAATGCATTATATGGGGGGCCCTTGGGTGGTTGAGTTGTCAAACTCGATTTTGGCTCAGGTTGTGATCTCAGAGTCATGAGATCAAGCCCCAGATGGGGCTCTGCACTCAGCAGGGAGTCTGCTTGAAATTCTCTCTCTCCCTCTCCATCTGCCCCTTGCCCCTGCTTGCACATGCATGCTCTCTCTCCCTTTCACTCTTAAATAAATAAATCTTTTTTATATAAAAATGTATTATATACTTGGAAAACAAATATCTAGTTGTCTTCTCCAGCTCTGAACTCTTGATATTCAGAACGATGTATAATCTCCAACTCCAATCAAATTCTGAATCACAGAATTATGAAACTGGTAGCATCTGGTAAAGCACCTCATTCTTAAATCATTAAATGACTGAGGCCATATTCCAAAACTAGTCAGTAGCAGAACAAGGCCTAAAACCTAGATAAAGTGATTCTCTTCATAGCTCTTTCTGCCATCCATTACTACCAATTTCATCAATTTGTATAGCCTGGCTGGAAACAGATCTGTTGGTTCAAATCAAAGGATAGCATTAAAGTTATGCACTCCAAAGACAAAGGGATTCTAAAAAGACCCCAAGAGTACCTATTTCTAAATAACATTTTGTTAAATTTGCTCCAGTAACAACTATTTCTAGGTTTCTTTAAGTGCTATAGAAATAAACAAATGTTTATAGCTCAAGAATTCATCTCAGTAGTCTTGAGACTGATAAAGGCCAAATGTCTATGCCAGCACTGTCCAACAGAAATTTCTGCAATGATGTAAATACTTATACCTTCACTGTCCAAAATGGTAGCCACTAGCCACATATGGCTAATAAGCACTTGAAATATGGGTACTACAACTGAAGAGTTGAATTTTTTATTTAAAATTTTATTTAAATTTTATTTGAATTTTTTACTTAAAATAAAAAATTATTTTTTTATTAGCCACATGTCTAGAGGTTACCATATTGGATACTGCAGGTCTACATAGTCCCCATCAAAAACAGAACTGGCTGATGAAATAATGAAGACGGAATGGTATTTTTTTAAAGTACCTGCCATGTGAATCAGTTGAGATAGCATGGAAAGAACACACACCATTCTGCATTTATGACCTCTGGATTCCAAAATAAATCACTATATATCAGCAATAAGAGGGTGATGAAATCATACGATCTATGTTATACATACAACTCATCTGTGAAATGGGGCTAAAACTACCAGTGTTTGTGGGTACTCTGATAAAACAGTGTTTGTATGTAAAAGCAATCTATAAAATGCAAAGCACCATATATAATTACGTATTTTCCTGTAACAAGTTTCAAGGAAAGGAAAATGTGGCTATAAATCAATTATAAAGCTATTAATCTATGTGTAGCCTCAGAAATATGACTGAACACCTGAAGCAACGGTCAAGTGATTTTTGCATATCATTGCCTCATGAAAGGTAACATATACAAAAAAAACGGTATTCAGATTATACCAAAAGGTGATTTAACTGTATACCTACACTCTTTATTTTTAAAAGCTAACTTTTTAGCTTTTTAACAGCCAGCTGACATGGTAATGAACAATGCCAGAAATCTGGCATTCTTCCTCTTAAGGAAGCATAAGACAAAATATTGGCAAGGCCACTGACAAGGCTCCCTCACTCCAAAAGAAAAACAGTGAAACAGCTTTTTTCTGTCTGGCCAATTTATGAGTAGAGTGGTAGTAAACAACAGCAGAAGTGCAGGGAAAGTTCTTAATACCCAGAAGACAAAAGTATGGCCTATGTCTAGTCTATAGGAACATATATAACAATACCATCTCAAGTAATTACAGAATTTTAAGCTTTTTACCTGCTTTCCTGAAGATTATATCTTGTATGATTCTTATAATAAAATTATTACAAGCGATAGTCTGATATTCTAACTAGCTGAAAATCATGATCAAAATTAAATATAAGCATATTACTTATAGTATTATTATTTATAATGAGGTTAATTTATATATTTATATATGCTCCCTTGTTTAAGAAAAACAAAAAAGTTTCTATCAACTCAAAATTAGTGTCAGATTTTAATAACAATGATCCTAAGATAGAAAACAAATTCTTGTTACATCCAAGATTTGTTTTGAGATAGCATACATATATCCTTTTAACTCTGATTGAAGAACCAAACATTAAAATCAATCCAAAGGTAAATAATGAAAATTCTCTGGTCATGGCTTACTAATGAGAGTTGGTTATCCAAAAGTTTTTACATTTTTAAAATTAATTTACCAGCCATAAATGGCAAACTTTTTTACTATCAGCAATAAAATTTATTCAAAATTTATTGAAAATTTATTCAAAATAAATTCTGAAGTATTGGTTTTCTCATTAAAAGAACAATATCTTGAGGTGCCTGGGTGGCTCAGTTGGTTAAGTGTCTGACTCTTGATTTTGGCTCAGGTCGTGATCTCAGGATCTTGAGATTGAGCCCTGAGTGGTGCTCTGGGCTCAGTGGGGAGTCCGCTTGAGACTCTCTGTTTCCCTCTCTCTCTTTCCTCCCCTACCCTGGGTGTGCATGCGTGGTTTCTCTCTCTCTCTCAAATAAATAAACCTTTTTTTTTTTTTAAAAGGATAAGATCTTTATAAATTTTTAATAATAAAATTTCATGAAAACTAGATTTCCGTACGCATACTTTTATCTTAAGGGGCAGTCTCCTTTTGCCATCTTACTTAGAAATTTTCTCTTTTCTCAATTAGAATCAGCTTTCAGTTCTCTCCTAGTCTCTGAATTATCTATTCACAAATTAAAATTCACATAAAAAAACTGAAGATAAAACTTGTTTTAAATTATCATCATTTAAAATCTGTGAGACAAGGGATAAATATGCAAGATCAGGATTTAAAAACGATGTTAATCTCCTGAGGAAAACAAAAACAAATAAAAATCTTAACTAAAAATTTTATTTGTATTAATGAACACTTAAATTGATAATTAAAGAAAACTGGATTTTACCCTAAATTGAGGTAAATGATTTGTCAACCAAGGCATCATTTTAAATTTTACTTTCAAAATTAACCCAGTTAATGAACTTACACCAAAAAGAATGACCCTTACTATACGTAAATTTAAAAACAAATTTAAAACAATTAACCCAGTTAAGAAAAGGGTTTATTTAAAACTATGCTTCTTTAAATAAATGGCAGATGGTATCATTTTGTTAAGAAATTTATTCCCAGTATAATGCTTAATGTATTTAGAATATCTTCCCACAAGAAAAAGAAAACTTTATTGCCATTTAATCAACCATAACTAGATTTCAAAATCACGCTATTAAAATGAACAGGTGTATTGGTAACTTTTTTTTAATAATATATAGTCTCAAAAACCTGATTTATGTGATTGTTTTAAGGAAAATTCAAATACTAAAATTTTAAGGCTATAATTCAAGTCCAGTTGTTTTGGACATTTCAAATTGAAAAGCAGGTTAGAAGTAAACTCTTAAAAACAGCATTTAGTATAAGATGTGATTTTAGTCTCCTTTCTAGAACATGTATCAGAAAACGAATATTTATCTTATATACAGAGAAAATATTTATTAAACTCTCATGTGTACGAAGAAAAAAGAGGTGTCATATAAATAAAACTAGGAATATTCATTTTCTACATCCAGACCTACCATTATGAATATGGAAACGAACTACTATTTATCACAAAAGGATAGGGGCTGTATCTTTATTATCACTACCATCAAATCTGAATATAAAACAGGCATTAAAAGTTAAAAGCCTTAGGGACTAAAATCAACTTGGGGAACGCAGATGTCTGTAGCTCTTTAAGAGAATAAAGTTTGTGCTCTATTACCCATTTCTAACTAGACAGAGAATAAATTCTGTGATTATCCCTTAATTGAAGAATAGATTATATAACAGCAAAACAGAGTTAAGTGTGACTTTTGAGAAAAAAAATTTTCACTCAAATGCAGTGATTCTAGATTAAGTTTTAGGAACAATATAGAAAACTGAATCAAGGCAGAAGGATCAAAAATATAAATAATAAACATTAGTCTGCTTCCTAAAGAATAATCAAGGCACTGCACTACCATTAACAAGAAGGTTAAAATTCCAACAATCTAAAATTTTCTCATGTCAAATGGGCCTAACCGCTAAGAACCAAAGACTGAGTTTTGTTTTTTGTATGCTTGTTCCCTCACACTTACCAACGTTTCTATTATGTATTGTACTGTATCTGATAATAAAATAGCTTACACCATAACATCAAACATCAAACATTTTGGGGGGAAAAGGTCATAAAGTAACTAAAGCAGAATACCCCGTTCCTACCACTGTGTACGTGTTTATCTGCAGCTAGGCTGGCATTTAAAATTTAACAAACTATCCAGTAAGAATGTTAAAAGAAAATAGTTGACAAACCTGAAAGAATAGCTTCTTTCAAATATAGTAACATATGCGAGAACTTCCTGATATCATTCACCAACTCCTTGATGTAATCCGGATCAAAAATGGAATTGGAACTTAAGGACTTGAGCCCCATTTCAGGAGTTGTAACATCAGGAGAGAGTTGGCCTGATGACAAAACACGTTTTTTCTTTGTCTTTTTCTGTTTGTGAGCAATCATCCTTCCACAGAACAGTCAGAAAAACTGAAATCCTTAAGTGGAAGGGAGAAAAAACAAGAGAGAAACACAAATACCACATCAACCAGAGGAAACATTAGACTAGGTTTCCACAAACAACCCACAGCCCACCTCAGTATTTTATTAACAACAACAAACATGGTCTTACTAATTTATTTATTAAGTGCCAGTCATCTTGACAACTCTATAATAGGCAAACTACTGGTCTCTTCATTTCACAAATAAGCAACCTAAGCTTTGGGGGTTAAATCATTTGTCTAAGCTCTCTGCTAAAAGATGATGAACTGGTACTTAAAACCCAGATCTGTCTAGTTGCCAAAATCTATTCTCTTAATTAATAACTTGCTCTTAACTCCTAGGGTACAGAATTCTTTTAATTGTAAGTTGTTCTGAAAAGTCACTTGGCAGAACATACTCTATCTCCATGACATCAGCTTCAAAAATAAAGACACAATATGAGCTCCAACAAAAGAAAAAACCTATTTTCAAAATCCCCTCTATCATTTACGATGTCTGTCCTGACAAGCTGTTACATCACTTCATTTTGGTATGCTCATTTATAAAATGGGAATAACATTCTGACAATACCTACCTCACGAGATTATTGTAAGCGTTAAAAGAGACAGAAATATAGAAGTGTCTGACACATAAAAGTTCAATTACAGTTAGTTCTTAATGCATACATACACACACATGCATACACATCCCAGGTTATCGAGTTTCATCAAAAATAATTTTCTGTTGAAAAGAAGTTCTAAAGGTGCCTACTAATCTGATATATCCTGATTGCCTGAACAAATAAATGTATGAATATCAGAGCAATATTTTTGGTAATTTAAAGATGGTATAGTAAAAACACAATCTTTTGAAATGAGAAAGGTTTAGACTTAACTTCTGGTTCAATACTTTCTAAATGTGTGACCTGTATAATTTTGTTTATAGGCTGTGTGAGAATTAAAAAGGGACAGAAAATTAAAAGAATTCACAATGAAAACATTTAATCCTGGCACACAGTTGAAACTCAGAAAATCTTAGTTTGTTTCTGCTTCATCCTCACATTTTACCCTTCTAGAATTGAAAGTCCTAATTTTGTCTGCATTTCTTGAATCAAAAAGGAAATTACTGGAGGAATTAAGTTAGCACAAGCATAATCACTAAAACATTTTTCAAATATTTCATCTTCAATATTTTTTTTTAAAGATTTTATTTATTTATTTGACAGAGAGAGATCACAAGTAGATGGAGAGGCAGGCAGAGAGAGAGAGAGGGAAGCAGGATCTCTGCCAAGCAGAGAACCCGATGCGGGACTCGATCCCAGGACCCTGAGATCATGACCTGAGCGGAAGGCAGCGGCTTAACCCACTGAGCCACCCAGGCGCCCCCCATCTTCAATATTTTGATACTTTCAAATGGCAGAATTACTAAGAACTGTGAAATTTACAGTAGGAAGTTTTACATAATATTCACTTCCAGGTCATGTGTAAGATATATTATTGTATCATTTACTTTTTCCTATACTTCACCCAACTCTATAGATTTTTTCCTTCCTTATCTACAGTATCTTTAATCTATCTACTTCTGTCTGTACTACCATACTAGGTGAATTACCACCATTTCCTATATGAGCTATTGGAACTAATTTTCTAATGATCTCTCCACATCCATTCTTATCCTATTCCAAATGTAGTGAGCACACTTTTCAAAACATGAATCCCAACATGTCATTTCTCTGCTCAAAACTCTTCCAGAGGACAAGTGAGAATCTATTGAGAACTCTAAGGCACAACATGAGATGGGGCCCCTACTTAATCTGGAGCCATAATTCCTACTAGACACTCTCAACATTCCTGCCACACACACTCCCTCCTCATTTTCCAACAGTATTTGTTTACTATGCTCCACAGTAGGAAATAATTTCACATCATGAGCCAGTATACACATTAAGTATGTTATGTTTTTGTGTGGTTGTGTGTTGGAAAGCATAAAACAGATTCTGGCTAAGGAAACAGGTAATAAACCAGATGTTTTCTATCCTATACCATTTCATTTTTTAAAATGCGGCTTGCAGCCCATCAGAATGGTTTCATACTCATAGTGGGTCATGGACCTACAACTAGAAAAACAGACTATTTGACTCAGGGTCCTGTCTATATACAGTTCCACTTGCCTGGACTACTCCTTCCCCTTTGTTTACTCATTTTGACCTCAACTCAAAGATTACTTCCTCAAAGAAATCTTCCTGGACCATCATGCCCCTGTAACAACTAACACCAAACTAGAACAGAATCTCCTGTTAGATGCATTACAGCATCTTATACTTTTCATTACTGCACTTATCAAAGTTCAAATCAATGATTCATGTTTTCCTATCTAGATTATAATCCCAAGGAAATCAAGACCATGTCAGTTTGCTAACCATGTGTTCCCTGCGACAGCACAGTGCTTGGCACAGGAGGGAAGAACTACTCAAAACTATTTGCAGAGTAAATGAATTTGCAGAATGAACACTGAGCTTACAAGGTAATAAAGTTGCAATTAATGTTTACAGAAACAAAAAAGGTTTAACTTTGGATTGTTGCTTTGTTTTAAATGGAAAATATATATGGGTTTTCAAGAAATCTGTCTATAAAACAATATAAAAGAAGAAAAAGAAAAAACAAGTCTATAAAGCTGATAAAGGCAAGACTGAATAAAACTGGAATCAAAGTTGGATTTCTGTTCTTGTTTCTCTATTTCTGACAAAACTTCTCTACTTCTCTAATGGCTTTCAGTGCTGCTTTATTAAATATTTTTGTTAATCTCAAATTATTTCTGAAAATATAATTTCTACCTTTAAGCTAGTTCCAAACCTATCTAACATTAGTCCTTAAATGGGTAGGTAATTTCTAAAATGAGCCCAGGACAATTTTTTAGTACAATTATTATACCTAAGTCTCCCCACCAACAATAAAAACAAAACACTCAACTTATTTGGGCAGCTCTTTTACAAATCACTCATTGAGAAGACTATTCCTAACTTAACACTTTTGCAGCTTACTTAATTAAAGTCACTCTGATTAATTTGGACAGCTTTTAGTTTAGTAAATTAGATCACTGGTCATTGTCCCTGGTAAAAAGATGGTTATTAAAAATGTGTATCGTTGGGGCGCCTGGGTGGCTCAGTGGGTTAAGCCGCTGCCTTCGGCTCGGGTCATGATCTCAGAGTCCTGGGATCGAGCCCCGCATCGGGCTCTCTGCTCAGCAGGGAGCCTGCTTCCTCCTCTCTCTCTGCCTGCCTCTCTGCCTGCTTGTGATCTCTCTGTCAAATAAATAAATAAAATCTTAAAAAAAAAATGTGTATCGTAAGTTTCAAATAAAACAATTCACTTACCTAAGCAATTCACCTATTTCACCATGTTCATAATGTCAAATTAGTAACCCAAAGTTGTAAGAAGTATTTCAAAAATGCCTAAACATTTTTACTCAAGACTAAGAAAATCTATAAGCAAACAAAACGTGAAGGGGGGAAGGAGAAACTAGAAAGGATTATACTCTCTAGTCAGCATTATTGTTACTGGAAATGAAAAAAGGAAATATGACAGATGAAAAAAATTTTAAATAACAAAATTAACCCAAGTTTTCAAAAAACTGAACTATAATAGAGGAAAATTTGGAGGATATACACTTTCCCAGATCATCCACACTACCTTCCTGTGTCCCAAAATGAATATCCTCTAGTTGGTGTTAATGTAAAATGTAGTTACTAACATATTGCAACCAGCAATTTAATTAAATGAGGTAATAATATGGAAAGCACTTAACATTGTGCCTGGTTCATCATGAAGACTCAGTAACTTAACCATTATTATTAGCCGTGCTTTACTGTGGGAGATTGTTTTTTGTTTAATACACTTAGGTAATGAACAAGATGTGGCTACACCACAATATATCTGTTACAGCACTGGAAACAATTCCAGAAACTTAGCTGGCTTCGTGGAAACCTACTATATGGCTTCCAAGTGAAGTTTGAACCATGCAAACAGACCATTGAGCAAAATATCTGTGAAACTCTCCAAAATCTCATGTATCTCTTCCAACTCCAAACCATCAACATTAAAAATGTGTTTTATCCACTTAGCAAAGAACTTTGTGGGTAAAAGAATATTACTACACAAAACTACTTTCTCTATATGTTTTTAATTCTAAGTAATATGTGCATTAGAAATGTGAACACTAACTTCCCAGTACTCTGTAATGTGACTCTCCCAAGACTTGAGTAGCCTGTGTTAATCAAACGTCCCATGCTACATGCACATCCTCCCCCAAACACATCATTATATAAGTACTTTCATTTTAGGCACTAGGCTAATTAAAGTTTAAAACTGCCCCAGATATCTACTTAATAGTTCCCATCTAACTATTCCTACCTCAAGAAAAATTGCCAGATATTTCAGAAATCTGCTATTTCAGCACAATTTCTCTTTTGGTAAGAATCTACTTAAAGATGCTTTTAAAGAATCAGAAAAATTCATCCTGGAGGTCTTTGATTATAGTTTTGTAAAGCTCTCCCTACAAAAACAGCATACAGGTAAGTGAAAAAGTTTTATCAATAATATGCAAATAATTGTAATTTCTAAAAAAAAGGCACGCAGTACACATACACTTCATTCCTGTGCACTTAGAACCTAGCACGTTTAAAAAAGAGGAAGCTGCCCAACCTCCCACGCCTCCAGAATGTCTAGCATTCCTGGCAGGCACGGCTCTCTCTTGACTAGCCAAAATTACCCCATGCCAAAGAGCACGCTCCCCATCCCCGTATTTAAATACCGAGTAGGGAAACGGAGCAACCAAAAAGGGCAGCGTATATGGATATCACCAGAGGAGTGATACGGTCACCAAGACAGGTGGAAAAAGGGGAACGGGCGCCCAGCTCCTGCCTTTAGCAGCTAACAGTCCTGCCCGCCCCCCACAAAGGGTGCGAGGCCAATTCCTTCTTGCCAATGAGAGTAGAATAAGATTAACATGGAGACAAGAGGTTCAGTCACTAGGGTTCTTGAGCTCACCCATTAAAATGAAATATAACAGTCAAGCCCCAAACACATCCACAACGGAATTGGGAAAACCAGCGACACTGAGGCCTCGGAACGAAAGAGCTCCTCCTCAGCCCAAAAGAGAGAGACGAGGAGAACACCGCACCACGGAAATTCTAAAACGTCTCCGGAATGGAACCCAGCTGAAGTGAGGACTGCTGTCAGGACAGGTGGGAGTGGAGCGGGTCAGAGCTAAGACTGGGCTCGCTAGCGGTCAAGAGCACACAAGAGCCTCAGTTTCAATCTGAACTCTGACCATTACTAGCCTGTGTGCTCCAGCAGGTTAACCTCATCTTCCCCGTGTAAAAAATAACTTAAATAATCATGGACCTGTCGCGAGGGTTAAAGAAGTTAAAATGTGGGGCAGTCTTAGAACAGTACGTGGACGGTGGGACTTGTTATTTGTTTGCTTTAATTTTAATCGTCATCTGTTTTCGCGGCACTCGCCGCCGCCAGGCGCGCCGTTCGTCCCGTCGGACCCCTCCCAGACGACCAGGAGCACCGAGGACAAGAGCCCGACCCCCAGCGCAGCCCGCCGCCCCCCAGGCTCGGGGTCGCCGCATGGGCCACCCCCACCCTGGGCCGCAACCCGCCCGCCGAACCGCGGACCACCCCAGCCCCGAGCCCCAAGCCGCGAGCCCCGAGCCCCAGCCGCCGCGCCGCAGCCCCACACTCACCGCGGCGCTCCATCCTGCGTCCCGGACGCGGACGCCCGCCCAACACTCAAGGCCGCCTCCGCCGAGGGCTGGAGCTCGCCACCCCCATCCCCCACGACCCGCGGACGCCGGACCAAGCCGCCGCCGCCACCGCCACCACCGCCGCCACCGCCACCACCGCCGCCGCCCCAGCAGCTTCGGCCACCACCGCACCGCTCCGTTGGCTCCGCGCCTCCCCCGCCCCCCGGCCTCGCGCCTCCCGCCCGGCCGCGGCCCGCCCCCTGGGGCCCAGCCCATTGGCTCGCGCGCCCGAGCGGGGCGGGGCTCCGGCGTCAGGCCGCAGGTGGGGGCGGCTGCCTGCTCCAGCATGCGGAGCGCGGGTTGTCAGAGGCACCCCAGCGGGCAGGCTGTCCCCAACATTGCAGGACGTGTTAGCCACAGTGTGGGGCTTGAGGCACGACAGGCGGAGCGAACCTCAGGCACGAGTCACCTGATGACTTCATCTGGCTAACAGGAGTTTCTCAAATGAGCAATCTACATTTCTTATAAGGTACTTCTTTTGATCACCTGTTGCTCCCTCATCAAGGCCTTTAAGAAAACAAAAACAAGACCTCACACCGGCAAAGTGTAACACAGGCCTGGCTCACCTTCCCTCTGTACAGGGTAGTATTTCCCACTTAGACCTATATTACTTTCTTAAGCTTCTCTCTCAAAACTCACTCAGAATGAGAAAAATGTCTGAGAAGGATGGAACAATTAAGGAAAGCACCAGGGGCCCAAAGCACGGAAGCCTCCATATCATACTACACACTGGAACAAGCAATGTCCTTTGTGTCTGTGTTGGAACACTGAGAAAAACCTGATGGAGAAACAGAGGGCACATGGGGCAGGCGACTGTGGGTAATGGTGAAGACAGAAAAATTATCACCATGGGAGAAAGCAGAAAAAGACATAGAGTGTGAAGAGGAAAAGTAGAAAGAAAATAGGAGTGCAGACATAGCAGGAGGCAAAATCAAGGAAGGCAGAAAAAGGTGATGACAGAGAAAACAGGAATGAGAAATAAAAGAAGGGAGAGACTACCTACTTACAGACAGAAAAAAATAATTAGCCTGATAGAGCCAACAAGTAGTGAGAAAAGGAGAAACTAATTGACAAAGAGAACAGGAACATCTTTGAATCCTTACATGAAAAACAATGTTAGTGAAATAAAACAAATGTGGTCCTCAGATGCTACTTGGGAAAGATTAATATGAAAATGCTCAGCTACTTGGCTACTTTAGCTGCAAACTGGATTTTTCAAATTCAACCTATTCACATTTACCCATTGAAATCCCAAACACAACAATACCAAGGACATGTCACAGATACTCAGGAAAAGTAAAAACCAAACTATCCTTCTAAGCATACCTAAAAAGAAAAATGCACCATCGCAGAAGCAGATTCCTTGCACGGAAACAAACTAGTAAGAGGAGAGGTCAGGAGTCCCCAGGCCAAAAGGGGACTGAATGAAGCAGTGCAACCCTGATTAAATCATAAGACTGTGGGGAAGAAATGTGAGGTACTCATGCAACCTCAAACATCCCCTTACATCTATTTTAAATGATATAAATTACTTTGTGCTATTTTATCCACCATTCCCTTAATAAGGACTATTGCGTTCCTTGTTGAGGTGGAGCTCGCAATGTCACTGACAATGTCTTGAATAAGGTCCTGTTGGGAAGAAAGGGTATGTGGGGATAAGGTAGTAGGATGATAGAAACAGTAAGGAGCACACAGGAGGAAGGGAAAGAAAAAATGGAGAAAGAGAGACCAAGACGTGAGAAGGTGAGAAGCAACTGTGGAGAAGAGAGAAAGGCAGAGAGAAAAAGAAGATGGAAAGATGCAGAGACAAGTGCAGGCAAAAATAAGATGAGACAGTAAAGAGACGAGAGATAAAAAGTGATAGGGAGAAAGAGATTGAGAGACTACCCACTGACAGAGAAGGGGAAGAGGGACACCTCTCACAGTTCTAAGGAAGTGAAGTCAGTCAGGCCCCTATGTTGTTACATGAAAAAGATAAATATAAGAACCCCAGGCTCCCTGATTACTGAATTCTACAATTATTTCTGCAGACTTAATTTTTAAAAACATATCCATTAAATCTTAAACATAACCATACCAAGTTCAAAAGCACTAGAAATGATGAAGATACCTAACATCTTCAAACTCCACTGGAAGAGAATGATACACCATGGACACTCACCATGGAAACCACTGATGACTAAACTGAAAGACATCAATGGGGAAAGAGGAAAGAATTCTCAAGGCCAATAAGGGTAGGGGCAGGGCAATCCTCAGGGCACTCAAAGGAGGAAAGTACGCTCCTCAGATCTGTTCTGGGTTAATCTCAAGACCCTTCCCACCAGATCTACCTCTACACCACCTCAAAACATAACTATCATGCATAGAACCTGACAGAGAGTGGGTCTTCGATGAATGTTAAACAGTTAAACTATAAGTAAGGTTATCTGAGGGAAATTTTTGAGGTCTCTCAATCTCAATCCTTTTACAGTTAAAAAAAATACATTAATTACCTTTCATCTTCTCCATGCTTGTTCCTTAGTAAGGAGGGTAATAACATCTGGAAACATTTGAAAAAATGGTAGTTCACATTAAAATTAAAAGGGTTATTTAATTAATTCTCCCAACTTGCATTTTGTTTTAAGTAATTTTATATCACATAAATAATATCTTTCTGGAAGTTCAGAATTCTTAGTTTATAATTAAATTGTAAAGTGCTACCAAAAAGAAAAAAAAAATAACCCATCTGTGTATCTATTGTAGAAGTCCAACATCTTAAAACATTCAATGAGTTGCAGAAAAAAATTTATGAAAGCAACATATAATTGAAAATGAACTATTTGTTTTTACCAATTTACATTATCCTCTATTATTTTTTTCCTTCTGAAGTAGAAACTAACACCCCCTATAATGTTGCTCTTGAGTCAACTGTTCTATAAAGCCTCCAATTGCTTGTTAAAAATCTTTTTCATGTATTCTCTGCAGTGTTAACTAGCCAGCATTGTTATTTTTGCTAGGTAGATACCTTCATATTCCTGAAGTTGTTTCTGTGGTTTAGGTAGGCTACTTTCCATAACAGAACATGGATCTAAAAACATTTTAAAATTTCTGGAGATATTTTTGGTTATAACAACTGGGGAGGGGGTTGTACTGACATCTAGTGGGTAGAGGACAGGGATGCTGCTAAAACATCCTACTTGCACAGGAGAGCACCCCTCCCCCCTCTCCCCCCCCACCAACTAAGCCTAAATACCACCATTCCTAGCAGAGTTATCAGGCCCAAATAGTGCCAAGTTTGAGAAATAAAGTCAAAGTTGAGAAATTCTGCTCTAGGCCTAAATACTACTTTCTAAGCAATATGTAAACTAGAGGAACATTCTAAATTACGTCACAGGATGCACCCAGCAAAATCTAGACTGTGGGTCATTTTGTAGAGCAAATAACACAATTTTTAAAATAAATTACAAGGAAAAAGATAAAAAGAAATCTTTAGATTAAAAAAAGGCTTAAATTTTTAGATACGTCAAGCACAGAAATGAGCCCAGACTTGCCCTTCCACTATATTCTTTTCAGAACTAGACTAAAGACAGCAGAGAACTATGATCCTTGAGGTATGGGATCACACAAACAAATGAGGTAGGCCTTCAACTGCCCCAACTTTCTGCCTGGAGGCACATTCTAGACCAGGGCACAGGAAGTAGAAAGACAAGCAGAGCAGACTGGGGCAGCTGGAATCTGTAGGACAAAGTACCAAAGAGGAAGGAGGTAGGCAAAGGATGAGCTCCAGAAATTTGCACAGGCAATTCCTTAATTCTCTTGCTGAATACAAAGCCACAAATGTGTGGATGAAATCCCACCAGGGATAGGCAAAGAATTTCCAGAGAGCTGTAACTGAACAATTCCCAGGGCTCCCACAGGGCTGAAAGACTTCCGAGTTTTCATCAGCCAGAGTTGAGAGACCTGATGAACACTGAAGAAGAGATCCCAAAACAGCATGTGTTAATAGCATATCTAAGTCAGACCTAACAAATATGGTATTCTGGCTTCACCCCAAAGAAGCTTTAGAAGAATCTTTAAATCCTATGAACTTAAAAAATTCATATTTAAAACAAAAGTAATAATGATGTGTTATGGCATTCACAACATATACAGAAGTAAAATGTATGACAATAGCATAGAGGAGGGAAAAGAAACTATACAATAAGGTTCTTACATTATATAAAGTAGCATAATATTGTTTGAAGGTGTATAATCATAAGAAGAAAAAATAATAAGAGGAAGCTAAAAATGTATATTAAAACCCTTATATATACACTTAGGAAGCCAAAAAAGAACATAAGTGGAATTTTAAGGAAATAATCCAAAAGAAGGCAGGACAAGAATAAAAATAGAGGAAAAAAAAATAAACAGATGAGACAGATTAAAAACAAAAAGTGAGAGGATAAACCTAAGCCCAATCATAGCAATAATTACACTAAATATAAATACTCTAAACACCCCTATAAAAAGGCAGAGATTATCAAAATGAATAGAAAAATAAAAATCAACCACGTACTCCCTATAAGAAATAGACTTGAAATAAATTGAAAGCAAAACAACAGAAAAAGATACATCATGCAAATCAAAAAAGAAAGAAGTAACTCTATTATAGTGGAAAAGGAGTTTTACCAGGGATAGAATATCATAATGATAAAGAATCAATCATAAGACATAATTCTACAAATTTTTGCACCTAAAAAAAAAAATCAATTAATCATAAAGACATAATCTTACAATTTTCTGCACCTAAAAAGAGCTCCAGAATACATGAGGCAAAACTGACAGAAATGTGGGGAAAAACAGACAAATCCCAATGATAGTTAAAATTTCAACATTCCTCTTTCATAAACTGATATACAATCTGTAAGGATATATAAAAGTTGAACAATACTATCAACCAACTTGACCTGATAGACATAAATAACCACCCAACAACAGCAGGGTACATGTTCTGTTCAAATGCACATAAAATATTCACTAAGTCAGACCATACATGGGACCATTTGACAAGTCCCAATAAATTTAAGGGGACTGAAATCATGTCGGTCATATTGTCTGACCCAAACAAAATTAAATTTGGAATTAATAACAGTAAATAATAGGGATATCCCCAAATAATTGGAAATTATAAAATATACTTTTAGATAATAATATTTTGAACTGAATGAAAATGAGAACATAGCATTTCAAACTGTGTAAGTTACATATTAAAAGCAGTGGTTAGATAAATATGCAGTGGTTAGATGCTTTTAAAAATAAAGTTTCTAAAATCAATGATCTAAACTTCCACTTTAAGAAGCTAGAAAATAAAAAGCAAATTAAACCCACACTAAGTAAAGAAAGAAATATTGGTAAGAGTAGAAATCTATCGAAAACAGACAAGAGAGAAAAAGCAATGTAACTAAAAAATGGTTTTTTGAAAAGAGCAAGTAAACATAAATATCTAGCTAGACTAATTAAAAAGTAAAGGGAGAAAATGCAAATTACTAAAATCATGAGTGAAAGAAGAACTATGAGTACAGACCCTATAGATATTAAAAGGTAATAGGAATGTTACAAAAATTTGCCAGTTCAACAACTCAGATGAAATGGGAAAATTCCTAGAAAGACACAAATAACCAAACCTAACACAAGAAACAGAAAATCTGAATAGCCTCACATGTATTAAAGAAATTGAATTCATAATTTAAAATGTCTACAAAAAAAACTGCAGACCCAGATGAGCTTAATGATGAAATCTATTGAACAGTTAAAATAATCCCACAAAAACTCTCAGAAAATAGAGGAGAAACAGAAGGAGGCAGAAACACTTCCCAACTCATTCTGTGAGATCAACATTACCCTGATAACAAAATCAGACAAAGACATTACAAGAAAACTTCAGGCCAAATTTGTTAACACGGTGTTAGTAAGTCAAATAAAATACATAAAAAAAGGATAATACATTATGACCAAGAAGGGTTTGTCCCAGGAATGCAAGCTTATTTTAATATTCAATAGAGGAAAACCATCTGATAAAACTCCACATCTATTCATGATTAAAGCAGTCAGCACAGAAAATAATTTCAACCTGATAAAAGGCAACTACAAAAAGTCTACAGCTAACACTGTGATGAAGGACCATGTTTTCCTCTTAAGGATTCATATTGTTACTGAAGGTATCTGCCAGTACAATAGAACAAGACAAAAATGAAACACATTCAGATTGAAAAGGAAAAAGTAAAACATTTTATTCTACATGTTTGTTTACCTAGAAAATCTTAAGGAACTTATAAATAAGCTACTACAACTCATAAATTAATATTACAAGATCACAGAAGATAAAGTCAATATACCTCAATTTTATTTCTATATACTAGCAACAAACAATTGGACAATAAAATTTTAGAAACTAATACCATTTACAGTAACATCAAAAAACAAGATTTTTTAGGAATAAATTTAATAAAACACATCCAAGATCCTAAACTTAAAACAACAAAACACTAATGCAAGAAATTAAAGAAGTGAATAAATCAATAAGTATACCATGTTCATGGATTGGAAAACTCAATAATGTTAAAACTTCTATTTCTCTCAAATTGATCTATACTTTGAAACAAACCCAAACGATATTCCTCCTGGCTTTTTTATAGAAATTGACAGGCTGGGTCTAACATGTTTACGATTACATAAAAGAACTGGAACAGCCAAAACAATATTGAAAAAGAAGAAAGTTTGAGGACTTACACTGCTTGAATTCAAGACTTAACTACAGAGCTACAGTAGTCAAAATAGCATGACACTGATATAGAGACACATATCAACATAATAGAATAGAGTCCAGAAAGAGAACTACATATATACAGTCAATTGATTTTCAAGAGGTATCAAAGTATTCAATGGGGGAAAAGATAGTCTCTTCAATAAATGATACTGAAATAACTTGATATCTATATGAGAAACAAATGATCCTGGGTGCTTAAGTCACAGCATACCTTAAATTAAACAACATGTATCAGAGACTTAAACATATAACCTAAGTCTATCAGCCTTTTAAATTCAGTATTCAGAGGGGGCATCTGCCTGTTTTTATAAATAAAAGTTTTGGGGGGAACAAGGTCATTTCTCATGTTTATGTACTGTCAATAATTGCTTTTGAACTACAACAGCAGAGTTGAATGTTGAGGTGTATAATCTATAAGCCTAAAATATTTATATTCTTGTCCCTTAAGAAAATGTTTGAGCATCCCTCTTTTAAAGAAAATATGGGAGAAAATCAGACAGACACAATAAGCAACAACCACAAAAGAACACACTGGTAAGCTGGACGTCATCAATATTTAGAACTTCTGCTCTTTGAAAAACAACTTAAGAAGTGAAAGACAAGCGACAAATTGGGAGAAAATACCTGACAAAGGAATTGTATCCAAATTATATAAAAAACTGTTAAAACTCAGTAAGAAACAAACAACCCAATAAATTAATGAGTAAAATATTTGAATAGAAACTTCACAAAAGAAAATACACAAATGGGTAATAAGTACATGAAATAGTGTTCAACATCATTAGTATCAGGGAAATGCAAATTTAAACCACAATGAGATACCACTAAAATGTCTACTAGAATTCTGAATTTTAGCTAGACTTAACTATCAAACTTTGGGTAGGAGGTAGAGCAACTAAAACTCTCACACGGTGCTGCTAATGAGGTACCACTTTGGAAAACAGGCTGGCGGTTTCTTATACAATTAAACCCACTTACCATACAACCCAGCAGAAATGAAAACATACATTCATCCAAAAACTTGCACATAAATGTGCACAGCAACTGTTTTCCATGATAGTCAAAAACTGGAGAAAGACCACATGTCTATCAACAGATGAATGCATAAAAATTATGATATAGCCTTACAACGGAATAGTATTTAACAACAGATATCCATGATATGGCAAAAATCATAAATGATTCTCAAAAGCATTATGTTAAATGAAAGAAGCCAGGCACAAAAGAATATATACTATATAATTCCATTTACATGAATTCTAGAAGATGATGAAACTAATCTTTAGTAACAAAAAGCATGACTGGTCGCCTGGGGACAGGAGTTTTGGGGTGAGGGTGGGGGAGTTCCAAATGAGCATGATGGAGCTTTTTGGAGTGATAGCAGTGTTTTAAGATCTTGATTATAGAGGTGATTACATGGGTGTACACATTCGTCTAAACTCACTCAAAGTGTATAAAAATCTGATAGCATGCTAGTGGTCAATGAATATTAAATAAATAAATTATAAAATTACAGAATGTTACATTTGAGTAGTCCTTCAAACTCAACTGACTCCCTTCCTTAATACTTGCCAAACTATTTTCCATCTCCCTCCTTGGGAAGGAAGACTATGGTATTTAAAAAATTTCTCAATGACAAATATTGAAACATTTTCTAAGAAAAAGAAGAATTCTTATCTAAGGAGGCAGTATAAGTAAATGGCTCTTTTGTTTATCAGAGTAATAATAAAGACAAAGAAGGAAAGGTAAACACTCCACAAAAATCCTACCAAAATGTGTTCCTGACCCTCCTTTTACACCTCCTTGTTTCTTTACACATCAAAGTGTTCTTATGTATTGTGGCTCATCATCATCTGGAGCTGAGGTAGCAAACTAAAAATAAAGAAAATAGCCTTCAAAGCAGAATCACGGAAGCTGATCACTAATATCCTGGTATGCATTACAGAAAACCAGCAATTCTGTCCAGAAGGGCTTTTCTGCCTTCTGTGGTTACTGAAATTATTCTCTTAATTTCAATCTCACACACAACATCATTTCTTCCAAGAAGCCTTTTCATTCCCTTCACAGAAAATAAATCATCCCTCTACTTTCCTATAGGACATTCAATATACTTTTCTTGGGTAACCCAATATATTATGCCTTGGGCCCTATCAATTTGTAATTACCTATGAAAGCTTCCACAGGACCCTGGTCTAATGTACAGTGGGATGAAACTGATGTATTTGGGTGACTGCTGAATGAATCACCAATGGCACAGGAATGCAAATCCTTCCAGCGGGACTTCTGGGTGTGAGCTTTGTTCAACATAGTGCTCACTCCTGGGACCAACAGCAGTGGTTGTAGAAGCCCACATTCCTAGGTCAAGGGCTTCTACAGCTGGAAGTAAAGGCACCGATAATTTAGGTGGATGTTCTATTTTAGGCAGCTGGGAAGAGTGGGAAAGACCAGCCACCACAGATTTGCTGAACAGTGTTGTCTCCATCTCAGCCAAAGTTCTATTTCCTACAGATTTGGGGACTGAAACGTTTACTACCCAGGCCTACTTTACTTTCCTCCAAGTTCACTCTCAAACCCCTCTCAGAATCAGGAGACCAGAGCTATTCATACAATAAAGTTAATGAATTTTAGGCGTCAGGGCTCTTCACTTGCACTGTTCCTACAATCAGGGAGCATTTTTTAATTATGCATTTCTGGCAAACTGCTTAAAGAAATCTCTGAAGAAAGGAATCTAAATCTCCAAGATTCTCATAATTTGTTCTGACTTCTTTACTCATGAATTCTTTTTCCTGAAGAGAAAACCCCTTTCACAAACGGAATGAAGATAAAAAGCTAATTCCCACTAAAAGGGGAAAGGAAAAGAGAAATGAGAAACAAAAGCTCGATGGCAATTTTGGCTCCATCACGGTCTTGGAAATTTCACCAAACACTTAACTATCCCTAAATATCCAACATTAGAAGACTAAGGACATCAAAAAAATCCCAAAACCCCAATGTATAAAGGGGTAGTGGTAAAAACAAAAAACAAAAACAAATAAAAAACGCCTCACCCTTGTCTGTAAAGAGTGGTTGTGGTGAAAAAGCGAGATAGACCTTGTATGGAGGGGGTGGTGGTGAAGGGACAGTTACTGGGGGGAAAAGAGGAGTAGGGAGAGGGGAGCGGTGTGGAGAGTGACAGAGAAGCACGAGTGGGGGCACTCAGAAAGAGAAAGTGTTTTTCTACCTACAGTTCTTCCCCCACCTCTCCAAATAATAAACAGCCTGGGCCTAGGTGGCATAAGTGTGATAAGAAAAGGTAGATATGGAATACGAGATGTCTGTAATTTTATCTCACCTTTGCGATTTGTCAGACTGAAATTTCAGAAACCGCCACCAAACTTCCAAAAAGATCCCCAAGCGAGGAAGACGAACGTGAAGCCCCAGTGAAGGAAACCAATAGGTTAAGAAGTAAAGGAACCCCTGAATTGCGCACGGAGGCAATGAGGGCACGAAAGGAAGAAGGGCTGCAGGACGCTCCGGGTGGGGGGAAGGGGCGCGAGGCCGGGGGGGTGGGGGGAACAGGACACCTGGAACGCGATTTAAGTCTGTCCGGCGAGCCTCTCTGCGGCGGCCGCGCGGCTTCGCGTAACTCAGGACACCCAACCGGAATCCAAAGTGTCCGCGCAGCGACTGCTCGCGCCCTTCCCGGTTCCTCAGCTCCTGCTGCACCCCGGGCGCCGTTCGCCCCGTCGGACCCCTCCCGGACGACCAGGAGCACCGAGGACAAGAGTCCGACCCCCAGCGCAGCCCGCCGCCCCCCAGGCTCGGGGTCGCCGCATGGGCCACCCACACCCTGGACCGCACTCCGCCCGCCGAACCGCGGACCACCCCAGCCCCGAGCCCCAAGCCGCGAGCCGCGAGCCCCGAGCCCCAGCCGCCGCGGCCCGACCTAGCGCTGCAGCCCCACACTCACCGCGGCGCTCCATCCTGCGTCCCGGACGCGGACGCCGGCCCAACACTCACGGCCGCCGCCGCCTCCGCCGAGGGCTGGAGCTCGCCACCCCCATCCCCCACGACCCGCGGACGCCGGACCAAGCTGCCAACGCCGCCGCCCCAGCAGCTTCGGCCACCACCGCGCCGCTGAGCTCGCTCCGCCCCGTCCGCTCCGCCCCCCTCCCCGCCCCCGGGCCTCGCACCTCCCGCCCGGCCGCGGCCCGCCCCCTGGGGCCCAGCCCATTGGCTCGCGCGCCCGAGCGGGGCGGGGCTCTGGCGTCAAGCTGCAGGTGGGGGCGGCTGCCCGCTCCAGCACGCGGAGCGCGGGTTGTTAGAGGCACCCCAGCGGGCAGGCTGTCCCCAACATTGCAGGACGTGTTAGCCACAGTGTGGGGCTTGCGGCACAACAGGCGGAGGGAACCTCAGGCACGAGTCACCTTTTGTATCGTCCAGCAGGTAGCAGATACTCTGTCCTTGTTTAAGTGGACATTTCTTTGGTGGGCACTGAATTTCTCCCGGTGGGCAATCTGATCTTCAACTTGCTTTATCTGCCTTCTTCCCACACCTGCCTTCTCCTTTTCAGAACAAAAATACATTTTGTGCTGAACTTTAAAACACACCTACTTTCTTCTATCTTCTACTGTTTGTCATTTTCAGAAAACTAAACTACACATAACATTATATTTTATATATAGTACCCGGCTCAGTAAATACTAGTTGAATGTATGTGCCCTGACTATGCTCCTCGCTTCTTAACCACCAAATGCTCCTTGAGTAATAGGACTCATCCACGCTGTTGGGGGAAACGAACAACCAAAATTAAAGCCTTAACTAGATGTTGGATTACACATCATATATGGGAAAAAAGGAGGGCATTTCCATTGAATAGTTACAGTATAAATTAGTAACACTTAATAGCTCTGCCAGGAATACTCTTTCTGTAGTCTAGGCTGACACAAAGCAGGTGGTTCATGAATACTTGCTGAATAAATGGGCAAAATTATAGGAATGGAATTTGAAAAAAAAAGTCTCAGTCTCATCCTCCCTTTAAATCTTTCTCAAATATACACCTGTCACAGTCTCCACTTTTCATCATTATTCAGGAGAAACATGATACTTGAAAGCATTCTCAGAGAAAGATGGTAATTCATTTCTGCAATAAAATAAATACAATTATTAACTGAGAAAGAATGAACATCAAAAATCTGTCATCTGGGACAGATCTCTTATGTGTGCAGTAAAG
This sequence comes from Lutra lutra, assembly GCF_902655055.1. Taxonomy (NCBI): domain Eukaryota; kingdom Metazoa; phylum Chordata; class Mammalia; order Carnivora; family Mustelidae; genus Lutra; species Lutra lutra. The sequence goes on along the minus strand of NC_062281.1, from coordinate 117,027,911 downwards.
AAAAGAAGGAAGAAAAGACAATACCTCCACCAAATACTATGAAAGTGTCCCAGCTCATGGTCTTAGAAACTGACTTGTTCTTACCTGTGTTTCTTGGTTCAAGTGGCTCAGAGTCACAGCTTTGGGACACAAGGAATCACAGACAAAAATTCAGAGAGATATTTGGATGCTGGATTAATAATGAAACTTTCTGACAGGTGATATAATATTGCTATTATTCAATAGAATAATTGAATTGCTAATAATTGAATTGCTAATATTCTAGTATTTACTAATCACAAATAATCACTCTGCTGATTGAAATGTTCTTCATTCTTTCCATGATAAAGAGAATACCACTTCTTTTCTTGAAGCTTTCCTCTTCTCTTCACTGAAAATCAATCCTCCCATTTGACATTATATGGTATATAAAATTCTATTTTTGTGCTACTTGTGATTTTTATGAAGTATTTTATTTGGTTGTATACAAGTCTACAGCGTTATGTTACTTTGGCCTATGTTCAATACAGTAGGGACAACTACTAAGTATTTTCTGGAGAAATGTTGAGGGAATGACCAGTGAGGCCAGAAATAAAAATCTTTCCAGGATATCTTTTCCTTCCTTCTTTCTTTCCTTTTTTCTTTCTTTTCTCCCTCCCTCCATCCCTTCCTTTCTTCCCTCCTTCTATTCCTCCCTCCTTCCCCCTTCCTCCCTTCTTTCCTTCCTTCCTCCCCGTTCTTTCTTTTCTTTTCTTTTCTTTTCTTTCTTTCTCTCTCCATAAGCTCTTCTCAATCTCTTGAAACTAATGAAACCAAGTGCAATGGCCACTTTTTAAAAGTAAAGCCTGCCCCAGGTACCCTGTGCCTCGAGTTGAAGGGCCTGATAATGTAGGCAGATGCTCCATGTGGCAGGAGGAGATGGGACTCCAGCTCCACAGGATAGTACAGTAGACAGGTGCTCTACCTCTCAGTCATGCTTCAGTGAGTCTGTTTAGGAGAGTGCAGCATGGTCCACCGGACCTATCATATGTTTAATTATTCCACAAATACTTATTGATTACCCCAATATGCCAGGCATTGTTCTAAGCACAGGAGTTTTATTAGTGAACTTTAAATCTACTTCCAGACTCTCCTCAACCATGATTAAATCCCTGGGAGAAGAGAAGAAATAATGGAAGCAGGTAGCGATGGCCCAAAGTCAGGCAGGTTCCCTGTATTTGCTGTTGTCCTTGACCTTCACTGCAGGAGCATTTAGAAAGAACCACAGAGAGCCAGAAAGGCCACAATGAGTACAAAGGCTCCAGATTCCAAAGTGTACAAAACTCACCGAGCAGGTTATTAATCTTGATTCCATGATGGTTGTAATTGAGAAACAAGGAATCAATTCAGACCACATGCTGGAAATGAATGTGAAAGAGATTGCAAACATCCAAGAATTCTGTGTTGCCATCAAGAGAGTAAACTAAGATTGACTGAAAAAAATAAAGAAAAACTCCAGTGAGTATATGTATATATCATATTCATTTTATGTCTAAATTAACATATTAAACTTCATACCCCAGTTCTTTTCCATGTGTTTTAAGTTCTCTGTAAGACATTTGATGACATGAACCTCTGAGCTTGAGTCATCACATACCATGACCTTACCTAATGTCCTAAGAACATGTATAAGGAAACTCACCCAATAATTAATGGTTGACACAAAATAATACTATTGGCTTAAAAAATTGAATTATTGATGTTGTTGTGAATAAAGAGATGATGATAACAGTAATAAAAACTAGCCTTCCATGGTCTACTCAGTGGTAGATACTATCTTAATTATTCTTTATATTTAGTAAGTCATTTAGTTCTCACAAGCCTACAAGGTACCATTATCATCCCCAGTTTACAAATGAAACACTGAGGCACAAAACAAAAGAAGTTCAATAGTTTCTGCTGGACTTGAGTGCCTGAGTGGCTCAGTCAGGTAAGTGTCCGACTCTTGGTTTTGACTCAGGTCATGATCTTGGGGTCCTAGGATTGAGCCCTGCCTCAAGTCAGGCTATGTGTTTAGTAGGAAGTCTGCTTGAGATTCTCTCCCTCTGCACCCCCCAACTCCGGCTTGTGGATGTGCTCTCTCTTTCTCTCAAATAAATGAATGAATGAATGAATGAATGAATGAATAAATAAATAAATAAATAAAGTCCTTTTTTTTTTTTTAAAGAGAGTTTTTGCTGGACTTAAAGTCAACGTTAAGATGATGGTAAGTTGCTCTTTCCTTGGATTTCCTTGGGAATCATTCCTCTTATTCTTACTCAACCACTCTGGCCTTCTTGCTGTTTCCCAGATACCCCAAGGTCCCTCTTGCATAGAGCTTTTGCCTTTGCTGTTCCCTCTACCTGGACTGTATCCACATGACTTCCTCTTTGTTCCCTCCCAGTCTCCTGTTGTTCCCTATCATTGACGTATTCTCTGGCTAGTCCATAGAAAACAGTATTTCCCTTCTTTGATACTCCCCCATCTTTCTTACTTTGTTTTAAATATTACCATGTCACTTATCCCTCTACTGATTTGGTATAGTTATTAGTATGTATTTTTATTTTCCCTTACGAGTGTCGGAAGTTAAGTTCCCTGGTGGAAGTGACTGCCTGTTTTGTTCACCATTGTATCCCTAGACCCTGGAAAAGTACTTGAAATTAATTAACAATGAACAAGTTTAAAGAAAATGACATATACCTAAATACTAGATTAATCTTTTGAAAAGATTAGTTTGTTAACATTTTGAAAATTTTAATCAGATAAGAGAACCATATTTTGTTTGTTTGCTTTGTTTGTCAAAGATTTTACATTAGTTGCTCACAACCAACATATTAACACATGACAAATTTAATTACTTCACCCAATCTCTATCTGAAAGAGCCACAAATAACTCTAGAATCTAAAATTATTTCCTTCCTTCTTTAAGTGGAGGGGCAAATATTTTCTACTATTGTTTTTCTTTCATTTATTCTGCCAAATCCTGATTTAAGAAAGCAAAAACAGCTACTCCTCACCTGTGAATTCTATTCCATGGTCAACATGATGCTTTGGAGTACATCCTGACATTTAATCTCACCAAAACATTATGAGATAGGAAGATGAGATCTATTTTTCCCAAGAGCATATCATAAATTTTTGGAGTCAGAGTGATATTAGAGCTCATCTTCTCCATTCCCCCTTTATTTTGTAAGGTAAGCCCAGCCCAGCTTTCCCAAAGATCATATGGTTAATCGTTGGCTTAATTCAGTTGGAACCAAGACCAGAGCTCTTTCTACACTAACTGATAGATTAAGCCCTTAGACAGTCTGTAAGTCTATGAAATGAGATTAGAGCACTTACCCAACTCATTTTTAGTTTCATGTGTAAATACTTAAGCTATACTGACATGTTTAAATAAGAAATTTGTTCTACAGATTTACTCCTATTATTTTGGAAGTCTGACTTATTAAGTTACTAAAATTAATGTCCTAAAAAAAATGAATGACTTAGCATGTACCCAATGAGGAGTTTGGTTTGTTCGTGAAGCAGAAAGTTGTCCTAAGACATTCTGGAACACACACACACACATTACTGCCATGCTCCTAGGGAGAGGGCTGGCTGGCTTTAGGAAGGAGTAAAGCCCAATGGAAACATTGCTAATCTCTTTCTTTATCTACTTACTGAACAAATATTGCTGAACCCTGAGAAACAATGCTACCACTAGGGACTTTAATGAGTGTTTATATTTCTAACTGCATATTTATATAGGGGTGGCTGCCTGTGGCATGCTTGCCAGAAGATTGGGAAGTGGCTGCTTGTAAAAGTTGAAAAATATTTAGTTTTACGAACCTGTTTCAGCAAAGTCTCATTTTAAGTTTATTCAAGAGAAGGTTGCATTCTATAGCATCAGAAGAACTGTTATTATCTCATCATTTAGGTACCTGGACTTAAACTATTTTTTTTTCTGGAACACCTGTGTAGCTCAGTTGGCTAAGCATCTGCCTTTGGCTCAGGTCATGGGCCCAGGGTCCTGGGATCCAGCCCAGCATCAGGCTCCCTGCTTAGCGAGAAATCTGCTTCTCCCTCTGCCTGCTCTCCCCTCTGCTTGTGCTCTCTCTCTCTCTGACAAATAAATAAAAATATTTTAAAAAATTTAAAAAACAAACTATTTTATTCTGAAATTATCTTAGTAGCTGAGGCTTAAATTAGAAGGAAGAAAATACAAGGAAAAAAACTAGTCCTGTGAGTTAATAATCCTATTAACTCTTATTGGTGTCTGGAAATGTCTATAAACTCTTCTGTTTCAAAAACCTTGGAAAATATTAATTGATTATCACTGATGGACTGGTGTCTTTTGTCAGTGATAGATTTGACATTGTTATTATGCTTGATGATGTATTCATTTTAGGATGCTCATCAGTGTAATTAAATTTTGTCTGGGAGCTACATGGTCCTGGAGTATCTGAGGTCACAAACATAACCATATATGTCACTAGCCAGAAAGCTGATGAAATCCCTGTTATGTAACATCACTGAAACCATCAGCGTAGTATATTCAGGGTGGAGAACAAATGGAGTGGCAAACAAGCATCAAGACTGTAAGTTGGCTTACTTAGGAGTTAGCCTGAGTCGCATTTTTCGTTTGAAACATGCATCTCCTGTGTGAATAGATGAAGACAAATATGCTTGGTTGGAAGAACAAGATTAAGCCCACTTCTAATGACTTCCTTTTGGGTAATGACTAAGAATCAAGAGGCGGTGGGGAAAGGAATTCCATTCTGGAAGAATGACTAAAAGATAAAACAAGCTTATCAAGAAACCAGAATCTAAGGAAATGAGTAGACCAGTAGACAAGAAGTCTTGATATAGACCTTGGAATTACTTAGATACTAAAATAAGTAGAAGCGTAGAATGTGGGTCAAGGAAGAGTGGCTTCTAGAAGGACTCTTTGAAGATGTTTCATGAAGAACTGGTATTTTAATCTACACAAGCTTTTTTTGAACACCGTGTCAGTGAAATGGAGCTGCAAATGTCAGTAGCAATGTTATATTCATGAAATAGTGTTTGAAGTGCTATGAAACTGAAGGGTCTAGGTGGTTTTGGTAGTGGGGGTGGGACAAGACTGGAGGGAGAAGGAAAAGATAAAGGACATAGCACAGGGAAAATTTCTTGAGAACAAAGATCACTGATTTATCTTATAAGGTATCATGGGCAGAATTGCATTCCCTCAAAATTCATATATTGAGGTTCTAACCCCTCATACCTCAGAATGTGACTATATTTGGAGATAAGGTCTTTAAAAAGGTACTAAGTTAAAAATGAGGCCATTAGTGTGGGCCCTAATACAGTATGACTGATATTCCTATAAGAAGAGAAGATTAGAGGATGTCTGGGTGGCTCAGTTGGTTAAGTGGCCAACTCTTGATTTCAGCTCAGGTCATGATCTCAGGGTCCTGGGCTAAAGCCCTGCATCAGGCTCCAACTCAGAGGGGAGTCTGCCTCAGGATTCTCTCTCTCCCTCTCCCCCTTACCTCGCTCTCACATGCTCACTCTCTCTCTCTCTCTCAAATAAGTAAGTCTTTAAAAAAAAAAGAAAGGAAGAGAAGATTAGGACATAGAAACACACAGATCATGTAAATACACCCAGGGAGACCATGTGAAGACACAGGGAGAAGACGGCTATCTATAAGCTGAAAGAAGCCTCAGAAGAAACCAGCTTCACCAAGACCTCGATCTTAAACTTTTAGCTTCCAGAATTGTGAAAAAATAAATTTCTGTTAAACCACCCAGTCTGTGGCACTTTGTTATGGCATCTGCAGCAAACCAACACACAATACCATGTAAGTTCTAGGAATCAAATAATAATACCATTAATAGGTTCTAGTTCGACCCAAGACCATTTCCTTCCCCTGCCCCATAAAAATATGAAGTCCAAGTCTGGCTGAATGTTGCCATTATCTAACTCTTTAAGAAGGTATTTCTTCTTCATAATATTCTCAATGAGTCAATATCACTCCTACTCTGGGGTGTAGGCCAGGATGTGGCCTCATCTCCATTGTAATATTGTCATTAAAATCTGAAGGCAGGATGTTTACAAGCCTGCTGTTCTGTGAGTATTTTCAGTAGGAGGAGATTGGTTTCTGCTTAGAGTGGAAGAGATGATCTGGTCTTTTCATTTGTATCTAACAAGAGGAAGATTTAGAGGGGCAATTGTAATGATACCACTGCTGCCACTGCAATTAGTATTGGTAGCTAGTTAATTATAGCAATTTCATCACATTTCTTCATTCATAATAAGAGCTTAAAAGATGTTCATTCGCTTTTCTATTTATTCTTTCACAGCATTTCACAGCGTACAAAGCTCTATCACATAGGTTACCTCAATTTATCTTCAAAAGAAGTCTGTGAAATATAAATTATTTTTATCACTCTTATTCAGATTTGTGATAAGAAAGCTGTATCTCAGTGAGGGTAAACTATTTTACCCAAAGTTGCACAATCAGTTAATAGCAGAGATTGGACTCAAAACAAGGTCGCCCGTCTCTTCAAGCAGGATGCGTTCCAACTCACCCACCAGCTCTAAATAATCCCATCCCATTCCGTAAGTTTCAAATAATCTACTTTGATCAAGGAATGACATTTTCTCTATATTTCTGTTTTATGTTTATTTCTGTACCTCAAATATTCTAGGTAATAGAGGACTTTGACATTTATTATGTGTATTATGCTTATTTTACAAATGCTACATGAATAAACATTTTGCACATAGAAATGAGCAGAAGAGAAACCACCTCAATAAATTACTTCTCCCACCACTGGCCTTGGTTCAGAATTTCTAAAGAATGAGTACTTACGAATTAAAAAAAAAAAGAATTATTAGAAGATACTTCCTCTTACATACAGAATTCAAACTACCAATACCCAGGGATAGATTAGTATCCAGTACTAATCTTTAGATACACTACAGTGTATTTATTTTATAATATATATAATTCATTTTACTTGGGGTGTACGTGTGTGGAGTGGAGGGGTGACAGCATTATTTTATAAAAATATGTCTTTTGATTCTTTATGCTAAACTTACAAGCAAACTTTTGGAACATAATCCAGTCATTGGATGGGGACTTCTTAAAAATTCAGAATTTTCAAAGAATTAGTTTATGTTCCTCTTAAACCAATCCTTTTATGATTCAGAGGGCACTTCAAGAATCTTACAATGTCAAAAAAAAAAAAGAAGCTTACAATGTTTGTAAATTATTGTGACATGTATGACATAACCCAATGATATATGACCTATAGATGCAGCGAAGGACTAATTAATAAGACATTGGATGTTGACAAAGTATTAATGACATTACATAGGTGTTACTATGCTGTTGGAAATTCTATAAGAATCCCTGATAGCTTGTGAATGAAGTCCAGTATATGCACTGATTGATGACTCATCCCATACTCCTTCCTTCTTAGAGAAGGAAGATGATAGAAGCCCAGATCAGGGATGTTTGATTGTGGTGACAAAGGGCCAATTACTGGGCATGATATACAAAGGCATTAAAATGGAGGTTGAAAATTCAAAACCCTAGAGGTAGGGGCTAACTGAGAGAGCCAGAAGGCAGGCATTCATTCCTACTTAGCTCCAGAACACTGGGGTAATGGGTAAGGGGACCAACCATTATCCCTATTTGCCTCAAGCAGTTTCACTTAAAGCCTGTTGTTCAGGCATAAGTATTATCAGAACCTCCTCTCACTCTCAAAAGTGCTCCAGTTTGTAAAATATGGTATATAGACACTCTATTCATGGGAAGATTTAGGCATAATATTGCCTGGTCTTCTGATTTTTCAACTCAGAAATTTGGGTTTTTAAAGAACATCTTTGGATTTTTAACGTAGGCAACAAATTCCAAATTTTTAAAAATATTGTCAAGACCAACGAAAACTCATGAAGCGCAGAATCCAGCATGGAATCCACCAGTTTGTAACTTCTAGGTTAATATGTCTGGCTGATATGAGAGTGCTCTTTGGTTTGCCCTGTGGATAATTTGTCCTTCATGTGGCTGGTGAGAAAAGGTCTTTGGATACTTCCTACATGGGAGGGCATTCTCGCTCTTGGAAGTTCCAGTAGAAATCAATGTGGGCTTCATGAGTTAAAAGGCCTGATATGAGCAACTTGGGCCAGTTGCTGTAGCCTTTAGTAATGATTATAGCTAGCACTTCACATGTACTAAATGTATTACATAGATGTTCTCATTTACTGTTCACCACAGTTCTACAGGGAAGATATTAATTTTTCCGTTGTCCTAATGAGGAAACTGAGACTTAAAAGACAACCTACCCTGAAAAATGTCCTCCAACAAGTAGGTGGCAAAATCAGGATCTGAACTCATATCAAAGTTGACTCCAAAGCCCATATCTTTATCCTCAGTGTCTGTGGCTTCCTGAGGGAGAGAGAACAACTTTTTTCCCCTTGGGACACTTTTTCATTTGAGTGAATCCTTTTAGATCTCTTGTCACTATGGAAAACTATAATCTTGACTTTGGATCTATAAGAAGACATTTTGTTGCTTTTATTCAGGGCTTTAGACCAGAGGCCCAGTGGTTCAGTGGTTCAGATCTTAGAATGGGGGGGAGGGGAGCTCCTTGGAAGTTTAGAGCCAAAGTTCCAGTTAGTTATAAGCAGTGTTCATTTGCCAGATGTCCCTTCTGCTCAGATTGCTTGAGAATCTATGGTGATGATAGGCAGTTGATTAAAGATTTAAGGTTTCATGATCTTAGTCATCTCTGCATCCTGTATCCATTTTAGAAATATAAATAAGAAATAGACCTCACCCAATGGAGACTAAGAAAAGCATAGGATTTTCTTTCCATTATTTACTTGACCAAAAATTGGGGAATAGGGGCACCTGGGTGGCTCAGTGGTTAAGCCTCTGCCTTCAGCTCAGGTCATGATCTCAGGGTCCTGGGATCGAGTCCCGCATTGGGCTCTCTGCTCTGCAGGGAGCCTGCTTCCTCCTCTCTCTCTCTCTCTCTCTGCTTGCCTGTCTGCCCACTTGTGATCTCTCTCTGTCAGATAAATAAAATCTTTAAAAAAAAAAAAAAAGGATTCCTGTTTCTCTTTCCATGTGAGAAGCACAGAGGATTTAAAAAAAAAAAAATTGGGGAATATTTAACATATGTTATACTGGGTTGGATTGTGTGGCCCCAAAACTCATGTCTGCCTGGAACTTCAGAATGTGACTTTCATTGGAAAAGGGGTCTTTGCAGATGTAATTTGTTAAAATGAGGTCACACTGGATTAGGGTGAGCCCTAATCTGATGACTAGAATTCGTATAAGAAGAGAGGAGATAGCCATATAAAGATGAGTAGATTAGAGAAATGCAACTGTAAACCAAGGAGCACCAAGGACTGCTGGCAACCATCAGGAGCTAAGAAGAAGCAAGAGTATTCTCTAAAGCCTTCAGAGGAAGCATGGTCCTACCAATGTCTTGATTTGGGACTTCAAGCCTCCAGGACTATAAGAGAATAAATTTCTATTGTTTTTTGTTGTTGTTGTTGTTTTAAGATTTCATTTACTTATTTTAGAGAGAGAGAGAGCACAAGCAGGGGCAGAGGGAGAGAGAGAAGCAGACTCCCTCCTAGCAGGGATCTCGATGCATGGCTCAATCCCAGGACCCTGGGATCATGACCTGAGCCAAAGGCAGATGCTCAAATGACTGAGCCACCCAGCTGCCCCACAATTCTATTGTTTTTAACCATCCAAATTTGTGGTAATTTGTTACAGCAGCCACAGGAAACCAGTTCTCATGTTAAAGAAAAAAATTTAAATATTGTGATGCCCATTCAGAATAAAATGGAGGAATTTGTGTTGACTATTTAAATTCAGGATCCCGAAGTCAAAAGTTCAGAAAGTATTTCCTAACACGCTGTTAGGTAAAGAATATACTCTTCAGGGAGGCAAAATTCCCTCCCTAGATATGGGGAAAGCATCTGTGGAATTTCAACAGAAGACCAGAGGCATCCAGTGTGTTCGTTCAAAATGGCTCAGTTCTAAGCTAATCTTGACCAAGACTGGTTGTGATACGAAGCTCATTAACCAATCTACTATTCCAAGTCTGAAATCCAATATGGCTGGGATGCGCCATAGACACTGAAGTGTGCATTATGTGGTAGTCTTTCCCATTTTCTGCCATGTGTGCCCTGTCTGGCATCTGACTCAATTTCTCTTATGGGACTATGATTCCCAGAACTTTGCCAGCTTTCATTTCTCTAAGGGCAGATCCCTGTCTTACTCTAAGCTCTGGCAAGGGTCTGTCTCAAATTGGATGGACTCTGTGCAATGAGGGAGGAATCTCTTATACTCTCAATTCTTAGAATGCCCGTTGTCCATTCTGAGAAAAACTAGCCACAGTTTCCACCTCCTGCACCCAGCTGATTCTACCACATTTGCCTGTCTCATCCAAGAGCAGCCCATTTCGGGCCCATCAACGTTCTATGAAGTAATCAGGCAGGAGAGCCCTACCCAATGAGGAAAAAGGTAAGCAACAGCACAAATAAGACCTTCTATGTTAGAGAGTTTAAGTCTCTGGAGAGCCCCTGCTGTTGGTAGCAGGGACAGAAGTTGGAAAGACACAGAAAGTAGAAACAATGAAGGCAACAGATAGCATTAGTGAGCAGAAGCCATGAAACAAAAAGAACACATGAAGTTGGCAGTAAAAGGCAGGAACAGTGGAAACACAGGCTAAGTGTAAAAGAGACAGGGCATTACAGTCAGGTTGATGGGTGCTCAGGATCTCATTGGACCCCTCAAGCTGAATTGTATTCTAAAGCAACTTCTAGTTTTTAAATGCTGTTCTGTCTTTGTGAGGCACAGTTGTACAGCCATTACATCTTTCATCCCTGTAACACCATCTTATCCATCTGACTCCTGCCATTAACTAAGGTAAATACCTCTCTATTCTTGAAATATTAAAAAACTGGTCTATGAAACCACCATGTGCCAATGCCAAGTTCCATTAGATTAGAGTTCTTGGATACCCTCACAGTGATCCCGAGTATCCAGTCCCCCTTTGGACACTGACACTTGGCCTGCTCATTACCATAGTTCTGCTCTTTCCCCTTTCCCAATCCACTTGCTGTAGAAGTTCTGACATGCCTTATAAATCAAGAGACATGGGTTATAATACTGGTTCCATTCAGCGATGTAGTAATAAATATTTGCATTGGTTTCAACAAAGTTCGGTCTCACTTGTCTTTACTGTGTTATACAAATGGGTCAAATGTAGCTACATCTTAACAGAATTAAAGATTTCAGTAATTTAGAAGTCAAAGATTTGGGGTCTTCTGTGTCCAGCTTATCTGCAATCAGAACCCACAGTGCTCTAAAGATGTTAGAAGACTTGCAGACCGTGTGTTCATGCGTTATTTTGTGGTATGATTATGAAGTGTCAAACAAGGAGGCAGAACTCCTCAATGTAATGAATTTCTCCCCATGGGCTAATTCTGCTTAGGTATTATATGGTATGTTTCTGTTTTCTGTTTATAATAACACAGGTTCATTTTAGAAAATTGGTGAGAATTCTAACACAATCTATAACATCCCTACTCAAGACAATGATTATTAATGCCTTAGTATTCCTCATTTTAGTTTTGTGCATTTGAAGATATATATAAATTTTTTCACAAGACTAAAATTTTCCTAGGTATACCACTTTCTACTTCTGTTTGTTTTGTTTTATTTTGCTTTTGCTTTCCCTCATAGCATTTTACAACATAAGCATTTCCCCATGCCATTTAGGATTCTTCAAAGGTGTGATTTAGTGTGGTCACATAGTGGTTCATTTTCCAGAAGTTCCTTACATTAGCCTACCATTGAATATTTATATTACTTCTAATTTTCCTTAGCATGAATAAGAAGATGGTGAGCTTTCTTGTACATAGAGCTGAGTTTGTATAAATCCTTATTTTCTTAGATTAGATCCCTAGAGGTGGAAGTTTTGTTCAAAGGCTAGGCATATTTTTATGGATCTTTTGACATATGGCCAAAGTGGTCCCTGGAAAGAATGTACCTCTTTACAGTCTTGGCAGTGGCATATGAGAATGGTATCTGAATACCGCAGCATTTGATTTCTTGCCCCCAGGAGGTAGGTTAAGTCCCACTGAGCCTTGGAGTTTTTGCTGGCTCCTCCCTGAGTCCTTCTTTGTTAGGTTCCATACTGGCCCTCATCTCAACCCCACTGTTCATAATTAGCATCCAGATGTTCAAAGCCTGCCTCTTCCATCCCAAGACTGGGAAGGCTTTTGTTAGCAAGAACATGAATAACATTGCCCTACTGGTCGGTGCAAGTCTGGAAATGGTCTTTGGTTCTCAGACTGAAAGAAGACCCAGGTGCTTCGACATATTTAGGCAATCATTCTCCCTGGATGCCCCTGGATGCCCCACTATAGCTCTCTTCTACTTGCTTCTCTTGCACATTTGTTTTTTGTTTTTTGTTTTTTTTAGATTTTATTATTTATTTGAGAGAGAGAGCGCACGCACATGCGAGCACACAAGCTGGGGGAGGGGCAGAAGGAGAAAACAGACTCCCTGCTGATCAGGGAGCCTGACTTGGGGCTTGATTCCAGGACCCTGGGATCATGACTTGAGCCAAAGGCAGATGCATAACCAACTGAGCCACCCAGGTTCCCCTCTCTTGGGCTTTTGAGTTCACTCAGGGGAGTCCTACCTTATACCCCACAATCAATCTGGTACCTGCTTTCCCTGCATCTCTTGGCCGGCCCCATTTCCTGGGGCTGAGCTATCTCTTGCTCTTCCCTACCTCCTATTGGATAGATTTCTTTGAATGATTTAGCTTTATATTTCACAATCCCACATTGCAACAATCTTCCATCCCACCACTCCTGGTTTCTGCCAGAGTTCAATGAGACCATTCCCTTTATCTCTTCCTCTATGTTAGTTGCCTCTTTGACCTTAACATCCATGAAATGGGCCAGTATTTCCTATACCATTGCTTGGTCTTGATCTCTTACTGCCAACCTCTCCTCTGGGAAGTCAACTCTGCCCTAGCTTTGCCCTTGACTCTGACGGTCCCTCTCACTTTGGTTCAGAATTGCTTCTCTGTTACCAGAATGCCCTGGCACATGTGCTACAAGTCCAGTGGGAAGCTGACAGCTCAAAGCCTTGCTTCAGGATATTAAGGGAGTGTACTAAATGAACACTGAAGGGCTGTGGGATCTTGCCAGTTTCATCTTAATAAATTCTGTTCCACTCCCCAGGCTTATCCCCTCCCTGCTCAATATCCATTTGGTCCTTCCTATCTCCCATTTATTTAGGCTCCATCTCTGGCATCAGCACCTTGGTTGACCTTCCCTCTGGCCTCTGGCCTCCCATGTGATACCTCAATTCCCCACTTGGCTCTTTCCTCCTACCTTGGCATTACTGGCCTGGTCTGGTTTCCCTCTGAGCTGTGTCCATAAGCTGTCCTAGCAGGGATGTCCTGGGATTCCTAAGGGCCCTGGCTCCTCCTGGGCTTGGCCCTGCTCCAGAAGCTGTAGAGACAGGATATTTTAACCCCTCCAATCTCGGTTTTCTTTTGAGAAGATAAGGCATAATAGTTGAATATGGGTAGCTCAGGCTCAGGCCATCCCTTCCCAGCAAATCCTTTCCAGGGACATACTTTGGGAAGAAGGAATGTGGAGAATAGGAGCAGCCACTTAGAGCTGAAGAAACTCTAAGAAACAAACCATTAGCTATTGTCTAGAATGTCCTGATCCTCTCCCTATGGGATGTTCTTAGCCAATTCCAGAACGTCAATTGATTGGGAACTACCACAGTGCTTTCATCACACAAATGGGATCTCCTTTCCTTGCTGTTGCTGCCTGTTCCTGGAAGGCCTGGTAAATTTTTCCTTAGAAAAAAATCCACCTGCTTCAAGGGTGGGGGTGGCTTGTTGCCCTAGTGAGTGCCACAGGGCCAGGGGCTATTCACTAATGGGGGGCAAGAAACCAAGAAAGTGAAGAGATGTCTCTTGGTTTGTGAAGACAAAATCCAAAAACCCAGAAGGGTCTGGTGCCTTTCCACCCTGGCAACTGTGACAGACTTGGCACGGCACCAGGAATGCAGATGTAGGGAGATTGGGAAGAAACACTCTTCTTATTTCTGGTCTATTTCATGAGCCAGCAGGCAAGGCTCATGGTGGTATTCTTTCTGATCAAGCTGCTTTTGATTAAAAGAAACTGAAACCCCCTCAGAGTTCAGGCAAATGGAATGAGAGGAAAGGCTGGCCCTTCTAAGGGAAAGCTAGCGGGAAAGTAGAGGATTACAGGCTTAACTGACATGGCCAGAGCAGTGGGTCAGCCAAGGCTCAAACGCCAGGCACTAAATGGACTCTGGTCACTGTCATTGGCCTCCTTCTGTAATGCTTATTCCCAGGCTCCCTCCTGCTTAAATGAAGACCAGGAACTCCCAAAACTTGTGCTACTCCAGAAACAGCCCTCAACAGTCAATATTCCCTCAGCTCCAAACTATGCTGAGGAATCAGCTTTGAGTGGGATTCTGAATCTCTCTCACTTAGACAGGGACTAACTTTTCCTGAATGTTGTGTTTATTGTATAGATCTAAGAGCTAATAATATCTTTGCTCTTCTACTCTCTTCTCCTCCCTAGTTCAGGAACTGGGCCCTTAGTGCTATGGCTTTTGCTTCTCTTCATCTGCACTGTGGTGGCGTACAGAGTGTAGAACACAGAGGGATGCTGGGAGAACAAACTTATTCTGATAACTCTGGTTCTAAAAGAGGTCCATGGAGTTCCTGTTAGCCCGTCCTTACTAAATTTATGATAGCTTACTTCTCAGTATTCATTATCTCCCCAGCATTGGAGTTTCCTGTTCTCAACTTTCTGAATCAAACTTTCAGGTTCCAAAGACAGATATACAAATAAATTATTTATGACAACCTATCATTAGCTCCTAAAGGAAAGATACCCATTGTCATTCTTTAATCTTTACAGCACTGGGCCTCTTATGCATGAGGAAACCAAGGCTCATAGGGGTGAAGTGATTTGCCCAAGGTCACATGAATTAATGGTAGAGGCAGGACAGAAACTCAGATCTTCTGTCTTCTGTCCAGGAATCTTCCTATTATCCCATCATGCCATCCTTAGCATTTGGTTCACTTTGGCTTATGCAACCCTATCTCTTGAGTTGAAATGACTTCTGTAGCTCAGAAATAGTCCAGTTGCCTCTATATCTATTTCTATTTCTAAAGCCTTGGTTTCCAAAGGCAATAGTGTCACAAGATTTGAATATGGTTATGACCATAATGTCCTTATGTCACCATTTCTTCTGTTCTGGGACCAAGTATCAGTGCAATGTAATCATCACATCTTACTTACATTTCTCTTCTGTTCTTGTAAAGATTTAACTCACCTACATTTTATCTCCCATGATAGACACAAATGTAATAGTAAAATGTAGTAGGGGCCACCATCAAGAGTGAGATGGTGGGTTGTGACATCAAACAAATCTGAGATCATATCCTGACCATTTTATGATTATTGCAGTCCTTTGAACTACCTCTGTCTTCACTATATAACAGGAAACCTTGATATTCAAGCTACTAGATGACATAACTGCATTTCTTCGGCCTCCTGGCAGTGTTAATATTTATTCTGTTGACTTTTCTCTTTCTCTAGCTCTCTTAGTTGTTTTTACCTTGTATAAGCTTTAGGTAAACATAGGCTTCTTTTGACAAACAGAAGAGAATGATGAGTAAATTTCATTAATTATAGTTCTGTTTCATATTCTGATTTTTAAATGAATTATGTCTGTCTTAATTCAGATAGTCATTTTAATTATAACCATTGAAACTCTGAGTTTAATTAAAATATCTGTAATATACTGCAAGACCTATAGACAATATTAGATATGCTAATTTCAAAGATATCCACTTTACTCATTCCCTCTCTTTTAAGCTTTTGTTCATTTAAGTTTTTGTTCAAATCTCACCTAGTTAATGAGGTATAATCTGGTCATCCCATTTAATTCTCCACCTTCCCACGCTCCTGCCACCACCTCCACCACCTCCACTGGTACTCCTGAATCATTTTATCTTGCTCAATTTTTTTCCATAGCACTTAGCACCACTTAACATACTATGTAATTTTGTTATGTTTAATGTGTGTTTACACATGGGAGAATTTATTTCCCTTCCCTCTCCCCACTCTTTCTCTCTCTCCCCCTCCCTTCTTCTCTCTCTTTCTCATTAATAGTTCTCAAGTGCCTACAATAGTGCCTAAGACATAGATATCCAATGAATATGGTAAATATTAATGTTTGTTAAATGAATACACTGGCATATATGTCCTTAAACAGGTCTATTTAGAACTACCAAATGACTATCTTCCATAGTAAAAATATAGGCAAATCTCTGAGCCATTGTTTGTCTTTTCTTATTTTCCTGCTAAGCTAAACTAGACCTCAGTAATAACTATTTATCTATACCTGCATGTGTATATATGTGTACACACCTGCACATATATAATATGCATATAAATGCACATACATACACGTATGTAAGAAGATCAGGTTTTTGCATAGTGCAATCAATAACTTTTAAGCCTGTCAACAGAGTGTAATCCTTTCCTATTTTGAGGCAATGAATGTTTACTTTTAAAGACATGGATGTTTTATCACATATCCCTGGGGTGAATGCCCCAGGGTGAAAGTCCAGAAAAGGTTCCTTTTCAAAACCCCCAGAGTCGAGTCCAGGTTTGGCCCTGATCCAGTTAGACATCTGGCTCATTCTCCACATTGGTGCTTGAATATGGAGTATCATTTTAGAGGGAAGCTCAGAAAGAATCTGCTTTTATCTAAAGTTAAGTTGTTATTTGCTGTTTAGCCCTGGCAGGCTGACTTGATTCATGTTCACAAACATTCATTTAATCGATTTATTTATTTCCCATTCTTTGTCAGGCATTGGGCTAGGTCCTGGTTATATCCAGTGGAAGGACAAAGTTCCTCCCTGGAAGGAATCCAATCTAGAACAGCAATAGACAAGTGAAAAGACAATTATAATGCAATGTAAATGTCTCTTTACAGCTGACAACAGGATGTTAAAGGAACGCAAGGGGTTAGGATATATTCCTGGTCTCTAAGTAATGCAAACCACTGTCAAGTTCACCCTACGATAACCAGATTTTTGAGATTGGATCAGCCCTTTTGACTGCTCTGAAGTAGCAACTGCTCATGGCCAGGAACAGAGGTAGCAAAATTCATTATTATTATTATTATTATTATTATTACTATTATACTTAATGATAATGATGACAGTGAGGGAAAGAGTTTACAGAACAAGGAAAACAATCTTACTCATAACTAAAACAACTCAAATTAAAATAATAATGCAATCGATTTGTTAAATATTGAGTACCTAGTAGGTGCCAGAGCTGTGGAAAGTACAGGAGGTACAGCAGAGACGAAAACCTACAGAGTTGTGGCTTTCAAGGAGCTTATATTCTAGTAGAGGAGACATAAAAAATGAGTAAATAATAGGTAGGTGCATGAGCTTATAATTAGAGTCCTGGATAGAGTCCAATTGCAGTGGGTCCATTGGGCCCATGGATCCAAATGGGGGTCATTTCCCTGTTCTCAAATGTATAATTGAGATTAACAGACTTGAAAGTTGGAGATGGAGAAAGCCAAGGGATAAAAAAAAAATTACAGTTTTGCTCCAGGGTTATGCTAATTATCCCACTTATCACAATATAGTCTGAAAGAGAGAGCTGGACTTCTCTCAGAACATTATTACATTGATAACATCATGCTGATCAAGCAAAAGAAACAAGAGGTAGTTAGCATACTGGAGACCTGGATGAGATGTATGCGTGCCCCAGCAGGTGGGAAAGAAGCCCTATAAAGATTCAGAGATCTGCCACTTCAGTACAGTTTCCAGGGTCCAGTGGTAGGAGAGAGGGTGGGGTACTGGGATATGCCTCTGAAGAGGCATAATACTGCATCTTATATTCTCTGCTACAAGGCAGGAAGCACTGTGATCGATAACACTTTGGGGTCCTGGAAGCAACAGATCCTACACCTAAATACTGTGCTAGTCCATATACTGGCATCCTGGAAGACTACCAGCTTTGAGTGGGGCCCAGAATAGAAAAGGGCTTTATACCCAGTACAATCTAAGTGACTAAGCTGCTTGGGGCATAAGCTCCAGCAGATCTGTGATGGTCAAGTTGTCAGTGGTGAAAAGTGGAGTTTAGGGTCAGTCTCAATGGGAGAATCATAAGGGAGGCTTTTGGAGTTTTGGAGCATGGTCATGCCGTCTATAGCTAAACAGAGTTCTTGATATGCTACTGAGCCCTATAGACCTGAACTATTTGACCTAGGAAGACCAGGTACCTAAAGCTACCTATGATGAGTTGGGTTATTTTGGTGCCATTAAGTTGTAAAGTCAAATAGATCTAGCAGTGGTCCATTAAAAGATGGATCTAGTACATCCAGGATTGAGCCCAAGCAACACCAGGAGACACAAGATAGCTTTGTGAGCAGGTGGTCCAGGCCCCCATGTCATCCACAACAATTACAAAAGCATTTCTCATTCAATTTGTATCTCGCTATGCTATATGGAGTTCCCTGTATGACTGGCTTAAACAGAAGGACAAAATCTAAGTCTGAGTTCTGGGTGGGTTGACTTTGCAAATGGAAGCAAGCCAGAAATGGACAGCTGTTCCATGACAGCACTTCCAGGGTAGACTTGAAAGAAAGTGAAGAAAGAAAATCCTTCCAATGCACAGAGCTGCAAGCAGCATGCCTTCTTCTTTGTGAAGAAGAGAAATATTCCAAGATAGGAAAGTGTATTTCTTATCTATCACTACATTTCAAATTACCTTAACAGCTTAAAATGACACATATCTCCCAGCCTCTGTGGGTTGGAAATCCGAGTGTGGTTGGCTGGACCTTCTGGCTCAGGGTTTCCCACAGGCTTCAAGAAAGACATTGCCAAAGTGTAGTAATCTCCAGGCTCCACTGAGGGAGGATCTGTGATCGAGCTCACTCATGTAGTTGTTTTCAATTTGTTTTTCAGTTGTTTTCAATTTGTTTTTCAGTTGTTTTCAATTTCTCACAGGATGCTATCTGAAGGGCTTGGCTCCTTACTACCTTTTATTTTATTTTATTTTATTTTATTTTTTGTTAATTATTTTTATTAACATGTAATGCATTATTTGCCCCAGGGGTGCAGGTCTGCGAATTGTCTGGCTTACACATTTCACAGCACTCACCATATCACATACCCTCTCCAATGTCCATAACCCAACCACCCTCTCCATACACCCCCCACCAGCAACCCTCAGTTTCTTTCGTGAGATTAAGAGTCTCTTATGGTTTGTCTCCCTCCTGATCCCATCTTGTTTTATTTTTTCCTTCCCTACCCCCTAAACCATCCACTCTGCCTCTCAAATTCTTTGTATCAGGGAGATCATATGATAGTTGTCTTTCTCTGCTTGACTTATTTAGCTCAGCATAATACCCTCTAGTTCCATCCACGTCACTGCAAATGGCAAGATTTCATTTCTTTTGATGGCTGCAAGTATTCCATTGTGTGTGTGTATGATATATATATATATATATATATATGTATTAGGGTACCTCTATTTTCAACTTTTTGAGGAGCCTCCATGCTGTTTTCCAGAGTGGCTGCACCAGCTTGCATTCCCACCAACAGTGTAGAAGTGTTCCCCGTTCTCTGCATTTTAGTCATTCTGACTGGTGTGAGGTGGTACCTCATTGTGGTTTTGATTTGTATTTCCCTGATGCTGAGTGATGTGAGCATTTTTTCATGTGTCTGTTGGCCATCTGGATGTCTTCCTGGCAGAAATGTCTGTTCATGTCCTCGGCCCATTTCTTGACTGGATTATTTGTTCTTTGGGTGTTGAGTTTGATAAGTTCTTTATAGATTTTGGATACTAGCCCTTTATCTGATATGTCATTTGTGAATATCTTTTCCCATTCTGTCAGTTGTCTTTTGGTTTTGTTAACTGTTTCCTTTGCTGTGCAAAAACGTTTGATCTTGATGAAGTCCAAATAGTTCATTTTTGCCCTTGCTTCCCTTGCCTTTGGCAATTATTCTAGGAAGAAGTTGCTGTTGCTGAGGCCGAAGAGATTTCTCAAGGATTTTGATGGAGTCCTGCCTCACAATGAGGTCTTTCATTAATTTTGAGTCTACTTTTGTGTGTGGTGTAGGTAATGGTCCAGTTTTTATTATTCTGCATGTGGCTGTCCAATTTTCCCAACACCATTTGTTGAAGAGACTGTCCTTTTTCTTTCTTTCTTTTTAAAAAATATTTAATTAATTAATTTATTTGACAGAGATCACAAGTGGGCAGAGAAGCAGGCAGAGGGTGCGGGGGAAGGGGGCTCTCCACTGAACAGAGAGCCTGATGCAAGGCTTGATCTCAGGACCTTGAGATCATGACCTGCGCCAGAGGCAGAGAGGTTTAGCCCACTGAGCCACCCAGACACCCAGAGACTCTCTGCTTTCCACTGGACATTCTTTCCTCCTTTGTTGAGGATTAGTTGACCATAGAGTTGAGGGTCTCTTTCTGAGCTCTCTAATCTGTCCCATTGATCTATGTGTCTGTTTTTGTACCAGGACCATACTGTCTTGTTGATTACAGCTTTGTAATAGAGCTTGAAGTCTGGAGTTATAATGCCACCAACTTTGGCTTTATTTTTCAACATTCGTCTGGCTATTCGGGGTCTTTTCTGGTTCCATATAAATTTTAGGATTATTTGTTCCATTTCTTTGAAAAAATTGATGGTATTTTGATAAAGATTGCATTAAATGTGTAGATTGTCTTAGGTAGCATAGACATTTTCACTATATTTGTTCTTCCAATTCATAAGCATGGAATGCTTTTCCACTTCTTTGTGTCTTCCTCAATCTCTTTCATGAGTACATTATAGTTTTCTGAGTATAGATTCTTTGGCTTTTTTGCTTAGGTTTATTCCTAGGTATCTTATGGTTTTGGGTGCAATTGTAAATGGGATTGACTCCTTAAGTTCTCTTTCTGTTGTCTTGTTGTTTGTGTATAGAAATACAACTGATTTCTGTGCATTGGTTTTATATCTTGACACTTTACTGAATTCATGTACAAGTTCTAGCAGTTTTGGAGTAGAGTCTTTTGGGTTTTCCACATAAAGTATCATATCATCTGCAAAGAGTGAGAGTTTGACTCTTCTTTGCCGATTTGGATGCCTTTAATTTCTTTTTGTTGTCTGATTGCTGAGGCTAGGACTTCTAGTACTATGTTGAATAGCAGTGGTGATAGTGAACAGCCTTACTGTGTTCCTGACCTTAGGGGAAATGCTCTCAGTTTTCCCCCATTGAGAATGATATTCGCTGTGTCTTTTTCATAGATGGCTCTGATGATATTGAGGTATATACCCTCTATGCCTACACTGTGAAGAGTTTTGATCAAGAAAGGATGCTATGCTTTGTTAAATGTTTTTTTCAGCTTCTATTGAGAGTATCATATGGTTCTTGTTCTTTCTTTTATTTATGTATTGTATCACATTGATTGATTTGCCAATGTTGAACCGACCTTGCAGCCCAGGAATAAATCACACTTGGTCATGGTGAATAATCCTTTTAATGTACTGTTGGATCCTATTGGCTAGTATTTTGGTAAGAATTTTTGCATCTGTGTTCATCAGGATATTGGTCTGTAATTCTCCTTTTTGATGGGTTCTTTGTCTTGTTTTGGGATCAAGATAATGCTGGCCTTGTAAAATGAGTTTGGAAGTTTTCTTTCCATTTCTATTTTTTTGGAACAGTTTCAGGAGAATAGGAATTAACTCTTCTTTAAATGTTTGGTAGAATTCCCCTGGGAAGCCATCTGGCCCTGGGCTCTTTGTTGGGAAACTTTCGATGAGTACTTCAATCTCCTTATTGGTTATGGGTCTGTTCAGGTTTTCTCTTTCTTCCTGGTTCAGTTGTGGTAGTTTATACGTCTCTAGGAATGCATCCAATTCTTCCAGATTGTCAAATTTGCTGGTGTATAGTTGCTCATAATATGTTCTTATAATTGTTTGTATTTCTTTGGTGTTGGTTGTGATCTCTCCTCTTTCATTCATGATTTCATTTATTTGAGTCCTTTCTCTTACTTTTGATAAGTCTGGTGAGGAGTTATCAATCTACTAATTCTTTCAAAGAACCAGCTCCTAGTTTTGTTGATTTATCATATTTTTTTTTTGTTTCTATTTCATTGATTCCTGCTCTGATCTTTGTTATTTCTCTTCTCATGCTGGGTTTAGGCTTTCTTTGCTGTTTCTTCTCCAGCTCCTTTAGGTGTAGGGTTAGGTTGTATATTTGAGACCTTTCTTGTGTTTTTTTTTTTTTTTTTTTTTGACAGAGAGATCACAAGCAGGCAGAGAGGCAGGCAGAGAGAGAGGAGGAAGCAGGCTCCCCAAGAGAGCAGAGAGCCCGATGCGGGGCTCGATCCCAGGACTCCGAGATCATGACCTGAGCCGAAGGCAGCGGCTTAACCCACTGAGCCACCCAGGCGCCCCACCTTTCTTGTTTCTTGAAAGAGGTTTGTATTGCTATATATTTTCCTCTCAGGACTGCCTTTGCTGTGTCCCACAGATTTTGAACAGTTGTGTTTTCATTATCATTTTTTTCCATGAATTTTCTCAATTCTTCTTTAATTTCCTGGTTGATCCATTCATTCTTTAGTAGGATGCTCTTTAGCCTCCCTGTATTTGAGTTCTTTCCAAATTTCCTCTTGTGATTGAGTTCTAGCTTCACAGCATTGTGGTTTGAAAATATGTGGGGAATGATCCCAATCTTTTGGTACTGGTTGAGACCTGATTTGTGACCCAGGATGTGATCTATTCTGGAAAATTTTCCATGTGCACTGGAGAAGAATGTGTATTCTGTTGCTTTGGGATGGAATGTTCTGAATATATCTGTGATGTCCATCTGTGTCATTTAAGGCCTTTATTTCCTTGCTGATCTTTTGCTTGGATAATCTGTCCACTTCAGTGAGGCAGGTGTTAAAGTCCCCTACCATTATTGTATTATTGTCAATGAGTTTCTTTGATTTTGTTATTAATTGGTTTATATAGTTGGCTGCTCCCATGTTAGGGGCATAGATTTTTAATATTGTTAGATCTTCTTGTTGACAGACCCTTTGAGTGTGATATAGTGTCCTTCCTCATCTCTTATTATAGTCTTTGGCTTAAAATCTAATTGATCTGATATAAGGATTGCCACCCCAGCTTTCTTTTGATGTCCATTAGCATGGTAAATTGTTTTCCACCCCCTCACTTTAAATCTGGAGGTGTCTTTTGGTCTAAAATGAGTTTATTGTAGATAGCATATTGATGGGTTTTGTTTTTTTATCCATTCTGATACCCTGTGTCTTTTGATTGGGGCATTTAGACCATTTACATTCAGGGTAATTATTGAAAGATATGAATTTAGTGCCATTGTACTGCCTCTAAGGTCACTATTATTGTATATTGAATCTGTTCCTTTCTGGTCTACTACTTTTAGGCTCTCTCTTTGCTTAGAGGACCCCTCTCAATATTTCCTGTAGGGCTGGTTTGGTATTTGCAAATTCTTTTAAATTTTGTTTGTCCTAGAAGCTTCTTTATCTCTTCTTCTATTTTCAATGATAGTCTAGCTGGATATAGTATTCTTGGCTGCATATTGTTCTCATTTAGTGCTCTGAATATATCATGCCAGTTCTTTCTGGCCTGCTAGTTCTCTGTGGATAAGTCTGTTGCCAGTCTAATATTTCTACCATTGTATGTACAGACTTCTTGTCCCAAGCTGCTTTCAGGATTTTCTTTTTGTCACTAAGACTAGTAAGTTTTACTATTAGATGATGGGGTGTGGACCTATTTTTATTGATTTTGAGGGGGATTCTCTGTGTCTCCTGGATTTTGATGTTTGTTTCCTTTGCCATATTAGGGAAATTCCCTATTATAATTTGCTCCAATATACCTTCTGCCCCCCCCTCTCTCTCTTCTTCTTCTGGGATCCCAATTATTCTAATATTGTTTCATCTTATGGTATCATTTATCTCTCGAATTCTCCCCTCATGGTCCATTAGTTGTTTGTCTCTCTTTTGCTCAGCTTCTTTATTCCCTGTCATTTAGTCTTCTATATCATTAATTCTCTCTTCTGCCTTATTTATCCTAGCAGTAAGAATGTCCACTCTTGATTGCACCTCATTAATAGGTTTTTAAAATTTCAACTTGGTTAGATTTTAGTTCTTTTATTTCTCCAGACAGGGTTTCTCTGATCTCTTCCATGCCTTTTTCGAGTCCAGCTAGCACCTTGAGAATTGTCATTCTGAACTCTAGATCTGACATATTACCAATGTCTGTATTTATTAGGTCCCTAGTCATCAGTACTGCCTCTTGTTCTTTTTTTTTGTGTGTGTGGTGAGTTTTTCTGCCTTGTCATTTTATCCAGGTAAGAATATATGAATGAAAGAATAATATACTAAAAGGGTGGCAAAGACCCCAGAAAAATGTACGCTAACCAAATCAGAAGAGACCCCAAACCGGGAGGAGAAGAAAGGGGGTAAAAAGAAACACACACACACACACACACACACACACATATGTATGTATGTATGTATGTATATATATATATATATATGTATTAGACTGGTGAATAGACCAGAGCCACCCACTTGATTTTGGGTGTATTTTGGTCTCTTAGAAGAAACTACCTCTCAAAATTTTAAAGAAAGAAAAAAAAAATATATATATATATATACACAAAAATAAGGTAAACATGATGAAGGGCTGGAATAGGACTGTAAAGATGACAATTTTAAAAAAATTCTAAAAATGGAATTGATAAGGTAAGTTGGTTGGAAAAAGAAAGAAGGAAAAAAAAAAAGGGAGAGAGGAGAGAATGTGCTCAGACTGGAGACTAGAACAAAGCCCTGTGCTAGATTTAGGGTATATTTTGATCTATTAGAAGAAATTGTATCCCAAAATATTTTGGGAAAAAAAAAACCCTATATGTATACAAAAAAATAAGCTTAAAATACAATGAAGGATAAAATATAACTATAATAATGAAGGTTTAAAAAGATTTTTTAAAGAAAGGTATTGTTAAGATAAACTACTTAAAAAACGTTAAAAGAGAAAAGAGGAAAAATTTAAAAAGTTAGAAAAAGAAAAAAATAAAATTAAAAAAAATTTAATTTAACTTGGCAAGAGTAAAGGATCATGGGGAGAAAGCCATAAATTCCATGCTTCGCTTTCCCCTCCTCTGGAGTTAAGCTGTTGTCCTTGATCAGTGAGCTTGGTCTTAGCTGGATGTTCTTGCTGACCTTCTGGGGAAGGGGCCTGTTGTAATGATTCTCAAATGTCTTTGCTGAAGGCAGAATTGCACCCCCCTTGCCAAGGGCTGGGCTAAGAAATCTGTTTGAGTTCACTCTCGGGAGTTTTTGTTCCCTGAATGCTTTTCGTAGAGCTCTGGAGGACAGGAATGAAGATGGCAGCCTCCCAATCTCTGGCCTGGAAGAGTTAAGAGCTCAGGGTCCCACTCCTCAGTGCACCCTTGGAGAAAAGTGCTCAATCACTCCTGTCTCCCTGGTCTCCACCTGCACTCTGGACTCACCCGGCCTGTGACCAAGTGTTTCGGTCTCTGGCGCACAGCCCCATTTGGAGTCTCCAAATCCAGCAGATTTCTGCCTCCAGAGGAGGAAGCTGAGTCTCTGTGGATCTATCACTTGTGGGGTCCCTGCTCGAAGAGCAGTGGTCCGACTGTGCTGCAGATCATGGTTTAAGGTAACCCCGAGCTGAGAGCTCACTCCTTACCTCCATCTTTCCAGCTGGCTTTCTGACTCCAATACCTGGGAGCTCTGCCAGGTAGAGCTCCACTGCTCTACCACTTGGCAGGAGCTGGCCCCTCCCCCCACGGTCTATCTTTCCATGGCTTCAGATTCACTTCTCCACAGGTCCTACCTTTCAGAAAGTGGTCAGTTTTCTGTTCCTAGAATTGTTGCACTTCTCTTCAATCTCCTGTTGAGTTTGTAGGTGTTCAGAATGGCTTGATAACTAGCTGAACTCCTGCAGGCTGATGTCATTTTAGTCGGCTACTCCTCCACCATCTTGCCCAGCCTCCTCCGTTTTGTATTGTTTTGTTTTGTTTTTATTAGTTTCTCTGTTCATTGCCACATCAGCCTCTATAGGATAACTTCCAACATGGCAGCTGGCTTTCATGAGAGTGAGCAAGTAAGAGACTAAGAGAGGGTGAGTATGATGGAATCTAATCCTTTTTAAACTAATTTATGAAGGGATATCCCATTACTTTTGCTGTGTTTGATTTGTGGGAAGTAAGTCACTGGGTCCAGCCGCACTCCAGGGGAGGGAGTTATACAACTAGGTGGGGATCATTGGGAGCCATTATAGAAACTGCCTATCACAATACAGATTTCCAGGCAATGGCTATTAAAGCACTGGAATGGCCTAGTGGAGGTATAGCTGAGGTGCCAATTTGGTGGCAATAACTACAGGATGGAGTGCCATCCTTTAGGACACAGTATCTTCTAGAGACCCCTTTATGAGACTGTATCCCCTTGAAGAATAATATTAAGGATGGAAGCAGAAGTAGTCTTGCCATTATTTCCAGTGACATCCTGGTAATTATGAGATGTGCACAGTCAGAAGTCCTCGTCCCCAAAAGAAGTGCCCACATGCCTGAAACAGAGCAGGATGTCCCATTGAATTACAAGGCACACCTGCCACCTGGTTACTTCAAAAGCTTTGTGTCCAGAGACCAGCTGACAAAGAGTAAAATCAGGAACAATTAACCTGATCTGTAAGAGAGATAGGGCTGCTTTTACATAATGGGGGCAGGAATGAACACAAGTACTTGCATACCTCCTGGTAATCTGTTACCCAGCTGTAACTGTAAGTGGGCACATACAGTGAACCCAGTGCAGGAAGAAGATGAAGATGCCTCAAGAATGAGGGTTTAGGTTCAACCACCCAGGAGAGCCACCAACACTTGTGGAAGTGAAGGTAGAGGATGAGGGAGATTTGGAATGGATAGTAGAGGAGGGAGAAGATGAATACCAGTTTTGATTCAAAAACTAACCAGAGATGGGACAATAGCTTGTCTCACTAGCCTCCTTTTTCTAAAATTTTCTAAATTTCTCCTCAGAAAGAAGGGACTATGGGAACCACGGATGAGCTGCTCTTCGAACTCGTCTGAAGTGGATGCCATTATCTACCCCATTATCCACTAGGGTTGGATAATGGTGACCACAGAAGTATGTTGTTCAGTTCTCCCTTCAAGAGAACCAGATGTAAGGCCAGCTTTTGCACCTTTGGTTACATTCCAGTGTTCACCCTGAGACCAGTCATCCCAGGCTCGTCCCAGCCAACACCTGAGATGGGGGGGCTCTAGAGCCAGGACAATTCTGCCAAACAAGAGATGTCTCCAGTAGACTGTCTCAGCTCAGAGTAGTGCTACTGTGCAGTTCTCCTTCCCCTTCTCTCTTCACATACATTAGACCTACATCACAACTGGAAGACTCTTCTGTCTCTTCCCCCTCTTTAGTCCCCTATATCCTCACAGTAAACTGTGAGGTGACTGAATTTTGGAGGACCTGAACTGGCATGAGAGCTGAGTGAGTTTATCCCTGGGAGTTCAGGGTAAAATTCCAAGAGAAATCTAAATCGATTCTAACCTAACACATGAATCTCCCAACTATACAATCTCCCAACTATACAAATCCACACTACAGTCCCGCTTACAAAGCATAAATTTGTACATTAACAAAAACTGTAAAGTCCGGTTGCTCTGGGCAGTTAGCCACCATGCCAAGCAGGAAATCCCACAGATGGATAGAAGAGTCTGAAAGAAGTCAAGGTAGAAGTTGCCTACTGCTGCAAATTCCTGTAGGGCAGAGTCTTGGTCAATGCCAAGACTTTGGTAATCTTGAATGCTAAAGGAAAAACTGAAATTCCACTTCAGCTCTACAATCAGAAAAAGAAATTAATAAATAAGATGTTAGGTAAGTCAGAGAGCTGTCCTCCTTTGCATGAACTACAATTCACTCAGTGGGACATCTGTCTGATGAAAGGACTTTAACAGGAGTGGTCAGCCAGCTTTCCAGAAATGAGGGCTCCAAGTTAAGTAAAAGATGCCTTTAGAGATTCTTGGCTTGGTTTCCTATTTATCACTCAGACCTTTTTGCTACAAAAACCATTCCATGTACTTAGTGCTCCATGCCCCACCTCTGCACTTTTTCAAGATATTTAATAGAAGTGCTATGGGTGTCTGATTTTAGAGGCAATGGAATAATATGTAAGACAGATACCAAGCTGGGGGATAGATGTGTGTGAGGTCAAGCCCCTCTTCTGGCTCTTATGATCGAAGCTTGTGAGAAAGCAAGCATCTCATAGCAAGGCATGTTTATTAAATACCCAAAGATCTTGTCTTGGAATTTTTTTTTTTTAACTAGAAATAAAGACTTACTTAGAGTCTTTTTTCTAAGGAGGTAGGCAGTTTATCATTAGAGTGGTTGAACCCAAAGTTCTCTCAAATGGCAATGCTTCTGAAGCTAGAGAATGCTCTGGTTTTATTTTTATTAACATTTTTTAAAGTTGATGAGGAATAGCTGAAAAAAGACAAGAGGGAACATAGGCAAGTTTTCAAAGTAATAAATATAGTGACTAATATTTGCTGAACACCTAGTATGTTCAGGTTTACAAGGATTATCCCATTTATTCCAAACAAAACCCTGTAAGATAGAACACCATTATTATCCCCATTATCCAGATGAGAAAACCAAAATTCAGAAAAGTTGAGCATTGTGTCCAATGTCACACAGGTCTTCCCACCTCTAGGGCAGGATTTGGTAAACCCTTGTGTAAAAAGCCAGATCATAAATATCTGGGGCTTTTTGTGGGCCATACAGCCTCTGTCTCTCTGTAGCAACTACTCAGTCCTGAGGTTGCTGCGTGAAAGCAGCTATAAATGATAAGGTAAATGAATGGGTGTAACCGTGTTCCAACAAGACTGTTATTTATAAAATCAGGCCACCTGGACTTGGCAGGTGGGCCTAACCTCTGTGAATGTTGTTTGTTTGCTGTTCTCAGGTGGGACGGTGTTTTAAATTGTGAAGCACGTGGGTTGCTTTTCAAAATAAATGTGTTTGGAATCCCACAGAGAAAATTCTAACCAAGTTGGAGCCATCTAAAATACAAACTTGTTCATTCGACAAACACTGATTGAGTACTTAATGCTGGGGTACCGACAATGGAGTGACAACAGACACCTTAGTTTGCAGTGGAGTTTACAGTGGAAAAAAGTCATGTAAATAGCCAGTTATTGTGTGAGTATACTGTATAAGGGCTATATGATAGGGGCAGTGATTGGGTAGCAAGGGGACAAGAGGAAGGGCAACTATCTGACCTGAGGAATAGGGGGCTTCTGGCAGAATGAGCCAGTGACCCAGTGTCAACCCTATGCTCCTACCACTTAGCTCACTGTCCAGGAGCTGAGATTATTTGTGTTTTTGTTGTGTTGCTTTTCTTTTTTTTAAAAGATCTTATTTCCAAGTAATCCCTGCACCCAAGGTAGGGCTCGAACTCACAACCCCGAGATCAAGCGTCCCATGCCCTACCAGTCAGGTGCCCCCACAAAGGTTATTTGAATGACAGCAGCTGGAGTGTGGCTTGAACTTGCTGTTCAGTCCGCATTTGTGTGACACTCAGGCTCTTTACAGTGGAAATTTCTCATGGCCAGGGCTTGACAATGTCACCTGGAGGTCTGTTCCAAAAAAATTACCAGTTTATTTTTAGGGATCTTAGTTTCTCCGACTTTGCTTTGAATCCTTACCCTAAGAAGTATTGACCTCACTCTCTCAGTGGCTATCTGCTCCCCCAGAAAAGAGTAAGTAGAGTCAGTGGGGAACTGTGGACCCGTCTAGCAGTAGTTCTGAAACCTGGCTGGATATGAGATACTCACTTGAAATAACATTCTAGGGCCCTGATCCTAAAGATTGTAATTTAGAAGGTCTTGGTTAAGCATCTGAGAATCCAAGTTTTTAAATAAGCGCCACAAGTGATTTTGATGTGCATGAACTATGTTTAGAAACTGCTAGTCAGGAGGATTTCTGAAGTTGCTTTTAACCTTTCCAGCCAGCTATTCTGTGTTTATTGCCATGACTACATTTACAAACATCCTACCAAGAGGGAAGGAAAAATCTAACTGGTTTTAGGGATGTTTACCACGGTTACTACCTTCCCATCATTCCCATATAGGGCCAATGATTTATTTGATAGGCTGTCGTGCCGAAGTCCACTTTGTTGCCCTAATATGCTGAAGAATGGTCAGGAGTTCCTCCTTGTTAGGCAACAGGATAAAAATGAGAATCTTGGAGGGGTCATGCCTGCATGCTTTCTTCAGGCATGCTTTACATAGCAGAAGAGAAGCACCTGTGTATAAATCAAGCCTAGTGAAGCACAGGCAAGACTCTTCCTGCCTCCAGGTTCTTGGCAGACGGGTTGGCGGTCTTCTCAGCCCCCGCTTTGGTTTGAACTAATGTCCAGTAGGGTCACTGAGTGCCAGCTGGCAAAACTTATAAGCTGGAAAAGCAAAAAGTTAAAGGAGTAGGAACGTACAAGAGAGGGAGTTTTAGAAGGCAGTGAGAAAGAAAAGAAATATTGGAGTGGCAGAAGGTTTCCATTGTCCTGATTCGGCTTTAAAATTGGTCGGGGGGGGGGGGGCATGCCTGGGTGGCTCAGTGGGTTAAAGCCTCTGCCTTCAGCTCAGGTCATGATCCCAGGGTCCTGGGA
Source organism: Lutra lutra (assembly GCF_902655055.1). NCBI lineage: Eukaryota > Metazoa > Chordata > Mammalia > Carnivora > Mustelidae > Lutra > Lutra lutra. The sequence continues at coordinate 116,997,093 of NC_062281.1, read as the reverse complement.
TTGAGCCCCGAATTGGGCTCTCTGCTTAGTGGGGAGCCTGCTTCCCTTCCTCTCTCTCTCTGCCTGCCTCTCTGCCTACTTGTGATCTCTGTCAAATAAAATCTTAAAAAAAATTCGTCCAGGGGTGCCTGGGTACTTAGTCAGTTAAGCATATGACTGTTGATCTCAGCTCAGGTCTTGATCTCAGGGTCATGAGTTCAAGCCCCACATCAAACTTAAAGAACAAACAACAACAATAACAACAACAAAAACACACCAAAAAAAAACCCCCCAAAACAACCAAAAAACTAGCCCAATTATTGGGTTTTTCATTCTCTGGCAACCAAAACCCAGGATTTTCAATCTTTTATTCCACCTTAGGGCATTTGCATAGAAGCAGAGCCATGAGCACAGCAGGAGGATTTTCAACCTAAAAAAAAGTTCTGGACACCACTCTGGATATTATTTCATGTGTCTCTTCAGAGCATGTAGGGAAAGGGGTGTCTTATTAGGCTATAGAAATATGGGAAAGATGATCTCATAGGGACAACCTGACAAAGACATCAAATGATCCCATTAAGCTATAACTGTTCATACATAGAATTGATCTTTAGAGTTTTTTTAAAAGATATAAGTATTAGAAATTCCCAAGTCCCAATTTTCTTTTGTTGTTGTAGTTCCTATTATTGATATATTGGGAAAAAATACTCTGTATATTTCTCATTTTCTTTTTTGTAGTATTCATCACCCTGTTCCTGAGTAGTAAAATGGCCAACTAACTTTAATGAATATTATGAGTCTAGGCACTAACCAGCCAGTGGGTTTAACTCCCATAGCTATGACCCCCAAAATTGTTAGTGAGGCCTTTATGAATACTAAAAATGAAAACAGGCAATGCTTTCAACTGGTTTTGACGCAGCAGGAAATTTCCCAAACAGCCAACTCTTAATTTTCCATGCTTTAGAGCAGAGTGCACTTTTTCATCTTACTTTGGAATGTGTTTTTATTCTAACATTTGAATATGAGTGTTTCTAGAATTCTGGAAATTCAATGGACTTTAAATAAAATAATGTTGCTATTCGGGGAAGATCCAGCTCTGAAGAAATGGGAGAGCAAGCCAACTTCTCATTCTTAAAGATGAGTTAAATATGCAGGGGGAGGGAGTCATGTCACAAAGACACTGAAAGGCAGATTTGTCATGGATTTGGATAATCAACGTTTGGCTATGCTGAATGAGACAGTTCAGACCTTGTTTTTCCTCAGATTCTGTTCCCCTAAATTACTGTTCAAGGTGAAAACAAATGTTCATTTTGACTAGGATTTTAAACAAATTATAAAATAGTTATTTTTTTAAAAGTACAATTTATTTTTGTAGGTGCTGGGTAGATTGGCTTCGTATTTTATTCTACCTTGTGCGTGCATGCGTGTGTTTGTGTGAGTAAGACTGTACTCCCCAAGTTTACGGGCGAAGAAGGACCATTCCACTGTAGCCATAAAATAGTTAATATTTTAGTTTTTCTCTTTCCCTTTCTTTGGAATTCTCTTCTCCTTCCCCCATCAAGGTAAATATCCCACAGTGTGATCTGCTAGACAGGAGAGAGGAGAAGGAAGACAAAAAAGCAGGCTGGTGATTTGCTTTTCCCTAAAATTCCTACTGGAGAGTTGGTTAGAGCTATTCTTCTCCAACTCCAAGATGTAGCACATGAAGGGAGAACAACTCAAGCTCTTGGGAGCAGAAGGGTTAAGTCGTTTGGAGGAAAATAAACACATCTTGGTAACTCCAAATTGTCTCCAAATTTTATGTTTATTGGCCAATAAAATCTTTTAAGGAATTTTTCTGTACATGGATAATATCCCCATTCCTAATTCTGCTACTTGTACAAAGCCACAAGAGTATTTGAGATTCATTCATACACACACACACACATACACACACGCACACACGCACAGTGTATTTTGTACAGTTTAGGATTCTCTGCTTCCCTTAAAGGGGAAGTACCGAGAACAGCCATTCTGCTGTGGAATTACTAAAGGTAAGAATTGGGAGGGAATTTGAAAACCTTGTCCAGAGCTTTTCCTTTATAGATAAGTTACTCAGCCAGTACCTGGCATATCAAAGCCTCAAATCCATCTTTGGGGTGCATGCGTGCATGTGTGTGTTTCTCACCACATCTATGGAAGAAACGTCTTGAGAGGCATTCTGAAACTCATTAAAAAATTAATCTAATGGAGGTTGAAATTGAGGGTGTCTTAATTAGTTATTAAATTTATTAAACCCAACTTTGCTCTGGACCCTCAGGGAACAGTCACATTAAAATATTTTAAGTCATATAAAAACCTCACTGTAATTATTAAATAGGCATGCCAGCCTGGAAAGATGGGTTTGGGACCAGCCTGACAGTCAATAAATGGGGGCAAATAATTCAAGCCTTCACAGAATTAGGCTGCTTGGCTGGGAGAACTGCTGCCTTCCCTCGCCATGGGCCCTAGAGGAAGTGGAGCGATGAGGACTCTATTCAGGTTTATGGGATAAAGGCACAAATGGGACCATTAGCAAAAATATTACCCTCTGATGTGCAGGAGGTAAGATGGTAATAATATTTCAATTTGCATTTGTGAGGAACTAACGTAGTCTAATTACTTCATATATTTGTAATGCAGCACGTTGACTCACCACTTATTTTTAATCTGGCTAGCATTCATAGGAGTGTTGGACAGCAGTGTCCTACTTTCCAGCTTCCTTGACCATTTGGCCACACTCACTGTTTCTCATGGTTTCCTTTTGTCCTTTAACACCGTGGTTCTCAAAGAGCAGCTGTGAGGGTCCTCCAGATGGTTAATCTCTAGCAGTCTGAATATCTCTGTGTAGATTAGTGAGCAGCTGCTTATGGTATGAAGCAATACTTCATGTGCCGTGTGATTTCATGCCCCTCTTTGTCTCTGCTGGCCTCTCAGCCTGGAACGCTGGGCCTCTCCTCTACAACTGATGCGTTTCTACATTATGCTTCAAAGAGGAGATTCAAATGTCTCTTGTCTGTGAGGTTTCTCCCTGACCCCAGAGGGATGGACCCAGTCTCTCCTTTTACTATATGCCATTTCACTGAGCACATAACCTCTGTTACCACACTTTCAGAGCCAATCCAAATCACGAATTTACCTGTCTTTCAAAGTAGGAGGGAGGCCATGATGGAAGTGACCATCGGAGCCAGCTCTGTGGCAGTAGGGACGGCCTGAGTAGGCCTTTCATTCATGTTTGTCAAATGCATGCTGCTGCTTCATTGTTTTATGACTCAGTAAGTATCTTCATAGAATCTCCTCTCTGGTCTGAGGTTTCTCTTAATTCTTGAACTACACGCCTCCCCCTTCCACCCACATTCCCACCCACGTCCCGATGGCCTTCTCTTAAGAGTGGGGTTGACTTGGTGGGGCGCCTGGGTGGCTCAGTGGGTTAAGCCACTGCCTTCGGCTCAGGTCATGATCTCGGAGTTCTGGGATCGAGCCCCGCATCGGGCTCTCTGCTCTCTCGGGGAGCCTGCTTCCTCCTCTCTCTCTGCCTGCCTCTCTGCCTGCTTGTGATCTCTCTGTCAAAAAAAAAAAAAAAAGTATTAAGAGTGGGGTTGACTTGGACTTTCACTGTAGCTGTAGTCTTTCCCTTAAGGCCTTTCTTTCCATTTATTCTGATGGGAAATTGGTGAAAATTTCTCTTTGGGGCCAAGGTTTTCCCTAATATAATCCTTCCTTTCTCTCCTATCATCTTTTTCTTTTAAAAAATTTTATTTTTTTAATGTTTTTAAAAGATTTTATTTATTTGACAGAAAGACAGAGAGGGAACACAAGTAAGAGAAGAGTGAGAGGGAGAAGCAGGCTTCCTGCTGATCAGGGAGCCCGATGCAGGGCTCGATCCCAGGACCCTGGGATCATGCCCTGAGCTGAAGGCAGACGCTTAACCGAATGAGCCACCCAGGTGTCCCTAAGATTTTATTTTTAAAATAATCTTTATACCTATCAACATGGGGCTCAAACTTACAACCCCAAGATCAATAGTCACTCTACATACTGAGCCAGCCAAACATCTGTCTCCTATCCTCTTGCTACTACTCCCCACCGTACACCCTGACCACATCCAGCTATTATTACACACCATTCATCCCAGTCTCCTTACACTTTCAGTTCCCAGCCTGTGCTCAGATTTGGCTCTCATTCGTTTATTCATTCCCATTTGCATTTCATTCATTTATTTGATAACTACTGAGCACCTACTCTATGTCAAACACTGTTCTTTCCAGTGTTCTGCCAGAACCACCCTTCTCTTCCCTTAGAAATTTTATTCGTCTCCTAATCTCCCCCACTTAGTCCTAATTCATCCTTCTTCTTCTTCTTCTGCCTTTTAGCACTTGGCTGTTTTGTTTTGTGTTTACATTATATTTTGTTTGATGATTAGTTTTTGGTCTGGCTTTCTTCTCCAGCAGATGAGGAGCCCTGGAGGGTCTGCAGTGTTGTATCTCCCATCCAACCTGGCATAGACTTTTACAGGTAAACCTCCTGCAATAGAAGTTCCTTGCATTGAAAAGTGAGCAAACTATTGAGAAACCTGTAGAGGAAGATGGAAAGGTTGGAGGCTTCTAAGGTTTTTACTTGCTTAATCTTAATCACTCTTGCTTAATCTCCCCCCAGAAGCCACATAAACTAGCTACAATCAGCATGGTGAACTCACGAAATTCACCATTAAGTAGAGAAATCCAATGCAACTGGATTGTATATTTACAAATGGTTAAAATGACAAATATTATGTTATTTATATGTTACCCCAGTTTAAAAAAAAAAAAAAAAAAGAAGGTTTTGCCCTGACTTAGGAAAATTAAAAAAAAAAAAAAAAGACAACAATTTAGGTGCACCATTAAGAAGGGAATTTGTTTCAGGAATGAAGAAAGAATGTTTGTAGCTTATCCTGATTACTTTCTGCAAACTGCAACCCGATCTTCTAACTATTGCATTCCTCTTCAATAACGGGGAGGAGGGGGTGGATTTGTCAAATTATCTTACAGAGGGAATGGTGGTGGGAGAAGCAGAGAAACTGGTGTTTCCACCCCATTCTCCAGTGCCACATCCACCACCAGTCTTGACTTTTTCTGGGTGTCACTTCCAAACCTTGAATAATGACTTCCAGTGACAGAGAAGGGTAACCAATTCAAGGATTATAGCTCCACATGGGGCCCCTGGCTAGCTCAATGCATAGAGAATGAGACTCTTTATCTCTGGGTCATGAGTTTCAAGCCCCACGAGCTTCCTTAAAAAATATTATATCTCCAAGATAACAACTGTGCTCTATTATGATTATTAGATATCAAAATGGTCCTAATTTTGCTCTTTGAGATACAAGAAACACTAGCAAACGTGTGTCATATAGTATATTGGTACACACATGCGCCCTAAGATCACACCTATGCCTACACACAACCGCATCTCTGAATTGGGAAAATATTCACATAGATATATACATACACACATTTTTAAACTCCCTTTCTAAAGTAAGTGTCTGAACTTTTCTAAAATTACACTAAATCCTTAGGTTTGCCAAGTGGGACAGCATGATAAGGAAGGAATCAGAGCCCTTGTGCTCTGATATCTCACTAGGCAAGCACCAGGTGGGAGGTGTGCTAGAAGCTGCTCTTTCTTGAAAACACCCCAGCACTTAAAGCTAACCCTGAGTTCAACACCATCAGTGAGACAAGTTACAGGACTTCATGGCTGTGCATCACAGAAACTCAGGAACGTATCAAAGCACCCGTCACTCTGGTGGAAGGAAATAAGCTGAAAGAATGAGGAGAATTACAATCACACGTAAGAGTGTTATCACTGGAAACCGTAGAACTTGGATTATGTGCACATAGGCTTCTCCTTTTATTTTTCTTTTATTTTCTTAAAGACTTTGTTTATTCGAGAGAGAGAGCACAAGGGGAAGGAGGGCTAGAGGGAGAAGGAGCGTGAGAAGCAGACTCCCTGCTGAGCAGAGCTTGACCCAGGACCTGGAGATTATAACCTGAGCTGAAGTCAGAAACTTAACTGACTGAGCCACCCAGGAGCCCCTAGGCTTCCCCTTCCTTCCTTCCTTCCTTCCTTCCTTCCTTCCTTCCTCCCTCCTCCCTCCCTCCCTCCATTTTTCTTTAAGATTTTTTAAACTTATTTTTTAACTTATTTTAACTTATTTAAGATTTTTTAAAACTTATTTGAGAGAGAGAGAGAGCGCAGGAATTAGCAAGGGGAGTGGCAGAGGGAGAGGGAGAAACAGACTCTCTGCTGAGCAGGGAGCCTGAGGCAGGGCTTGATTCCAGGATCCCAAGATCATGACCTGAGCCAAAGGCAGACGCTTAACCACTGGCTGAGCCGCTCAGCTGCCCCTAGGCTTCTCCTTTTAAATGAGTTCCTCTCGCAGGTTCTATCATAAGCACTCAAAGGATAGGGGGGTCTGGGTAAAATCAACTAGGGACCAGCTACTCCCAGGTGGGCAGATGCTATAACAATGTGAATAGTAGGCTGAGAAGCAGCTAGAGTGGGTGAAAAATCAAATCTGAGTGATAAGCACAGCCTTGGCAATTCTGTTGGGGTTTTTTTTTCCCCTGGGGATGTAATGGCCTAAGACTGTCAGGTTGACGGACATGCAATCACGGAGGCCCCTGCATGGTCTCTGGTCCATAGCTTTGGGCTCCTCAGCATCTGCAACAGCATGGCATATGTGTGAGAGAGCTTTGGCGCTAGCCAGATCTCTCTAATTGCCAAAATGATTCAAGTCCAGGTACAACCTCTTTTACCAAAGATAGAGAATGAGGTAGCCCACAGCCTCGCAATCCTCTCAACTCTTCCCAACGTTGGCAGATAATCAGAATCACAGAACTCTTAAAAAACACAATTCCTAGGCTCTACTACCCAAAGAACCTGATTCAGGAGATCTGTGCTGGAGTCTAGAAGCCTAGCTTTTTAAAAATACTTCCATGGGTGGTCCTGTGATCCAACAGGCTTAGGAACCAGTGGTTTAAGTGGTAGTCTATTTTTGCTAATGGTTGGTAAAAAAAAAATTAAAGAGATGAGAACAAGAAAGATGACAGAATAGGGTTTGAGAGCCCCTTACCATCCCTTGGGATCTTCAATGCTCTTTTCTACAGTGGGAATGTCCACACTCTGAAGGTTTTTACTGGAGGATGAGAGGGGAAGACTTGTAACCTGGAGAGCTGTGAACTGCTTCATGATGATGGATAACTAAGAAAGGGTCAGGTCGTGTGTAAGCTGATTAGGATGATTTCCTTCACTGTGTTTGGTCCCCAGGCAACAATTAAGATAGAACACCTGAGTGACTCTAAATTACTTGGGTCTAGTTCAAATCCGTATTTCTCCCTCTGTGGGTAAGAGAGGATATATTCATTCCCCTTTTGTGGACCTGGTTCTTCACTTCTCCCTTCCTTGGCAGTCTAGGCCATAGTATTTAGAACTCCAGAAATACCAAGTTAAAAACTTTGGCAAAGACACAGATCAGCTGTCAGCAACCTTTCTTTAAGCTTATGAAAAAAAAAATGCATGAAAGCCTTATTCTAATCCCCAGTGCCAACCCTATAAATTCCTATTGTTATTGAGCATATTCTGGTGAGATTACAAACTTGGTGGGCTCTGTATTTGTTTTATTTTTATTTATTTTTTAAAATTATTTTTATTAACATATAATGTATTATTTGCCCCAGGGGTACAGGTCTGTGAATCATCATTCTTACACATTTCACATACACATTCACCATAGCACATACCCTCCCCAATGTCCATAACCCAACCATCCTTTCCCTACCCCCTCTCCCTCCAGCAACTCTGTTTGTTTTGTGGTTTGTCTCCCACCCGATCCCATCTTGTTTCATTTTTTTCCTTCCCTACCCCCCCTACAATCCCCACCCTGCCTCTCAAATTCCTCATATCAGAGAGATCATATGATAATTGTCTTCGTTTTACCAAATAGGTAGCCATTAGTTTGAATGGCAGCCTGGGTACCATTGCTCGTATCTTCAAAGCAATGGCTTGTCCCAAAGGTATTCCTCACAAGGTGACATGGTTGAGGGATAGTCTGGTGGCCAAGCACACACAGTTCACAGGGCCACGCGGTTTAGAGAAGCCTCCAATGGCGCCACCCATGTGACTTCCAAGCATCAAGCCTGTCCCTCACATCAAAAGAGATTTCTTAAGAGGTTAAATAAGGAGATACAGAATTTACTTCAAAGTCTCCTTTTGGAATGCCTCCAAGTACATATTATTTTTTAAATCACATTTGCTGGTTCACATGATTACCATCACTTACTTCATGGGAAGAATTTTCAACTCTGCCTATATAGAATTTCTTTCAGTCATGCTAGGAAGAGTAATGAAAAAGTGATAATTTGTTGTTCTACTTGTTTTTCAATGGGTGAATCCAGAAAGTGGTTCTACCAGCATTTGTGTAACTCAACCTATTTACGTCAAATTGGACAAACCTGCTCTTTGCTCTGACATCATTCCATAGAAAATGGTGTGTAAATGTAATAAATAAGAGGCTTTTAAAAATAAATATCTCGATGGGGCACCTGGGTAGCTCAGTGGGTTAAAGCCTCTACCTTCGGCTCAGGTTATGATCCCAGGGTTCTGGGATTGAGCCCCATATCCGGCTCTCTGCTCAGCAGGGAACCTGATTCCTTTCCTCTCTCTCTCTCTCTGCCTGCCTCTCTGCCTACTTGTGATCTCTGTCAAATAAATAAATAAAACCTTAAAAAAAATAAATATCTTGGGTGGTTGGGTTATGGACACTGGGGAGGGTATGTGCTATGATGAGTGCTGTGAAGTGTGTAAACCTGGTGATTCACGGACCTGTACCCTTGGGGCTAATAATACATTATATGTTAATAAAAAATAAAAAATAAATAAAAAATAAATATCTCAAAATGTAACTATAAATTTAAATCAGTGGATACTGGAAATGATAATATAAAGTTCTAATTTCATCTCCAAACATTTTTATCAGCAGAAAGAAATGCCCAGGGTGGGGAATTGTGCTAGTTTCTAGTGATGTAATAGGTATGAGACATGGCCCCATCTCAGTTGCTTATGATGCTGTTTGGAAAACAGACTTTGAACATGAAAAAATGAATAATAAATCATAGAATTTTTATCCAATATATTTCTCCACAGATCATCTTGATTCTGGCAAGAATCATTTGATGGAAAAAACATCAAGTCAGGGTTGGAAACATAGTTCAGATACTTTAAGTGGAGTCTTTAAAAAAAAATCAAAAGAAGAGCACTTTAATTTACTTTATTCTGAAGTACTTGAAGAGCTTCACTTACAGTAATATCTTAAGCTGAATATCAGGGTTTGTAAACTTTTTTTTTTGAAGATTTTATTTATTTGACAGAGAGAGAACAAGAGGGCACAAGTAGGGGGATCAGCAGAGGGAGAGGGAGAAGCAGGCTTCCCACTGAGGAGGGAGTTCAAGGAGGGGCTCAGTCCCAGGACCCTGAGATCATGACCCAAGCCGAAGCCAGAGCCTTAACTGACTGAGCCACCAAGGTGCCCCTGTAAACTTTTAAAGCAACATAGCTACCATTTCCTGACAGACTTCAATGTATCAAACATTTTATATTCTCACCTCTATCTTCAATGCAGAGATGATAATGATGATGATGATGATTTTACAAATGACAAAACAGAGACTTGAACGGGTTAGGACAGATCCTATGGTAGATCATATTACTGTTCACTACTCTTTGGTCTTCTGTGTGTGAATCCACATGTGGTCATATGAAGCTTCGACCAATAAAATGTGAGCAGAAATTACTTATATCGCTTCTGGTGGAAGCTTTAATAGCCAATGCCTGATTCACCATACTTCTGTTGTTCCATGGAGCCCAGAATGGAGGCAGGCAGGTCCTGGAGTGAAGACCATCTGGAGTAGAGCCATAGTCAGTCAATGGGGGACATGCAGCATGAATGAAAAACAAACCTGGGATGTGATAAGCTACTGATATTTTGGGGTTGATTGTTTCTGCACCAAAACCTAGCCTATCCTGACCATTTTACATAATAAATGACAGAACTAGGATTCAAACCTAAGTCTGTTTAATTTCCAAGCCCAGGTGCTTGGCACAAAGCAGGCACTCTATAAACATGTGCTGAAGGAAAGAATAGATAGCTGTTGCCCAGAATCAAACACAATACTTCAGATGTGACCTGATCCACATAAGAACTATTAGGAGTACAAACACTACTTTTTTGCACTGAACATTTATGAGTAAGGCTTAGAGTGTGTTAGCTTTTTTTTTTTTTGTCAAATATACTCACTTTTTAAACAAAAATGTATTGTCTATCTGTACAAGTACAGAGTGAGATGCTATGGGTGATAATAGCATAAAAGGTAAAAATAATTGTCTTCTAGCTTTTCATAATCTCATGAGTGAGAGTCACACATTCATAACCGACTGTGTCACAAGATAATGCATAGAGGTTGGAGAGAGTATGTTGTTGAGTGCAGACCGAGAATGGAACCAGGCAGCCATGAATTTCAGTCATTCATTCTACAAATATATGTTGAGTGTCAAACAATGAGTTGGGTGTTATGTTTGCTGCTGCAGATACAGATTAAAAAGAATACCAGCCCCTGATCCCAAAGATCTCACAAAGCAGTAAGAGAGACTGATTTCATTAACAGGGAATTACAATAACAGCTGTGACAAAGTCAAGTTCAAGAAGCTATGGTACAGAAAAAGAGTGTGAAATCAGCCTGGAAGAACTAAAGAAGACTTTCTGGAGGAAGTGATCCTTGAGTTGATTCTTAACAGATGAGTGAGTTTTTGCAAGATGAAGAAGGGAAGGGGGTGTACTGGTGAAGAGAAGAAGTTGATTCAAATCCCAGTGAACAGTGGGTGAAAAAGCCAGGCAGGTCACAAAAACAAGATAGCCAGAAAGAGCATGACTTGTTCTGAGAAACAGCAAGTAGCACACTGTCTTAACTGCTTGGACTACCATAACAAATTAGCATAGACTCAGTGACTTAAACAGTCATTTATTTTCTCATAGATTGACAGTGGAGATTACGGCTTCAACATATGAATTTTGAGGATACATAGTTGGATTGACCCAGGACTGGGATTACCCCAGGTTGGTAAGTAGAAGAACAAGAAGGCATGCAATTGAAAGTATTAAGCAAGAAAGAGATTGAAAGAAAAATGTATCATTGTTTTCATATTGTCTGGAGAAGGGAACGAGGACAAGAGGAGACTGAGAGATTGGTGGTGGGGTGTAGGAGTCAAGGGCTTTAGTGCTTTTAATGCAATAATGAAATACACATTGGTAAGATTAGGAGATGATGCTCAGATACTAGAGTTTAAGTTTTCAGAGATGGAGCAATCCCAATTGATGACAAGATCTTAGGATGTGATCAAGAATGTAAGATAGAAAAAGTAGATAAGAGGTAAAGATTAAAGATCTGTGAGGCTAGGCTGCTTGAGCATGTTTATATATTGATGAAAATTCATTAGAGAGGGAGAGTGTGAGATTTAGCTTGTGTCAGTCAGCAGGAAACAGACAAAATTCTTTGGGATAATTTGAGGAAGAGACTATGTACAATGGTGTAGTTACAATATAGGGAACCTGCAAGGGATTGTAAGGTATCCTGGGGCAAGAAGCGGGGGAACAATGGCCTAAGATTTCAAGGGATGAGGGAAGGGAGAAATGACCAGAACCCAGAAGGAGATGGCGATCTTGAGAGGACAATAACTTTGCTCAAAAGAAACAGCCAACCCAAGAAGACTTTGAGGTGAAGATGTCAGAAAAATACACGCTCCCATCTCAGGTTCCTCCCACTCTCAGATCTCCTGCTGGGACTTTCCATTGGCCAGCCCTCACTCCTCAAGAGGACAAAAGGCAAAATCACCTGCTGATATAGTTCATACAGACTTCACCTCTCCCAGCAAAGACAGGGTAGAGAAGGATAAGAAGGGGCTCTGGAGAGGCAAACAGAGATATCTAGCCTAGTGAGGTTAGAGATACAGGCTAGGGAAAGGCAAATTGATAGTGCAGATTTTTGGCAAGATGGGTGGGGATGAGATCCAAGTCTCAGATAGATGAGTAGGGCTTAAAATAGGAAAGATAACTCTTTTCATTATGTGAAGAGAATTAATAGAGGATGAGTTCCATTTTGCCTGTGAAGCAAAGGTTGTCAATTGAAATTGAGTGGGGAAGAGATGATACCATTAGAGAACGTAAGAGAAAACCAACCAGAGAATTGTAGAGGATTGCTGACCATCCTGGAACCCATATGACGTCTAGTCATGAACTTGGGGTGAAATCAACCTTTCCTTTGTGTGATTTTTTTCTCTACTGATATTTAATTGCTCATGTTCAGGCATGGAGAAAACAGATAGTTAGACTCCATGGATTGAATTTTTGCCGGATGGAGGCCAGGGAGTTTTTGAAATAGTGAACCATAAATCTAAGTTACAAAGGAAGGAAAGCGAATGCAGGAGGGGACCAATGTATATAGAGAGAGTGGAGGAATTGGTAGAAAACTGGGTGCCCTGAAATGGCATCGTTGAATGAACTTGCAGGAAAGGTGAACTTACAAAAGAGTGTGATGCTTGAATTCGTGAAGTTTGTGTCAGTCTGCACCTCTTCGGTTATAAGTAGCAGAAACTAAACTCAATGTAGCTTAAAATAAAAAGGAATTTATCAGTTCATTTAACTGAGAGGTACAAAAGCAGAGGGGGCTCTAAACATACCTGATTCATGGGATTGGGGGATACTACTAGGACTCTCTTTTTTCACTTCTAAGTTTTCTTACAGGTTTCTATTCCTTATTCTCTCTTGCAACAGACATTCTACACAGGCTCCATATGGAAAGATGGCTACCAGCAGCTTCAAGCTTGCCTCCTGTCATCTCATGATCCTTTAGGAAAGAGCCCTTCCAGTGTTTATATACCAAATTTTGTGAAAGGACTGAGATTTACCTTGCTTGCATCTCAGCCCATCCAGTGAGTGCCCTGGGCACTTTACAAACAGTCTTATACCCACAGTACTATTTAGACTTCATGACAACTTCCATGGAATACTGAACTTGATGGTCCCTGGTTGCCTCTTCAATATCCATTCCCCCTTGCCTTTTCCTCATAGGACCCAGATTTTCTTTGGGGATATAGGACCTCCCCCATTCTTTGCAAAATTGTTAAAGAATGACAGATACCATTCTCAGTCCAGTGATAGTCCCTGACTGGTTAAACTGAGTCGGAGTCACCCAGCTACCTGTGCTTTCATGGGGATTTATTAGTGTTTATTAGAGGATTTATTAAGAGTTCTTTTTAACTCATAGACATATACTTTCTTCATACTGCCCAAGTATGAAGAAGTAAAATTACTTTTAAAATAACGTGGATTTTCTTTCTAGTATAAAACTATGTCCACTGTAGAAAACATAAATGGTAAGTTATTTACAGTTGGGACTAAGAGTTTATGGTCATTTCTACAAAGATTGAGCATGGATCTTTGACCAGAAAAAAAAACAACAACCAAAAGACTTCCTTATTTGTTACTCCTTAGACAAATCACCTTAACTTTGGTCATTTTCCACTTATAATGCCTGATTTGGGAACACCAGTCACGATGAAAATGAGGACGATGTGTACTAAAGCGGTCTCTCGGGACACCTGGGTGGCTCAGTTGGTTAAGCAGCTGCCTTCGGCTCAGGTCATGGTCCCAGCGTCCTGGGATCGAGTCCCGCATCGGGCTCCTTGCTCATCAGGGAGCCTGCTTCTCCCTCTGCCTCTGCCTGCCATTCTGTCTGCCTGTGCTTGCTCTCTCTCCCTCTCCCTCTCTGACAAATAAATAAATAAATAAATAAATAAATAAATAAATAAAATAAAGCGGTCTCTCATTCTCTTTCTGTTCCTTTCTCACATTCTCTCCTCAACCTTATGTTTATTTGCATTCACTGGCTTGTACATAAAACAAGTTCAGCATAGCTCTTAAGGATTGTTTTTGGTTTTTGGCCTATAATGTGTTAATAAAAGCATTTACTAAAGAGCAATGAAATAAGCGTTCTCAGGGTCAAGAAACTGTGATGCTATTTGCCGCAAAAGTAGATGGAGGCATAGAAGAGTAAATACACATATAATGAATTCATTTGTAGGGTCTCACATCTTCAGTCTTGCAAACCCAACTCGTGACAATACGTTTATGAAAACAAAACATTAAAAAACCTTGGAAAGTCATAATAAACACTGCTGCCGAAACCCACTCCGCCACATTCCCGGTTCTGGTTTGGATGTAACACAAGTGTTTTAAATTGCACTGGGTGGAGGCCCTGGCAGGAAGGAAGCATCGGATATTGCTGGAACATATCTTTGTTTGAGCAACAGCTAATGAGAAAGGTCACCATGATGCTTTGCTTTCAAACACTGTGTCTGTTTTGAAATGAGTCCTGAACATTTCATCACAAATGCTGATTTATAATCATTGAAGTACACAATCCTGTAATATTAACTTGTTTTCTCCTAAGTGGAGAATAGAAACCAAAGCCTATGCTCTCACCACTGTTTTGATCGGAATATGTCTGTAAAAGAGAAAATGACTTCCTATTTATGGGCTCAGGGCTTTTAGCTATTTACAAAATTCCAATAGTGGATTTAAAGACAAGGATATTTTTTCCCCTCCCCTGGAGTTTTAGTGTTTTGTTTTTTTTTTTATTCTTGTTAAACTCACTGCCAGTATTGGAGATGTAAGACTTTCTGGAGTTCATTTCCTAACATTTTTTTACATTTGTTTAGTGGATCAAGTCAGGGGCGTTGAGGTCCTAAGAAAGATTAATTTTTTTTCTGTGCAAAGTGTTTACTGACAAATGCAATAAACTTCAGAAGGTCTCCCTTCCAGGATGGGCTGACTTAAATCAGAGATGGTAAAAGCAGTAATATTAGCAATAACAGTAAAAGCAGATATTTTGGCTACAACTTTAGGAGGGAGGCAGAATCTCTTAAATCTCTCCGTTTATATTTTTGGTTTTCCCCGTTGGCCAGGCTGCTGTATTCCCATGTCCGCAGCACGTTCCACTGTGGGAGCCTGGAGCTCTCAGAATAAACTTTGGGAAAGGCTGGGTCCACCCTCTGGGGATAAGGGAGCCAGAGGGAGGAAGGGGAGGGGGTAAAGGAAAAGGCAAGGGGACGGCTGTCTTCCTGTGTTTGGATGACCTTTCCTTATGTTTATCTGGCGGGACTGGGCAGCTCTGCCGGGCTCTGTGTCAGTCTGCCATGTTGGCCCATGTGATCTCTTTCTTAGCTTCGTGTATGTAAAGCTTGGCTTCTGCTGGAAGGACTAGATTTAAATCTCTGAGAAAACAAAAGTATATGGGTCTGGGAAGGTTGAGTGCCTGGAGAAAGAAGGCTTAGCAAATATACACATATGCCTGTGTCTAATGGGTTCCTGAGGGAGCACTCTGGGTGTCTCTTGGAGCCCTTTGAGGCAGGACCCACCTGTGCTTCTGCCCTTCAGCTGGGCATGAGGCTAGAGATCTTCCTTTTCCTGGATGCTCAGCGTTTAGCACAATGTTCCCCACCTGCGGGTCCTCCATAAATATTTCATAGATGAGTAAGTAAAGGAATGAATGAATGAGCAGGCATTGAGCAGTGACTGGGCAACAAGCAGTGGGTCATACAATACCTAATGTATTCTCCGGTCCCTGCGCCAAGGGCCCCGGGAAGGAGCTCCACTTCAAAGCAACCATTTTCAAACCTCCCTGCCTCACATTCCTAATGTCTGAATCACTTGTTTCTTCGGGGTGGCTGAGACTAACTCCTCTGGTTTCCACCTTTCTTTTTTGGTGTTGACCTCTCCTCCTGGCCTGGCCTTAGCTTTAACGTTACTCCCCAGAGAAGCCATCCCTTAATGCCCTCACCGTTCTCTATCTAAATTAGGGGCCCCTAGTAAACTTCTTATGAAATTCTGTTTTCTTCATAGTTCGTAAGGCAACTTCCAATTGAATTCATTTGTGTGATAGGCCATGCTTGTCTGTCTTCTCCACTAGATTACATACTCCTTAAAGACACGGAACCAGATCTCTTTTCTCATCACTCTGTCCTCAGCACCTAGCACAGTAGTTGACATAGAATAAGCACTCAGCAAGTATGTGTTCCGTGGATGAATGAGCCATTCACGGAATGGATTATATTTGAAAGGAGAATTCATACTAGGTTACAGAGTGGAGGTGGAGGATAAAGGGCAAAGTCCAAAAGCTCTATCCCGGTCAGACCTTGGACACTTCATAAGTCTGAGATTCTGGAAGGAGGACAAAGTGGTTAACAGATATAAGTAATGTTGTGCGTTTACCTCTGGAAGCTAGCTAGCACTCGGGGTTCCTGGGAGTACAAGCAGCTTTCTCTTTCATACCCGGCCTGGCAACTTGTTCCACTTTTTCAGTAACAGAGGGTTTTTTTTGGTTACCAGGTATCCAAACCTCAGAAGGACTCTTGACTTTTCACTTTTCCTCATACCACGCAGCTTCATAATACTTCTTGTTAGTTTCAACCTTCCCGTTCTACTGAGGACCATTCGACCCCGTGTACTAGTCAAGTTTCTTTCTCTTCGAAGTTATAGAAATTCAACTCCAGTTAGCTTCAAACTAGGAATGTATTGGATCATGTATCTGGGAATTTGATTGGGGCAGTTGGCTTTAAATGTGTCTAATCTAGGGGTCAGATGATTACTCAGAACTCCACCTCTCTTGACATCTTCCTGCTTAGGTTAAAATGGGCAGCTATGACCCCTGGCTCACGATCTCCTTAGAGCACCAGAGAGGACTCTGTCTCCACCCATGAGACTACTCCTGAATCAGTCCCTTTGGGGGAAGGGGCAAGACTCCAATTGTCCTGGCTTGGGTAACATGCTTACTCTTGTGGCTCTTTTAGGGGGGAAGTGGTGGAATCACAGAAAGAGTTCCTCAAGGAAAAGACGGATTATGTTACCAGGATGAGTCGAGGAAGTGGTGCTAAATAATCAAGAACAATAGAATGTCTTCCTGCACAAGCAACCCTGTACCAGGTATAGCAGGAGGTCCTTAACCTACATGAGGCAGAATGTACAGGGGAGATGGGGATGTACTATGGAGCCAGATGGCTTCAGTCTAAACCCTACCTCTTCCTCTTATTAGCTATGTTATTTTGGGCAGATTAACCTCTCTAAATCCAGTTTTCTCAGGATGAAATAGTGATAGAAGACATTCAAAAGAATATTATCCAGCCTTGAAAGTGAAGGGAATTCTGACCCATGCCACAACATGGATGAACTTTGAAGACATTATACCAAGAGAAATAAGCCTGCACAAAGGGAAAAATGCTATGTGAGTCTACTTTTATGAAGTACCTAAAATAGTTGAATACATAGAGACAGAGAGTGGAAAGCAAAGGTCTGAGGGCTAGGAATAGGGAGTTACTTTTTAATGGGTATGGACTTTCACCTTGGGAAGATGAAAACAGTTCTTGAGATGGATGGTGGCAGAGATTGCTCAATAGTATGAATGTTCTTAACACCACTGAATCTTAAAAAGAGTTAAAATGATCTGTTACGTATATTTTAGGGGTCTAAAATATGTTATGTATATTTTCTGTTATGTATATTTTACCAGAACAAAATAAAATGGTGATGTAAAGAGTAAATGAGACAACAGGCATACATGTGAAATACTAATTCTCATAATAACCCTTAGAATGAGGTATTATTATCTCTTTTTTTATCACTAAATGGAGACTTGGAGGTTAAGCAAGTTCAAGGTTACCCAGCTCAAAAGTGGCAGAGCCAGACTCAAAACCAGTACGTGATCCCTGAGCCCTGTTTTTCCCATTATACCACATTTCTCCCCCACACACTGTTTCCTAGCTACTATATTGATTAATATTTAAAATGCTGCTTTGATTACATCAAGCCCCTGCCTAACAAAAACTTAAGGGATCTACCCCTGATCTAAAGCCCAAATGCCTCTTTGGGCTCAGTCCTTGCAGTCTGACTCCAGTTATTTTTCTAGCTTCACCTCAAGGTCAAGGCCCTGCTCTACCCTGCCCTGTGTTATCTATGTCCATAGCCTATACTAATTCTCTTGCTGGGACTCTACCCGCCTTTCCATGCTCAGGTCAAGACCCAACACCTCCAGAAAGCCTCACCTAACTGAAAGAAAGACATTGTCACTCCTTCCCCTTACCTGCCTCAGCATTTATTATTTGACAGCGATACATAATGTAGTGCTTTCAGTGAAATTCTTATTTCAGCTTTTCATGTCTTATTTCCACAGCAGGCTCTCTGCTCATGGAAAGCAGGGATTGTGTTGGTTTTTCTTTACATTTCCTTCAATGCTAGCTTAGTGTTTTGTATTAGCACTTAGTAACACTTTCTTGATGATGCTGATGCAGGAAATATGATTAATGATGACTAGTTCACACAACCATGATTTGGACTGAGGAGAAACATGTATTATCCCCTTTCTTGGTAGAGAAGGTACTGGAACTTTTCCCTGTACTTTTAGGCTAGTTCAGAACATAATGATTCCTACTCAGCTTGGAAATAAAAAGATTGAGTCTGGTCAAAAAGTTCATCTGCTGGTAGGCCTGTGTGAGAGGTAGATGTCTCTTGCTGATTAAATTCTAAGAAACATAAGCAAGCAAAACCATTTACAAAGCAACCAGCAACAAAGCAGTGTTGTTTTGTTTCGTTTTGTTTTGAGCACATCTTAAAAAATTTAAAAGGTCATTGCAGGTTCTGCAAATAGTGTGTACTGTGCAAATACCACAGTCTCTCTATAGGTACTGGAAATGTTATCATAGTATCTTCAAGCCCATAAACGTTTCTAAATGACACTGTCCTTCCGCCCCTGCTCAAATGCTAGTCCTCTGTGAACTATGTAAATGATCTGCACAAGCTCCCCAGGAAAAGAATCAAGGTCAAGGTTCTAGAAACAGTGCCAGGGCAGATATTCAGCAGAAAGTCCTAACGCAGTAGTTTTGAGTAGTTATGAGGTTTGTTCTGATTGTCCGCTTCCCATTCTTTAACTATTTTGAACATCATCCCTGGGTAAAGGGACCAGCACTGGAAGTGCAGGTAGTTCTATTGGGTAGGAGCACAGAGCACCACTGGGAGAATGACAGACGAGGATGGCAACATAGGTAAGGACCAGAACTTGAAGGAATTCAAATAAACCACATGGGCTGACAATCCATGGAAAACTGTTAAAGAGAAAATCAGTATTGAGTACATTTTCGAAAGGTAAGCGATACCAGTTGATAGGGATTTTATAATGTATTGAGCAAAAGATGATAAAGTCTTGAACCAAGAACTTGGCAGTGATATGTAGATGTAAAATGTATAATTTTTAGGCAAAATTGACTAGATTTATGATTGGATGGAAGTAATGGGGGGAAAAGTGTCAAGTGGAGTCAGAATCTGAAATGTGAATTTTCTAATTGGGGGTATTTGCCAAGAACACATGGAAGTTTCATGTTTGTTTTCCCTCTCTTACCTCAAAGTTCAGGGCATAAGTTGTGGTTGATCGTACAAAATACACAAGCAGAACAGTTGAGTGTGAGGCTGCTGGCAACTCTTGAAGCCTGCGGTCACCTGATGTGACCACATTTTGGTGCAGTGAGTCTACACAGGAACAACTTCTTTAATATTGTGTGAGTTGCAGTTTGGCATTGCTGAAGGAGATATGGAGAAGGTTCTGAAGGCTGATGGCAGCTATGAAAACAGCAGCCAGATGCCTTTGGACGAGGCCATCTCCACACCATCCCACAGGGCAACATTTCTGTTTCACAGAAGTTGCTGGGATTGTTACAGCTACTTTGGGTCTTTCCCCACATACGAGGCAGTCAGGATGGGAATGGGGTGCAACCCACAAGTCCGGGAAGCCCCAGAGGAGAGACTCTGAGTTATATCCCCAAGATGGAGCAGAGAATCACCTGGGTTTGCAGGGAGAGAAAATAGAAGAAGATTGATTTTATGAATATGCATTGTCAGTGTTATCCATCATCATATTCCTTATGGCTGTCTTCTTAAATCAGCCTTTAATTTTGCTTGTCTAAGGAAAGGAAAATATAATAAACCACAATCTGAAACATGAGTAGACTTTTACATTTATTTCATCTTGATCTTGGATCTTCAACTTTATAACTCAGGATTTTATTTTGAGTGATATTTCTTCAAAATAGCAGCAATTTCTCCCCTTGATGAAGACCATAACTATAGTATTTTTACAGTTTTAAAAATAAACTGTTCTTTGGACCTGCAAAGAAATATTCAGATGTCATAACCTGAAAATGCCTCAGAATTTTCCCACACTCCAACAAATCCCTAAACAGCCACATGGATATGCACCAACATTTCTAGATCCCCTTGGGAGCACATTTGAGAATGCTTAGTACTGAAGAAAATGTTAAGGGAAATATATGCACACTCAAAAAACAGGGGTTTACACCAAAAGTGCTCTCCAGTCAATACATGAAAAGTATCTCAGGTATAACATGATCATATATGTGATAAATTATTTTTTATTAATTATATCTGTATTAATTAATTGTATAAATTATTTGCATAATACAGAGAGCAGTATAATTTAGACTTCTTGCCCACAAGTCAACATTTTTGTTAACACATATTTCTATTCTATCTTTACTGGAAACAAGACAAAGGAATAAAAATATCTCAGTCTGGGGGTGCCTGGGTGGCTCAGTTGGTTAAGCCTCTGCCTTCAGCTCAGGTCATGATCCCAAGAACCTGGGATCAAGCCCATCATCGGGCTTCCTGCTCAGTAGGGTTGGGGGGGTTCTGCTTCTCCCTCTCTCTCTGCCCCTCCTCCCTCCTTATGTTCTCTCTCTCTCTCTCAAATAAATCTTTTAAATAAATTAAATATATACATATATATATATGTATATATATCTTAATTTATTTTGTCCCTCCCTCCATTAGGCTTATCTTAGCCACACCCAATTCTAGCATGAGCACAACTAGATCATTCTCCTGCCTACTCCTAGCTGCTGAGCACCAATGAAAAGCATCACCCATACTGGACATAGGTGCTATTATAAATTCTTGGCTTCTTCTTCACCTGCAGGACAATCTAGAAAGCTAGTTCCTTGCTATCCATAACAATTATTTCATACTTCACTCTCCTCAAACATCTGATCTACTTCTCTATGCCTTAGTGAAAGAGGATGGCTTTGGATAAGATTTCATTACAGAAACCACAAGCAAATCATGATCAAAACCATGAAAGGCTTTTGTTAGGAAACATGAAGTGGTTATAAAGGTTGTCCAAAAAGTAAATACAGAAGAATAGGCAAGAAAATGAGAAAAGCAAAAATGACAGGAACAATCTGGCCCTCCCAGTTATCAAACAAACTAGAAATCTTTTGTAATTGAATCATATGGACTTGCTGAAATAGATAATACACCAATGGCAGAGGCCAGAGACCACATATAAGAATATAAGATAAAGGTAGCATTTCAAAACACAGGGAAAGGATAGAATAGTTAACAAATGTTGTTGGAAAAATTGGCTATCCATTTGGAAAAGATAAAGTTTTATCTCCACTTCTCACCAATTTAAAAAAATGGGTAGATTTTAAAAGCTGTATGTTAAATACAAAGCAAAATTATAAAAGTAGTAAGCAGACATATGAGAGAGTGTTTATAA
Organism: Lutra lutra; assembly: GCF_902655055.1. Lineage (NCBI taxonomy): Eukaryota > Metazoa > Chordata > Mammalia > Carnivora > Mustelidae > Lutra > Lutra lutra. The sequence continues at coordinate 116,975,395 of NC_062281.1, read as the reverse complement.
TTTTTATAATGGGAAAGGCCTCACAAAGCAAGACTCAAAACCAAGAAATAAACAACAAAAAATTTTGACAACCTGTACTCAGTGTACTCACTGACCTAGCTTTAAGGAAGTCAATCTGGTAATACCTACCAAAATGTTCCTACCCATTTCAAGATTTTCTTCCTTAAAAATATTCACATATAAAAAAAATTCACATATGCACAAAGATGTTCATTGTAGTGTTCTTTGAAACAATAAAAAAATGGAGATGATCTCTTCTACAGTAAAGGAATACTTCAAATAAATCATAGTATGTTCATGCAATATGAAAACTGCAAACCTTCCAAAAAACTAAAGTGGATTATAATGTATTGACTTAAAAATACCTTCCAACAGAGTCCAAAAAAACATCAAATTTTAGGGCAATAGAGAAGGTATGCTCAGATTTATAAATAATATCAAAACAGACAATTGTGTGTATGTTCGTGTGTGTGTACATATGTAAATGCATAGAAAACATTTTCAAAGGATACACATCAAATTGTTAATTCCCAGTACTCCTGTAAGTTGGGAAATTCAATTTGGAAAGATGGCAGGTATTTTAGTTTTTACTAGAACTACCTCTGCCTTGTTTGAATTTATTATATTGAACATATATTCTATTTTTTTAAGACTTTATTTATTTGACAGAGAGAGAAAGAGCACAAGCAGGGAGAGTGGCAGGCAGAGAGAGAAGCAGGCTCCCCACTGAGCAGGGAATCAGACGTGGGGTTTGATCCCAGGAACTTAGAATCATGACCTGAGCCAAAGGCAGATGCTTAACTGACTAAGCCACCCAGGTGCCCTAAACATATATTCTAGTATACTTCCATAACTGAATTAAAAATAAAAGGGCATCTGGGTGCCTCAGTCAGTTAAAAGTCTGGCTCTTGATTTGGGCTCAGGTCATGATCTTAGGATCCTGGAATCAGGCTCCATGCTCAGCAGGCAGTCTGCTCGAGGATTCTCTCTCCTTCTCCCTGTACACCTTCCCCTGCTTGTGTTCTCTCTCTCTCTCTCATAAATAAATAAATCTTTTTTAAAAATTAAAAAGAAGAAAATAGAAATTATCAGAGCCCATTACACATAGCAAAGATAAACATTGTTGCCTTAAACCATTGCTTTCTGAAACCTTTGTTTCAATAGTATGTGTGTAGAGCACCAGATGATCAGATCCATTAATTCTTGTTGCCATGGAATCTTGTACATGTGTATTTAATTGTCTTAAAATCATTTTGAAAAGTACTTCTGAATTAGGAGTATTTTATTCTTTAATTAAAAAAAATTTTTTAAAGGTTTATTTATTTATTTGGGGGGGGGATGGATGAGTGGTGGGGGGAGGCGCAGACAGAGAGGGAGAGGGAGAACAGACTCCCTGCTGAGTGGGGAGCCCAACCTGGGCTCAATCCCAAGAGCCTTGAGACCATGACCTGAGCCAAAATCAAGTCCACCACTTAAATAACTGAGCCACCTAGGCACCCCTAGAGTGTAATTTTAAATAACCACCCTAGCCAAGGACATTGCCAGCCTTTTCCTCCTGTTAAAGAAATGCCAGGTTTGGGAAAATGGAGACAGGCACAATAAACTGTCTAACTATTTCAAGGGTTTTGACTGTTGGGGGAAAAAATATATAACTAACGTCTAAGGTCTAGCTCTGCTGTTCCCGTTTCTGTCGGATGGGGCCATATCTCATGCACCATTTCAAGTCCTCCTGACCCCACCTCTTACTCCAGCCACTGCTCCAGGAATCCAATCTGAGTAAATTTCAAACTATGTGACATGGCCTTGCACATGGCAGTCATGTGTGTGTACAGCCCAGTCAATGCCTAGCAGGGCACCCTTGATCAATAGAGATGGGAATCTAAAATTCTCCCCCTTTAAGTCCTCTGAGGGGACAGTTCTGAAATGCCTGTCATAAGCCTCCTCAGAAGGTTACATGGAATTGAGCCCCAGTCACCTGCAACCCCTATAGCCTTGACCAACTTAGTATCACACCCTTGAACAGCCTTCCCTCCCTCCTTCTCTTTTTCCAGTCCTGCTCCCCAGGATCCCATTCCCAGATGTACAACATGGGGGCTGTGCATGCAAACTTTGGCTCAGACTTGGATTTTGGAGGAGCCCAGACTCGGACTGAGGGTGTACCCCTTCTTTTAAACAGAGTGAAGGAATATTTCTGTACGGTAATGCCAACTAATATTTGTTTCACACTTATAGGAATTCTATCTCATTGCCACAAAAAACTTACGGGGGAGGTATCTCTACTTTCACTTGATTGATGAGGAACACTGAGGCTCAAAGAAGGGGAGTAACTTGACCAGGGTCACATCAGCTAAAGAATGGTAGAACCAGGACTCAGCCAAAGTTCTCGGAGGAGAAATCAGGGCCCCCCCCGCTCCCCCGCTTTGGTATGACACAGCTGCCTTCTATCAGAAAATTTGCAGAGGGCTTTGATCTCTGTGCCTACCCCTCTGGGCAGTGCTCTTCCTAGCTTATCAGCTCTCTGCCACAACACTCACTGGGGTTCCAAACACACCCACACTTTCTCCAGCCTCAGATACACCATGCATGGAGGGTTTTGCTTTTTTTTTTTTCCCCCAAGAAGTTGTGTTGTGAAGGAATACAAAGGAACAGAGCAGTAGCTGAAGAGGGGAATGCAGATCAAAAGAAAGGGTTCTTGAAGGTGAGCAGATGCAGGAGCTGAAGGGAATCACCTGGAAAAGACGAGGCGGTGCAGGAGAGAGAGAAAGTAGGTGAGAGGAGATGAGTACCAAAGTCAGAGTACAGAGACTGGCTTTCAAAGGGTTAAGAGTCGAGTCCTCTATGATAACTAGAGGAAAAAAAGAAGCAACTCCAGTAAATAAGTTTAGGTCTCTAGGTAAGTTAAGATCTTTCTTAAGTAAAATACAGACCAAAAGGTCCTTCCTCGGATTCTACATTGCTCACCCTGGGAAAGCAGGAACCATGCCAGGTTTCTCTACTGCTGCTGTATTCTAGTACCAACCTTCTAGAAAGTTCTCAGTAAATATATGTGATTGCTGAATAGATAGATATATATAAATTATACCCTTCCCCTCACCACCAAAAACTTTGGGAATAATACTAAATGACCAAGAAACAGATAAAAATGTCATTAAGTAAGAATTTTAGTAAGACTTGGGGCACCTGGGTGGCTCAGTGGATTAAAGCCCCTGCTTTCAGCTCAGGTCATGATCCCAGAGTCCTGGGATCAAGGCCCACATCAGGCTCTCTGATCAGCGGGGAGTCTGCTTCCCTTCTTTCTCTCTGCCTGCCTCTCTGCCTACTTGTGATCTCTGTCAAATTAAAAAAAAAAAAGAATTTTAGTAAGACTTGAAATGACCTACAAAGAAATAATTACTCTAAACTTTGCTATTTAATATGGTCAGATGTACACACGAGTCCAACAAACTCCACGGCTCATGTGCAGAGGGGCAGAGCCCTTGCCTGGCAACAGTACTTGAGGAAAAAAAACACAGGGGTTGTGGTAGCCAGAGAGCTCCAGGTGAGTTAGCAGCAGGAGGCAACCGCTGAAAGAGGAATACCATCCATGGCTTCCAGTACTGGTTGAGGGAGGGTGTCTATGACCAGGGCAGAAGACATCCCTGCCTACTTCTGCCGGACAGAGTCTGCTGTGATTTGCTTCCAGGTGCCACTCTTTCAAAGGAACAGTAGAAAGCAACCAGGCTTTTTCAATTTTTTTTTAATTTTAATTTTTTAAAAGATTTTATTTATCTGAGAGAGAGCACACACGCACACAAATGGGGGGCAGAGGCAGCAGGAGAGGAAGAAGCAGACTCCCTGTTGAGCAGAGAGCCTGATGCAGGGTTCAATCCCAGGACCATCAGGACCTAAGCCCAAGGCAGAAGCTTAATCGACTGAGCCCCAGGAGACCCAGGGACCACGCTTTTTTAAAAAATGCTTGCAGGGGCACCTGGGTGGCTCGGTTGTTAAGCATCTACCTTTGGCTGAGGTCATGATCCCAGGGTCCTGGGATCGAGCCCCACATGGGGCTTCCTGCTCGGCAGGAAGTCTGCTTCTCCCTCTCCCATTCCCCTTACTTGTGTTCCCTCTCTTGCTGTCTCTCTCTCTGTCAAATAAATAAATTAAAAATCTTAAAATATATATATATATATCTTAAATATATATATATATATATCTTCAATATATATATATATATGTGTGTGTGTGTGTGTGTGTGTGTGTGTGTATTTGCAACATTCTCATATGAGAACCCGTGAAGAAACTGGGTATTTTGAATTCTAGCAAAAAGACTCAAAAGGACCCAAATTTGATTTTCAAACATGTGAAATGCTGTGTCACCTTTTCCCGCACATTCCCTCTGAAACTTCAGAGCCAACCATTCTTCCACCTCACCTGGGCCTCCAGTTGATTGGTCATACCTCCTTTTCATGACCTCACCTAACTGTTGGCTAGCTCAGATTACACAGGCTAACATGGTAAATTAGTTTCCTGTTTATACCCTCAAATTTCTCACTCCCTTTTACCTATCTTGTGCTTGCTTCGGGGCTGAAGTGGGGTTCAAGGGACTGGGTAGGCTCTTATGTGCGATACCTTTCTTTCAGTTCATGACTATCTGGAGGAGAACTTCCTTCCCCATACCTGCTGTTTTCTTCCATGCTGGGGACATAAATGAGTGTCATGTTCCTGGCCTCCTTCTCTCCCACTTGCCTTCCCCACCCCCTCCAGATAAAATGATGTACCTGATTGGTGACTTTGGAAGGAGAAACTGGACCTACCTCAGATGAGAACAGCTTTCTTGCCTTTTTCTTCTTGGCTATGAGCTGCTTCCAGCAGGTCACTTGTTTTCTGCCTTTTCTCCATGTTTTAACTTTCTGACGAAGCTCTTTGGGGTTGTTTGGGATGGTCCACTGAAGCTTGGGCCTGAGTGAGTAGACCTAATTAGTCATGTCTAATTCTAGGGTTCAGTGTATCAAAGGTTCACTTAGTTCTCAAATCAAAGCCATGTTCTCCAGTTGCTTCTTCCTTCCATCCTGAAGGGAGCTTATTGCCTGCAAAGAATATTGATTTCCCTCTGTTCATGGGGGATGGGTGCTGAAGGCCCCAGTGGTGTCAACCTTTCTTCCCCACTCTCTCTCCTCCCTACCCCGGAAGGAGATGACCCAACAATGACATCAAATCTCAAGTGACCTCCAAACCTTTAGTGCTTCCTAGAGATACTAGTGGGTTTCCTCAGGTAACTTAGTCTCCCCTTCTCCTAAAAAGGGGATTTCATGGATTCTCCTCTCTTCCTGAAACTACTCGCCTGATAAGAAAATAAAAGCACCATAAGAGAGCTTCCGCAGAGGTATCACTAAGTCTGTCAAATGTCTGCTACCTCCTGTTGCAAGACTCCATCTGCCAATGTCCATGTTCCTCTCCAAGGCCACCCCTCACCTGGGCCCTGGATCTCTTCCCCTTGCCCCCTGCAAAGGCCTTGCTCTTGCTCTCTGAATGCCAGCCAAGGAGGGGTCATGGTCAATTATCATCCTTACAGATGAAGTTCCCTTTTTCCTCCCTGGTTTAGAAGGCAGCCTTGAGCTGGTTGTGTCCTTGGCCCCTTCACTCTTCTCTTCTTCCTGCAGCTCCTTCAAACTCCTGTTTCTGACCTTCTTCTAACACTCTCTCTAAACTCCTGTTAATCATTATCTTCAGATGATATCAATAGTGTGATAAAGATTAGCAAAATGCTAGAAGGAATATTTTAATAAGTAAAAAGCACTTTGCTTTGTACTTTGATGAGAGTCCTGATTTTGATTAGGAAGACCTAGGATTGAGCCTAACTCCCACTTAAAAGAGTTTTGTGTCTGCAGGCAGGACTCCTAAGTTTTCTGAGTGTCCACTTCGGCATTTACAAAATAGGGTCACTAAACCATTGTCTATAAGGAATAATAATTGACACAGGGAACTGTCTTTTCACTTTCTTTTTTTAATATTTTTTTAAATTTTATTTATTTATTTGACAGAGAGAGAGGGAACAGAAGCAGCAGGAGTAGGAGAGGGAGAAGCAGGCTTTCCACCAAGCAGGGAGTTTGATGTGGGGCTCGATCCCAGGACTCTGGGATCATGACCCGAGCTGAAGGCAGTTGCCTAACTGACTGAGCCACCCAGGTGCCCCAAGATTTTATTTTTTAAATAATCTCTACACTCAACATGGGGTCACACTGACAACCCCAAGATCAAAAGTTGTGTACTCTACCTACTGAGGCAGTTAGGCACCCCTCTTTTCTTTTCTAGGTACTCGTGGGGAGAAGGTTGTATGTGTAGGCCCAAGATTGCCTTTTAAGCTCTTTGTCAAGACCCGATCAAATCAGTAATGTACCATAACCACCCATGGACACAGGATGGAATCCTCAAATAATCTAAAAATAAGCAACTGACAGATTGAGCTGAAATGCCTCTTTTCACCAAATCAACCAGGACTCTGTTTCACTCCTAGAAGTTAACAATCCCAGAATCTTCACTGGCTTCACTCACACCAGCCCTGCCCATTTGCTGATGATAGTTGGAATCTGGCTGAATCATCCTCCCCAGTAAAGGGGGCTCATTTGGGGTTTCAGGCAGGCACATCAGCACATTCCTACATAAGAGAGGGGAAGTTTAAACATATTCCAGACTGAGCTTTCCTTTTGGCTGCAGATCAGACAGGGAGCTGACCTTAGCTTATTTCTGTTTGTTGTTTCTGGTTTTTGTTTTGCTTTCCCCCCCATATCCCAGAAATGCGCACTTTAAGGGGGAAAAAAATCTTACTGTTTTACGGTGATTCTATGAGAAGCCAAGCTATTTATTAAAAGTAGGAAATAGTTTGGGCTGTTCAGCTGAGATTTTAACAGCTCTTGTCTAATCGTTAACATACCAACCTCCCTAACCAGAACATTTGTAAGGGATGACTTCTTAACAGGATCTGAAATCAGCCTTTTCCCAAAAGGCCTGTTAAAAATTACACATTTGGAATTTTGTCCCAGCCTGAGTCAGCTGCTAAATTCCCTTTTGATATTTCCTGGGGAGTGGGGTAGAAGTAAACAGCCTTATTCCATTTAATCTAGCACATTTAAAAACTCTGGTGTCAGATTTGCGTACTTGCTGACGACAGGGTGAGCAGCTGTACTGTCCCAGTTTGCCTGGGGTTGGGGGAATTTCCTGAGACACAGGCAAGTTGATCACCCTAGAAAGGAAACCCCAGTCCAAATCATTCATGAGATAGGTGAGGACACTGAGGCCCAGCAAGATGGAAGGATTTGCCCAATATCACATAAGTGGCTAACAATCACCACACTGCTGACACTAGGATCTAGATCTCCTAAGGTCTAGATTAGGGCTCCATTGACACACTGTCCTTGTCCTTTGCAGTAAGATATGGGGTAAACCATGAAGAAGAATTTAAGTTTGGTGATGGGTGGGGGATGTAAATATGGGTGTGTGGGTATTGCCTTTGGGTATTGCCTTTGGATTGATGGCTAACCTCTTTGAAAGGTGGAAGTCAGTCGGCACACTTCCCAAGTGCCAGGCACAGTGCTAGGATCTTAACAAAAGCCAAGAGTACCCATGAGGTTTCTAAGCCAGAGGTTCTGAATCTAAACAGAGTGGTATTCTCAATAGGAAGATATTTTTAATCCTGTGATATTTCAGTTCTGTTCTCCCATTGGTCTCAAGAAATCTTAGAGAAATAAAAAATTGTATTATTTGCTCCAAGAATCAGAATAAAGACAGGAAGCAGTGGTTGCTGGTTACCTTTTCCGGGAGTGGCCCAGAGGATGTTTACAGGAAGGATTCCTTTCTGCCCTCTGACTTAGGGAGCTTTTAGACTAGAAATAGGGCCTCCAGAGTAGAAGTCCTAGGGGAACAGAGTAGATACAAATGCTAGATAAAACCAAAATGAAACATCCTAAGAGGCAAAACACCCTTCCACATCCCCCACAAGGAAAGAGATAGACCTGGGGAGCCATTGTGGAGAATTTTTGTTAATGCATGGTTATATCTCTGTTCCTTCTATTCTCTTCTTCAGCCTCACTCTTTAAATTCCCTCCTCTTCCCTAAATTTCCTTCCATCTACTAAACAAGAATATTAAATGGAGGTGGGGGAGGGACACGAAAAGCCTACGTAATAAACGTTCTCCCCAAATCATAGGTTTTTTAAAAGGACCAGCCATCATTGTCGTTTTTTATAGTTACATCAAGTGAAATTATAGTATTTATCAAGTACACACGTAATTTGACATAGACGGGAGTCAGGTTTGGCCTCCCCTGGTGCTCAGTGGAGTTGCAGTGTTAGCCCCAAATGCCAGGGCACAAATCCCTGCGGATCACTGCCTTGTGGAGTAACTGTGGTCAAATTCTCCAGTTTCCTCATCTGAGAGATGGAGAGAACACAGGGTTGTCATGAGGGCTATCAGGTAACCATGCAAAAGAATTAGCAAGTCGTTACAAAGGCATTAAGTACAGCAGTCCATCCAGGTTTTGTGGAACCTAAAGATTTTACAACTCTGGGGGCTCTCTTCAATAAAAAGAATACAAATCTTACTTTCACAAGTTTTATATGAATATACGATTATGTGAACATGTTGCTGAGGCCCCTCCCAGGGTCTGGGAAGGGCTTCTTAAAGTGAGATCTTAAGGCTTAAGCTTCCTCAGCTTCAAGGTAAACATGCTTCTGGATAAATCTTCAAAATAGATGTCAGCCTTTGCTGTTATGTATGTATGTATGTATGTATGTATTTGAAAACTGTTTATGGCATACTCACTGTGTGCCAGGCTGGGGGCTCCTGCTAAGTGTTGGGGGTGTTGCAAATCTGGAAATTCTATGCCTTAGGTAAAGGGAAGGTCACTAAATATCAAAGCAAACCAAACTCCTTATCTAAAGAATGTTAAGTTTGATTCGACAGAACATCCCAAAGCTAATAAATGACTGCAAAGCACTTTACAGACCTCTTTAACAGTGTACCAGTGAACCAGATGAGCTATTTGTGGTCATTATTTTTATTTTCCTATTTTTAAAAATTGTGGTAAAATACAAATAATATAAAATTTACTATCTTAAGGATTTTTTAAGAGGGGAGCTGTGGAGAGGTAGAGGGAGAAGGAGAGAGAGAGTCTCAAGCAGGCTCCCCACCCAATGCAGAGCCCGGTATGGGTCCCAGTCTCACCACTGAGATCAAGAGCTGCACCCCTGACTGACAGAACCACCCAGGCGCCCCTGTGTTAAGCAATTTAAAGCATACATTTCAATGGCATGAAATCCCTCCATATTGTTGTACGACCATCACCACTTCCATTCCCAGCACTATTTTTAACTTGTGAAACTGAAACTCTTCGCCCATTAAACACTAACTCTCCATTTTCCCTTCCCCAGAGGCCCTGGCAACTGCCATTCTGTGTTCTATCTTTACGATTTTGACTTCTTAGAGTAGTCAAATACTCTAAGACTGTATCTTAGATCTGTAAGTATCCACGTACATAATACCTCATGGAAGTAGAATCATACAGTATTTCTCCATTTGTTTTGGGCTTATTTCACTTTCCATTCTGTCCTCGAGGTTCATCCACATTGTATTTAGGGCTGAATGATATTCCATGGTATGTATGTATTCCACTTGGCTTATGCACTCATCCATCAGAGGATAGTTGGGTCACTTTCATGCTTTAGCTACCATGAATAATACTGCTGTAAACACAAGTGTACAAGTGCCCATGATTTGGGGGGTACTTTAGAACATTTGAATCCCATGATTGCTGCTGTAATGTACATGAATGATCACTTTCCTTTGTTCACATGCAAATCAAATAAAGCAATCAAATACCCAGGAGCCAGTAATCAAACTTGAATTCATCCTTCCCATATCTTACTGTCCTTTCCTAATTGTCTATTTTTGGCTCTTTTGTCATAAATTAATTAACCATATACACGTGGATTTATTTTCTGAGCCTTCTACTCTATTCTATTGGTCTGTTTCAACACCATACTGTCTTAATGACTCTAGCTTTGCAATATAGTTTGAAATCAAGGAGCATGATGCCTCCAGCTGTGTTCTTTTTTCCTAAAGGTTGCTTTGCTATTTGGATATTTCTGGAGTTCCATACAGATTTTACAATTATGTGTTCTATTTTTGGGGAAAAACGTCATTGGAATCTCAATAGGGATTGCCTTGACTCATAGATTGTTTTGGGTAGTATGGAAATTTTAACAATGTTGAGTCTTCTAGTCCATGATCACAGATTATGTTTCCACTTATTTGTGTTTTCTTAGATTTCTTTCATTAATGTCTTATAGGTGTTAATATATACATCTTTCACCTTCTTGGTTAAATTTGTACCAAGTTATTTTATTCTTTTTGATGCTATTGTAAATTGATTTTTGAAATCTTTCTGATAATTGTTATTGTATAGAAATGCAACAGATTTTTGTGTATTGATTTTTTAAAATTTTATTAACATATAATGTACTATTTGCTTTAGCGGTACTGGTCTGTGAATCATCAGTTTCACACAGTTCACAGCACTGACCATAGCATGTACCCTCCCCAATGTCCATAATCCCACCACCCTATCCCTCCCCCCACCCTCCAGCAACTCTCAGTTTTTTTCATGAGATTAAGAGTCTCTTATGGTTTGTCTCCCTCCTTGGTCCCATCTTGTTTCATTTTCTCCCTCCCTTCCCCCATGACCCCTCACCCTGCCTCTCAAATTCCTCATATCAGAGAGATCCAGTGATAACTGTCTTTCTCTGATTGACTTATTTCGCTTAGCATAATACTCTCTAGTTCCATCCACAAAATTGCAAATGGCAAGATTTGGGGATATTTGATGGCTGATATATATATATATATATATATATATATGTATATATATATATCTCACACCTTCTTTATCCATTCATCTGTGGATGGACATCTAGGTTCTTCCCATAGTTTGGCTATTGTGGACATTGCTGCTATAAACATTTGGGGGCATGTGCCCCTTCGGATCACTACATTTTTAGGGTAAATACCCAGTAGTGTGATTGCTGGGTACTAGGGTAGCTCTATTTTCAACTTTTTGAGGAACCTCCATGCTGTTTTCCAGAGTGGTTGCACCAGCTTGCATTCCCACAAACAGTGTAGGAGGGTTCCCCTTTCTCCCCATCCTCCCCAACATCTGTCCTTTCCTGAGTTGTTAAATTTTAGTCATTCTGACCGGTGTGAGGTGGTATCTCACTGTGGTTTTGATTTGTATTTCTCTGATGCTGAGTGCTGTTGAGCACTTATTCATGTGTCTGTTGGCCAGTTGGATGTCTTCTTTGCAGAAATGTCTGTTCACGTCCTCTGCCCATTTCTTGATTGGATTATTTGTTCTTTGGGTGTTGAGTTTGATAAGTTCTTTATAGATTTTGGATACTAGCCCTTTATCTGATATGTCATTTGCAAATATCTTCTCCCATTCTGTCGGTTGTCTTTTGTTTTTTTTTCCTTTGTTGTGCAATAACTTTTGATCTTGATGAAGTCCCAATAATTCATTTTTGCCCATGCTTCCCTTGCCTTTGGTGCTGTTTCTAGGAAGAAGTTGCTGAGGCTGAGGCTGAGGTTGAAGAGATTGTTGCCTGTGTTCTCCTCAAGGATTTTGATGGATTCCTGTCTCACATTGAGGTCCTTATTCATTTTGAGTCTATTTTGTTTTCTGTTGTAAGGAAATGGTCCAGTTTCAATTTTCTGCATGTGGCTGTCCAATTTTCCCAACACCATTTGTTGAAGAGACTGTCTTTTTTCCATTGGACATTCTTTCCTGCTTTGTCAGAGATTATTTGACCATAGAGTTGGGGTCTCTTTCTGGGCTCTCTATTCTGTTCCATTGATCTATGTGTCTGTTTTTGTGCCAGGACCATACTGTCTTGATGATTACAGCTTTGTAATAGAGTTTGAAGTCTGGAATTATGATGACACCAACTTTGGCTTTATTTTTCAACATTCCTCTGGCTATTTGGGGTCTTTTCTGGTTCCATATAGATTTTAGGATTAATTGTTCCATTTCTTTGAAAAAAAATTATGGTATTTTGATAGGGATCGCATTAAATGTGTAGATTGCTTTAGGTAGCATGGACATTTTCACAATATTTGTTCTTTCAATCCATGAGCATGGAATGCTTTCTATTTCTTTGTGTCTTCCTCAATTTTTTTCATGAGTACATTACAGTTTTCTGAGTATAGATTCTTTGCCCCTTTGGTTAGGTTTATTCCTAGGTATCTTATGGTTTTGAGTACAATTCTAAATGAGATCAACTCCTTAATTTCTCTTTCTTCTGTCTTGCTGTTAGTGTATAGAAATGCAACTGATTTCTATGTATTGATTTTATATCCTGACACTTTACTGAATTCCTGTATGAGTTCTAGCAGTTTTGGCGTGGAGTCTTCTGGTTTTCCACATAAACTATCATATCATCTGCAAAGAGTGAGAGTTTGACTTCTTTGCCAATTTGGATGCCTTTAATTTCTTTTTGTTGTCTGATTGTTGAGACTAGGACTTCTAGTTACTATGTTGAATAGTAGTGGTGATAGTGGACATCCTTGCCATGTTCCTGACCTTAGGAGAAACGCTTTCAGTTTTTCCCCATTAAGAATGATATTCGCTGTGTGTTTTTCATAGATGGCTCTGATGATATTGAGGTATGTACCCTTTATGCCTACACTGTGAAGAGTTTTGATCAAGAAAGGATGCTGTACTTTGTCAAATGCTTTTTCAGCTTCTATTGAGAGTATCATATGGTTCTTGTTCTTTATTAATGTATTGTATCACATTGATTAATTTTCGGATGCTGAACCGACCTTGCAGCCCAGGAATAAATCACACTTGGTCGTGGTGAATAATCCTTTTAATACTGTTGGTTCCTATTGGCTAGTATTTTGGTAAGAATTTTTGGATTCATGTTCATCGAGGATATTGGTCTGTAATTCTCCTTTTTGATGGGGTCTTTGTCTGGTTTTGAGATCAAGGTAATGCTGGCCTCCTAAACCGAGTCTGGAAGTTTTCCTTCCATTTCTATTTTTTTGGAACAGTTTCAGGAGAATAGGTATTATTTTTTAAATGTTTGGCAGAATTCCCCTGGGAAGCCATCTGGCCCTGGGCTCTTGTTTGTTGGGAAACTTTTGATGAGTGCTTCAATCTCCTTATTGGTTATGGGTCTGTTCAGGTTTTCTATTTCTTCAGGGTTCAGTTGTGGTAGTTTATACGTCTCTAGGAATGCATCCAGTTCTTCCAGATTGTCAAATTTGCTGGTGTATAGTTGCTCATAATATGTTCTTATAATTGTTTGTATTTCTTTGGTGTTGGTTGTGATCTCTCGTCTTTCATTCATGATTTTATTTATTTGGGTCCTTTCTCTTTTCTTTTTGATACGTCTGGCCAGGGATTCATCAGTTTTATTAGTTTTTTCAGAGAACCAGCGCCTAGTTTTGTTGATTTGTTCTATTGGTTTTTTTTTTATTTCTATTTCATTGATTTCTGCTCTGATCTTTATGATTTCTCTTCTCCTACTGGGTTTAGGCTTTCTTCGCTGTTCTTTCTCCAGCTTCTTTAGGTGTAGGGTAGTGTACTTGAGACCTTTCTTGTTTCTTAAGAAAGGCTTGTATGACTATATACTTTCCTCTCAGGACTGCCTTTGCTGTGTCACACAGATTTTGAACAGTTGTGTTTTCATGATTTGTTTCCATGATTTTTAAAAATTCTTCTTTAATTTTCTGGTTGACCCATTCATTCATTAGTAGGATGTCCTTTAGCTTCCATGTTTGAGTTCTTTCCAACTCTCCTCTTGTGGTTGAGTTTTAGTTTCAAAGCACTGTGGTCTGAAAATATGCAGGGAATGATCCCAATCTTTTGGTACTGGTTGAGACCCGATTGGTGACCAAGGATGTGATCTATTCTGGAAAATGTTCCATGTGCACTAGAGAAGAATGTGTATTCTGTTGCTTTGGGATGGAATGTTCTGAATATATCTGTGATGTCCATCTGGTCCAGTGTGTCATTAAAGCCTTGATTTCCTTGTTGATCTTTTGCTTAGATGATCTGTCCATTTCAGTGTCGGGGGTGTTAAAGTCCCCTACTATTATTGTATTTTTGTTAACGTGTTTCTCTGATTTTGTTATTAATTGGTTTGCATAATTGGCTGCTCCCATGTTAGTAGCATAGATATTTAAAATTATTAGATCTTCTTGTTGGACAGACCCTTTGAGTATGATATAGTGTCCTTCCTCATCTCTTATTATAGTCTTTGGCTTAAAATCTAATTGATCTGATATAAGGATTGCCAGCCCAGCTTTCTTTTGATGTTCATTAGCATGGTTTCACCATGCTAAATTGTTTTCCACCCCCTCACTTTAAAACTGGAGGAGTCTTTGGGTCTAAAAAGAGATTCTTGCAGACAGCAAATTGATGGGTCTTTTTTTAATGCATTTTATTACCCTGGATTTTTTTGATTGGGACATTTAGCCCATTTACATTCAGGGTAACTATTGAAAGATATGAATTTAGTGCCATTGTATTGCCTGTAAGGTGACTGTTACTGTATATTGTTTCTGTTCCTTTCTGGTCTGTTACTTTTAGGCTCTCTCTTTCCTCAATATTTCCTGTTGGGCTTGGTGTTTGCAAATTCTTTTAGTTTTTATTTGTCCTAAGGTTTTTTATCTCTCCTTCTATTTTCAGTGATAGCCCTGGATATAGTATTCTTAGTTGCATATTTTTCTCATTTAGTGCTCTGAATATATCATGCCAGTTCTTTCTGACCTGCCAGGTCCCTGTGGATAAGTCTGCTGCCAGTCTAATATTTCTACTGTTGCAGTTTACAGACCTCTTGTCCTGAACTGCTTTCAGGATTTTATCTTTGTCACTGAGATTTGTACATTTCACTATTAGATGATGAAATGTGGACCTATTTTTAATGATTTTGTAGGGGGTTCTCTGTGCCTCCTGGATTTTGATGCTTGTTCCCTTTGCCAGATTAGGGAACTTCTCTGCTATAATTTGCTCCAATATACCTTCTGCCATTCTCTCTTTTTCTTCTTCTTCTGGGATCCCAATTATTCTAATATTGTTTCATCTTATGGTACAATATATCTCTCAAATTCTCCCCTCATGGTCCACTAGTTGTTTATCTTTCTTTTTCTCAGCTTCTTTATTCTCCATCATTTGATCTTCTATATCACTATTTCTCTCTTCTGCCTCATTTATCCTGGCAGTAAAAGCCTCCATTTTTTATCGCACCTCATTAATAGTTTTTTTTTTTTTTTTAATTTCAACTTGGTTAGATTTTAGTTCTTTTATTTCTCCAGAGAGGGATTTTATTTTTCCAGAAAGGGATTCTCTAGTATCTTCCATGCTTTTTTGGAGCCCAGCTAGCACCTTGATAATCGTCATTCTGAACTCTAGTTCTGACATCTTACTAATGTCCATATTGATTAGGTCCCTAGCCATTGGTACTGCCTCTTGTTCTCTCTTTTTTTTTTTTTTTTTTTTGAGGTGAGTTTTCCTGCCTTGTCATTTTATCCAGATAGGAATAGATGAATCAGAGAATAAAATACTAAAAGGGTAGCAACAACCCCAGGAAAATATACAGTAACCAAATTGGAAGAGACCCAAAACCAGGGGGAGAAGAGAGAAAGGGGGGAAATATATATATTTCCCCCCTTCCTCTCTCATATATATATACACACATACTGACATATACATATATACATATATACAATATATATACATGTATATTGTATATATATATATATATTAGACTGGTGAATAGACCAGGGCCACACACTTGATTTTGGGTGTATTTTGGTCTGTTAGAAGAAACTGCCTCCCAAAGTTTTAAAGAAAGAAAAGCTTATATATATACAAAAATAAGGGTAAGCATGATGAAGAGATGGAATATGACTGTAAAGATGAAAATTTTAAAAGATTCTAAAAAAGGAATGGATAAGATTAGAAGTTGGTTGAAAAAGAAAAGAAAAAGAAAGAGGAAAGTATGTGATCAGGCTAGAGACTAAAACAAAGCCATGTGCTAGATTTAGCATATATTTTGATCTGTTAGAAGAAACTCTATCCCAAAATTATAAAGAAAAACCTATATGTATGCAAAAAAAAAATAAGGTTAAATAACAATGAAGGGATAGAATATGACTATAACAATGAAAATTTTAAAAAAATTTTTAAAGGTATTGATAAGATAAATAGTTTAAAAAACATTAAAATGGGAAGAAGATAAATTGAACAAAATAGAATAAGAAAAATAAAATTTTAAAAATTTAACTTTGAAAGACAAAGAATCATGGGAAAAAAGCCATGAATTCTATGTGCTATATTCCCATAACTCTGAAGTTCCAAAGTTCTCCTTGATCAGTAAACTTGGTCTTGGCTGGATGTTCTTGCTGATCTTCTGGGGGTGGGGTCTGTTGCAGTGATTCTCAAATGTCTTTGCCTGAGGTGGAATTGCACCACCCTTACTGGGGTCCCGGCTAAATAATCTGCTCATGTTCACTCTCATAGCTTGTTTCCCCTGAACATTTTCCATACAGCTTTGGAATACAGGAATGAAGATGATGGTCTCCTAATCTCTCACCCGGAGGAGCCCAGAGCTCAGGACCCCACTCCTCAGTGCACCCTCAGAGAAGAGACCCTCCTGTCTCCCTGGTCCGCACTCTAACCTCACTCAGCCTGTGACCGAGCATTTCTATCTGGTGTGCAGCCCCATTTGGAGTCTCCAAACCTAGCAGATTCCTGCAGTGTGCTCCCACACCTCCTGGAGGAGGAAAGTGAGTCTCCCTGGATCTGCCAATTGTGGCATTCCTGCTCAAAGAGCAGTGGTCTGACTGTGCCATGGTTCATGGTTTAAGGTAACCCCATGGCAAGAGATTACTCCTCGGCTCTGTCTCTGTAGCCAGCTTTCCTGCTCTGATACCTGGGAGCTGTACCACCCTCAGACACCACTGGACTTTTTGTAATCCCACAGGTCCTGAGACCACACTGTCCCAGTGAGGGCTCCCCACCCACACACCCACCCCTCACTTCCGCCCTGTTTAACCTCTGGAGTGACATCTCTTAGTGGAGCAGACTTCTAAAAGTTCCAATTTTGTGCTCTCTTTCTCTACTGCTTGCACTTCCCCCGCAGTCTATCTTCCTGTATATCTCCTCGGATTCACTTCTCTGCATGTCCTAACTTACAGAAAGTGGTTGCTTTTAAAAGATGTTATTTATTTATTTATTTATTTGAGAGAGAGGAGAGAGAACAGTGCTCATCATGGGGCTCTATGCGGGTCTTGATCCCAGGACCCTGAAATCATGACCTGAACTGAAACCAAAAGTCAGATGCTTTATTTATGGAGCCACCCAGATACCCCTATTATGTATTTTTGAATTCAACTTTCTAATACATTGTTGAGAATTCTCACATCTATGTTCATTAGGGGTATTGGTTTATAATTTTCTTTTCTTGTGGCATCCTTATCTGATTTTGGTATCAGGATAATGCTAGCCTCATAAAATAAGTTTAGAAGATTTCCTTTCTCTTCTATTTTTTGGAAAAGTTTGAGAATTGGAATTAATTCTTCTTTGAATGTTTGGTAGAATTTGCCATTGAAACTTCCTGGTCTTGGACTTCTGTTTGTTGGGTGGTTTTTGATTACTGATTCTTCCTTACTAGTAATCAGTTCACTTTTATTTTCTAGTTCATCATGATTCAGTCTTGGTAGGTGGTATATTTCTAGGAGTTTATCCATTTCTTCAAAGTTGTCCAATTTGTTGGCATGCAATTATTCCAATAGTCTCTTCCGATTCTTTGTATTTCTGTGGTATCAGCAATAACATGTCCTCTTTCATTTCTGATTTTATGTATTTGAGTCCTCTTTTTTTCTTGGTGAGTCTAGTTAAAGTTTTGTCAATTTTGTTTACCTTTTCAAAGAATAAGCTCTTGGTGTTATTGATTTTTTTCTATTGTCTTTTCAGTCTTTCATTTATTTCTGCTCCAATCAATATCTCCTTCCTTCTACTAACATTGGGTTTCATTTGTTCTTCTTTTGATAGTTCCCTGAGATGTAAAGTTAGGTTGTTTACTTAAGATTTTTCTGGTTTCATGACAGAGGCATTTATGGCTATTAGCGTCTCTCTAATAACGTCTAGAAGCTTTTGCTGTATCTCACAAATTTTGGTATGTTACATTCCCATTTTCATTTGTCTCAAAGTAATTTTTTACTTCTCTTTTAATTTATTCTTTGACCCATTGGTTGTTCAATAACATTTATTTAATTCATGTATTTGTGAATTTTCCAGTTTTCTGCATGTAATTAATTTCTAGTTTAATATCCTTGTGGTCTTGGGTCACCTGGGTGGCTTAGTCAGTTAAATGTCTGACTCTTGATTTCATTCAAGTCATAATCTCAGGGTCATGGGATTGAGCCCCAGGTCAGGCTTCCCATTTGGTGGGGAGTCTGCTCGAGATTCTTTCTCTCTGTCCTTTTCCCTGCTGGTGGTCTCTCTCTGTCTCTCTGTCTCTCTGACTCTTAAATAAATAAATAAATCTTTTGAAAAAAATACTATTATGGTCAGAAAAGAGTCTTGATATGATTTCAATCTTATTAAATTTATTAAGACTTCTTTTATGACCTAATATATGATCTATTTTAGAAAAATGTTCCATGCACACTTGAAAAGAATCTGTGTTCCTTTGTTTTTAGATAGAATATTCTGTATATATCTTTTAAATCCATCTGGTCTAATATGTAACTTAAGGCCGTTTCCTTATTGATTTTTTATCTGGATGATCTATCCATTGATGTAAGTTGGGTATTAAAATCTTCTACTATTATTGTATTGCTATTTCTCTTTAGGTCGTTAATATTTGCTTTATATATTTAGGTGCTCCTTTGGTGGCTGCATAAATATTTACAAGTGTTATATCCTCTTGTGGGATTGGCCCCTTTAATGCTTATCTTTGTCACTTATTATAGTTTTTGTTTTAAAATCTATTTTGACTGATATGAATGCAACTACCCCAGTTTTCTTTTGGTTTCCATTTGTGTGGAATATCTTTTTCCATCCCTTCACTTTCAGTCTAAATCTTACATATAAAGTGAGTCAGCATATAGATGGGACAGCATGTAGATGGGTCTTGCTGTTGTTGTTGTATTTAATCCACTCAGTTACTCTATGTCTCTCGGTTGGAAAATTTAGTCCATTTACATTTAAAATAACTATTGATAGGTTATGTACTTATTGCCATTTTGTTAATTTTTTACTGGCTGTTTTTGTAGTTCTTCTCTGTTCCTTTTCTCTTCTCTTGTTCTCTTTGTGGTTTTATGACTTTCTTCAATCTTTTAAAAATAATACTCCTTCATGTTACTTTTCTGCTTTAAAACTACCCATTAAAATGCTGCCGAATTCTCCCAAGTCTAACTCCTTACCTGGACATTCAAGACTCTCCATAATCTGCCCCAGTTTTACTCTTAAAACTTACTTCCCAATAATCATCTATATGCACTCTTTATAAGGGAAGACTCTAAGCTGGTCATCATCCAAATTGTCAACTCATGGCTTTGTTCATATAACCTCCACACAAAGTATAGTTAAATTCCACTCAGCAAAGACATGCTGAGTCTTAATATACAACATCCATCTGTATCCACTCTGACCATGAAAATCCTACACAGTTTATCCCACTTGGTCAAAGAACTCCTCCTATCCCTCCTGCTTGCTGACATCCTGCTTGTTCTAATATCAGCAGTTTCTAGTTTGGGGGATTTAATGGGCCAGTACTTTATAATAATAAAGTCCACTATAGGCTTGTCAATTTTTTATTCTGCCAAAATAAAGACTT
The DNA here is from genome assembly GCF_902655055.1 of Lutra lutra. Classification (NCBI taxonomy): domain Eukaryota; kingdom Metazoa; phylum Chordata; class Mammalia; order Carnivora; family Mustelidae; genus Lutra; species Lutra lutra. The sequence goes on along the minus strand of NC_062281.1, from coordinate 116,955,522 downwards.
TTTTTTTTAAAGATTTTATTTATTTATTTGACAGAGAGAGATCACAACTAGACAGAGAGGCAAGCAGAGAGAGAGAGGAGGAAGCAGGCTCCCCGCTGAGCAGAGAGCCTGATGCGGGACTCGATCCCAGGACCCTGAGATCATGACCTGAGCCGAAGGCAGCGGCTTAACCCACTGAGCCACCCAGGCGCCCAAAAATAAAGACTTTTTAAAAAGACCACCATCACAATGATCTTATTAAAGAAAAGGCATTTTGCCACTCAAGAAGAACAAAAGGCACAATCCAGAATAATGGTCAGTTCTTTCAATGTAGCACCCTCAGCTCTAGGAAAATTCACTATATTGTTTTTCTTATAAGATTGTCTAAGGTAATGAAAACTACATAGGCTGGCATTTCGGAGTGATTCCGCAGCACCTGGTCTTACCACCTGTTTAATACTTCCAAGCTGCCTTTGGGCACATTTTGTATTGTTCACTCTTTGTTTAACTTCTTGTGCCTGCATGTCATTTCCTCAACTAGAAGGTAAGCTCTATAAGGAACCTGTGTAAGAACTGTCTCTTAAACTCCCCAGCAGGGCTGTGCACATGTAAAATGTTCAATAAATATTTGTTGAATGAATGAATCAGCCTAGATTAAACTGCCTAAGCCTGTGTAACCAATAAATCTCCTCTTAATGGAGTATGAGCACCCCATCCTAAGGCAATTTCTTTCAATATACTTCTTTACAAAGAGTTAACCGGTACAAATTGCTTTGCTTTTGAGTGAATTCTAAAAAAAAAAAAAAAAAAAAAAAAAATTTAACTCTGATATGAAAAGTAAACAGTTTCTTCCTCAAGGCAGTAGCAAGCCCCAGCAAAGAGAATGATGACAAACATAACCCGTTGTTTAATCGATCCCAGTTCTTTTGGGCTTTGTTGGTAGGCATGCACCCTGTGTGTGCTTCTGGCCTGACCTGACTTGATAGAATGGTTGGCTTTTGTTCTGTGGCACTTGCCCATGTGCTTAAAACATTCATAATACCCACGTTATTTCTTTGTCTACCTGGGTGATTTAAAAAAGAAAGAAGCTCAACATCTTCTTGGCCTAGTCTTGGTTTTAGATTCTAGAGCTGATGTAGAACAATGTAGAAAGGTATCTTTTGGACTTTAAACATTTTTTCTAGTCAGCATCCAGAGTTCATGTTCCAAAAATATAAATAAGAGAGCGTCACATCCATGCTGTGAAACATGTTCATTGCCTTTCAATTTAATTCCATGCAATTGTTATTGATTGAGTGCCTACCACATGCCAGGCCCTGTCCTAGATTTGGGGGATATTTCAATCAACAAAACAGATAAAAATTCCTGCCTTCCTGAAGCTAATGAAAGAGGATCGTGGGGAAATAAATAAGAAACAGAATATATATAAATACTGTATTATACTTTTAGAAAGTGATGTATGCAAAGGGAACTCATTGGAGGGAGGGTCTGTTACAACTTAGGTGAGGTGGTCAGGGTAGGCCTGATTGAGAGGGTGGCTGAACAAAGGCTTAAGGCAGCTGAAGGCTGTGGGCCACGAGGGCCTCTGGGAGAAGAAGTAAATGCTTTCCTCCAGCTTGACATTACAGGTACCTTGTCACTTTGTATCATGCACACTGGCCTTCCTTCACTGCTCTCCAGGGCATTCCCCTTACCCTCCTGCTGGGGCATCTCATTCCCACTTCAGGACTTTGCCCACGTTGTTCCAATAGCTTAGTATTTGCCCTTCCCATCCCTGGCCCCTGAACCAGCTCTTTGCTTTCAGGTTTCAATCCAAATACCTCCTCAGGTGGCTTTCTTTGTCCCCTGACTCATTATAGCTTAGGTCCCCTCCCACCATTACTCTTATAGCCCTCCCTTTAGATACTCAATAACTAAATAAGATTCTTGATAAACAAATACATGGTATCCAATAAATAGTTGTTTGAATGAATAAATAAATAGACAAATAGGGCTAAAAAGGGGTGAGCTCATTGAGAACAGGACTTCTGACTTGTTGGTTTATCCTCAGTGCCAGGCATATAGTTACATGTATTTGATATACTTTGTCTTCATAAATAAATGTCATTATCAAGGATAGATATAGGGATCAAGTTATGATTTGCTTAAATCGAAGCGTAACAAACAAACAAACAAACAAGATTTTAAAAGAAGTGTGAAGCAAGGACGCCTGGGTGGCTCAGTGGGTTAAAGCCTCTGCCTTTGGCTCAGGTCATGATCTCAGGGTCCTGGGGTCGAGCCCCACATTTGGCTCTCTGCTCAGCCAGGGAGCCTGCTTCCTCCTCTCTCTCTCTCTCTCTCTGCCTCCCTCTCTGCCTACTTGTGATCTCTATCTGTTAAATAAATAAATAAAATCTTAAAAAAAAAAAATAAGTGTGAAGCATTAAATTGTATTTGAGGAATGACTTCCTGTCCTGCTTCACTCTTTCAGCAGAGTACCCCTTCCCCCAGATGAAGTTGTCTTTGGTTTCAGCCCTTAGCTCAGATGGGCCCTTTCAGGACTATTCCCCACCAACTGAAGGGCCAGTTGGTACCTTCCTCCCTTCCTGTGAGTCCTGGTTTGCTCAGCAGGAGAGTTACACACAACAAAGAGTTTTTGCTTCTTCCTCCTCCAGTCTGAAGTCTACATGTCTTTCAGTTTCCACTGTGTCTCAGTCAAATTAACTATATATGGCTGTCATATCTCAAATTCTCAATTATCTGGATAATGAAAACATTTTTAAATTTTCCCCCATAATCTTTCATACTTTGGGAGGTAACTCTGGGTGGGGGTATTTTCTTATTGATGTTTGCTCAGGAAATGCCATAAGAATGATAAATGTATCCATGAAATCCCTGACTCATTTCAAAATGTACCTTGGGTGACTTATAAAAATCATGCAATAAAATTGAAACAAATGAGATAAATCAGAAGAAAAAGAAAAAGATAGTAAAATGAAGCAAGAAATAATCCCACTACAGAGAAATTCCAATCATGGGGATTCAAGCAGTTACTGTAAAGGGACCACAGATTTGGCTCTGAGCAACAAAGGAACCAGAGCAGTCATAAATATTTTATGATGTTTTGTAATACCAGGGGCTCAGGAGACTGGACACCCAAAGGAAGGGTCTCCCGTGCATCTTTGGAAGGGACACTGGTATCATGAATAATACGTAAAGCAAGTGATTTTCCAATAGTTGTTTCTGAAAGGTCCCCCAATAATGGGTCCATGATTAAAGGAGCGAGACTGATACAAAGCGAAGGTCAAGCAAAGCTTTATTTTGCACCAAGCATTGAGAATCAAACTGACTGGTCAGGGCCATCTCTTACAAAGAGGCTACCTCTCTCTGTCTTACAGACTAGCTTTTAAGGGCAAACACCATGTGGTTGGGCCTGGCCATGCACAGGTGGCCAATGAGATTGTAACACACAGAGAAAGCTGCACAGTCATGCTAGGTCACACACAAGTGACCAATTGAATCAATTGAATTACAATTTACCTTATAGTAGATATTTGAACTAGCCTATCACCTTGGTCAGAATTGGTGCCCAAAAAGCGCCCAAAGGGCAGGGCCCATACTCGTTGGTAGCTAGGGAGACAGTATGTGCCCCCACTGATTGGATACCTCCACCTGGCCTGACCCACCCTTGTATTTGGGCTTTGTTACCTTGGACTGGTTTCTGGGACTTGTTTTTTTAAGTCAGTCCCCTGGGGGCGTGGGGGACAGGGACAGTTTAAGTTTTACTGTATAAACAACAAAGTCATTCAAAGTCATTGTTTAACCAGATGGAATCGCTCTGGCTAGATAGGCCCTTACAGTTTCCTACAATGTTGCTTAAGGAGATTTAACTTAGGGCCTCATAGTAAAGTAAAGTCCTCAAGAACGCAGTTTTCTGAGGGAATGAAATGTTGTAGATGTTGTAGATCAAATACGAAGTTCTTTAATTATCTGACTTGATCCAGGGATAAAGTCTAATATATCTGAAAGAAATGACAGATTGCATCCTTCCATAGATGTTATTTTCTGCAACAAAGCTTTGATAAGAATCAAGCAGCAGAGAAGTCAAGGATAGATTGTGTGGCAGGGACCTAACGTGTCAAAACTCTGTATTTCTGATTTGATGCTAGTATACACCAAAGAACTTAGCATTCATGTGTGAATAACAAGGGTTCCTAACCAGGTCCAGTATCTGCATAGACTACCTCTATAAAGAGGCAGACCAAGATGTACCCATGGGCCAGGGCCAGTTTTTCTTCAGGAAACAGACTTCGTTTGCTCTAACACAACACATGGACAGCCAAAGCCCCATGGAGCATGACCACCGTGTGACATAAATAACAACCCTCCCACAAACATACATTCCACAGTTAAATATAAACTCAGTTTTCTGTTATCCTGTTTTGGTTTATTTATCCCATGCCTCCCCACCCATTAGTGCAGATAGTTGAGAACTGACTGTTAAAAACAAAATCAACCTGCAGAGAAAAAGTCATTTTGGATTCATGACTGGGGCCCTAGGCTGTGGGCTTCATGTTTGATTTGGCTGCTTCTCAATCCAATCCTGTATAGGAGATAGCCTCCCCCCACCACCCACCACCCCCGCATATAGCTTCCTCTACCAGCAGGATGATTTGTTTTTCAGAAAATATGTCCACTTGGTAAGCTGTCAAAATGAGTTGTACTCGAAGTATGCGTTATTCAGAGGGAGAGCATATTTTCAGCACTACTTGAAGTCTTCGTTCCTGACAACACATTAAGAATTCAACACAGTAATCTTATTGTTTTAGCTGTTGCTTTTACCATTACTCATGCAACATGACTGGAAAAAAAACTAATGATGATTTTTCCCTCCTGCCGTATTTTGTGTGTGTGTGTGTGTGAATTTTTTTAAACTTTTGGTTTGGGATGAATGCCCCTAACAATCCACCATCTGGTGTCCAAATATTTTTACAGACGTGAATCCAAATACCACAAAATCATTGCCACGGCTCAGGTTATGTGAGTCTTTTTCTGAGGCAGACTTTTTATTAAATGTGATTATTCTCGAACTCTGAGAATCTCAGCCAGGAATGTTAAGATTTAGCCTCAATGACCAATATAAAAATAGATGGAAGGGAGAACTTCCCTGGAGCTAATCTCGAGACCAAAAAATGAACTTTTATTTTTGTTATCGTACACAGCGGTATACAGCCTGAATCCAAGTGACAACGTCTGCTGCGGCATTCCTGCTCTAATCATCGGGAGCGGAGAAGATAAGGTGTGAGTAAGCTCTGTGGGAATCAAGTTTCAGCCCTGTCAGGTGTAATCAGAACCATGGTCTTAAAACAAAGGCCTTCACTCCACCTCCTCGGTCAGAGGACAGTTCACTTCCCCATCCCCCCCAGACACTAAAAGGGAAAAGAAGGATCAAGTCTGCGTGTGAGAGCAAAATAAAACCAAACCGAACAACAATCACATGTCTGAGTGCTAGCTATCTCCTCCCTCTTCCCACCCTGGGATTAATGCGTCTACATTAACATTGGATACCCCCCTTCTCTAATGTAATAATGGCAGCAGTTTTTAAAAATGAAGATTTCCTTCTTAGCCCTCTGTAAAGAAACTTGGTTTAGGGAATCTGTAAATTATGAAGGAATTCCTAGGATACCACCATGTCTTTTTTCAGAAAAGAAAAGAAAAGAAAAAAAAAAGCGTATGTTTGCTCAAGATGTCACCCAAATTTTTAGAGCACAGAGAAATTTGCTCTTGCCAGCGAACGTGCCACACAGAGAAAATTAGAATTTGTATGGCTAGACTCCCTCGCAAAGTTAAAAATGAGGACAAACCAAGCCTAAAGGATGACATATCCTCATGGCTTCCAGCTTTGCTAGTGAAAACAATCGGAATAGTCATGAAAATAATCCCAGAACTCAGCATGCCATAGTTAGTGATGGGTAGAACTGTCCTAGAAAGACTGGATTTTGATGCAGCTGCTTTGGAAAGAAAGGGAGAGTTACCATTCCCATTTCAGTGACAGGCAAACTAAGGTATGGTGGCAATTAAGTAGCTGTGCTAGGGTCCCTGCAGGTCAGTAGGGAGCTGGAGATAGGTCAGAAAGGGAGAGGAAGTGTAGACAGGGGTGATAAAGCTCTAACTAGAGGAAATTAAAGCCCTGTAGTGTGGGAAAAGAACAATTAGCCGAGACAGAGGAGCAGGAAGGAATACCGAATGAATTACAATCAGAGGAAACGAGCCAGCAACAAAGGAGAAGGGATGGGAGGTGGGATGCGGCAGGCTGGGAGCTTGAGAGGAGTCAGGAGAAATGATTTAGGAAGGCTGGCTCTCTTTGCCTCTGTCAGGGCCTTATTGTTTGGTTGCCGAGGCTCATAATTTAACCCCTTTAGACCTCGAATGTCACACTCTCAGGCAGCTATCTTTATTCCTGAAGCTCTTCGAGACTGTTATGTGAATGTTATGAATTCCAGATGAGAATGACTTCATGATTAGTTTAGAAAAACCTGTCCTTCACCCCTAAAAAGGGGCAGAAGTATATGCTTGCATCAGTAAGGAAAATCTTTCCATCAGAAACCCAAGAAACACTTAGAGCGTGGTAGTATTAGCAAGAATAGATGGTTTAAGACCAAGAAGAAAACATTTGTGAAAATATTTTGTGAAAATGAGATTTTTTTTTTTTTAGTGAAAACACACAGAAGGGTTTAAAAGTAATTTCTATGACTATCCAAATTACCTAAGGAGAAGAAATTATTTATAATTAGTGGGAGGTCATGGGAAAAAGTACAGATGCTTTATGACAATAAGAATGTGTTTCTCTTTTAAGTCAATGTGTTTAGCATACATGATGATTGGCACAAGTGAAAAAGATGTACCGTGAGCCCAAAACAAAATTATGTTTGACTCACTCCTAAAAATCAATTGGCAGGACGCTACAAGGAAGCACAATTTTAATCAGCTGAGAGGTTAATATCATGGGCGAAAGGCAAAGAGAAGGATGAGCTAACAGCTAGTCATTGAAGAGAAGTGAGAGTTGATTATAAAGTAGATGAGGATGCTAAATGGATTAGAAGAACCAGCTACTATTACAAAGGGTTGATTGAAGGGGCAAAGTGGATAATGAGGCAAAATAAGGATTCTTTAGAATCCTTTGTGTCCAGGAAATGAATTAACTGCTCAGAAAAACTACTAGATGAGGAAGAATCACGTAAGAGTGACCAAAAGTGACCAGGAGAAAAACAGAAGGCTCTTGATTTATAAAATCAGCATACCTAAAAAGAAGATTTTTTTTAAGGGGGATAGGAGGACACTGAAACAATAGAGGGTATAAAAGAGAACTGAGAAAATTTGAAGTAGACAGTGATGGAAGAATGGCTTTCAAAAAAGCCACACGATGAAAGATTCTTTAAATACCTTAGAAGTGACTGTGGGTGAGGGAGAACATTTGGGAACTTGAAGCGTTGAACTCGTTTTTATTTTAACTTATTTTAGTTTAGTGTTTTGATCTTATCTTCAGGAAGCCAATAAAATGTATGGACAGAAGAACGATGAATTAAGGACAATTGAGATTTTCCGTCCAATAAACTAAGCTGACTCAAGAAGAGGCAGCTCCTGAATTGGAAGGAAACTCTAAAAAGATGAATTTTGCCTCAATGCAGCGTTTCGAGAAGAATGATGAATTAAGGACAATTGAGAATTTCCGTCCAATAAACTAAGCTGACTCAAGAAGAGGCAGCTTCTGAACTGGAAGGAAACTCTAAAAAGATGAATTGTGCCTTAATGCAGCATTTCGAGGGCTCCTTGGAAAGACAGAGATACTCAGGGAACCAGAGTCAAGTAAATCTCATACCTTTCTGGAAACAGACCAGTGAAGAAGCAGAAAATTGCTAGCCTTTCCCTTTTAATTCAGAAGCAACTGAACAATTTAAAGGAAGATAAAGCCTGGGGATGAAATTATCAAATGCCTCGCTAGGTATCAGTTCAGAAAATAAGACAATCTAATTTCAGGAAAAGTTAGCTCTTGATCAAAATCCTTACAGAGGTTTGGGCTATTTACATCTATAGAGAAAGCTGGTAAATAAGCATTTGTTGAGGTCACCATCACATTCTGCAAAAGTTATGTGTTACATAACATCACAGAGTGGAGACTGGTTAGGACATACGAAGAGCAGATTAAACAAGTCCTAGAGGCTTTGAGACTGGATCACTCTCAAGGAGCCAACATCCGTGCAGACATGAAGGTTCCCGCAAGCTTGGCCATCCAGAGGTAGCAGCGCGTATGTGAGCAAGAGAACCTCAATCTCAAGATTCATCCACAAAGAGATACCATCACAGAGAAGGTGTACGTGAAGAAATCTTTGAAGAGAGGGGGTGGGGAAACAGTTTGTTTGGCAGACAGGGATGGGGGGATAAGGGTAGGTATTTTGATACAGGAGGAACCTCTGAGAAGGCCCAGAGCCCAGGGTGGGAAATCAGATTGAGGACTCCCAGGCAGGGCTTGGTGAGAACGTAGGTTTGGTAAGGCATGATGGGAAAGGTAAGGTATTCTAGAAAAACCACAGTTTAGGGCCTGGGCTCTAAGGGCATGGGCTCTGAGACAAACCAGGTTGGAAGTCTAGCTCCATCACTGTCCACATTTTTTTAAACCTCTCCATGCTTTTATTTTTTCCTCTTATAAATGGGATTTTAACAGAACCTAGCTTAAGGGTTGTTCTAAGAGTTAAGTGACAGAACATGTGGAAAATAAGGACTTCAAAATAGCTATGGGTGTGAATAAATTGTAGTCAGCATGAGGCTGAGAATACACATCTTCCCAGCTTCCTCAAGGTCATCTCTGGCTGACCTCTATGCCTTTTTCAAAACTTTTATGCTCTCCAAAGACCACAGCCCCACCTGTCTCTCTCTCTCTAAGACATTGTGGGAAGGCCCACTTCCCCCTCAATTTCTCTTTCTTCCACTCAGAACTAGTCCATTTCTTCTCTGCTGATCTCCCGCCTGTGGTAGAAGACCCAGTGCTCCCATTCCTTTCCAAAGCTAGCCTTTCCCTTGAACCAGTGATTCAGTGGTAGCCTTGAGGTTCTGGAAGGATGATGTTTCCTGCTCTCCTGACCACAGTAACTCCTCCACAGACTCCTTCCCCTCACGCTCAGCATTTCTCTGGCCTTTTGTCTTTTCTTCTAAAATTTGGTATCTGAACGCCTGACTTCTCTCCTTCCTGCAAGAACTAAACTCCTCTCTGCATTTTTGTCCCTTCACTGTTGAGAGGGGTGGTCTCAGGGTCACTGAAGATGAATCTAACCAGTTTTTTCTTCCTATTCTATCCTAGCTTCTTGCGATTCTGAGTTTACCTTCACTGACAGGTTGTTTCTCTCTGTTCTGATTGTTCCTTCTCAGTTTTCCCTTTTCTCATTCTGTTCCAAATGCAACCATGAGGATTCTAGACTCCACGTATCCCATCTTGTCTGCTGTCCTTCTTCTGGGCAGCCTTTTCAAACCTACGATTTAACCATTACTCTGGGTCATTCCTTCACCCCCTCCTATGGTTGGAATTTCCAGTTGCCTTTGAAAATCTCATGTCATTGCCTTTTCATTTCATTTATTTGTCCACTCAAAAAATATTTGAGTGCCACTGAAACCTTACCCACCTCTAAAATCATCTATTTCTCCATTCCTACTCCCATCTGCATTTTGTCCTGTCCTTTCTCTGCATAAATGACATCTTAATCACTCCACCTGAATGAGGATCTTAGAAGCTATGTTCAGCCTCCTCACTTAGACATCTGCTCAGCTACTAAGTTGGTATGAGGGTGTCCATGGGCTTTTTTTTTTTTTTTTTTACATATGCTTACTTTTCTCTCAAGAAACTAGAACCTAGCTTTATTTCTTAGGGGCAGAAGCTAATTTTATTTCTCTTTGCAATTTCTTTTTTTTTTTTTTAAATTTTATTAATTTATTTGAGAGAGTGAGGTGTCTGAGTATCTTAGTCATTAAGCGTCTGCCTTTGGCTCACATCATGATCCCCGGGTCCTGGGATTGAGTCCTGCATTGGGCTCCCTGCTCAGTGGGAGCCTGCTTCTCCCTCTCCCACTCCCCCTGCTTGTGTTCCCTCTCTTGCTGTGTCTCTGTCAAATAAATAAATAAAATCTTTAAAAAAATTTATTTGAGAAAAAAAGTGAGAAAGAGAGATCATGAGCTGGGGGGAAGGACAGAAGGAGAAGCAGACTCCCCGCTGAGCAGGGAACCTGACGTGGGACTCGATCCCAGGACCCTGGGATCATGACCTATGCCAAAGGCAGATGTTTAACCGACTGAGTCCCCCAGGCTCCCCCTCTTTGTAATTTCCCAAAATGACTTAGTAATATTTCTAGGACTGAGTAGAACTCCATAAATATTCTTGAATTATATTGAGTTGAGATCTCTCATGAAGTGATTGTTAAGGATCTTTGAAGACATATCTGTTAATTCTCTGGCAAAAAAAATGCAAATGTACTCAGTTGTCAATTAACACCTACAGTTAAGATTCTAAAACTCTGTAGAAGTAGTACAGAAAAATTATGTAATAAGCCTAAAAACGTTAATTGTAAAGAGGGAAATAGAATTCCTCAGAGAGAAGACGATCCTTTATTTCACAAAAGACCTTGTATGGGAAAGATGAAATCCCTAAGGATAAATTGCCTTGTATGAAAAAAGTATCAAAAAGTGAAGGCTGAAAGCCAGAGGGAAACGAAGAGAGGAAGAGAAAGAGGAGCCAAGGGAAGTGAGGTGAGGGGGTGATGTCAGGGACCACCACAAAGGGAGCCAGGAAATTGTTCAGAACGGCCTAGTGAGTTTTGAGCACAGTGGAATCCAGTATTTGTTTTCCAGTGTTGGCTGTGCTGTGCTGTAATTTCCCATAACTCCAATCACTCTCCCCTCTACCTCAAGAAAAGCCGACTATGTGGTGATCCAAGTCAGCAGTGGAGTGCCACTCAGATGCCACTCAGATTTCTTTCTAGGAGAAGCTGCTGCAAGGAATGAAGTGACACTCACCTCCCCCTGGTGCACCTTCAGGACCCGCCTTAGTGTCCACGCCAACGCCACCATCTGCCTGAGCTTCCCCAGCCATTAACTGAACTCAGTGAGAACTCTAACTGGGCCATTTCTGCCAGAGGCAGGACTCCTCCAGTGGGCTAGCTTTGCTCTGCATTTCCCATCTGCCTGCTCAAGACTTTCCCAGAGCTGTGCTGTGCTCTTTCATTTCTGTGAGGCTCTTTCATTTCTCTCTTCAGAGGTGCTGGATCTGGGGTTCCCCTGACCCACTCTTGTGTACATGCGCACTTTCTCTTTCTCTCTCTCAATCTCTCTCCCCTTTATCTTTCACAAGCATTTTCTGAAGAAATCTCTTGAATTCTCATTCTGTCCTGGTGACTGAATCTCAGAGGAAATGAACTGACACAGTGGGATGTTTTTCTCAGGAGTAGGGTGTGGGGGTGCCGGAATTGGAGCAGTTTCCATGGTGGGGTGACATGGTATGGAAAAGGGGCTCTGCATGCAGGAGGTAATGGCCCAGAGGGGGGATGGAGAATTAATGGAAGCAGGAAGCTGAGCCCAGAAGTGACTAGAAAAGGAATAATCTAGAGATTTGGAGAGAGAAGCTGGGTTTTCCATTTCATTTTAATCTTAAATGATAAGTTAAACTTGCAGCTGGAGAACTTTCCAGGATATCCAGGCATTTTGCTGTGTGTGAGCAGGTACAGAGCAAGACGCTTATAATGTGCTCTGAAGGGAGACCTGCAACCCAGGGGAGGTGGAGGCTGGTGAGAGAGTATTCCAGAGCTCTCACAGAGAATTTACCTGCAGCACCTACCACGGGGCTCAGCAAAGAGGAAGCTGGAGAGGCTAGCCGAATGAATGAAATCTGCTGCTCTAAGTGAGAGCAAATTTCCTGATCTAGATGAATTACATTAGATACTCAATGAACTTGTTAATGATGTCCCCAAACTACAGTTAGTGACCATTAAGAAATTCCAAAGAAGGAAACAGCTGTGAGCTAGGTATTGAACAATGACACTGTGGTATTTCAAATGAAACCAGGATGACCTGCTTTGTTTACTCACAGTAGGAACACAGTATTCTCAATTTTACATTACTTTTTTTTCATGACTTTTAATATAATTGCTTGATTCTGCAAGATGGTCCATATCTTTGTGCCTTATGGTCACATCTGGCTCACTTACTTCCCATTGTCCAAAAACTCTGAGACTCAGTCCAGGTGGGGAGGTGGTGATAGGCTAACTGCTTCCCATACACTTCATGAAACGATGTTTACCCAATTAAGGGGGTCCAATAAAGAGATTTTCTTTCCTGGGGTGCCCAGGTGGCTCAGTCAGTTGAGCATCTGACTTTGGTTCAGGTCATGATCTCAGAGTCCTGGGATTGAGCTCCGCATTGGGTTCCCTGCTCAGCGGGGGGTCTTCTCTCTCTCATAAATAAATAAAATCTTAAAAAAGAAAAAGAAAGACTTTTCCTGAACAAAGAAAGTCTGCTCCCTGTTCTGGTGTACATTTTAAACACCTCTAAGACACCTTATTACCTCAAACTGTCAGGTGATTCTACCAACGAATGACCAGTTATTTGAGGAGATGTTCAACCAGATTCTAGAATGTGTTGTAAAGGGCAGTTTTGAAAGCCTGTTGTATAATAAATAATTGAAGAACTACCAGAGTTTAACTGAGGGTATCTGGCCCTGCGTGGCCACTGGACACCTATGATTCGCTACATAAAAAGAGAGCTCCTACAAAAATTTACTATTAGAGGTCTTTGTTCTGAACAGCCTTTCTGAACCAATTCCTTCTACTGTTTCTCTTCGCCTCCTGGCCCCCTGAGCTAACAAATTTACTGTTTGGTGTCCTTCTCCTGTTCCCTGTTCTACTTTGGCCTTCATGTTGCTCCTCCCAGCAAAGACTCTGGTCCTCCTCTGTTCAGGGCTGCATTTGGCAATTTCAGGTAAACGCCCTCCTAGGAAAACCAGGAAACCCTTCGACTGGACTCTACTCCTGGGGGTGGAACACCTAGAAGGTTTGGTGGGAGAACCGGATACCAGGAAGGCGTGCGCTGACATGGTTTATCTTTCAAATATTTGGTAGAGGCCTTTTTTTTTTTTTTTTTTTAATTCTCTAAGGCCCCAAGAGATAGAGGAAGGAATAGTGGGACACGAAAGGGACATAATGTAGCTTAAAAGCAAAAGCAAAATGTATTTCACAGCAGTCAGAGCAGCCACACCTGATATTTCTTGTCCCCAAAAGGTGCTCAAGTAAAGGCTGTCTAGCCATCACGTGGAAAGGCTCGACCGCAAAAGGAGTCATGGCGTCAGATGGATCACGTTACTAGAGGTCTACAGCTTTCTTCAGGGCTGAGCTTCTCAGAGTCAAAAATTTCATGGTTCTTCAAGTTGAAAAGAAAAAAGTCAGATGCTTCCCTTGAAGGAATAATTTGGAGTGAGACTCATTGAAGGGTCCCTTGTATACGGCTACTGCCAAAAAGGAAGCTATAGGTGGAGATGAGAAGCAGGACAGTTTGAATCTTGGTTGGAGGACAGGACCTGGTAAACTGTGTTTTTCAGTTAACTGTGCTATTCTCAGAAGGACCCGGTAAGCTGTGTTTTTCTGTGTCAGTTGGATCAGCTTAGACCTGAAGAATGCCAGCAATTTTTATCTTCCCACATGGCCAATCTACAATAATTAGCTTTACTACTTTTTTCACAAGCTATTACTTTAATTATTTTAATTAGATTGTTCATGCACTCAAGTTGTTTACAAGCACTTTCCTTTTCATAGCACAACAATAAACAGAAGAAGGGAAACTACCAGCTTGGAGGAAGCCAAGTTTTTATCAGGTAGGCCGTGGCCGAGAGCATGGAGTTGCTTCTCCTACTCTAAACTGGGGACCACCCAGCAGGCAGACCTCCTTAGAGGACGTGAGTCCGTTCCATTGGTCGGACTAGGTCATGTGGGTATCCTCTGTGGTCTCCGCCCCTTCAGTCAAAGCAACACAGAGCAAATAACCCGTTTTCTGAGTGTTCCTCCGACAACCACCACCACAGAGTACATACTACAGACTATGGATGGCTAATAGTAGGCTTTTATTAAAATTCCACAGACTTGGCCTCTCTCAGTTATTTGGTTTGAGTTCTGGTTCCACCCCTTACCGGTGTGTGACCTTGAGAGAGTAACTTCTCAAATTCTCGATTTACCTCTCTGTCAAAGGAAGGCAAAAGCACCAAACCGGTTGAATTCTTTTGACTGCTAAATGAGTTTGCTTTGGGCGGGTGCTCACACCGCGTCAGCATAGAGCAGTCATTGGCCCTCATCTCTTCCCTCTTGCCTTCTTCTTTCCTTTCTCTTCTACTCTTCCCATCTCAGCCTGACAAAATTGGGACTTGGGGCTCCAGACTTCAGGGCTCTTTCTTACTTCATTACTGTTCTTAAGCCTGTACTTCACGTAAATATGAAAGAGAGAAAGTGAAATAACGATTTCCAAGGAATTACCACAATTTGAATAGTCCTATTGGGACATCTGAAAGACCTCAAGTTCCTTTTCTCTGGGGTCGTTACCTCCTGCACTCAAAAGTTTTGCGCAGGTGCTCTTTGGAACGTGTGTCCGGCAGCAGCCGGGTCTTCGCACCTCCTGGAATAGACCAGCGGCGGTGGGGGTGGGAAGGGGGTGTGCAATGCGGGTGCAAGAAGCTCCTCAGGCTCCACCCACAGCCTCAGAGTATTGGCCCTCCCGGGGGAGGAGAGAGGCACTGAGGCAGAAGACCCGGCATGCCATTAATTTTTGTGATCTAAAATCCTACTTTGAGCTTTTCTTTAGCAAAACCCAGCACTCCAGAAAGCCCTGTTGCTGTGCTCCCAGAGCTGTCTTTCCTTTGCCGATCTGTAAACTTGGAAGAGAAACCAGGAGTCACCAAGGCAGCTCCGCCTTCACCATAATCTGTCAAAGTAAGGAACTGGGACTCTTTACAGCAGATCCCAGGAACCCCATATTTTCCCCTATGCAATGAGGCTGCTAAATCCCCATCAGTGAAGCGTAACTTTAAAAAAATAAAAATAAATAAACTGTCTTTAAATCTTTAATAGATTAACAGAAACACAATTTTTTCTCCAGGAGTTCTTCCATGGCTAGGATTTAGAACTGAGAAAGAAAAGACTTGGCGTATGTTGAATTGAGATGTTGTACTTGACCCCATGTGTTGTATTTTTGTTCCAATTAGATGTAATTGTGTACTATTTTTGGTTTAATTTAAACAACCAAAAGAGGAACTGACCACTCAGGTTTTCAAAAGGAATCTTTGGGCACCATCTTGTGACTATTTATGGTACAATAAAACCAAAAGCAGCTCTCTGAAGTTTTTAAAAGCGTACTTCTGGAACTCTCTAGTGGCGTATCATGGAACTGAGAAAAACAACAAGTAATGAATAATGCTTCTCCTTCCAGATATTGTGAAGACTTTGGCTCCTTCTGCTGTTATAACTTAGTGATTTGCTGAAGAATCAGTGCAGTCACACTCATTAATCTCTGTGTAAATTTCAAACACATACAAGAAATAACAATAAAGTTTCATTTTAATCTCAAAGATGGAAAAAAGGGGAATCTCTCCAACATTTTAACATTTGTTAAGAACCCCCAAATTTTAAAGCTGGTCAGTCAGGGGTGCCTGGGTGGCTTAGTGGGTTAAGTGGCTGCCTGGGGTTCTGGGATTGAGTCCCACATAGGGCTCCGTGCTCAGCAGAGAGTCTTCTTCTCCTTCTCCCTCTTCCCACCGTTCTTGCTCTCCCTCTCTCAAATAAATAAACAAAATCTTAAAAATAAAAGCTGATCAAAGAAAATATAAACTGTCCTCATGCCATAGTAATGCGACACCATATAAATGGAAATGCCCACCATCTTGGTAAGTGTATTATACTTTCTAATCTCTTTATGTGTGCTAGTAGTTAATTCTCACAACAGCTCTAAGAGCTCTAAGCTCATCCCCCACTAAGAAAACTGAAGCACAGAAAGGCAACCAACTCTGAGGCCAATGACTGGTGAGTGCCAGAGCTGGG
Organism: Lutra lutra; assembly: GCF_902655055.1. Lineage (NCBI taxonomy): Eukaryota > Metazoa > Chordata > Mammalia > Carnivora > Mustelidae > Lutra > Lutra lutra. The sequence continues at coordinate 116,939,452 of NC_062281.1, read as the reverse complement.
ACACCGTCAGACCATTCCCTCAGAATCCACGTCCCTCACCCCTACCTCACTCACCCCTACCTCATGCTGTCTCTACCTCATGCTGTCACTAACATCTCATGCTGATGTTAGTGACTCTGGGCATGATGTTAGTGACTTTTGTTGTTCTGTGTTAGCCTTCACTGTTATGATAGCCCTTGAGCAATGTCATCTGAGTGCTTGTTAAATGGTGGTGGTAATGTTAGTCCTGAGACAAGTGTCTGAAAATCCTCCATTGATGTGGACTTAAAATGTGCTAAAAGTTAAAGCACAATGTACGATGTCAATAAAGTCTCATTTTTAAAAAATAAAGTCTCATTTTAACCTCAAAAATGGAAATAAAGGAACTCCCTCTATACTTCCCACATTTGTTAGGAACCACAATATTTTAAAGCTGGCTAGCCAGTTAAGTGCCGTAACGTCTGTGCTGTTGATATAGGAGAGACTTCTCGGGGTTCCCCAGGGTTGGCACTGTGGGCATTTGGGGCCTGATAATTCTTTGTTGTTGAGGGCTCTCCTGTGCAATATAGGATATTTTGCAGCATCCCTGATCTCTACCCAGTAGATACCAGTTTTGTTGATAGTCCATGGAAGGAAAGCAAGAGCTCTGGCTGGTGATGGTTTCTCATTGGCCAAGTTGTGGCATTTTCTTATGGACTGAGCTTGCTGCCAGCCAAGAAGAAACTCTTCCTTCCTCCTGCTGGAGGAATAAAGTAGGCTTTTTTCTTGTTGGGAATGTAAGTGAATCTCTTCTTCTTGGGGTCTGCAGTTGACGATGAGTGATGGGGCATGAGAACTCCCTGTGGCCTTTGGTCTGTTTAGGTTTCCTTTATTCATTAGTTTTATTTAAGATGATTTCTCTGTTTTTATATATAAAAACATTATATATAGAAGGTTTTTATATCCTCACCTGAGGCCCCACCCTAGAAAATGTGGTCTTGACCTTGACAAATCCATTGCAACTCACTTCTCCACTTTGGGAATGAAATGTCTATATCCTAATCCACTTGCGCCTCAAATGTCATCTTCTTTTCCTTAAAAGTTTACTTTTCTCTGTAAGTACTTGGAAAGGTTTTGTCTGTATTCCACCTGAGTTATCTACCGGGAGCTGTTCTTCAGTGTCTCACGCTTCTTTCTCTGCTCATGGCTGCTCCCTGCCTGGAATTCCTTGGTGTGGACCCCACCAGAAGGGCTCTTCCATCTGCACCAGTGGAGGAGTGAGTGTGGGCAGGCCACACTTTGTTTATTATACACTCCCTTTATTTTTCAGGAATACAGATTTACAAATGCTATAACCTCTGGTTGGATTGACCCCTTTATCATTATATACTGCCTATCTTTGTTACTTATTACAGTCTTTGTTTTAAGGTCTATTTTGTGTTGGGACACCTGGTGACTCAGTTGGTTAAGCATCCAACTCTTGATATTGGCCCTGGTTATGATCTCAGGGCTGTGAGATGGAGCCAGTGTCAGACCCCGCACTGGGTGTGGAGCCTGCTTAAGATTCTCTCTCTTGGGGCGCCTGGGTGGCTCAGTGGGTTAAGCCTCTACCTTTGGCTCAGGTCATGATCTCAGGGTCCTGGAATCGAGCCCCGCATCAGGCTCCCTGCTCAGTGGGGAGCCTGTTTCCCCCTCTCTCTCTGCCTGCCTCTCTGCCTACTTGTGATCTCTGTCTGTCAAATAAATAAATAAAATCTTTAAAACAAAACAAAACAAAAAACTAATGATGTATTGTATGGTGACTAAAATAATACAATAAAAAAAAGATCCAGCTGTTGCCATTCTTCCAAAAAAAGAAAAAAAATTAAAAATTCCCACCCATCCAGGATGAATATTTAGTACTAGTTGTTATAGTGGGGCAGACCTGAAGCTGCCTGCCAGATTGGTGAGGGTCTCCCTGTACAGATATGAGTTAGCAACTCTCCAAGTACTGTTTCGCACAGCTGACTTTGAACGTACTTCCTGGTACTTAACCTGTACTTCAGTTTCTCCTGATAAATGGCAAAGGCATGGAGAACCATTTAATACCTCATTGGTCATAAAATTTGGTCAACATGCTTACTAGCAATTCCCAGGGACTTCCCTCATTAGCCTATGAGATGCTCATTATCTTTCCTCTTTAAATAATTAATTAATTAATTTCTGAACAAGGAGTGGGTGGGGTGCAGAAGGAGAGGGAGAGGGAGAACCTTTTTTTTTTTTTAAAGATGTTATTTATTTATTTGACATCATTAGGTTTTGATGCAGTGTTCCAAGATTCATTATGTATAACACCCAGTGCTCCATGCAATCCATGCCCTCCTTAATACCCACCACCAGACTCACCCATCTCCCCCACACTCTCCCCTCTAAACCCTCAGTTTCTTTCTCAGAGTCTACAGTTTTTCATGGTTCATCTCCCCCTCCAATTTGCCCCAATTCACTTTTCCTTTCCTTCTCTTAATGTTCTCTATGTTATTCCTTATATTCCACAAGTAAGTGAAACCATAGGCTAATTGACTTTCCCTGCTTGACTTTTCACTCAGCATAATCTCCTCCAGTCCCATTCATGTTGATGACATTGGCCATACCAACTTCTTTCAAGACATCTCTCCAAAAGCAAAGGAAACAAAAGCTAAAATGAACTTTTGGGACTTCAGCAAGATAAAAAACTTCTGCATAGCAAAGGAAATAGTCAACAAAACAAAGAGGCAACCCACGGAATGGGAGAAGATATGATACCCTTCAACAGAAGAATGGATAAAGAAGTTGTGGTCCATATATACAACAGAATATTACTCAGCCATCAGAAAGGATAACAGCTGGATTATTTTAAGACTTAGTCACCCTATGGTCCATCATCCCACCCTTGGATCCATTCAGACAAGAACAAAATATCTCAGGAGTTTTTGCAGTCATAACTATCATGGCTTTTTGGGAGATTTCCCTGAGATGAACTTCCATGGGAAACCATAGATGAAGCTTAACCAATATTTGAACACTTACTGCCTGGGATTGGATTGACAATGCTAATGCAGGTGATCCATTGGAGAATGAGGAACTGACCCAAAGAATTCTACTTAAATTCTTATGGTCAGTTCTCAGCCCTGGAAAACTTACACTGGAACTAGATGAAGTTCTAAGAGATATTATTTTGATATGGACTAGCAAATGCCCCAGATTGAAGTAGACTCCTTAAAAAAAAAGAGTTGTTGCTGTGTGAACCAAGCCCAAGTCAGCCAAAAGGTGAAAAGCCAGTAAAACCAGCCAGAAAATAAGGTGGTGTAGCTACTGAGTCTAGGGGTTCGAAGGCTGAAATAGATGGTATCAGCCATGAGGATCTTCACTCAAGGTAAATTGTTGAACCAGCCAAGAAAACATTGCAAGCTCATTTGGTTGAGCCATGAGCAGACACCACACTGTTTGAAAGTAAAAATAACTATAAAGCCTTATTGGCCTGGAGAGGCTCTTTCCTTCTTTGCCCCCTTGAGCCCTTCCTCCACCCTCTCTTCTTGCTTCAGCTGCTGATAGTACAGATACTGTATGGACCTTCCATGCTCCTTAGATAACTAGCATTGACTCAAAATCCACAGATCCACAGATATCTAGCATTGATTCAAAAAATTTCTGACTCTGCTTCCTTCACCTTCTGCTAGTCCACACACATGAGGAAGGCAGTTTGGCCACTGAATGCAGCTGTCCTTAGAAAGGGATCACTTCCTCATAGCTGCTTTCTAGGTAATGATGAGGACACAAGCAATGGGAGGTGATACAGGCTTATTTTGAAAATCTGAGATTTCTCCCTGACCATTCTTGGGCATGATATGTCTTTCTTTTCCCTAACAGCAACCCCAGGACAAACATGGTTAGCACACCCTCTAGATGGCAGCCCAATCAAAATGGGGCTGGGGAGATTCAGACTTAATTCTGGTTCAGTCACCTGATTCTCTGGTTGGATCAGTATGGTCCCAGATCATAAAGATAGTTGTCACTTGGTTGAGTAATCATCACCAAATTCCCCTATGTTGCCTACACAGGCCAAAGTGGGAGCTATAATGGGTCTGTATAAGTTTTATTAAAATGTCCAAATTATCCTTGAATCTTTTTTTAAAGATAGGCCCCAGGCCCGGTGTGGAACCCAACACAGGGCTTGAACTCACCACCCTGAGATCAGATCAAGAGTCTGACAACTGACTGAGTTACCCAGATGCCCCACTCTTGCACCTTTTTTTTTTTTTTTTAAATAAAAGGTCTGGGTGTGATTAGGGGATATTGAAGAAAAGGTGAAGTTATCAACACTGAAAGTGGATATTGTGATTTTTAGGCAATTTTTAGGTATTTGACATCAATCCATCTTATTTACAAATGGGTTAAAGTTTTCCATCAAGTAAACTTAGGATAATCCTATTCCTCTCTACCCATAAAATAAGAACTAAGGAAGGACTAAGGTGATGTTTGGTGTCCTTCACAGCTTCCTCCCCACCTGCAAGCTTGCCCATGCTCTTTAAACAGCCCTCCCGCAGGGGTCAAATAAGCTCAATGGATTCCTCCAGGCTCTGCTTCCTGCTCTCTCTTGTGACATCCTATCTTACCCCTGCAGCCTGTTTTTTCTCTTTGTCCACCTTAGTTGTAGTGGCCATTGTTGGTTGGTATCTGGTATCCATTCTCATCCATTTCTCCTACCTCCAGTATGAGTCCCTGTTGGGGACTCATGTGGGAAACCAACACCATTCAGACATTCACTTATTTCAAAGCAGTCAGAGGATGCTAACCGCATCCCCATCTTCAGAGGTGGCACTGATTGATCTACGAGCAACCCATTCTTTCTTTTTGCCAATAGATCAATTCCAGCCAATGAGATGCTAGAGGAAATGTGAGGAGGAACTTCTCAGAAAAGTTAGCTTTCTCTCATAAAAGAAGGCCACAGAATGAAACACATCCTATTTCTAGTTGTGATGTTTGGAGTTTCTGTAGCGATTTGATCCCAGCCTGAAAATGAAGCCACCATTCAAGATGGCAGAACAGAGAGAGGATGATAATGTTGTAGTGCTCAGTCAACTGCGAAGCCCACCCGCCCTCTGGGAGATAATATATTTCCTATATATATAAGTCTGCTTGAGTATTCGATTCTGTTCCTTGTTACCATACACTGAGTTAAGTAACTACATGAATTCTTCTAAGTACCTTAAATGAATTCATGTAGTTAAGGCTTGTAACAAACCTATGGGTTTATTATCTCCTTCCTTTGGAAGATAAGGAAACTAAGATACAGAGAGCTTAACTGCCCTGCCCAGGTGACACAGCTACTTAAGTGACACAGCTAGGATTTGAAACCAGATCAGGCTCAGAATCCACAGACAACCACTACTCTATCACCTCTCACTATTTCCTTACTCGTAGCCTAAAGCCTTTCAACCTATATTAACTATACCTTGCTTTTAAGATTGCTGATACTGACTACACCTTACTTTTTTTTAAGACTTTTAAGACACCTTGCTTGTTAAGACAACCAATACTAACTACACCTTCATTTTTAAGACTCAACTGACACTTGGGCTTTGGACCTCCAAGCCCTTCGGCCTCCAAGCCCACAGCAGCAAGCTAGCTTCACCTTCCCATGTCCACCTGCAGGGCCCACTGCTTGCCCTGAAGAGGAGATTGAACATTAACATCTAACTTCATTTCCTATTTGAACACCTAGGAAGGCAGCCAAAAGTTAACATGTGAGCTCTGATTTAACATTCTGTTTATTTTAAGCACCTTGATGTGAACAACTGGATCAAAGGCCATCTACTGTATGGACCAAATAATGCTTTTTAGGAGAGACCCTTTGCTCTTATGATCTGGCTGGCAATAACTGGGAGATCTTATATTTGCCCTGTCCCCATTGAGGAAATAGATAAGCAGCACCTCAAGCCTGTCTCAGGGGTACACACACACACACACACATACACACACACAACACAGTTACTCCCCATATATGACATACGGCAGGTGGGGATATAATTACCAGACAACAATTACCCCTGTTCGCCAGCTCTTTGTCCTGGGAAGTTCCTTCCCCCCTCCCCATTGACAGTTCTTGGCTGTGATCAAGGGGAAATATGGATTGTACTGGATAGTTCTGCAGCCCATTACCCTTGCCAACCCCACCTCTTTCCACCAATACTATTGATAACCTATCAGAAAAATTACCAGATTTATTTTTAAAAATCATCAAAGAAACTAGGGCAGAGGTAAAAGACATTGTAAGTCTGGGGCGTGGCTCTGTTTGGTTAAGTCAGGAGGGCACTACTGCTTAGCCTTTTTACAGTAGAAATATCAAGTAACTCACTTTCAAGTTTTTCTGAATCACAAAGTGTGTAAACTTGAACAAAATGGACATACAAAGACGCCACATTTGAGGGGTCATAAAATGTTATAGGATCTCCTTAGATCTAAACTTGGAAGACTCGGTTTTTTTCTCCTAAAAGTTTTTGTATTATAAACATCTGAAACCTCCTTTAAAAAAGATCTTAAATGAAGCAGATGGTTCAAACTGATCTGAGTTTAGAGCTCAAAAAACTAGAAGGTCTCTTTTGTAACTCACACTGGGCTTTGAAGATAAAGGTCAGAGCCTTGAGAAGTCCCCTGTTCACATGGATAGTTAAAGAGGAGAATGCTCAGAGAGGGTTGGGATTTTTCTTTGTATGCACCATGGAAGAAATTATTTATTTCACATTTAAATCAAGTCTCAACCGGTATCAAAAGATTGGGATCATTCCCTGCATATTTTCAGACCACAATGCTCTAAAGCTAGAACTCAATAACAAGAGGAAATTTGGAAAGAACCCAAATACATGGAGACTAAACAGCATCCTTCTAAAGAATGAATGGGTCAACCAGGAAATTAAAGAAGAATTGAAAAAATTTATGGAAACAAATGATAATGAAAACACAACGGTTCAGAATCTGTGGGACACAACAAAGGCAGTCCTGAGAGGAAAATATATAGCAGTACAAGCCTTTCTCAAGAAACAAGAAAGGTCTCAGGTACACAACCTAACCCTACACCTAAAGGAGCTGGAGAAAGAACAAGAAAGAAACCCTAAACCCAGCAGGAGAAGAGAAATCATAAAGATTAGAGCAGAAATCAATGAAATAGAAACCAAAAAAACAATAGAACAAATCAACGAAACTAGGAGCTGGTTCTTTGAAAGAATTAATAAGATTGATAAACCCCTGGCCAGACTTATCAAAAAGAAAAGAGACAGGACCCAAATAAATAAAATCATGAATGAAAGAGGAGAGATCACAACGAACACCAAAGAAATACAGACAATTATAAGAACATACTATGAGCAACTCTACGCCAACAAATTTGACAATCTGGAAGAAATGGATACATTCCTAGAGACATATAAACTACCACAACTGAACCAGGAAGAAATAGAAAGCCTGAACAGACCCATAACCAGTAAGGTGATTGAAACAGTCATCAAAAATCTCCAAACAAACAAAAGCCCAGGGCCACACGGCTTCCCGGGGGAATTCTACCAGACATTTAAAGAAGAACTAATTCCTATTCTCCTGAAACTGTTCCAAAAAATAGAAATAGAAGGAAAACTTCCAAACTCATTTTATGAGGCCAGCATCACCTTGATCCTAAAACCAGACAAGGATCCCAACAAAAAAGAGAACTACAGACCAATATCCTTGATGAACACAGATGCAAAAATTCTTGCCAAAATACTAGCCAATAGGATTCAACAGTACATTAAAAGGATTATTCACCACGACCAAGTGGGATTTATTCCAGGGCTGCAAGGTTGGTTCAACATCCGCAAATCAATCAATGTGATACAACACATTAATAAAAGAAAGAACAAGAACCATATGATACTCTCCATAGATGCTGAAAAAGCATTTGACAAAGTACAGCATCCCTTCCTGATCAAAACTCTTCAAAGTGTAGGGATAGACGGCACATACCTCAATATTATCAAAGCCATCTATGAAAAACCCACTGCAAATATCATTCTCAATGGAGAAAAACTGAAAGCTTTTCCGCTAAGGTCAGGAACACGGCAGGGATGTCCGTTATCACCACTGCTATTCAACATAGTACTAGAAGTCCTAGCCTCAGCAATCAGACAACAAAAGGAAATTAAAGGCATCCAAATCGGCAAGAAGAAGTCAAACTATCACTCTTTGCAGATGATATGATACTATATGTGGAAAACCCAAAAGACTCCACTCCAAAACTGCTAGAACTTGTACAGGAATTCAGTAAAGTGTCAGGATATAAAATCAATGCACAGAAATCAGTTGCATTTCTCTACACCAACAACAAGACAGAAGAAAGAGAAATTAAGGAGTCCATCCCATTTACAATTGCACCCAAAACTATAAGATACCTAGGAATAAACCTAACCAAAGAGACTAAGAATCTATACTCAGAAAACTATAAAGTACTCATGAAAGAAATTGAGGAAGACACAAAGAAATGGAAAAATGTTCCATGCTCCTGGATTGGAAGAATAAATACTGTGAAAATGTCTATGCTACCTAAAGCAATCTACACATTTAATGCAATTCCTATCAAAGTACCATCCATTTTTTTCAAAGAAATGGAACAAATAATCCTAAACTTTATATGGAACCAGAAAAGACCTCGAATAGCCAAAGGAATATTGAAAAAGAAAGCCAAAGTTGGTGGCATCACAATTCCGAACTTCAAGCTCTATTACAAAGCTGTCATCATCAAGACTGCATGGTACTGGCACAAAAACAGACACATAGATCAATGGAACAGAATAGAGAGCCCAGAAATAGACCCTCAACTCTATGGTCAACTCATCTTCGACAAAGCAGGAAAGAATGTCCAATGGACAAAAGACAGCCTCTTCAATAAATGGTGTTGGGAAAATTGGACAGCCACATGCAGAAAAATGAAATTGGATCATTTCCTTACACCACACACGAAAATAGACTCAAAATGGATGAAGGATCTCAATGTGAGAAAGGAATCCATCCAAATCCTTGAGGAGAACACAGGCAGCAACCTCTTCGACCTCAGCCGCAGCAACATCTTCCTAGGAACATCACCAAAAGCAAGGGAAGCAAGGGCAAAAATGAACTATTGGGATTTTATCAAGATCAAAAGCTTTTGCACAGCAAAGGAAACAGTTAACAAAACCAAAAGACAACTGACAGAATGGGAGAAGATATTTGCAAATGACATATCAGATAAAGGGCTAGTGTCCAAAATCTATAAAGAACTTAGCAAACTCAACACCCAAAGAACATATAATCCAATCAAGAAATGGGCAGAGGACATGAACAGACATTTCTGCAAAGAAGACATCCAGATGGCCAACAGACACATGAAAAAGTGCTCCACATCACTCGGCATCAGGGAAATACAAATCAAAACCACAATGAGACATCACCTCACACCAGTCAGAATGGCTAAAATTAACAAGTCAGGAAATGACAGATGCTGGCGAGGATGCAGAGAAAGGGGAACCCTCCTACACTGTTGGTGGGAATGCAAGCTGGTGCAACCACTCTGGAAAACAGCATGGAGGTTCCTCAAAATGTTGAAAATAGAACTACCCTATGACCCTGCAATTGCACTGCTGGATATTTACCCTAAAGATACAAACGTAGTGATCCGAAGGGGCACGTGCACCCGAATGTTTATAGCAGCAATGTCTACAATAGCCAAACTATGGAAAGAACCTAGATGTCCATCTACAGACGAATGGATAAAGAAGAGGTGGTATATATACACAATGGAATACTATGCAGCCATCAAAAGAAGTGAAATCTTGCCATTTGCGACGACGTGGATGGAACTAGAGGGTATCATGCTTAGCGAAATAAGTCAATCGGAGAAAGATAACTATCATATGATCTCCCTGATATGAGGGAGAGGAGATGCAACATGGGGGGTTAAGGGGGTAGGAGAAGAGTAAATGAAACAAGATGGGATTGGGAGGGAGACAAACCATAAGTGACTCTTAATCTCACAAAACAAACTGAGGGTTGATGGGGGGAGGGGGTTGGGAGAGGGGGGTGGGGTTATGGATATTGGGGAGGGTATGTGCTATGGTGAGTGCTGTGAAGTGTGTAAACCTGGCGATTCGCAGACCCGTACCCCTGGGGATAAAAATATATATTTATAAAAAATAAAAAAAATTATTAAAAAAAAAAGAAAAAAAATAAAGTATTCTGACAGCGAGAAAAAAAAATAGAAGTCTCCAAATTCTCCACTGCTATTTATTATAATGATTATCTTTAAATGGAGTCAGTCCCAAGGTTCTTAATAATGGCTCCTAGAAATGAGTTTTTAAATGTGAACTGATTTACTTAACTCAGGCATGGCAATTTCCCTTTCCCAAATAAGGATACTGATGCCCAGAACATTTAAATAACTGGCCAGCAGTCACCCCAGTGTGGCTGAGTCCAAACCAGGAGACTGTTTCTTCTATCCAAGCAGTCCCTGCTTTTTGGTTCTGAGTCATTCTGAAGACCGCATTTGCAAAGTTTGGGTGACTACTTTGTGCTAGGCTTCAAGGGGGATAGAGGACCAGAAGATAGGGGTTTTGATTTCAAGCAGCTCATGATCTTAAAGCCTCAAGTGCTATCATTTAAACACTCATTGAATTCTTGACTGCTCACAGTATCTTGTTGTCTTTACCTTCTCTCACTTCAGCAGAGAGGTAACAATGAAAAGATGGATTGTCTTTCGAAGGTGTTGATTAATGACTTGGTGAATGTCATGAAGTGAATAAACCACCCATAACTCACACTAGATTGATAAGAAATGACAGCTTGTTTTTAAATAGCCAATCCTTCTAGGTCACTTAAAATATCATTTGATTTACAAAGCTAAATGTACCATAGGTTTTGGGGAAAAGGTACATTAGCTTTTCAAAAGCCTTTTAACCCTCTGCCTCCAATATCAGAGTTTAAGGAAGCACAGTCTTGCCAAGGATGTGAGACACCCCTTGGATCACTGCTTACCTTACTTTTTCAACAGGTGTTTTGCTTGGCATATGATCCTCCCTGCAGAAAACATCTGGTCCTACAGGTCCTTACATAACCCTTTCCCTCAATGCAAATCCTGTCCCTGCCATTTTATGCCTTGGCTCTTGCAGTCCATTATTTATTTAAATCTTTCATTTCCTTTGAGGGTCAGAGCCAAGCCACAGCTGCTATGAAGACCTCCTGTTCCAATCCAGCCTGGGGGGATTTCCTCACCTTCAGTACAGAATTTAGCTACGTGTACCTCTTGCTCAAAAATATAGGAAGAGCAGATCATAATGATTAATACTTCATACTCCTTACATAGGCATGTGGATTTAAGTTCACCACTGTCTGGGGAAGTTCTTTTTTTTTTTTTTTAAAGATTTTATTTATTTATTTGACAGAGAGAGAGAGAGAGCACAAGCGGGGGGCGGTGCAGCAGAGGGAGAGGGAGAAGCAGGCTCCCCGCTGAGCAGGGAGCCCAATGAGAAATTCCATCCCAGGACCCTGGGATCATGACCTGAGCCAAAAGCAGAGGCTTAACCATCTGAGCCACCCAGGCACCCCTCTGGGGAAGTTCTTTAGCTGAGCCTCAGTTTCTTCATCTGAAAATGGGGATAACACCTCATAGGTTAAGTCAATTCTTATGAAAGTGCTTGAACAACCCAAATGCCCATCAAAAGATGAATGGACAAAAACATGTCATAGATACATACAATGGAATATTATTCAGCCTTTAGAAAGAACAAAATTGTTACATGCAACAACATGAATGAACCTTGAGACATTATGTTAAGTGAAAGAAATGAGACACAAAATGACAAATACTGTGTGATTCCACTTACATGAGGTAGTTAGAATAGTTTAATACATAGAGACAGAATATAGAATAGTAGTTACCAAGAGCTAGAGGAAGGAGAGAAAGGGGAGTTATTGTTTATTGGATACAGAATTTCAGTTTGGGATGAATGAGAAAGTTCCAGCGTTGGATAGTGGCGATGGCTGCACAGCGAAGTAAAACATACTTTATACCACTGAACCCTACACTTACAAATGATTAAAATGGCAAGTTGTAACCAAAAAAAAGTCTAAAAGTGGGGCGCTTGGGTGGCTCAGTTGGTTAAGCACCAGGCTTCAGCTCAGACCATGATCCTGGGTCCTGGGATTGAGCACCCTGTTGGGCTCCCTGCTGAGAGGAGAGTCTGCTTCTCCTTCTCCCTCTGCTCCTCTCTACCTCCTCCCCCTGCTTGTGCTGTCTCACTCTCTCTCTCAAATAAATAAAATATATATTTTTTAAAAGTCAAAAAGTACATTATGCCACAATTAAATTTTATTTATTTATTTATTTTTAAAGAAATAAGGGCTGCTAGAGAGAGCCGGCTGGCTGACTTGAAAGGGCTCACCTTTTGTCACCTGCATGACAAAAGAGTCATTTAAAAATGGATTATGCCAAACAAAAAAAAGACAATTATCATATAGTTTCACTTGTAGGTGGAATATAAGGAATAAGGCAGAGTATCATAGGGGAAGGAAGGGAAAACTGGTGGGAAGAAATCACATAGGGAGACAAACCATAAGTGACTCTTGACTCTGGGAAACAAGTGGAAGGTTGCAGAAAGGGAGTTGGGCGGGGAGATGGGGTGATTGGCATTAAGAAGGGCACATGGTGTGATGAGCACTGTGTGTTATACGTAACAAATGAATCGCTGAACACTGTACCAAAAACAAATGATGTACTACTGTATGTTGGCTAATTGAATTTAAATTTTTAAAAATCTAAAAAAGTAAACATAAAAATAAAAATGGATGATATTGAGAAGGGCAAGAAGAGTTTTGTTTAGAAGTATGTCCAGTGCCATACCGTGGAAAAGGAAGGCAGGCACAAGACTGGGCCAAATCTCCACGGTTTACTTGGGTGAAAGATAGGTCAAGGTCCCCCTAAAAATTATTATTTTTTTTAAAGATTTTTTATTTATTTATTTGACAGAGAGAGATCACAAGTAGATGGAGAGGCAGGCAGAGAGAGAGAGAGAGAGAAGCAGGCTCCCTGCTGAGCAGAGAGCCCAATGCGGGACTCGATCCCAGGACCCCGAGATCATGACCTGAGCCGAAGGCAGTGGCTTAACCCACTGAGCCACCCAGGCGCCCTAAAAATTATTTTTTAAGTGAAAAACTTCTTCAGAAAAATTTAGACTATATCCATGTGGCAGCTGGGTGGCTCAGTCAGTTAAGCGTCCAACTCTTGGTTTTGGCTCAGGTCATGATATCAGGGTCCTGGGATCAAGCCCCATGTTAGGCTCCATTCTCAGCGGGGAGTCTGCTTGAGGATTCTCTCTTTCTCGCCCTCTGCCCCTCCCCCTGCCTTGCTCTCTCTCTCAAGCAAATAAATAAATCTTAAAAAGAAGAAAGAGAAGTAGGAGAAGAAGAAGGAGGAAGAGGAGGAGGAGGTGGTGGAGGAGAATAAGAAGCGATCCTAAGGAGCTAGAGTGAAGGTCTGGAGAAATAAAACAAGGAGGGGAGCAAAAAAAACCAAGAACAACAACAAAAGAAAACAACCAAATTCCATAGCGCGTTATTCCTTTGGCGACCAGTATGGGTAACTGGTGCTCTATCCTGCCAGCATGTATTATTACTTTAACATGTTGACTTGGCCAAAGGAAGAAATGGTTTCAAGTTTCTTACCATAGTGCCTCTTACTTCACAGGTTGGGAAACCAATGTGAATGTACTGTCAGCTACTGCCTGTATGTGTTCCAACTACATGCTCAGATACCAGAGAAACAACAGGGTAGATCCAAAAGATCTAGTGAACCCATAGTAAGACACATTTGAACTAGAGCTCCTTTTATCACTTGGCCTCCCTATCACCCCATTTTAACTGGAGAATAAGGAAAAGTACTTTAGGTCCCTTGATTCAGTATCAACACAGAGCCATGGTCCCTATATTCAACTGTTCTTGAAAAGTCTGACAATTCCCTTTTGCCGGTGCATAAGCACAGTGATAAGCAGCTTTAGATCCCTTTGGAGAAGGATCAAGGGAATGTTTACTATAAATACTTGTAGTAACATTGCATTGTCTTTCCTCAAAGGGGTCTATCTCTTCTTCAGTGAGTGGGCTTTGGGTCTGTGAAGTGGCATATTTAGAAACTGGGTGAAAAAATCTTTGTCTCTGAAAGAAATGCTGGTGAAGGTTTCTATTCACCAGTTCTCGATTTTTTCCATTTTATTATACAGGTCAAATAACATTCTGGTTGACTTTCCGTCTCCCCTCTAGGAACACCATGACTTATTAGCTGAGAGTCAAAGCATACCAAATACTACTATAACCTTGCTGCCCAATATGGCATATGCCCCCTTTATTCTAACAGTTAAGAGCTGCCATTGGTCTCTGCCATTCCAGAATCTTACTACTGCCTTGATATTAGGAATCTTAATTCCATGGTAAATCTTCTGTCAATCCCAGCCTGTACAAGACAGTTACCACAGAGTTTGTCAAATTAACTGGTGCTCCTTAGCAATGCTTTCCTCCCTGCTTTAGTGAAAGAAGTGTTCTTTGGGTCCTCCTAGGGAATACTGTCCAGTGCCCGTTTCTCTGATCACAAATAATCAATTCATTCTAATATTTTTACCTCCCTGAATCTTCAGATGCCTTCGTCAATTCCATGCCAAGGCCATTCTAGCATCTCCACCTAGTTATCCTAGGCTATCATGTTATGAAAGCTTCAAAGAGCCTTCCCAGCAGCATGTTGGATGGGATCCTGGTGTCCTTTGCCAGAATACTGAGCTCCAAGTCATGAAGGAGTGGCCCCAATAATAATAAGCTATAATCCACCCAGTTTCCTAACCCTGCCTCCGGATCACCATTCCCAATGCAGTATTCTCAAAATCCCCACACATATGTGTCCCCCAAATTCTTGAAATATTCCTATTAACAAGGTCCTGCAATAATTTTGGAACCTAAGTCACTTCCTCCCAGAACGAGTGTGGTATTTCTGCTCTGGGGGCTATGTTGTATTCTTACTGTAGCCGTCCGTTTTTTGTTTTTTTGTTTTTTGTTTTTTTAAAGATTTTATTTATTTATTTGACAGACAGAGATCTCAAGTTGGCAGAGAGGCAGGCAGAAAGAGAGGGGGAAGCAGGCTGCCGAGCAGTGAGCCCGATGTGGGGCTCGATCCCAGGATTCTGGGATCATGACCTGAGCCGAAGGCAGAGGCCTCAACCCACTGAGCCACCCAGGCACCCCAGTAGCCGTCAGTCTGAGGAAGAAAAGTACAATCTTGAGAAAGATCTGCCTCAGATATGACCCTTCAAATGTCCCAGACAGAGGGAAGTTGCTTTCTTCTATAAAGGTCAAGAGCTAGTGAATAGAGAGCTGGTACCAGTTGCCAGTATGGAAAAAGGCAGTCCAGTTCATTTACTTTAGATCGTGAGAAGCTGGTTCTATTCTAATGGACTGACATTGGAGGTGACACCCTATATTCCTTCTGGTAGGGTTTGCACCATTTAGAAAGTTAATAAAAGTATGTAAAATCCTGGGCTGCCTGGCTGACTCTGTCAGTGAAATGTGTGACTATTGATCTTGGGGGGTTGTGAATTTGAGCCCCATGTTGGGTGTAGAGATTACCTAAAAAGTCAAGTCTTAGGGGAAAAGAAAGACTATAAAATCCTAACAGAAGAACGAAGTACAAATATGTAATCAAGCTTATTAAATACTCCACAAAGAGGAGGATATCAAAGTGATAGGACTAAGTATACCTCCGAGCAGTGTTAGCCACGGGTCACATTTTATTCAGATTTGGTGTAGCCTAGAGTCAGGACACAACAGAGGGAGACAAGGAAAAGACCTTGAGCAAGTAGAGGAGCTTTGATTCGTTTTTTTAGATTTTGGTTAAAGGAAAAAAAAAAAAAACCTTGGAAATGGATGTTCAGTGCTTTTCATTGAAATTATAGTCAAAGCTGCCTTGTCTCCACTGTAGCACTTCTTAAAGTGATTCCTCTGAATAACCCCTCCAGCCTGTGGTCATTTCCAACCACAGGCAGACACTGTGATTGAAGGTATCTATGTATGTAAACAGGTGAGCAGCTGTGAATAAAATTTAGTGAATTTAGAATTCTGTGTCTATGGTGATTTTTTGAAATCTTCTTATTTGAAATCTAGCTTAAGGAAGAAAAAGACTATTGGTAGTTTAATTGAAAACATTCAGGACTGAGGAATTTGTGGAATTTGCCCTAAAACATTCTTTTCAATAATTTAGTTGTACTGCAAGCAGTTTAAGCAAAACTATTTGGACTTAGTGTTTTAGGAAGTTATGCCTTCCACAGAGAAGAATCTGATCATTGTGATGCCATCTTAGCCATTTTCTTGATGAGAGGGAATCAATTACTGCTTGACCCAGGGGGAGAACTTACCCAGGTAGTTAAATTCTTTGCTCGCAGTAGGAATGGGGTGAAATAACCTTTAAGTTAAGAAATTTGCAGTCAAATGCTCTACCACTGAGCTATACCCCCTAAGTTAAGAAATTTGGAACAAAGAGGGGAGCTGATACAATATCTGGGACAAAGGTGAGCCTAAGATTCAGAGAAAAGACATAACTGTTTATACATAGTAAGGGAGCAATCTTGCCTATGGGAAAGGAGGGAACAGTGTGATGCAACAGAAGTATCAAAAATGCTTAATCTGGTCTCTAATACAAAGTAAACATTATCTTTTCCAGAAATAAAGGCACAGCTTGAGAACAGCTTTTCCTCCACACTTTCTAGTCCTATTCTTAACTGGAATAGTATTTGATTACTGTCCACAACTTATTTGTTTTATATTTATGATTTTTTTTTTAAAGGGGCGTGCCTGACTGACTCATTTGGAGGAGCATGTGACTCAATCTCAGGGTTGGGAATTCGAGCCCTACGTTGGGTGGAGAGATTACTTAAATAAGCATACTCAAAAATAAATAAATATTAAAAAGCCATGGAGTTTTTAAATTCATCAAAATATAACAGTCGGGGCATCTGGGTGGCTCAGTGGGTTAAGCCTCTGCCTTCGGCTCAGGTCATGATCTCAGGTTCCTGGGATCGAGCCCCGCATCGGGCTCTCTGCTCAGCGGTGAGCCTGCCTTCCTCTCTCTCTGCCTGCCTCTCTGCCTACCTGTGATCTCTCTCTCTCTGTGTCAAATGAATAAAAATAAATAAATAAATAAATAAATACTTGTAAAAAAAAAAAATACAACCAGTCTTACACTTTATTTCTTTCGCCCCTGACCACAGATGTACGTATCAATTTAGATACAGTTTTAAGTGTTAATCCTTTTACTAAAAAATCATAAGTATCTTCTCTAAGTTACTACAGTATATTATAAATAATATACTTACAAAATTAAGTTTACTGGTGGTTTCCCTTATAAAAGATGTTACTTTGTCATTCTAAGAAATTTACAATTCAGAAAAGTCAAAAATTAGAAGAAAAAAAACACCTATAGTCTCACCACATATAAATTCACTCACTATCTGTATTTTGGAATCATTATTACAATATTTAATCATTGAGTAATTTTTAATTTTTTTTCAGTGTCTACAATTTTATTTTAATATAATCTAAACAGATATCATTTAGAAAATACCAAGAAAAATTTATATGTAAGAGTTGATGTTACTGGGGTGCCTGCGTGGCTCAGTGGATTAAGCCTCTGCCTTCAGCTCAGGTCATGATCTCAGGATCCTGGGATCCAGCCCCACCAGGCTCTCTGTGCAGCATGGAGCCTGCTTCCCCCGCCCCCCTCTCTGCCTGCCTCTCTGCCTACTTGTGATCTGTCAAATAAATAAAATCTTTAAAAAAAAAAAAGTTGATATTATTGCATTTGGGTAAAGCTGGCAAGTTCCTTCTACTAGCATAGTTCCGGAAACACCTCGGAGGAAACTTAATATATTGGAATAGATGTTGTGGCATTTAGCCCCCAGTTTGATAGCTCTGACGGACAACTAAAATTGTCAATGTTTGGTACTAGATGTAAAGCTTCATCTGTTACTCTGCAACCTTTAAGACTTTTTATGCATCTTATATCTAAAATTTTTTTAAGATTTTATTTATTTATTTAACAGACAGAGATCACAAGTAGGCAGAGAGGCAGAGAGAGAGGAGGAAGCAGGCTCCCCGCCAAGCAGATAGGCCGATGCGGGACTTGAATCCAGGACCCTGTGATCATGACCTGAGCGGAAGGCAGAGGCCCAACACACTGAGCCACCCAGGCGCCCTCTTATATCTAAATTCTTAAGCAGTCTGTCATCTCATAAATCCAAGTCTTCTGGAAGAGTCTGCTGTGCCAGACTTGCAAACAAAATATCAGTCTCTAGCTCATCAAAACGCAGTTTGATGCCTCTTCAACAGCCTTTGATATGTATCCCTAATCTGTAGGATCTAAATGTGAAAACTGTTCCTCCAACATTTTCAATTACAGATTGTGGAAGATTTTTGCTTTCACGGATTTCTCGGATCCACTCTTTTACCAGGTTATTTAATTTTCCCCAAATTAAAATCCTGCGCTGCAGTTCGTCTTCCTCTTCAAAAACCCCAAAGGGTTGCAGAGTCTCAGTTGGTATCTGTGTTAGTAGGTAGTGTCCTTGAGGGCTGCTAAGCTGATCCGAGAGGTAAGGTCATAGTGCTCCTGCGGCTTCTGTGTTTGCTGTGATCCCTGCTCTTTAATTGGAAGCAGCAAGGTGTCCTCAGCGGGCACCGCCCAGTCACTTCCCCGCCCCCCGCGCCAGGCCCTCCTGGGGCTGATCCATTGAGGCTCGTGGGTGGAGGCGGGGCGCCGAGGGCCACAGCCCTGAGTCCAACCCCCTTCCCTCCGCCCCTCCGCCCCCGCCCCCGCTCCACCACCGCTCCCGTGGCTTTCAGCCCTTCTTCTCCTTCCCCTTCGTCCTAACGTGGCCCCGCGAGTTTTTTTTTTAATTGGTATATATTTGCATATTTATATATAATTATGTATATATTTCATTATAATAGATGATTGTGTTGAGATTCCTGGAGGGAAGTAGGGCCTGAAGAGGGTGGTAGAATTGGTTTGTGATGGTGTTTAGTGCTGCTCTAAAATCTTTCTCCTTGGAAGCTTATGATAGAATTCTATTTCTCCACCCTCTTGAAGTCAACCGTAACTTTACCTAATGGGATAGGAGCAGGAATGGCGTGTGTCTGTTGCAAGTAAGCCGGAATACTGAAAATTTGCCGGGCTTCTTTCCTCCTGCCTGATGTGGAAAGTACCAGACGGTGGAAGTTGCATCAGTCTGAGTCTTTGTGTAAGGAGGAGGCAGAACAGAAAGAGCAGAAACCTCGAAAAGGTGATTAAAGAAAGTTTAATGAGATTACTAGGTACAGCGGTGTGATAAGATATAGGGAAACTGTAGAAGCTAGAGGCATACCACAGGGCTAGCTACAGGAGGACACCTACTGTCTCTGCGCTGGAGAGGGCAAGAAGAGGGAGGGATGGCTGAAACCAGTGAGAGTACAGTAGGAGGAGAGAGCTGTGGCCTTTGGTGTCAGAATGCATAAGCTGTCACCTCGCCAAGAGGCGATCAAGGGGATCAACCCAACAGTGTTTCTCTGCCCTCCCATTTTCCAGTCTCCTGCCAGTCCTTCCCATTGGCCAAACCCAGCTGGAAACCTGGTTAATGCTATGGATGAAAGTTGGGATCTGAGGGCACAGAGCAGAGTGTGAAAAGATGGTGAATGGGTCTGAAAGAGCAAACGAAGGCTCTGTTCTTAGTCAACCCTCCCTCCTTTTTCCCCTCAGTGTCCACTATGATTCCTTTTTTTTTTTCTTTCCAGGTGAAAAATTCTTTTCCCAGCAAACAGGTTACACACCCAAAGTCCCATCAGCTGGTATAGCCTCCCCAGGTGTTATCAATTAAGTCATTTTCACACCTGAAACCTAAGACATTAACCACCACCAGTGCTCTCCACTGTGGATCTTTTAAAAAGAAGAAAGAGAGATAGTGAATTAGTGTAAAACACTGTTGCCACTGTCTAACACGGACAATATCCAGCACAGTATGGCCCTCTGGCTCCTTAACGTCCATGTGATTCATTAACTTGTGTGCTTTGATGATTAGACAATTGGAGCTCCCTGGAAGAAAATGGTTTGCAGGTGAAAATGGGGCCAAGAAAGAATTGGATACTAGGGTAGCAAGAACAGAATGACAAACCAGGAGCTTCTGAGCTGAGTTGTCTTTATCATCAGGATCCAATTATAAAGGCCACAGTCCTGATCAGCAAACTGTAGCCCATCTTTAGAGGGACATAGGACCCAGAGAAGGGACTTAAGTAAAAAGGAGGTGAGGTGGTGGTTAACAGGCTACCAAGCTGGTCTTCAGGGTGGGGGTAGGGAATACTAATTCTATCTGGTAATAGCCCAGAAGTTTGAGGAGACAAGCCTCTTCCAGCAGGGTTAGATAGACAGGAAGCAGCCCAATGCTCCTGCAACACATTGTCATTCCATAAATATTTAGCATTATTTTGGGTCGTGTATCATCTTGAAAACTGGAGGTATGATGTTAAAAAATAGGGGAGAAAATCCTTGTCTTTATGGAGCTTGGGTAGAAGTGAGGAAGGCAGAAGTCAGATACACTCATTCAAATGGTTCATTCACTAATAATACAGAAAACATGCCATGGAGAACTCTGTGCCAATATCCAAGCACACGCTGGGGCCCTACCTAGTCCGGAGAGTAGGGAAAGACCTTTCAGGGAGACGAATGTATCTGAATGTGTCCCAAGATCATTAGCGGCCAGTTGTGAGAGCACTGGACCATTTCCAGACACCACCCCATCTTGGTGAAAGGCCTCCCCATAACTAACCCACAAGCCTTGACTCTGCCAAGCTGCAGGCCTGCACAGGACAGAGCCAGATGGAAGACTGACCCTGGAAGAGTCCAAAAGAGACATAGCTGGGAATGGTTACACGCGGTGGCTCCAATCCATTTCCTCCATGAGTCTAATATTTTACTCTATGTGTGTGTATGGCGGTGGGGGGCGGGGTGATGGAGGGACACTTTTCTGTCTCTGTCTCCACTGCTATTTCCTTGTTTGCTCCAATGTTGGGTCTATAAACCATTAAAAGTGAATCTCGGGTACTTGAGGCAAATGCTAAACTTTCTCACGTCATTCCTGCCTCTTCTTTCTCTTTGTGGTTCCTGTGTCTGCTCAGATTTCATTCATTTTGTGTGGTGGCTCAGAACTCTGAAGCCCTATGAACCTAGGTCCCAGTGCTGGCTTCCCCGGTCACCAGCTGTGAGACCTGAGGCAAGTTCCTTTCTGTCCCTTAGCTTCAATTTCCCTGGCTATAAACAGAGACTAATAACAAAATCTCCCTCACAAGGCTAGTGTGGGAACAGAATGGGATATGCCACTATAAATGGAAGCTCTAGTTGTTATTCAGTTTTTCCACTCAGACCTGGCAGCAAAATCTAGATCCCAAACTTTGCCACTCATCCTCCACCAGGACACTGACTGCAGCTACTCTCAGGGCTGCTTCCCATAAACACCTCATCTAGTGCTGGGCTGTAGGATGCCATGACAGGTTTGGCCAGGAAGTCCACGCCTCTGGGGATATCAGGCAGCTCCTCCTCATCGTTCTTCTCCTCTCCATTCCTTCTCATGCCTTAAATGGTTCCTAATATGGATATAAATTTTTGTGTGGTTCTCCCCATATGTATGGAACAATTTTATGTAAACTCTTCTTAATTTAAAAGTCACACAAACAGGGGCGCCTGGGTGGCTCAGTGGGTTAAGCCTCTGCCTTCAGCTCAGGTCATGATCCCAGGTTCCTGGGATCGAGCCCCGCATCGGGCTCTCTGCTCACCGGGGAGCCTGCTTCCTCCTCTCTCTCTGCCTGCCTCTCTGTCTACTTGTGATCTCTCTCTCTGTCAAATAAATAAATAAAATATTAAAAAAAAAGTCACACAAACATAATATCATACATTTCTATATCTGGAAAAAAAAAAAAAAAAACCTAACAACTGAAATGGCATTAAGTTGCTTTGTACTAATGCTAATGTTTTCTATGGGTCTATGGGCCTGGATAGGAATGAAATGGTCCCCCAGCCTGGGACTAGATGATCTCCTGAGGTTCTTTTAGAGATATGAAAAGCAAACTAATGACAAAATAATGAGTTCTAGGCTACATGATGTGCAAGGTATGTGCCCAGGCTTTGTTGGTAGGGCCAAGATGTTCTTGGCCAGTATTTCAAGAAAAGAGAGTGTAATTGTCTATAATTCTTTAATTTTTTTAGGATTTATTTATTTATGCTAGTTTCTTTCTTGATCTCTGGATGTAACAGTAGAGCTCTTGATTAGGCACACATATTTTTAATTGCAACACTGAATGCAATTTAACCTAACATTTTTATAAACTTTTTTGGGGGAAGCAATTTATATTTATGGATGTTTCAAAGATAGTACAAAGATAAATTACATAGATAGCACAGAGATAAGTTACAAACGTAGTACATAGAATTCTTGTAGAGATATTTCTTGGAGATCCTGCTGGTTTGGTTCCGGACCCACCGCAATAAAGCAGATATCACAGTAAAACAAGTCAAATGAATGTTTTGGTTTTCCAGTGCATATTCAAGTTATGTTTACACTACACTGCAGTCTGTTAAGTGTGCAATACCATTGTGTCTATAAAAAGAATGTACATACCTTAATTTAGAAATACTTTATTGCTGAAAAATCCCAATGAGTCATCTGAGCCACCAGCAAGTTGTAATCTTTTTGTGGGTGGAGGGTCTTGCCTCGTCGATGTTGATGGCTGCTGACTGATGAGGGTGGTGGATGCTGAATGGTAGGTGGGCTCTGGCAATTTCTTAAAATAAGACAGCAATGAAGTTTACAGCACCATTTGACTCTTCTTTTCACAAACAATTTCTCTGTAGCATGTGATGCTGTTTGATAACGCTTTACCCAAAGTAGAACTTCTTTTAAAATTGGAGTCAGTCCTCTCAATCCCGGCTGCTGCTAAGTGTATGTCATACTCCAAATCCTCTGTTGTCATTTCAACCATCTTCACAGCATCTTCACCGGGAGTAGAGTCCAGCTCAGGAAACCACTGTCTTTGCTCATCTGTAAGAAGCAGCCCTTCGGCCGTGAAAGTTCAATCAGTAAATCACAACCATCCACTCACATGTTCAGGCTCCCCTGCTGCTTCTAGTCCTCTCATTGTTTCCACCACATCTGCTGTTCCTGCCTCCACTGGAGTCCTGAGCCCACCAGGTCATCCATGAGGCTGGGATCAAATTCTTCCAGACTCCTGTTCACGTTGATATTGTGACCTCTTCCCATGGATCATGAATGTTCTCAATGGCATGTAGAATGGTGAATCCTTTCCAGAAAGTATTCAATGGACTTTGCCCAGGTCCATCAGAGGAATCACTATCCACGGCAACTATAGCCTTATGAAATGTATTTCTTACATAGTAAGACTTGAAAGTTGAAATTGCTCCTTGAACCACAGGCTATAGAATGAATGTTGTATTAGCAGACATTAATGACATTAATCTTGTTGTCCATCCCCATCAGACCTCTTGGGTGACAGGTGAGTTGTCAGTGAGCAGCAATATTTTAAGTGGAATTTTTTTTTTTTTTTTTTTTTTTTGAGCAGTAGTTCTCAACAGCGGACTTAAAATATTGGGTAAACCATGTTGTAAACAGATGTGCCATCATTCAGGCTTTGTTGTTCCATTTATAAAGCACAGGCAGAGTTTAGCATAATTCTTAAGAGTCCTGATGTTTTCAGAATGGTAAGTGAGCAGTGGCTTCAACTCCAAGTCACCAGCTCCATCAGCCTGTCCTTTGCAGCTTTGAAACAAGTCCGTGGCATCTGCTCTCTAGCAATGAAAGTCGTACATGGCATCTTCTTCCAATAGTTTCATGTAGGTTGAAAATCTGTGGTTTAGTGTAGCCACCTTCATGACTTATCTAAGCTACATCTTCTGGATACCTTGCTGTAGCTTGCACTTTTATTTTATGGAGATGGCTTCTTTCCTTAAACTTCACGATCCAACCTCTCTTAGATTCAAACTTTTCTCCTGCAGCTTCCTCACCTCATTCAGCCTTCACAGAATTGAAGAGAGTTAGGGACTTGCTCTGGATTACACTCTGGTTTAAGGGAATATTGCAGTTGGTTTGATCTTCTACACAGACCGCTGAAACTCTCTTCATATCAGTAATTAGGCTGTTTTGCTTTCTTATCATTCACGTGTTCACTGGAGTAGAACTTTCAACTTCCCTCAAGAACTTTCCCTTGGCATCCACAACTTGGCTGACTGGCTCAAGAGGTCTAGACTTCAGCCTGTCTCAGCTTTCGACATGGTTTCTACAATAAGCTTAGTCATTTCTAGCTTTTGATTTAAAGAGAGAGGTGTGCAACTTTTCCCTTCCCTTGAACAATTAGAGACCATTGTAGGGTCTATGAACTGGCCTAATTTCAGTATTATTGTGTCTCGGAGAACGGGGAGGCCCGAGGGGAGGGAGAGACATGGAGACTGGCCATCAGTGGAGCCATCAGAACACACACAACATTCTCAATTACGTTTGCTATCTTAATTGGACGCAGTTTGTGGTACCCCCAAAACGGAGCACCAGAGTAACTCAAAGATCACTGATCACAGATCATCATGACAACAGAATAGTGATGAAAAGTTTGAAGTAGTGTGAGAATCACCAAAATGTGACACAGAGACCAGGAGTGAACAAATGCGGCTGGGAAAATGCCGCCAGGAGATTTGCTCAACACAGTGTTGCCACAAGCCTTCAATCTGTAAAGAACACAGCCTCAGCGAAGCGCAATTAAGTGAGATACACCCTGATAGATTTCACGCAGCTTCCCAATATTGTTACATTGCATGTGAGCAAGTCCCTTCATCAAACCTAAGAAATTAACATTGGCACAGCACTATTAACTAAACTTCAGCCTTCATGGGAATTGCAACCATTTCCCACGCATGCTTTTTTCTGCTCCAGTAAGTAGGCTTCAGTAGGGTGCTACGTTGCATTTAGTCACCATATCTCTTTTGTCTCCTCCAACTGGGACAATTTCTCAGTCTTGCCTTGATTTTCATGCACTTGACACTTTCAAGGAGCACTAGCTGAATATTTTGTATAATGTCCCTCAATTTGGTTTTGTCTGATGTTTTCTAATGATCAGGCTGGGGTTGCCAGTGTTTTAGAATATCACAGAGATGAATGCCTTTCTCATTGTATCATATCAGGGACACACGGTATCAACATGTCCTAATTATCTTACTACTGCTGCAGTAAACTTTGATTACTTTGATTTCTTGATTACTTGTTAAGTGATATCTGTCTGCCAGGTTTCTCCACTGTGATATTACTAGGTTGTGGGTTTCTTCTCCTCTTTCCATACCCTATCCATTAGAAGTCATTTACTAAATCTGCTTAGCACTTGAGAGCTGGGAAAATAAACGACTCCTTCTAGAGGTAGGATTATCAAAACATTTGTGGACATATGCTAAAAACCACCAAAACATTTAACAAATATTTTGGGGGAGATAATTTGAAACTATGCAACTCTTTTGTTCCTCTTTAAAGTTTCATCCCCAAATCTTGCCCACAATAGTTATTACTGTGATGTTCAAATGATAATTTTTCTCTTGCCCTCATTCCTTGTACATATATTATTTGGAATTTTTCTGTAAGGAAGGGCTTCCATTCTCCCTCAGTAGTTAGCATGTGTGTAGATGTAAGAGCTTGTCTGCTTCTGTGGGTTTTTTTTTTTTTTTAATCTCAGTTGGTATGTATTTGTCTGACACAGTCTTAGACCTTTAAATCTGGAAGTCTCTCCTAGTAGTTAATAGTTCCAACCCCCATTTTCAGAAGTAACCAGTATGAAACCCTTTATTTCACATATGAGAAAGTGGAGAATCAGAGACTAAGATCATGCAGTTATATAGACAAAACTTGAGGTGGAACTCAAGACTCAAGACTCCCAGCCCATTGTTATTTCCACATTCAGTTGTTTTTTTCAAAGGTTCAGATCCACCTGCCACCCAAATACGGTGAGTGTGAACTGGATAACTTGTAAAACACCCAAGATGTAGTAAGTAAGTGGCTTTGTCCCTCACTGCTGCTGCTGTAGATAAAGTGGCACTTGTGTGTTGGGAGAAGGTCTTAATCCAGACAATTTTTATTTTCTATTTATGCTTTGGAAGACTATTAAAAAAAAAAAAACACAACAAACCTTTCTACCCTGGCCACCACAGGAATTTAATGGGGACTTGTACAGAAGCTCAAGGACAGCAGGCATCTGCAAAGATTTTTCTTGTAGAAGTCCCTGTTTTGCAAAGATTTGAGCTGTAGCAATTCGAAGTACAATTCTAGAACAATAAAAGAATCATTGATAAAAATCTGTGCCCTTGAAATTGGACTTTGAGGAACTGAAGAGAATGAGAAACGCTGGAATATGTGTAGCTGTGAAAACAAGAAGCCCCCCCACCGACGCCTATATACACATATACAACAGACCAGTGTGGCACTCTGCAGCAAAAGGGGTCCAGGAGCAGAACCTGCCTGACCAAAGATGGAGAGCGGCCACAGGACAAGCACAGGATGTCACCCTAGTGCTACCTGGCTGAAGATTTCGCCAGCATCTAGGAAAGATAGCAGCTGCTCTAAAATTACACTGACTCCAGGACCCGTACTTGGAATATGGCACAAATATTCAAACTTAGATTATTTCTGTCATGTAAGTTAGTTTTTCTGAATGAACCCTTTTATTGCTTGAAGAAAGTGAGCTCCTTAAGGTGCTGTTAAAGAGAGATGTTGGACTGGGAGGAACCCACTACCATGGAATTGCAGCCCTCGTTGTTGCCCAGACGCTGCAGACTAGGACCATGTGTCTGGTGCAGGATGGTGCCCAAACAGGCCCCAAGTCTACGGAGAGGTGCCACTCCTTACACATAGGAAACAAAAACCCCAGGCAGCAAAATCCAGAACTCCTTTTAAGTGTAGAAATATTGGTATTTTTATGGATTACAAACTGGTTAGTTATGTTTGAAATTAAGTGTACATCCTACAGAGCCTTCTTAAATATTCTAAAGGTTATTTGAGGGAAGGTTAAGATAAATGGTTTCTCTTGCGCAGTTTCAAATAGGTCTTCTAGGTCTTCTTTAAGTGAATTATTTCCCTTTCATATTTTTAGATACTCCAGGTCTTTCTCAGGACACAGTAGTCCTAACTCTGAAACAAATTCCGCTGATGTTCAAGTGGATGCAACCTCTTGTTCAACCTGAATTTACCTTTAGATATCTCCCTGAAAATAATTAGATTGTTTGTTTTTCATTCATTCATTTAATTAGAGTACAATTTATGCAACATAAAAGGCACAGTCTAAAATGTTCAGTTTGATGAGTTTAGGACATTTGTAAATATCTGTGAGACTACCACCCCAAGCAAAATATAGAACATTTTCATCATCCAGAAAGTTCTCACACACTATCTCCCCATCAATTTACCCCATCTCCAAATGCAACCTTCTGACATCTATCATAAATTTATTTTCCCTGCTCTTGCACTTCATATTCATTGAATCAAGTAGTATGTTTTGTGCATGTGTGAATGTTCTTTCGCTCAGTGTTTCTGAGCTTCATCCATGTTGCTGTGCTTTTCAGCAGTTCTTCCTTTTGCTGTTGAACAGCGTCGCATCATGTGGCTATGCCACAATCTGTTTACTCAGTCTCCTGCGGACGACTCCTGAGTTTTCTAGTTAAAGGCTGTTATGGAAAAAGTTGCTATGGATATTCTTGAGTTAGTCTTTAACTTTTCTTCTTTAAAAAATGTCTTATTTTGAAAGAATTTCAAACTTACCAAAACTCGCAAAAATTAAAATGACAGAAAAACACTCATATACCCTTTATCCAGATTTATCTACTGTAAATATTTAACTTCTGCTTTATCATTTGTGCATGTATTCTCTATTGTGTGTGCGTGTGTGTGTTTTCCTGCACCATTTGATCTTTTACCCCCAAATGATGGCACTTTACTACTAAAAAGTTCAGTTTATGTTCCCTTAGAGTATGGATATTCTCTAATAGAATCGTAATACAGATCTTCCTTGGCCTATGACCGGGTTATATTCTGGTAAGCCCATCATAAGTTGAAGACATTATAAATTTAAAAAGCATTTAATACTCCTAACTTGCTGAACACCGTAGCTTAGCCTAGCCTACATTGAACATGCTCAAAATACATCAGCCTACAGCTGGGCAAAATCATCTAACACAAATATTGTTTTATAGTAAAGTGTTGTAATATCTTATGTTGTAATATCTTAAGTACTTAATGAATTACCTATGTAATTTATTGAGTACTATACTGAAAGTGAAAAACAGAATGGTTACTCGGGTACAGAATATTTGTCAGTGTATCACTTGTCCACACTTGTGATTACATGATCCCACCTGCCTGGGAGCTGTGGTGGTTGCTGCCCAGGTCGTAAGACAGGATTATTTCATGTATTGCTAGCCCAGAAGAAGATAAAAATCTAATACTCAAAGTACAGTTTCTACTGAATGTATATCACTTTTACACCATCGTAAAGTTGAAAGATTGTAAGTCAAAACATCATAAGTTAGGGACCATTTATATAGTTACAAATTTCAGTGAATTTAACATCTATGTAATACTCTAATCTACCAATCATATTCCAACTTTATCAGTTATTGGCTTAATTATTGGCCCAATGTCCTTAAGAAAGTCATACTAATCTGCACCCCCAAAACAACAAAATCCAATTTAGGGTTAGCTATTGCTTTTAATGGTTGCCTCTTTTTAGCCTCCTTTAATCTGGAATATTTCTAGAGCCTCTCTTTGTCTTTATGACACTGACATTTTTCACAAATATGGTACTCCTTTCTTGTTTTAAAAAAATGTTCCTCATTTGGGGTTGTTCTGATGTATCTTCATAATCACATTCACGTTATACATTCAACACCAAAATACTGCATAGGAGATATTGTATCCTCGGATAGCGTATTTAGAGGCATGAGATATTCACCTCTCCCACAGTGGTGACATTAATTTGGATTCTCCAGTCTAGATCTTGTCCAATTTAGTCTCTAAAATCACCATTTTTTTTTCACTGTTGTAACTAATAGGTCGTCTTGGGGAGCTCATTTAGGATTATGAAAATATCCTGTCCCTTATCAAAATATCCTCCTAGATTGAGTGTCCATTGGTGATTTTGCCTGATTCAAACTTAACTAATGATTATTGCAAAATGATAATCTTCCAACTTGTGTACTCCTCCATATTTATCAGTTGGCCCCCAGCTTTCAACTATAATCAAGAGCCCTGTCCTCTGTTTGCTTATTTATTTATTATAGGTATGAACTCATTAATTCTATTTCTTCAATGACTTGCAGTTCATTGCTGTACTTATTTTGGTACACAAATTATCCCAGATTTGGCTAGAAGAGTCTCTTCAAGAGGCTCTTGTGTTCTGACATCTCATCTTTTTTTTTTTTTTTTTTACCATTTCTTCTTTCTTTTTTTTTTTTTTAAAGATTTTATTTATTTATTTGTCATAGAGAGAGAAGCGAGAGCGAGCACAGGCAGAAAGAGTGGCAGGCAGAGGCAGAGGGACAAGCAGGCTCCCTGCCAAGCAAGGAACCCAATGTGGGACTCGATCCCAAGACGCTGGGATCATGACCTGAGCCGAAGGCAGCTGCTTAACCAACTGAGCCACCCAGGCGTCCCACCATTTCTTATTTTCTGACATAACTAGCCATTCCAGACTCTCATTTACCTTGCTCCATGCATGGAATTAGCCATGTCTTTGAGGAGCACTGGTTCATCTTAGTGAAGAATAATATTAAAGATCAAAATCTAGGTACCAGGTATTATCATTGTTACCAGAGCATCTTTGCTTCTTGGCCCTTTCAGTGGACAGAATTAAGATATACCAAGTGTATATATACACATATACAAATGTACACCTGTAAATCATTTACATAGAGACTTATACACACACTTTTATATATATATATACACCATATATATTTTTTAGAAATCATAAATTCATGCTTGAGATCTCCAATTCCAGCCATCCCTGCAAAGTGCTTTCTAGTCTTCTTCCATTCCCTATTTGCATGTCTCTCCTTCCTCCATAAGATCTAGCTCCCCACAACACCAGTATATTAGCTCAGTCTTGTAATATATTCTAAAATAATTTAGGGGGCACCTGGGTGGCTCAGTGGGTTAAAGCCTCTGCCTTCAGCTTAGTTCATGATCCCAGGGTCCTGGGATGGAGCCCCGCATAGAGCTCTCTGCTCAGCAGGGAGCCTGCTTCCCTTTCTCTCTGCCTGCCTCTCTGCCTACTTGTGATCTCTGTCTGTCAAATAAATAAAGTAAAATAAAATAAAACCTTTAAAATAACTTAGAATCACATTGCTGATACTACTACAATAAACAAAACTCTAACATGAGCTCAAGATTCACTTGTAATTCTTACCTGTGCTCCACCTTGCCCAAGACTAAGGGTGTATAGTCAAACATGTTACTTGGCTCCTTCTTTCTTTCCTTCCTTGGCTCTTTTCTTCCTTATTCTTTTTCCTTACAGTGTGGTTATGGTATTCATTTGAAATACAATTAGATTCATGTCTTTTCTTTTGCTTTCAGTTTTTCATTTTCCCCCATTCTTAGTGGTCAAATTTAATTTTTGAATGTGTAGAACATATATATGCTTTCAAGATCCAAAACAAGGCAAAAAAGGGATTCTCAGAGAAGTGATACTCCTGTCACATCCCTTCCACCATATTTCTTCCCAACCTCTGCATACTGCCAATTTTAGTTATCTGGTTTTTCTGTTAGTGTTTCTTTTTGTAAAGATAAG
This sequence comes from Lutra lutra, assembly GCF_902655055.1. Classification (NCBI taxonomy): domain Eukaryota; kingdom Metazoa; phylum Chordata; class Mammalia; order Carnivora; family Mustelidae; genus Lutra; species Lutra lutra. The sequence continues at coordinate 116,908,549 of NC_062281.1, read as the reverse complement.
CAAATGTATGTATATACCCCATTTTTCCCTTCTTTTGTGCATAAAAGATAGCATCCTATTTAAGTTCTTATGCTTTTTATTTTTAACTTAATGGTAACTCCTGAAATAACTCCCTTTTAGTGTTTCAAGATCATCTCTGCTATTTTTTTTTTACAGCTGCATAGAATTCATTGTGTTTCTGTGTCAAAGATTTTTCAATGTCCTATGCTTGAATATTTGATTAGTTTCCATTATTTTATAACTTCAAATCATGCTTCAAGAAATAATACTGTGCACACATATTTTTTTTTAATTTCTGAAAGTATTTCTACTTCTTCTGCATCTAAATTCCTAGAAGTAAGATTGTCAGGTCAAGGCATATATGTATGTATCATTTTGTATTTGTTTCTGTATTACCAAATTTCCCATAATTTTTTTCATTCCCACAGTGATATAAAGGGTGTCTGTTTTCCCCATAGTCTTGCCACAGAGTCACATTGTCAAGCTTTTCAATTTTTGCTAATGTAAGGGTAAGAAATATATTTCAGTAGAGTTTATTTTGCATTTCTCTTTTGAGTGAAGTCAAACATCTTTCAATATGTTTAAAGGCCATTTTTATATTATTGTAAATTGTTTGTTTTTGTCATTTGTCCATTTTTCTATAATATTTTTCCCCTAAAATTTTAAAAAGTTATAAATTAGAGATATTAGCCCATTATCTGCAAAGTAGGTTGCAAATATGTTCTTCTAGTTTGTCTTTTGTCTTTTGACTGTGCTTATACTGTTTTTTGACGTATCAAGTGCCTTCTTAGCACAGTAGGAAGCACATCAGTCTCATACAATTTTTTGACATATCAAAGCTTAAAGATTTTTATTACTTATATTTTTCTTTTTTTTTCATTTATTGCATCTGGATATTTAGTCATAGTTAGAAAGCCTTTATTGATACCTAGGTTATAGAGGAATTCCCCCATATTTTCTTGTAGATTCCCAATACATGTATAGCAGGATAATTTCTTGAGATGTCAGTTTTTGTTTTCTTTCTCCAGTTTCTCCATTCCCTTCTTCTATTCAGGGAGCAAGTTCTATGCTTCAGTGACACAGTTGGGCTTAGCAAGAGGGCTGCATGACTTTTGATTGTCAAAGTCTAAACTGAGACTGAAGTTTGAGGAGAATAAAAACATGCTGCCAGAGACCGGAGGAGACAGGGTTAGCTGCAGCGTGTACCAGGTCCAGCTGGACGCTAGGTCAGAAGATCCTAGCCTTATCCAAGATCTCCTGGTGTGGACAGAACTGTGTAGGCTGACACAATGACACTTCAGTCACAGCTAGTGCAGACAGAGGACTGATAAATGGAGGCACTTCTACAATGCCTTTGTGGTTTATGAGACTCCAGAATTCTGACACTGCAAAGGAAAAAAGACTAAGTTGATCTGTTTGTTTTGTATTTAAATTTCATTTTAAAAATATAATAGGTTCAAAATAGTTCTGAGATAACTGGAGATCTACATGCAAATTAGATAAATGAAATGAGAATTAAATTAGGAAAATACTTCACAGCGTGTGCAAAAATTAACTAATTCAAAATGCACCAAAGATCCAAATGTAGGAGCTAAAACAAGACAACATTTAGGAGGAAACATAGGGGATAAATCTTCACAACCTTGGACTTATTTGACAGTGAATTCTTAGATATGTCACCAAAAGCACAAGAAACAAAGGGAAAATAGATGAATTTGACTTGATCAAGATTAAAAACTTCGGTGCATTAAGGGACATTATTAAGAAAGTGAAAAGACAACCTAAAGAACGGAAAACTCTATTTGCAAACCATATACCTAATAAGGATCTAGAAACCAGAAAATATAAAGAACTCTTATGATTCAACAACAAAAAGACAACCTAATTTTTAAAGGGGTGAACGACCTGAAAGACATTTCTCCAAGGAAGATGCACAAATGGCCAACAAGTGCACGAAAAGATAATAATTAGGAAAATGCAAACCATTAACACAATTCACATTCACAGAGATTGCTATAATAAAAGCAAACAAATAACAGTTGTTGATGAGAATGGGGAGATATCAAAACCCTCTTTCACTGTTGGTGGGAATATAAAATAATTCAGCTGATGTGAAAAGGAATTTGGTGGCTCCTCAAAATATTTAACATATGTGGGGCAGCTGGCCTGCTCAGTCTATAGAGCATGCAAATCTTAATCTCAGGGTCATGAGTTCAAACCCCTTGTTTGGTGAAGAGCTTACTTTAAAAAAAAATTAACATAGAATTACTCCTTGTTTGGTCAAGAGCTAACTTTAAAAAAATTAACATAGAATTACCATATGTCCAAGTAATTCTATTCTAGGTGTATATCTCAAAGAATTTGAAAACAGGTATTCAGTATAGATATTTAGAAGTAATACTTCTGAAAACATCTACATACCTGTCATAGCAGCACTATTCACAATGTCCAAATGTCCATTAGCTGATGAGTGGGTAAATAAATAAAATGTAATCTATTCATAACATAGACTATTATTCAACCATAAAAATATTGAAGTACTAATAAATGCTACAATGTAGATACACCATGAAAACAGTGTGCTAGTTAAAAGAGTCCAGACACAAAATGTCACATGATGGATGATTCTATTTATGTGAAATATCTGGAATAGATAATTCTATTTATGTGAAATATCTGGAATAGATAAATCCATAGAGATAGAAAACAGATTAGTAGTTGCCAGAGGCTGGGAGGTGGGAACAGTGTGGAGCTACTGCTTAATGTGTATGGGATCTTCTTTTGGGATGATGAAAATATTTTAGATCTAAGTAGAGGTGGTAGTTACATAATCTTGTGATTGTTCTAAATGCCACAGAATTGTTGAGTTTGGTTAATTTTATTATGTGAATTCACCTCATTAGAATTGTTTCTTAAATATGATAGATGATGTATTATATGGTTAAAAACTTAAAAGATACAAATTTATTCAGTGCAACTATTTTTTCCTGCCTCCCACCCCCATTCAATTGCCCTTCCTACAGTCAAGTCAATATCATCATCTTCATGAGTATCCTTCCAAAGACACTATATTCATCTATAAGCAAATAAGCTTATATTACTTCCTCTCTATTCCTTTAATGAATGGCAACATACTAACATACTGTTCTGCTCTTGGCTCTTTTTCCTGCTTAATGTTATATTTTGAGATCATTCCATATTAGCATATATGGAATTGCTTCATTCTTTTCATGGATGTATAATAAATATTCCATTACATTATCTAATCAGTCCTCCACTGATGGGAATTAAAGCATGTTCCCAATTCTTTGCTTTTACAAAGATACCTTATATCTATGACATTTCAGTTATGTGAGAGTACATCTAAAGAATCAATTCCTGAAGTAAATTACTGAGTCATAGGATATATGCATTTCTATTTTTAAGCTATTGATCAATTGTTCTATAATTTGTACTAATTTACATGTCTTTCTGAAATATTAATAAAAAATTATGTAATGTATTATCAAACTTTGGGATCTTTGCCATTTGGTAAGTGAGAGTTGTATTTTAGGGTAGTTTTCTTTTGTATCTATAACTATGTGTGATAAAAGCATCTTTTCATATTAATTTTAATTTTTATTCCATAGACTATATTTCATATTATTTACCAATTTTCCTATTCAGATTATGGCTATTTTTTTTAACTGATTTGAAGGTATTCTTAGGAAATAAACCACTAGTCTATGAAATAAGGTGCAACTTTTTCCTACAGTTTTCTTTCTGCCCTGTTCACAATGTTTTGTTTCGTTTTGGTTTGGTTTGCTTATGAGGAAATTATTTTTAAGTAGCCAAACATGTATTTTTTTTCTTCTATAGCTTTCGGATTTTAATACTTGTAAAGGTGTTCCCCATGCTAAGATTATAAGATCATTATTTCATGAAGAATTCTTTCCTCTTTTTTAATCACAGTTTTACGGTTTCCTTATATATTTTTCTTCTTAGTTATTCTTTGAGCAATTTAGAAATTATTCCATTTGCAGTATGAGGTGTGGATCCAAGTCTTTTTTTTTCTTTCAGATGATACAGAATTTAAGAAAAATAAGACTTGGTTTCTTCCCTTGTAATGGTTCCTTCCATTTAAATAAATAAACACTGTAACAGCTGTGACAGAAATCTGAACAGGGTGCATTGGGAGAATATTGAGGGAAGGAAAGGAGAGTCCAGAAAAGCCTTCATAAAGAAATGGATCTTCAATACTTCCTGATAATTTCAATTACCATTCCTATACCCTTCTGGAAACTCTCTTGCATCTTGACTTCTGTGATCCTCATGCCTCCAGATTTCCATATTGCCTCTTTTTTTTTTTTTTAAAGATTTTATTTATTTATTTGACAGAGAAATCACAAGCAGGCAGAGAGGCAGGCAGAGAGAGAAGGGAAGCAGGCTCCCTGCAGAGAGGGAAAAAAAAAACACTGTTCTGGGTGAAGACTGTTCTGTTTTTCTCACCAGTGGCCCTAGTTCCTGGCACACAGTAAGTCATTAATAAATATTTTCATATAAATAAATGTTTAGCACTGATCAGTTTTCCCTAAAAACTTGCTCTTAATTCTTTGATTACCTGCTGGGAATGTCCATTTCCACCAGGCATTCCTTTTAGCTCCTCAAAATCAGTTTGTTCAGTTTAATGAACATTTACTGAGACTCTGCTCTGTGCCAACAATGTATAGGGCCCGAGAATGTACTTACTGTAAATAAACAGAAAGCACAATTGTAAGTGCATGTGGTTTTCATCACAATGACTTGCATGAACAGTCTGGAATAAAGTCACATATCATTTCCTATCATTTATTTTTCTAAAGAGAGATACCAAGAAACAGACTCTTTTTTTTTTTTTAAGATTTTATTTATTTATTTGACAGAGAGATCACAGGTAGGCAGAGAGGCAGGCAGAGAGAGAAGGGAAGCAGGCTCCCTGCAGAGAGCCTGTTTCGGGGCTCAATCCCAGGACCCTTGGATCACGACCTGAGCCGCAGAGGCTTTAACCCACTGAGCCACCCAGACACCCCAAGAAACAGACTCTAGAACAGAACTGTAGAGAACAAACCGATGGTTATGAGAAGGGAAGTGGGTAGGGGAGGGATGGGTGAAATAGGGTATGGGGATTAAAGAGTACACCTATCATGATGAAATAAATAAAATAGATAAAGTAAAATAAAATAAAATAAAATGATTTTTAAAAAAGAATCATTGAGAAACCCTCTTACTGTTATGACTGGAAGGAGAGTTAGGTACCGATTAAAATCTTGACCGCTTTCCTTTTGGGTTTCAACATTATTAGAGCCTTTACAACACTGAGGTAGTCTTATCTTACTAGCTCACTGTCCTAAAGAGAAACTCTTCAGGAGGTGTAGGAAGACTGAGCTGGTGAATTAGTTCAACCACAGTGCCCTGTGCCTATAGGGAGAGGTGATTCCAACACAGTATGAGGCTAAGCCAGGAAGGCCATCCCAATTCAGTCATCTAGGAACTACCCAAGATCTTTGAGAATAATGTCCAAGCATAGAGAACCCTTGAGAGTCCATGCCTTGGTCACTCTACCACCTTTATTTCCTTTGTTCTTTGTTTTGTTTCTTAAATTCCTCATTATAAGTGAGATCATATAGTATTTGTCTTTCTCTGACTAAATTATTTTGCTTAAGATTATACTCTCTAGCTCTATACATTTTGTTGCAAATGGCAAGATCTCATTCTTTTTTTTAATAGCTGAAATGTATATAAATGTATATATATACATATATATATAAAGAAGAGGTGGGATATATATATATCCCACCTCTTCTTTATCCATTCATCTATCGATGGACACTTGGGCAGCTTCCATGGTCTGGCTACTGTAAATAATGCTGCAATGAACATAGGGATGCATGTATCCTGTTGAATTAGTGTTTTTGGTGGGGTTTTCTGGGTAAATAGAAGTGCAATTACTGGATCATACTGTAGTTCTATTTTTAACTTTTGAGGTAACTCCATATTGTTTTCCATAGTGGCTGCACTGGTTTGCACTCCTACCAACAATGCAACCCACCAAAAAGTGATTCTTCTTTAAGCAAAGATGAAAAAGATGAATTTTTCCTGGTGACTTGAGGTGTTTACCTTGTCAGAGAAATGAATGCCAGTTTCTCTTAAGAAACACCTTACTGTAGGAATGCCTGGGTAGGTCATTGGTTAAGTGTCTGCCTTGAGCTCAGATCATGATCCCAGGGTCCTGGGATTGAGCCCTGCATGGAGCCAGCATTGAGCCCTGCATGGGCTCGGTGCTTAGCAGGGAGCCTGCTTCTCCCACCCTCCATGCTCATGCTCTTTCTCTGTCAAATAAATGAATAAATCTTAAAAAAATAAAAGTAAGACCCTGCTATACATTAGTAGAATTAGATATGAGACAGAAGCAGCAAAAGGGAGGAAGGGATTTACTTGGTAAGAGGTGGGGGCTTGGGGAACATGATCAGAAAAGACAGTTTGGAGTAGGAGACCATCAGAGTTTCATTTTAAAAGATAGACTGAGTTGAGAGTGAGGATGTTAGGGTAGGAAAGGATTGGTATTTCTGGCAGAAGGAATAGAATATTCTAGGGAAGACCACGGAGCGGAATAGCAGTATGCATTTGTCTTCTAGGCAGTGGTGGAATACATCTGTTCGAGGGGAGGAGTGTCAGGATAGGAATTCAGAGAGGTAGGTAGAGCTGATCTCATAACTAGCTTTGTGTAAGTTGCTAAGGATCTTGGAGTTTACCTTGGTGATGAGGATCTAGTGAAGAATTATTCATTTGCCTCTCATTATCTTCCCTGAAAAAAATGTTTCACTTCTGTGCTCCTGCCCTCAGGTAAATAATATCCTCCTCTCTGGTGCTCAACCAGGAAATCTCAGAGTGAATTTAAAATTTTCCTTCCTGTTAAATAACAATCTCACGATGCCCATCCAATTTGATTCCACAAAGTGCTTTCCTTCCTGTTTGCTCTGTGCTGCCTGAGTAGGTGTTTACAATCTTTCACCTAGATTATTTCAAGAGTGTCCAGACTGGTTTCTCTGCTTGATATTTCTTCCTTCAATCCATCCTACACATCGCCACTGGCACAGTCTCTTTAAATAATAGCTGAGGTTACCACTCTTCCTCCAAACCTGGACTCCCTCCTTTTATTGCAGAATAAAATCTCACCTGGTTAACTGGGTGTTTTAGATCTTCCAAAAATTGACCTCCATTAAACATTTCAAGCTTTTGTCTCATTTAGCACCGCTTCATGAACCTCCGTCCAACACCGTACTTAATCATCTTGCTTTGTACCTTCTAGTGTCTGTATCTTTGCTCCTATTATATCTTTTCCTAAAGCACCTTTCTTCTATTTTTGGAGGCCTGACCCAAATCACATCAGCTGCATAACAAATTACCCTCAAATTTAGTGGCTTAAGACAATGGTAAACATTTATTGTCTCCCACAAAGTTTTTATGAGTCAGGAATTTAAGAGCTTCTTGGCGGAACGTTGTGGCTTGGAATCTTCATAAGTTTGCATTCATCCATGGGGATGGAAGATCTGCTTCCAAGGCTGGTAAGCAGGCATTGGCTCTTTCTGGAATCCTTGATTCTTCTCGAGGACTGTTTGAGTGCACTTTATGACAGCTGGCTTCCCCAAAAGCAAGCAATCCAAGAGAGGGAGGTGGAAGCCACAGTGTCTTTTATGATCTGGTCTCAGAAGTTGCGTTCTGTCACCTTCGCCACACCCTTTTGGTCACAAGGACTCATCCTGATAGGAGGGAGATTATATCGGGCATGAGTACCAGAAATAAGGATCATTGTGAACAATGCTGGAGGCTGACTAGCACAATATCTCTTCAGGAGGATTTCTGGATTCCCCAACTCTCCTGGCCCCTCTTCTCTCTGCCTAATTGTTGAATGAGATTTAAAAATCAGAGGTCTTGGATATCTTCCAATAAAATAACATTTTTCTTAGTTATTAACTATTTTGTGATCCTGAAAATTTGTTTTGGTTAATTATCAAAGGGCATAGTGCTGAGGAACTTTGCTCTCTAAAACCTTAAGTTGTCAGAAACTCTGTTGTTCGAACTCATGTTCGCGAGACAACATATCTTTACAGTGCAGAGGTTCGGATAAGGGGTTTTGGGCACAATATTCTACATTAATGTTAAATTTATGTTTCCAAGGGAATAGAACCCAGAAGATGCTTCTCAACTCAGATCTGGTATTAATCCCTTCAAATACAGATCTGATTTGCTATGAGCTTATTAAATACGGTTTCATTTCAATTCTACCTAAACTCCTCCCTTCTTCTAATACTATAATGACCCCCATTTCTTCCTTTTTTTTCTTTGAGACATGCCCATAATTCCTCTGCTCTCTGGTATCCTTTCTGTAACAAGTTAATGAACTTAGCTTTGTTGGGTTACAGGTTTGTCCCTAGTGGTCTTTACCTGACGGACTTTATGAATAGCTAAAATTAATTTTTTAATTTTTATTTTTTAATTTACTTAAATTTAATTAACATGTAGTGTATTATTACTTCCAGAGGTAGAGTTCAGTGATTTGTCAGTCTTATATAACACCCAGTGTTCATTATATCACATGCCCCCCTTAATGTCCATCACTTAGTCACCCCATCTCTTTCTCATCACCTCCCATCCGTCCAGCAACCTTCCGTTTGTTTCCTGAGTCTTTATGGTTTGTCTCCCTCTCTGATTTCATCTTGTTTTATTTTTCCCTCTTTCCCTACTATTTTGTTTTGTTTCTTAAGTTCCACATATGAGTGAAATCATATGATAATTGTCTTTCTCTGATTGATTTATTTTGTTTAACATAATACCCTCTAGTTCTATCCATGTCATTGCAAATGGCAAGATTTCATTTTTTTAAGGACTGAATAATATTCCATTGTATATATATATACCACATTTTTATCCAATCATTTGTCGGCAGACATCTGGGCTCTTGCACAGTTTGGCTATTGTGGATGTAGCTGCTATAAACAATGGAGTGCAGGTACCTTTTAGAATATGTTGCCCAATTGGTCATTCTTATTCTCCTCTGAACTGTAATCTATTTCCTAAATATATCTTTCCTTTAACCTTGCATGCTCTTCCTTCATTGCTATAAACTCCAAGATGATACACCTTCTTCCATAGTTCCTAACACTTTTACATTACTATGCAATTTATTAGTGAATTAGTGATTTTCTCTCTTGTCCTTCTCACGGTTCTTTGTCTGGTCCATTAAGCTTTATTTTATTTTATTTTTTTAAAGATTTTATTTATTTATTTGACAGAGAGAGATCACAAGTAGGCAGAGAGGCAGGCAGAGAGGCAGGCAGATGGGGGGGGGGAAGCAGGCTCCCTGCTGAGCAGAAAGCCTGACATGGGGCTCGATCCCAGGACCCTGGGATCATGACCTGAGCCAAAAGCAGAGGCTTTAACCCACTGAGCCACCCAGGCGCCCCTGGTCCATTAAGCTTTAGCTACAAAGTCATCTTCTGTCAAGCCCTAATAGAAAGTCCAGACAGGGATACCTGGGTGGCTCAGTCAGTTAAGGATCTGCTTTCTGCTCATCTCCTTTTCAGGTCTCAGGGTCCTGGGATTGAGCCTCACATAGGTCTCCCTGCTCAGTGGGGAGTCTGCTTCTCCCTGTCCATCCCCCGACTCTTGCTCTCTTTCTCTCTCTCACATTCTCCATCCTTCTTTCTAATAATAAATACTTAAAAATAAGTTCCAGACAAAACTATTTTCTTTTTTGTGTGCTATCACAGCACAAAATGTGTTCATATCTCTAACGTGACACTTAACATATTTATAATTTTTTTTCATATTTTTCCTCGTCTGACAACCTTTGGAAATCAGGGATTGTGATCTGTTTTTATCTTTGTATCCTTGGTGCATACCAAATTGCCTAACTGTTACAGGAGATAATGAAAATGTCTATGTGGTAAATTGAGAATTTAGTAGAAGCTCCACTTTAACAAAATTTAGGCAGTTGAACACCTCTCCACACACACACACCTTGTGATTCTTGTGATCTGTATTAGGCAACTCCCAGTTCATATTAAGTAAACACCTAGGAAACCACTGTTTTGTAGGCTACTTTAACATGAGTGTGTATTATGCAAGGTTTTATGTACTTACTTTCTGACAGATACTCCTTCCTCCAGTTTTTTCAACTGAAGACAGGGATTCACTAAGTTACTGTACATATGCCAGTCTAAAAGCTAGGGATAGTGATTTCCGTAGCATGGGACCAGCCAGAAGAATGCTGTAATCTGCAATGCCCTTCTGATTCTGGGAGTAAGGCCAGCATGCACACAATGCATGATTGTTATTCCTGAATGTCCCTTTGCAGAGAACAGTGTTTCTCAAACTTTCTGTTTGATCAGAGCCACATTAAAGAAATACACTCTATATCACTGCTAGGGACACATGGCTACAAGACTGCAATAAAAATTTCTCAGAACAACTTGTTTACACGTGACACACTCTGCGTGTTCTATTGTCTTCCTACCGATCACATACACACACACACACACACACACACGAGTGGTGGTCTCAATCTACCAAAATCACTCCACAATCTGCTAGAGGTTATAACCCGTGGTTTAGGGAAAAAACCTGGCTTGGAAAAAGGTTTTCGATTTGTATAGTCATTCTTCCCACATTTCCCTACACCTCTTCGGAGTTTCCGACAGGTGTTTTCGTCTAAATAATCACCGTGCCTTCAGTTTTGTATAAATGCTCTATGATGGGGCTATTCCCCTTCTTCCTGAGCTCCTTTAAGAGGGTGGTAACTGCCCTTCACGGTGCGGGGGAGGGAGGTAGGAGGAGTGGCAGGTCACACTATGCCCCCCGCGCTGGGTAGGCCTGTTCTTCCAGTTGTTGTGAAAGCTTGGGTTGGTGTGTGCGCACGAAGGTGGGAGTAGGGGTGAGGCAGGGACAGCAACCAGGCCCGGAAGAACCAGTGAGCGCCTGAGAAAAGATCAGCAACGTCTCCGCGCGGGCAATCCAGGTGACCCTGCGGGGGTCCACGCGTGCGCAGAGAGCGTCCCAGAACTGTTCCGGCCTCCGTGGCGCTGGCGCGCGCTCCCGCGGAGCTGAAGTCCGTGGTGGGCTACGGCACGCGGACGACACGGCGGCGCGCGCCAGGGGGCGGTCCTGCGCTGCCGGCACCGCCCTCCCTCCGCTCGCTCTTCTCCTCCCAGTCTGCCCCGCGCTTCCTGCATTAAGGGTAGTCGGCGCCGCCGCGGCCCCATTCCCGGTTCGCTCGCTCAGGTGATTCCATGGCGGCCTTCAGCAAGTACTTGACGGCGCGGAACTCCACGCTGGCCGGGGCCGCGCTTCTGCTGCTCTGCCTGCTCCACAAAAGGCGCCGTGCCCTCGGCCTGCACGGGTAAGGAGGCCCTCGACCGCGCTGCCTCCGCGGGCCCGAGCGGGCGCTCCCGACGCGCTCTTTTCTAGCCTGGCGCCGGGCGGACGGGTCCCTTGGCCCGGAGGAGTCAAGCGTAGAGAGGGCGGGCCATGGCTGCTGCCAGGCTCTAATGTCAAGGTGTCTGATTTTCTCGCGCAGTCATCCCCAGTGTTCCCTGCTTCCAGCATTCTGCTCCTGGGAATGTCTGTCTCCGCCACACCCGCTAGGAAACCTGTACCTCCTGCCCCAGGCCTCGTCCCTAGTGCTCCCTACGCCCTACTCTGACTCCGAGAGCGTGAATCTTTTCCCAGCGCCCGCTAGCAGCCCTGAGCTTCTGACCCGAGGCTGTCGCCTCCAGCCCACCTCCTGTATCAACTTTCTGGGTGCGTTCTAGTTTTGTCATCTCATCTCCTGAAAGACCGTGGGTTTGCTTTGTGGATGTGTATTTGTGATTTGAGGCTGAGGATTGGACTCGCCAGGATGGAGACTGTTGCCTCAGTCACTTGGATGGGGTTTGGCACGATTCCCTAGTAGTTGCTGTTCTAAGTCGTGAGGATGGTACATGTGAACTGCCCTGGGTCTTTTGGGTAAGAATGCTTTGTAAGGTGGTGTTCCGTGGGAGCTGGTCATTTCATCCCGAAAGGCTGAATTTGGAAGGCAAGGTTCTCTCCCCTGGCTGTTCAGGTGGAAGGTTAAAGTGTGATTTAGCTGAGGATCAAGATCCTTTTTGATTATACTCCACTTCCTCCTCGAGGGAATCTAATGTTTAGCTTTTGGGCGATTATAAGATTAGAGGAAGGAAAAGAGAATTGAGTTACTGTTGTGGGATTACAGACATAATATTTTATTCTCTGGGAGACACTTGGCTTCAGCAAGTGAATGAGGAAAGGTTTCTTCCTAGCATTGCCAGTCATTGGATATTCCATATTAAATCTTGGCATACTGCTTTCATGTATTTTATTTCATTCAACTGTCTGGGCAGGTGCTGTTGCCTCTTGTTTTTGATTTGCTTGAAATATATCTGATGAATAGTAGACTTTGGACTAAATCACTAACAAGCGGACTTTCATTCATGAAATTCTATTAACCTCCTGTCTTCCTTACCTTACTAAGGTCTGAAGCGGTGGTCTTTCTCTTCCTTTCTCAATTCGATTAAGAGTTGAAAATGATTTACATCTTTGTCTAGACAATACAGTGCCAATCCACTTTTCTTCTATTCAGTTAGCTTTTAAAATGATTTCTTCTGGAAAACATAGAGGTTTTTTTTTTTTGTTTGTTTTGTTTTGTTTTTTTTTTCTGTTGTGTGCTTTCTGAGCTCCCAGTTGCAAATGGAAGTTATTTGTTATCTGGGACTATGTCAGAAAATGTCAAATGCTGTAAGATAACTTTGTATTACCTTTTATTAGAGAAATGTTTCAGTGCATAGAACAGGTGTTTTAGTATGAGGTAGGGAATTTGAGGACAGCTCTAACAACTGTGGTTTACTTTGTTTTATCAGAGTATTACATGTATAATAGGAATATAGAAAAGTACACATTAAGTATAGTGCTTGAAGAATTTTTACAGATAGAACTTATCCATGTAATCAGCACTCAGAACTGCAACTGTGTAAGAACACTATCAGCATCCCAGAAACGCTTCATGTTGGTTCCAGTCACAGTTTAGATAGCTAGTGATTTATAAGGCTGTAGATTATTGTAAGGAAAGTTTTAAATATCATCTCCTGGGAAATAGCAAAACAGTCTAATAGAAACTGTCTTACTAAATTTTAAGTGTTTTTTCATTTACATTTTATTGTAAAATGCTTTGGAAATCTTTTTGAGAAACTTAGTACTTTTTGAGGGATTAAGTTAGACAACTAATTTACTGAACAAAAGATTGTTAACCTTGTGCATTGGCATGAATAAGGAAGATCTTTATTTTCCACATTAAATATTTTGTGGGAGGAGAATGCAAATTAAGAGTAGATAAGCATGTAGGAGGGTAAATAGGGTGGCTGGGTTATGGACATTGGGGAGGGTATGTGCTATGGTGAGTGCTGTGAAGTGTGTAAACCTGGCGATTCACAGACCTGTACCCCTGGGGCAAATAATGCATTATATGTTAATAAAATTTAAAAAAAAGAAAATAAAAGAATAGATAAGCACGAAGTTTAAATTACCAAGATAAAATAATTGAATTATTTTAAAACATTCAAGAGTGGTGTTGAGTCTATTTTTGTAGTCGTTGTATTTCCAGAAACTTTTGGACATATTTCAAATGCTATCTTCAGCGCACAGTTTGAAGATTAGGAGATTAGAAAATTCTGACTTTATATTTTATTGGCTTTTTGGGTGTTGTTTGTAACAGGACTAATTAATTTTCCTATCTGATGCTTAATTAAGGAACCTATGGCTGCTTGGCCTTTTTTCATCTATGCTATTAACAAAACATTTGTCTTAGAAGATAGTTCTTAGAATCAACTAGGTAATTCTAGAGCTAGTAAAACCACTTTAAAAGTTATAATGTCACATTATACCGAACATTAGGAGAATAATTAATTTAACTTTCTGAGTTATTTTTTAGTTTTGTTAATGCGTTTTTTTCAAAGTAAGAGGAATAATATTATGAACCATCTATATGTTTTACTGAAGAAATATCATCAACATTTTGCCATTCATGTTTCATCTATAACCCCTTACTCCTACCCCTTATTTTTACAGGTTTTTAGGAAAATTTATATATATTAAACAGTATAAATCTTGGTTATACATTTTTTAAGTAAATGCAATACAACAGTGTAACCCACTCCTATCATAAATTAGAACATTTTCATCTTCCTAGAAAGTTGCCCTGAGTTCATTTCCCATTACCATATACTAACTTTTCCCCTTATTTTTAAATCATACATTTGAAAATCACACATTTTATTTTATTATTTATGGGGAATAGTGGAATCTGTGCTCATGGATAAAGGAGACCATCTATGCAGTTCAAAGGAAGTATCTGTTTTAAAATGTTGTATTACTGCCCTAGGTGCTGTGGGGTGGATTGGTGTGTGTGTATGTGTGTATCACACATACAGTCAAAAAAATATATGACATCTTTTCATAGGGAGCTTACATTCTTGTTAGGGAGGAGAAATTTAAATACACATTAGTTAAAATTGTAAGGTGGTGACGGAATGCAGTGTACAGACAGACATGCCTTAGATGTTCTGAGAAAGGAGAGATTAATGTGTTATGGAAGAGTTCGGAAAGGCTTTATGAAAAATATGAGCTAAGCCTAGCAAAGGAGTAGGGGTGGATAACTGCAGATAAATTGAGTGTTAATAGCAGCTTTATCAGATTTTTGTTGCATTTTGTGATAGGAGGAAGTTTTGTGGTACCCTTTCAGCCCATCTTTTACTGCCACCAGAGCTGTTTTTTTTAAGAAACACAATTATAGGGCGCCTGGGTGGCTCAGTGGGTTAAGCCGCTGCCTTCGGCTCAGGTCATGATCTCAGGGTCCTGGGATCGAGTCCCGCATCGGGCTCTCTGCTCAGCGGGGAGCCTGCTTCCCTCTCTCTCTCTCTCTCTGCCTGCCTCTCTGTCTACTTGTGATCTCTCTCTGTCAAATAAATAAATAAAATCTTTAAAAAAAAAAAAAAAAAAAGAAACACAATTATAGGGGAGCCTGGGTGGCTCAGTGGGTTAAAGTGTCTGCCTTCAGCTCAGGTCATGGTCTCAGGATCCTGGGATTGAGCCCCACATCAGGCTCTCTGCTCAGCGGGGAGCCTGCTTCCCCCTCTCTCTCTGCCTGCCTTTCTGCCCACTTGTGATCTCTGTCTGTCAAATAAATAAATAAAATCTTAAAAAAAAAAAAAAGAAACACAATTATAATCTTGTTATTCCTTCATTAGAGTCTTTTGGTTATTCTAAAACACAAAATTCTTAGCACGAGAAAATTGTGTTCGTGATCTTTACTACTTCCTATACTCATCCAGCATTGCGGAGTAACAGTCTCTTGAGTATGATAGGCTTTGCTCAGCCTTTGCAGTCTGATTATAATCACTATCACCCCCAACACTTTTCCCCACCTTTTGGTGTTTATTTTCTTTCAAAACTCAGTCCATTTAGCACTTTCTCTTGGTGTTTTCTGTCTTTTCCTGATTTCCAATCTGATGTTGTTGTCCTTTGCTCTCATGATACGCTAAGCATTTCTCTACTAGTTAGCACTCTGTATTGTACTAGTTTATTTTCCTGTCTTCTGCCTATATCAGAGTGAGTTTCTTGAGGTCATGCACTGCCTCAAGTATAAATTCCTAGTTTGCACATGTCACGGGATAGACACTAAGTGTTGTATGAGGTGAACAAATTATGTAGGATAGTTGAATAACTTTTTTTTTTTTTTTTTTTTTAGTTGAAGAACTTTTAAGGTTAAGGGTAATTGTCTGGCAGTTCTGGATGTAGGACCAGTACAAACATGAGTTGAGGCTTTAGGTAATAGAGGCGATAGTTGTATATCTGAGAGTATGTCACATGGGCGAGGTAGTAGGAAATTATGGGCCAGTTTTAGAGGGCAGACAAAGAGACCAGTCTGCACTGCTGTAGTATTTTATAATCTTAAACCAAACACGAAGAACAAAAACAGAACAAAGCAGTTTCTTTCCCTTCCCATGAATCTTGTCAAGTTCAGATTTCTCATCCTGAATTTCAGAGCCTTCCCTCACCTGATCTCACCTTACCTGGCTGATCTTATATGCCTTTGCCTGCCAATCAGTATGCTCTGTTCCAAACAGAGCAGTTTTGCACTGTTCTCTGAACAGGCCACATTCATTCCAGGCTTTGGAGCTTTATGCATATTAACCAAACCTGGAATCTCTCTCCTTATGTTATCTGTTCTTCAGCTCTTATCCTTTAAGGGTTAGGTGACCATCTTCCATTCCATGAAATATCATTTAACAACTCTGGATGATCTAAATAATGATCCTTTCTAACTTTCTGAAGCATGAATTTAGGTACCTTATTTATTTATTTTTATTTATTTATTTATTTGATCAAACCATTTTATTGAGGGGCCTGAGCAAAAGGTCTGTGGGCTGGTAGGACAGTGAGATTTGATGTCCTTAGCTTGGCTGGGATCTCTCCAGCTTCACAGTTGTCAAAAGCTGAGGTGCCTTTCTTGTTTTATCTATTAATTGCTTGACTGGGTGTGATCTAGTTTTCAGCTATGAGGGTGTAGCCAAGTCCCCCAGCTTATGGAGTGATCCTTTATCCTTTTCAAAGCCCACTCTGTAGATGGTGGGAACACAGTTTTGTCCTCCAAATATTTCTGAGGTGTTTCAGGGAGCTTGTATTTTTCTTAGTGACACCTTATTTAACATTTTTTTTTTTTTTGCCTCTGCTCTGTTTCATTTTATTTATTTTTAAAAATTTAATATATATATTTTTAAATTTTTTTCAATTTATTGTTTTAAAAGATTTTATTTGTAAGTAATCTCTATACCCAATGTGGGGCTTGGACTCATGACCCGGACATCAAGAGTTATATACTCTTCTAATTTAGCCAGCTAGGGGTTCCTAATATAAATAAATATTTTAAATTGAAGTATAGTTGACATATACTGTTATATTAGTCGCAGGTATATAACACAGTGATTCTTTAAGTTTATTAGTTATGCTATACTCATCACAAGTATAGCTACCATACAAATGTTATTACAGTACCATTGACTATATTCCCCATGCTGTGCCTTTTATCTGTGACTTATTCATTCTATAACTGGAAACCTGTACTTTCCACTCCCCTTCACCCTTTTTGCCCAGCTCCTTTCCCTCTTTTGACCATCAGTTCTCTTTATGTATGAGTCTGTTTCTGCTTTTTGTTAATTTGTATTTTTTTGGATTCCACATGTAAGTGAAATCATAAGGTTTGTCTTTCTCTGATTTATTTCACTTAGCATACTGTCATCTGGGTCCATCCATGTTGTTTCAAATGGCAAGATCTCTTTTTTATGGCTGAATAATATTCCATTGTGTGTGTGCATGTGTGTGTGTGTGTGTATACATCACATCTTTATCCAGTTTATCTTTATCCAGATACAGTTTGTATCTGTATCTTCACTATTGTTAATAATCCTGTAATAAACATAAGGGTGCATATATCTTTTTGAATTAGTGTTTTTGTTTTCTTTGGGTTAACACCCAGGAGTGGAATTACTGGATCACATAGTACTTCTTTTTTAAATTTTTTTGAGGAACCCCCATACTGTTTTCCACAGTGGCTGTACCAGTTTACATTCCTACCAACAGTACATGAGGGTTCCCTTTTCTCCACATCCATGCCAACACTTGTTTCCTGTCTTTTTGATACTAGCCATTCTGACAGGTATAGGTTGATATCTTGTGACTTTTATTTGCATTTCCCTGATGATTAGTGATGTTGATCATCTTTTCATGTGTCTCTTGGCCATCTGTATGTCTTCTTTGGAAAAATGTTTATTTAGGTCCTCTGCTCATTTTTAATTGGGGTATTTGTGGGTTTTTTGGTGTTGAGTAGTAGAAGGTTTTTTTTTTTTAATACTTTGGATATTGGCCTCTTATTAGATATATCATTTGTAAGTATCTTCTCCCATTCAGTAGGTTGCCTTTTGGTTTTGTTGATAGTTTCTTTCCTTGTGCAAAAGTGTTTGCTCTATTTTAGATCCTACTTAATGTCTTGTCTCTTGAGCCTATCTTTTTGGTATCTGCCTTGATTCCTATAAATTATCAGGCGCAAAGCAGGTAATTGTAGTAGAATTTTATCGAAAATTTGGGAATGGTGGCAGCGATTATATCTCAATAAAGTGAACAGCTTAAAATGGAGACATTCTTTTATTTATAAGTTCCTTTGACATTTCCACTGTTGGCAGTTTGTTGACTATTTTTCGCTGAGCCTCAGCCCTCTGGTCTTTTGCTAGATCTTTTCTAGTTTTTTTTTTTTTTTTTAAGATTTTATTTATTTATTTGACAGAGAGAGATCACAAGTAGGCAGAGAGGCAGGCAGAGAGAGAGGAAGGGAAGCGGGCTTCCCGCTGAGCAGCGAGCCCGATGCGGGACTCGATCCCAGGACCCTGGGATCATGACCTGAGCCGAAGGCAGCGGCTTAACCCACTGAGCCACCCAGGCGCCCCTTGCTAGATCTTTTCTGTACCTCTTGAATGTTCTCATATCTCTAGCTTTTATTCCCTGTACTCTCTCTCCACTAACTTTACAGCTTTCCTGCATACTTCAAATTCAGGTTTCCTTCCTGAGATCTCCTTTTGAATCAGGCTCTAGGAGAGGCTGGCTTCCTTTTGCTTAGTTTCACAGGCCCACTGAAGTGTTTTGCAAAGTACAAGCATGAGTCAGGTGAGGGGCTGGAGATGCAGGAGACCCATGGGAGGAACGATGAGTGGATGTTAAGGCCCCATTTGGGTCTCAGAATAAAGAGAATGGTTAAGCAAAAGGCCTCAAAGAATTTGCCAGGAAAAGCTTCTGTGTACTGAAACCAACTGATTGAGGTCAGATCCAGAAGCAGTGTTCTCTGAACTCTGTAGCTGTCTGTGGTCTGCTGGGCGGGAACTGGGTACAGACTGTTTAATTAATTATACTTCTCTGTTTTTGGCACAATAACATATTTCCTGGATTTTCCTTATGAGCAAATGCGGTATTTATTTTACATATTTATCTTGCTTATTGTATGTCTCTGCTGCTAGTAAGTTCCATGACGGCAGGAATTTTTGTCTGTTTTGTTCATTTTTATAGTCCCAGTGGCTAGAACTGTGGCTGGCATGTAGTTGGCTCTCAGAAATGTTTGTTGACTGACTCTCACTCTGAGATGCTCCTTTCTTAGGGCTGTGGTTACTGTTATTTTAAATAACTAATTTTTCTTATTACAAATGTTAATGTCTCCTTAAGGATATTATGAGCTGTTTAGGAGCTGAGTCCCTTATATATGCATGGATAAAACAAGTCTTACAAATTTATAAAAATGGTATCATTATTGTTTTATAACATTTTCACAGTTAACAATACAGTGGAAACAATAAAAATAATTAAAAAAATTAAATTATCCATAATGTCATCACTATAACATATGTATTATTTTATTTTTGTTACCTATTATTTCTCATTTATATGCATGCATTTTTACTTAATTATAATGTACTTGTTTTGCTATTTTCATTTAATGTGTAGACATCTTCCCTATGTTTCTACATGGACTTTATAACTATACTTTTTTCTTTAAAGATTTTATTTATTTGGGAGAGAAAGAGAGAGAGAAAGAGCCCTCGCACGCAAGGGGGAGGGGCAGAGGGAAAGGCAGAAACAGACTCCTGGCTGAGCAGGGAGCTGTGTGTGCTACTTTGTTGGATCCCAGGACTCCTGAGCGGAAGGCAGATGTTCAATCCACTGAGCCACTTAGGTGCCCCTGTAACTGTACTTTAAAGAAATACATAAATAATTCTTTGTGTGACTATATCATAATTTATTTTGGGCATCTAGATTTCTTTTATAATTTTTCTAGATAATGCTAAATTTTTTTGCTGGTGAACTTTTCTGTCTCTGCTGAAATATTTCCTTGGAATAGATTGCCAGAAATGGGGTTATAGAATGAAAGCTAATGAACTTTCCTTAGTGTTTATGGAAAAGGTGTGAACATTGTGGAGCTACACAAATTACACCTGTTACTTCTCAAGAGTTGTGCTGTAGAATACTCTGAAATGAGTCCAAATTTAATTCTCTCATCAATAAAGGGTGAATTTTTTTTTAACTACTTTAAAGGTGTAAAATAATGTCATGACATTTTAATTTGCAAGAATGCACATTTTTACATGCAGCAACTTGATCTGTATTATGGAGGTGGTTTGGCATACTATAAAACATGGTATGGTCTTTGGAGTTAGATATGGGTTCAATTTTTTTTTTTTTTTTTTTTTTTTTTTTAGTTTTTATGTGTTTATTTGACAGAGAGAGATCACAAGTAGACATAGAGATAGGCCGGGATGGGGGGGGAACAGCAGGCTCCCTGCTGAGCAGAGAGCCTGATGTGGACCTTGATCCCAGGACCCTGAGATCATGACCTGAGCTGAAGGCAGAGGCTTAACCCACTGAGCCACCCAGGTGCCCATGGGTTCAAATTTCTGTACAGCTATTTGCTAGATCTGTGACCTTGTACAAAGTTTACTCAGCCTCTGAGCCTCAGTATTCTCGCTAGCAAAGCAGGGATAATAGTATTTACTTAACTCGGTGGTCTGAGGATTAAATCAGAAATTGTCTTAACTCAGTAGTCACTGGAACAAAGCTCAATAAATAGAAGATAGCTTTAGTTCCTTGTGCTTGCTGAAAAGAAAACTAAAATGACAGCCAAACATGCCACTATTAGGTTCTCAAAAACCATTAAGCCTTCCTAAAAATTTCCTCACATGTGCCCATGAAAATCTCCCTAAAGAAGCCTTTTTTGGAGTTGGAAAGTATTTACTTTCATGTGACATGGCTTCAGGGCCTCTGTATTTTTTCATTTGCTGCTTCCTGAATGATATTCTTTATTTCTCCACCTCTTGAAGAAGTAGTCCAAAACTAAATTTATTATTCTAAGTGTGGTTGACTGACACACAGTAGAATGGCTTACTACTTGCTTTGTAGATCCTAAGCTTTTTAAAAAATAGATGAGGTTACATTTATTACTTTTGTGACCATCTATACTCTTCACTTGGATTTAGCTTACACAGTTATTTCCCCTTCATTTGCCCTCCTGAACTTCTTGTGTTTGACTTTTTAAAAAAAATTAAACCTGGGTGCACATATTTAGGCTTATCTTTGGATGTATTACTTCCTCTAATTTTTTTTTTTGATCCTGTATGTTTAATTAGTATTCATTCTTTGTATTTTCCCAGTAAATTTAAGTTATTGGACAGGGCCAAGTATAGAACATCTGTTTACACATAACTCTGTAACCTTTCTATTATTTGACATCCTTGGGGTGTTGTTATTATTTCTCATCTTCAAACTTAACTAACACTTTTTTACACCTTTCCTTCTGGTAATGACCTGGCATTCTGACAATAGGACTTAGGCATCAAATCCATATTGGGCCAGTGTGAGTCCTCCTTTGAGATGTTTCTGCTGGAGCTGGTAAGGAAGGGTCTTTCTTTTTCTTTTCTTTTTTTTTTTCCCCCCAGATTTTTGTATTTATTTGACAGAGAGAGCGAGCATGCACAAGGAGGGGGAGCAGCAGAGGGAGAAAGAGAAGCAGGCCCCCTGCTGAGAACGGAGCCCAACATGGTGCTCAGTCCCAGGACCCTGGGACCATGACCTGAGCCAAAGGCAGATGCTTAACCGACAGAACCACCCAGGCAACCTTGGGAAGAGTCTTTCTTTTCTGGTCATGGAGCAGTGAAGATAAGACCCTAGAGCTGTATGTAGCATCTGTTTCTTTTGCATGGAAAAGGTGGAGAACTGATTTAGTCCATCATCAAATGCTTTGTAGCATAGTAAACTAAGTTTAAAGAATTTTCATGATCCCTTCAGAAAAGAAAATGAATTTGGTCCAACATGACTTTTTGGTGAACTTGTGCTTGTTCATAGAATTTACAGCTTCTTCCAAGTACTGGTGCCATATTGTCCATTTGCATAAATAAGTTGTAATTTTTTTCCTAGGATCAACATCAGTCTCATCCATGACTTGATGAATAGCATCACCTTCTAATCTGTTATAGTACAATACAAACTGGAATTATGAAGAAGAATGATACTCTCTTTGTAGTTTTCTTTACAATTATATATGCCAAATTAAATTTTATAAAAATGGGTATTGTATTTCTTTATTGTTCTTTCTTTTGGAATGATTTGTATGAAATGTCGGAGTTGTTTAAGAATGCCATTTGTAGTTCCTTTTTTTTTTTTTTTTTTTAAAGATTTTATACATTTGAGAGAGAGAGAGTGAGTGAGAGTGCACAGAAGTAGGGGGAGGAGCAGAGGAAGAGGGAGAAGCAGACTCCCCACTGAACAGCAAGTCAGACCCAGCTGGGGCTGGGTCCTGAGACTCTGGGATCATGATCTGGGCTGAAGGCAGATGCTTAACTGACTGAGCCACCCAGGCACATAAGCATTTATAGTTATTTCTACAAAAAACTTTATATCAGGCTCTTGCTTATGGACATGGCTCTCATTGTGCATTCTTTTTATGGAAAAAAAAAACACTTGTTTTAGGCATCTCTGCCAATGATATCGCCATCTATAAATGTAAGGATAAAATACTTTTGATAGCTGATGGTTATGCTCTTCAGTGGGAGTTATTGTGCATATTAAGAGAGTTTGAAGCCTTGAGTGTGCTTAAACATTTTTTTTTAAAAAACACACCTTTGTAATCCTTTTGCTAAATTAGCAGACCTGAATGAATGCCATTAAATTAATTGCATGAAGTACAGAATTGAAAATAAAGTTATCAAAGCATATTCAGCTAATTTGATTGTTGTTATCTGGGGAGGCTTCCCATTTGAACCTGACTTTGAGAGATTTGTAGTATTTTGCTAAGGGGTAGAAGGTGTTTTAGGTGGGGAAAACAGCTTGAGCAAAGGCATGGAGTTAATGGAGTCGATTTGAGAAGGGACTCCAAGGACATGTAGCTGGAAGTTTTACTATGAACTATTTATTGAGCACTTACCATATTTTAAGCATTACTGTAAGTATTTTATATTTATTCTTCACAAACAGTCTTTTGGGATAGTTGTTTTATTATTTTCATTTGCGGAATCAGAAGGGTAAAAATGGTACCTGCTTATGAGAGTTTTTAAGTTTGTTTGAATTAGCCATGTGGAAGGTAGAAGACGGAATAAAATATTTTTATCAAATCCTTCAGATGGGCTTAAATTCAAAAACCAGTCACCAATCATTCAGGGGTTAAGAAAAAGTTTTATGTTAAACACAAAGTTAATTTTTAAAATTTTTTGGTAATATGTTGTTAAAATGTTAGAGTCATGGTGAAATATTCTAAGATTTTAAATATCTTTTTATTATATATACCACAACTGAAAGAAATTACATAAAAACATATATAACCTAATGACTTTTTTAATTTTTAAGATAAACACCCTTGTAACTACTACACAGGTCAAAAAATAAATCTTTGCCCGCCACGCCACAAGTCTTCCATGTTCCCCTTTCCAGTCAGAGCCCATCCCTCTTCCTTGTTATTAACTGCTATCTTGACTTCTATAGTATTTGCATCTCTACATTTTTTTCTAATTTTATTGCCCAAATGGGCATTCTTAAGCAGTATAATTTAGATGTGTGTTTTCTTATTTGTTTCTCTTAATTTGCATGTCCTGCTGCCATTCGTCTTTCCCATTTCTTTCTTTCTTTTTTTTTTAATCTTTTAAAAAAAGATTTATTTATTTTATTTTATTTATTTTATTTATTATTTATTTATTTGACAGGCAGAGATCACAAGTAGGCAGAGAGGCAGAGGAAGAGGAGGAAGCAGGCTCTCTGCTGAGCAGAGAGCCCGATTCGGGGCTCGATCCCAGAACCCTGGGATCATGACCCGAGCCGAAGGCAGAGGCTTAACCCACTGAGCCACCCAGGCGCCCCTTCCCCTTTCTTTCTTACGTTTGTTGAAGCAGTCAGCTATTTTGACCCATACAGATTCTGCCATCTAGGTTATGCTGATTGCATACTTTTTCTTCATTCTCTGTATTTCCTGTAAATTAGTAGTTGGATCTAAAAGCTTGATCAAAGCTTAGATTTTGTTTTTTATGTTTTTGGAAAAGAATACTTCCTAGGTGTTGATGTGGTATATTCTATGAAGACATATGTAGTGTCTGGTTCTTTCTCTTTTTGTGATTTTTAGCAGCCACTGTTGCTCAATGCATAAATCAGTGAATTTTTATTTATTAGGGCTTACAAAATGGTGGTATTTGAATTCGTTATTCTTCCTTTATAAGGTGGAATGCTTCCATAAAAAGGAACTTCCCTTCATCTACTATTTGGTTACCCAGTGGTACAGTTCAATTAGGAAAGGTAGGATAGATATTTGTTCTTAATTTTATCAATTTTTAGAATACTCCATTAGTTACCTCTTATTCTCTGAAGGTGACCAGCGAGTTCTTAAGTGTCATTATGAATCTCTTGATTTACTACAAGTAACTACCGATTTAATGCTTTCTATTTTATAGATGCTTTGGAGGAACCCTATTTTATGAATGCAGTGGATCTTATCAACAAAATATAAAATGTGCCTTGGTTATCAGCTCTTTCAACTATTCTGTATAATTTTTAGGATCAGCATGTTGGGATTTGATGAGGATTACTTTTAATCTTTAGATTAATGTATGATTGCCTTCCTTTTTTAAAAAAAAATTGATCTAGCCATAAGTGTGTAAAAACGTGGATTTTTTAAAAAATATCCAGCTTTCAGTTTTGCTTTACCTCTCTTTACTGTCTCTTATTTCCTTTTTTTTTTGCCTCCCTCTGTATTCTTTTATTCTTTACACTTTCCTTGCTGAATTTTATTTTTCTAATGTTCTGAGAGTGATATGAATTTCCAGCCTTTCTTTTCTGAAGTATGCATTTGAGGTGATAAAGTTCTCGCTAAGCAATGCTTTAGCGGCAGCACACAGTTTTTTTTGATATATAGACTATACCATTTTAAACATATCATTTGATGTGTATATCATACATTTCAAAAATTTTTTCGTTGACCCATGACTTTTTACGAGATAAAGTTTATCTCTTTATATATGTCAGTTATCTATTGTTGGATAACAAACCACCTCAAAATTTAATAGCTTAAAATAATTATTTCTCCCCTCAGTTCTGTGGGTTGCTGGGTGGTTCCTTTGCTGGTTTTGTCCTGGGTTTGCTTGAGGCTACATTCAACTACAGGATTGTCTACATGGGGGAAGTTTTAAGAAGGCTTCACTCATATTTGGCTGATGGTACTAGTTAGTGGCTGGGGTGCCTTGGTTCTCATCTAAGTGACTTTTTATCATCTAGTAAACTATACCACTTTCCTCATTTGTAGTCTCAGGTCAGCATTCCAAGGGGCCAAAATAAAAGCAAAAGGTTTCTGCCACGTTCTGTTGGTAAGAGCAAGTTACAAGCTTGGCCCAGATTCAGGAATGAGAAAGTAGATTCCTTCTTTTTAAGAGAAACACAAAGGATTTGTTTCATATTTAATTTACCATAATTTCTAAACATTTGGGAATTTTTCTTGTAAATTTTTTCTTTTTGTTATTGATTAAACAGCAAAATTGCTTTGTAATTATTTTTTTCATTATTTTTATCCCTTCTAGTAGTTTGGAAATTATTTACTTTATGTTCCTTTTACTGGTTACCCTAGAGATCTTAACATGTGTTAAAATTTTTAAGTCTAAACATTAATCAGTAATACTTCATCCCCCTCTTAAGCAGTAAAATGACTTTAAGAGCAGTGGCTCTGGTTAGTTTACTCCTGATTTATATGTATTTATATTTATATTTTATTATTATATATTATAAATACATATGTGTGTGTATATTTTTAAAGTTTTGGTTTTTTTTTTTAGATTTTATTTATTTATTTGATAGAATGAGAGAGAAACAGCATGAGGCGGGGAGGGTCAGAGGGAGAAGCAGACTCCCCAGTGAGCAGGAAACCTGATGTGGACTTGATTCTGGGACTCCAGGAGCATGACCTGAGCCCAGGCCAGTTGCTCAACCACCCAGGCACCCAGGTTTGTTTGTTTTCTAAGTACTAAAAGACATTATTATTGTTTTATCTAATATTCATTTAGAGTTAACTATATATTTACTACTTTGGTTACTCTTCATTCATTTTTGCAACCTGAACCTTCCAGCTGGTATCACCCTCCCAGCTACCACCAATATGACCTTTAGTTACAAATCTACTGATAATGAACTTTCTCCGTTTTGTCGGATAATGTCTGTATTTGCCTTCATTCATGAAAGTGGTTTTTTTCTCCTGAACATTTAATTCTTGATTGGCAATGATTTTCTTTGCCCATTGAATATTTGATTCTGCCATCTTCTGGTTTCCATTACTGACACCGAGAAGTGAGCTATCAGTTTGTAACTGTTGCTCCTTTGAAGGTAGTGTGTCTTTTTTTTCTGTAGCTGCTTTTAAGGATTTATCTTTATCTTTAATTTTTCTGGAACTCATTCTGATTTGGTGAGGGGTGGATTTTTAAATCTATCCTGCTTAGGACTCACTAGGCCTTTTTTACTTTGTGGATTGTTGTCTCTTCCATTTTGTAATATTCTCAGCCATTATCTATGCCTTGTTCTCTTTATTCTTCCTGGACACCAACTAAGATGGTCTCATTTTAACAACTGTCTCTTACCTTTTTTTTAAAAAACACTTAATAGATTTGTGTTTCATCCTTCTGGGGGTGACCTGCTGATTTCTGTATAATTACAATTTTAGAACATTGTTGATGAAGTGAGCATTTTCTTATTTCTTTGTTTCCATATTGTTTACTTTTTGCTACACTCTGGATAGCAAATTCTGATTTAGCTCCTAGATTATTAGTTGTCTCTTTGGCTGTGTGAAATCTACTAAAACTATTAAATATTTAAGTTCACTTGTTGTATCTGGTATTTTTTTAAAATTACATTTGGCTCTGGGGCACCAGGATAGCTCCGTCCGTTAAGTGCGGACTCTTGATCTCAGCTGTTGATCTCAGCTCGGGTCATGATCTCGGGGTTTGAGATAGAGCCTTGTGCTGGGCATGGAGCCTCCTTAAGGTTTTTTGTTTGTTTGTTTGTTTTTTTCCCCTCTGCCCCTCCCCGCTTCTGTCTTTAAAAAAACAAAACAAAACAAAACAAAATCTGTTTGGTTCTCTTAGGTCTCTCTCTCTCTTTTTTAAAATAATTTCCTTGTTTTGGTAGGTAACTTTGTTTTATTTTGTGTATTTATTTCTTTAAATACATTCTGCATTGTCTTATAGGATGTGTTTGGAAAATCCAACATCCGAAATCTTCTTAGGTCTCCTTCTGTTTTCTTTAATTTCTGCTGGTTCCTGTTTATGGAGTCTAGTTTGCTGTGTGCTTGGTTATTTTTTATTTTGGTCTGGGTATTTTATTTAAAATTCGGCCTGGGAATAATTTTGAGGCTTATAGTAAACATACTTTTTTTTTAAAGAGGAAAGTTTGCTTCTTACAAAGCCCGGGAACAATATTCAGGGAACAACTTAAACGAAGTTCCTTGAGAGTAAATTCTGAAAATTTTAGTACAGCATTTTGATGAACAGGTGGAAGACTCACATTTCAGATGCTATGGTTTTGTTTCTCAAATGAGTTATGTCATTGTATGTCCACCATCATTGTCATGTTAGTGCCTTTCAGATCAGTATCTCTACTCTTGTACTTCAAATCAAAACTTTTAGAAAATTGTCTCCTGGACGATTCCATATAGTTATCTAACTGGGACTTAAAATTGAAAAAGTTTACAATGAGTCCAATTATTATTTCTCTTAAATGCTTTTACTACTGTTATTCTTTTTGTAGTTAATGGAATCTGTGTCCTCTAATCGCTCAGTGTAAATTATTTGTGAAACCTGAGGAAAATGATCTGTGCCTTTCATGGCATTAGTTTGGAGCTGATGGTTTCTAATACCTCCTCTATCCTTACACAGTTCTTAAAGTCTGTGCTCTTCTCCACTCATTTCCGTGTTCAGTTGAACCTTGAATAATGTAGGGATTAGGGACACTGAATCCCTGAACAGTTGACAGTCTGTATAACTTTGGACTCTCCCCAAATTTAACAACTAATATCCTACTATAAAACTGACCAGAAGCCTTACTGATAATATAAACATTAACACTTACTGTGTTATGTGTCTTATGTACTGTATTCTTTCAGTAAGGTACACTAGAGAAAAGAAATGATTAATCAGAAAATCATAAGGAAAATACGTTTACAGTCCTATACTGTAAAAAATCTGTGAATAAGTGGACCCGCACAGTTCAAACCTGTATTGTTCTGATCTCCTCTCTCACCCTGTCATTTCTGGCAGTTTTCTTGTGTCTTGTGGAATAGTTATGGTAGTATATATGAGAAATTTTGATGGCTTGAATTGAAGTTCTGGCAATAGAGAAAAGAAGAGCATAGAGAGCAATTGGGTATAAAGAGTATGAGAAAGGGAAAATACCTAAGAATAATTCCTAAGTTTCTGGTTCAGATGGTTTTATAGATGAAGGTACATTCACTGAGTTAAGGCCCAGGTTCAGTATGAGAAGATGGAAGAACAAATTGGGGGTGGAAAAGTGAATTCAGACATAATTTTGTTTTGGAATATACTAATAAATTGATTATCTCATCAACATTAATGAAGCAGTGATTTATTTATTTATTTATTTATTTATTGTAATTTTATTTATTTGACAGAGACAGAGTTCACAAGTAGGTAGAGCAGCAGGCAGAGAGGGGGAAGCATGCTCCCCGCTGAGCAGAGAGCCCGATGCGGGGCTCTGTCCCAGGACCCTGAGATCATGACCTGAGCTGAAGGCAGAGGCTTAACCCATTGAGCCACCTAGGCGCCCCTGAAGCAATGATTTAAAACCAATTGATTATTTACAAAAGAAAAATAATGATTATAAAAAAATCTTAGCCATCAACTGGAATAGATAATTCTTTCTATTCTTTTGTCCCAGCACTGGTGTAGCTGTGTTATTTCCCCTATCACTTTAAATGAGTGTTGATTCCATTTTTATTGGCCTAGAACTTTTGCTTGTTTTTTAAATGATAAATGTGTAGAAGAACTGTTAAAAAAAGTGTTATATATGCTTAATTTCATGCTTATACATATTTAAGGAAGCACCACTTTAAGGCAATAGCAGTATCTGTAAGATTTTTTTTTTTCCCCTTCAGAAGACGTTCATACATTACTCTACTACTTAGAGTAGTACTTACTTACTCTACTACTAAGTCTAGGATATACTGGACTCGTTTACTTAGAATGAGCTAGATGAGAAAAGTGTTAGTGTCAAAATTACTGTGCTGGTTAATTAAATTTAATTTCCAGTTAATTAAATTCTGGTTACAGTTTCCAGTGTTCTTCCTTTTTCACTTTGTCTGAAATCTCTTATCTAAAAACTTCTCTATTTTAATTTTTGACAATTTCTTTTTCTTAGTCTTATCATTGCCTCCTCCCATCTTTAGGGGAAATCTCTGCCTATTAATTTTACGTTTTGCTGGCAATACTAAGGAAGAGTTAACTCATCTCCCTATCCCTCACTTCTCCCAAAAATAAGGAACTAACAAAGCACTATTCTATTATGTTCTTAGGAAAAAGTCTTTCCTAGGTTGTTGAAACATTAGTGATATACAGTAAACTGCTGATATTTAAAGTACACAACATGGTGAGTTTTGACATGTAACACCTGTGAAACAATTACTACAATCAAGATAACGAACATTTTATCACCCCGAAGTTCCCTTGTGGCCCCTTCTAGTCAGTCCTCTCCCTGCTCCTTGCTTGAACTACTGTTCTACTTTCTGTAACTACAGGTTAGTTTTGGTTCCTCTCGAATTTCATAAGTGGAATAGTGTACTATACATGGTTTTGTCTAGCTACTTTCAGTCAGAATAATGCTTTTGAGATTCATCCACGTTGGGTTTATCAGTTTTTTTTTTTAATTGTTGAGTACATTTTATGGACATACCACAATTTTATAATCCATTGTTGTTGGTGGACATTTGGATTGTTTCCAGGCTTTGACTATTAAAAATAAAGCTGCTCCTTTTACCACACACGAAAATAGACTCAAAATGGATGAAGGACCTCAGTGTGAGAAAGGAATCCATCAAAATCTTTGAGGAGAACACAGGCAGCAACCTCTTCGATCTCAGCCGCAGCAACTTCTTCCTAGAAACATCGCCAAAGGCAAAGGAAGTGAGGGCAAAAATGAACTATTGGGACTTCATCAAGATCAAAAGCTTTTGCACGGCAAAAAAAACCAAAACAAACAAACAAACAAAAAGCTAACAAAACCAAAAGACAACTGACAGAATGGGAGAAGATATTTGCAAAGGACATATCAGATAAAGGGCTAGTATCCAAAATCTATAAAGAACTTATCAAACTCAACACCCAAAGAACAAATAATCCAATCAAGAATTGGGCAGAGGACATGAACAGACATTTCTGCAAAGAAGACATCCAGATGGCCAACAGACACATGAAAAAGTGCTCCACATCACTCGGCATCAGGGAAATACAAATCAAAATCACAATGAGATAACACCTCACACCAGTCAAAATGGCTAAAATTAACAAGTCAAGAAATGACAGATGCTGGCAAGGATGCGGAGAAAGGGGAACCCTCCTACACTGTTGGTGGGAATGCAAGGTGGTGCAGCCACTCTGGAAAAGAGCAGGAAGGTTCCTCAAAAAGTTGAAAATAGAGCTACTCTACCCTAAATATACAAATATACTCTACCCTAAATATACAAATGTAATGATCCGAAGGGGCACGTGCACCCGAATGTTTATAGCAGCAATGTCCACAATAGCCAAACTATGGAAAGAACCTAGATGTCTATCAACAAATGAATGGATAAAGAAGAGGTGGTATATATATACACAATGGAATACTATGCAGCCATCAAAAGAAATGAAATCTTGCCATTTACAATGGCGTGGATGGAACTAGAGGGTATTATTATTATTATTATTATTTTTTTAAAGATTTTATTTTTTTTTTATTTGAGAGAGTGAAATCACAAGTAGGCAGAGAGGCAGGCAGAGAGAGAAGAAGGGAAGCAGGCTCCCTGCTGAGCAGAGAGCCCGATGCGGGACTCGATCCCAGGACCCTGAGATCATGACCTGAGCCGAAGGCAGCGGCTTAACCCACTGAGCCACCCAGGCGCCCGACTAGAGGGTATTATGCTTAGCGAAATAAGTCAGTCAGAGAAAGACAATTATCATATATGATCTCCCTGATATGAGGAAGTTGAGAGGCAACGTTGGGGGTTTGGGGGTAGGAGAAGAATAAATGAAACAAGTTGGGATCAGGAGGGAGACAAACCATAAGAGACTCTTAATCTCACAAAACAAACTGAGGATTGCCGGGGGTGGGGGGAGGGAGAGGATGGTGGGGTTATGGACATTGGGGAAGGAATGGGCTATGGTGAGTGCTGTGAAGTGTATAAACCTGGCGATTCACAGACCTGTACCCCTGGGGCTAATAATACATTATATGTTAATAAAAAAAAATTAAAAAAATAAAGCTGCTATGAATATTTGTGTAGAGTTCGTATATGGACATATGCTTTCATGTCCCTTGAGTAGATACTTAGTAGTGGAATGGCTGGATTGTATGGTAGATGTATGTTTAACTTTTTAGGAAACTTGCCACTGTTTTCCAAAGTGTTTTTGTATCCTTTTATATTCCCGTTAGCGGTATGGAAGATTCCAGGTGTTCCACATCCTTGGTAACTCTTGGTGTGATCTGTCTTTTTAATCTGAGCCATTCTAGTGGATGTATGCAGTGGTTTCTCACTGTGGTCTTAAAAGGGAACATTTGAGCATTTTCATGTGTTTATTTTCCATCCATACATGTTCTTTGACACAGTGTCTATTTAAATCTTCAAATGAATTGTCTTAGTCCACTCTAAGAGTTTTTTATGTATTCTGAATATAAGGTTTTTCTTGTATGTTTTACAGATATTTTCTTAATAGTATTTTAAAGAGCAAAATTTTGATGAAGTCCAGTTTGTTGATTTTTTTTTTTAAAGATTTTATTTATTTATTTGAGAGGGAGAGAGAGCATGAGAATGGAGAAGCAGACTCCCCAAGGAGCTGGGAGCCTGATGTGGGACTCGATCCCAGAACTCCAGGATCATGACCTGAGCTGAAGGCAGTGGCTTAACCAACTGAGCCACCCAGGCTTCCCGATTTTTTTTTTTTTTTTTGGTGCAGCTTATACTGTGAGTCCAATTTAACAAATGTTTGTTTAACTCAAGATTACAGTTTTTTTTTTTCTGTTTCCTTTTTTCTCATAGTTTTAGCTCTTACATTTAGGTTTGTATTCCACTTCAAATCAATTTTTTTTGTATATGGTGTGCAGCAAGTGTTGAGGTTAATTTTTTTTTACGTATCACACCCACTTGATCTGGTACTATTTGCTAAAAAGATTATTCTCTGCCCATTGAATTGCCTTAGCACCTTTGCCTTAAATGAGTTAGCTGTGTATGTGTGGGTCTGTTTCTGAACTCTTCTATTCCTTTCATCTATATTTGTACTCTAGTATCATACACTCTTGTTTATTGTAGCTTTATAATAAGCCTTGAAATGAGATACAATTCTTTAGACTTCGTTTTTTCCCAAAAGGTATGGATTATTCTAGGTCCTTTGCAATTATAAATGAATTTTAAAATAACCTTGTTACTCTGCAAAAAAGCCTGATGGGATTTTGATTGGGATTCCATTGAATTTCTAAATCAATTTGGGAAGAATTGACATGTTAAACAATATTGAGTCTTCTGTTCTGTGAACATGTTATATCTCTCTATTTAATCATCAGTGATTTCTCTGCAATGTATTATAGTTTTCAGCATATAGGTCTTACACATCTTCTTTTTCTTTCCAAGTTTATTGTGAAATGATTACTATTTTGGGTGCTTTTGTAAATGATATGCATAAAATTCTAATTTCCAATTATTCTTTTCCTATATGTAGAAATACAATTGATATTTGTATATTGTATCCTAGAACCTGGCTGAACTTGCTTAGCTTTTTTATAGATAGCTGCCTTAGGATTTTCTATATAGATGTTTATAGAATTTTCAATAAAGATAGTTTTACTTTGTCCTTTCAATTCTGTTTGCCTTTTATTTTTCTTACCTTTTTGCACGGTGTTTTCCAATAACAGTATTGAATAGAAGTAGTGAGAGTTGCTATCTTTGTCATATTCTGGATCACAGAGACTTAGACTTTCATTAATAAATACAATGATAGCTGTTGGGTTTTTTTTTTTTTTTTTTTTCCTTAAGATTATTTGAGAGCAAGAGTGTGGGCTCAAGTAGGGGATGGGTGCAGAGGGAGAGCAGGGAGCCTGATGGGGGCTCAGTCCCAAGACTCTGAGATCATGACCTGATCCAATGGCAGATGCTTAACCAGCTAAGCCACCCAGGTGCTCCATAGCTATAGGTTTTTATTAATGTCCTTTATCAGATTGAGGAAGTTCTTTTTATTCCTTGTTTGGTAAGAGTTTTTATGATGAATTGGTGTTAGATTTTGTCAAAGCCTTTCCTGTATATCTACTGATATGATCATACGGTTTTTTTTAAGACTGTTAATATGGGTGAATTATGGATTGATTTTCAAATGTTAACCTGATCTTCCATTTCTTGGGTAAATTCCTCCCATCCTATACTTTTAATAAATAGTTGGTTATTAGTCTTGTCTTTTTTAAATAATGTGTTTGCCAAAGAAAAAGAAGCTGGCACAAAGCACTTCTTGCATTATACCAAAATGCAGAGGTTGTCTTGAGGGTATGCACTTGTAGTTGTTTGAATTCTGAGTGAAACTAGCCTTTTACTTTATTTTATTTATTCTTTTTTGTGGAACATCATTTTTACTAGGAAGAATGACTAAATCACTGTAGTTATTTGGCCTTGAATATTGCAGACATTCTCTTGTAGTGCCCTTGAGGAAAAACAGTAGTGTTTGTTGCTGATGTTACAATTTAAGCTTTTAAGTGATAATTAAAATTTGGAAAAGTTGTCTCTGCTACCATGAGCTTGATAGCTTCCCCATGGTTAAGAGTTTCCTCATGATCTAGGTGGGAGTATTGACAAATGTAATTCTAAAAAATACTGCATAGTAAAATATATTACATTTGGAAAGTCTACTATACAACTCAGTGAATCATTATTTTCCTTTTTTTTTTAAAGATTTTTATCTATTTATTTGTCAAAGAGCGCACAAGCAGGGGAGTGGCAGGCAGGGGGAGAAGCAGACCCCTGCTGAGCAGGGAGCTTGATGTGGGACTCAGTCTCAGGATCCTGGGATCATGACCTGAGCAGAATGCAGACACTTAACTGACTGAGCCACCTAGGCATCCTGAATCATTATTTTCCAACAGACTAATGTGTATTACAAAATTTTGTGTGGGCAAAAGATTAATTGGAAGTGTGATATAATACAGAACAATGGATTTTATTGTATAAGATACAAAGTTCATTGATAGGGTTTCAGACTGCATTGTGACATTATAGTATCAAGGAAGAATATCCACAGTTATGAAAATACTCCTGTTTTACAACTACATATCTCTATCACAATAATTAAAAAGAATTCAGACTCTCATAAAAAAACCCAGTTTTCTTCTATTAAGTCAGACATTAATGAGACTTTCCAAAATATAAAACAGTGCTACTTTCCTTACTAATTTTTTTTTGTTTGGGAAAATATAGTTCTTTTTATAAAAATTTTATTTAACATGTAATATATGTATTATCCTTAAATGAATTTTGTTATACCCTGAAGTGTAACAAGAAAACTGATGAGTAATGATTGTTGTAGATATTACAGATGACCTTGCCATTAGTGTGCGAATCAACAATACACTTTGAACATGTTGAATACCTTTATTTTAATGTATTTAGCTGATAAATTGATCTTTTTGGTAGCCAGAAGGAATACACAAGAGTAGAAGACATGTCTTGTTTGTTTCAAGGCTTTTTTAGTTTCATAGGATAAAAAAATACTGAATATTTGTTAGAATTGAATCTACTTACTAGTAGATCATGTTTTGGGAAGTAAATTAACTTCTCTCCAGTCTTTAGCATGACATTTCCAGTGAAAAAAATGTAACCCAATAATTAGGATTCTAGCATACTGTTCTAATTTATCCTAAAGGATCTATATATATTTATATAGTTAATGTCTTCAGTGTTGAGAACATCCATGGAAAACATTAAAGAATTCTTTAAAAAGAGGAATTCAGAAATCCTTATTAAAGGGGCTCATAATTAACTGCACATGCCTGAATATATATAAAGGAATTTTCTGAAACAGTTTTACAACCTCATAAAAACTTTAAAACAGATAAATAATCCTGTAATGCAGTTAAAAATAGAAAAAAAATAATAAACCCAAGCACTCTTAGAATAAGAGCATCTACTGAATTGTAATTAAGTTTGGCTTTCTATCCTTTTTCAGTGACCCTGGTATCTTATTACTGGAAGTGTTCATTCTACAGATTGTTGGAGCTCAACTAAGTGTTGAACATAGAGGGTTGAATAATATATGCCCCCAAGAGTAGACGTGAAGCTGTGCTACCTAGATTCTCCTTCAGAGAAGGGCCTACGTCCAGCTGAAAGGAGTTGGATCACCAAGTAACCCTTTCTGGACACACCTTAAGGTCTGCCTTAGCTGCAGAGCCACCTTCCCTGAGCTCATGACCTCCCTGGAGCAGCATGGGTTTGTAGACTGAGCAAGATAAAGATAAAAAGATCTGGCTGTTTCAGCCTTTCACAGACTACTCTGATGGACAATACTTGCTATAGGACTTCCTGCCTGATTGAAATTTTACTGGGCCTGCTTCACAGTTTTAGCTTTCCTTGTCTTCATTTCATAGGTGTTGGTCCCCAGTAAACATTTTGTATCCCAGGTACTACCTCATGTTTATTTTGGAGAGACCAACTTACAATAGCTCCTGATCTCATGAAACTGACTTACTGGGAGGAAATATCAATCAAACAGGAGATTTAAAATGATATCAATGTTGTATAGAAGCATAGGGTGCTACAGTAGTGTGTTATCACTTTGAGTAGCATGAACCATACCACTAACCAAGCCAGTTTTTAAATTTGTAATGTGGAATGACACATGGTCTTCCCTGCTTTAGGCTACTAACCTGGGATTGCTCACATGGCTAGGAGAAGAGTCCCAGCAGCAAGAGAGAGAAGGCCCAATGCACATTTTTCAAGCCCTTGCTTGTATCAGTTTGCTATATCCCATTGACTGAAGCAGTTCACATGGCCAAACCTTGATTCAAAGATAGAGAAATAGACTCCACCTCTCCATGGGGAAATTTGTAAAATGAGTGTATGTGTATTAAAAATTACTAATTTGATGCTTTGATATAGTAGTAGTTAATATTTATTAGGCACTTTCTATAAATAATATTGAGTAAGGGACAAGTGGATTATTTTATTTAATATATTCTTTTTTTTAAGATTTTACTTATTTTTGGGGGAGAGAGAGCGAGCGAGTGAGCATGAGTGGGGGGAGGGGCAGAGGAAGAAGCACATTCCTGAGCAGGTAGCCCAATGCCTGACTCAATCCCAGGACCCAGGATCATGACCTGAGCTGAAGGCAGATGCCTAACTGACTGAGCCACCCAGGTGCCCTATATTTAATATATTCTATCTCTGTATGATGTGAAAAAGAAGGAATTCACTTGGAGAATTTGGTGTATTCTTCTGATATCTTAAAATAATTTTTATGATGGGAACAGTTTGCAAATAAAGCTCTCTTTTCTTTTCTCTACAGTAAGAAAAATGGAAAACCACCATTACAGAACAATGAGGTAAAATTTTAAGTACTTGTCTCTTTGGGATTTCATGTATTTATTTTATTTATTTTGTTACATAATTTTGAAGTTTTATTTATTTATTTTAGAGATAGAAAAGAGCCCATGTGTGAGCATGGTGGGGGAGCAGAGGGAGAGAATCTTCAAGCAGACTCCCTCACTGAGTGCGAAGCCCCCTAGGGGCTCGATCCCAGACCCATGAGATCATGACATGAGCTGAAACCGAGAGTCAGAGGCTCAATATACTAAGCCACCCAAGTGCTCCTTGTTACATAATTTTGAATCATAATTTTAGAATTAGAAGGGAACTTAACTATTATCTTTACTCCACTGTGTATTATAGCAGTTCTTTTTGAAATAGGATT
The DNA here is from genome assembly GCF_902655055.1 of Lutra lutra. Classification (NCBI taxonomy): domain Eukaryota; kingdom Metazoa; phylum Chordata; class Mammalia; order Carnivora; family Mustelidae; genus Lutra; species Lutra lutra. Next base: position 116,871,227 of record NC_062281.1, on the reverse strand, counting down.
CCTTGATAGGTGACTTCTAGTATTTACTTGAATCTGCTCATTTGATGAAGAAGTACCACTAGGAGGCAACCATTACGTATTAGTTCTAGCCCATGATGAGATTAATCTTCCCCTCTGCCCTCTTAGTGATTGATTCTATTGTTGTCTTTGTAGCCACATAGGACAGGACTGCTCTATTTTTTCTAATTGACTCTCATATTGTTTGAAGATAGTTGTATCTTCTGAGTCTTTTTTTTCCATGCTAAGCAGCCCCTCATTCCTTCAAGTGTTTCTTTTTTTTTTTTTTTAAAGATTTTATTTATTTGACAGAGATCACAAGTAGGCAGAGAGAGAGAGAGAGGAGGAGGAGGCAGGCTTCCCACTGAGCAGAGAGCCTGATGCGGGGCTCGATCCCAGGGCCCTGGGATCATGACCTGAGCCGAAGGCAGAGGCTTTAACCCACTGAGCCACCCAGGCGCCCCTTTCAAGTGTTTCTTAATCTGTCATGGTTTCTAGTCATTTTTCAATTCTGTATACATTTTTCTGGACCTATACTGCTTATTTTCACTAGACATTATTTTTAGTCTAGAGCATAGTTGTCCAGATGTGGTCTGACTAGGATGGAACACATCAGCACTATTACAAATATCTTGTTATGAAAGCCATATTGCTGAAATTCAGCCTAAAATTGCTTTTATTTCTTTAGCCCTAACTGCTATTTATATTGAGTTGAGTTATTATAAATTATTACCTTAAAGTATCTGATGAACAACTCTGTTGGCAGATTGCCTATAACTGTATTCATTAGTTGATATCTTTCTTTCTTTCTTTCTTTTTTAAGATTTTATTTATTTATTTGACAGAGATCACAAGTAGGCAGAGAGGCAAGCAGAGAGAGAGAGGAGGAAGCAGGCTCCCTGCCGAGCAGAGAGCCCGATGCAGGGCTCCATCCCAGGATCCTGAGATCATGACCTAAGCTGAAGGCAGAGGCTTAACCCACTGAGCCACCCAGGCGCCCCTCTTTCTTTCTTTTTTAATAACGACTTTACTGAGATATAGTTCAAAGACCATAAAATTTATCCATTTAAGAATACAATTCAGTGGTTTTAGTGTATTCACAAAAGAGTTGTGTGGCTAACTAATTTTAGAAGATTTTCATCTTCCCAAAAAGAAATTCCATGCCCATTAAAAATCACTCCTTATTGCCCTCTTTTCCTAGTCCTTAGTAACCAGTAATCTGCTTTCTGTTTCTATGATTTGCCTACTTCAGACATATTCTATAAAAAGAGTCAGATAATATGTGGTCTTTTGTCCCTCGCTTTAACTTAGCATGATGTTTTTAAGGTTCATTTGTGTTGTTGCATATATCAATACCTCATTTCTTTTTATTACCAAATAATATTCCTTTGTATAAATTGACCACATTTATCCATCTGTCAATTGAGGGAAATTTAGGTTGTTTTCATTTTTAGGCTATTATGAATAAGGCTGCTATGAACATTCATATGCAGGTTTTTGTGTGAACCTGTGTTTTCATTTCTTTTGGTATATACCCCGGAGTGGAATTGCTGTTTCATATGGTAACTCACTTGATTTCTTTTGAATAAACATTAGTTTATTCCTATATATGGCAGCTTATTGGAGCTGTACTATTAGTCTATACTCTAGTATGTCTGTACTGTTAGTGTAATTTTGAATGTAATTCTAGCATGTTAGGTAGAAGGCATTATCCATAATTTAAATTGGCCTTCTCATTTTTCCTCACGATTACTGATAATATTGACTGTGTAAAGGACCAAAGAAATGACTCTGGCATCTCTTAATTTTGTTTGCGTGCTTATTTTTGGTTATGGTTTATTTGGTTATGATTATATCCAACATAGCAAAATCTGGTTCATATTTCTTATTAAGGACCACAGTAATTTTATAAGAAACATCAAACCCTTGAGTAGTTTATTAATTCATTTATTAAGTCATTCTCTCAACAAATATTGATCGAGCCCTCCTAAATGCCTAGTTATTGGTTTTGGCTCTGGGTGTATAGCAGATATAAATATAAGTCCCTGCCCCTGTGGAGCTTAGAGTATACATGTCAGTGAATATCCTTAAACAAGAAGAAAATGGAACGAGTTGGACATGACTTATTCCTAGGAAACTCATGCCAGCTTCTAGTGTTTAGTGTCTCTTAGATCTTTCTACATCCTCCATATAATGTCTGTTCTCTGAATATCGTGGAGATTGATAAGAAAATTGCTGTTCTTTGGTTTCTGTGATCTTTTTCTCTGGCTTTGAAAAATGGGACAAGGGATGCTTTTCTTCTTGTCTGACATATCTCCATCTTCATAATCTCTCTTACCTAAATTATATCTGAGTAATCAAACCTTAATTATCTTAGTTATAGCTACCATCTGCATATTATCAAATCTTCAAGTTCTAGGGCATCATTAAAACTTGTCAGTACAACCAAATTCATCCAGTGATTTTTTTTTTAAAGATTTTATTTATTTATTTGACAGAGATCACAAGTAGACAGAGAGGCAGGCAGAGAGAGAGGGAAGCAGGCTCCCTGCTGAGCAGAGAGCCCGATGTGGGACTCGATCCCAGGACCCTGAGATCATGACCTGAGCCAAAGGCAGCGACTTAACCCACTGAGCCATCCAGGCGCCCCAGTGATTTTTTTTTAAATTCTATTTTTTGTACAGCTTCTTTTAGCATATACTTATTTGCTTATTGCATAGTGTGAGCAAGATAACTTTAGGTTAGATTAAATTTTGGACAAAAACAAGATATAATATGGTACACTTATAGCACATTTGCAGAATTTATAGGAAGTGAATGTACATACACATATACACATATATGCTAAAATGAAATCTGGTAGGATTATGTGCCAGATATTAACAGTTGGTATCTCTAAATGGTAGGTATAGGCTCCTTATTTTTGCTAATCAGAATTTTCTAATTTTTCTATAGTTAATATGTTATTTATGAGGGCAGACAGATAAAAAGGGAATTTTTTTTATTGAACTTTTTTATAATGTTTGGTGAGATGGTAAAATTTTCACAAGACATGAGATTTAGGAAGGAGAGGAAGATTTAATAGAGTTAGTAATGTAAAGAGGTAGTTGACTGGATTTAAAAATACTTAATTTTGATGGCAGTATACATGATATAAAATTCAAAATAAACACTGCTGGGGAACTGTAAACTTAGATGGGGAACTTAGCATTCCTGTGTGTATTTTATACTGATGAGGTGTATGTATGTTTGTATATCTTTTAGAATAATTTTTTTAAAGATTTTATTTATTTATTTGACAGAGAGAAAGAGATCACAAGTAGGCAGAGAGGCAGGCAGAGAGAGAGGGGGGAAGCAGGCTCCCCACTGAGCAGAGAGCCTGATGCGGGGCTTGATCCCAGGACTTTGAGATGATGACCTGAGCCTAAGGCAGATGCTTAACCCACTGAGCCATCCAGTGCCCCAATCTTCATAAACCATATAGGTAGAATTATTTTGCTTATTAAATTTTTATAAGTTGATCATGGTATGTATCATTCTACTTTCAGCATATTTTTTAGGTCCTATGTTAATGTTTATGTTGATAGCTGTAGATCTAGTCAGTTTAACGGTTTGACAGAATTCTGTTGTATAAATAGGAGCTGCTTCCTTTTTTATTGTGTAGAATTTTCATTTCATAAATTTTGGATAGTTTACATAATTTCATTATAGATGCATATTTAGGTTTTTGATTTTTATGATAGTATAAATAGTGTGCAGATGTTTTTCATTTATGTATTTAGGCATATATGCAGGAATTCCAGTAGGATAAGCACCTTAAAATAAATTTGCTGAGTTATTTTACAGTCTATGTGCGTTTTACATTTTGATAGGGCACCTGGGTGGCGGCTCAGTTGGTTAAGCAACTGCCTTCGGCTCAGGTCATGATCCTGGAGTCCTGGGATCCAAGTCCCACATCGGGCTCCCTGCCTGGCAAGGAGTCTGCTTCTCCCACTAACCTCTCTCCTCTCATGCTCTCTCTCTCTCTCAAATAAATAAGAAAAAGAGTTTTAAAAAAACCATGATGATAGGTGCTATTATAAATCTACCTAATAGTTGTGTTGATTTACACTTTCTCCAGCAATGTTACAGGAATGCTTATACTCTTGTCAGCGCCATATGGCTTTTTATTTGTTGTTTCAAAGGTCTCTTTCAGTCCATTCTAGTTCATCTCACCTTTCTAAGTGGATTGACACATCAATAGGAACTTCTCTTTGCCCTTTGAGCTTGTTGCCTCCTGAATATTAGGTACATTATTTTCTGGTTGCAGTATTTCTTTAACTATTTAAATGGTCTTTATATAATGATTTGCTTTTTCTGTAGTTTACATTTTAAATTTATATTCTCAAAGTGTTTTTTAAAAATTTTTAAAGAAATACTGGAAAGTTCACAGGTAGAGGAAAGTCAATTGTGAAATTAAAATGAATTCATTGGAGGGGCGCCTCGGTGGCTCAGTGGGTTAAACCTCTGAATTCAGCTCAGGTCATGATCTCAGGGTCCTGGGATCGAGCCCCACATTGGGCTCTCTGCTCAGCAAGGAGCCTGCTTCCTCCTCTCTCTGCCTGCCTCTCTGCCTCATTGTGGTCTCTCTGTCTCTCTCTCTCTGTTAAATAAATAAATAAAATATTTAAAAAAATAATAATAAAATGAATTCATTGGAGAGGCTAGTAGTGTTTATGAAATGTACTGTCTCTGTAGGTATTCTCCTTTAGATTTGGTTTCAGATAATGAATTTTATTATGTGTCAAGAATGGTAGAGTGTCATGGTATTTCTTCATCCTTTCTGAGCCAGCCCTCTAGTCCAGGTGTTTCTTTGCAGAATATGCTGTAATGACTTTAGGAAACATATATGCAATTCCTTCATGGCTTGAAAGGTAATGGAAATCAAGTCAGGCTTTCAGACAGTTTGTGATTTAGAAGTGATGACAATAGGAATAGAAATAAAAGAGGAGGAAGAATTACATAGCATGTAGCAGTTAATATTTTAAATTCCTTCAATGTGACTTTCTTATAACTTTTTTTAAACCTTCTTCATTGTTTTCCCTAGATCATTTCTTGAAAGCAGCTAGAAGCTAGAAATAGGTAATCCTCTGTTTAAGTCAGAAGGTGGCCATTTTATTTATTATTACTCAGTCTTTTCAAGGGTGTTCAGTACATGTGCAGTGGGGTGAGGTAGGAAGGCAGTGATAGGAAAAACTTGAAAGTAGAAATTTAATTTTGTTTTTTTTAAAGGTACTTGGTATCTGTTGCCTTGTCTTTATTTTCTTCCTGTATTTTCTCGGTTTGGGGAAGTAAAAGGGGGGATTTTGGTTGAAGTTGTAGCGTTTGGCTTGAGGAAAATAGGCTGAAGTAAATATACTGTGAGTAGTGCTTTTGGCCTGTTTCAATTTCTGGTGTGTTTCTGTCATTCAAAACAGTGCCTGGGACTGTGTTCCTGTCATTCAGAAGCGTGCTTGGGAATATTTATTGAATGAATGAAGGAACACATCCATGTGTGACTGAAATAACTGGGCCTCTAATTCAGTAGGATGAGGTTTGCAACCTTCATAAGGTTTCAAAGACCTGAACTCTGTTACAAGAGTTACAGGATAGACTGATTCTTACCTTAGTCTTCCTGATCTAACTCTACACACACAATGCCTTCTGACTTCTTGATCTATGATTCTGTAATGCATTCAGTGCCTGTTAGGATCATATAAATATAAAGCACTTAGCAAAGTGTCTGACCTATAGATGGTAGCTTATTATTATTCTAATTAAGTATACAAACTAGTCATTTATCTAAGGAACCTAGTCAGGTTCCTCAACTTAGATAAAACTTACACTAAAGTTTATCTAATTATAGAATTTACTAAACCATGGGTATTTATCAGGTGCATAGTATTTAACAAATAAGTGAATTGTGATTATAGGAGTTGGGGGAGGGTCTCGATAGGGGGATCGCATCCTTCTCGTGTCTGTTGCCTGTTGCAAGAAGTTTCTCCTGTATGTTCTTCTAAACAGTTCAGGTATAATAAAGTAAATAGCCTCTAACATATCCAAGTTATGTCACTTTTTCTTATTCCTTCAAAAGAAATGCCTGAGGGTGATAAGATTAATTACTGCTCTTAAGTTTCTCTGGTAGTTTCCCACTACACTGACTAAATAAACTTTAAATCTTTACTGTGGTTTCAAGGGTCTGTCTTTTGCAGGTCCTGTCAACCTCTTCAGCTTCTCTCATTTTTATTCTCTTTATTTTATCAGTTCTACTGTCTTGTTCTTCAGTGTGTGCACTAAATTTATTCTTGACACTTGGTTTTGTGCTTGATGTTTCCTGTGCTTGACTACCTTCCTTCCCTGAGGTTATCACATGGCTTCACTTTATTTTTGTCTCAGCTTAAATATCACCTCCCTAAAGAACTCTGGCTTGTCATCCTGTCTGAATCAGTCTTTTGCTCATGGCCCTGCCTAGTGTATCTGTAACAACTTATGGGTTTATTTTCATCTGTATTTATCCTGCTAGAATGTGAGCTGTAGGAGTGAAGAAACCTTGTCTGTCTTTGAGTTTATGAAGAAGAGAGAGTGAATTGGTAGATTGCATACTGGAAATGCTAAATGCTAAATCTAGGAATCTAAATGTTTCCAGTAATTACTATCAGGAAAATTCCTGTTCAGGATTTTAAGAACATTCTGCTGTTAATCAGGAGGTGGATAATAAATAGTCAGTAAGTACTTGACATTTCTTAGCTGTCTCTCTGATTCATCTTCTGCTACCATCCCTTGCTTATAGTTCCAGTCAGACCGGCCATTTTGTTGCTTCTCAAGCAATTAAATGAGCTTATACCTTGGCATTTTGCACTTGCTGTTTCTTCTGCTTGCAGTATTCATCTCCCAGATTTTTGCTTGGCCCCAGAACTTCTCACTTCTTTATTTAGTTTTTTATAACATCTTATTTTCTTGAAAGCATGTTTGAAGAGCAGTGCAAGTTTGTACTCTCTAAATGTAATATCCATTTTGATAGTTGTTATTATTGACTTAGGTGAAATGTGGTTCTTTAATATTTCTTGTTATAAATATCTTAATTTTTTTGTTTTAATGTAGAAAGAGGGGAAAAAAGAGCGAGCTGTGGTGGACAAGGTGTTTTTTTTAAGACTCACACGGATTCTGAAAATCATGGTTCCTAGAACATTTTGTAAGGAGGTAAGTCTTGAATTATAATGTTAAGTGTCTAACTTTTAAGCTTACGTGAGATCAGAACAATAAAATTATAAAGCTTTTGTTATACTACAGATCAGATGTTTTTTGTGTAGGTAATAAAGACTACTAAATTTTTTTCTTTAAGTTGTCTATTATCCTTGCAAGTACCCTTGTTGTTTGGTGCCAAATTTTAAATAGTTTCCTCGTTTATGAAATAGGATTTCATTATATTTTATGTGAAATATTAGACTACTTCAGTGCAGCTACTCTAAATGGTGTTGTTTTATTATAACTAAGTTCTATTAATAAAAACAAGATTAGATTTAGAAAGACAAACCGTTTTATTACATTGAGATCTTCATAAGTCACATTGATATGGAATACGTTTGAAGGTTGTTCTTTCATATTTGATTAAATATGTTTTGAAATACCCAGAATGATATAAGAATTCTTCCAGTGTTTTCAGGAGGTGAGCTGGTTTTAGGAATAAAGTTTTTATTATCGTTTCCTTTGCCCTTTTATCAAGATTATCTTTATCATTATCTGAGGAGTATTTTTAATGTTTAAAAAATAAGATAATGCTGTGTTCTCCATCTTTAATCACCTTTTGTAGAACCAGAAATATCATCACCTTTGTCTCTTTACTCCCCATACTTCATCCTTTCAGCCACTGGTATTGGGTCATTTTTCGTTCTAAACATTTTTAACACGGATATTGCAGTGTTCATTGTTCTCACTTCGAAGAAGCTCCCCTTTTTTATCTTCTCTGCCAAATTTATTTTCTTGAAGTGTAATGTTTTCCATTGTTCCAATTTTAAAAACCATTGGACTTACAATCTATTAATAGCAACAAAAAGATAAGATATTCCCAAAGCACTGTAATCCCCAAAGAGACCCCATATCTCCCTATCACACTGGACTTGCTCTCTTTCTCCCTCATTTCTGCATCATGGCTTGTAGATTCCACCCTTACCAGCCTCTAAAACATAATTTAATAACTTTTTTTCCCCTAATAAGATAGAGATAATGTGTTTTCCTTGAAGAAAAATTAGAAAATGCAGATAGATTTCTTTTTCCTTCTTGGTGCCTCTTAACCTCTCACTCAGAACTTTTATCGGTATTTCAGTGTCCAGAATATATTTTAATAAAATGAGATCACACTGAGACTTTTTAAATCTGCTCCCTTCCTTATTTTTAAATATTTTCTCTTTGTGTTTCTCTTGAATTAGTCTCGCTTTCCAATTCCTACTGTTCTCACTGTAGTTTTCTTACCTGGATTATCATCATCTCTTAATTGGTCCTTTTGCCTCTTCTTGTTTTCATAATAGACTTTTTTCTAAAACCCTAATAAAAGCACTTGTCTTCTTTTTTTCTTGTAGGGTAAATCACAACCTAACTTTGATCTTTCTTTCACTATCATCTGCTTAGAAGAGTTTGCAATTTTGTCGTCAGACTTTGTGCTCTTATGCTTTCATGACCTCATGTCTGTGACATCTCTCCCCTCCCCCCAACAAAAACAGATCCTTATTAAAAAAATAGCTTGATGCTCATTATTTTCTTAAAGTTTTCTCTTTCTACAACCCACCTGATTGAAGAATTCCTGTTTAAAATACGATCTTCTCTGGAAAGAGTTATATATTCTCCTCTTAATCCGTGAAGAGTTCAGTGCTCATCTGACTTTTTAGCAGGGGTTCGCTGAGTGTAAAATGAATATGAGATATTGGATAGATCTCTGGGCGTTAGTAAGGGAGATACCAGGGCCTAACTTGGCCAACCTCCAGCTTTCTCTAGGCCCAGCCATGCCGCAGAGTCATTTTACACATGATCTTTGAGAATTATAAAAATCCAAGTTTAACCTCAGTTCACTGGGGGTTTCACTTAGAAATAAACTCTCATAGAAATGACAGAAGATTGGAAGTAGGGATAGAGAGACTAACCGATTAGGAAATAGAGAAATGATAATGTTCCATACGAATAAATGGAAGTTCATACATATCATTAGGTGAGGAGCCGCCTAAATCAGTGCAAGAAACTAAATCAGTTTCTGACATATTCCCCAAACCCGTTCCTCATGGGAATAGTAGTGATTCTAAGGCCGTCCTTTGTAGAAAGGCATTTCAGGATTGTCAGTAATCAAAGTTTGCCAGATTTTGTTGAGACAAGTAAAGTTGGTACTTATTTTAAGGAAAAATTAAGCCGAGAGCAGAAAATCAAGGCAAAATAAACAATCTTTGCCTAGTGTTACCTTTATATGTCAAATGATTAATTTAGGATTGAGACTGTATTTAAGGTCTGAATTAAAAGTTAGTATTACAGTTAAAGTGACATCTACAGATACTATTTATTACAATTAAGAGGTTCTTCTGTTGCCAGTTGAATACCTAACTTTCAAACAGGGACTAGAGTAGGAAGATGGGATCTTTGTTTTCTGGCTGACTTTGGGGTAGCAGCTATTATTGCTCAGTCACAGAAGCTTTCTTTGACATTGTCTTTTCTTGTGGCTTCATTATTCTGTGTTTATGACTCCCTGCCTCGACTACACCTAAAGCGCTGTATGTACTTCTAGTACCTTCATCTTATTTAACAAAAATATTTGTTTTGCAAAAATTACATAAGTAATAGTTGCAATTGCCATGCAGCACCGTCATTTTGAGTTTAAATATATTGTCCAACAAATGTCCCTGCTGCTACATGCCCTCTTCCCTGACTTTAGCTTGTATCTTACTGTCATTATTCTTCCAATTTAGAAGATTTAAATAGGGTCAGCTTTGAATGCATGTGTGTGTGTGTGTGTGTGTGTGTGTGTGAGAGGTTAGAGGGTAGGTTCCCATCTCAGAGAGAGAGGATGGACTTCTGACTCAGCCTCTCATCTTTTCCCCTTGGTAATCCATCTTCCACAGCATTGCTTAAGTAATGTCAAAATGACACTTTTTAACATTTTGTTCTACCTAGAGGCTTGCAGTAGTTTAATATTGCTAAAGTCTGCTGGATATGCAATACTGTTATTCATATAGTTTCAGTCTATTTCCTATTTCTCATTAAATCCTTTATCTTTTTTTAACTCATAATTGTCATGCTCTCTTTTGTTTTATTTGGTCTGTTTAATACATTTCTAACATCATAATCCTCTTCTGCCACTCAGGCCTTCCTATTCTGCCATTTGTTCCACAAAGTGATGCAAATATACTTATCTACTATGCTGTTTTCTCATTTTTTGTGTATAAATTTTCATCACAAAATTGAGGGCAGGGGCAGTATTAGAGATTTTTCCAACAAACCGAACCAAGTTTATTGCATTAGGCACAATTTAGCCTTCAATATTTGCTTAACTGTACATTAATAGTTACTATCATTTTTTGTTTTAGACTTCTATATTAGAAATCTAAGATAATCACAGTACACTGTGATTCAGGTAATTGAAGTTATACTACTACCTTCTAGTATGAAGACAAATTATTTGTAGGAAGACAAATTATTTGACCTGCCTGGGATTCACTTTTGAATTCTGGAAGAGAAAGTTAGATTAAGTGATGTATAGGTCTTTTTCATTTATATTATATTTTTAAATTCTTTTAAAATTATATTTAAAAATTGCCTATATGTAAAATGTCAGCCATTGTATTAAAGCTAGATTAAAGATTTGAATTTAGAAATAAAAAATCTGTCTACGGCCATACCACCCTGAATGCGCCCGATCTTGTCTGATCTCGGAAGCTAAGCAGGGTCGGGCCTGGTTAGTACTTGGATGGGAGAAATAAAAAATCTTTGCCAAGGTAATGTTTCTTTTAACTTTAAAAAATGCATTTATTTAATTTACTATACCTGGTTTATTTTAGACAGGTTACTTGATACTTATTGCTGTTATGCTGGTGTCTCGAACATATTGTGATGTTTGGATGATTCAAAATGGGACACTCATTGAAAGGTACTTTTCTATTCACCTTCCTCCTATATATACAAAATACTGATTTGTCTCATATTTAACATTATCTTAAGCAAAAATTAGATTCTCAATTAGGTATAAATTTTAAGTAAAATTATGTATTTGTTCATTTACTTAACAGATGTTTATTGAGTGTCTCCCATATGCCAGGCATCCTGCTACTCTGTGATAGGGATATACTGAGGAACAGGAAAGACTTTGTACCAAGTCCTGCAGAGCTGACAGTTTATAGAGAGTTAGGGACAAGGAAACAAATTAAAATGCAGTATAATAAGTGCTGGAGCAAGGGTTAAAAAAATCACCAAGTAGGATGTCTAAAATTAAAGAGATAATTTGGAGGAAAATAACAAAGTACTTCAGAGAATCATATTGAGAATGTTTATTAGAAGGAAAAAAACAATTTGTAGACATTTCCTTCAGTTTCTGAAGGTAGTGCTTTGTACATTTTTTTCATTATAGTCTTTGTACGTATTATCATTATAATTGATAATTTTGAATTTAAAAACTTATAGTAACAGTTGGGATATTAACATTTATCTGTTAAAGATTTTATTCCTGATGATACCAATTTGAATGTTAGAGTAAAACATTTTTCTTGGAATTCTCTTCCCTGGCAAGCAGTATTTTATCAGAAAATTTCTTAAAGTACTTAATCTAATAACTTTTTGAAGACACTACTTAAAATTTTTGAATGCTCCCAAATTTTGAAATAAAGTGCTTTTTTTTCCCCCCTCATATTCTTGATTTGTTTCTCAGGATTTGTAGGATGAGGAAGAATGCTTTATGCACATGTTTTCTGACTCATCTCTCTTGGCAAATAGAGAAAGTTATTTGCATAGGATTAAAACCCTAACTACATGCCTCAGAACACGTGTAATTGTGCAGGCTCTTGTATTTAGTATGGGTCTCCCTGAAACCTGTGGTCAGTGCCCTGCCTTTTTTTCTTTTCTTTTCTTTTTTTTTCTAATTGTAGTAATATGTGAACAGCTTAAAAAGGAATACATGAACACAGCTTAATGTCAAATAGTGTTACTGGACTTAATAACAAACACATCAGTTCTCTGCCCCATTCTTCTACTTGTAACTGCCATTCCTGGGGCCAGTTGTTTTTTCTTTTTACTGTTCGTCTATACCTCTGTATTTCAATGTAACTTGTTTATTGTCTGAAATTTTTCAGTTTTAGAGAGTATGCATTTATTTCCTAATTTGAAAGATGAGAATTAGCTCTTTTACATTCCTACCCATGACCATGCTCATCCTCTTATATTGTTTCATCGCCTTTTTTGTCGTCAGAATTTATTGTTTACGTGATTTTTCCTGTTTACTGTTGAGCCAAATGCTGTACTTTGGTAGTTTCTTTGATATACAACTTTTTGTTTTTCCTAGCATTTGAAAATTGCAAGTTTTTGTTTGTGTACCTTAGTTCTTTGCCTACTTCTTACTAATTCAGTTTAAGCTTATTTGACAACACTGTAACATCTTCTCAGTATTGTAATATGGTTATACACACTAGGTGATCTTTTGATTTTTGTCTATTACCACCTCACTGTATACCTCTTGTTAGTTTCTTGTCTTCCTGCCCTAATCTGTACTGATTGCACTTTAAGCCAACTAAAGAGCCATCTACTTTGAATTTGCTTTAATTATGATCTTGGGAATTTCTTTTCTTTTTTTTTTTTTTTTTAAGATTTATTTATTTATTTATTTCACAGAGATCACAAGTAGGCAGAGGGGAAGACAGAGAGAGAGGGAGGGGAAGCAGGCTCTCCACTGAGTAGAGAGCCTGATGTGGGGCTCGATCTCAGGACCCAGAGATCATGACCTGAGCCTGAAGGCAGAGGTTTAACCCACTGAGCCACCCAGGCACCCCATCTTGGGAATTTTTTGTATCTTTCTCTTGTGCATTAAATAATCTGTTTTCTGAAACCTCTGTCTTACTTTTTCTTAATTTACTTTATCATTTTGGCACGTACATTGTTTTTCTGAGAAAGGGCACAATAGAAGTAAATTTTTGAGACCTGAACTCTTACATTTGATTGATAGTTTAGCTATATTTATATATTCCAACTTGGAAACCATTTTTTGTTAGAATTTTGAAAACATCACCCTGTTGTCTTCTGTAGAGCTCAGCAGTTCTCAGCCTTGGTTGCAGGATGATTAGAATCATCTGGGGAATTTTGAGAACCATTAATACCTGGGCCCACCCCTAGAGATCCTGATTCAATTAGACATTAGTTTTTGAGACATCCCAGGTGATTTTAATGTGTAGCCATGGTTAAACACTGCTAGTCTAGTTGCTGCATTGGGTATGGAGGTCCACTTCTGTGCTGCTTGCCCTTCCTTAATGGTGGGTCTGTTTTTAGCCCCCTGGGGAAGCTTTTATGATCCTTTGTTGTTGTTTTGGTGTATTGCTGGTGTTAAGGATTTTTACTGAATGTTGCTGTGAATTTTTTTTTTTTTCCACTGTGCTGGGCCTAGGTGGGCTCTTTTCAATTGAGAAATTTATTCTGCGTTCTGAGAAGTTTTCTTGTGCTTTTAAAAAATTCTTCCTTTTTTTTTTTCTTTATTTTTTTCTGGAATCTTTATTACTTGAGTGTTGGAACTCAAGGTATAAGATAATCATCTGATTATCTGATAATCAGATGATTATCTTATAATTTCTCTACTGTTTCATCTCTGACATTTTATTTTCTAGGAAATTTCTTTTTACTTTATCATCCAGTGAATTTATATTGCCATCATTTTATTTCTAGGAGTTATCTTTTTGTATAGATGTTCATTTTTAGAGCAATCATTCTTGCAAGTGTGTGCCTTTTTTTTATTTTTATTTTTTTAGCTTCCTGCATTGTTTCTGTTTTTTCTTGGTCCTTCGTTCTCATTTTTTTGTTCATTTTAGAGGCTTTCCTTAAGTCTGTCACTCTTCCCTGTCTATTCGTCTTTAAAAGTGAAGGGCTAGGGGCGCCTGGATGGCTTAGTGGGTTAAGCCTCTCCCTTCGGCTCAGGTCATGGTGTCAGGGTCTGGGGATCGAGCCGAGCCCTCCATCGGGCTCTGTGCTTGGCAGGGAGCTGACTTCCCCCCCTCTCTCTGCCTGCCTCTCTGCCTATTTGTGATCTCTCTCTCTCTGTCAAATAAATAAATAAAATCTTTAAAAAAATAATAAAAATGAAGGGCTAAAAAACTTGCTAGAAGCCAACTTGAGGACTTATTGATTGTTGGTCTCCCTGAATGGTGTTTGAAGAGAGTCTGGTCATTTTTGTGTATGTGCCCTAGTGAGGAATCCTCTTAGAAATCCAAGAAATTTGTTATAAACATTATAGAAGTGTTTATTGGTTGCTGCTAGCATATCAGCTTTGGAAGATCAATTTTACTGCTAAGTTCTGCTTATATGAGCTGTGTGCATAAGTAATTTGAGTCCTTTGTATATGGTAGAGAAGACATGTATGTCCTTTTATATGATTATAAAATTTTATATTTTTTCCTTTGATAACTTTATTATCTAAGTATCCTATCTATTAATAAAAATATGGGATCCCCAATAATACAAAATATATATATATATATATATATAATGTATATAACTATACAAAATATATTTTGTTAATAACAAAAATATGCAGGTTATATCTGCTATAATCATTATATTAGCTATCTGTGTAGAAAGTCACATATTGCATATAAAGAACCTTCTACAACCTTGGTATAGTGTAGAAGAGTGGTTTATTTTTTAAACTTTACTTTTCACATTTTATGATTTCATGTTTTTGTAATCCAAAAGAATAATACTTACTCTTCTAAACTAGGCATTTCCAACTTTAATTGAATAGATGCTGATTTTAATTTTCTCATAGTCTTAAATGCCCTGGAGAAAATGCACTGCCAAGAGTAGCATGAGCCAGCCTATAATTTTACTAGAGTAATCAATTTGTTGGGTACCCAGGTTTTTTTTTTTTTTTTTAAGATTTTATTTATGTATTTGGCAGAGAGAGAGAGAGATCACAAGTAGGCAGAGAGAGAGGGGGAAGCAGGCTCCCCGCCGAGCAGAGAGTCTGATGAAGGGCTTGATCTCAGGACCCTGAGATCATGACCTGAGCAAAAAGCAGAGGCTTTTACCCACTGAGCCACCCAGGCACCCCATTGGGTACCCAGTTTTAAAATTTAGATATGACATAAAGAAAAAATGAAAAAAAAAAAAAAAAAAAGCAAAACTTAGAGTTTCTAAAAAATGTTATTTTGATATTACTAAACTTACAGAAAAGTGCAGAAACAGTAAAAAACTTCCATATACTCTTTTTTTAAAGAAAGTTTTTTTTAAAAATTTTATTTATTTGATAGAGGCAGAGAGAAAGCAAGCATGAGCATTGGGGAAGGGCAGAGGAAGAAGCAGACTCTCTACCGAGCAGGGAGCCCAATGTGGGGCTTGATCCCAGGACCCTGGGATCACGACCTGAGCCAAAGGCAGATGCTTAAATTACTGAGACACCCAGATACCCCACTTTCATATATTCTTAACTCATATTCATCAATTGTGAATTAATCATTTTAAAGTAATTTGTTAACTTTCTCATTCATAAGTATTTTTGAGCTTCTGTGTATGAGATCTTTAATACTTAGTTAAATTTAACATTTTTAAACATTGTGAATTCATAATTTGGAACAGTTTTATTTGAAAAACAACACATTGCTCTAACTTGCTACTAAAGCTGCATTATAAATTGGTTGTGCTTTTTTCCTTTCTGCTTTTTCCAAAGAGGTTTAGATTCACCTATTTCTGCTTAAAAAAATGTCTGAAAGAAACTCATTCTGGTCCTTAATGTACATTTTAATATCCTTTACATCTTTTTGGCTTATTTGTTAGCGGTGGCTAAAGACTTTGGGATATGGGCAAATTTTAATGGGACAGACTTCTTCAAGGTAGACACTGGAAATTCCATGATATGAAGGAGAATCCTTCCTACCTTGTTGCTGTTATAATGTAATTATAAAGATATATTTTATTTCCAGCCTTTTGCCAACAGGCATTTTAAAATCATTTTAAAATCACGAAATCATCTTTTATAAAGATCCTTATGTGTTTTAAAAGTGATAAGATATAAACTGTAAAATTACTCTTATTATTATTTTTTTTTTTGCAGCGGAATAATAAGCAGAAATAAGGCTTTATTCAAGAAACCATTTTTTAAATTTATAGCTGCCACTCCAATGGTAAACTGTTGCTGAATGATAGCATGTGCTTCACCAAGCTTTATAATCTTGTGTGTTTCACAGCTTGGGCAGCACTAAAGCACTTTGGTTTTATGCAAAGTTTGGTTCAAACAATTTTAATCTAAACCTCTAAACTTTTTGTACTGTCTTAAGTGCTCTTGTTTTTAATACTCTGATTTCTAGAAAAAACATTTTTATGTGGTTCAGTTTTAGGTATTTTCTAGCTCAACTTAAACTTTAAAAACAATTGTTTAGCAGTTCTATCAAAATTGGACTACAGATTTTTCTATCCGTCTAAGTAGCATTTCCCAAAGTATGTTCCAAGGAATGCCAGCCATGACAGAGGAAATGACACCTGCTATAAAGCCCTTTAAGAGAATTTGAATGCACAAGTTTTATGTTATGTTAAGGTCTTTGAGGTCTTTGAAAAAGACATTTGTTAGTTTTGTTTGACCCAGGTTTTCTCAAACTTACTTGGCCATGCATCTTTTTTTGCTCTAAAACACCAGCTAACATTACTTGGCATTATTCCCCTACTCCCTCATAAAAATCAGATTATTTCCATATCATATATCATATCTTTTTTTCTATGTGGAGCTAAGTTTAAATCATTTAGCACAATATTTTTTAAAATATATTTTACTCACACTCATTGAAAAAAGAGTGTGTGATCCAATAAGTTATATCTTTTTAAAGGTCATAGATGTATGATACTCAGAGATCCTTTACTTATATGATATAATGGTTTTCAAAAAGTGGTAGAATTCTTAACTTTAAATAAGTTCTTAATGGATATTTTTAGAACAGGTAAATATGTAAAATACATTAAAAACGTGAAAGAGGAGTTGGTCTAGTTGAAGTGTGTTAACAGATCTGAAGCCGCTAGAGAACCGTTCTGATGCTCTGGGGAACCCCACTAGTCTACTCTCTGACCTGTGATTAGTTCTAGTGTCAGCAGATAAGGCTCCATGGGTCTAATCCCACTGCCATCTGTTTGGGAAAATTTTTTTAGGATGCAGCTAGCCTCATTCTTGGCTGTTTTTCCTCTGCCATAGCAGAACACAGTAACTGGAACAGAGCTCTTGTGGCCCACAGGAGCTTAAAATATTTACTCTTGATCTTTTACAGTGAGAGTTTGCTGATCTGTCATTGGGCTATCTCTGCCATTAGTTCATACAAATGAGAATCAGGGTATTAAAATATTTGAAAACAAATACTAGTTTATTTCATCCATAATAACCCATTGCTGGCTCTATAAAGTTGTTAGTTGTTTCGCCATCTAAATCCCTTTTGTGGCAGCATGAGCCTTTCTTTAAATTACCATTTTTTATGAAGGAAAAGAACTAAGGAAATCGTTGTTATTTAATTTTTGCCATTCATAGAGTGATGTTCAAGAAGCCTGTTTCAAATGTCAAATTTCAAATGTCAAATTTCAAATGTCAAATTTCTGCAAGAAAATGTTTTTCGGCATCTTTTTTTCTTACTGAATCTTTTGAGTCAATGAAAACTTCCAAGAGTAATTTTAGAGCTTTACAGCTTTTCTTAGAGTTCGATATTGCTTCTTTTGCAACTAATGCATTGCATGTGGTGGTTTGCAGTGGTATCATTGGTCGTAGCAGGAAAGATTTCAAGAGATACTTATTCAACTTCATCGCCGCCATGCCTCTCGTAAGTGTAATTCTTTAAAAATCTTTACATAGGGAAAAACTTGGATCTTCAGAGATTTTTGCTTCTTAAGTTTACTTTAAAGATTTATGGTACTAAGTTCCTATCTCAAGTTTCGTTTTATAACTTAGAGCAGAATTTTGCAATGTAAACCTTTATATGAGATAGTAAAAAAGGAATTAGGTTGGGTTCAGTTTCATTGTATACATATGTGGATGTGTCCATATGTGATGTTTTGTTCTAACCTTTAGGCCAGGGTTTCTGTGATGTTTGGTAGCATCCCACTTGATGGCAGTAGTGCCCCTCCCCCCCAGTTTTAACAACCCCAAATGTCTCCAGGACATTGGCAAATGTCCTGAGAAGGCTAGGGCTTGGGTAGGCGTGGTGGCAAAATCATCCTGACTGGGAACCATTGCTTTAGGCCATAAACTATTATAGTAACTTGAACCACTGATGTCGTTTAAGTGAAATTGGAATTTAGTATCTGAATTCATTAAAAATAAAGGTCAGTGTTTGTTAAATCATACGTGATATTCTCAGCTTGGTTCTTTCTCTTATTGCTACTATAAGAATTTTAGTGTCATAAATATGGGAGTAAAAAAAAAAAGCTTTATTTTAAACTCCAGCTAATTAGAGAATATGTCAGAAAATAAATAAAGCTTGAGGATGCATGTACACGGCTTTTAGACTTTAGAAAAAGTTGAGATAAGAATTGTAGATGTCATTAAGAGATGGAGATTCAGTGGACAACCATTGTTTTCTTGAGAAAATGTTTACATAAATCTGAGTTTGGAACTATGGAAGACTTAATTTCAATATAATGATGGGAACGAGAAGTAAAGATGACTCTAGAAATTATGGTATTAGTTGGTATGAAATGTATAGGTTTTTTTTTAACAAATGCAAATAGAATTCATTGTCTGGGGTCATAGTGCTTATAGAAGGAAACAGAAGGTACAAACATAAATGTCAGGACTCCTTTACGCTGAATCCAAAGGGGACAGATTTGGCTTTTTGTTTGTTGACAAAAGAAGTGTCAAGATGCTTCTCGTAATTAATGTTATTAACATATTAAAAAATTGAGTTTCAAGTAGAGTTTTAATATATCAGCATAATAGAGCCAATTGCATTTGCTTTGGGATGTTCTCTTTGTATTTTTGCACACTCTGAGTAAAACAGAAGCGAATCATTATCAATTTGGACAATCAGTTATAAAAATCATAGGATTTGGGGACAGAGCCAATGCTAGAGCAATAAATAATAATTTTGTGAATGGAAATGTAGTAAAACCAGTAATATGTGTTTGTTTGTTTCAGATCTCTGTAGTTAATAACTTCTTGAAGTTTGGGTTAAATGAGCTCAAACTATGCTTCCGAGTAAGACTAACTAAATACCTCTATGAGGAGTATCTCCAGTAAGTGATAACCTATTTTTATATTAAAAGCATTTACATTGAATAGAAATGCTGATGATATTGAGATCTAGAAGTTTTTCTCTTGTACTGGATATGTTTTCAAGGAAATTTTCTTAGACCCAGAAGCACATAGACAAAGACCTCAGCAATTTAGACTTTAATCCTAGCTCCTCCATTAATTTGCAAGTCATCCTTCTCTGGTCTTGCTTCCTTATCTTTAAAGTAAGGACAATCTTTACGGTCTCTTCGAGCTCCAGACCTTTCCATTTCTATGAATTTGCCCTGTGTGCTAGAATGTGAATTTTTTTGTTTTTAAAATCCTCAGTTGTCATGTCATTTTCTTTCATCTGTTTCAGAGCTTTCACATATTATAAAATGGGAAATCTGGACAACAGAATAGCCAACCCAGACCAGCTGCTTACACAAGACGTAGAAAAGTTTTGTAACAGTGTAGTTGATCTGTATTCAAATCTTAGTAAGGTAAGTTTCTCTATTTTCTTTTTAAAAATTATGTGTTGATTTGTTGAGTTTTGAATCTTAGCATATTTATATAGAATTGTTTTGATGGACATAACAGCATATAACTACTAAGTGCTTTTTTGAGAAAATTAGAGTTGTTATAATCGCTTTAACTGTAGTTATTTAATTTTCTCTATTATTTTTGTGAGGTACTTTGGCCAAGAACGAGGAATTTAGTGTATCTTATAAAGATTTTGTATGAATTTTGCTGGCTGATTTCAGTAAAAGAACGGAAATTTGAATTTTTGTCACTTGACCTGTGGACTTGTGGCAGTTGTTAGAAATTGACCATCAGTTTATGTTTCTAGTTCCACATGTGTAACACTAGGCTGGACTTCTTCCTTGTCATTTCCGTGCTTCAGTATCTCTAATTCTAATAGATCATTTGAGTAATGGTCAAAAAATCTTCACAAGATACTAGTTGATTTCCATTTTCTAATTACTGTCTCCCCCCACCCCCGCCATCCCAGAATATTGCCAGAGCTCTTGGGACAGAGGATAGGCCCTAACCAAGTTTCTTCCTGCCAGTTTCCTCAGTTCTTTTTTTTTTTTTTAAGATTTTATTTATTTATTTGACAGACAGAGATCACAAGTAGGCAGAGAGGCAGGCAGAGAGAGAGAGAGAGAGAGAGAGAGAGGAGGAAGCAGGCTCCCTGCGGAGCAGAGAGCCCAATGCGGGGCTCGATCCCAGGACCCTGGGATCATGACCTGAGCCGCAGGCAGAGGCTTTAACCCACTGAGTCACCCAGGCGCCCCTCCTCAGTTCTTTTTTCTACTGTCTTGTCTCACCACCCTTTATAGCTTTTGCTGTTGTCTTCTCATTAAGTCGTCGTCTTTGCCATTACCTCCTGCCTTGTCTGGGACATGTACAGGGCAGCTACGAGATCATCTACCCAGCATTTCCTCCTCTCGTCATCTCAGAGACCCTATTTCCTACCACTATCCACATGGCTGCTCTTGGTCTGGGGTGAGAGCTTGTCTCAAAGTGGATCAATTATAGTATCTTTGTCCCTGGCCACAGTTGATCCAGATACCCAGTCTGAGACAAAAGAACTCTACACAGAGGTCTGGGTCACACTGTAAGAAGAGGAATGCTCCTGCTTCAACCATGTGGCTGGAGGGAGGACAGGCAGTTCTTAGAAAAGTGCTATTGATCTGCAAGAATTCCCCCACTCATGACAAACCCATTAGTAGGATGCCTTTTCACTTTATGCCACACTTTTTATTCAGCTTTCCAGAAGCCTTTGCTAACTGATTCTGTACTGTAGGAATTCTGACAACTATAAATTACTGATTAATTCATTACCACATTTTGAAGTTTGTTGTATATGTGTGTCTAGGGGCAGGGGAGTGTATATACAAATATTTGTGTAATTCTGTACACACTGTTATGTATTCCTTACATCTTGACACTTGAGCAACTCTACAGCTCAAGTCTTGTCACATTGGCAATAGAGAAAAATATAATTGTTTGGGTCCTGCACTACAGTATTTTTACTGTTTTTAATATCTCATTGTTTGAACTGTGACTTAAGGGATGAGTCATTTTTGTCAACTTTTAAATGTACTTACATTTTACAAATATGTCTATCTTCTTGATAATTTATAAGGCAAAAAAGAACAGGTTGATTTTAATAGAAGCCAACAGAAAGGGATGGCTGTAGACTTAAAGTGAAAGAATATACTAGGGTTTTTTTTAAAAACACTTCAAAATATGTATAAACTTTTTTTTTTTTAAAGATTTTATTTATTTATTTGACAGAGAGAGATCACAAGTAGATGGAGAGGCAGGCAGAGAGAGGAGGAAGCAGGCTCCCCACTGAGCAGAGAGCCCGATGCGGGGCTCGATCCCAGGACCCTGAGATCATGATCTGAGCCGAAGGCAGCGGCTTAACCCACTGAGCCACCCAGGCGCCCATGTATAAACTTTTGATATGTCATTTGAGTTGTCTCCGTGTGTAAGGAGCAGTATATTAATGTCTTAGTTCTAGACGCTTGAGTTTTATATCAGAAAATTAGAGGCTCATTCAATTATTTCCACATATGGATATTGTGATAAAGTAATAGAATTAAAGCAATATTATAAGCAGGAAGAGCCTTTCATTTTATCGGTGTAGATATAAACCTGGAAAGCTGGTAGTAGATTTGAGGTTACAGTGCCTTTTATTCATTGTCTTTACACTGCATTGAGAAATATACTAAGTTCTAATGGTTAATTATCATAGTTGAACAACCTTAATTGTTGGAAAATGGAAAATGTTTTTCCCACTTGGTTGTCAGTAGCCTTTGGTCAGCTATCTCTGTTTTAAGTTTCTTGAGAATAAGAACTCTTTATTTTATGTATTTGTTGGTCTGTATGCTGTTTATAGTACATTATATATGGTGGGAACTCTGCATGTTGACAATTATGTGTTAAATGTTAAATAGCATTTTATATTTATCATGTTTTATTAGCTTTCAATCTACACAATCTACTTTTTAATTCTTTATTTTTAATATTTACAGCCATTTTTAGACATAGTTTTATATATCTTCAAGTTAACAAGTGCAATAGGAGCTCAGGTGAGTTTAATCTATCTTTTAAATTGCTATAGTACTATATTGTAAATAGCTGGATTATAGAAATTTTTATGTATCTCAAAGAATGTGTTTTTACAACATGTACCTAATAAAGTCTAGTTATAAAATAATACTGTATTAGAGACTTAAAAAAGTACTCTAATTTGCATGTTTAGGAAATAGTTTATTCAGTATGGCAGAATGTAGTATATAGATGGGAATGAGGAAAGTGCCTGTGATGAGTTTGGAAGGTAAGCTTAAAGCTTTCCTCTTAGTTTGGTCAATAGGTGATGAGGTTACTCACCAAGTTAGAAGGTATGGCAGCTATAAGCAGGATGTAGGAGAAGGGAAAACCAGGTAGAGCTTGTTTGGGAGACTTTAGCTTGACACCCTACAGAGTAGTGAGCTAAGTACTCTATAGTACTTGGTACTTACTTGGAAATACTATCTTGGATTTTTAAGAGTGATTGGAGTAGAGATAAAAAGTAGGAAAGATCTAAGGAAGAAATCTCAGGAAATATTAACATTCTAACAGAATGTCTGAGAGTGTCTGTGGAATATTAAGGGAATCTCAGGTAGAGTTCCATCAGAAGAGTTTTAGATGCCATAGGAAGAGTGAGGATGCAATTAGGAGTTTTTATTTTTATTTATTTCTTTTAAAGATTTCATTTACTTATTTGACAGAAAGAGGGAGAGGGAAAGAGCACAAGCAGGGGGAATGGCAGGCAGAACTGAGCAGGAAGCCTAATGCAGAGCTCAACCCTAGGACCATTGGGATCATGACCTGAGCCAAAGGCAGACACTCAACAGACTAGTCTAGGCCACCCAAGCGCCCACAATTAGGAGTTTTTTAGGTAAGCAAATTCAGAAGAGCTGGGGATGAGATACAGTGTTGGAAGAGGAACAGAATAGATGAGTAGTTAAAAGTGTGAATGCCCAATGTGTATTTTCCCAAAAAAGAAATAATTAAGGGGGGAAATTAGTCATGTCACTGCAGTTATTTATAAAAATTGTGCATGTTGCATCCAGTGAATTTATTATGATATCCTATATTCTCTTCCAATAATAATAGGGCCCAACAAGTATGATGGCCTACTTGATTATTTCTGGGCTACTCCTAACTCGACTTAGAAGACCCATTGGTAAGATGACAATAACTGAGCAAAAGTATGAGGGAGAGTATAGGTTCGTTAATTCCCGGCTCATCACAAACAGGTAAGAAGAAATGTGTTAAATTTAGCTGTACTAAAACTGTTTTTATGGATATTGATGTCATATAAGTTAACTCCAAAAAGTCTGGGAGACAGTTACCAAAATTGTTTGTTTATTTACCTCTTTTGAATAATACATTATAAAAAATACCAGTTTTATAAAGTAGTAATCCTCAACATTTCTTTTTCTTAATTGTGTAGTATCCCTGGTTCACCTCCTCATCTCTTTTATTGATTAATTTTCTGTTAATTTCACTTTAAACACACTCAAAATACATTCAAATTCAAGTTTACTTATAATATTTCTTCAAAGAAAATTCTGTCTCAGTTTATCCACAAATGCTTTTATTTTGAGACTGTATGCTCAGTAATTCAGTCTTTCTGCACGTGTGTCTACCTATTTTCCTGATAGTTTCCAAAATAGGAAGAAGAAGTATTAGGCTCTGGAGCCAGCCAGATTAGTTTCAAAATCTGCCTCCTCTTCTTATCAATTATATATTATATGACTTCTGGCAAGTTAGTTATAGCTTTACTTTTCTTGTTTGTAATAGAGAATATAGGACTATCATAAGTATTAAATATGAAATACATACAAAGCTTCCAGCCTAAGTTTTGATATGTAGTAGGTACTCAGTAAATTTTCTCACGTATTTATCTGTAAACTTTAAGTCATTTTGAGGGTCCTAATCTTTATGTAGACCCTAAAGCATTTACAGAATTACTTAGAAGATTACTTTTTTAACAGTTCCTTTTTCCTTTGTTTCCTTATATTGCTAAAATGGTACCAGTTTTAAATAGAGTTCAGTGCCCTAGGGAGGCGGAGGAATGGATTGTTGGTTAAGTGGAGAGGTGATCTGCCAAGTGAATGAAAGATGCTGTCGGCTAGAATGCTTTCTTTTGCAAGAAACAGAAAACCCTGATTTAGGTAGCAATAACAATAAGGACATTTACTACTTGATATAAGAACTCTTAAGGTAGCCCCATTCCAGGTACAACATGATCAGGGCTCTGGTCCTTTGATGTTCTCTTGGCTCAACCCTCCTTTGTATGTTGCTGCTTTCCTCAGCCTAATTTTTCTTATGATCACAAGATAGTAAAAGCAGTTTCAGATCTCACCAGCCCTCCTCCTCTGTAAAAAGCCCAGAAATAAAAACAGGCCATTTCTTCAGGAGAGCAGGGAAACTTTCCCAGAAGCCCCACCCTTGACTTTGTTTCACCTCTCTTTGGCCCGAATGATCACTTGCCCTTGCCTGAAGAAATCACAGCCTAGTGATTGGCTTAGACCAAATGGAACTCATCATTCCTTATAGATGGGGTTGAGGCCATTCCTAAACCCTTTGGTGCACAGAAAGGGATAAACGGGTAACTAAGAAAAGTCGAGTTCTCTTACATAAGAAGGTTGTGGAAGAGAAACAGTGATGGATAGGCAGCCATAGTATTCTGGGTTACTTTTGCCCTTCCAGGCTTTAGATTGGGGCTAAAATGAGAAGGAGGTAGAAAGCTTTTCTCATCTTCCATGGGCTTAAACATGCAGAGGGGGTAGAAGGAAGTAAGAAAAGTAATATAGGTATAGAATTATTTGTTAAACCGGAATTGTGATACCCTGGGTCTCTGTGTTATTGTGTCAAGGAAATAGTGAAACACAGGTCAAACATGATTCATCTTTATACAAAGTTAATTTTGTTTGAAAGGGTTGAGGTAAGAGCTACCTTGTTTTTGTAATGGAAAAGATGCAGATATATTTTGGAGTAGAATATAAAATTCACATACATTTTTAAGGGGAAAAAATAGACTTTGAAGATTGGGTGTTTATCGAAGGCTTTTTAACTGTACCCTATAGACTCCTGTGCGAATCTTTACTTTTCTCTGCTGTAAGAGTTATTTTTCTGGGATTTTTTACATTGTACTGAATTGGGAGTGGAATGGCTAGACTTTAGAGTCAGATATGAGTTCTAGTCTTAGCTGCTTGACTTGCTAGCTGTAAGACTTTGACAGACTTTTCTTAACTACAGTGTCTTCATCTGTAAGAATGCCCCTTTTCTTCTAGTCACGATTCTTGTGGCCCTTATGGACTCATTCAGGCCAGCTCAAGAAAAGGGGGGTTGTTGTGAGGATATGGTGAGATTCCCAGCATAAGAACGACTGTGCAGCCAGGGCTCCTAGAAGCTGGCACTGTGAAGTCATTTGTATTTGGTTTGCTTTTCTGTCTTTCAAAGGCTGTATGTCATGGAATCACTCCATAGCTTCTATTAGCTGTTGTTTTCTCCTCTCCCTTCTATAGGGTCTATATTCCATTTGTCATCTATAATGGCTGTCCCAGCCCTGCCTTCCTATACATCATAGCAACCTCCTTATTTCTTATTAAAGAAATTAAATTAATTTTCTGAGAACTAGCCCAGCACATCTTTTCCAGCTATATATGGCATATGCAACATGTGGCTCCTGTTCAGTCTCTGATCCAGTTTAGGTGTGTATTTCTTTGCTCTCTAATCAGTCAGGCAAGGAGCAGGCTCTCAAGTATAGGACTGTGGCCAGACGCACCCACTAAGCTTACAGTCTTAAGTGTCTTTTATATTTATTTAATGTTTATATATATGTTATATATATAAACATATAAATATATTTATATTAATATTTAAATATTCAGTCATCAAATACTGTATTTCAATTATTTTTCAGGCACCAGTAATATCGAAATTAATTACTAAATTGTTTTCTTTAATAGTGAAGAAATTGCCTTTTACAATGGGAATAAGAGAGAAAAGCAGACAATCCACTCAGTCTTCCGAAAGCTGGTAAGGTAGCATGCTTGAGACTCATGTATTTAGGGAAAGATTTTTTTTTTCTTGGCATTTGCTGATGTATATCTGTATCTATCTATATAGGTATATATATCTTCAATCTCTAATCTCTAAGATTTTTTTTTTTAAAGATTTTATTTATTTACTTGACACTCAGAGATCACAAGTAGGCAGAGAGGCAGGCAGAGAGAGAGAGGAGGAAGCAGGCTCCCCGCCAAGCAGAGAGCGTGATGCGGGGCTTGATCCCAGGACCCTGGGATCACGACCCTAGCCGAAGGCAGAGGCCCTAACCCACTGAGCCACCCAGGTGCCCCTCTAAGATATTTATTTTTAAGTAACTATTAAAAATATACTATTTTTAAGTAACTATTTTAAGTAACTATTTATTTTTAACTAACTATAACTATAAAAAATAAAAGAATAAAAACTATCATGCCAGTATATTAAGCTGCCCAGTTATAAAAATAGGTTGATTTTTTAAAATAAAAGTCAGTGTATTTTTAGAGGTTGTTTAGGAGTTTTATTTAGTGATAAATTCTTTTGTTTCTGTAGCATTCTTGAAGATACTATGATGGTTATATTTATTATTTACAGTAGGGGTCAGCAAACTATTTCTATAAAAGACAAAAGAGTACATATGTAGTTCAGACTTTTCAGACCTTATCGTCTGTATTGACACTCAAAAGTAGCCATATACTCCAAGGGAAGCAAAGGCAAAAATGAACTATTGGGACTTCATCAAGATAAAAAGTTTTTGCACAGCAAAAGAAATAGTTAACAAAACCAAAAGACAGCTGACAGAATGGGAGAAGATATTTGCAAATGACATATCAGATAAAAGGCTAGTATTCAAAATCTGTAAAGAACTTATCAAACTCAACATGGAAAGGACAAATAATCCAATCAAGAAATGGGCAGAAGACATGAACAGACATTTCTGCAAAGAAGACATCCAGATGGCCCACAGACATATGCAAAAGTGCTACACATTACTCAGCATCAGGGAACTACAAATCAAAACCACAATGAGATACCACCTCACACCAGTCAGAATGGCTAAAATTAACAAGTCAGGAAATGACAGATGCTGGCGAGGATGCGGAGAAAGGGGAACCCTCCTACACTGTTGGTGGGAATGCAAGGTGGTGCAGCCACTCTGGAAAAGAGCATGTGAAGGTTCCTCAAAAAGTTGAAAATAGAGCTACCCTACGACCCAGCAATCACACTACTGGGTATTTACCCTAAAGATACAAATGTAGTGAAATGTAGTGATCCGAAGAGGCACATGCACCTGAATGTTTATAGGAACAATGTCCACAATAGCCAAACCATGGTAAGAGCCTAGATGTCCATCTACAGATGAATGGATAAAGAAGATGTGATGTGTCTATATATATACACACAATGGAATACTATTCAGCCATCAAAAAATTGAAATCTTGGGGCACCTAGGTGGCTCAGTGGGTTAAAGCCTCTGCTTTCGGCTCAGGTCATGATCCCAGGGACCTGAGATCAAGCCCTGCATCGGGCTCTCTGCTTAGCGGGGAGCTTGCTTCCCCCTCTCTCTTTGCCTGCCTCTCTGCCCACTTGTGATCTCTGTCTGTCAAATAAATAAATAAAATCTTAAAAAAAAATAAATTGAAATCTTGCCCCTTGCAGCAACATGGATGGAACTAGAGGGTAGTATGCTAAGTGAAATAAGTCAGTCAGAGAAAGACAGTTATTATATAATCTCCCTGATATGAGGGATTTGAGAAAGAAAACAGGATCATAGGGGAAGAGAGGGAAAAATGACACAAGATGAAAATAGAGAGGGAGACAAACCGTAAGAGACTCTTAATCTCAGGAAACAAACTGAGGGTTGCTGGAGGGGAGGGATGGGAGGAATGGGGAGATTGGGTGATGGACATTGGGGAGGGTATATGCTATGGTGAGTTCTGTGAATTGTGTAAGACTGATGAATCACAGACCTGTACCCCTGGAACCAATAATACATTATATATTAATTTTTTTAAAAGGCGTATACTCTTTGTAAATAAGTAGGTGTAGCTATGTTCCAGTAATACTTTTTTATAAAAATAAATGGCAGGCTGGATTTGGTTTGTGGGCCAGTTTATTGACCCTTAATTTAGAGTTAAAAACATTGTTTCTTGTAAAAACTATACATATATCAGTTTTTATTTTCTTGCCATTTGGAAAATTCAAGTAATTTTATTACTTCATTTAAAAGATACTGAGTGCCATCTAGATGCCTTTGCTTATTCCAGGTGCTAGTAATAATAGTGGTGGACATAACGTACAAAATCCTGCCTCCAAGGAGCTTACATTTTAGTGGAAGCTTGTGAAATTAAATCTATATTAAGGTGACTTAAAAAGCTTAAAGAAGTAGACATTTTAAATTATTTCAGGGCGCCTGGATGGCTCAGTTGGTTGAACATCCAACTGTTGGTTTTGGCTTAGGTCATGATCTCATAGGTTGTGGGACTGAGCAGCACACCGGGGCTCGTGTTCAAGAGGAAGTCTGCTTGAAGTTTCTCTCCCTCCGTCCCTCCCTACCTCACATATGCTTAAGTTCTCTCTGTCTCTCTCTCTCTCTCTCTCAAATAAATAAGTAAATCTTTTTTTTTAAAAAAAGAATTATTTTAGACTTTGAATTTTTTGTGTTATTTAGATTTAATATGACTGAATTTTGATAGTGCTGAGAAAATGCATTTAAGGTAATTTTCCAGGGATCTGCTGTTATATCAGCTCACTCTTTACATGGCTTACTTACTCTTATCCTTTAGATTTTAGCCCCAAAGTTAACAACTTACTGTGGCCTTGCTTTTCTTTGGTTAGTCTGTCTGAAATGGCTTCCTCCAGTTCCCAATTTAATAATCTGTTTCCTTAAAATATGTATTGCAATTTATTAGTTATCTTATTTGTTTCCTAGTTTGTCTGTTTCATTAAAATGTATACTTCATGAACTCAGAGACCTTTTCTGTTTTGTTCGTTGTATCTCCAGCATTGAGCACAGCATGTAACAAATGGCATTCACTGATTAATGTTTCAGTCATTGTACTTTTGCAAAAGATAGGAAGAGGAAGCCATCCCGTACTCAGAAAACTCACATTTTAGTGGGGGAGACAGTAAATAACAACTGGCTATTTTATATGCTTTTGGGTAGTCATGAATTCTATGATCAAAAATAAAATGGGATGACATGGTACACAGTGTGATGGAGTGGTTACCTAGCTATTTTGGGTAGGATGGCGAGAAGGTCTTTTCTTGAGGTGACATTTAATCAGAAACCCACATGGAATGAGGGAGTTAGTCACAAAATAAAACTGTCTGGGACAGCAACAGTATTCCTGATGGAGAGAACAACAAGAGGAAAGCCTTAAGGCAGTTTGAGGAACTAGTAATTCTGGAGCTCAGTGAGAAGGAACATGGAAGCAGATGAAGTTTATGATAGAACCCAGTGCCAGATCGTGCAGGGCCTTGAATAACCTGATAGATGCAAAAGTTGAGAACACTGAAAAGGCAGAATATAAAATATTTTTAGACTTGTAATTTTGAGGTAGAGTGTGCTCGATTAAAGCTGCAGACTAGGGCTGTACAGCCTTGATGACATTAGCACTTGCTTCAGATCGAGTATAGTAAGATTCTTAAGGAAAACATAGACCAGATGTCTCCAGCTAAAGCAAAGCACTGAGTGCCAATCTAGACTCTAGTGTTTTACCTAAATTAGCTCATCCTTCTGTGTTATTGTTGTTTTGATTATTGACCATTTTTAATGCAAGTATGTATCTGATAATATTGTGAATACAGTATTATATACAAATGATACCACATTAACATTTATATGTAATTTCCATTCTGTTTGCATAAAAATGGTTTCATGGGGGCACCTGGGTGGCTCATTGGGTTAAGCCTCTGCCTTTGACTCAGGTCATGATCTCAGAGTCCTGGGATCGAGTCCCACATCGGGCTCTGCCTGCGGAGAGCCTGCTTCCTCCTCTCTCTCTCTGCCTGCCTCTCTGACTACTTGTGATCTCTCTGTCAACTAAATAAATAAATTCTTAAAAAAAAAAAAATGGTTTCATGAAGTATTTGGCATCTGCTCTGTGATAAGTATTGTACATGAAATGTAATGTACAGTATAATCAGAAATCAGACAGTATTTGTGGAATCAGTAAATTATACATTTTTAAAGAATTTTCAGTAAGTATTTGTGGAATAAATAGCTCATGCAGTTCTTTTTATTTTCAGGGTAGATTCATTTTTTTATGTACACACATAATATATATTTTATTATTTTTGTTTTCTGCCAGGTGGAGCATCTCCATAATTTCATTTTGTTTCGGTTTTCTATGGGCTTCATTGATAGCATAGTTGCCAAATGTAAGTATGCTTTCAAAGAGATAGTGGAATGAAATTTATGGAGAAAGTGAAGTATTATTAATGTTTAAATCTTAATGGTTTTGTTTCAGATCTTGCCACTGTTGTTGGTTACCTCGTTGTAAGTCGTCCTTTCCTAGATTTGTCTCATCCTCGACATCTCAAGAGTACACATTCAGAACTTCTAGAGGTAAAGTATTAGTAGTCATAGTCATAATAAATTGAAATTTAAATATAAAAACAAATAAAAGGTAGTTTTTAGTCTTAGAAATACAAGTGAAAACTAATATTTATTTCTATTTAAGGATTACTACCAAAGTGGAAGAATGCTTTTGCGAATGTCTCAAGCTCTGGGTCGGATAGTTTTGGCTGGCCGTGAAATGACTAGATTGGCTGGGTAAGTAAGATTAGTAATACTAAGCAATTGCAGAAAATAAGTTTTAAGAATATGTTATACTTAATGATTGTGCCCAGTTGAGGTTAAGATAAGGGGCAATGGAAGCCCCATTTCTTATTCCTGCAAGCTGATTTTGATAGACAAATTAAGGGAGATTTTTCTCTGAGTTTTTCTTGTTTCCTTAAGAGCTGTTTTGAGTCTTCAGCCAGGTTAATGGTTCTCAAGCTGTCTGCTCCATGGACAGTAGTATTTAGTAAGTTAGAAAATGTTAAGTCATGGCAGTCTGTTCTGAATTCTGGGAAATTAAGTTAATGAATAGAATTTTTGTATTTGAACTTTTTTGTCCTCCACTGTATTTTCTTCCTCTTAGGTTTTTGAAACTGACGACCTAGCAAAAGATAAAGATGAAGTTGCCTTTAATGGGGAAAAAAGTGAAAAGTCACTTTGTGGTATCTGTAGATGCAATTGCAAATGTGGTCATTCTGTCTAGTAAAATTGTTCTTAGAGCATAATATGGAATTAAGTATTTCAGTATTTTAAACTCTAATATAAAGGGCTTTGGTATGGCATTAAAGAACACCATAATGTAAAAAGTACATCTAAAGATATTGGATCATTTCAGATCCTTCCCAGACCTGTGACTTATCCACATATTTCTTCTTTATTCCTCCTTTTCTATGGCAATTTAAGTCTTCATGGCAAAATGGAGGAGATTGTCAACTACTATGAGGAGTCTCTCTTTCTTGAGACTGTAGACATTCTTCCTAGTTGTTAATAACTTCTCTTATGCCTTTACGGTTCATGGTAAATGGGGTGCTTCTTTTCCTTCAGGAGGTATCTGCTTGATTTTCACAGAAAATTTCTCTTTTGCTTCTTTGATGCAGATTGCTTTCTCTTTGACCATCATGTTATTTTTATTTCCTCGATGTCTTGGCATCAGTGTTGATTTCTTTCTGTTGCTTCAGTGATTTCTATCTCATATTAAGAACACTTCAACTTTTCTCCAATTTCGGAGTAGGAAAGAGAGGAATCTTCCATATTCTTCCATGTTTGCAGGGAGGTAGCAGGCATTTGGCATATGTGTAATGCCTTCCTCACACAAAAAGACTAACTTTATACTTGGCTATCACTCACTCCAGGAGGAACTTGGTCCATACTTCCTATGTCTGTGGAGGGTACTAACTAGTACAAGTCCTTGTGTAGTGCCTACTAGAAACCTTTAAATTCTAGTGGCAAACAATCTTCTTGACTCACCTGTTAATGAAGTAATTATCTCTTGAGGTGGAGAGCCTATGAATCCTCTTCCCTTATCCTCATCCTGCTGTCCTACTGAAACATGATAATAAAGCATGCATACACTATCACTCATACTTTATGACGAAGAAACTTCTTTTAGGTTATTTCATTTAAACTAAATTATAATTTTTAGGAATTTCAGTTAAGTTTGAATAAAAGTTTTGAACTTACACAATGTTATATGTCAGTTACATCTCAAATAAGTAGCAAAAATAATAGTAAAAGATATGATGGCCTTTGGAGTTTTCATTATGACTTTTTTTTTTAATTTCAGTTTTACTGCTCGGATTACAGAATTAATGCAAGTATTAAAGGATTTAAATCAAGGCAAATATGAGCGCACAATGGTCTCGCAACAGGAAAGGGGTAAATATGAATGCACTAGGTCCCATAGTTTAAGTTTTGGCTGATGTCCTGTGATGCTCTAATACTTATTTTCCACTTAAGGTATTGAAGAAGGAGCACAAGTCATTCCCTTGATACCTGGTGCTGGAGAAATCATCAATGCTGATAACATTATAAAGTATGTGTAGGAAAAGTTCTTTGGCACCATAAACATTTGTTAAACCATGTAATGGCATTCTCTTTCAGCTATGTTTGCTTAATGTTTAATGTAAAATTATAATTTTTTATCGATTTCTTCTGTAGATTTGATCATGTTCCTTTAGCAACGCCAAATGGAGATATTTTGATCCGAGACCTTAATTTTGAAGTAAGTTATTAAATGACTGTATATGAGCTTAGATTTAAAATGTGAAATGAAAAGCTAGTCTAATATTGTAAAATAACTGTAAGGTTTGACTTAGTCTCTGAATCCACAAAATTCTTTTAAAATGTAAGTCTTTGAAATACTTAGAAATCTACTTTTCGTTGTTGTTATGACTTACAAAAAAATCTTTTGCAAATAAAGTCTGTCTCAGAAAAGCCACAGAAGATATAGTTGATTGTAATGTAATCTCTAGTGGGAAATGAATATTTAAACATTCAATATAATTTTAGTTTAAGTTCAAAAAAATTAGAGTTAGGTATTGTTTTGACTGTGCAGGAGGCTCTGTCCCTAAACAAACCAAATATAGACTCTGCTGTCACTGGAAACAGTGGGAGAGCAGCACAGTAGCACTGGGTAATATCTCATGCTCGGTGAAGAGTGATGCTGATTCAGTCTAGTCTCTTAATCAAATGGGACTATGGCAGACCCAATTAAAATGAAAAAGAAAGAGGAGTATTTTTGTATATTCGTAAGACACTCCCAGACCCAAGGGTTACCATTAGGATATATGTCGGTTATGACTATGAGTAGTTCAGATCAGAAAATCTTGATGATTATTAACAGATTCCTACCATGTAGGCTGTCTCCCAAGTCTAGAGCCCACTAGATACCACTTCTTTAGAACTACTCTGTCCAGTAGTTAAAAAGTGTCCAGGAACCTCAATAATACAGTTATTAAGAACTTCTTTTCAGTGAAAGTTACCCTTATCTTTTAGTCTTAATTTAACCTGGGGGAATAAAAACATTTTTAAAAATCTTTACTATAGAAAAACTATTGCTGGCTTACAGGACTGATATCATAATTGGAAGTTTGTCCAACATTACCAAAAGCCATGTGGGTAAAGTTAATGCTGAATCTAAGATGTTTGAGCATTAAAGAGAATGCCTGTGGATATCTCTTAAGTCTAGTTATTATGTCTACAGATTATCATATATTTGGTTTTTGGGTTTCCTGGCATATTGCAACAAATAGTATGGAGAAGTATTGGCTACCAGTGAAAACCACAAGGAACAGTTAGGAACAGAAGACAGTGTATGTGGCTGACATTCCTTAAAGCATAGTAGTAGGGGATCATTTAATTAAAAGCTCTGAACTTTAAGAGCTCAGGATATCACTATTATAGCAAAGTAAAATTATTATAATCAGAAGTATTCACTACACTCAATTTTACAGGAAAAGGTAGTAAGTAGGTAATTGCTTAGGAAGAAGTCTGTCAGGAATATTCATTGCCTTCAGTTTCACAGGAAATTGAATTATCAGGAATACTCACAGTGTTCGGTTTCATAGGAAAAGGTAATAGGTAACTGCATAGGAAGTCCATCAAAAAGATTATTTAAAATAATTTCTCAGAAAAAGGGACAGTTCATTTTTCTGGAAAAATCATTCCCTGTAGTTTATTTCTCTAACACTGATATGCATATGATGTGGTATTTTATTATAAATCAGTTATGTGGTAGGCTAGTAATTCTCAACCTTTTTTAGAAGCTCATTTTTTTAAAAATAAGATTTGTTTATTTGAGAACGAGAGAGAGCAAGAGACAGAGGTGGGATGGGGCAGAGGGAGAGTGAGAAAGAGAATCCTGAAGCAGGCTCCACAGTGAGTGTGGAGCCCAATAGCAGGCTGGATCTCATGACCCTGAAATCATGACCTGAGCTGAAATCAAGAGTCAGCCGCCCAACTGACCGAGTCACCCAGGTTCTCAGAAACTCATTCTTTTTTTTATTGTGGTAAAATATCTGTAACATAAAATTTACCCTTTCATCCATTAAATTTTTTTTTATTGTGGCAAAATGTACACAACATAAAATGTGCTCTCTCTTTTTTTTTTTTTTTAAAGATTTTATTTATTTATTCGACAGAGAGAAATCATAAGTAGGCAGAGAGAGAGGAGGAAGCAGGCTCCCTGCTGAGCAGAAAGCCCGATGCGGGGCTCGAACCCAGGACCTGGGATCATGACCTGAGCCGAAGGCAGTGGCTTAACCCACTGAGCCACCCAGGTGCCCCTAAAATGTGCTCTCAACCATTTTTAAGTACACAGTTCAGTGGCACTAAGTTCATTTACAGTGTTGTGCAATGGTCACCACTAACCATCCCCAGGACTCTTTCATCATAACAAATAGAAACTCTATACCCATTAAAAAGTAACTCCTCATCTCCCCTCCCCCCAGCCCCTGGTAGTTACTATTCTACTTTATGGATATGACTGTTCTAGGGAATTCCTGTAAGTGGAGTCACACAGTAGTTGTCCTTTTGTGTCTAGCTTATTTCACTTAGCATGATAATATCTTCAGGGTTCATCCGTGTTATAGCATGTGTCAGAATTTCATTCATCGGGCGCCTGGGTGGCTCAGTGGGTTAAAGCCTCTGCCTTCGGCTCAGGTCAGGGTCTCAGGGTCCTGGGATCAGCCCACATCAGGCTCTCTGCTCAGCGGGGAGCCTGCTTCCTCCTCTCTCTCTGCCTGCCTCTCTGACCACTTGTGATCTCTATCAAATAAATAAATAAAATCTTTAAAAAAAAAACAGTATCATTCATTTTCAAGGCTGAATACTCTTCTGTTGTATGTATAGACCACATTTTGTTTATCCATTCATCCTCCTCAGTTGCTTCCACCTTTGGCTATTGGGAATAATGCTGATGGCTCTATGTTTCATCAAAGTAAAAGATAGTCCTTTCAGTGGCTTCCAGTGCCCTGTAAAATTTGCCTGCACCGCCCTTCCCCAGCCTCTTACAGTCCTTTTCCTACTCCACTTTCTTCCCTGTCAGTTTTCTCAGCCTCTTTTCTGTTTTTTGACTAGGACAGGTACAGTCCTGTCTCATTGCCTTCGAACAAGCTTTTTCTAGGGGGAGGTTGGGCTGGAGCAGTCTTCCTCCAGAAAACTCCTAATTCATGCCATTCAAAGTTGCCCAGTTACCATTTTTTTCTTTTTTCTTTTCCTTTCTTTCCTTTCCTCTTCTCTTCTCTTCTGTTCTGTTTTTAAGATTTTTATTTATTTATGACAGAGAGAGATAGGGAGAGAAGGAACACAAGCATGGGGGAGCTGGAGAGGGAGAAGCAGGTTCCCCCCATGCGCCGGCTGGATCTCAGGACTCCCAGGCAGCTGGGATCATGACCTGAGCTGAAGGCAGACGCCTAATGACTGAGCCACCCAGGTGCCCCCAGTTACCATTTTCAGTGAGACCTGGCCTGACCACCTTAAAAATGTAACCTCCCGGGCGCCTGGGTGGCTCAGTGGGTTAAGCCGCTGCCTTCGGCTCAGGTCATGATCTCAGGGTCCTGGGATCGAGGCCCGCATCAGGCTCTCTGCTCAGCAGGGAGCCTGCTTCCCTCTCTCTCTCTCTGCCTGCCTCTCCGTCTACTTGTGATCTCTCTCTGTCAAATAAATAAATAAAATCTTAAAAAAAAAAAAAATGTAACCTCCTTTACCAACTCCCAAATTTCCTTACCTTGATATATTTTTTTCTCTATAGCACTTACTTTCCAATACGCTATAATTTACTCATTTATTGTGTGTATTCTTTATTATATGTCTCTCCTACTAAAATGTAAGCTGGTAAGAGCAGGTTTTGTTTTGTTTTGTTTTGTTTAATTAGTGTAGCCCCATTACCTAGAGCAGAGCCTGACTGTGAGCATTCAATAAATATTCACTGAGTTAAATAACAGGAAGGTAGGGCCTCAGCAGTTAAGAAAATTGTCAAAGCAGGTTCCACAACCAGAGTAACTCACATCTTTGTTGTCTTCTTTCCTTCTGTGATACACTGCTGTGTGATACTGTGAGCTGGAATTGTAATCCAGATTTCTGATTCTTCACAGAGTTTATTAAATACTTACATGAGACTGTAAGCTCAGAACTTAATCACTTTTGATCACATTTTCTCATTTAACTTTACATTGTTGCAGAGCGATTTGGTAGCACTGGTAAATATTTATAATATATGTAGACTTCTAAGAACCTGATCCATAGAAACATTTCTCACTAATACATAAATTCGCTCACTGGTTCTGGTTCATTGCAGTATTATCTAAAAGAGCAAAGCAAAATACAAATGACCTAAACAATGAACAAAAAGGAAGTTTTTTAAATAAATTATCATACATTCTTAGAATGGAATACACTGTAGGCATTAAAAAAAATAGAATGGGGAATCTGAATATACTGACTTGGAAGAATATTTGTGATATATTGTTAAATAGTAACATGTAGAACATATATTGTATGATTCCATTTTTTTAAAAACAAGACCATATATACACATGCTTGTTTTTAAGCTCAAAATTTATAAGCTGTTGTTCTGTATTCTGATTAAGTTGATTTTATTCAGTGATCACATTTATAGCTAAAAAGAAAGCTTAGCATTAGCAAAGAACAATTTGACTGTAAGGAAATGTTCACTGAATATATATTCACTATTAATTCATAGACTGATTTTCTTTCAGGTTCGATCTGGGGCCAATGTTTTAATTTGTGGCCCAAATGGCTGTGGGAAGAGTTCACTTTTCCGTGTTCTTGGTGAAGTAAGTACAAGTTGGCTTCAAGATTTTGTGGTCTTGTTTTGCCATACAATCTATCACATTGTGAAATTTACAACTGCTCTTCTCCCCACTCCTTTTCCTTTTATAGTTATGGCCTCTTTTTGGAGGACGTCTAACTAAACCTGAGAGAGGAAAGTTGTTTTATGTTCCTCAGGTAAGACCTTGTTTGAGTTATTTTGTAATCTTTGATGTAAAGATCTTTTATTTTTTAAAAGGTCACTTACAATGATTTTTGCTCTGTCACTGTCAGAGACCTTATATGACCCTTGGAACACTTCGAGACCAAGTGATATATCCAGATGGAAGAGAAGATCAGAGAAGGAAGGGGATATCTGATCTAGTAAGGAAATGTTTATGTCTTAGATCTACTGGAAATACTCCATTTCAGATTATTTATCTTAATCAGATTAGTTAAGTATTTTAACTGCCAGGTAGTTTACCCTATCCTGTAAAACCTTCTAAAACATCGTCATTACTTGTAACTTTGCAAGTGGAGGTAAGATGTTAACTACTCTGCTTAAATAAGGCTTAGTGAGTATTTAACCTTGTCTCTCATCCTTTAATTATGTACAGTAGTGTTATTTTATTTAAACTACTAGATATGTTTTGTCAGAATTAGTATAGATAGGAAGTGAGGGTTCAGGGCTATCTTTGTGTCATATTCTTTTGTGAAGTGATATTGGCAATAGAATTATAGTGATTGTAGTTTAAAAAATAAAAGCAAGATAGAGAATGTTGGCTTACATTATGTTTGGTTTCATCTTTAATCATTGTGCTAAAAGGTACTAAAGGAATACTTAGATAATGTCCAGTTGGGTCATATCCTTGAACGTGAAGGAGGCTGGGACAGTGTTCAGGATTGGATGGATGTCCTCAGTGGTGGAGAAAAACAAAGAATGGCGGTAAGTATACTCTGAACACATTGCATGACAGTGTAACTGGTTGCATAAAGTCACTTTTAGAGTCCAGTATTTTGATTATTTTTATTAATTGATTAATTTAAAATTATTATTTTAGTCTTTTCATTTAGCAATTGTTATAGTATGGATTAGTTTAAATGATAATAGAAGTGCTTGAAAATGTGTAACTTGCATATGCATTTAGAATTCTTAAAAATTCATAAGTTTTCCAATTATATGCTATTAATCCATTGAGGATTAATTGAAGTGGGGGAACCTTTTAGCATATTGATCCTGGGTAATATGGTAGTCCAAGATGTCTTAATATCTTTTCCCTACTGACCCCTCACTTAAGCTGTTCTCTCTGAAGTTTCTGAAGATGTTAGAGATGATCCACTCTGTGTTCCCACTTTATTCATCTCCTGCCCTCCCCTCTACTGTTAGGCCATTATATCCATCTTGGTTTCAGGGCTCAGTATCTACGACCCAGAGTTATTTAGAACTTTTACATTTTCCTAATAGAAGCATCTGAAAAGAGCTGTTTTAATTTTATGATTGTCTAAACTTATTCCTGGTCAAACATGACTACAAAACACTGCCTTTTAAGAATGATACCTTGAATACTCCGTTAAGAGGGTTAACTTTTAAAGAGTCATTTTCTAACTATGCATACCATAGTTTGAGCAGCTGTAGAGGAATTTTTTTTTTCCCAGAGTGTTAACCTTGTGGGAATTAGAGAAAACTGTAACCAAAGAAAAACAGCAAAAGAAATGGTTTATTGCCGAATTGCTTACTCATGATCTTTAAATTATATTCTTCCTTTTTTTGTTGCCTCTTATTCCCTGATAGTGCCTGTTATTTTTCCCAGAACATACCCATTCTGTATGAACTTCATGTCAGCCTGTTCTTGTGTTTTTGTCTGGCTAGTGCTGGAACATGAGATTAATCTATAGAGTGAAGAATGAATCATAAACAAAAGAAAAGAGATGTCAGCCATACTCAAAGTGAAAATTGGATGGCAGGAGTGAGAATTTGAGTGATTGAGGTTTCTGCACTCAATTAGAAGATGACTATAGAAATAACTGCAAGTCAAGAGAACAAATTTAAGTTCCTCTTACTATGACTTCAAAGACTATGGAAGGATAGGTCAGGATTCACAAAGGCACACAGTATAAATGCAGAGAAAGAAAAATAAATGTGCTTAACTAAGGAATCCTGTGGATGGGGGTATAAGGGTACAGAGGGGATAGATTTTATTTGAAGATAAGAAATTCAAGGCCTAGAGGAGTGAGGGAATATCTTGGGGGAGAGGGAAGGAGTGGAAGGAGGAGCCCTGTAAAGTCAGATGAACCATGATAGAGTTGATTAAATGAAGAAACTCACCCATGACACTGCTGCATGACCAAGTCGCTGGCACGTATGTTCTGTATAGACCAATATTTGGAGAATTGGTTGTGAAATTTAAAAGAGAGCTTATTGTTTTGCTACCTTCAAAAGTTTTGTGGGGAGACAGAGAAGGCTAATACAACAAATGTTGAGGCTGGTGAAATTGGGCAAAGTTTGTGTATGGTCATATTAATGCTCTTACAGTTTTTGGTTAGGCTTGAAAATTTGCAAAGTAAAAAATGAGGGAAGTGAGGATGTAATTTTTATAAATTATAAAAATAATTTGTAAATTATAAAAATTATACTTTTTTAGGAAAAATGGATTGAAAGGTCTAACCACACAAAACAGTGAATATATAAGAGTGGAGGTTGGTTGGTGTAAACAGATGAAACAAGGGAACTTTTGGGTAAGGAAAGTCAGATTTGAATTGGAGGGAATGGAATAATACTACTGAATTAAAGGGAGATCTGGTGAACACATGTCTAAAATTCCTTGAGGAAAGTGAGTAAATGAAAGGAAGTAAGATCATTATTCCATAATTTTAGTGAAAAACTTAATCATGGTATAATTTCCCCAGAGTTCACTCTCAGCTAGGGGTCTACTCTTTTTTTTTTTAAAATCATTTTTTTTTTAATTTATTTTCAGCATAACAGTATTCATTGTTTTGTACCACACCCAGTGCTCCATGCAATCCGTGCCCTCTCTAATACCCACCACCTGGATCCCCCAACCTCCCACCCCCCCACCTCTTCAAACCCTTCAGATTGTTTTTCAGAGTCCATAGTCTCTCATTGTTCACCTCCCCTTCCAATTTCCCCCAACTCCCTTCTCCTAACTCCCCATGTCCTCCATGCTATTTGTTATGCTCCACAAATAAGTGAAACCATATGATAATTGACTCTCTCTGCTTGACTTATTTCACTCAGCATAATCTCTTCCAGTCCCGTCCATGTTGCTACAAAAGTTCGGTATTCATCCTTTCTGATGGAGGCATAATACTCCATAGTGTATATGGACCACATCTTCCTTATCCATTCATCCGTTGAAGGGCATCTTGGTTCTTTCCATGGTTTGGCAACCGTGGCCA
Source organism: Lutra lutra (assembly GCF_902655055.1). Lineage (NCBI taxonomy): Eukaryota > Metazoa > Chordata > Mammalia > Carnivora > Mustelidae > Lutra > Lutra lutra. The sequence goes on along the minus strand of NC_062281.1, from coordinate 116,829,951 downwards.
TTGCTGCTATAAACATTGGGGTACAGATGGCCCTTCTTTTCACTACATCTGTATCTTTGGGGTAAATACCCAGTAGTGCAATGGCAGGGTCATAGGGAAGTTCTATTTTTAATTTCTTGAGGATCCTCCACACTGTTCTCCAAAGAGGCTGCACCAACTTGCATTCCCACCAACAGTGTAAGAGGGTTCCCCTTTCTCCACATCCCCTCCAACACATTTTGTTTCCTGGCTTGCTAATTTTGGCCATTCTAACTGGTGTAAGGTGATATCTCAATGTGGTTTTAATTTGAATCTCCCTGATGGCTAGTGATAATGAACATTTTTTCATGTGTCTGATAGCCATTTGTATGTCTTCATTGGAGAAGTGTCTGTTCATATCTTCTGCCCATTTTTTGATGTGATTATCTGTTTTGTGTGTGTTGAGTTTGAGGAGTTCTTTATAGATCCTGGATATCAATCTTTTGTCTGTACTGTCATTTGCAAATATCTTCTCCCATTCCGTGGGTTGCCTCTTTGTTTTCTAGACTGTTTCCTTTGCTGTGCAGAAGCTTTTGATTTTGATGAAGTCCCAAAAGTTTATTTTGGCTTTTGTTTCCTTTGCCTTTGGAGACATATCTTGAAAGGAGTTGCTGTGGCTGATATAGAAGAGATTACTGCCTATGTTCTCCTCTAGGATCCTGGTGGATTCCTGTCTCACGTTGAGGTCTTTTATCCATTTTGAGTTTATCTTTGTGTACAGTGTAAGAGAATGGTCGAGTTTCATTCTTCTACATATAGCTGCCCAGTTTTCCCAGCACCATTTATTGAAGAGACTGTCTTTTTTCCACTGTATATTTTTTCCTGTTTTGTCGAAGATTAACTGACCATAGAGTTGAGGGTCCATATCTGGGCTCTTTACTCTGTTCCACTGGTCTATGTGTCTGTTTTTATGCCAGTACCATGCTGTCTTGGTGATCACAGCTTTGTAGTAAAGCTTGAAATCAGGTAACGTGATGCCCCCAGTTTTATTTTTGTTTTTCAACATTTCCTTAGCGAAATGGGGTCTCTTCTGGTTCCATACAAATTTTTGGATTATTTGCTCCAGCTCTTTGAAGAATACCGGTGGAATTTTGATTGGAATGGTATTAAAAGTATAGATTGCTCTAGGCAGTATAGACATTTTAACAATGTTTATTCTTCCGATCTAAGAGCATGGAATGGTCTTCCATCTTTTTGTGTCTTCTTCAATTTTTTTCATGAGTGTTCTGTAGTTCCTCGAGTACAGATCCTTTACCTCTTTGGTTAGGTTTATTCCCAGGTATCTTGTGGTTCTTGGTGCTATAATAAATGGAACCAATTCTCTAATTTCCCTTTCTGTATTTTCATTGTTAGTGTATAAGAAAGCCACTGATTTCTGTACATTGACTTTGTATCCTGCCACGTTACTGAATTGCTGTATGAGTTCTAGTAGTTTGGGGGTGGAGTCTTTTGGGGTCTACTCTTTGCAAGGCTCTGAGATAGGTGTCTGTCCTTAATAATCTAGGTAGGAGATCCGGGTATTCTCAACTAACTGTAACACAAGGCAGTCTTCAATTATAGCTATAATAAAAGTACACTGGAATAATGATGAGGGAAGCATTGGTTTTGAATGGCAGACTCTATGTAATTCTCCCAACAGCCCTGTGAATTAAGGGACAGTCAAGGGAAGGACTTGTAGGGCCAAAACAGCCTCCTAATGCCATGTGGCTACTGAGTGGCAGAATAGAGATTCAGGTGGGTGTGATGCCAGATTTCTTGCTCCTGACTGGTACATTATATAGCCTCTGATGTGCCGGTGGACTCTCTCTCCAGTTCTCTCACTGCCTCTCAGAGTCTCAAGTAACATTTTTCTTACCTCATTCCACCCCTTTCGGCCCAGCCATTACCACCCAGGGTTGCTCTACCCAATATCATAAGTTGCGATATCTTATTTCTCTGACTGATAGTTCTCTTTCCCACTCCACTCTACTTGTCCTTCCTATTTAGTAGTGGTCTTTTTTTATTATGAATTATGAAAAAGTATGTAAGATTAAAAAGTTGGAATATTTATAAAAGTATAAAGAAGGGCAACCAGGGTACCTGGGTGTCTCAGTTGGTTAAGCAGCTCCCTTCGGCTCAGGTCATGATCCCAGGGTCCTGGGATCGAGCCCTGCATTGGGCTCCCTGCTCAATGGAGAGCCTGCTTCCCCCTCTTCCTCTGCCTACCGCTCTGCCTACTTGTGCTCTCTATCTCTCTCTAATAAATAAATAAATCTTTAATTAAAAAAAAGAAGGGTCAAAACACCTTACTAGAGATAGCACTCTCATAAAATTGTTAGTGTTTTTTAAAACCAATTTTGTAATTAATTCTTTTTCTTTTAGAAATTGGCAACTGTCTTCCTTCTTCAGACTTACAGATATCTTGAATATTGATCCCTCCCTTTTCTTATGATTACTCAGTCCCCTTCTGACTCTACTTCCTTTCCTGTCCAGCACAGACTTAATAATCCAGGGCCTGGCACATAGGAGGTAGTCAGGAAGTATTTCGTAAAGGAATGAACAAATGCTCCTTTTCCCTTAACTTCCTTTCCTGCTTTTTGTTTCCTCATATTACCTTAGCTGCAGCCCAAGAACAGTTCTTTGCCTCAGTGTTTCTGTATATAGGCCTCTGAGCACAGCTGAAAGATCACAATTTGTTTGGTGCCACTACACTTTCATGTTCCCTGGTTATCATCTTCCTTTTGCCCCCTCTCTCATTTTTCATGATAATCACTTAAAAACTACCAGTCTCAGGCTTTCTACCCCATTTCCTACTCCCAGCAGAACAACTCACTTCCTACTTTAAAAAGCTGGTATTATGTCAGTTACTGACAGCTCATTTTTATTGAGTGCAAAATAGATAGGTGGTAGGCTAAGCCCTTTACAGTGAATTCTTGTCAGTCCTTTGAGGCAGGAACTGTTGAGTGTCCCCTTGTACAGAGGAAATTGAACTGTAGCACCGTGAAGTAGGCTGCCAAGCAAGGATCACTAGTACAGGTTACCGTGTGGGGTGGGGCCGGGGGCTGGCCGAGCTTAGGTGGTAGTACCACTGCAAAGTTCACGTGCTTGCTCACCTTACAGTCTTCTCATACTGTGGTAGCAAGGACTGACAGCATGGTGGGAGAGAGACACATGAGAAAATTGCCATCCAGTATGCCAAACGTGATGATGAGTTCCATGGGAATATGGTGGGGGGGCATTTGTGGCATGCCTTCAGATAATCAGTCCTCTTAATGAAGTTCACACTGGAGTGTCCTGACCTCCCTGCTTCTGTGCGTGGGGGATATGTCATCCTTCCTCTTGAGAAAGGCTAAATTTCTCCGTGTTTTTGGGCCTTCTCTTCTCTGACTGTATCATACTCTTTCCTTCAGTATATCATACTCTTTCCTTCACACCCTATATTTAATCTCTTCTGGTCTTTCTCTTTCAGAAAGACATTTTCAGATCTCCCTGATGTAAAAAGCAAACTCTGCCTTAACCAAAGATCCTCTGTAGTCTGTACCTTTCATTCTCTGCACAGCTGAACTTCTAGTAGTCTATACTTGCTGCTTCCCCTTTCTTACCTCATCAGATAGGGAGTACTGCTTATGTTTTAATTTATCAAATATCTACATGTTTTCTTCATGCAAGTGTTGGGTGTACAGTAGTGGTTAAAATAGAGTTTCTACTTAATTGAATATAATAGCCTAGAAGAGTAGACAAAGAGAACATACAGTTCACAGCATACGAAGGGCTGCAGAGAAGTTGCAGTAGGGACCCACTTGGATTGAGGCAGAGGGCTCAGGGTAGTTTTGAGGAGAAATTTCAAAGATGTAAAAAGCAGAGAAAAGGAAAGTGTTTGAGACAAAAGGAAAGTGACATGTGCTAAACCTCTCTGGCTTAAGACCCCTTGTGTCCTGGTAGTTGAGAAGAGACAATTTTGGCCAGAATGTTGAGGTTAGAAAACAAGAAGGAATCTGATTCTGCAGGGATGCCCCAGTAAGAAGTGGATTTTGTTCAAAGTGAAGTGGGAAGTTGAAGAGAAGAGTGACATTTGATTTACATTTCTGAAAAATCCTTTCTGGTTATAGGGAGAATGGATTGGAGGGGAGTGAAAGAGGAAGTAGGCTATAAGCAGGAGATGGTTGTGCTCTGGGCTGAGGGCATGATTGTGGAGAAGGGAGAAAGTGAGTGGACTACAAACTCTGAAGGACTTACTCAAATGGACTAAAAAATATGAGGGTGGGGGTGTGAAAAGGAGGGAGAGAAGCGAGGACTTGTGGCCTTCCAGCTTGAGCAGCTGTTTGATAGTGTTATTTTCTGAAATGTTTAAGGTGCAGTGGGGTAGATGGATGGATTTTAAGGGGGAAAATTCAGTGAAATTTGATGGAAATAGCAAATAGGAATTTTTATTTAGCAGTCTAGAAATTTGAAGAGCAAAGGTACAAGAGATATGTATGGAGAGTCCACAAATGTAAATAATATTTGGAATCATGGGAATCGATGAGACCATTCAGGGAGAGACAATATAGGCTATAGGGCTTACAAATACAATGTAGGATAAAGGACTTACAAATTTGCCCTGAGGAACCCCAAAATTTAATGGTCAAGTGAAGAAGAAAAGGCTGGTAAAGAAGCTGAGGAAGCAGCTTAAGAAGTGAGAAGAAATGTTAAGACTGTGTTTCACTGTCACTTTCTCATGGAGGAGGAAGTGGTCATCTGAATTGCATGTAGCAGGAAAGATAAACTGTAAGAATATAAAAGTGTCCATTGGTCTTGGCACATGGCGATTGTTGCTAGGGGCAAATGACCAGTTGGAATATCTGTTAGACAAAGGATCAGAGTAAATAATTCCCCGAAAATAAAATACACATGGAAAATAAGTGAGAAAGTGTTCAGCATTTTTGCTAATTGAAGAAATGGAAGCTATAACATTCTTGGTGTTGATTTTTACTTATAAAATTAGCAGACCCTTAAAAATGAGCACATTTAGTATTAACCTCAGGGACACAAAAGGGTGCATTCAAAAATTATTGGTGTAAATATTAATTGGCAGCTTAATATTAATTGACATTACTTAAGCAATAAAATGTTCAGAAATAAATACATTTTTTCATTTAAGCCATCTGGAGTCTGAATTCTAAGATTTGGTTAAAATATGTACCCTCTAATCTTGTTTAGAGAACATTCTATAATAGTTTAAAACTCAACCTCATTTCATATCAGTCTTAAATGTTTTAGATTAACTCTTAACAGTAAATTTCCTATGTGTTACATTTTCCCCTTTGTTTGGGACGATAGTAAAGACACATAGGTTTTGTTTCTTTTTTTTTTTTTTTTTTAAAGATTTTATTTATTTATTTGACAGAGAGAGATCACGAGTAGGCAGAGAAGCAGGCAGAGAGAGAGGAAGGGAAGCAAAGCAGGCTCCCTGCTGAGCAGAGAGCCTGATGCGGGACTCGATCCCAGGACCCCGAGATCATGACCTGAGCCGAAGGCAGCAGCTTAACCCACTGAGCCACCCAGGCGCCCGGTTTTGTTTCTTTTAAATATATTTCTCTTTTGGGGAAGTAGGTTTTTTTGAGGTAAAATAATTTTCATTCTTGCTTTCCAAGACTCAATGCATATTTAATTTAAGGTAAATCTATTTTAGCTTATTAATTTCTGCATGTGATTGTAAAATATTTCCTTTTATGCTTCAGATGGCAAGATTATTTTATCATAAACCCCAGTTTGCCATTTTGGATGAATGCACAAGTGCAGTTAGTGTGGATGTGGAAGGTTACATTTACAGTCATTGTCGAAAGGTAAGCATTTCAGGTTCTTAATTTGAGGGTCCCTGTCATTCTTGGTTTACTGTGTATCCAACCAAATGTCTATCCAAAGAGATTTCAAAATGACTATCAAAGGGTGTTCTATCTGCTTTACTAAAGATTTCAAATGATAATTAATTATATGAGTTTAAAAATTATAAATGAATTCTGTATATAATTCTCTTTGGCTGTATCTTAGATTTGAAACAAATACTGTATCTAAATTTACTTCTCTTTTACCTCATTCCCTATACTCAGAGTTAATAAACTGAGATATTCTTAATGTGTCCCATTAAGAATGAAACCTAAATATCTTTTTTTTTAAATCAGGAAAACTTGACAGTAGTCATTTGGTAGTTTCAGTTTGTCCTTTTTTCCCCCCTCCTCTGGCGTGGGCAACATTTTACCAGAGTTTCTTGTGGCAGCCTTTTCTGAGGCTGTGTGTATTGATACCATTCCTTAACTCTTTGGTAGTTCTGTGGTGGTTGTCGTACCATCTATACTCTTGTTGGATTTGGAGAATAAGAGCAGTATATCCTAACTGTTTTACAGTGTTATGTAAGTAAAAGAAGTACAGGAGTCTTTTAACAATTTGTAAGTGTTATTGGGGGTTTACAGTAAATATAAAAGGTCATGTTGCATATTTACAGTATGAATTCGTACTGTTAAGAGTGTGGTCATTGATCAGCATCTCCTGGGAGCTTGTTAGAATGCAGCCTCTCTGGCCCTACCAAATTAGAGTCCACATTTTAACTAAATTCCCAGAGGATTCAAATGCACATTATAGTTTGAGAAGCATTGGTATAATGAGGAAAGAATAAATTTGCTACATGAATCTTTGTAGGAAGATTTTTCTGTACTGATTTTATTTCTTTAATGGTTTGTTTTCTATTCTTGAATCAGTTATGTTCATTTATAATATTTTTATGTATCTGTTCCTATAAACTTTCAGATTTATAGGTATTGGAGGTGTAGTCTCTATTTGATCAGTGATATAGAGGCTCTTTGGTGGTAGTCTTGACTGTGTGTTGTCCCCTTATGTTTAGTTATAAGCTATATGTCCCCACAAAAGATGCAATTTTCCAATAAAAGTGTAGATTCCATTTAAAAGAAGAAAATTCTTACGGGGTCCCCAGTTTCTAGTTTTAATTATATTCCTATAATAATAGTTGAAATGAGATATGAACTCCTTGAACTTAGAGCTCATTTACAGCCACAAAACAAATAAAAATTTACAAATTAAGTACAGACAAAACACAGTTTCAATTTGGTAACATTAAAGAGACCTCTGATACTGTTTTGCTGAAACTAAATCACCAGTTTGGGATTTAATTATGGAAAGATACAGTCTGAGGTCCAGATCTTATATTTTGAATTTTGCTTATGTATCTTATTTAAGTAATTCTATCAGAAAGAATGCTTTCATTAAGCTGAGACCTGATCCAATTACTGTAGAATCATAAAAGATAGTACCTGAAGTGAGCTTTCAAGTAAGTGGGGTTGCCTGGGTGGCTCAATGGGTTAAGCCTCTGCCTTCAGCTCAGGTCATAATCTCAGAGTCCTGGGATCGAGCCCCGCATCGGGCTCTCTGCTCAGCGGGGAGCCTGCTTCCCTTCCTCTCTCTCTACCTGCCTCTCTGCCTACTTGTGATCTCTGTCAAATAAATAAAATCTTAAAAAAAGAAAAATCAAGTAAGTGTACCATTGAAATGTTTTACTAATAACTTACTTTGTCATGCTGTTTGTAACCAATTTGAAAACTTTTCCACATGGCATCCAAAGTTATGGCACATTAAAAGTGTTAAGTGCTATCACTTTATTTATTTATTTATTTATATAGAGAGAGTGGGGGGAACGAAGAAACAGAGGGAGAGAGAATCTTAAGAAGGCTCCACACCCAGCACAGAGCCCAACTTGGGGCTCCATCTCATAACCCTGAAGTAATGACCTGAGCCAAAATCAAGAGTCAGACACTTTACTGACTGAGCCACCCAGGCACCCCAAGTGCTCTCACTTAAAGTAATCACTTTGTACCAGCAAAGTACAAACACAGACTTGGGCACTTAAATCTCATGGTAGAAATGATCCAGAATATACTTAGGCTAATTTTTAAAAATTTATCAAAATTAAAATTAGAACTCATGTTGGAATTATCTGGATCCTCAAGCATTTATCTCTCAGCCTGAAGAGATCCGTTTTAAGTAACTATGATCTAGAGCAGGGTTTCTCAGTCTCAGCTCTGTTGACATTTTGGATCAGCTAATCCTCAGTTGTGAGGAGCTGTCCTTTGCTTTATAGGATATTTGATAGCATATCTGACTTCTGTTCATTAGATGCTAGTAGCACTCTCAGTTGTGACAATCAAAAATGTCTCCAGACATTGCCAAGTGTCCCCTGATGGATAGAACTCCTCCCCCCACCCCCAAGTTGAGAACCACTGATCCAGAGCCTCTGCAGTTATATTGATTGATGGGTTGTTGTTGTTGTTGTTTTAATCTTTATTAGAAATCTCTGAATCTTTATTTAGAGTTAAAAAACCAGTAAGGTTTTGGGGCACCTGGATGGCTCATTTGGTTAGGCATCTGCCGTCAGCTCAGGTCATGATCCCAGGGTCCCAGGATTAAGCCCCACGTCAGGCTCCCTGATTAGTGGGGAGTTTGCTTCTCCCTCTGCCCCTCCTCCTCATGCTCTCTCTCTCAAATAAACAAATAAAATTTAAAAAAAAAATCAATAAGGTCTCAAAACTAAAAGATTTTTCATTATTTTGTAGCATGCTTAATAGGGTAGCCAAACCTTGCCTAAACTAACAGAAGATATTTAAACTCTTATCTCAGTGTCAGTGTTATAACGTTGCCACAGAAACATTCAATTTTCTGCCCCAGAATTTTGCCCCAGACACAATCCAAACAGGTTCCGATAAAGGAGTGTGACCCTGTATTTGAAAAACAGATTGACTGTAGACAGTACCATGTTGATTTAATTTTCCTGACTTTGACCTCTTGCTATTTTTACTATTTCTTGTACTCTTCATATATTTTTCACAATAAAATAGAATCTGGGTCAGGATATATATTTTCTGCCCCAAACAAAATAGTACATTTAATGCTAGTACCTGTTAGGTTGTTTTTTTTTTTAAAGAATTTATTGATACTTGTGTGTTTTTATTATGTGGTTGATGGTCTGTACTTTGCATTACCTTGAACATCGGCATCATTTGTTATTTTTTCTCTTTTACATTGATTTTTAATTATAGCTTCTGAAAACAGTCATTTTAATAGTTTAAATATGTAGATGAGTTTAATTTGTGATTCTGTGTTACTGATAAAAACCTAAATCATTTTCTTTGTATTAGGTCGGCATCACCCTCTTCACTGTGTCACATAGAAAGTCTCTTTGGAAACACCATGAGGTTTGTATTTCTTATACTGGATGGTATAGTGGAATTTTATCTCATTTAAATACTTGAATTCAGGTGATTATGGTTTTAGATTTCCTGGTGTATGTTCTCTTAGAAACATATACCTTGAAGGACAAAACATGATTCTAAATTTTCCTTAAATATTGTAGTTATCAGTTTTGAAAGCTCTAATACATATTTAATAAGCCCTAGCTGATTGGAGAGAGAGTAGAGAACCAGTTAGTGGTTCTCCATTTTTAGAAATCACTATTGTATAATAGCTGACTAAAATTTACACAACCTTATCACAGCTATGGCTAAGTGAAGTTTTTCTCACCACTCAGTATTGACAGAAGGGAAAGAGTCTTAGGAAGGATTAGATCGCAGAAAGTTTAAGGACATTTTTAGTGAAATCATGGCTGTAAGGGGAAACTGAATAATGTCAGCTGTGTTTATCATTCGACTGTAATAAAACAGAATCATTGAGTAGTTACTATAATTTACATAGCCATTAAAGTGAGGTTTGCACTGGTATGGATCCCTTATGTATCCTGGTGTTCTAACAGTGCCATTCTCAGTATGACAGTTCTTTTCATCTCTTCAAGATCTTCATGATCAAACCCCAAACTAAACCCTGTTAACTCTTCCCTTCCCTCTCCTCCCTTTCCCTTCCCCTCTCTCTTTCTCTTTCCTTCCTTCTTCTCTTTCTTCCTTCCTAAATGATAAAGACATTCTAAAAGAAAGGGTTTGAGAAAAATTAGAACAAATATACAGGGTATCTTGGTCCATAAAATACATACCTGATGGAGCAACTTTTTCCCCAAGTACTGAGCTGAATATCCTTGGGGGATACAGAGTGCTGTCTTTACCCTCAATAACCCTATGGTTAAGATGATAGTATACAGATAAGATGAAAAGTAGGAGATTTGAACTCAGAAAACCTGGCTTCAAGCATGACTGTTCTGGCATCCATTGCTTCCTTCATATAATAAAGTTATTGATCCTTGCCTTCCTGTCTCTTAGATTACCATGAACATCGAAGAGGTAGCCTCTGTAAAAGTATTTAGTAAAAATAATGGAATTCTGTATAGCTGTGTGACTTTTAAAGATACTTTTTATTCTTATAATTTGTCCATTAATTCTTGTAATTTGTCCATTTTTCAGAATGAAATGAGAAATTGAATAACTAATAATCAAAGCAGTTTAAAAAGTATCCAAGCCTTGCTGTTTTCTCAGGAGCTCATAAATATCATAGCCACAGGGCTGTGAGAGTTTTTGGATTTGACCTCCCCTCTTCTTCTGGTGGGGGAGACAGGTGCAGAGTACCAAGCAGAGATTGTGTGACGGAGGCATGTTAATGTCAGAGGCCAGAATAGATAGAAGATGGGAAAACATATCTTTTCTGTAAATAAAAAGCTGCTAAATAAAACAGAAGTCTTTCTAGCTGTTGTCCTAAGTGTCTTCATAGGATGGGATATACAGGCATACTGTATAGCTCTTTTACTCCTTTACTAAGACCACAAACAAATAAAAAGTCTTAAGTTAGAGGTTCCAAACTAATCCAGGAAACCAGATAAAGGAAATATTCAAGAATTCCCCGTTGATTAGGCTTATCCTTAGTGCAGTTCAGCCTGTGGTACATTGGATTGGATGTGGAGTTATGGAAGCATTCTGATATGTAGGATGCCTGTACATTTGTTTCCTTCAAAGTAATGAGGAATTTTGGTATTTTAGTTCTTATAAAGGAAAGTACTCTGTCCACTCCAAGCAGAATTACATTGTTGCTATATTAAAGAGAGTGGACTTCTTCACTTAGTCTTAACTTTCTGGGTATAAAACTTTTGAAGGTATAAGTGGCTTAAAATAATTTCCATTGTCTTGTATAATAACCTCTGCATAAATTCCTGACAAAAATGAAATTATCTTAGTCATTGATTTTTTTCCCCCCACTTCTTTCCCGTAGTACTACCTGCATATGGATGGCAGAGGCAATTATGAATTTAAACAGATAACAGAAGATACGGTTGAGTTTGGCTCTTAGAATCTGGAGAGCTGTTCTGCTTCAATGAAATCATTAAAGAACACACTTAGAAATACACAGTACGTTGTAAAATAAAGTTGAGCTTGGGTTTTTTTTTTTTTTTCTTAAAACAACAAATAATTAGATATGAAATAATTGAGAACAAGTTGTCAAACCATTTAATATTATATAGGATCTTGCTAATTGTGTATATGTTGGTTTAATTATTAATATGTACTAAGAATGTCCTTATTCTTGTGGTTAAAAACCTGCCTAAATTAAATTGGGCTTAAATCAGTGTAACCTGATTCATCCTGGGATGTAAACCATTTGAAGTCAGCTAATTTGACTTTTATGGCTCTATCTTTTCCTTCAATGAAGAACCCTATTGAAAACTGGGGTCATCATTTATCCTGTTCTTACAAGATAGTCTTGAGCTTCATTTTCTTGTGCTCCATGATTGTAGGAAACAAATCATAGTATTTTATCAAAACGTATAACCCGAATGCATAATAGCATTTATCGCGCAGTGGCAGATTGCTTTAGCTGCCACTGTTATACTCATTCCTTGTATAGATCTTGGGGTACATTTGACTCCAGGGAAGCCATTTGAAATTTCTTTGGCTAAGTAATAAGTGTGCCCCTCTCAGTCTGCAGTATTGAGTTGTTTTGAGGGTTCTTTGTGGGAATATAACAGAAGTTTATGTGCAGTCTTGCTTACAAGGGGTGGTTACTATGTTTCACACCTAATCTTCCCAATGTTTGGGATATTAAGGCATAAAGTCCTTACATGTCAAGCTCAAGCTCTTTAATAAGAGTTTCAGATTTTTTAAAAGAATTGGATGGATCTGTGTATGTTAGAAGCCCATTCATTAGAAGTGTGGTGGTTACATTTGTTAAACTCCAAATGAGCCATAGGAATGCACTACATGAAGTAATGCACTGAGTATGCAATGTTATCACTGTCTTTGACTGTGATTTTATGTTTAAAAAATGTTATAATTACGCACATGGGTGAATTATGTTTCCTAGGCACTGATTTATCTCTGTGAATCTTGAATAACTTTTTATATTTGGGTCATTATGTTGAACTACCCCAAGAGAAATTGATTTCACCTCACCAAGCCACCATTAATGACTTACATGTATTGTTTGCACAGGGAAAACTGAAACTGAATTTTATCAATAAGCTAGATATGAAATCAGTTTTATCAGACTAGGGTTCAGAAATGGGCATTTTATAATCTTGTTTCAGTATAACTGATTTTGTCTTTTTCTCACAATTAACTATAAGAATCACCGGCTACCAAAGTAAAACTTGATGTACTGATTCCATAATATATAACATTCAGTTTTTACCACTCTCTTTGGCAAACTTGTCTACTTACTTATTTTCTGTTCAGATTAAAAAGAATCAGTTATCCTGTACAACTTTTGCTTGTTCTTTTTATTCTGGTATCTAAAAACTGGGTAGTTCATACATAGTTCACATAATCTTGACTTAAAAAACACGAAAATAAATTGACATTCAGAAATCCCTTTTAGAGAGGAGTCAAGATGGCGGAGAAGTAGCAGGCTGAGACTACTTCAGGTAGTGGGAGATCAGCTAGATAGCTTATCTAAAGATTACAAACACCTACAAATCCAACGGGAGATCGAAGAGAAGAAGAACAGCAACTCTAGAAACAGAAAATCAACCACTTTCTGAAAGGTAGGACTGGCGGAGAAGTGAATCCAAAGCGACGGAAGATAGACCGCGGGGGGAGGGTCCGGCTCCCGACAAGCGGCAGAGCAACGGAGCACAAAATTGGGACTTTTAAAAGTCTGTTCCACTGAGGGACATCGCTCCAGAGGCTTAACCGGGGTGAAGCCCACGTGGGGTAAGCGTGGCCTCAGGTCCTGCAGGGTCACAGAAGGATCGGGGGTGTCTGAGTGTCGCAGAGCTCACAGGTATTAGAACGGGGAAGCCGGCTACAGAGACAGAGCCAAGGAGTGACTCTCAGCTTGGGGTTGCCTTGAACCGGTTGCAGGCTCGGTCAGCTTGGAGCGTGGCCAGAGGCCAGGGTGACGGGAGTCATTGGGCGCTGTTCTCTGGGGGCGCACTGAGGAGTGGGGCCCCGGGCTCTCTGCTCCTCCGGGCCAGAGAGTGGGAGGCCGCCATCTTCATTCCCGCCCTCCGGAACTCTACGGAAAGCGCTCAGGGAACAAAAGCTCCCGAAAGCAAACCCAAGCAGCGGATTACTCAGCCGGCCCCGGGTAAGGGCGGTGCAACTCCGCCTGGGGCAAAGACGCTTGAGAATCACTACAACAGGCCCCTCCCCCAGAAGATCAGCAAGAAACCCAGCCAGGACCAAGTTCACCTACCAAGGAGTGTAGTTTCAATACCAAGGAGAGTGGCGGAATTCCAGAGGAGGAGAAAGCAAGACACAGAACTCATGGCTTTCTCCCCATGATTCTTTAGCCTTGCAGTTAATTTTTGTTTTTCTTTTTCAATTTTTTTTCTTCTTCTAAATTTTTTTAACTTTTACCCTTTTCTTTTTTAACATTTTTTAACTAGTTTATCTAATATATATATATATATTTTTTTCCTTTTTATACTTTTTCTTTATTGGTTTTCTTTTTTTAATTTTTTTTTTCTTTCTTTCTGAACCTCTTTTTATCCCCTTGCTCCCCCCTCACGATTTGGGATCTCTTCTGATTTGGCTAAAGCATATTTTCCTGGGGTTGTTGCCACCCTTTTAGTATTTTACTTGCTCCTTCATATACTCTTATCTGGACAAAATGACAAGGCGGAAAAATTCACCACAAAAAAAAGAACAAGAGGCAGTACCAAAGGCTAGGGACCTAATCAATACAGACATTGGTAATATGTCAGATCCAGAGTTCAGAATGACGATTCTCAAGGTTCTAGCCGGGCTTGAAAAAGGCATGGAAGATATTAGAGAAACCCTCTCGGGAGATAGAAGAGCCCTTTCTGGAGAAATAAAAGAACTAAAATCTAACCAAGTTGAAATCAAAAAAGCTATTAATGAGGTGCAAACAAAAATGGAGGCTCTGACTGCTAGGATAAATGAGGCAGAAGAAAGAATTAGCGATATAGAAGACCAAATGACGGAGAATAAAGAAGCTGAGCAAAAGAGGGACAAACAGCTAGTGGATCACGAGGGGAGAATTCGAGAGATAAGTGACACCATAAGATGAAACAACATTAGAATAATTGGGATTCCAGAAGAAGAGGAAACAGAGGGGAGCAGAAGGTATATTGGAGAGAATTATTGGAGAGAATTTCCCCAATATGGCAAAGGCAACAAGCATCAAAATCCAGGAGGTTCAGAGAACCCCCCCTCAAAATCAATAAGAATAGGTCCACACCCCGTCACCTAATAGTAAAATTGACAAGTCTTAGTGACAAAGAGAAGATCCTGAAAGCAGCCCGGGAAAAGAAGTCTGTAACGTACAATGGTAAAAATATTAGATTGGCAGCAGACTTATCCACAGAGACCTGGCAGGCCAAAAAGCTGGCATGATATATTCAGAGTACTAAACGAGAAAAACATGCAGCCAAGAATACTATATCCAGCTAGGCTATCATTGAAAATAGAAGGAGAGATTAAAAGCTTCCAGGACAAACAAAAACTGAAAGAATTTGCAAATACCAAACCAGCTCTACAGGAAATATTGAAAAGGGTCCTCTAAGCAAAGAGAGACCCTAAAAGAAGTAGATCAGAAAGAAACAGAGACAATATACAATAACAGACACCTTACAGGCAATACAATGGCACTAAATTCATATCTCTCAATACTTACCCTGAATGTTAATGGGCTATATGCCCAAATCAAAAGACACAGGGTATCAGAATGGATAAAAAACAAAACCCATCTATATGTTGCCTACAAGAAACTCATCTTAAACCTGAAGACACCTCCAGATTTAAAGTGAGGGGGTGGAAAAGAATTTACCATGCTAATGGACATCAGAAGAAAGCAGGAGTGGCAATCCTTATATCAGATCAATTAGATTTTAAGCCAAAGACTATAATAAGAGATGAGGAAGGACACTATATCATACTCAAAGGAACTATCCAACAAGAAGATCTAACAATTTTAAATATCTATGCCCCTAACGTGGGAGCAGCCAACTATATAAACCAATTAATAACAAAATCAAAGAAACACATCGACAAGAATACAATAATAGTAGGGGATTTTAACACTCCCCTCACTGAAATGGACAGATCATCCAAGCAAAAGATCAACAAGGAAATCAAGGCCTTAAATGACACACTGGACCAGATGGACATCACAGATATATTCAGAACTTTTCATCCCAGAGCAACAGAATACACATTCTTCTCTAGTGCACATGGAACATTCTCCAGAATAGATCACATTCTTGGTCCTAAATCAGGTCTCAACCATTATCAAAAGATTGGGATCATTCCCTGCATATTTTCAGACCACAATGCTCTGAAGCTAGAACTCAATCACAAGAGGAAATTTGGAAAGAACCCAAATACATGGAGACAAAACAGCATCCTTCTAAAGAATGAATGGGTCAACCAGGAAATTAAAGAAGAATTGAAAAAATTCATGGAAACAAATGATAATGAAAACACAACGGTTCAAAATCTGTGGGACACAACAAAGGCAGTCCTGAGAGGAAAATAATAGCGGTACAAGCCTTTCTCAAGAAACAAGAAAGGTCTCAGGTACACAACCTAACCCTACACCTAAAGGAGCTGGAGAAAGAACAAGAAAGAAACCCTAAACCCAGCAGGAGAAGAGAAATCATAAAGATCAGAGCAGAAATCAATGAAATAGAAACCAAAAAAACAATAGAACAAATCAACGAAACTAGGAGCTGGTTCTTTGAAAGAATTAATAAGATTGATAAACCCCTGGCCAGACTTATCAAAAAGAAAAGAGAGAGGACCCAAATAGGACCCAAATGAAAGAGGAGAGATCACAACGAACACCAAAGAAATACAGACAATTATAAGAACATACTATGAGCAACTCTACGCCAACAAATTTGACAATCTGGAAGAAATGGATGCATTCCTAGAGACATATAAACTACCACAACTGAACCAGGAAGAAATAGAAAGCCTCAACAGACCCATAACCAGTAAGGAGATTGAAACAGTCATCAAAAATCTCCAAACAAACAAAAGCCCAGGGCCAGATGGCTTCCCAGGGGAATTCTACCAAACATTTAAAGAAGAACTAATTCCTATTCTCCTGAAACTGTTCCAAAAAATAGAAATGGAAGGAAAACTTCCAAACTCATTTTATGAGGCCAGCATCACCTTGATCCCAAAACCAGACAAGGATCCCATCAAAAAAGAGAACTACAGACCAATATCCTTGATGAACACAGATGCAAAAATTCTCGCCAAAATACTAGCCAATAGGATTCAACAGTACATTAAAAGGATTATTCACCACGACCAAGTGGGATTTATTCCAGGGCTGCAAGGTTGGTTCAACATCCGCAAATCAATCAATGTGATACAACACATTAATAAAAGAAAGAACAAGAACCATATGATACTCTCCATAGATGCTGAAAAAGCATTTGACAAAGTACAGCATCCCTTCCTGATCAAAACTCTTCAAAGTGTAGGGATAGACGGCACATACCTCAATATTATCAAAGCCATCTATGAAAAACCCACCGCAAATATCATTCTCAATGGAGAAAAACTGAAAGCTTTTCCGCTAAGGTCAGGAACACGGCAGGGATGTCCGTGTTCTACTATGCTATGCTATTCAACATAGTACTAGAAGTCCTAGCCTCAGCAATCAGACAACAAAAGGAAATTAAAGGCATCCAAATCGGCAGAGAAGAAGTCAAACTATCACTCTTCGCAGATGATATGATACTATATGTGGAAAACCCAAAAGACTCCACTCCAAAACTGGTAGAACTTGTACAGGAATTCAGTAAAGTGTCAGGATATAAAATCAATGCACAGAAATCAGTTGCATTTCTCTACACCAACAACAAGACAGAAGAAAGAGAAATTAAGGAGTCCATCCCATTTACAATTGCACCCAAAACTATAAGATACCTAGGAATAAACCTAACCAAAGAGACTAAGAATCTATACTCAGAAAACTATAAAGTACTCATGAAAGAAATTGAGGAAGACACA
The DNA here is from genome assembly GCF_902655055.1 of Lutra lutra. Classification (NCBI taxonomy): domain Eukaryota; kingdom Metazoa; phylum Chordata; class Mammalia; order Carnivora; family Mustelidae; genus Lutra; species Lutra lutra. Next base: position 116,812,549 of record NC_062281.1, on the reverse strand, counting down.
AAGAAATGGAAAAATGTTCCATGCTCCTGGATTGGAAGAATAAATATTGTGAAAATGTCTATGCTACCTAAAGCAATCTACACATTTAATGCAATTCCTATCAAAGTACCATCCATTTTTTTCAAAGAAATGGAACAAATAATCCTAAAATTTATATGGAACCAGAAAAGACCTCGAATAGCCAAAGGAATATTGAAAAAGAAAGCCAAAGTTGGTGGCATCACAATTCCGAACTTCAAGCTCTATTACAAAGCTGTCATCATCATGACTGCATGGTACTGGCACAAAAACAGACACATAGATCAATGGAACAGAATAGAGAGCCCAGAAATAGACCCTCAACTCTATGGTCAACTCATCTTCGACAAAGCAGGAAAGAATGTCCAATGGAAAAAAGACAGCCTCTTCAATAAATGGTGTTGGGAAAATTGGACAGCCACATACAGAAAAATGAAATTGGATCATTTCCTTACACCACACACGAAAATAGACTCAAAATGGATGAAGGATCTCAATGTGAGAAAGGAATCCATCAAAATCCTTGAGGAGAACACAGGCAGCAACCTCTTCGACCTCAGCCGCAGCAACATCTTCCTAGGAACATCACCAAAAGCAAGGGAAGCAAGGGCAAAAATGAACTATTGGGATTTTATCAAGATCAAAAGCTTTTGCACAGCAAAGGAAACAGTTAACAAAACCAAAAGACAACTGACAGAATGGGAGAAGATATTTGCAAATGACATATCAGATAAAGGGCTAGTGTTCAAAATCTATAAAGAACTTAGCAAACTCAACACCCAAAGAACAAATAATCCAATCAAGAAATGGGCAGAGGACATGAACAGACATTTCTGCAAAGAAGACATCCAGATGGCCAACAGACACATGAAAAAGTGCTCCACATCACTCGGCATCAGGGAAATACAAATCAAAACCACAATGAGATATCACCTCACACCAGTCAGAATGGCTAAAATTAACAAGTCAGGAAATGACAGATGCTGGCGAGGATGCAGAGAAAGGGGAACCCTCCTACACTGTTGGTGGGAATGCAAGCTGGTGCAACCACTCTGGAAAACAGCATGGAGGTTCCTCAAAATGTTGAAAATAGAACTACCCTATGACCCAGCAATTGCACTGCTGGGTATTTACCCTAAAGATACAAACGTAGTGATCCAAAGGGGCACGTGCACCCGAATGTTTATAGCAGTAATGTCTACAATAGCCAAACTATGGAAAGAACCTAGATGTCCATCAACAGACGAATGGATAAAGAAGAGGTGGTATATATACACAATGGAATACTATGCAGCCATCAAAAGAAATGAAATCTTGCCATTTGCGACGACGTGGATGGAACTAGAGGGTATCATGCTTAGCGAAATAAGTCAATCGGAGAAAGACATCTATCATATGATCTCCCTGAAATGAGTGAGAGGAGATGCAACATGGGGGGTTAAGGGGGTAGGAGAAGAGTAAATGAAACAAGATGGGATTGGGAGGGAGACAAACCATAAGTGACTCTTAATCTCACAAAACAAACTGAGGGTTGATGGGGGGAGGGGGGTGGGATTATGGACACTGGGGAGGGTATGTGCTATGGTGAGTGCTGTGAAGTGTGGAAACCTGGCGATTCACAGACCTGTACCCCTGGGGATAAAAATATATGTTTATAAAAAATAAAATTAAAAAAAAAAAAAGAAATCCCTTTTAGCACCCAAAGTCTCTTTTTCAAAAAGTATGTCAAATGTGATTTTTAGCAGAATGAATTTCTCTTTTAGAAAAGCCACATAAAACCTTCTGTGTGCCAGAGCACCTGGCTGGTTCAGTTGGTGGAGCATGCAACTCTTCATCTTAGGTTCATGAGTTTGAGCCACACACTGGGTATAGAGATTACGAAAGAAAGAAAAAAAAGTGAGATCCCCACAGACATCAGTGTACCTCGCAAATGCAACCTAATAGCCAGGAGACTTTAAAAGATACTATCAGTCCTGGGAAAGATTTTAAGTTCTGGGGGAATTTTGAGATTTTCAGATTTCTAGATTACCCTGAACCTACTAGCAGCTGCCTCTTTATTCCTTCTGTAATGGATTTTTACCATCAAAAAACCAGTTGTTGGTCCTTTTTTTCTTTCTTTTAAAATTTAACAAACATCAAAGTGCTTCACTGTTTGAGGCATAGAGGAATATCCTTTTCCTGGAGAATCACCATGTACACTAACATAATGGTGGTTCTGCGAAGACCTACAATAAAGAAATCCAACGTTTCTAAAATATGATTACCGTGAAACATCTTTTTCCTCACAGGTCCTCTTAGCATATTCTGTAGGCCTCACTGGGAAATGGCAGCTTAATCTGAACAATAAGCTAGAGAATAAATTCCATTCATGAGCAACATACTGGATCCCAAGGGTACCACTCTGTGTTCTAATACCAAGCTTCTATTTTTCCTACAACAGAAAATAGGGGTATAAACAACTACAGTGGTTTGCTGTGCATTAACAGAATAAAATGTATGTAGGGTTTGCCTCTGCAGGGGAGGCAAAATTTTACCTCTGCCATCTTTGGGTTTTTGGTTGGTCCTGAGAATTAAGTTGACATAAGATAGGTAGATAGGAAAAACAATACACATTTATTTAATACAAGTTTTAGGTGCTATGGAAGCCCTCATAAGGAGATGGCTCAAAGAAGTGGCAAAACCTAAAGGCTTTTTATACCAGGTTGAACAAAGAGAGGCAATTGTAGAAAAGTAAACTACGTGAGGAAGCCAAGTGAAGGTAGGAAATAAATAAGGTTTAGGTAGAATTCTCTCTGTCTTGACCTGACATCCTTGATGATGAGAATGATACTTTCCTTCTGGTTTAGAGAGGACATCCTCCATATGGAGATGGCAAATATTAGCTTATTTTCAGGAAGAAAAGGGGGAGAGTCAGAGTGCCCTTCTTGCACCTGTTTTTTTTTTTTTTTTCCCTTATTTTTTAAAAAAATTATTAGAGCAGAAGCAGGAGGAGCAGCAGACAGAGAGAAGCAGGCTCCCCGTTGAGCAAGGAGCCCAGTGCTTAGTTTAATCCCAGGATCCTGGGACTATGACCAGAGCTGAAGGCACCACTTAGCAGACTGAGCCACCCAGGCGCCCCTGCACCTGTTTTTTTTTAAGTGTTTTTAGCTCAGAAACAGTGGTTACACCAAAGTGGTGTATTCTGGGGTGGCATATTGCCACCCTTCACCTTGTTCCCTTCTCTTAGTGATTAGCATGTGACTTAAAACTAGTGAGACTGTAGTGTCTGTCATTTCCTTATGGACTTCTTAAACTTCTAAACTTGGTGTTTAAAAGTATAATTTGCCAAAAGGCAGAGTGAATTCTGTCAGGTGAACTTCAGCATTGTTAGTTGTAGGAAACTGTTTACATCAGTCATTTTTCCTGTGTGAATAATTGAAATATTCTGACCCATAAACATTACCATATGCATGTCACTTAAAAAAAATTGAAAACCAGTTTCCTCTGGGAAACTCTGCTCCTCCTCCCTAGGAGCAACCATTTTAATTGTCTTGTGGTGATTGCATTTTTTCCCCTTATTTTTAAAGTAATACGCTATACAGCTATTTCTTGATAAATTAATTTTAGATACTTCCTATTGCCCATTTTGTCACCGGCCTGACCCCCTGAACTCAGGACTGACCTCCTGAACTCACGAACTAATAGAAGCTTTGAGTTTTAGAATGCATAATTTTTACAAGCACTTGCCTTTAAACCTAATAGAGTTCTTTTATAAATGACTTTTTGCAATACCATCCGAATGTCAAAAATAACCACCTAGACAGACACACACACAAAACACCTTATTGTTAGGATTTGTACTTTCCTTGACACCAAGTAACTTTATGGAAGCTGAGGGCCAGGTTTTGAACAGGGGTGTTCAATCTTGGCCCATTTCACAGGTCAAAGGCTCCAGAAATCATTTGGTCTCTTCTTTTCCTGAGACTCCCTTATGTTACATTTCTATTGGAAAGACTACCATTCTGGGTGTTCCATAGAGGAAAGGTGGTTCTTGTCTCAAGGAGATTCAGTTGGTTCTTCTGCTATTGCTAGGGCCACAGGGGCTCCTCAGGGAAGATGAGGATCTGGTTTTCTACAAGGGGCACTGGAGTGATTTGGTTTTGCCATCCCGCTTCCCTTTCCCAGGCAGTTAGAGCAATCTGATTTCCAGTGCCCCTCTTGCTTACAGTATGTGAACTGATTGTAACCCAGTTTTGTGTCTGGTCTCTTGGTCCCAGGATTGGGGCTGGGACACTTACCCATGGGGACTTCCTTTCTTCCCCTGGATTACCTCATGCAGACTAGAGCTACTGTCAGAAGGGCAGCTTGCCTTTTCATTTTCTTGTCTTCCTTTTCATCCTTTGTCCCATCTGTTATTGAGTACCCTAAAAGCTGTCTTTGCTGAGTGGAATTAGTGTTGGGACCTGTTGCTAATTTTTGATGCTTTCTGCAGATATCTGGAGCACTTTGAGATATGATATAGGTATTAAGGACCATTTGACTAACTTGGGCCTTGGGGTCCCAATTTGTATGCCTTTTCAGACAATCCCACAGGCTTTCTGGGAAGGCTGATGGGTTTTTAAACAACACAACATCAGGTGCCCCTGACAAGTAGACCAAACAACCAGGTACCCAGGCTCTACTCAATTAAGTCCTTTGCCGGGGGGGGGGGGGGGGGGGGGGGGAGGTGGAGGGTGTCCCTGCTTAGCAGGGAGTCTGTTTCCTACCTCTCCTTCTGCCCCTCCCCCTCTCATGTTCTTTCTTTCTCTCTCTCTCTCTCTCTCAAATCAATAAAATCTTTTAAAAAAGAAAAAAATAAATTAAGGTCTCTAAGCTTTAAGAATTCTAATAAATGTAATTAGGACTACTGGGAATAATATGGGAAACAGCTATATATGCCAGGAAAGAAAGATGGGTGTTTTTGGTAAGCAAGGTATGAGAAATAGAAATACGCTTTTGTTGGGGAGAAAAGAAAGTAACTTTGTCCTAAATGAGACTGGTTGTAGTATGGGATATGGGAAACTTAGGACAAAATCTGAATGTAAAAAGAGAGCTGTAGAAAGTCTAAGACAAAGGAATCTCTGGAAGGGAGTTTTATATTTTATATGTAATTGAGACTGAGATAGGAATGAATGAGTTTTGAGTGTACACTGGTATAGGGGCCCCTGGCTGGCTCAGTCAGAGGAGCATGTGACTCTTGATCTTGGGGTCATGAGTTCAAGCCCCATCTTGGGTATAAAGTTTACTAAAAAAATAAACTAAAAAAAACACACTGGTATAGGTTGGAATTTGGTTTACTTGTGATAAGAAATAGTAAACCAAGTTTTTTTCTTTATCTACCCAGAAAAAATAGTTTCTATGCTTTGTCTTTATCAGGTCTTTGATTACTTAAGAAAATCCAATCTTCTTAATAATAAAAGAGCTAAGTTTGGTTAGCAACAATAACCCCCATAGAATCTCTTATTGCCAACTTGGTTAAAAGTTTTGTAATGATCTGCAATCCCACTTAGATGTGTACTTTAAAAGCTTCTGATATTTTTGACAACTTCTCCAAAAAATGAAGACTTTTTGACTAGTTAGGCTTATTTATTTGGTATGGAAAGCATTATCAACTAAGCAATGATAAATCTTCTTAGATTATATTGTGTGGGTAAATGCTCTGGCTGTTCCAGAAATTATCTAAAATCCCTGAAGTTCTAGTATGTCCCGGTATAATGTCATCACTTGTAATTCTGATTATGAGGTATTGTGTGTCACAAAAATACTATAGCTAGCAAGGGCTACATAAGGTATCAAAAGAAAAGGCCCCAGTATCTAAGGAAGCTGTAAAATACTTGGAGTTTATTATGTCTGAGGGGCAATGAGGTAGGTCTTCCTCAGAAAGGAAAATAGCATTATGTCAACTCGCCCCACCAAGGACCCACAAATAGTTGTGTAGGTTTTGGGGAGTGACCGATTTTTGTCACATCTGGATTCCTAACTTTGCCAATTGCAAAACCCTCTAAGATAAGCTTTGTGGACCTGTGACAGACCTGTTTGAGTGAGATTAAAGCATGTGATCTAGTTTACTGCAGTCACAAAGATCTTGGAAGTGAACCCCTGTTCGATGCAGAAGAAATATGGATAAGTAGGCTTCCATTTTAGGTGGGGGGTGGGTGGGGGATGGGCAGGCCTCACTGAAAAGATAATACTTGAGTGAAAGTTGTAAAGGAAGTGAGGGAGCCAGCCATATAGATATTCGAGGCAAGGACATTTTAAGCCAAAGGCAGTGGTAAATAGGAAAACCAGGAGGTGGGCCATGCCTGGCCTGTTAACGTATGAGAAGTGGCCTCCCTGATAGCCCCAAGGATTCTAACCCTGGGTAGTCTCACCTGTGTATCATGTGCCCTCATGCTGAGTTCGTGCTGGCCGGGTGTGATGAAGGAACACGACAGAAGTGACTGTGTGTAGCGTCGGAGGCCAAGGCATCAAGGGCACTGTGGCTTCCCCTCTCCTGCTTGGATGGCTTGCTCTGAGGGAAACCAGCTCCTAGTAAGGACCCCCTGATGGCTGGAAGGAAGGTCCCAGGCCCTAGCCTGGGCTGACTTGCCAGCCTGTTAGTAAGCCATCTCAAACATGGGTCCCCAGCCCCAGGGTTGCCTTCAGAGATACCTGCAGCCCCAGAGGATATCTTGACTGCACGTCTCTTGAATAATTCTGAGTGGGAAGTGCTTCTCAATCCCTTTCCGAATTCTTGACCAACGGAAAGCATGGCTTTGGTTGTGTTAAGCTGTCAGACTTGGGGATGCTTAGTGATGTGGCCCTGGAGTCCTAATGCCTTAGGAAACACTGAAGAGGCACAAATAATAAGGGAGTGAGTGTGGGGCAAGGAGCAGGGGATAAATTCAGAGACAGGGAGAGGGCCCAGATTATGTGGGACTTTGTAGGTTTGTATCCATTGGGACGTCATTAGAGACATGAACAAAGGGGTGGACTTGATCTGGCTTAGGTTTTGTGAGCTCTCAGGCCCTGTGCTGAGGCACCGACAGCAGAGGGGTGGAAGCAGAGGAAGCGGGTGAGGAGGTCCTTGCCATAATCAGGTCAGAGGTGGTGAGGGCGACAGAGGAGTGGCCGTGAGCGTGGTGAGAAGGGGTAGAATTCTGGAAGTATTTTGAAGGGAGAAATGATAAGATTTGCTGAAAACAATTTAAAAGATTGGACAGAACATAAAAAGCCACCTCTTCAAGGCATCCTAGAGCCAACATATAGTGAAGAATTACCTAGGCAAGGCTGGGGAAAGGCAAAGAGCTCCGAAGGAGAAGCGGGAAGCGCTCTGTCCCAGAGGTCATTGCGGAACCCAGAGTGGGCAGCTGAGAGTGAGAGGGGACCTTCGAATGGGCATAAGAAGGGCCAGTCGGGTGCTGCCACGAGTGGGAGCTGCCGCATGCTTCCAGGAGCTACCCTGAAGGACAGAAGGGGCTCACCGAACCCGGAAAAAGACCCACGAAACCCAGACTATTAAGAGGAGCTCCCACTAGGATAGGAGCTGACCCAAAGGCTTAAACTAAAACTCAGCTCCTTCCAGATGACCCAGGGGAGGCCCTTTCCTCCAGGCTCTACTCCCCACCGCCCGATGCAGAGGTTTCTAGGGTTTGAAGCACACAGTGGACCTTGACCAGGTGGTGGAGCCGCCTGCCTATCCCTACACCCCCCACTGAAATCAGTCTCCACCACGCGAACCTGGGGTGGGGTGTACCTCAAGACGGGGGAAAACCGGTCGCCACAGGCCCAATTACACGCAGTATAGACGGGACCCCACCTCTTGCAGTGAGCCACACATCTCTAAAATTAGAGGGGGTCCCGCCCCAGACCCACCGCTGCGGGGTTGAAAGGCAGCTGCCCCTCGCCAGAACCTCGGCGCTGCGCTCGCACGACAGAGGACGACAAACACACCCGCGAGCCACCGACAGGACGGACACTTTTGTCCGTCTCATCCGCGAGGTAGGCGAAGCCCCCAGAGGTAGGGACACTCAGTCTAAAGGATCCTGGCTCATGCTGCTCTGGTTTCTGCAGTCCTGTCTACTGCGGGTCCCTGAGTGGCCTGCAGCATTTTCTCGGACTGTTCAGTCGTGAGCGGCACAGGTCATTGTTAGCACCTGGTAGAACGGAGCGTTTTCTGGCTGCCTTCAGTTTGCTCCTCGGCTTCTAGAGACGGGCTATGATGCTCTGAGCCTTCTGATCTTGAAATGAACCCGGTTCTGATAGGAGTCGTTGTCCCCGTTGTTCTAGGATATCTGAAACTAGCAAACTCCAGATACACTGGAGCGCCCTGGGGAGTGCAGTTCCCTGGAGAATATAAGTAGGCGATGATAGACTGGCTCTGCACCACCTGCTAGTGGGAGGGGGTCCGGGCAGTACTTAATACTTCGTGTTGTGCCTGTAGTCAAAGTCAATATTAAGAAAATCTTTGATGGGATGCCTGGGTGGCTCAGTCGGTTAGGCGTCTGTCTTCGGCTCAGGTCATGATCCCAGAGCCTTGGGATCAAGTCCTGCATGGGGCCTCTTGCTCAGCGGAGAGCCTTCCTCTCCTGCCCCTCCCCCTGCTCATGCTTGTGTGCGTGCACTCGCTCGCTCTCTCTCTCTCACAAGCAAATTAATAAATTAAAAAAAAAATTTTAAAGATTTTTATTTATTTATTTGACAGACAGAGATCACAAGTAGGCAGAGAGGCAGGCAGAGAGAGAGAGGGAAGCAGGCTCCCTGCAGAGCAGAGAGCCCGATGCGGGGCTCCATCCCAGGACCCTGAGATCATGACCTGAGCAGAAGGCAGAGGTTTTAACCCACTGAGCCACCCAGGTGCTGCAATAAATAAAATCTTTTTAAAAATTAAAAGAAAATCTTTGATCAGGCAGCTTGGCTGCCTACCCTCAAACAAAGAGGAGGAGGCTTTCCTGAGGGGGACAGGGAGGCCGTCAGAAGGGCCCTACCCAGCGTCATGTGGTTCCTCTCCTTCCTGGGGCCCCTGGTAATCCTGCTCGGCTTACTACTCTTTGGAACCTGCATACTCAACTATTCGGTGCAGTCTGTGGCCAAGCGTAAAGACGGTTGCGAGTAACACGAGGGGGCGAACAGCTAGGGGTAAAATCTGGTGACATACAGATCTCACACGAGGGGGGAAACAGTTCTCCTTTCTGAATCCCTGTGAGTACACGCCATGTCTGACAGGAAGAAGCTCCAGAAGATGGTCCTCCACCCTGGGCCCCTCCAGAAGGAGAAGTGGAATAAAACCAGAGGAGGGATTTTGTCACCAGTCTGACCTCCTGAACTCAGGATGCTCCTAGAAGCTTCCATCTCAGCGTTACCTTTAGAAACTAACAAACTGATGGAACAGAAAAAGAAATATTTGAGGAAAACCCCTGAGCAGATGAATCAAAGTGCCAGAAATGTCTCAGCCTCATGATAATGTTAAGATGACCCTCTAAAAATTTGTCCCAAATCCTAATAAAAGGGAGCCTTCGGTCTCTTGTTCAGGGAGTCATGGCTTTGGGAATTATTCCCTGTGGGAGTGGGAGAGGGAGAAGCGGGCTTCCCACTGCGCAGGGAGGCCAATGTGGGCCTCGATCCCAGGACCCTGGGATCATGACTTGAGCTGAAGGCAGCCGCCTAACGACTGAGTCTCCCAGGCACCCACTTGTTTGACCTTTTACCCTACAAACATGTGAGCTCTATAAATGCTGGGATTGTGCTCAGTGTTTTTCAATCAAATTCACAATGCTTGGCCCATAGTAGGTGTTTAGTATTAGAATAAATTAACGAATAAGTGAGTGAATTCCAGTATATAATCTTGGCTTTTTGAAGGCAGTTATGATCTAGAAAAGGAGCCAAGACAGGTAAAGAACTATTTCGTACAACATTAAGGGTCCTGTGGAGGAGTATAAGAGTATTGTGAGGTGATGGGGAGAGTGCTGGGAATCCAGGGAAGGAAAGCACCTGGCTGAGACCCAGGGAACATTCTGAGCTACTCTGAAAGGTGGGTACAAGCAAGGCACATGAGTCAGTGCAACTGAAGCCGGAGAGCTTTTGGTCTTTAGAGAGCTGCAGATGAGGCAGAAGTCCTCAAAGTCTTTATGTTTGGAAAATGACAAAATACATCATCGGAAAGTGTAATATTTGTAATATATTTGGGACTCTGCCTTTACTTTTGGCTAGGATTAGTACCTTGCTGAAATGTAAGTTCAGTAAATGACATCTTCTCATCAAGGCTGTGTAATTCTGTCGATAAAGTGTCTGTCTGCATTTTCCGCCCTGCACCCCTTACCCTGGATTTGTGAAATTGGGAATATGGACAGAATGATTGGGAAAGTACATAGAACAGAGCTTCTCCGACATTGGTGAGCACACACATCATCTGGAAAATGCACATTCTGATTCGGTAGGTCTGGAGTGGGGCTTGAGAATTTCCATATCTCGCTGGCTCTCAAATGATGCCGAAGCTGCTGAACCCCGAGTATACTTGAACTAGCAGGAGCTAGGGTGGAGGTCTCGCTGTGGACTAAAGAGACCCCCCACAGGTAGAGTTGCAGCATGCTGGAGAAGGTAGTTTGGTTTAATGATTCTGCCCCCACCCCACCCTGCCGCCCTGTGCCTTCATGCTTAATCATTTACAGGTATTTGGTTTTAAGACTCCTTTCTTTTTATAATCCAGTCTAGAAGCATCCGGGTCAAATTGTCAATCCACCCTGTGAACTGAAGGTGGCGCCACAATCTTAGTTATAAACCACACTTCCCTTTCAGGCTGCTGTGAGGGAGAAAAGCACACTGTGGGCCCCTCTAAATGTTACTTTTCTTTCTCTCTCTTTCTTTCTTTCTTTCTTCCTTCCTTTCTTTCTTTCTTTCTTTCTTTCTTTCTTTCTTTCTTTCTTTCTTTCTTTCTTTCTTTCTTTCTTTCTTTCTCTTTCTTTTTTTTAAGATTTTATTTATTATTTATTTGACAGACAGGGATCACAAGTAGTCAGAGAGGCAGGCAGAGAGAGAGGAAGGGAAGCAGGCTCCTTGCTGAGCAAAGAGCCCAATGCGGGGTTCTATCCCAGGACCCCAGGACCAACACCCAAGCAGAAGGCAGAGGATTTAACCTACTGAGCCACCCAGGCACCCCTAAATGTTACTTTTTAAATTCTCTGGTTTGGTGTATGCTCAGGGAACAAAAGTTACCTTGCAGATGGAGCAGACTTTTTTGGTAGTTTTTGAAAAATCACATTGGAGAGACAATGTTATGTCAAGAACCTTTTCCTTAAAGCTTTTTTCTTAGAACCCTATTTAAAAGCTTATTAAATTTTGCACATTCAACATGAGTTGCAATTTCTCAGTTTCCAAATTCCTGGATTTTCTTTTTATTTTTTTAGTATTTCTATTTCCCCACAGGAAAAGTGTTATTTTTAGTTGTTCATTATTGAGGCTCTAATAATGGTAATCATGTAAATGATTGAATGAGGCTAAAATGAGCTGAAGAGCTTTGGGCCAATTAGTGTACTTGACAAACGAGAAAACAGGCTTCCCAATTTCACTGAAGTTCTCTTGATAGAGTTCCTTGCAACGGGAAAAATACTGACAGACTCATCTGTGACAAACGTTCTCCTGGGCAGGGAACAGCCTGCGGAAGGAGAATCTTATCTGTGCTTTATGTATTATTTTGATTTTGGCCTCACAGCAGGCTGCATTCTGACCTCTTCAAGGGCTAGACCATGTGGGTCTCTAGCTACTCGTATTGTAGTAAAAAAGAGATTAAACCAGTGGTTCTCAAAATTTATTGGGCATTAAAATTACTTGACTTCTCAGTACAGCACGGATGGCTGAACCCTATCTTACACCACTCAGAAAAAATTGACTCAGAATGGATTAAAAACTTCAGTGTAAGATCTGAAACCATGAACCTCCTAGAAGAAAACAGGAATAAAGCTCCTTAGTCACGACTTTTTGGAAATCATACCCAAAGCACAAGCAACAAAATGAAAAATAAACAACTGGGACTACATCAAAATATAAAGTTTCTCCACAACAAGGAAAACCATCAACAAGATGAAAAGAATGGAAAAAAATATTTTCATGTATCTGATGAGGGGTTAATATCCAAAATATATAGAGAACTCATACAGAGCAACAGCAAACAAACAGAAAACAACCCTGAAAAAAAAAAAACCCAAACAACAACAAAAAAAACCCAAAACCAAAAACCAAAAACTAAAAAAATGGACAAAGAACCTGGATAGACATTCTTCCAAAGACATACAGATAATCAACAAGTACATGAAAAGATGCTCAACATGGCTAGTCATCAGGGAAATGCAAATTAAAATCACGATGGGATCTCCCCTCACACTTGTTAGAATAGCCATCATCAAGAAGACAAAGGATAAGAAATGCTGGCGTGCATGTGGAGAAAAGGGAGCCCTGTGCACTGTTGGTGGAAATGTAAATTGGTGCAGCTGCTATGGAAAGCAGTATGGAGGATTCTCCAAAGATTAAAAAAAAAAAAATAGAGATGCCATATGATCCAGCAATTCCACTTCTGGGAATGTATCTAAAGGAAATAAAAGCAGTAACTCGAAAAAGATGTCTGCACCCCCCACATTCAGAGCAGGATTATTAACAATAGCCAAGACATGGAAACAAATTGTCCATTGACCATTGGTGGATGGGTAAAGAGGTTGTGGCAAAATGAAATATTATTCATCCATTAAAAAATAAAATTCTACCTATGCAACACCATGGATATACCTTGAAAGGATTATGCTCAGTGGAGTAAGTCAGAGAAACACTAATATTGTATGATCTCATGTATATGTGAAATCTAACACCAGCACCATGGCCAGTATCATAGAAAAAGAGGTCAGACTTGTGGTTACTTGAGGGTTGTTGGAGAGGAAGGGGGAATTGACAGAAGGTGGTCAAAAGGCACAGACTCCCAGTAAGACAGAGGTAGCACTAGGCAGGGTGAGATGCATGACAGGTTGACTAGCTAGCACTCCGCATGATACACAAGAACCCTGTTAGGAGGGTCGGTCCTAAGAGTTCTCAGCACAAGGGGAAATTTCTTTTCTTTTTAAAAATATTTTTATTATTTATTAGAGAGAGAGGAGAGCAAACATGAGCAGTGGGCAGGGGTAGAGGGAGAAGCAGGCTCCCCCCTCTCTCTGCCTGCCTCTCTGCCTACTTGTGATCTCGATCTCTCTCTCTCTCTCTCTCTCTCTGTCAAATAAATAAATAAATAAATAAATAAAAATATTTTTAAAAAGAGTATGTGATCAAATAAGTTATATCTTTTTAAAGATCCTAGATCTATGGTACTCAGAGATCCTTATATTAAGGTTTTCAAAAAGTAGGATTCTTACTTTAAATAAGTTCTTTTTAGAAAGATTTTATTTTTTATTTGTCAGAGAGAGAGAAAACAAGTAGGGGGAGCAACAGGCAGAGGGAGAAGCAGGCTCTCCTCTGAGCAAGGAGCCTGATGTGGGATTCGATCTCAGGACACCAGGATCATTACCAGAGCTGAAGGCAGCCGCTTAACCTGGCATCCTTTAAATAAGTTCCTAATGGATATTTTTAGAACAGGTAAGTATGTAAAATACATTAAAAACGTGAAAGAGGAGTTGGTCTAGTTGAAGTGTGTTAACAGATCTAAAGCCGCTAGAGAACCGTTCTGAGGCTCTGGGGAACCCCACTAGTCTACTCTCTGACCTGTGATTAGTTCTAGTGTCAGCAGATAAGGCTCCATGGGTCTAATCCCACTGCCATCTGTTTGGGAAAATTTTTTTAGGATGCAGCTAGCCTCATTCTTGGCTGTTTTTTCCTCTGCCATAGCAGAACACAGTAACTGGAACAGAGCTCTTGTGGCCCACAGGAGCTTAAAATATTTACTCTTGATCTTTTACAGTGAGAGTTTGCTGATCTGTCATTGGGCTATCTCTGCCATTAGTTCATACAAATGAGAATCAGGGTATTAAAATATTTGAAAACAAATACTAGTTTATTTCATCCATAATAACCCATTGCTGGCTCTATAAAGTTGTTAGTTGTTTCGCCATCTAAATCCCTTTTGTGGCAGCATGAGCCTTTCTTTAAATTACCATTTTTTATGAAGGAAAAGAACTAAGGAAATCGTTGTTATTTAATTTTTGCCATTCATAGAGTGATGTTCAAGAAGCCTGTTTCAAATGTCAAATTTCAAATGTCAAATTTCAAATGTCAAATTTCTGCAAGAAAATGTTTTTCGGCATCTTTTTTTCTTACTGAATCTTTTGAGTCAATGAAAACTTCCAAGAGTAATTTTAGAGCTTTACAGCTTTTCTTAGAGTTCGATATTGCTTCTTTTGCAACTAATGCATTGCATGTGGTGGTTTGCAGTGGTATCATTGGTCGTAGCAGGAAAGATTTCAAGAGATACTTATTCAACTTCATCGCCGCCATGCCTCTCGTAAGTGTAATTCTTTAAAAATCTTTACATAGGGAAAAACTTGGATCTTCAGAGATTTTTGCTTCTTAAGTTTACTTTAAAGATTTATGGTACTAAGTTCCTATCTCAAGTTTCGTTTTATAACTTAGAGCAGAATTTTGCAATGTAAACCTTTATATGAGATAGTAAAAAAGGAATTAGGTTGGGTTCAGTTTCATTGTATACATATGTGGATGTGTCCATATGTGATGTTTTGTTCTAACCTTTAGGCCAGGGTTTCTGTGATGTTTGGTAGCATCCCACTTGATGGCAGTAGTGCCCCTCCCCCCCAGTTTTAACAACCCCAAATGTCTCCAGGACATTGGCAAATGTCCTGAGAAGGCTAGGGCTTGGGTAGGCGTGGTGGCAAAATCATCCTGACTGGGAACCATTGCTTTAGGCCATAAACTATTATAGTAACTTGAACCACTGATGTCGTTTAAGTGAAATTGGAATTTAGTATCTGAATTCATTAAAAATAAAGGTCAGTGTTTGTTAAATCATACGTGATATTCTCAGCTTGGTTCTTTCTCTTATTGCTACTATAAGAATTTTAGTGTCATAAATATGGGAGTAAAAAAAAAAAGCTTTATTTTAAACTCCAGCTAATTAGAGAATATGTCAGAAAATAAATAAAGCTTGAGGATGCATGTACACGGCTTTTAGACTTTAGAAAAAGTTGAGATAAGAATTGTAGATGTCATTAAGAGATGGAGATTCAGTGGACAACCATTGTTTTCTTGAGAAAATGTTTACATAAATCTGAGTTTGGAACTATGGAAGACTTAATTTCAATATAATGATGGGAACGAGAAGTAAAGATGACTCTAGAAATTATGGTATTAGTTGGTATGAAATGTATAGGTTTTTTTTTAACAAATGCAAATAGAATTCATTGTCTGGGGTCATAGTGCTTATAGAAGGAAACAGAAGGTACAAACATAAATGTCAGGACTCCTTTACGCTGAATCCAAAGGGGACAGATTTGGCTTTTTGTTTGTTGACAAAAGAAGTGTCAAGATGCTTCTCGTAATTAATGTTATTAACATATTAAAAAATTGAGTTTCAAGTAGAGTTTTAATATATCAGCATAATAGAGCCAATTGCATTTGCTTTGGGATGTTCTCTTTGTATTTTTGCACACTCTGAGTAAAACAGAAGCGAATCATTATCAATTTGGACAATCAGTTATAAAAATCATAGGATTTGGGGACAGAGCCAATGCTAGAGCAATAAATAATAATTTTGTGAATGGAAATGTAGTAAAACCAGTAATATGTGTTTGTTTGTTTCAGATCTCTGTAGTTAATAACTTCTTGAAGTTTGGGTTAAATGAGCTCAAACTATGCTTCCGAGTAAGACTAACTAAATACCTCTATGAGGAGTATCTCCAGTAAGTGATAACCTATTTTTATATTAAAAGCATTTACATTGAATAGAAATGCTGATGATATTGAGATCTAGAAGTTTTTCTCTTGTACTGGATATGTTTTCAAGGAAATTTTCTTAGACCCAGAAGCACATAGACAAAGACCTCAGCAATTTAGACTCTAATCCTGATTGAAAGGATTACCTCTGCTTACACAAGAAGTAGAAAAGTTTTGTAACAGTGCAGTTGATCTGTATTCAAGTCTTAGTAAGGCAAGGTTCTTAATTTTCTTTTTACAAATTATGTGTTGATTTGTTGAGTTTTGAATCTTAGCATATTTATATAGAATTGTTTTGATGGACATAACAGCATAAACTACTAAGTGCTTTTTTGAGAAAATTAGAGTTGTTATAATAGCTTTAACTGTAGTTATTTAATTTTCTCTATTATTTTTGTGAGGTACTTTGGCCAAGAACGAGGAATTTAGTGTATCTAATAAAGATTTTGTATGAGGGACACCTGGGTGGCTCAGTTGGTTAAGCAGCTGCCTTCGGCTCAGGTCATGATCCCAGCGTCCTGGGATCGAGTCCCACATCGGGCTCCTTGCTTGGCAGCGAGCCTGCTTCTCCCTCTGCCTCTGCCTGCCACTCTGTCTGCCTGTGCTCACTCTCGCTTCTCTCTCTATGACAAATAAATAAATAAAATCTTTAAAAAAAAAAAAAGATTTTGTATGAATTTTGCTGGCTGATTTCAGTAAAAGAACGGAAATTTGAATTTTTGTCACTTGACCTGTGGACTTGTGGCAGTTGTTAGAAATTGACCATCAGTTTATGTTTCTAGTTCCACATGTGTAACACTAGGCTGGACTTCTTCCTTGTCATTTCCGTGCTTCAGTATCTCTAATTCTAATAGATCATTTGAGTAATGGTCAAAAAATCTTCACAAGATACTAGTTGATTTCCATTTTCTAATTACTGTCTCCCCCCACCCCCGCCATCCCAGAATATTGCCAGAGCTCTTGGGACAGAGGATAGGCCCTAACCAAGTTTCTTCCTGCCAGTTTCCTCAGTTCTTTTTTTTTTTTTTTTTAAGATTTTATTTATTTATTTGACAGACAGAGATCACAAGTAGGCAGAGAGGCAGGCAGAGAGAGAGAGAGAGAGAGAGAGGAGGAAGCAGGCTCCCTGCGGAGCAGAGAGCCCAATGCAGGGCTCGATCCCAGGACCCTGGGATCATGACCTGAGCCGCAGGCAGAGGCTTTAACCCACTGAGTCACCCAGGCGCCCCTCCTCAGTTCTTTTTTCTACTGTCTTGTCTCACCACCCTTTATAGCTTTTGCTGTTGTCTTCTCATTAAGTCGTCGTCTTTGCCATTACCTCCTGCCTTGTCTGGGACATGTACAGGGCAGCTACGAGATCATCTACCCAGCATTTCTTCCTCTCGTCATCTCAGAGACCCTATTTCCTACCACTATCCACATGGCTGCTCTTGGTCTGGGGTGAGAGCTTGTCTCAAAGTGGATCAATTATAGTATCTTTGTCCCTGGCCACAGTTGATCCAGATACCCAGTCTGAGACAAAAGAACCCTCCAAAGGGGTCTGGGTCACATTGTAAGAAGAGGAATGCTCCTGCTTCAACCATGTGGCTGGATGGATCCTTTCAGCCTTGACCCTTCTTCCCACTTAGTCCAAAGTTGTATGATCAGTGTTCAGGGGGGAGATGGAAGCAGAAAGCAGAGGGACATGAGGTTTGCTCTGGTTCAGGGCAGCCTGGACAGACAGGACTAGTGCACAGCCAGCAGATGTACTGAGGACAGGCAACAAGTAGGAGTGAGGCTCCCCCAACCTCCAGCCCAGCCATCTCTGTCTAGCATAGATTTCCCAGGCTGGAGGGAAAGGCTAGCCGGAGGGAAGTGGAGGGACCTGGAGGCAGGAACCCTGGCATTGGGGGTGGCAGGCTGGACACAGGGAAAAAGCAGATGTTCCAGGGAATCGCCAAATCACGCAGGAGGGTTTCTACCAGCTGGTGGAAAGGGAGCCTAAATTAAAATTATATCAAGGGTTTAAAAAGTGAAGAAAGTTACAACTGCTGCATCCATGGGCCTTGTCCCGCTGTCTGTACCACCGCAGCGCCCTGAGGCTCTAGAGCAGGGAGCAAGGCCAGGGGTGGGGGTGGGAGACCGGGTTGGAGCAGGGGTGGGGGGTCGGAGCAGGGTTGGAGCAGGGGTGGAGGGGTAGACCGGGAACGGGCTGGGCAGGCGCCCCTGTGCCTGAGCTCAACGGCCTTTTGGGCTTCTTGCTGCCAGGGTAGCCCCCCGGGAAATCGGGAGAAGGAGGAGCCCCGGGGAGACGGGGTGGGAGGGGGTGAGACCCCTGCCAGCTCCCACCTGCCTCTTCCTTGAGCCCTTGGTGGATCCCCACAAAAGACCGTGCCCATTTTCTCTTTGAACTCCCAGAGAGACCTGGTAGAAAACCCTAGGGAAAATTGTTCCCTCTGCATCTGGTGCAGGGCCCAGGGCCCCTGGGCGGCAGGGGGAGAAGTCGGGGGGGGATAAAGCCAGTTAGAGTAGGAGAGGGTGAGGACCGAGGGGAACCTGTGACATCGGGCTCGCACTCCCTCTCTAAGCGCGAAACCTTCACGCCAACCTTCACACTGGCTGCGGCTTCAGTGCGCCTGTTCATACCTTGTGAGCATGTCCCCTTGATTAACTCTAATCTGGAATCGTTCCAACTCCCCCCACCCCAGAGTCCTCTTGGAGGGTTGAGAGCAGTACCCCTGAAAACATAATATATAATTTTAAAAGGATAGCTATGATTGCTCTGAGGAAAATGGAATATAGGGACCCAACGTGGGAATAGGGAGGCCTCCAGCTAGGAGGTTGTCAAAATAACCCAGTAGGAGATGAGAATGGCTGGCGTTAGTGGGATAGCTGAGGAGGAGGTTAACTTTTGTAACTGGAGTATTCTTTTTTTAAAGATTTATTTCTTTATTCCAGAAAGAGAGTGAGAGCTAGCGTAAGCTAAGAGGGGGGTTGGGAGAAGAGAGAGAGGGACCAGAAGACTCCCCACTGAGCACAGACACCCCACCACCCACCACCCACCCCCTGCCACGGCAGGGCCCTATCCCAAGACCCTGATCATGACCTAAGCCTGATGCTTAACCTACTGAGCCACCCAGGCATCTCTGGAACTGGGGTATTTTAGAGGAAGAGCTGACCTCTTTGCCAATAGATTGAATGGGAGAAGAAAGAGAAGTCAGCGGTGACACAAAGGGTTTTGGCCTGAGCCAGTAGTGGTGCCATTATTTCCCCCCACCCCAAAACCTGTTTCTTCCCCAGTCTTTCCCATGTCAAAAAATGGCACTTTTTTTTAAAAAGTGCAATCAGAAAGCCTCCTGATCATCGCAGTGTGGTCTCATTCAGATCTGGCTGGAATGCATTCCTTCCCTGTGAACAGCCAGATACCTCGTTACTATCCAGACTGGCTTTCCCTTCTTTAGTAGATCCATTCAAATTCCTTAGATTATGAGGCCTCGGAATCACATAATGACGTAGTTGTTCCTGGCAGGGAGGAGCAGCCTAATGGAAACAGGCAGTCAGATGCCCTCTCTGGGACTTGTTCTACCACCCCCTCCCCGACATAGTGGACTAAGCTCTTTGTCCCAGGGAGCCCCATGAGAGCAGGAATTCAAGGTAATGGCCAAAGCACACTTTACTGCAGGACATGCCCCCACGCCAAGCTCTCTTCTGTTGACTTGGGTGTAAAGTCACGCCTTCTTTCTCTGGCATAATGAAACACCGCCAAGTGTACGACAGCCTCTCCCGTACTGATACCAATTGTTCGTGGCAAGCAAACCGGTAAAATGAACCCAATACACTATGGGTCTGTTTTCCTTTATTTCTCTGAAGTTTCTACCACTTTTTTTCCTTTCAGGCTACTATTTTTTGGGGGACAGCAAAGGTTTGATTTTCCCATCCTTCCAGAGAATATGATGTTATATCAAACATGTCATGTTTAGAGTTTTGTTGATAACCCTTGGAATTCTTTGGAGCAGAGGAACAGAGGGATTTGAAATTCATGAACAACTGGACAGTGACCTGCTTCTTCCCTTATTTTAATGCTTGCTTAGGGTGTGTGTGTGGGGGGACCCCTTCCAGGAGGGTTGGCCATCTGGGTGCTCTTTCTAGCCTGCACCGGCCCAGCCTTTCGCAGTGGGGAGCAAACACAGCTGTGGCCGTAGTAGGTGCCGGGAACCTCATTTCCGTCTCTAGCTAGAATCCTCCTTCAATACTCTTGTGACTTCAAGACTGTTCTGCCGTGTTTTATTTGTATTTGAATGGTGGACTCCCTATTTCTATACTCTAGAGGGAGGTAACATGGTCAGTTGGACTCAGCCATGACTTCAAGGGGCCGTGAACACGAGCCAGACTCAGTCCTAGCCACAAAGAGCTCTCAATTTAGTTTGCTTTTCATGAACTCCAGAGACTCTACTTCTCTCTCTGCCTATCTTCTATTGCCCTTTCATCCAATTTTCTTTCAAGACGATAGTCCAAAGAATTGGTCCTTTCTCCTCTCTAGCCTTCATCTGCAACTCCACCCAATGCCCACAAAAAGAAGTCATCCCCTCTAATCTGCAGTCTGCTGGATGATTTTCTCCCTTCCCGGGACATCGTGTGCCCCTGCCATTGCTGTGTGACCGGTGGTGCCCCCCAGTGGGCAGTGTTGTCAGGTGTGATCAGATGTTGCCTGGCCAGTGACAGGGGAGCAGAAGTTCTAAGAGGTGGCTCAAAGCTTGAAGACATGGCTGCTGTTACTACTCGCTTTTTGTTTTCCCTCTGCCCTGACCCAAATAGAGTCTTCCCCTTGGGTTCGGGTCCTAGAATGAGAATGTAATTAAGAAGAGCTGCAGTCAACTTGCAGCCACCAAACTCAGGTAAGTGAGAATTCAAGATAGCCTTGTTGTTGTTGTTCTTATTATTGTTTTAAGATAGCATTGTTGTGAGCCACTGAAAATTTTCAGGTCATTTGTTCCTGCAGCAGAGCCAACTAATACAAAGTCCAAATCATAAATAATAAAATGGAAGATATAATAAATACAATAGTCACAATTCCCAGCCACCTTTATTTGTATAAAAGTATATTAAATAAATTATTTCAATATATACAAATAGAACCATATTACTTCTATAAATAGAATATCCCCATGTATAAAACCTTTTAGAAAATTATATAAATATATACAATATTGACCATAAAAGCTTGCAGTACCTTAATTCATCACCTCTATGTGGTCTGTATAGTAGTCTTATAAAAATATATATATAGTTGGCTGTCAAGTGCCTAACCCACACCATCTGAGTCAATTAAAGTGCTAAACTGTAAGGTGCTTTGGGAATGTGCCCCAAAACAGAAGTCTTCTGCATTTAACACATTCATATAAAAGTTGCCAATTGTTTTGGAACTCTAAAGAACTCAGAAAAGAAGAACCTAAACACCATATATCACAAAAGAATTCTCTATGTTAGAAAATTTCACCCAATTTCCATTTCACTCTCCCCTATGATTTGAAGTCAGCTTCTCAAAAGTTTTCCAAAAATCTACCCAAGATTTTTTTTTTTAAGGTTCTTGTTCATTTGCTTTGATTACGTGATCTGGTTTCATTTGGGGAATAGAATGTACATTCTAACACATGATATGTGCAAAAGGTGCCATAGTGTTAAAATAGAAATTTTTAAATCTTGAAATTGGTTGTACCGTTTGTTACATTCCGAAGTGTCTAATGCTGTCGTTGAAACCAGAATCCTAATCATAAGAACTGGTCAGATCAAGAGCTATCTCTGAGCCCGAGTCTCTATGCTCCAAGATACTCATTTGTGTTTCCATATATATATATATTCTGTTGTCTTACAAGTTCTTGGTCGCAGCGCAGCCTACACTCCGTCACGGACGGCAGCTTCCAGGACACACGCCTTATGCAGCATTGAGTGGGGAGCTCTCCTTCCCGCTCTGCCGCGCACGCACCTTTCTGCACTTGTACAGGGTCACAGACAGGATGATGGTGAGGATGAGGACCACGAGCACCACAATTACAATGACGAGGAGCACTCCTGAAAGACAAAGGGTACCAATCAACTTCAACTTGGAGAGCTTGCATCCCATTCATCAGTAGGCAGAACGGAGGGCAATAACCCCAAATGACACCAAATTAATGTGTTGCGTAATTTGAAATTTTTTTTCCTCCGCTCTTTCCACGGCAACACATTTTGATTAGGAAAGAATGGGTCAAGCCCTCACTGTTTTAGGGCTGTTGATGGTGGTGAACGTGATTTAATGGGCTGTTTAATAAATGGGATAATGTTGACAGCCTAGAAAGGGTACATATAAGTGGGAGCAGGAACCACTGTTAGAAACAAATGGCTAAAACTAATGCTGGCTTTGGTGGCCAGGATTACAATCATAGAAGATGAAGGTCAGTGCAAAGAGCGAGACACAGAGTGCTAGCAGGGTTCAGGTGAAGGACAGTAGATAATTGGTTGGGGCAATAGGAAGGCTTCCTGGTGGAGGTGGCATTTGAAATGGTTCTAAAGGACACATTTCAGTAGAAGAAAAAGAGGAAGGGAAGAAGTGATCTGGGTGTGTGTGAGGACAGAGAGGCAGCAGAACCCCAGCTGGCTTGAGGGAGATGGACATGAGGACTGGGGGTCTGATGGCACAGAGGGGTGCAAGACCAGACGGAAGGAGAGCCCTCTTCTTCCCCACTTCCATCGTGGTCAATCAATAGGAGAGAATTTACTTTAAAATGTTTTTAGGGCGCCTGGGTGGCTCAGTTGGCTAAGCGACTGCCTTCTGCTCAGGTCATGATCCCAGAGTCCTGGGGTCAAGTCCTGCATCAGGCTCCCTGCTCGGTGGGGAGTCTGCTTCTCCCTCTGACCTTCTCTCTCATGCTCTCTCTCTCTCTCTCTCTCTCAAATAAATAAATTCTTTTTTTTAAAAGTGTTTTTAAATATTCAAATCTCGCCTTAGCAAGGAGCTATCCTATGACTCTTTTGTTCCCTGAATGTCCTCAGAGTCCTTTCCCTATAAAGCCTGGAGGGAAACTCAGGATTTCAGCTTCACTGGAAAAGTGTGAACCCGCCGTGGCACTTCCAGCTAGGAGCCACTCCTCACAAGGGGTCTGGGCCCCAGGTGTGCACGCTCCTACACGAGGGACTATCTGGTAGATTCAGTCTCTTCCTTTCCGGGTTAGACTTTCAGACCCTGTGACAACAGCCCATGGCGCATGCTCACAAATGTCTAGTGGGTGTTGCTGCCGCTGGTTCAGACACTCCCCCATAACTCCCAGGATCAGAATTTAAGTATGAAAAAATACGCAGAGAAATCTGTGCTTTGATGTTAAATTGTAAACTTGCATCGAGTGTCCAGTGCTCAGTGGAGAGCTTGGCACATGGCAGGGGCTCAAGAACACACTAATACAAGGGGACAACACAGAAGCATTTCTAAATGCCTAAAATTGTAAGGGAACCCCCAGAACACAAACAAACAAACAACAACAACAAGAAGGCTATTTTTCCCAGAACAAAAGTCCATCCTGGTTCTGAGGGTGGAACCAGTCCTCTGGAAGGCATCCGTGCCTCCCAGGCGAATGCTGGGCAGAGCCACTCACCTCTGAACGTACCTTTCTCATGGCTAGTGCAGTCAATAGGACTTTCTGGACTCTTCTGGTTAGCCTTCCGTGATGGAATCGCTGCTTGAACACTGAAACAGTAGCTTTCTCCTTCATCCACATCAATCAAAAACTCATTAGTGTTCGTCTTGGCTGTTTTCTGTTAAAAGATGAAGAGTTCTGAATTCATCTGGGCTCAGAGTGAATTCTTTCCCCATTACTAAGTCACTGTGGAAGGAAAAGCCTGCAGGGACACACCTGACATAGAAAGGATTAGAAGTGACTTGGCTGCTCTGTTCCCCCTGGTAACTGCTAAGGACGTTTCTTCCAAGACCAAAAATATCCAATTTAGGTACATCCAACCCAATTTAGCTCCTCTAGAAGAGATGTGCCATCAAGGGAAAAAGGAATGAAGCATTCATTGTTGAATGGAAAACCGATTTTGTCTCTGGGATCCCCCAGAGAGAAAGAAATGGGAGAGCTGGCAGGAGCCTCAGAGTTGACCTGGCCCCATCCTTGGCTGAGGAGCCTGCAGATCTGAGGCCCCCCCAGAGTCCCAGGCAGAACCGGGACAGCAGGACTCCCGCCCCCTTGACCACGCTGCTCTTTCACCCATCCCACTATGGCATTTTTGAACTAAGGGAGGAAGTGGGCTGTAAAGTCAAGGAGCCATAATTTAAAACAAGTCGTAAAAACAGATGAAAGAATCCTCACCTTTCCCGTACTTGAAGCTTTCCAGTAATAAAGTGTGTAAATTAAGTTCTTGCCAAAAACATTCCGGAGGCTGAGGAAGGTGCCGTTCCTCCTGACTAACGTGCCTGTATCTTGTATGGTCACATTCAGCTTTGTCCCGATTTGTTTGAAACTCTGGATTTTTGGCCGTCCGAGCTTGGCTGAAACATAGAAAATGAGCTCCGCTAGAACCAAAGAATTCTCTACCAAGCAGAAGCCCATTCAGTTGTCACGGTCAATAACAGCCCAGCCATCCCTCGTGGAGCGGCCATACAGAATGGGCTCCCCGGCAGTCGGGTGCTCAGTGGCTCCGCAGCCGAACCCCGAGACTTCCCAGAGCACTGCCGTCTCTGTGCAAATATAATGGAGCCACAAACGTCACTTTAAATTTCCTTGCTGTCACAGCAGGAAATGCAAAAAGGAACAACTGAAATTACTTTTAATAATACATTTTGTTTAAATCCCAATAGCTAAAATATTATCATTTAACATGTAATCAATATAAAAAATTTTGGAGATATTTTTCAAAATCCAGGATGTATGGCATTAGCTGTATTTCAAGGGCTCCGTAGCCATGGGTGGCTAGTGGCTGTTGTAGTAAATGATGCAGTTGTATAAGATTCCATATTTTAGATACAGTAAATTAGAGGTGGAGGGAAAGAGCAGGATAAGTCCTCAGGACCTCAGGGAGCCAGTGTCAACCATAGGGTCTCTGCAATGGCTCAGTAGTCTGCTGTGCTTAGGCTGTGTGACTGTAGAAATCCCAGTAATTCAACACAAATTACCAGCAAGTGTGTGTGTGTGTGTGTGTGTGTGTGTGTGTGCACGCATCCAAAATTAATACATAAAATATTTTTTTTCTTTCTTTCTTTAAGGATTTTATTTATTTATTTGATAGAGAGAGAGCAAGCGCATGAGCAGTGGGAGAGGCAGAGGAAGAGGGAGAACCTGAGCCGAAGGCAGACACTTAACCAACTGAGCCACCCAGGCACCCCTATAAAATATTTTCTCTCTTATACCAAAAAAGGATTTGAAGTGGCTTACAAAAAAAACTCAAGAACTATAAAAGGAAATCATGAGGATCTGACCAAAGGGGGAATGAGTGACATGGACCCCATGCGGTCCCTGAAGGGTGGCTGTGGCTGAGCCCCTGTGAGAGACACACCAGTGAGGGCCACACAGGAGTCTGAAGACAGGCTCTAGCAACCGGGGGCTCAGGGAGGGCAAACAGACTCACTCGGGATTTAGGTTACTTTCTATTTCCACTCTCACTGTAGACAGCAGAGGGGAAAGTTGGTGGACTGTCCCTCAGCCTCACCCTTAAAATAATTTAAGGAACTCCCTGCTGGGAGAGAGCATTCTCCCTCACTGGGCAGTCAGAGGGTCAATACAAAAAGCACCGGATAAAAAACAACACCCAGGGTGCTGGGGTAGCTCAGTTAAGCATCTGTCTTCGGCTCCGGTCATGATCCCAGGGTCTTGGAATGGAGGCCCACATTTATCTCTCTGCTCAGTGGGAGTCTGTTTCTCCCTCCCCCTCTGCAGCTCCCTGTACTTGTGCGCTCTCTCTCTCTTCTCTCAAATAAATAAATAAAACTTTAAACAAACAAACAAAAAACATAACACCCTTTCATTCTAACCTTTTGTTCTAATTCCTCTTGAAAGAGCAGCTGATTTCACTCTCCTCAATGTGCTATATCTGTTAATTAAAAATACCTAGCTCAGAACTATAGTCCTGACCAAAAAAAAAAAAAAAAAAAAAAAAAAAAACTAAATCTCCTGCTTGGCTGGAATCCTCTGCATTCCCTTGTTAGGTTCTAAGGTCAGCTTACTGGGGCAAAGGCTGGGGAGGGAAGCATTCCTCATTTTCCAAGCCGGCATGAAGGAGACAGGCTGGGGTGGGCCAGGCTAGGGCCGGCACACCACCGCATTCTGGGACTCCAAGCCTGCTCAGGTTATTTAAAAAAGGTCCGCAAGCCTGATTGTGGGCTCAGAGGGGAACTAGACCTACAGAGATCTGTGACTGTTCATGAAAACCCTAACCTGGGACTTCTGGTCTCATGATGGAAGAGAATATTCTGGAGATTCATGCGATTCCGTCTCTTATAATCTCCTAAATATCCACGGGGGAAATGCTCAATCTCCAGTCTCCAGATTGCTCCTCCCCGACCCATTCCCAGCCCCTCCACTGGGCCTGGGGATAGGGAAGCGGGGAGGGTAGTTACATGATGACACTGTTGTTAACAAGTGCAGAGTTTACGTTTCTGTGAACCTCCCACCACACCAGGAGTGAGCCAAGAGGGCCGTGGCACTTACCAGTTCCGGAGAAAGAGGATCTGTGTATGGATACATGGTCTTTTATGTGATAGCCCCTAAGAGTCACAAGTTCACAGAATATTCAGCTCAAGCATGAAAGGTTATTACAAAGAGTACTTACTCTCCACGTAAGGTGTGAACTCTGGGGAGTTTGTAAATGGAGGCTCCCCAGAGTAATCGGTGGCGTCAGCCGGGTAGGAGAGGACCCGCGCCTGGTATGTCTGATTCACGTCATTCCCAATCTCATCAGTGAGGTCACATTCCGTGTCTGTGGTATAGAAGCATTTGCTCTTCCAATTTCCAAGTCTAGGGCTAAAGGGAGGAAAAGAGGCAGAGAAATGAAATGGGAGGACCTGCATCGGAGGCAGCTTGCTTTCTGGCTGGGGTTGGGTGTTATACTACCAGCCCCCACACGGGGTCCAAGCAGGCAGTGGTCCTTGCAGCAGTCTGGGGATGGCTCTGCAATGACTCACTTTTCACAGATAAGGCTATGGGGCAAGGTAAGAACGGGTGTCCGGCTCAAAGTCACACAGCATTCGCCTGCTGGGTCTGTGCTCTCAACCATTTGTGAAGTAGCTTGCTTGCTTGCTTGCTTGCTTGCTTTCTCTTTTAAGATTTTATTTATTTGAGAGAGAGAGCACAGTGGGGTGGGGGGGAGGGGAAGGGCAGAGGGAGAAGCAGACTCCCTGCTGAGCAGGGAGCCTAACCTGGGACCCCAACACTGTGACCTGAACCGAAGACGGATGTTCAACTGACTGAGCCAGCCAGGTGCTGGCTTTCTTTCTTAAGAAAGAAAGAAATTTCTTTCTTAAAATGCAGATAATTTCTTATGGTTACATGGGAGAGAGAACAATTTCCCATCAAGACCCAATTATTTGTTATAGTCTACTTATTATATCATTCTATAACACACGGATTTATTTTTTATTTTATTTTTTTTTTTAATTTTAAAGGGAGAGTGAAAGCATGAGCAGGGGGAGAGGAAAAAAGGAGAGGGAGAGAATCCCAAGGAGGCTCCACATGGAGTGAAGAGCCTGATGTGGGGCTCGATCTCATGACCTTGAGATGATGACCTGAGCCGAAATCAAGAGTCAGACACCCTACTGACTGAGCCACCCAGGGGTCCCTACTACACACTTATTTTATCACATTCTATATTCTATGTGAAATATAGTCAATATACTAATAATAGGATCTACATAACCATATATTTTATATATTATATTTGATTGTGACCACTGTTGGTGTGGTTATTTATCACTGAATCTACCATATGCTAGGAATCATACAGGGCCTTTTACTCAGGTAACTTCATTTGATATAATCTTTCCAAGAAGGTATTGGATCTTTTTCACATATAAGGACACAAGCTCAGAGCCATTAAGTACCTTGTACAAGGTAACATAGCTAATGCGATGAGAACGGATGTGTCCGTCTCATTATACTACATGCTTCCCTCACTTCTATGTGAGTACAGCCCATCAAAGATGATCACATTACAATACCGGTAGGATCTAACAGTCTGAGAGACAAAGAGGCTAAGATAGAGCTTTCCTTTGCAAGACATCATTGAAGAGGAAATAATTTAAGGAACTGCTAAACACGACATTCTTCTAAAGGATGGAAACATTTGTAGATGAGTGTCCCAGCCACTGGATCCACACACCTGTGCCACGTACACTGACAGCCACACTGCTTTTCCCTTCAGCATCACAGACCACCAGAGAGCCCTGCCCAGCATTCAAGACCGTACTCCAATCCTGCTTTCTCCAAGAATCTCCGTATCTCCTTTCTCACAATTGGCCTCTCCCTTCTCTGTACCCCAGCACTGACATGTCCAAGGAAGCACTTACTGCAAACCTGGTACCAGGGTCCTTGCCCTTGTGGCCCATGCACCCTGCAGCAGCATGGCCAAACGGAGGGCTCACGTAGCTAGGCCTTGCTGAGTGTTAGGTGGTTTGCACTTGTGGGCTGAATCAGGGGAAAACAAGCTGCCATATGGGTTCAGCTCTCTCAGTTCATGCATAAGAGCCCTAAGTACATATTTTTTTAAAAAATCTGAACTAACTCTCTGGGCTAAGAGGGCATGGGCAAACACACTCTTTGTCCTAAGATCCACAAACTGATATGGATACAGAAATATTTTGGTTTTTTACATTTCTCTTTCTGTGATAAAAGTAGAGAGGCTGTCTTAATTTCAGAATGACCAAAATGCATTTTTAGTAATAATATCACTTCTATTCTAAAAAGTGAGAGAGAATATAATGATTATTCTCCATCGCTATGGCACACCTACTGTTTGGGTTAACAGGAGAAAGCCTGCTGTGCTCTGTGGCCTCCTTCCATCTGAGAGACAGGTATTCCATTCGTCCCAGCTCACACACAGAAATCACAGTACTCTTCTGGTGAAATTAGCACAAGCGCCTAGATCCCCGAAAGCAGTAAAGTCTTGTGAAAAGGTAATGAAGGGGTTCTGTACTAAGTTCCTCTAAATGCTATTGTCAGCACTAACACTTTAAAAGGCTTCAAACTTCCTCTAGGTATTGCAAAACCTCCCGGTTTGGAAATAATAAATGTCCCACTTGAATTACTAAGAAATTCCAACAGAAGCCAGATTCAACAATTTAAAAGCAGGTTGTTCTCTAGAAGCTTTGGAAGTTTAGTCTTAGCATTCAGAACATTTCCACAGAATCAATATTACAGGTGATGGTTGGGCACAATGGCTTGAGCCAATAGCACTTCCCAGCCACCACTGAAAACTTTTGGGGGGGGGGGCAAATGCTGCTGGAGCTCCATGTAGGGGTTCAGGCACAGCAGGGGTGCCCTGGGAGTGCGGACAGGCTGGTGGTGCGGGCGGGTGGGTGAAGAAGAGCAGCAGGTTAAAATGCTTTCTCTAGGGGCAGAAAGCCAGGAAGGAGGAAAACCCACAGAGGGCCTTTCTTCCTCCTCCCAGCTCTGGGGGCTCCCATCTATGGCCAACCTACCTAGGGAGCTGGTGGTTTGAGGTACTGGGGTGATCCCGGTTCCAGAAGAGCCTGGGCACTCACTATAGGGGCAGTCAGAATCAATCCCTCCCCTTCCCCAGGCAAGTTTCCTCTTCCTGGACTGCCATAGTCCTTCTCACCCAGGAATTGTATTTACCCATGGGGAGGCTGAAGAAGAGTGTGGGGGTGGGGGACAGCCCCCAGGGCCTCTAGTGCAGGGGCAGGAGTGTGGGGAGGTAACTGTCTTGGCAGGAACCTTTCATCCCTGGCTGCAGGCACCTGTGAGCCACAGCTCTACTAGGATGTGTTACTGAAATAGCAGCAGTGGGGCGCCTGGGTGGCTCAGTGGGTTAAAGCCTCTGCCTTTGGCTCAGGTCATGGTCCTGGGGTCCTGGGATCGAGCCCCCCGCATCAGGCTCTCTGCTCAGCGGGGAGCCTGCTTCCCCTTCTCTCTCTGCCTACCTCTCTGCCTACTTGTGATCTCTATCAAATAAATAAATAAAATCTTAAAAAAAAGAAAGAAAGAAAGAAATAGCAGCAGCCTTGGAAAGTCTGAAAACTTAGAGCCCATCAAGGCTTCTGTTTAAAAATCAGGTCGGTTGTAACAGTTGCCACATATTCACCAAACCCAAGACTGAATATATGTAGGAGTAAGCATTCCTCCTAAAATCCTATTTTCGTTATCCAGAAGGAAGATGTTTTACTAAGGTAAACCTCAGTGTTGTATCAGAGGAATTAATTACCAATTCTCAATTAGTGGACGCTGAATGGACGAGTTGGACCATAACCATAATTATTACCTGGGGTTCTGAAACTCCTGTCGTTCTCTCTCTATATCCATACCCACAGCACGCACATATACAGGTTCTCTTCCCTGTTTAGCAAGAGTCGTCATGAAGTTCATTTTTAAAAAACAAGAACATCTACCTCATAGAGGCACTCTGTCCTTAGGAGCTGTGTTCCTAATACCATATAAAAGGTTTGACACAAGCTAAAACAAAACAGCAAAACACCTTGAATTTGGAGCCAGTGATTCCATTGTGCCTTTTTTCAATTAGCTCTCCTCTATTTAATAAGAACTCTATTGAGCCTCCTAGAACATTTCAGAAACCAAAAACTCCCCCAAGAAAATGGTGAAAATCGTCAAGGAAGATGGGCAGCAAGCGTCTGACACTCAGATTGAAAATGCCAACCTACCAGCTCTTGGAGGGAGCTGTCAGTCAGAGAGGACAGTGGCCAAGCAGCGCGTCTCCAACAACCCAGAGTATAGACAGAGGAGCATTTCTTCCAGGCTTTAGTGAGTCACAACTTTGACCTCCTCCGAGTATATGTATGCAACCGAATTTTCAATCAGTGTCCAAAGATGAGTGAATCAAACACTGCTTTAGGGCAATGTCTACATTTGGACACCTCCCCGCCCCCTCCACAACATGTTAGATCCGGCTCACCGTCTAGACAGGGAGGAAAAAACTGTGTGCTTAAATGGGATTAGTATCCATTCAGGACAACATGTTCCCATGCTACCACAGCGGCTCAAGAAGGTTCATCTACCCCCCCAGTTTAGACTCCATTTAAGAATATTCCCATAGTGTCCAAAAACAAGTGAAACAGTCTATCAGTTTAAGCTGTGACAATGTTGCAGGCTTCACCGGAGTATAGCTCCCGCCTGCAAATGACCAGGAATGCCCTTTGTCATCTGTTAAATACTCTCATCCATTCATCAGCGTTAAAGACATTTGTATTCAGCACAGGGAAGTGGAAACATAAAAACTTTTTCTTTTTCTTTCTTTCCTTTTCCATTCTTTTCTTTCTTTCTTTTTTTTTTTTTTTTTTTTTGTACCTAGCTTACCTTATCTGAACCGTGTAGACATGATTGATGGGTTTGGGTTCCCACTCCAAAATTGTCTTGAAATTAGTTGATTTCCAAGTTAAGTTATATGCTACCACTACCTCTGTAGTGCCTTTAAACAATAGAGAAACAACTATTATTACATGAACTCAGCATATGATTTCACGTTGATGGTATAAAACCTCTTCCCACCCCTCAAAATCACCATTAACTTCATATCAATTTTTTTCCAACCACAAAAGCTTCATTGCTGAATTATCAAGACAAAAAAGATTTTCAAGTTTTTATTTTCTTAATTAAAGTCTCTGAAGTTCCTCATGGCAAGATCTACCTGGTAATCTAAGAAAAAAGATAAGGATCTCAAAATCCTTGTTTGAAATTACTCAAGGGTGCGTGTGTGGGGGGGGGTGCAGGAGGGGGTGTTAGGGTGGTGGGAAGCCCTGAGATAACTTGACCTAGAAACACAGCGCAGGAGCCTTCAGCCTCTTGCTATGTCTAAGACCCAGCCCAAGAAGTACAGGACTCAGAGGTTCAACTCACCAGGGAAGGCCAGGTAAGAAGGGTTTGGGGTAAGTTATGGACAAGGGCAGATCCCACCTGTGTGAAAGAGGTTAGGGCTGAATACCATAAGAAAGCCAAATCTTGACTTTTCCCATTTTTATCTAACATGTCTCTATATAGAACTTCCGGACAGCTAGTCAGAGGTGTGGCCTGTCACACCATGGGATGGGTTTCATTAGGATGCATTATTATTAAGGTCTGTTTTGCCAATACTCAGCAGGTCAGTCTCTGCCATGCCGCGCATACGGAAAAAGCATATGGGGCATGCACAATGTGGTGTCTGCTCTAATCTAAGCGACTTTTTGCAGCAAGATTGCCTCTAACTCAATCTAAGACAAAGATGTCCAAGAAAAGACCGCAAGGGCGGATCTTTATCAAGGCAAGTGCACATGCAATGAAGGATAATATACCAACACGGTACGCTGACCAGGCCAAGTGCGGATCCGTGTCCACCACTTCAAGGTGGTGATCACTGGAAAACACCTTCCCTAAACTCATAGCGGGAGCCACAAATCCCTGTATGCCATAATGACGGACTCGGGAGCAAGCTTCTCCAGCAGAAGGGACGCCAACTACTACCCTCCATCACCCGCCTGCGCGCCTCGGGGGCCGGCTTCGGCTACGTTCGGACTCCGCTGCTTGAGAGAGGACTCGGCCGCGTCAAGGGGGTGCGGGGCACCTCCGGGCAGCAGGGCGAGCCCCCTCCTCCCGCCGCGCGCCGCTGTGTTTAGGGAGCTGGTGCCACTCACCTGACATTCTGGCCACCTGCAGGAGGACCCAGCTGAGCAGGAGCATCCGAGGGACCGCGGCCTCGGGGCTGGGTACCCGGGGCCAGGTGGGGGTCTCCATGTCCACGAGCTGGCGGCGAAGTCGGGAGGATTCCGTTGCGCCCCGAAGACTAGGGAGGTTGCGTTGGAGGCGCCGATGGCAGCGTGCTAGAGATGGAAGGGGTGCGGGGAACCCTGAATCTGGAGGAGCCCGCGCTCGGGCGCGCTTTAAGGAGCCGCGCGACCGCCCGCTCCTCGTGTGCCCCCCGCCCGCCCCCGCCGCTCCTCCCCACTCCCGCCTCCGGCCGGGCTACTGGCCGTCACGGTGGGCGGCCCCAGGCCAGTCCCCACCCCTGTCCCGCCTCCTCCCGGGGAGGAAACTCCCAGGGGTGAATCACCCGTGATTCAACCGCGCGGCAGAGCGCGATGCTTCCCTTCGGCCCCGGCGGCTCCAGGTGCGGCGGGGGACAGGGTCCCCCGGCTTCTCGGCCCCGTCACCCCCGGGCCACCTAGGCCGGTGACCCCAACGTCCGACCTGAGTGGGCAGGTCTGTGGGGAAGAAGGCGGGGGCGCTTCGGGAGGAGTTCTCGAGGTGGAGGCAAGGATTCTCCCCTGCTCTTTGGTCCCGGTGCTGTCCCCGGCGGCGGGAGCGGCAGCACTTACAAGTTGAACCGCACGTAGCGGCTCCAGGCTCGCTGGAGTGGCGGGGAGCATTCGCCCGGCGCGCGGAGCACGTGGGGCCGAGCCTCGGAATCTGTCGCCAAGTAGCGGCTGACGGCGAGCTGGGCTCTCTCCCACCTGAGCTTCGGCCTCAGCCCGGAAGGCAAGACCACCCAGCCTTCCCACCTCACGGGGCCCTTAGCGTGGGTCGCGTCCTGTAAAGGTAGTGCAAATGCAGGTGTCTGCCCACAGGTACGGAGGTCAGTTAGTCCAGGCTCAGCCCAGCCCAGCTGGGGTCGTGACCGAGGAAGAGCTGCTGTAGTCTGGCGGTTTGCCCTTGGGAGAATTCCAGCATGACATCTGCAGCTTGGTGGTTCCAGAAAGGATTGTTCTCACACGAAGAAGACATTCGTGGGACTGAGTTCCGCCCAAGTGTAGAGAAATCAAAAATGAAATTAAAAAATAGCATCAGACTTTTTTTTTTTTTTTTTTTTTTTTTTTTTTGCCGGTCTTAAGCATTGGGTTTTTTTTGGAATCTATTTCTGGCTTCCTCTTCTGGGCTTTCCTGTAAAATTGTCAGGCAAGAGAACGTTAACTCCTATTCTAAGTGGCATTGTAAGAGGTATTGTCAAAGTACTTGACATCATTCTGTTTTATTACTATGTAGTTGCCTCCAAGACAGATTGGAGAGGTTTTAGGGAGCAAGCAGAGTCTCCCACTTTTTTCTAGGGAATTTAGCCTTGCCTTTTAGTACATACTACATACACATTTCTATAATGCCTGTTGAGCCATAGCAATACACTCATTTTAAAAGAAATAAAACCCTGCAAATTTTTTTTTCTCCCTCTGCCTGAACTGAAATAGCACCTCCAGGTTTAGCTCTTGTCCATCTTTCCTGGAAGCTGAAAGCTGCACTTGATGGTTTCCTCTTTGAGACTTCTTCCAGGCCTAAAACCCACAGAATTTATATTTACAAAATGAGACCATGCAAGCCTCTTTTTTGTAGTCTCTGGGCCTGAGTAATTTTCCCTAACAGAGCTTTAGCCCAGCCTGGGATGTGATTCTTTGCACTGAAGTTGAAGGTACCTACAAGAAAATGTTATACTTGCTTCCCAAGACCCAGGGAATTGTTGCTTTACCTCCAGAGTAATTGGTTCCATTTGGAGCCACTGACTGTCCTGAAATTATAAAGGGCTTTAAGTTATGTCAAGATCAGCATTTTGGCAAGGAAAATATGTTTAATGTTAGAAGGTGACACAAAAAGGGATGTAAAGGTTGATAAATTAGATAAATTTTTATTTTGCATATTCACTAAAATTATCAGATAAGGAAGAGAAGAATTCGTTGGGTTTCTGGGGAGGTTTTGAGTAAATGTGGAATTAACATTCTTAAAAGTTTGAAAAATGTTTAAAAAATTTATTGCTGTTTTCAAGAAAAAGAGGAAGCAGACTGATAGTAAATAATATCTCTGTGATATCACCGTTGATCAGACAGTGGCCAGACAACTTCTAGATCACTGTTGCTTGGCACTGTTAAGAGTACATTCCTAAAGTTTTACTATTGATATTTATTACACAGAAACAAATTAATTGTTAAAATATTCCCTACTCTTATATTTTTTTTAAACTTCCTTCCGTGAACTTGAACTGAGCGGTTACCAAAACTCCCTCCTACCTGATGTATCTTGAAGATTCTGAGAAGCGTGAAACATGCCTAAACTATAATGATAATCAGGCTGGCCTGACCAGTCCCTTTATGATTAGATCTTAGAGTACCAGAGGGTTGGAGGGGACCTCACAGACATCCTTCTAAGAATGAGAAGCCTATGACCAGTCTCACAGAGCAGATCTGGTCTTCTGGCCTCACAGACTTTTTTTTTTCCCACAACCATGCTTTCTTCTACTCCGAATACATGGAAGTAAGATTGGGTCATAAACCCAAGCTTACTTGATTAATTTACTCATCCACAGACATTCAACAATGCTCTACAGTAGGTGTAGAAAACTCTGGCAGTTTGAGGAACGCACCATTCTCCAATGGAAATATCCTGATGGTTATTCCTTGACGCGTGCATGTATGGATCCTCAGGAGAGGTCGTGTTCCTTTTGCATAAACAGTGATGCACTGTGCTTGATGAGGAGTCTAGAAATGACTGGGCAGCTTTGCAGCCCTTCCTTGGTAGCCCCCACTAACTGCACTGACTTGGTTTTATCGAATTCTTCACTTGATTTCAACGGCGTGTTTGTCGTCTTTCTTCCACCCTAGAGCTCCTTGGGGCACTAGGGACTGGATTTTTTCCTTTACATGTCTCAACCCTTTGCACAATTACCAGCACATGGTAGGCTTTTATTTTAATACATTTGAATCAATGAACATTTTTCTGGGAACTGTACATGCAGCCAAATATTTTCATTGGCATTTAAGAGGCGAAATTTGTCATTGAAATTTTTCTGTCTAGTGCTGGGCAGTGAGTGTTCCATAATGCTTAGATGGGTAAGAAAATGCAAATCCATCGTGGGTTGCATGGTATTACTTGACAGCAAGCTCCAGCTGGCTAAATAGTAAATAATGATTCTTGCTACTGCCAGAAAATGTGAGCAGGAGGAGAGGTAGCTGGATAGCAGGAAAACAAATGTGGAAGTTTGGGAAGTGGTTAGCATTTTTCTAAAAGCCTCGGTTCTAGGATGATTCAGAAGATTTTCAGTCATATGATGAGGCTGTTGTTGCATGGCAAGGCTTCCTGACTTTTTAGAGTAAATTGTACAAAAGGTATATCTCTCCGGGAAGGGGATAGGTTAAGCTTTGGGATCTGTGAACTTGAGAGTAATTTACATAAAACTATTATATTCATATAAAAGTGGCAAAAAGAGCAATGAATTCATTTTACCCCAAATCCAGGTAAAAGGCAAACTATGACAAAAGGCCAGAGGGCCTGAGGGAGTGGGGAACACAGAGTTCTGGAAAAAGAAAATATGACTTAGCAAAACTTAAAAAAACATCTGGCAGGGTATAGTTAGTCATGGAAAAATTGGCAGTCATGAGTGTGCATTTTATGAAAATAATTATGTACTAGTCCAACAGTTAACATTTAGAGGGAAATTAAATAGTGGAGAGCCTGTACAATGAAATCTATTATCGTCATCATTCGAAAATACTTCTATTAGCTGTCTAAAATAGTTTGCAAGAAGCTTTACCAAGTAAGTTATCACAAAGCATGTATTTTAAAAAGCAAAATTTTAGAGAAAAAGCTTCCAGTTCAAGGCTTAGATAGGATTAATATTTTAAGCACAAAAGTATCTTTATAGACCTAAGGCTTTTCAAACAGTCTGTCAACTTCCATTTTGGTGGGCAGTAAATATTATTCTTACTCTGTACATACAATTTTGACAAAATAGGTAAATCATAAATGTAAGTTGTGGATATTGTTTTAGTAACAAAGAGTCATTCAAATGAAAACACATAATGTATGATCTCATAAATATAACACATATAATTTTAAAGTTTTAATATGGTATAATTTTATGTAAGCATCCTTTAACTCCTAATTTCTGTGGCTTCTTAACTTGATGAACAGAAGCCCATTCATTCAGTAAATACTTGAATTATCTACCTTATGTTGAGTTCTCTCTAGACTTTGGGCATACAGAATAAAACAATGAGTCCCTTTCCTATTGAATATATCAGCACTCTTACTTACTGTCCTGATTTTAATTGTTTGAATGATTTCCTGTCAGCATTTTGGATTGGATATAAAATTATATTATTTATTTAAAAAATTTGTTGCATGCCAAAAAACCCCCTAAAACAAGGCTAGGCATGTAATGGTCAGTCCATCAGACAGGAATCTTCAACTCAGAAAATTAGGCTTGAAATACGTGTACGTTATCCATTTGAAAGTACAAGTGAATTTTCAAAGTTTAGCACATGGGAAAAAAAGTGAATCCCAGTATAGAAAGCCAACTCTAGAAAAAGGCAAACGATAGCTAGGTTGGTGGTGGCAGCGGGTGGGGGGAGTGGTTCCCTAGATGAAGAGAAAATAAGAAAAGAAAAGGGAAATAAACAGTTTAAGAGTATATGCACCTGGAGGCTTTATTCTTTTTTCAAGAATTCAGTTGTTGACATTTTATAAACCAGCATGGTTCACAGATGCTCTAACATCTTAGCCCGTAAACCATCCAGCCACTTGCAGCTGTTAATGGTGGATTCTCCATCCTGTGACACCAAAGCCTCTTTCAAACAGAGCTTGCTGGCTGGAAAGTCACTGCTGAGCGAGGGAAGTTGTGTCCACACTGGAGGCATGTATATAATGTTTGGCTAGTGGTGAAGTGGTGACTGCCACCCTAAACCACTACCTCTGGTTTCTATATGGCAGCAACTCACGGGTCTAAATCAGCTATGGACCAGCCATGAAATGCCTCCTATTCCCTGTCATGAGAAGCTGGACAGGATATATGCTCTAGAGAGGGCTTGTGGCACCATGACAGGGACTGGGTTTTCAGAATTTGGTAAACCTTACAGACAGTTGTTAAAATGACCAAATTGAATGGATCTCAAGCCTGGCCCTTGATTTTTTTTTTTTTTTTTTAAGGTCTTATTCATTTGTCAGAGAGAAAGGGAGAGCACAAGCAGGGGGAGCAGCAGGCAGAGAGAGAAGCAGTTTCCCCCCTGAGCAAGGAGCCCAATGTGGGACTCAATCCCAGGACCCTGGGATCATGACTGGAGCCAAAGGCAGATGCTTAATGGACTGGGCCATCCAGGCGAGTCCCCTGGCCCTTGATTTTAAGAATAGTATCTGTCTTACATCTTCTTTATGGATTTGTCAACCAAAATCTTGCCTTCTGCAGGATAATAAATACTTACTGAG
The DNA here is from genome assembly GCF_902655055.1 of Lutra lutra. Lineage (NCBI taxonomy): Eukaryota > Metazoa > Chordata > Mammalia > Carnivora > Mustelidae > Lutra > Lutra lutra. The sequence goes on along the minus strand of NC_062281.1, from coordinate 116,774,282 downwards.
GGATTACCCTGTGCAGGGCAATGTACCAGGAACTGTCTTAGGTGTCCTTTTGCAAAAATATCTTGCAAGCTAGTCAGAGAACGGAGGCCAAAGTGTAAGCTTCCACAGGAGAAGGCGGGATAAGTGAGGTAGGATATGTTGCCATGTCTCTCACTAGTAGATGGAGAGCTCTGTGCCAGAGGCTGCTTTATCTTTACTAATATCCCCAGGCCCTGGCATAGTACCTAGCATGTGGTGTGTCCTCCACACCCATAAAGCTTTGTTTAAAGATAGAGAAGGGATTTGGGACCTCCTAAGAGAGAATTCGCATTTCACTGGGGTGATAAGAGAAGGTTCCCTGGAGGAAAGCACTGTCTGAGCTGGACCACAGGGGAGTGGCTGAGCGGAGAAAGGATGAGCCAAGAGCTGAGGCCTGTCCTCACATAATGGGTTTAGGCATCCTGCAGGTGACACGTGTTGTTGGAAGCTGGAACGTTGGCTCATGGACATCTCTGCAGGCTTCATCAAGTCTGGACTTGATTCAGCTGACTGTACCTTAAGAAACTCACTCTTCTGGTTTGTCAGAAGAATTGAGTCAGGGGTGCAGGAGGAAGCTAGACCCCTAACTTGCATGGCAGCCGAGGAATAGAAAGGACAGACAGTATGAAGGAAGAAGCTGTGGGACTCAAAAAAAAAAAAAAAAAAAAAAAAAAAAAAAAAAGAAAAAAAAAAAAAGAAGCTGTGGGACTCAGTGACAGATTGTGGCTGGAGGGCAGAAAGAAGACAGTGTGGTAAGGTCTTGGGGCAGAGAAAGGTGGCAGAACAGGTCAAGATAGAGCCTGGAAGAGAAGGTTGACATCTCAGAAACTGTTAATTTTACATATGTTGAGGGTGAGGGGGTAGTGGACCCCTAAGAAAGCTGCCCAGCACGAAGAGTTGGAAACGGGGCACCAGGGCTTGGGAAGAGATTGAGGCTAGCGTTAGAAACTGGGAGACATTTGCCTAGGTTTGGTGAAAGATGTAAAAGTAGGTAAGGTCTCCAAAGGAGGGTCTATAGTAACAGCAAATCCCACAGATCCAACCAAAGGGGCGTGTATAAGTTCATGGCATGGGGAAGCTCATAGTCTAGTGGAAGGACTACAGAAACCAGGGCTTCTGAGCCTGGGTCTCTCTCCTGCCCTTGTCTGCTCTTTCTCCCATGTCTCAAGGCAGCTGGTCTCCATTTGTGTCTGCACGCGGACTCCCATGTGGTAGGGCCTGGTTATGGCCAATAGCACAGAGTGACGTTTTCTCTGCTCCATCACATCAGGGTCCGGCCATCATGCCAGGGAAGGACTTTGAGTATCTGTCTTTGGGGCACTTGCCCACACTTTGGCCAATCACCGTTGCCAGAGGAATACCAGGTCTGGCCATGTGTCTGCTCCTGGGGCTGGGGAGTGGGTCTGCTCCTGAAAGCAGACTGAGAAAGTCAGCAGTCGGATGGAAACAGTAGCTACCAGTGAGCCTAGGACTGAGACTAGAGGAGGAAGGTGACATGGAAAAAAAGTGAAGGAAAGTCCAGAGAGATGGGGGAAGACAGATGGACCCTAACACTAAAGGAGCAGAGTTTTCATAAGAAAGAAGAGGTCATGACAGCCTAGAGTGAGCAGAAAGCCAGTTACGTATGGAATTTTAATGGGTGCTAAAACACCTACCTCCTAAAATTAACTTGGCTACTGATCTTGTCAAGTTTTTCACTTCTTTGGGTGGAAGCTAGAAAGATCTGCACAGTTGAGTAGGGGAGACACACATCAGGTTTTCTCAGTCATTCAGATCAATTCAACAAACATTTGTTGCTGTTTCCTCCCTCCCACCCCCAACATGTGGGACATGAAGTTAGGTGCCGGGGACACAAAAATAAAGGAGATATATTCTTGCTCTGAAGATTATGAGATGAAGGACAACATGAAACAAACAATAAAGCACAGTACGTGCCGTGTCCATCAATCCCAGGAATGCTTATGGAGCACCTACTGTATACTTGACTTGTGCTGGGTACCTGGGGAGTCCAGCCTTTCATCTGGTCAGTGGCCAGAATCCTGTACTCATCCTCCTACCACAGTCATTGCCCTATTATGAAGTTAATCGTGGGGTCATTGTCTTCTGCTTTGGTCTAAGTATCATGCGGGCGGGAATGCGTCTGCCTTGGTCCTTCACTGAAGGCCAATACCTCTAACCCGTAGATGCTGCCATCAGATAGTTGCCCAATGAGGAAACAGCAAACTATGCATAACCCTAACACGTTGCCATTTTCTGAGCATCCAGGAAATCTACAAAATAACATGTTCTCTCTACGTTGAGCCTTTTATTTATTCTTAGCTGATGTCATGCTCCCAGTGGAAAAGCAAATGATCATTAAGAAGCCTTCAGCAGCTTTCAGGAGCTGTTTCTGTTATTTGTGGCCAGTAAAAACAACCTGAAAATACTAGTCTAGCATCCTCTAGGAATTAGCTTATTTAATCCTCACAGCAATCCTCTGAGAGGTAGCACAGGTCAAGATTTAACCCAGAGCCCAGAGAGGTTAATTCACTCACCCAGCATTACACAGCGGGTAGGTGGCAGAGCTGGGATTTGAACACAGGCAGTTAGCTTCAGGGTGCACTTCCACAGCCAGTATAAGACCATGCCACCTTTCACAGTGAGAGCATTAAGGTGTGCACATTTCCCACTGCACGGATTCAAGCCCCTTTTTCTTTTTCCCCTTTTTCTGTTTTCAGCCTTGGGAAGCTGGCCCTCTCTGGGATTCCTGGCTTTGAAATAAGGGGAATTTCCAATAGAAAGCCAAGCCAAAGCCAGCCCTAATTGAGAATAAAGGGTTCCTTCTTTTGCTTTGTTTCCAACTCATTTAGTCCTTAATGTTTTTTGACAACCAAATTTTTTTCTCCCCAGAGCAGAAAAGAAAGGAGACCCTAGCCTAAAAATGCCTTATTTCCCCCCTGACAACATGAAACAAATGCTCTTCCCTATTTCTGTTACTCATTAAGAAATAGGGGACATGATTTTAATGAATAAACGAGTTGCATTTAGGAGAGCCCTTCTGACTCACTTCTTGCTTATGCCATAATTGAGCTGATGAGCTAGTTTAACCTAGAATCACTTCCACTGATCTATTTACCTTCCACATGCCTTTCCTCATGTGTGAATTCTATGACATCCTATTTGTCATCAGAATACGTGTGTCCAGGCTCAAGATGAAACTTATCACAGAGTCATTTATATTTCTGCTGGTTTATGTGTCCGATGAACCCTGGGAGCCCAGAAGGGATGCTCAGGCAGTTGAGCTCCCTCCCACAGGATAGAGGGGTCATCCCCACCATGGACCTGACTCCTCTGTGGTCCCTCACTTCCCCAACCTGACTGCAGGTTGCCTCATGCTAACCTGTGAGCCTGAAGCAGGTCAGGTGGCATCAGTGCTGGGGTAATCAGGCCCTTTCTTAGCTGAACAGCTACTGTCTTTGTGCCTTTCCTATGTGGTCATTTCCACGTCACCTTTAAAGCATCTTGGAAAAATGTTGATGTTATCTGAGAACCTATCCTGGAAGCTGATCCCAGGAGAAAACCACCAAGGACTCTTCCTTTCATTGGACACATTGTATCAGTTGGCAGTCAGGTTCCAATGATCATTAAGGGCATCCACGAGATAGAAACACCATGGGGGCTGCAAGAATTTGAGCGAGACAGAGTGTGTGATGTTAGGGACTCATGCGGGAAGATAGGGAGAACTCTGTTTTGTAATAGGGAGGGGTCTGGATCTGACCATGTGACACAGACCCCAGGTTCCCTGGAGCCACTGCAGAACCCTCCAAGAGGTACTTCAAGGTATGTAAACCCCTTGTCCCAAACCGGAGGAAGTTACCTGGCCTCTTTCTACGTGGGGCAGAAAGGTCGGGTTATGAATGGCTATATGACTCTAATGCTACCAGGCAGTCCTCACAGACTCCGATTCGCAGTTGCTGCTTAGCCCAGAGGGGTAGGGATGGTTACCATGCCATCACGCAGTGATGGGCACCAAGAACACCAGGAGTGGGGAAGATGCCATTTCTGTGGGTCTCCTGCCGAGAGTTCCACCCATGCTGACTTGCCTCAGAGAGCGGCTTCCTACAGTGTAGCCTCGTCTGGGGCCACCATGCTCTCTCCTGATAGTATCTGGTGCCTCTCCAGATAGCCTCCACTTATCTCCGCCTCTGCTTTGGTATGTGGGATTTGACATGGTATGCGGGATTTGACATGGGGTCCAAGAAAATCTGGTCACGGATTTCTGACCAGGAACCTTGTGGCACTAAAGGAGGGTGTATGCGAGCTCCCTGCTTCTCTCTGGGCCAGTGACCTGTTAGGCGAGGCACTAATTCTTTAAGTCAGCATTTCAAAAGAGAAGATTAAGAACAAGTTAAGCCCTGAGTTCAAATAGTTCAGTTAATCCAAGAGCAAAGTGTACTGGGTTTTGAGGTCATGTGAAGTAACCAAGTCTTAAAATCAAAAATGGTGGTGGAAAAGGGGCACCTACACCTTCCACTAAGAAGGAGACGTTTATGTGGTAAGTGTGTATGTGTGTGTGTGTGTGTGTGCCCGTGCGCGCACAAGCCATGGGATTTCTCAGGCTTTTGATTTTCCTATCTGTAAAAGGGGCACAATGGATCAGTGGTCCCGATCTCATAATCTTTGCTTTGCTATCTTAGAGACGGACATGTGGACCAGAGCTGATGTTTATGGCAGCTCTATGCTTGTTCTATCAAACAGTTACTATTTTTGATTTTTAAAAGAGCTTTATTTTTTTTTAAAGATTTTATTTATTTATTTGACAGGCAGAGATCACAAGTAGGCAGAGAGGCAGGCAGAGAGAGGGAGAGAGAGGAGGAAGCAGACTCCCTGCTGAGCAGAGAGCCCGATGCGAGGCTCGATCCCAGGACCCTGGGATCATGACCTGAGCCGAAGGCAGAGGCTTTAACCCACTGAGCCACCCAGGCGCCCTTTAAAAGAGCTTTAAATGGGCATTTATCTTCTTCTAAGGATAATAGTTTATAGTTTTTGTGAACATACCTCCTATAAACTGATTTGGTTCAAAGCAGCCAAACTGGTTGTGGGAGTTTGAGACCAAATTCAGACCCACCATTTCTTTGTCACTGGCAATCATCGGATATTAAGGACCATTTTCTTGCGGGTCTGAGTGTTTTATTTTAGCACCAGCATATGCAGTAGTATGGTTAGCACAGTCTTCGACATGCAGTTGGTACATAATGGATGCACAACTCTTGGAGCAAAAAAAGTTACCCAGGTACACCTATAGGGCACATTATCCATAGGGGACTGGATAGGTGACACCCTGGAGGAAGGCTTGGTGGCAGCTGATTACATGACAAGCTCTGCACCTGCTTCTTCATGTCCATCTCTTCCAAGGTCAGCAGGGAGGTGCCTTCTGAGAAGGGCTTTCCGGGGAAGAGAACTTGAGAGTGAGACCCAGAACAATTTTCTGAGATTCTCCTACTTGTCTGTAAGACTCTTCTGGGAAGACTCACTGGATTCTCCCCTCAACTGAGAGCTCCTGAGACCTGAATCTTCAAGCCTTCTTGATGACACTGGACAAGTCGGTGGTTTCTTACCAGTACCCACCTCTGAATACTCCCATCTTCATGAAGGGCCATCTAAACCAGTAGGTTTCCTTTTGCCCAAACACTTGTAAATAAGAAATTGTTTTACTAGCATGGATGAACTTTTCTGTCTAGATCATCATGATTTAGTCACAATCACCATGTACTAGGATGATCTTGAGTTTCTTCTGATGAAAATCCTGGAACACAGGTACTGTAAGTTCCCCCTGGAAAAAAGGGAGGTGTAGCCAGGCTAAAGTAATTTGGTTAAGATCACACACTGGGATGGGGCAGAGCTGGGAGCTCAAATCCGGTTGTTGAGTTCCAGAGCGTGTACGCTTGATCATGACCCAGCCTGCTGGCATCCCAGCCTGAGCACTCACTGTGCCCCAGCTCAGGGCACTAGGAAGGTCACAATGTTCCCCCTGCCCTCAAGGGGGCCCAGGGAGGTGAAGGTAGGAGACTCTGTGCTGGGTCGGTGACCCAGGAAGAGCAAAAAGTGCTACAGGGCCCTGAGAAAGGAGTCCTCGGTTCTCCGTGGGGAACTATTTTATCTTTTCTATCTCACCTGGCCAATTTGAATTTTTGTGTATTAAAAATATGACTCAGACTCTGAAAACTAGGAAGAGTTCTTTTACTCAAAAACAGAAAAAAGAAAAGATTTTATGGCTTTAAATAAAATTTCTCCTTATTTGCATCCCCTGGTGAGCAGCAGGAAGTTTTGGATGTCCTGTTTATTTATTTATTTATCATCCTCATCATTATTATTATTATTTTGTGTGTGTGTGTGTGTGTGTGTGTGTGTGTGTGAGATCTATTCTGCCAAGCGTGAATTCTTTTTCCTTCAACAGCTAACTTCATTGCTTCCCAAGGCATTAACCTTGATATAAAATTTTCTAATTAACACTGAGGAGGAAGGCAAGCTCTGAAGCCATTCCTGCCTGCCCATACCTGTTAAACTACTCCAGCAGCTTCCATCAGCAAGCCAGAGAAGCAAACAAACCCAAAATCCACCCAGCTTTCAGGTTAATTCCAAAACAGTTGCTGGATGAATGTACGATGTGGACTTGGTGCTCTAGCCAATGACAGCAGTGAAGCTGTGTTGAGCTTGGAGACAAAGCCCAAAACTTCAGTGATGTCTCCAGGTGCTGGAAGGAACAAAACCCCTTAGTTGGGCGTCATGGTTAAGATGCAAAGTAGAAACGGAGCTGAGCAGACGAACTTTGTCTCCTAGACAAATTCACCGAGAATGAGGCAGCAGCAAGCCATGGGTGGGATGGGTGAGCAGGTCTGCCCGGGGTCACAAGAGAAGAGAGGTGCTTCATGGGCAGTCTGGCTGAGCTCCAGACTGCAAGTCTGGGTGAGGGTGGGGGTAGGGAAGCCCCCTACCCCACCAGCAGGCCTCCAACGGCCCTTATCCTTTCTGGAAAACACAAAGGGGTTGAGGGCACAGTACAAATTTCTACATGACACCCAATGTTTTGTGGCTGAATAAAGGGACATGGCTAGCTAAAGCCTTGATTATGCTTAAAAATTTAACTTCTCAGGGTGCCTGGGTGGCTCAGTGGGTTAAGCCTCTGCCTTTGGCTCAGGTCATGATCCCAGAGTCCTGGGATTGAGCCCCACATCGGGCTCTCTGCTCAGCAGGGAGCCTGCTTCCCTTCCTCTCTGCCTGCCTCTCTGCCTACTTGTGATCTCTGTCTGTCAAATAAATAAAGAAATAAAATCTTAAAAAAAAAATTAACTTCTCACTCAAAGCAAACAGATACTCAGGGAAGCAGAGATTCTACATCCAGCATGTCCCAGTTCGGACATGACTTATTCTTGCTCTTCTTCTTCTTCTTCTTCTTCTTTTTTTTAATTAATTCATTTGAGAGAGAGAGGGTGGGAGGGAGAGAGAAAGAGAGAGCGAGCTTGAACAGGTGGGAGGGGCAAAGGGAGAGGGAGAAGCAGACTCCCCAGGGAGCCCGATGCGGGGCTTGTTCCCAGGACCCTGGGATCATGACCTGAGCCAAAGACAGACACTTAACCAACTGCACCACCCAGGTGCCCGAATTACTCTCTTATGAAACAGAAACTTTTAAGGTAACAACAGTATTGTCCCAGGAGAGCATAATACCAGGAGAGACAAGAATCTTAAATAAGGAATGGAGTCTTTGTTTTTCCTTGTCAGAGGAACACACTAAAAAAGTCAGAGGAACACATTAAAAAAAAAAAAAAGATTTGCAACGTAAGAAATCTTGTTCAGATGTATTTTATCTTCCTAATTATTAATAAATCAAAAAATAAATTGTAGTACTGGACTAGTTAAATTACTTAGGTGGTTTTTTTTGCCAGGCATTAATATAAAAGGAGGAAATTGGACTTGGATACACCAGTGTCCACTCCTTGCCCCCTCCAGATGGGAAGAGAAGGACTCTGAGGCCTCCCCAGCCCCTCGGGACTGTTGGAACTTCCTCAGGCCCCAGCAGAACAGCTCAGGCGTCTGTCTCATGTGTGTTTGGCTGGTCCAGGGTTTACTCAGCGGCTTTCTTGCCTGAACTTCTTCCTTCTTTTTAGTCATTTTTTAAAAATTCAGACTTTATTATTTTTTTAAAGATTTTTATCTATTTATTTGACAGAGAGCACAAGCACAGGGAACAGCAGAGGGAGAAGGAAAAGCAGACTTTCTGTTGAGCAGGGAGCCCAACACAGGGTTCGATCCCAGGACCCCAGGATCATGACCTGAGCTGAAGGCAGCCACTGAGCTGACTGAACCACCCAGGTGTTCTAAGACTTTATTTTTTATAAAAGCAGTTTTAGGGTCACAGCAAAATTGAACAGAAGGTGCAGAGATTTCCCAAATACCCCAGATCCCCCCCACTCCTCACCCCCTCAGCCCCCCTCCACTCCCCACATAGCCTCCTCCCTCATCAGTACCCCCCACCACGGTGGTACCTTTCTTACAATAGGCAGAGCTCCACCAACACATCATTGTCATCCCAGGTCCAGAGCTGACGTTTTGGTCCACTGCTAGTGGTATATATCATATGGGTTCAGACAAATGTGTCATGACACGTATCGAATATTATGGTTTCGTAAAGAGAATTTCATTACCTTAAATCTCCTCTGTGTTCAACCTAGTCACAAAAAGAGGAGATGTTTCACAAATGTGCATGTCATCCTTGCTCAGGAGTTGTGCTGATCACCTCTGTATGCTTCTAGCTTCAGTATGTGTGCAGCCGAGGAGAGCACCGAACATCTCAAGAGGCAAAATCCAGAAGGCTCTCCCTCATGGAAAATCAGCCCTCAGTGATGGGAGGTCTGCAGTGGCTCGGGTCAGCTTTGCGTTACCTGCTCAGCGTCACCACCACTTTGCCCTGGTGGCAAAACCAGTCTCCACCCTGCACATGAATCTGTGGAGGACTCAGGTCCCCAGCAGTAGTTTCTGCATTGGACATCACACGGATGCGCCAATCTTACTCTACAGAGGGCAGGGGCAGTACTTTTCTAATAAACTTCATCTCTGTGGCTCCTGTTCCAGGCAGACAATGGGCACCCCATTGTTTGCTGTGTTGAACCGAACAAACTAGGATCCAGGAGAGGAAGTCTCATTGTTCTTTATAGTAAGATCTCTATTAATGACACAGATGTGTCCCCTACTGCATGATTGTCATAAATCTGTCCCGCGGAGCCAGGAATAACAGAGGAAGTAGGGGTTTCAGTTTCTCTTTGGCCATATCCTGCGGGACACCCCCTTCCCTCTGCTCCAGATGTAGTGCATGGTATAGCTCAGGTTCACTGGAAGGGTTGGGACGTCCCCATTTGTCTGCTTTTTCACTGCAGTGTGCAGAATAGTGCCTGGTATCCTGCAGGGGTTCAGTGAGTTTCTGCGGAATGAAGGAATAAATCATGGGTCCTGGCCCCAGGAAGGAAGCGAGGACCCTGCCCCTGTGATCCTGGCCAGAGATGCCAGATGTGCTGCTGTCCATCATCTGCCGGAGCTGGGGCTGATTCTCTCCAGTGATGGCTCCTTAGTCAGCTGCTGCTTTCAATCTCTATCCTTCGAGAGCAGCTTTATTATAATGAGCTGTGTCTATAGGAAGTTAGCTCTGTGCTGCTTCTAAATCTTCCATTTTGCAACACAAGCATGCATTATTTTTTAATACTCCCTTCGACGTCATGCTTCCTGGATTTCAGCCTGTTCTTATGGCCCCCTTTCCTCACTTTCCTGAAAATGCTTTAAGATACTGGATAATCAGGCTTGCCAGGAACCAGAAGGAAAAAGTCCTTAGGTGCTACCTAATCCTCTTTAATCAGTGGCCTATGGTAATACTTTCAATCTCTCCTTTCCCCAGCCCATCCCACCCATTGCCATATCTGCAGCCTATCTACCACCTCATTGTCGATTTCTGCATAGCATGTACTTGCCATTAGATTAGGGATTGGTCCTTCTCTGTCCAGCCCTGTATGGTAGGGACGTATTTTTCTCAAGCTCCCTTCTAGCATCTTAGCTCAGTCATTGGGAGGAGCTGGTAGAAGACCAGAGGACAAGCGAGGAGCCAGGGTGTTTCTCTCCATCCCCAGCCCCCACTTCAGTCAGTGTGCCCCTGTTGGCTGCACCCCTTTCCAGGACCCAGCAAGGCAGTCCTACCCCTGGGATCTGGTAGCACTATCTATTGTCCCTCTATCCCCAGGGAGAGTAGCAGATGTCTGCTCTTGTGCCTCTTGAGATTGTTTCACTACGTCCTCTTTGGTTTCTCAGCTCTTCCCTGACCTTTGTAACCAATATCCTGTATTAAATCCACTCTGTTTGCAAAACCTAGGGTGGTTCCTGAATTTTTACTAGACTTGAATAGACACAGCATGCAAATACTCCTGCTGACTTCATGTGGGCTCCTCACTTTTCCTCTGACTGTTCTGTGGAATGAAGAACTTACCTCAACAAGATAGTGTCATAATAAGTTGTTTGTGGAAGAGCTCCAAGATCCTGGAGTGGCTTGTAAGTTATAAGTAAGAGCAATCGGTCATGAATTAGCATTCATCCAAATACTCTCTGCTTGCTAAAGTAGGTTTAATTTCTGTTCTTACAAGAGAAACTATTTGAAAGGTCCCCAGCTGAAGAGGTGGGAGTGCTCCCTTGACAATGGTCTTGCTTGGCTTCTAAGCTTGGGGGCAGCTGTGGTACCTGACTTATCACTCGTTCAATGCTGGGTCACCTTGTATGTGTCCCAAAGCCATTTATCCTCTCAGCTTTGGATGCTAGTGAGCAGCCAAACCTATACTTAGGGTAGCTAACCCAAGGTATCTGGCAAATGGCTCAGGGTTACGGGTTTCGGCTGAACATGGATTTGGGGTCAGTCACACTAGGGTTTGAATCTCAGCTTTGTATCTCCAGAGCTGTGTAAGTTTGGAAAAATTACTAAACTTCCATAAAACCCATTTTTCCCCTAATGTTTAATGAAGAGAAGAAAGTTTTACATCAGGCTTTACATTCGATGGTTGTCTCAAAGAGAAGGATCTGCCTTAAGGCCCCAATCAGAGTTTACAAATCACGAGACTTGGCTACTGAGAGCTGACTCTTCTCTCCCATCAATGCTCTATGTAAAGTAGTACATGTTCTGTAGGGTCTATCAAGAACCCAAAGCCCACGTCTATCCCTATCCAGATGGGCCCAGAAGTAACCTAGAACCAAAGCCTTTTTAATGAATATAGGAATTCTGTTTCTGTGAAAACATCAGCGTCCTTAATTTATTTCTTTTCTGTGTTTGTTCACCTTGCCTATTTATTAAACACATTCAGTTGCTTATCCTTTGCAAATAGGATATGAAAAGGAGGAGATAAGGAATGTTTAACTTTGTGTAGCTCTGATTTCAGACCTGGTAAATATTGGATGGTGTTGACAGGAATCCAGGTCCTGAATATCTGACCTGGAAGGACTGGACAGGACTCTTGTGTTATGAGAGGTAGTCTAAGTTCTGGCTTGATCAAACTCGAAGCTGGAGAGCATCCTATGACGGTTATGCTTCTGTTTTGAGCTCCCTTGAAAGGAGCTCCCAAATTTCTGCCATTTGGGGGGATGGGCAAAATGCACTGTTAACTTAATTTTATGTAATAACTGTCAAATGTTGTAAGCCAGTGCTTTCACTATTTAAAAGGGGAAATGTAAGCCAGTCAACCTACATTCTGATCTAAAAAGCAAACCCAGGTAGATGAATGGGAACATGGAGGAGGAGGAATCCCATGTAGCAAACCACCCTTCTGAGTGAGTGCTGATTTCCATAGATTTGAAAGGCGTGGCCGGGAAAGAATCTAGGGTACAGCATTGTCCAAGAGTTATCACGGATCTAAGGACTGAGATGTTCTCAGATGAAGTGGCACAGAGCTTCAGCCCTCGTCAAAGAGGGACTTTTGCCAGGGGGGGTGGTCCAGGGACTTTGGGGCAGCTGAAAGAAGCCTTTCCCCTTCTTGCCCTTTGAGAAGGGGAGGGGGGAGAAAAGTGAGCCGGGGGTGTGAGGAGTTGCTAGTTTGTGGGAATGCATATGGATACAGCAGAGAGCCAAAGTACTTCTGATTCAAAAACAATCATTCAACAAGCAACACATACGTGAGGATGGGTCCTAAGGGAGCTCCTAATGAGAACACAGTGAAAGCCCAAGGGAAAGGGCCCTTATGTAGTGTAGATGTGGTGAATATCCTTGAATACCCTCAGCTTCTCTTTTCAGCTTTCTTCCTCGGGCTGCAGGTTTTGCAAAGGAACCTCGGAAGTACATGTGTGGTCACATGTTCGCTCTCATGGGCCGAAACCAGACAGCACTTGATGGAGACTTTTTAGTTCTGCAGTCTGACAACTGAGCACTCTGGATTCTCCTTCCCCGATTCTACTGTTATTTTCAAAAATTGAAATAATACTTATCTCTTTCCAAATACTACATATATATTTTTTTAAATTTTGTTAACTGGTGGTCTCTTTCCTGCCCACCCTCCTGAACTATAATTTCTTTGAGAATAGATATCTTTTTGTGCTTTATTTGCTGACACATGTCCCCAGCACTTAGAACAGGGCTTGAACCATAGCAGATCTTCAATAAATATTTGTTGGTTGCATGAGTGAATAAAACGCAATCCTGGTTTTATATTTTTAATATATCTCAAGGATACTAACAGAGCCTTATACTTAAAAAACATTCAAGAATTGTCTCTGGATAAGTAAAAATTCAGCTCAGTGTCTATTCCCTCTCTAAATCTATGGTCAATACAGCTGTCCATAACGTGAGGCTATGGTCAGCTGTTGGACTTGCAGATTCCAAGTTGGGCATCTTAGCCAGATTGGAACATGATTCTTTGTGCTCACTGCTGAAGATTGTACTGGAAGGCAGTGGAAATCAGAAACACAGAGGGCTCTCAATAGGAGGGATATGCTAGCTGGACTTGGTGAATTTGCCACTTGAATAAGTCTTATAGATTGGGAAACACAATTCATTTACGTGCTTCATTACATAAATGAACTCCATGCTTAAAAATTCATAAGAGACTGCTATCTCCAGTCATAAATTCAATTAACTTACCAGGCTGGAAAAACATAACTCAGGCAGAAAAGATAAAGAAGCCAAGCTCACAAGCATGGTCACTCCCATTGAAAAGCTGCCCAGGAAGACAATGATCAGCTTAGGGATGCTGGATTCAGAACCAGGGAACTTAGTTCTAGAAGTCAGGTGTTGGATAGCCACACTCCAACATGTCTTTCACCATTCCACCTCCAGTCAGGAACCCTCCTGGCCTCTTGGTTTGGTGTGGATGGGCCAGGCAAATTTGTTTCTGAAACTCCCCCTTTTCTGTGCTTCTGTGGGTGATTAACACATTCCTCCACGAAATATGTTAATGCTCCAGTCAAGTCTTGTTCTGGCCTAGGAATCATTCTGTCTCACTAACTCTTAGATTGAACATGCATGAGTGTTCACTCCCAGCTAACCAGTCCTAATGGCTTTTCTCTGAACCATTGGGTGATTTGACTTTATAGTTTAACTCTTCAGAGAGTATTGATTTCTGTCATTTCCAAATGTTTGGGCTGCCCTTCTGTCTCCACTGTTCACGGTCTTTGCCCATTAGGTAAGCTCCAGATGTTAATGGATTTGTCCTCCTGAGCAACCTCTCCCACAGAGAGCGGAGCAAAGTGACTCTCTGACCGAGACGTTTTGATCCCTGATGATTAGTTTCTTCCTATAAGTCATTAAGTTGTCTTTTTATTTTTTATTTATTTTTCATGATTTATTTATTTATTTTAGAGAGAAAGAAACAGACCGAGTTGGGAGGGGGGCAGAGGGAGAGTGAGAGAGAGTCTTAAGCAGACTCTGCACTGAGTGCAGAGCCCAGTATGGGGCTGGATCTCTCAGCCCTGGGATCATGACCTGAGCTAAAGCCAAGGATGCTTAATTGACTGTGCTCCTCAGGTGACCCCAGTAAGTTGTCTTTCGAGGGTATATGGCCATCTTCAGTGAGGCAGCCTCCCCTCTAGTGAGTTTAGCTTTTTCCTCTGGAGCGGGATCATTCCTGGGACATTGGAAAGTCACTGTAGGATGGAGAGAGATGTGGCCTGAGGGTGGTTCACATTAGTGGCTGTCTCTGCATGGGTTCCCCACCCCATTCCCACACCACAGCCCCTCTTGCTTATGCAGCCCCTCCCACCTTAAGAACCTCTAAGGCCCCATATGGTGGATCCACCCTGTAGTTTTCATTGCCCTGCCTAAGTCTGGGGCCCAACCCATGACATATATACCTTTGGGAGGGGAAAAGCTGAATTAGCAAGATGACAGATAGAATGATCCAGAAAAGCTTGTCCTTCTGGGAAGTAACAGTTCTCACACTAACTCTTGAGAAATAGGTCCCTATGGTCTCAGCGGAGAAACCTATTAAGTTCATGTTCTGAACCTGTGAAGTGAAGGACCCCAAGTCAGGGGCCTCTCCAAGGGCAGAGCCAATGTGGAGGAGCCACTGTTACCATCTTCACAACGGTACAGGCCCTGAGTCAACAAACCTTTGATGACGGAAGAGAACTGACACACTCACTACATAAATGAAAGTAAATTTAATCACATTAGTTATACTTTGCATGATTTTGTTTATTAAAACTAGGAAAAGGACAATACATTTAGAAACATTTTCATCAAGTCTTGAAATAGCAAAGGATTTGTTTGGATAGTGCTGTCCAATAGAAATATAATGTGAGCCACAAATGTGATTTAAAATTTTTTAGTGGTCACATTAAAAAAAAAAAAAGTAAAAAAAAAATTTCCTACCTACTTTTGTTAGATGTAGTAAAAGATAAAATATGAAAAAAGTAAAAAGAAACACGCAAAGTTAATTTCAAAAGTATGATTTTCCAGTCCTAAGCAGAACTTTCCTCTTCCCTGTTGTGGAGGTAAACCTTAGTCTTAATATCTGGATTCCATTGGACAAAGGCAGGTCTTGTCTATGTTCATCACTGACAGCAGGGGAAATTCAGGACTGAATTCTGGTACAAGGAATGATTAGCTGGCTATGGGGACCAGAGGTAGAAGAAAAAAGTCCGTAATCAAAACTTCTGACTTCCTTTGGAAAATGTGGTCCTAAGCTACCAGGGAGATTACTTTCCTTTATCATTGCTTTGTCAAATTGACTCCTTTGAGAAGAGAAGCCACATTATTCTTTTTATTGCAACTTGTCTAGATGTTGCTGTGGGAATGCCCATACATAGTAAGACTAACTGGATCCTGAGAATTCTACGAGCAGCTTGCCAACAGCTTGGCATTCCCGGCCTTCCTTTTGTCCTAAGACCAAGCATTTATGAAACACAAAGGTGTGTTGGGCCCTGTGATGTCTAAAAAAGAAGACAAACCCTTGTCATTTTGCTGAGTTAGGCTTTTGTTAGAAAACAATAGGGGTGGGGCGCCTGGGTGGCTCAGTGGGTTAATGCCTTCAGCTCAGGTGGTGATCTGGAGTCCGGGGTTTGAGCCCTGCATCTGGCTCCCTGCTCAGTGGGGAGTCTGTTTCTCCCTCTGCTCCTGCTCATGCTCTCTCTCTCTCTCAAATAAATAAATAAAACCTTTAAAAGAGGAAACAATATAATATCTAACAAAATGCTAATTATGGGACATATATACTATATGTAATAAGGGTTTTGAGGAGAGAAAAAAAGTATGTTTTACTTAACCCAGGATAACCAAAACATTATCATTTCAATAGGTAGTCATAAAAAAATTAATGAGACCTCTTACATTCTGGTTTTTGGGTTTTTTTTTTTTTTTAATAGCAAGTCTTTGAAACTCAGTGTAATTTATGCTTCTAGAACGTCTCCATTCAGACCAGCTGCATTGCAAATTCTCGATAGCCACATGTAGCTAATGGCTGCTACTTGGACAGTCTGATAATAAGACTACTCCCTCCCACAAACGTCCTGATTCATTGAAGTTCCATGGTTTTGAATTCCAGCTCAAGGAAAGCTTTATTAACTCACCTTGACGAGGGCTTCCTGGTATGGTTGATGAAACTCATGTTCATAATGTGTTAATTATCTACCACCCTAGCCTCGTCCCTGGGGTATTCTGCTTCCCTCTATGTGGCACACACAGCCAGAGTGATCCCCCTAAAGTCTAAGTTAGATACTTCCCTCCTCTGGTCAAACCTTTCCACAGCTTCCCATCTCAGTCTTTTCATAGCCTACAAGGCTGGCCCCTGCCTCCATTTCTGTCTCATTTCCTACCATTCTGTCCCTCATTTGCACAGCCAAATGACTTTGTTGCTCTTCTCTGACCACACCAAGCACACTCCTGCCCCAAGACTTTGCGCTTGCTTCTTCCCTTCAGCCTGGAATGCGTTCCTCCACATCTTCCCAAGGTTCACCACGAAATGGCACTTATCAGAGGAGCCTTCCTTGACCATTCTATATAATAGCCCTTAAAAAGGGTTTCTTTTGAGGCTTTTCTTACCACTCTGCATCCTCACCCACTTATGACCTGCCTTATTTCCTAGCTCTTGATTGTCTTCCCCCGCCCCACCCTATTAGATTTCCTCTGTTTCCATTGGAAGTGCTGAAGTCCCAGCAGCAATAGTATCTGGCACATAGTAGGTGTTTATCAAACACTGGTGAATGGATAAAAGAAGGAATCCAACTGGGTAAGAAATGCTTATAGGAATTATAGGCTCTTATAACAATAACAGTTTTATATTTAAGATCTTTATTTGAGTTTAGTCTTGGAACCAAGCGTTTCCCCCAGTGGTAAAGAACTCCTCTGAGCAGAAACGCGACGGGCTTCTCATCCAAGGTCACCCCGCCCCACTCGGGCTCTCTCTCCCTACTCCAGTATTGCTCTTCTTATCACTTCTCAGCTATTACAGGCCCAGATTAGACACCCTGTGTTTTTATTTGATGAATCACAAACTGACAGTCACCGAACTCTTGGATGTGCTGTGTTGCCGGGGTGTCCGCTCACAGCACCTCAGATTGCTTAAAACCAGATCAGTAATCTCGGTCAAAGAATTCCCGTCCCGTGACTGCTGGTCCTTCTCTTTATAATTAGTATTTACATACATTCACTTCTGGAATGCAGGGGTGGGGGATGGGAAAGCCTCCATATTTGTTTTTCAGGTCTCGGAATTCACACTTCATTTCCGGTCCGGCTGGGGCATGCGCAGACACAGCCAGCCTCCGCTGCTTCGCGCCCCTCCAGCTGCTGCGTGTTGTTTGTCCCGCTTCTGAGCGGATTGCGGGAGCTGCTTATCAATGAACCGCACAGCCGGCTTTATAAAAGCCCTCCGGCATTACCTCTGTGAGGTTGTGGAGTATCTACCTTAATTAGCCTACGCTCTGGCAGGGCCTTTTCCAGGGCCCATAGCCCCGAGCCGCGAAGTTGCGGGTCAGGGGTGGAACGAGATCCGTGGCCCTGGGACTCACAAGGTCACACCAGCATCTAACCTGAACGCCCCCCACTCGTGCCCCAGACATCGTGTTCTCACCAGGTGAACCGTGTAACCTAACGGGTGGATGTGTTGGCTGTGGGACTGGCCCAGTGTGAGCCCACAGAGGTCTGCATGCTTGGAGCCACTCGAAGGAACACCATCCTTAGGAAACAAAGCTACAGGTGCAGCTCCTCAACCTGCGGCGCTCCGTGATTAAACACGTGCTCCCCGGGAGGCAGAGGAGAGAGCCTCATCTCCCTGGTAGGCGTTCTTTCTTTCTGTTGACAGGATACAGTAAACGCACAGAAAATTCTCACTCGTGGAGGACAAACCTCGAACACCTTTTTTTTAAATAAGGACGTGGAAAAGTTTAATGGCCACAGGACATTGGAAACTGCCTGTCAGAATTAAGAAAGTATTTAGAATTTATTAGAAGCTGTAAGATTTCTTGCACAGCTGAGTCACGGTTTAAATGTCAGGCATTCTGTACCACTTTATGCAAAATTGTCCCTGTTATTCTTGCTCCTGTATGCTGTTTGTTTCTTGAATAGTAGGAGTTACTATCCATTGGGTTTTTGTTTCTTACCTGTATCCCTGACTAGACTATAAAGCCCATAAGGGCAACAGAACGTATGTATTTTATTCATCCTTATATACCCAGGAACAAGTATATACCTAGCACGTAGAAAGATATAAAATCATATTGACTACTAATAACACTAGTTGGATGAATAGATCAATGACAGTCTTTCAACAACATCTTTAAGCAAAACTACTAAATCAAGCTAAAACATTGATTCATATCAATTTCAAAAGTTCAAACTATTTCTGAAAGAGATCATCAACTAATTCAATCCAGGAATTAAACCATGTTAATTCTTGAGAAGAAAGTGATTCTAACCAGACAAACAATAATTTGTGTTCCAGAATTTTATATTCATGTAACGCAGGTATCCTCTGCTATTAGAAAGTAGAGTGTTCCTATGAAACTTTCATAAGCCCAAATGGCATAAAGCCAAGGGTATCCTCCACTAATATAGGTCTTTCCTAAAAAACAAAAACAAAAACAACGACGACAAAAAGAACAGAGTGGCGCAAAGCAGGCTTTTTCAGAAGGCAGGGGATACCTGTATCAGGCTTTACCCACGGAGAACTAGGGTGTGAGAACACTGGTTTACAAAGAGCCAGGAATGTGAGTGAAGGTTGGATGGGAGCTCAATAATGCATGGCCTTACCTGCCACTCTGGGACCCTAAGCTCCATTTACCTCATGTGCATAGATGTTTATCAGTGACATACAGTGCTCCAGGGAGCATAATATGATTAGATATGCTGTTTATAGTCAATGGCCCCAGAGCCTATCAGAGGGAGACAAACTTGACTATGTAGACAGGCACACAAATAGAAATATGATCACTGTGTTTAGTCACTCAGAGGAGAGGTAACTTGTTTCCCTAGTGTGCTGGGGACACTTCCCACAGGAGGTGCCCTAACACTTCCCCCAGAAGGGCCCATGTTAGAGCCTTGGCACCTGCTCTTCCCACTCCCAGAAAGACCCGGGCCCAGATTTTCCAAACCACCTCAGACCACCTCAGACTACCCACTTGGTCGCTATTTCTCTGGGTGCTTTTCTTGACACTTAACATTATCTGAATTTATCCTGATATTTATTGGTGTACTTGTTTGGTGTCTGTCTTATGCTTCAAGTGCATAAGCTCTGTGAGAGCAGGAACCTGGTTTTCATTGTGCATTTATGTATGCACAGTGGCTACTAAAGTGTCTGAGATATAGTAGGAAACCAGTACATGCTTGTGGAGGAGCTGAAGGGCTCAACAGCACTAAGAAGCCATTGCAACTTCTTGATTGTGCGGAGACATGATGAAATTGTTCTGGAAAAACAATCTGGCAGTGGGTTTAGGATGAGTTGTGTGGGACACATTCTTGGGGCAAGAACAATGAGAAGGTTCCTGAAGTCAGTTAAATGTGAGTGCCATGGGTCAGGATAGGGGCAGTGGCAAGAGGTGTAGAAGGTTGCTGTGAATCCAAGGCATATATTGAGAGAGGAGACTCCAAGGACACTGGCCTCCCTACTCATCTCGTGGGCTTTCTGCAACTCTCCTTCCCCAGATCTTTGCATTTCGTTTAGGTTTCTGTTCATCTGTCGGAAGTTCTTTCTTTAGAGAGGTCTTTCCTGACTCTATTATCTAGAAGCATTCCACCCTATACCCTGGTTTTGTTTTTCTTCCCAGCACACTCACCCCCCCAACCCCCCACCCCGTGATTACCTTATATATACTATACATTATATAATACATTACATGTAAATTTCCTGAGGCCAGGAGGACACAAACTCTGTCCATCTTGTTTACCACTGTATCTCCAATGGGTGACACATAACAGGAGCTCAACACATATTTGCTGAGTGAATAAATAGATTAGATTGAGTGTGGTGGTGATTAACGAGACAGCTGATCAAGAGAGATCTGAGTCATTAGGAAATTAAAATAACAAAAATAGAGAGCTTTTCATTAAGATGGACTCCACTAAGTCTCTACAGCATCAAACAGAACCTGACACATAATAGGCCCACAGAATAGATTGATTTAAAGTGAATGAAAGGACACTTTGTTTGCTCTTCTAGTCACTGTGTGTTGAGAAATCAATAAAAATGACGTCCTCAGTGAAGAACTTCCTTTCTTCAGAGATTTTACTGATTCATACTGGCTCTAGCATTGTTTTATATATAACGGTAAAACTTTGCTGGATATAAGTAAACCATCTGCACCATGGATTCTTCCAAGTTATTTTCTTAATGATTGCCCTGGGAGTTACAACTGACATCTTGTAAAATTTTCATGTGAATGAATAACAACACACTTTAAGAGTATATAAAAATTTTGCTCTTTTATAGCTTCCTTCTCTTCCCACTCCTTCACTATTATCATCAAAAAAATTACATCTTCATACATTATATGCCTATCAGCAAAGATTTATGGTTATTGTTTTATGCAGTTGTCTTTTAAATCAAATAGGAGAAGGGTGGCTCAGTTGGTTAAGCATCTGACTCTTGGTTTTGGCTCAGGTGATGATCTCAGGGTTGTGATATTGAGCCCTGTGCTGGGCTCAGTGGAAAGTCTGCTTGGGATTCTCTCTTTCCTTCTCTCTCTGCCCCTGCCTCCTTACCTCCCAACACACTCTCTTTCTCAAATAAATAAAAAAATAAATCTTTTAAAAAAAATCAAATAGAAGAAAATGAGTTACCAAAAAAAAAAATACATTTATACTGTCTTTCGTATTCACAATGCAGTTATCTTTACGAGTGCTTTTTATTTCTCCATATGGATTCATGTTATTGTCTAGAGTACTTTCACCTAAGCCTGAAGGAAGGACTGTGTTTTGTAGGTCTGGTTTACTAGTGATACATTCTCTCAGTTTTTATCTGGGAATGTCCTAATTTCTTTGTAGTTTTGCTAGATATAGAATTCTTGTGATGGTCTTTCTCTCAGTACTCTGAATATGTCATCCCTGAATATGGCATCCCTCACTGCCTTCTGGCCTCCATAGTCATGGATGAGAAATCAGCTGTTAATGTTACCAAGACACTCTTGCTGACTTCACGCTTCTCTCTTTGTCTTTAGATTAGCAGTTTGATTATGATTTAAGCGTTAATCATTTTCAGCTTATTCCACTTGGACAATTTTTTTCCTTCCTTCCTTCCTTCCTTCATTCCTTCCTTTTTAGCTTCTTGAATGTGTGGGTTATGTTTTTCATGAAATTTGGAAAGTTTTCAGTAAATAGTTCTTTAAAATTTTTCCCTATCCCTTTCAGTCCTCTTCTTTGGAACTGTTATTATGCATATCTTGGTATGTTTGATGGTGTCCCGTAGGTCTCCGGGGGCTCTGTTAATCTTTCTTCATTCTTTTTGTTTTTTACTTTCCTCAGATTGTATAACCTCAGTTAACCTATATTAAAATTCATTCTTTCTTCTTTCTTCTGCCAACCTAAATTGCTTCTTTCTTCTGCCAATCTAAATATACTGTTGAACTCCTGTGGTGAATTTTTACATTTCAGTTATTGCACTTTTTATTTTAAATTTATTTTTATTTTTTCAGCATAACAGTATTCATTATTTTTGCACCACACCCAGTGCTCCATGCAATCCGTGCCCTCTACAATACCCACCACCTGGTGCCCCCAACCTCCCACCCCCCACCCCTTCAAAATTCTCAGATCGTTTTTCAGAGTCCACAGTCTCTCATGGTTTACCTCCCCTTCTAATTTCCCTCAACTCCCCTCTCCTCTCCATCTCCTCTTGTCCTCCATGCTATTTGTTATGCTCCACAAATAAGTGAAACCATATGATAATTGACTCTCTCTGCTTGACTTATTTCACTCAGCATAATCTCTTCCAGTCCCGTCCATGTTGCTACAAAACTTGGGTATTCATCCTTTCTTTTTTCTTTTTTCTTTTTTTTTTTTTTACAGCTTTATAAACATATATTTTTATCCCCAGGGGTACAGGTCTGCGAATCGCCAGGTTTACACACTTCACAGCACTCACCATAGCACATACCCTCCCCAATATCCATAACCTCACCCCCCTCTCCCAACCCCCTCCCCCCATCAACCCTCAGTTTGTTTTGTGAGATTAAGAGTCACTTATGGTTTGTCTCCCTCCCAATCCCATCTTGTTTCATTTACTCTTCTCCTACCCCCTCAACCCCCCATGTTGCATCTCCTCTCCCTCATATCAGGGAGATCATATGATAGTTGTCTTTCTCCGATTGACTTATTTCGCTAAGCATGATACCCTCTAGTTCCATCCACGTCGTCGCAAATGGCAAGATTTCATTTCTTTTGATGGCTGCATAGTATTCCATTGTGTATATATACCACCTCTTCTTTATCCATTCGTCTGTAGATGGACATCTAGGTTCTTTCCATAGTTTGGCTATTGTAGACATTGCTGCTATAAACATTCGGGTGCACGTGCCCCTTCGGATCACTACGTTTGTATCTTTAGGGTAAATACCCAGCAGTGCAATTGCAGGGTCATAGGGTAGTTCTATTTTCAACATTTTGAGGAACCTCCATGCTGTTTTCCAGAGTGGTTGCACCAGCTTGCATTCCCACCAACAGTGTAGGAGGGTTCCCCTTTCTCCGCATCCTCGCCAGCATCTGTCATTTCCTGACTTGTTAATTTTAGCCATTCTGACTGGTGTGAGGTGATATCTCATTGTGGTTTTGATTTGTATTTCCCTGATGCCGAGTGATATGGAGCACTTTTCATGTGTCTGTTGGCCATCTGGATGTCTTCTTTGCAGAAATGTCTGTTCATGTCCTCTGCCCATTTCTTGATTGGATTATTTGTTCTTTGGGTGTAGAGTTTGCTAAGTTCTTTATAGATTTTGGACACTAGCCCTTTATCTGATATGTCATTTGCAAATATCTTCTCCCATTCTGTCAGTTGTCTTTTGGTTTTGTTCACTGTTTCCTTTGCTGTGCAAAAGCTTTTGATCTTGATAAAATCCCAAAAGTTCATTTTTGCCCTTGCTTCCCTTGCCTTTGGTGATGTTCCTAGGAAGATGTTGCTGCGGCTGACGTCGAAGAGGTTGCTGCCTGTGTTCTCCTCGAGGATTTTGATGGATTCCTTTCTCACATTGAGATCCTTCATCCATTTTGAGTCTATTTTCGTGTGTGGTGTAAGGAAATGATCCAATTTCATTTTTCTGCATGTGGCTGTCCAATTTTCCCAACACCATTTATTGAAGAGGCTGTCTTTTGTCCATTGGACATTCTTTCCTGCTTTGTCGAAGATGAGTTGACCATAGAGTTGAGGGTCTATTTCTGGGCTCTCTATTCTGTTCCATTGATCTATGTGTCTGTTTTTGTGCCAGTACCATGCTGTCTAGAGGATGACAGCTTTGTAATAGAGCTTGAAGTCCGGAATTGTGATGCCACCAACTTTGGCTTTCTTTTTCAATATTCCTTTGGCTATTCGAGGTCTTTCCTGGTTCCATATGAATTTTAGGATTATTTGTTCCATTTCTTTGAAAAAAATGGATGGTACTTTGATAGGAATTGCATTAAATGTGTAGATTGCTTTAGGTAGCATAGACATTTTCACAATATTTATTCTTCCAATCCAGGAGCATGGAACATTTTTCCATTTCTTTGTGTCTTCCTCAATTTCTTTCATGAGTACTTTATAGTTTTCTGAGTATAGATTCTTAGTCTCTTTGGTTAGGTTTATTCCTAGGTATCTTATAGTTTTGAGTGCAATTGTAAATGGGATGGACTCCTTAATTTCTCTTTCTTCTGTCTTGTTGTTGGTGTAGAGAAATGCAACTGATTTCTGTGCATTGATTTTTATATCCTGACACTTTACTGAATTCCTGTACAAGTTCTAGCAGTTTTGGAGTGGAGTCCTTTGGGTTTTCCACATATAGTATCATATAATCTGCAAAGAGTGATAGTTTGACTTCTTCTTTGCCGATTTGGATGCCTTTAATTTCCTTTTGTTGTCTGATTGCTGAGGCTAGGACTTCTAGTACTATGTTGAATAGCATAGCATAGTAGAACACGGACATCCCTGCCGTGTTCCTGACCTTAGCGGAAAAGCTTTCAGTTTTTCTCCATAGAGAATGATATTTGCGGTGGGTTTTTCATAGATGGCTTTGATAATATTGAGGTATGTGCCGTCTATCCCTACACTTTGAAGAGTTTTGATCAGGAAGGGATGCTGTACTTTGTCAAATGCTTTTTCAGCATCTATGGAGAGTATCATATGGTTCTTGTTCTTTCTTTTATTAATGTGTTGTATCACATTGATTGATTTGCGGATGTTGAACCAGCCTTGCAGCCCTGGAATAAATCCCACTTGGTCGTGGTGAATAATCCTTTTAATGTACTGTTGAATCCTATTGGCTAGTATTTTGGCGAGAATTTTTGCATCTGTGTTCATCAAGGATATTGGTCTGTAGTTCTCTTTTTTGTTGGGATCCTTGTCTGGTTTTGGGATCAAGGTGATGCTGGCCTCATAAAATGAGTTTGGAAGTTTTCCTTCTATTGCTATTTTTTGGAACAGTTTCAGGAGAATAGGAATTAGTTCTTCTTTAAATGTTTGGTAGAATTCCCCCGGGAAGCCGTCTGGCCCTGGGCTTTTGTTTGTTTGGAGATTTTTGATGACTTTTCAATCTCCTTACTGGTTATGGGTCTGTTCAGGCTTTCTATTTCTTCCTGGTTCAGTTGTGGTAGTTTATATGTCTCTAGGAATGCATCCATTTCTTCCAGATTGTCAAATTTGTTGGCGTAGAGTTGCTCATAGTATGTTCTTATAATTGTCTGTATTTCTTTGGTGTTCGTTGTGATCTCTCCTCTTTCATTCATGATTTTATTTATTTGGGTCCTTTCTCTTTTCTTTTTGATAAGTCTGGCCAGGGGTTTATCAATCTTATTAATTCTTTCAAAGAACCAGCTCCTAGTTTCGTTGATTTGTTCTATTGTTTTTTTGGTTTCTATTTCATTGATTTCTGCTCTAATCTTTATGATTTCTCTTCTCCTGCTGGGTTTAGGGTTTCTTTCTTGTTCTTTCTCCAGCTCCTTTAGGTGTAGGGTTAGGTTGTGTACCTGAGACCTTTCTTGTTTCTTGAGAAAGGCTTGTACTGCTATATATTTTCCTCTCAGGACTGCCTTTGTTGTGTCCCACAGATTCTGAACCGTTGTGTTTTCATTATCATTTGTTTCCATAATTTTTTTCAATTCTTCTTTAATTTCCTGGTTGACCCATTCATTCTTTAGAAGGATGCTGTTTAGTCTCCATGTATTTGGGTTCTTTCCAAATTTCCTCTTGTTATTGAGTTCTAGTTTTAGAGCATTGTGGTCTGAAAATATGCAGGGAATGATCCCAATCTTTTGATACCGGTTGAGACTTGATTTAGGACCAAGAATGTGATCTATTCTGGAGAATGTTCCATGTGGACTAGAGAAGAATGTGTATTCTGTTGCTTTGGGATGAAATGTTGTGAATATATCTGTGATGTCCATCTGGTCCAGTGTGTCATTTAAGGCCTTGATTTCCTTGTTGATCTTTTGCTTGGATGATCTGTCCATTTCAGTGAGGGGAGTGTTAAAATCCCCTACCATTATTGTATTCTTGTCAATGTGTTTCTTTGATTTTGTTATTAATTGGTTTATATAGTTGGCTGCTCCCACATTAGGGGCATAGATATTTAAAATTGTTAGATCTTCTTGTTGGACAGTTCCTTTGAGTATGATATAGTGTCCTTCCTCATCTCTTATTATAGTCTTTGGCTTAAAATCTAATTGATCTGATATAAGGATTGCCACTCCTGCTTTCTTCTGATGTCCATTAGCATGGTAAATTCTTTTCCACCCCCTCACTTTAAACCTGGAGGTGTCTTCGGGTTTAAGATGAGTTTCTTGTAGGCAACATAGAGATGGGTTTTGTTTTTTTATCCATTCTGATACCCTGTGTCTTTTGATTGGGGCATTTAGCCCATTAACATTCAGGGTAAGTATTGAGAGATATGAATTTAGTGCCATTGTATTGCCTGTAAGGTGACTGTTATTGTGTATTGTCTCTGTTTCTTTCTGCTCTACTACTTTTAGGGTCTCTCTTTGCTTAGAGGACCCCTTTCAATATTTCCTGTAGAGCTGGTTTGGTATTTGCAAATTCTTTCAGTTTTTGTTTGTCCTGGAAGCTTTTAATCTCTCCTTCTATTTTCAATGATAGCCTAGCTGGATATAGTATTCTTGGCTGCATGTTTTTCTCATTTAGTACTCTGAATATATCATGCCAGCTCTTTCTGGCCTGCCAGGTCTCTGTGGATAAGTCTGCTGCCAATCTAATATTTTTACCATTGTACGTTACAGACTTCTTTTCCCGGGCTGCTTTCAGGATCTTCTCTTTGTCACTAAGACTTGTAAATTTTACTATTAGGTGATGGGGTGTGGACCTATTCTTATTGATATTGAGGGGGGTTCTCTGAACCTTTTGAATTTTGATGCTTGTTCCCTTTGCCATATTGGGGAAATTCTCTCCAATAATTCTCTCCAATATACCTTCTGCTCCCCTCTCTGTTTCCTCTTCTTCTGGAATCCCAATTATTCTAATGTTGTTTCGTCTTATGGTGTCACTTATCTCTCGAATTCTCCTCTCGTGGTCCAGTAGCTGTTTGTCCCTCTTTTGCTCAGCTTCTTTATTCTCTGTCATTTGGTCTTCTATATCGCTAATTCTATCTTCTGCCTCATTTATCCTAGCAGTGAGAGCCTCCATTTTTGATTGTACCTCATTAATAGCTTTTTTTATTTCAACTTGGTTAGATTTTAGTTCTTTTATTTCTCCAGAAAGGGCTTTTATATCTCCTGAGAGGGTTGCTTTAATATCTTCCATGCCTTTTTCAAGCCCGGCTAGAACCTTGAGAATCGTCATTCTGAACTCTATATCTGACATATTACCAATGTCTGTATTGATTAGGTCCCTAGCCTTTGGTACTACCTCTTTTTCTTTTTTTTGTTGTGAATTTTTCCGCCTTGTCATTTTGTCCAGATAAGAGTTTATGAAGGAGCAAGTAAAATACTAAAAGGGTGGCAACAACCCCAGGAAAATATGCTTTAGCCAAATCAGAAGAGATCCCAAATTGTGAGGGGGGAGAAAGGGGATAAAAAGGGGTTCAAAAAGAAAAAAAAAAAAAAAAAGAAACTATTTAAAAAAAGAAAGCCGATAAAGAAAAAATATAAAAAGAGGAAAAAAATATATATATATTAGATGAACTATTTAAAAAACGTTAAAAAAGAAAACGGTAAAAGTTAAAAAAATTAGCAGAAGAAGAGAAAAAGAAAAAAAAGAAAAAAAATTGAAAAAGAAAAAAAATTCAATTAACTGCAAGGCTAAAAAATCATGGGGAGAAAGCCATGAGTTCCGTGCTTTGCTTTCTTCTCCTTGGAATTCCGCCGCTCTCCTTGGTATTGAAACTGCCCTCCTCGGTAGGTGAACTTGGTCCTGGCTGGGTTTCCCGTTGATCTTCTGGGGGAGGGGCCTGTTGTAGTGATTCTCAAGCGTCTTTGCTGCAGGCGGAGTTGCACCGCCCTTACCCGGGGCCGCGCTGAGTAATCCGCTCGCTCGGGTTTGCTTCCGGGAGCTTTTGTTCCCTGAGCGCTTTCCGTAGAGTCCAGAGGACGGGAATGAAGATGGCGGCCTCCCGGTCTCCGGCCCGGAGGAGCCGATAGCCCGGAGCCCCACTCCTCAGTGCGCCCTCAGAGAACAGCGCCCAATGACTCCCGTCACCCTGGCCTCCGGCCGCGCTCCGAGCTGACCGAGCCTGCGACCGGTTCAAGGCAACCCCGAGCTGAGAGTCACTCCTCGGCTCTGTCTCTGTAGCCGGCTTCCCCGCTCCAATACCGGTAAGCTCTGCGACACTCAGACACCCCCGATCCTTCTGCGACTCTGCGGGACCTGAGGCCGCGCTGACCCCGCCTGGGCTTCACCCCAGTTAAGCCTCTGGAGCGATGTCCCTCAGCGGAACAGACTTTTAAAAGTCCTGATTTTGCTCCGTTGCTCCGCCGCTAGCCGGGAGCCGGCCCCTCCCCCCGCGGTCTATCTTCCCGTCGCTTTGGATTCACTTCTCCGCCAGTCCTACCTTTCAGATAGTGGTTGATTTTCTGTTTCTAGAATTGCTGTTCTTCTTCTCTTCAATCTCCCGTTGGATTTGTAGGTGTTTGCAATCTTTAGATAAGCTATTTAGCTGATCTCCCGCTACCCGAAGTAGTCTCAGCCTGCTACTTCTCCGCCATCTTGACTCCTTCTCAGTTATTGCACTTTTTAACTTTGGAGTTCCTATTTGGTTCTTTTTTATAATTCTTATCTATTTGGTGAGACATCCTTCTCTTACTTGTCTTTAGTTCTTTAGACATGGTTTTCTTTAGTTCTTTGAACATGCTTAAAGTAGCTGATTTGAAGTCTTTGTCTAGTAAGTCTAGCACCTGGGCTTCCTCAGAGATGGTTTCTACTGACTGCATTTTTCCCCTGAAAAAAGGCCATATACGCCATATGGTCTTGTTTCTTTGCATGTTTCATATTTTTTATTGAAAATAGTATGTTTAAATAATATAATGTTGTGAGGACGAGAATCATTCTGTCCTCTCCCAGCATGTGCTGTTGCTGTTGATTTGTTTAGGTGGCTTTTCTGAACTGAGTCTGCAGTTGAATTCTGTATATTTTGTCATGTGTGGCCACTGACTTCTCTGCTCATTTAGCTTAGTGGCCAGTTTGTGATTCAATAGAAATTTCACTAAATGTTTGGGAGATTGCTGAGGAGCTCTGTATGAGTATTTGGGGGCACACCTTCAACATTCAGATAGGCAATTTCCAAATCTTTCTTTATTTGGGGGGTGCAGAGAGAGAGAGAGGAAGAGAATCTTAAGCAGTCTCCATGACCAGAACAGAACCTGACATGGGGCTTGATCTCATGACCCTGACAGCATGACCTGAGCTGAAATCAAGAGTTGGACACTTAGCCAACTGAGCCACCCATGCACCCCGGCAGTTTCCAACTCTTAGCCTTCACTTCCTGCTTATGTAAAGCCTGAAGGTCAGTCAGAGGTGAGAATTTAGGCCCCTTCTCGGGTCTTTTTTGAGCATATTCATGACTTTGGCCATGCATGAAGCCTTCTAGATTCCCACAGATATATGAAAGCTTTTCAAAGCTCCCTATAGATATCTCAGTTCCCACCTTTTTCTTTTAAGCTTTTTGCTTAGGCTGTTGTTTGACCCAACTCTTATCTGCCACCCTAGGCAGCTATAATGTTTTCAACTAATGATCCTGGGAAAAGATTTTTCTTAGTGGGTAAGTTCCAAGTCAATCCAAGTAAAGACAGCTTTGTAAGCAGAGTCTTCTAAGAATGACCAGATAGACCAAATACTGCCAATTCTCTGAAAATAGAATTTTGAAGGAACCCCAACCCCATTCTGCCCCCTCCAGTGGTTGCCACACTGCTGGTTTCCACTGTGCTTGAGAGCCACTGATTTTCAAGTCTACTTTCGGGTTGCAGAGGAATAATAGAGATAGAGCAAGTTAAAATGTCATAAAGCTTGCTGGTCTTATTGAGATCGAGCCTTTCTTCCTGAATAGACTCTTCCCAGATTGCCATAAGCCTTTTTTTTTTTTTTTTTTTTTTTTATTTCTTTATTTGAGAGAGAAACAGTGAGAGAGAGCATGAGCGAGGAGAAGGTCAGAGAGAGAAGTGGACTCCTCGCGGAGCCGGGAGCCCGACGTGGGACTCGATCCTGGGACTCCAAGATCATGACCTGAGCCGAAGGCAGTCGTCCAACCAACTGAGCCACCCAGGCGTCCCTGCCATAAGCCTTTGATTAATTTTAAGAGTTCTGAAAAAGTTAATTCTGACAATTTTTACAAATGTTCTCACTGCTTTTATGGAGATTTTCAGAGGTCCATTCTCTGCCACTTTTGCTAATGTTCCTCCACAGATTCTTTCAGTGGAATTTATCTTTTCCTTGGCATAAACATTTTCTAAACATTGACCATCTAAAGTCTCAGATAGTTTACATTTGTTCTAAATTTTCAGGAAATGAGTTTTCTGAAACAAATGTTTGTTCTTATAAAACTACCATGGAAACAAGGCAATTAAAGGATGAAAGACAGATAAGCCACAGAAAAAAAGAAATTGTTCATGTCTGTCTAAAACTTTCACTGTTATTTATGTCCTTTCGCTTTTTGTTTTAGCATGGACCTGCTTACCTTGAAACTACTGGTTACAGTTCAGCTGTGCATCAGTTCCACATCTTCTCCCTGGGCCCAGGTAAGCATGGAACAGAGTGAGACTGAGGTAGTCTTCAGCAGCCCCTTCACTTTGGCCATCTTTATTATATTAGGTCAGGTTGCCATAACAAAATACCACAGACTGGGTGGCTTAAATAACAAATTTATTTTCTCACAGATCTGAAAGTTTGAAGTTCAAGATTAATGTGCCAACAGGTTTGGTTTCTCCTGAGGTCTCTCTTTGGCCTGTCAATGGCTGCTGTCTCATTGTGTCCTATGGCTTTTCCTCTGTTCACACATGCTCCTGTTGTATCTTCTTTTTCTTATGAGGACATCAACCTTATTGGATGAGGGCCCCACACTTGTGATCCCATTTAATCTTAATTATCTCCTTAAGGCCCTGTCTCCAAATATAGTCACATTGGGGGTTAGAGTTTCAACATATGAATGGTTGGGAGGGCGGATGCAGTTCAGTTTGTAACAAGTTTCTAACACAATAAGTACATTCTCCATAAACATTTCTATTGATGATATGCATCCTTTTTTGTTCCTTGTCATTTATGTTTATGTACCATCCTTTATTCCTCTGTAACACGTCAAACTAGGCACAGTGGTTTCTGTTCTATTGGGAGAGCAGCACTGTGTGGAGTTTCCAGAGTAATCTCAGTGCCAGAGTTCAAATTCCCACTCTGGTTCCTGCTAGTTTGTGTGACCTTGAGCAAATCAGTTAACTCACTGATTTTCCTCTAGCTTTTGTATTCTTTCACTTCTCTTTCATGTCTCTCTACCCTCTAGGCCCTGGATTTGTCACTGACCCCTCCTACTAAAACATCCTACTTCAACTCTATGTGGCACATGTAGGGGTCCACTAGGAAAATGTATCCTGGTTAATGTACTGACTAAATAGTTCTGAGTGTTCTCCATCTCTGCCTGCGTAATATATGTATTTCCAGAGATGCTTTGTCCCTGCTATTGCTGCTCAGGCAAGAACAGTAGTAGCATTGTTGGGCAGTGTAGTTCAGGAAGGAAGGGAAGAGGCAGTGCAGGACAGGCCTAGTCGGGCGGGGGTGGGGTAACAAGGGGTATACCAGAAGCTGGGAGACCCTTCACATGTATTTACTTAACCAGCTTTCACCAAGAATCTGAGAATTGTGCCAAGTGATGGGCCAGAGCTCCTATCAGAAACTTCTCTGACCAAAGGTTGTGGCATGTACTAAAGCATTATAGGGGGGAAAAGGCCTGAATTTAAGTCTGAGGTTTATTGTTTATTTCCTTCTGACCATAGACAAGCTACTTAGCTTCTCAGAGTCTTAGTTATTCCATTTTTAAAAGAAAGGACAGATCAGGTGTTCTATATGGCTAGTTCCACGATTTTGTCTCTCATCTTCTGGAAATCTCCACTGAGAGTGGAGTGCAGATTCTGCCTAAGGAAGAATCTGTATTTTTAATGCTGATATCAGCACAAGGTGCTCCAGTTGGGAAGATGGGAGCAGAGAGATACATATATGGGATAAATGTTTGGGGGAGAAAACTTGGAAATGAGTCTTTAAAGGAACAAAATATGTGCACTCTGAGGCTGTCTTTTGATGGTGTTATTCATGAATTCCTCACATACAGTAAGAAGGAACTCAGTTTAGCAGTTTAGACAAAGAAGGATCCATTGTGGGTTATTAATCCCTGATAGTCATGGATAGGAAGTAAATTCAGAGTCAAGAGACAGAACCTTCATTTGCCCAGTGTCACAGATACAGTAGTCTCATGTTACTGTACTTTGATGCAGGAGCCACATTTTGTAAATTTCTCTATTCCTAGCACCACACAGCACAGAACAGAACAGACATTCAATGGACATCATAGTCCTTGTTCTCAAAATGGAATTTTCTTTATGTTACCTGATGAAAAAGAGAGACAAAATCAAGACCCAATTTTCATACTGACTTTGTCCCTTTAATTGTTGGAGAACTAGATCTCATGATTTTCAATAAATTCAGTGGAAATTTTACTCACCTTGGGAGTTAACAGTTTAAGCCTTTGCCTCCCCAGAGCATGGTATTCAGACTAACTGCCTTGGCATCAGCCTTCATGGACAGCTTGTAGGTACGAGGGCGGCAGCAGCTAACAAGAGGAGGGAGGCTCAGGCTGCAGCCAGTGCTGGATTTAAGCTTTGCCTCTGTCACTCACAATCTTATAACTTTGCAAGCTGTTCACCTCTTGAAGTCCAGTTTTCTCAAACCTCAGAGTCATTGTGAAGATCAGTTTTTTTTTTTTTTAAATATTTTTATTTGTTTGACAGACAGAGACCACAAATAGGCAGAGAAGCAGGCAGGCAGAGAGAGAGGAGGAAGCAGACTCCCCGCTAAGCAGAGAGCCCAATTCGGGGCTCGATCCTAAGACCCTGGGATCATGACCTGAGCTAAAGGCAGAGGCTTTAACTCACTGAGCCACCCAGGCACCCCATGAAGATCAGTTTTTAAAAGGCATGAAAGTACACAAGGATGGGCACAAAAGTGGAAAGCACAGAAAATGTTAGCTCGAAGAACTGATAGTCATGGCAGGAAGAACTTTGTATTTCTTTTACTTTTTTAAGATTTATACATCCTACTCTAACAATGATATTTATTACATTTTTATAATAATTTATAATATTTTAATAATGATTTTAAATATTATTATCATATCTACATACTTTAACCCTTTGTACTTTAACATCATCAGGAGATTTAGGTGCTTGTGAATCATGGGTACTTGAGCAACCCAAGAAATCATTAATTTGTCTTTTAGATGTCCTTTTAGAAAGTCCCATAAACCAGCATCCCTCATCATTGCGAGCTTAGAAAGTTTGGAAAAAAACAAGTCAAAAGATGGATGCAGTCAAGGGAGATCAAGAAGAAAAAAGATCATTAAAAGTCATAATTCTTTTAAAAAACATTTGCTCTCATCTCATACATTTGTATTTATAAACAGTAGCACATTCTTTATGAAATAATGCTTAAAATCCTTGAAGATTTACATGTAATATCTCCAAAGCCTTCTCAAGAAATAAAACATAAATAAGTTCTTGCTACTGATATAAAAATTTTTAAAGTCTTTCCAAACCAGTGAGTCTAAATACTTTACTTCCTTCTACTTTCCCAGCCTTCCTCCTTCAAATGAGGACTCTTGTTATCTTTAGATCCCAAAGGCCCTTTGGATTTCTGTACTGGTGATTGGAGGGTCAAATATTAAGTCTCCTCTCTTAAGTATTTAGGAATACAGTAGTTTCCCATTTCCACAGGGGATATGTCCCAAGACCCTCAGTGGATGTCTGAAAGCACAGACTGTGAGAGTACTGAAGCCCAGATAGACTATGCTTCTTCCTTTATGTACATACCTCTGATAAAGTTTAATTTATAAGTTATTAGGCCCAGTGAGAGATTCACAATGTTGAACAGTAATAAAATAGAATAATTGTAACATAACTCTAACAAAAGTTATGTGAATGTGGGGTCTGTCTCTCTCTCTCTCAAAATACCTTATTGTATTGCATTCACCTCCTTCTTGAGGTGATGTGAGATGATAAAATGCCTATGTGAGGAGATGAAGCAAGGTGAATGACGTCGGTGTTGTGACACAGTGTAAGGCGACTACTGACCTTCTGATGATACATTAGGAGGATCTTCTAGTTCCAGACCATGGGTGACTGAAACCTCCAATGAGGGCAGACTGGTGTATTTTAAACCAGTGCACCCAGATAAAGAGAGACTGTCTGAAAATACACTAGCTTTGCCTCAAATTGTTGGAAACCTAGTGAGCAGTTAGTATTTTAGAAGCCCCGAAGATCTGAAGCAGGGTAGTTGTGATCTTGGAGAGGGAAGAAAACAGCTGAGCCATGTGCTGGAGAAAGCTTTTGGTCAGATCGCTATTAAAAACAGGAAGGTTAGTCTGATGGGGCCTGATTTAAGCCTCATTGGATCAAATAAAGAGTTCATGATCTCATTTTTTCTTTTTTTTGTTCTTTTTTTCCTGCTCAATTTTTAAAAAAATTTTTTAAATTTCTTTTCAGTGTACCAGAATTCATTGTTTATGTACCACACCCAGTGTTCCATGCAATACATGCCCTCCATAATACCCACCACCAGGCTCACCCAACCTCCCATCCCCCACCCCTTCAAAACCCTCAGATCGTTTTCCAGAGTCCATAGTCTCTCGTGGTTCATCTCCCCCTCCAATTTCCCCCAACTCCCTTCTCATCTCCATCTCCCCATGTCCTCCACGTTATTCCTTATGCTCCACAAATAAGCGAAACCATATGATAATTGACTCTCTGCTTAACTTATTTCACTCAGCTGGGGAGTAAGAAATGATCCAACATCCACACTTGCTGAAATGCCAGAAGCTGAAGTCACAATAGCCTGGGGTTGACTGAGGCATTCTAGCTGCTCTGAGATATTTGGGGAGGATTTTTGCAGTGATCAGAGGCGTCTCCCAGTTGACGTACACACCCGCACACCTTCCTGTGTCCTCTCCTTGCAGATACCAGGCTATCCCTCGTTTTCTGGGACTCCACATCTCACCCTCTTTGTAGCAGTTACACTCACAATTTTTCCTGAGCCAGGGCACTGGGGTAAGTGAAAGCAGCACAGAACAGAGCCAGAGGTCTCAGCAAATGAAATGGCTATCTATTTTCTTCCCTTGTGCTGCCACAAAATCTTCTGAGCGTCTCACTCAATCATGGGGTTATTTTTTTCTTCCCCCATGGGGTTATTTTTTAAAAACTTCCCAAGCCAGACAGTAAACTTTGGGTCACAGTGTATGGACCAAATGCCCATCAGTGATAGAATGAATAATCAAGCCAAGTTCAACACAGTGGAAGGCACTGCGTCGGTTCAGAGGAGGCATCTGCTGCAAATACCGCCCTATGGGTGGCTCTCAGAAACATGGTATTGAGTGAGAGAAGCCGGGCATTGCAGGGTGGATGCTGCTTACTTTCTTTTACATAAAACACAGAAACAGGAGAACTAATCAGGTAGTATCCCTCTGGGGAAGGAGGTCTAAGAGGGTGTCCTGGGAGCAGGGGCTGCTGGTGATACTCTGGTTTTGTTGTTGTTGTCGTTCAGAGTGCTGTTCACCTAGCTGTGTTCTTGTGAAAATTCATTAACTGTATGCTAATAATATGTACTCTTTCTGTATATTTCATTTCATTAAGAAGCTTTTAAAAATGATTAATGGAAAGCAAGTATGCCTCCATTCCTTGGCTAAAATCTTTTCTGATTTCAGGCTGACATCCCTCATCTCATCTTTGGCCTTTTCTGCAAGGACAACCTCTGTCTGGGGAAAGCCCTTCCGGACTTTTAAAAACCTTCCCTGAGGGCATCCCTGGTAAACAAAATCAGGGGTCTGTGATTTTTGGAGACTTAACCGTTTGCAGATTTCTGTATCAGGGATTTTGGACATTGCTGACAGGCAAGGAATGATGAACTTTTGAAGTCAGCTCTGCGGGAGTCATGTGAACGGTCCACTAAACGATTTCTTTAGTTCGCAAAGATTTCGGGAAGATACTGATTATTTTATGGTGAGCTGGCAGTGGTGATTATCAGCCAGCATGACTTTTGTGTACTTAGCGACGTGTGGTTTCATAGGGTCACTTAATTTACAGGGCACAGGAGTATGCTCAGGTGTGAGGATGCTAGGACACAGGTCACAAAAAGGCCTTTTGAGTGTTGAAATGCTGGCGGTTCCTTAAATGTTTTATTTGCTCTTTGTTTTTATACCGATGGGCTGATGATCAATGTTGTCCCATGATTATTAATAAACAAGAAAGAAGAGCAAATCAATTCATTGATTCACTTTGGTATTTGTCCAATGAAAGAACAATTTGGTGCAAAAAGTTTTCTGCCACTTGTGATGTGGGAATACGGACATACCTTGAGTTCATCGGAAGGAATATCTTGAGGCAGTTTTAAAATACTTGAGTCTTAAAAAAATGTGAAAAGGAAGTTCAATGTATTTTTTTTTTTCTGGATTAAAAATTGTGTTTAAAGAGGGCCGCTTTGGTGACTCAGTCGGTTAAGCGTCTGACTCTTGATTTTGGCTCAGGTGGTGATCTCAGGGTCGTGAGACTGAGCCCAGCTGACAAGTTCCATGCGTGAAGCCTGCCTGATACTCTCTCTCCCTTCTCCCACTGCTCTTCCCTCTGTTCTCCCCACTCACATGTGCTCTTTATCTCTCTCTCTCTCAAAAAAAAAAATATGTTTAAAGGATAAAATGAATCCCTCTGTTTTAGCTACTAACGTTGAAAATTACTGAAACATAATTTGAGACATTTCCTTAGGAAAGCTTTTAAAGAATGCCTTTTCAAAATTCCCTCAAAAAAAGAAACTCTATTTTGACAAGAAGGCATTTGAATATAATCTTGAATCTTAAATAAATGCCTGTGGTATAAATTCTTCATATGGCAGATCTCATGCTCCTAAGTATAGGAGTAAGAAGTTGCCTGATGCAAGTATAGGAGTAAGAAGTTGCCTGATGCAAGTTTTTTCCTCTATAGCCTTATTTAACGATGGGTTAGCGGCCCAAACAGTAATCCTTTCTTCTGTATTTTAATAAAACTGTTACCAGCTTTGCCTTTGGCTTCAGCTTCTGCAATGTGCTGTTAGCACCGTGTGTAATGGAGTTGGCAGAAAACAGTTGCATCGCCCTGGACCTTAAATCCGGATTCAAATTCTAATTCTGCTCCATATTATATAGGAGACACTGGGGTTCAGACCATGCCACCCCAAAATATAATACTTTTTGTTACCAGATACAACAGCATATACTGGAGTATCTTGAAGAGTTTAAGCTGAAGGAGTCTGAGAAAGTTGCAGAAGTGGGGAGGTCTCTGTGACTTTCTCCTGCCTTCTTCCTCCAAAGCAGGTCATAAAAACCCTCATGTGAGAGATGCTGTCCCTACACCCAGAGGAAAGGAACATCCTTATCTTCAAGATGGAGGGACACTAAGAAAAATCCGGGCAAACAGGCCTTGCTAAGTTTCCCCCAACTTGCCACACTTATCCTGTCTTACCATATTTCTCCACTACGGTCCACTCATCATCAAACCCAGCATAAAAAACTCACAGCTTAAACAGTTTCTTCAGGTTCTCAGTCCCTTATGAAAGCCCCCATGTCACATCAAACTTATGTTAAATAAAGTTGTATGCGACACAGGCAGCAACCTCTTTGACCTCAGCCGCAGCAACTTCTTCCTAGGAACATCGCCAAAGGCAAGGGAAGCAAGGGTAAAAATGAACTATTGGGACTTCATCAAGATCAAAAGCTTTTGCACAGCAAAAAAAAAAACCAACAACAACAAAAAACAGTTAACAAAACCAAAAGACAACTGACAGAATGGGAGAAGATATTTGCAAGTGACATACCAGATAAAGGGCTAGTATCCAAAATCTATAAAAAGCTTATCAA
The DNA here is from genome assembly GCF_902655055.1 of Lutra lutra. NCBI lineage: Eukaryota > Metazoa > Chordata > Mammalia > Carnivora > Mustelidae > Lutra > Lutra lutra. The sequence goes on along the minus strand of NC_062281.1, from coordinate 116,736,530 downwards.
ACTCAACACCCAAAGAACAAATAATCCAATCAAGAAATGGGCAGAGGACATGAACAGACATTTCTGCAAAGAAGACATCCAGATGGCCAACAGACACATGAAAAAGTGCTCCACATCACTCGGCATCAGGGAAATACAAATCAAAACCACAATGAGATATAACCTCACACCAGTCAGAATGGCTAAAATTAAGTCAGGAAATGACAGATGTTGGCAAGGATGCGGAGAAAGAGGAACCCTCCTATACTGTTGGTGGGAATGCAAGCTGGTGCAACCACTCTGGAAAACAGCATGGAGGTTCCTCAAAGAGTTGAAAATAGAGCTACTCTGTGACCCAGCAATTGCACTACTGGGTCTTTACCCTAAAGATACAAACATAGGGATCCGAAAGGGCACGTGCACCCAAATGTTTATAGCAGCAATGTCCACAATAGCCAAACTATGGAAAGAACCTAGATGTCCATCAACAGATGAATGGATAAGGAAGAAGTGGTATATATATACAATGCAATACTATGCAGCCATCAAAAGAAATGAAATCCTGCCATTTGCGATGACTTGGATGGAACTAGAGGGTATTATGCTTAGCGAAATAAGTCAGTCAGAGAAAGACAACTATCATATGATCTCCCTGATATGAGGAAGTTGAGAGGCAATGTGGGGGATTTGGGGGGTAGGAAAGGAATAAATGAAACCAGATGGGATTGGGAGGGAGATAAACCATAAGAGACTCATAATCTCACAAAACAAACTGAGGGTTGCCCGGGGCAGGAGGGTAGGGAGAGGGTGGTTGGGTTATGGACATTGGGGAAGGTATGTGCTATGGTGAGTGCTGTGAAGTGTGTAAACCTGGCAATTCACAGACCTGTACCCCTGGGGCTAATAATACATTATATGTTAATAAAAAAATAAAAAATTATAAAAAAATAAAGTTGTATGCTTTTCTCCTGTGAATATGATGTTGCCAGTTTAATTTTCAAACCCAGCCAGGGAAAACACCTTTTCCCTCCCCTCTAGTCTCTCTGAGCCTCAGTTTCCAAATCTGCAAAACAGGGTTAATAATTCCTGCTCTGGAGGAATCACAGGGCTTTTGGATCTCTTGACCAAATGTTGTTATGAATGGTTTGAAAATTAATTTTGTTTTAAAATTGGATTTACAAGTTGTTACTGATTATTTAAAATAATAGACACAGTAAAACAGAATAATAAAATAAGAAAACTGCTCAGGGAAAGGCTCTTAAGTTTCAGAAAGAGTTGGCTTTTTAAGGCATGGACCTTCTGGCTCCCCAGCTCCCTCAGACAGAAGCAAGGTCTTCTCTCAAGCCAGTTTGAGTCTCCTGCAAGATGGTCACTGTGGTATCAGGAACTCTCAGTCCCCCAATGGTGATGGCCCATTAAAATGTACTCAACTCTCTCTTTTGCTAAGAAGCATGCGATACTGTGACTTATATTTTGGTCTTCATCTGCACTTTCTGGCTCCCAAATCTCTTGTCATTGCCTAACTCATTAGAGCAATAGAGGCATCTTCTGTTAAAATATTTGGCCTTTGTTCTCAGTTCTTGTAAATAGCTTCAGAGTGCTAAATGTGAAATGCATCTCTTTGGTCATTCATAAGAAACCCTGTTAACCACTTCTGAGTTACGTTAATGGCGTGACTCTTGGAAAGCCCCTAGGGGGGCGCCTGGGTGGCTCAGTGGGTTAAGCCACTGCCTTCGGCTCAGGTCATGATCTCAGAGTCCTGGGATCGAGCCCCACATCGGGTTCTCTGCTCTCTCGGGGAGCCTGCTTCCTCCTCTCTCTCTGCCTGCCTCTCTGCCTGCTTGTGATCTCTCTGTTAAAATTAAAAAAAAAAAAAAAAGGAAAGCCCCTAGGTCGCCACTGGATGGGGACTGGTGCCAAGAGGTTCAGTCATGATTAGAGGGTTGGAACTTTTGGTCTCCACTATCCCCCACCCCCCAACTTGTGGGAAGGGGAGAGGGGCTGGAGGTTGAATTAATCATCAATGGCTAATGATTTAATCAGTCATGTCTATGGAATGAAGCCTCCATAAACACCCCAGAGGACAGGGTTTGGAGAGCTTCTGGGTTGGTGAACGTGTGGAGGTTACTAGGAGGGTGGTGCACTGGGAGAAAGCATGAAAGCTCTGTCCCCTTTCCCACAGAATGTTGTTGTGTGTGTGTCTTTTCCATCTGGTTTTCCTGAGTTCTATCCTTGTAGAATAAATTGGCAAAATAGTAAGAAAAATGTTTCCTGAGTTCTGGGAGCTTTTTAGCCAATGGCTGAGCCCAAGGGGAGGGCTGTGGGAAGTTCTGATTTACAGCTGGCTTGTCAGAAGCACTGCGTGAAATAAGAGAAAAAAAATATAGATTAGTCTCTGCCATGAGTTCCTGGCACAGAGCTCCTAAAACGCTTGTAATTTCCCCCCTAAGTGATAAGAGCTCTGGAGCATCTTTTGTTCTAATATTTGGTCTCTGACCCAGGTCCTGACTGACCTAGAGCTTCTAAATTCCATGGTATTCCCTCAGTAGTAGGGGTGTCTTTGATTCTTAGGAGGTGATACTGAGTGGGCTCCTGGGTGTGGACTGGTCACCAGAAGGACCACGCCATGATTGGAACTTGGGATTCTCAACCTCATATCCCACCTCCACCCCCATTTCCACAGAGAAGAGAGAGGGGCTGGAACAGAGTTAGTGACTGATCACGCCTACATGATGAAGCCCTGAAGCCCCTATAAACATCCCCAAAGTAAGTGTTGGAGGGCTTCTGTGTTGGTGAAGAGGTGGAGATGTTGGAGGGTTGCAAGTTGGAGAGGGCATGGAAGCTCCTCACTGCTTCCCACACACCTTGCCATACCCATGTCTTCCATCTGGGTATTCATCTGTATCTTTTATCCTATCCTTTTATAATAAACCATGAGATTGTAACTAAACTCTTCTCCTGAGTGCTGTGAACCAGTCTAGCAAAACTGACTGAACCCAAGAGAAGAGTCATGGTAACTTCTGATTTAGAGCCTGTTGGTCGGAAGATCAGCTCAGAACCTGGACGTGGGGCTGACATGTGAAGGGGCTGAGCCCTTGACTGGAGGGATCTGATGCTATCTTCAGGCAAAGAGTGTTAGAACTGAGTGAAATCGTAGGGCACCCAGCTGGTGTCTGAGAAAATCTTGCTGGGGAAAACTCACACGTGTTTGGTGACCGGAAGTGAAGTGTTCTGAGAGTCAAAGTGAAGGAGTGAGAGTAGAGTGCTGACAGGAACAGCACAGGTTTCCCCTTTCACAAAGCACAAAGAGCCTTTTTCTGGGGTCAGGCTGAAGATGGGGGAGCATAACTGCTACAGGGAGGCTAGATCTTAGAGCCCCCTACTGTGATTTTTCTGAAAGCAAATAGTCCTAGTCAGATGTGCCTCAGGCATAGAGGAAGGCGTCTGATGAAGGTCTGTGGCTGAGTAAGTGGGGGGGATGGCCACGAGGAGGGGCCGTCAGCTGGCCAGCACAGCAGCTGATGCGGACAGGAAGAAGTTCTCCTTCAGTTAGACCCTTGGCTTCGGCTGTCTCTCTCACATGACCCCGGCCCAGAGGTCTTCTTAGTTACATGAATTTGAATTCAAAGCAGAGCTGGAGAGTTCCTCCCTGTCTGACCAGGACTCCTGTGTCAAAAGCTAGATACTCTAAGCCTATTAATACTTTTTGTGCGTGACCTCCCAAACTAGCTCCTTGCTTGGATTTTGTCCTTCCGAGAGACCTACACTTAATTGAATCCTGAAAACCCTTCACAGTTTGTCCATATTGGTCCCCTTGAATATGAAGCAGATTTCATGAAAATGAAATAGTTTCTCAGGATGTTTGCCTATCCAATGCACATTGCCAAAACCTAGCACTGTCTCGGTCAGCCAGAGCCAAGGGATCACCATATTAAACACCATGCCCTGGTGTGCTTCTCCTAGAGGTCTGCCTTGGCCATATCTGGCACACAGCCTCCTTTTTCTCTCTCCCTCCCTCTCTCCCCAAGGGTCTCCTCCAGCCATAGAAAATGGCCTGGGATGAGCTGTTGACCCGGGGTCATGTACTGTCTGTCCAGCAACCTCTGATGTGACCTAGCTCAACATGATGAGCTCACCCAGGAATTTTAATGGAAAACATCAAGAGGATGAGTTAGCACGAGGAGCTGAACTGCAATGAGACATGTTCAGAAGTGGATGAAGCCAGGACCATGCGGGGCCCATGGTCACGGTGTGCGAAGTGAAGCATGAGCAGGAGTGAGATCCTAAGCACCAGTCAGAGGGAGAAAGAAGACTGAACAGTGGGAGAGAACATAGTACAAAGTGGAAGAGCAGAAAAAGAATAGCTGAGAATATTTCCTGAATATTCTGTTTCTTTTTCTGGGTTTCTGTGCATTCCTTATAATAAACCTCACTTTTAAAAAAAAATATATTATTTATTTATTTATTTGCAAGAGTGAGCACAAGCAGCGGGGAGCGGCAGAGGGAAAGGAAGAAGCAGACTCCCCGCTGAGCAGGGAGCCCAGTGCGGGGCTCAATCCCGGGACCCTGAGCTCATGACCTGAGCCAAAGGCAGATGCTTAACCAACTGAGCCACCCAGGCACACTGATAACCTACTTTCTTTGGATTTGACCTGAATAAATATCTATTACAGAGGAGATGCACACACTGCTCCCTTTCTTCCACCTAGCTGACTAGGGCAGGTGTAGGGGGAATCTCAGATTATTCTTGTTATGGATTCTTGGTGCTGATAGAGCTGATAGAGCTAACTCATCAGTGACGCTACAAACCTTCAAGGCCTGACACTGATATGTCTCTTACTTACATGTTAGTAAAAATAATTGCACCTCTCTCTCCTCTTTTCTGGTTCTCGTAGCAGTCTGTAGGCAGGGCCCTCCTTCTGGGTGAGGAATGGCTTAGTGGGACTAGAGATCATTGATTCTCATGGCTTTTTCTTCCTGTGACTCGTAAGGATAGGGAAGAGAGAATTCCTCCAGAAGGCATTTTGCATTTCTGTACTGCAGAAGAAACTAAAAAAGGTCTATCCACTTGCAACACTGACTGTTCTCTGATTTTGTGTTATCAGGGTGCTGGGCATTAAAAGATAAAAGGCCCAAGCACTAGTGGTGGACTTTAGGGCACTTCTAACCCAGCTGGTGCTTGCTGATCTGATACAACAGTCCTCGGTGGGATGGGTACAAACTCTGTCCCTGCACTCGAACAGCAGAGGCACCCATGTCACTGCAGGCAGAGCTGCCGGGACTCGGACAGGGTCCCCCAGTGGGCCTCTCACCTTTCTATCCCAACAGCAGGGTTTTATTGCACAAATGGATGTTTTATGGCTTTTTCTGCACTGGGAAGCTAGCCGAAAGTTGATTTATTCGGTTGGTTGCTCTTACAAAGAGTTTTCTCGCTGTACACTTGCTTTGTGAGGTGAATTTAAAATAAGCCAGGCTGACCTGACTGGCTGTGTGCTTCTTTCATTGTCTTCTGCTTTGAGAATCATTTGAAGCTGATGCTCACCGAGGAAATCATGTTTTCTTCAAACGTTCTTTCCTTTCAGCCTTATGGAAAATCTGACTGTTAAGGCCTCACTGCGTGGTGCCTTTGACCTGCAAAAGCAGTTGGAATCTGGGCTGAGGGCTGAAGGAATCAGTGTGGAGGGGAGCAGACAGCTTTGGGAGGCCTGCTGTCTGGGGAACAGTTCCGAAGTTTCTAATTCCCAGGCCGCTGTGGGTGCCATCCTAATTGGAGGTGCTCTGACTCATCTCTCTCACCACCCCCTCTTCTGAGAGGCTCAGGAACCCAGTTCTGTCCTGGGGGCAGCACATGGCTGGGACTTAGAAAGGCTTAAAAAGAGAAAAAATAGAGTCCCGTGCTTTCCCTGCCAAGCACAGAACAGAGGCCTGCTTGTGCAGCTTGTCTTTGGTCATCCTGCTGCTGTTCCGGAGTAATTTGCCCCAAGAAGAGTGGGCAAGGGCCCCAAGTTGTAGCCCCCCCCCGCCCCCCGCATAGCTGTTCTTTCGTCCCAGGGTGATTCCCATCAGAGGAGTGCCCCCGGTTTACCTCAGAAGGAAAAAAACCCTTTTAGGAAGAAGTATCCAAACTATCCTCAAAAACAATAGTTTTGATGAACATGGTGGCATTCCTGCCCTAGTGGGAAGGGGGATGGTCCCAAAGATGAATTAACACTGTCGCTAAGCAACCGTCTCCAACCCCAGCCCTGGAGGAGCCAGATGAGAAAGAACTAGGCCACTTAATCCCCAGTCTCTCTGCTCAGTACCAGTCACCACTTCGTCTGAACAGACTGAATGCGGGCCGATGTCCTCCGGCTTGCGCTGGTGGCGATGCTGGCTCTCAGGATAGAGTGACAGAACAGCCTTGGCCTTGAGGCAGGCTGGGTCACTTCCTGCAGTCCTAATGAGGGTCCAAGGCAGCAAGGCTGTGCCAGGGACCCCCTCCGGTTCAGCGCAATTTTGTATACCTGATCTCGTGGAAGCCACACAACCTTGGGAAGTGTCAGTTTTGCTCTGCAGATGAAGGGCATGAAGCTCAGAGAGGTGCAGTGACTGGGCTAAGGTCACACAGGAAATGAGTGGCTCTGTCTGCCCTAAAGCACTGTGTCCCCTCCACGCCCACTGCAGCTTGTACCCATGTTTATTAATAGATTTGAGTATTTGCAAATGAAGAAGTCCCATGGAGCTGCTCACCAGCCAGTCATGATGGGATTTCTTTCCAGTCACAGCAGCTTACTGTTTACGCACACAGTTACGCTCACCTGGTGTTTGGGGAGAGGCCTGGTCTCCCCAGCATCACATGGGCGATGAAGTCAGGTCTTCGTGGTGGGTGAGGAGAACTACCCCCTCACTTCCCCTGGATGCTCCTTCACCGGTCTGTGGATGCTCCTTCCCCGGTCTGCTGGGCAACAACAACCCCCAGGCCTTGAAGCTCAAATGCACTACCCTTTCTCTGCCTGAAAGCTTTTCTCAGCCCCAGGCTCTTCTCAGAGACATCTTCGTGACTGCTCTCCTCCCTGTTCCCAGAGTGCTCTGGGTGATGTGGGGGGGCACTGTGGACCCACACCCAGGCACCCCCGAATCAGAGGACATGGTGGTCTAGCTGCTGGAAGGCTGCACGGCTCCCCAGGGATGGCCACAGTTGCCCAAGTCATACTCCATTCTGGGAGCCCCAACCAAAAGGGAATTGAGGCAGAGTGTGACGTTCTCTCAGCCTCGCTGGGAGGCCTTTTTAGCAGCAGGGCTCCCTTGGGTGGCAGAGGCCATTACCAGGCCTACATTGCAGCTGGGCCTCTCCACCTACCCATCCTGTGTCCTCCCCTGCCCTTCCATAAGGTCGATCCCAAGGGCACCCTGCATGCTCAACTTTGTCTCAGAATCTGCTTCCTGGGGGGCTCAACCACCACATTCTCCCTCAGATCTTCTCTGTAGGTGACTGTCCTGCCCTTTAGACTGAGCTTCCTAAGGGCAGCAGCTGAACCTTCTTTGTTCTCAAACCCAGAGAGCCCAGGTCCAGCAGAGAGTAGGTCCTCAGGAGACCTCGGTGGAATGAATACATGAGTCATTTACAAGATATTGGAGATGAGAGGAAATGAAAGGCAGGGATGCCCAAGGAGAGGGCACCCCATTCAGCGCCTTTTGTTTACCATTGCCTTCCCAGAAGAGTCTGAGTTTCTTTGATCCTCCCCTCCCCAACCCTACCCCCGCCACTTCCCACAAGCAACTCCCCTCTCCAACTGGGACTTGGCTGGACTCCTTCCTCTTCTGGATCCATCTGGACTCCATTTTTCTGGATGTGGTCTCTTAGGAGCTACTGAAGAGGAGAAGCCAGGAGCAGAAGCTGTGTCAGCAGCTGAGCCAGTGTGTGGCTGGAGGCTACTTGTTCCAGAATGACAACCTTGTGCTCTGCAGCTCTCTCCACGTGTAGATATTCTTCTTTTTGTTGAGCCTTATTTGTCTTAATCTTTATACTTCTCGTTAAATACCCATTCTCCAGAGAGTTTAATGTGTTGCTCACACCCAGCCAGGTCAGTCCCAAAGGCTATCAGGTGGCAGCTGGCCCAGACCGAGGAATGCCATATGGGGTTGGGACCGAGTTAGCTATCAAGGGGAAGGACAGAGATTCCTTTCCATGATTGTTCCTTGGGAGTCATTTCAGAGGCAGGGGTTCCCATGTGCCTTAGTGCCACAAAGCAGAGAGGAATGGGCACACCTCTGTGAGAAAAGCTCTGATAAACTTGACATGAGGGACCCCAGTGGACACTCCACGCCTTCATGGGTCTCAAGTCATAACCCCTGCTGACTGTGGGTTTATGATGTCAGGCCTTCAGTCTTATTGCCCAGGGCTGCTTTTGATTAGTCTGGGCCCAGCCACCATCAGCTGGAGAGGCTCCTTGCTGGGTCTCCTAGAGGACTGGAAGAAAGTTGGCCCAAAGGGAAAATGGACAGAAAGTCTTGTCCCCTCATGGAGGACTTGCCCCCTTTCCCCTAGCAGGCCAGGCACATTCCTCATGACATCCCAAGCCCCAGAGTGGCTCTCTCCAGCGACATGACACCGGAGGCCCTCCTGAGGGACAACATGCCTCTGATTTGTGGCCATGCAGCTGTGTTTGGGTAGACATCAACACATAAACAAGTCCTGTCCCTGCTGCCCGGTGGACGCATAAAGCAATCAGAGTGGACTTTTATTTGTCATCTCTCAGCATTCCTTATGATCTGTTTACTACTGCTTATCCTTCCCTAGCCCTGCGTGAGCACTCCAGCAGGCCCCCAGACTGTTGTTTTTTGTTCTTAGGGTAAGAGATAATCCTAGAGTCATTTTAGGCTCCAAGTGCTGACTCCACCTGGCAATGAGCCTGTCTAGTCTCCAAGATCAGTCAACACCGTGAACCTATAAGAGGCCACACCCCAACCCCTTCCCCAGTGACTGCCTGTGGACTGGAAGTCAGCTGTGGGGAACGGGGTGGCGGTCTGGTGGGCTTCTCCTCAGTCTCTCTGGGGCTGGTCCATAGGTGGGGGGGTGGCAGGAGGAGGCAAAGTCTCCTTGGGATCATCATAAACTGGTCTCACCTTTCAGGGTCAGCCAGTCATCTAAAGCTGGCTCTCCATCTCTTGAGATGCTTTTGTGAACAATTTAGAGGTGCTTCCAGGATCCCCTCCCTGACATTGCCTTTGTCCTCCAAGTCAGGGCATTTCTGTTTCAAAGGGTTGATACTCCTCCTTCAGCTTTTGGCTCTTTACATCCATCTGAGGGTATATGGGTGGCTCTGTCTGATAAGCATCCAACTCCTGATTTTGGCTCAGGCCATGATCTCAGGATTGTGAGATCTAGTCTTGAGTCAGGCTCACACTTAGTGCAGAGTTTGTTGGAGATTCTCTCTCTCTCCCTCTCACTATGCCCCTCCCCCCTGCTCACTCTAAATAATTAATTAATGAATTAACTACTCTTTTAAAAAAAGAACATATTAAAAGAGCTTTCTTATTTAGCATTCTGATAATTCTACAGCATTGGTAGTTTTTAGAAAAAGATATCAAGGCTCAGAAACGTCTCAGATTGGCTTAGACTTGGATGCATGTAACAGAAAAACCCAAAAGAAGAATGACTTAAATAGGAGAGAGGGGTGTTTCTCTCTTACTGAAAGAAGTTTGGAGATAGGCAACCCAGAACTTATGGGGTATTACATAGTGTTAGAACTTGAGCTTCTTCTATCCTGTTGTTCTGTCATCCTTGGCATCAGCTTCCACTTCATGGTGCAAGATGGCTGCTTAAGCTTCGGTCAGGAGAAGGAGAAAGGGCTGAAGAGGGGTGCACCCTCTTCCTTTAAAGACACTTTCTCGAAGTTGCACCCATACTATTTTCCCTTACATTACATTGGCTAAAACTTAGTCAACATGGTTAGACCTGCCCACAAGGGAGATTGGGAAATGCAACATTCATTCTCAGTAACCATTAGAAATCAGAGCTTCTGTTACCGAGGAGTAAAGAATGGATATTGGGCTAAACAATGAGTACTTTCTGCTATGGATATTAAATAACTTGCTCAGAGTTTTCCAGTTGAACTCTGTCTACAGAAGATATTAGTGATACCAGAGGAAAGGAGCAGTAAGGACATGGGAATGGGAGAAGGTGGCAGCTTAGGATAACGTCTGCCTTGTGGTCTGGAAGATGGTTCCAGGGTCTCCTGCCTGCTCTGCTGAAAGTCCAATTGCTTTGCCAGGAGTCTGGCCACCTAGCTAGCCACCTGACTCTTATTCCCACATGGCTCTGGCCAGTGGACGGTGGGGTGGTATTAAAGTCAGCATGGTAGACCAGAGAGGAAAAATGTCAAAGGCGGTGTTGAAAGGATGGGAAGGGGTGAAGAGTAGAGAAATTTTCATTTCCCTCCAGCTTCTTGCCCCCTTGCTTCTCTTCAAGAATGGTGGACTCATGGTTCCATTGTACTTTAGCTAGTACGTGGTGAGCATTTACTCCATGGAAGATCCCAGACAGGCCCTGGGGAGATTGTTGAGGAGGGTCATTGAAAAGATGTGACTGCTGGTTGACTTGTGAGCTGGACTTGGGCAATCTGAGGCTGGATAGCAAGAAGAACAGAAATTTGAATTCTGATCTTTTTACTCCACATAACAGTCACGCAAGATGAATGAAAGCCTAAGCAAACCCAACTCTCTCCACAGTCGAGATCCCAATGCCAACACCAGCCGTGGGTACCACACTTTACAGTTCACACAACATCCTCAGTCTCTTGGCCGGGCAACAATCCGGGGCCACTAATGGCTCACGGAAGCATCACAACCACCAGACCCACTGAGGGCAGAGGCAAACAGCCAACATGCTTCGGTAGCCTCAGGGGGCAATGCAGACCTCAGAATGATCTCATAGCTGGTTTTCATGCCAATGACCGTAGGTCAGCAAGGCAAATGTGACCTGATCCTCATTGCTCTCTTGTTTCAGAAAGCAGTGAGTACACCAGAGATTTAAGGAAATCAAAAATATTTCACACAGATATTTAAGCAAGAGTAAACTGTCTAGAGCACTTGTAAGTTTTCAGTGATGTGAAGAGTTGTTGACTCCGCCAGATGGAGCAGGCAGGTTCTAAGGAATCTTCCCAGAATTTCCTACTATGCAGTTGGGTGCCCAGGACACTGTGGTGGATGAACCTTGGGGTTCAGCTGCATATGCCAATTCACTTTCATCAGGACAGGAAGAAGGGAATGAGCTTGCAAAAGCCCTCTTAGAAGTTACATTGATTAACCATTTTCATTCTTTTTGACAGGGATTATTGAATGTCTCAGACCTGGACTCTGTTATTATTTTAGCATGAATAGCCCTTGAAGGGCTCCTGACACCTCTGGAGAGCAGCACTAAGTGGGTGTGAGCCATAATCCTTTGCCCCTTGTCCCAATCCCCATCTGGATTTATGGGCTTCCACCACGGCACAGAAGGCGGATGCAGGGGGCGGTGAGGCTCAACAGCTAGACCATCAGCCCCTGTCTGGAGCTGTTGTGACATAACCTGGGACTCTGCTCAAGGCCCTAGCTTCAGGAGATTCCCCCGCTTTGCACAACCCTGCAACAGAAGCCATATCCTCATTGTGTAAGATCAGGTTTAACCACAGACCAACCAAACAGCCTGGTCGAGCTAGACAAGGAAGCAGGGAGGGTCTGACCCACTGAAGAGTGCTTTCTTTTAATACAGAGGGAGGGGTTTTTTGTTTGTTTGTTTGTTTTGAGAGTGGGGATCGGGGGCCCCAGGATTTCAGATTAGGACACTGTGCAAGATCTTGTACTGCAAGCTGTTAGGTCACTGTTCCAACATGTGATTAAGATGAACAACGGATTAAAATGCTGGTGTAGGGCGCCTGGGTGGCTCAGTGGGTTAAGCCACTGCCTTCGGCTCAGGTCATGATCTCAGGGTCCTGGGATCGAGTCCCGCATCGGGCTCTCTGCTCAGCAGGGAGCCTGCTTCCCTCTCTCTCTCTCTCTCTCTCTCTCTGCCTGCCTCTCCGTCTACTTGTGATCTCTCTCTGTCAAATAAATAAATAAAATCTTTAAAAAAAAATAAAATAAAATAAAATGCTGGTGTAATACTGTTATAAAAATTTTAGTTTGGACAAATCCTTAGAAAAACTCAGGCTTCTCCTCCACAAAAATTGGCAAAACAGTTTATGGAGATAACTCACAGTTGTCTGGTGAATTGAATTAATCTGCATAAACCCTGAGGTGGGGGAGAGAATTTTATGAGCTGAGTTGAGAGAACAGTAGATGGTAGAAATAAACCTTTTTTTATCTCGAAGCTACAATAAAAGTAAACTCAATAAATTAAATAGGCTACAGGATTCATAAAATTGAGTCATAGGAAAAATAAACACAAAATCCTGTGGTTCAGGCTACATTAAGATAAGCAATTCAGAGTCTGTTTCTTTAATAATAAGCTCTTTCCTGTTTAGACAGAGTCTGTCAAGGAATTGATGTAAATGTGTTTCTGCCCACTATTTTCTTATTTCTCCTTTCCTGCTAAAATTACTTGCTGCAGCAGTTGTAAGAATTAAATGAGATACTATGCATCATCTAAGCTTCATGTGTAAGAAAATCTAGGTAAATGTGGTTAAATTGAAATCTGAATAGTGCTTTTCTTCCTCCTTCTTCCTTCTTCTTTTTCTATCCTCCTCTGCTTTGTTGGTTCTTCCCCACAACTGACTGTGTGCTCATGTGGCCTTGCTTTCTTGCTCATTTATGTACTCAATATTTATCAAGCTCCTTATGATGTACAAGACTCTCTTCAAGGCCTGTAGACTCAGTGTGTAAGGATGACAAAGTCCCTGCTTACACTGGAGGGGTAAAAACCAACAGATGAATAATTCTGTGGTATAATTTTGAGTCCTGTAAAGTGCTATGAAGAAAGACATGAGATGGGGCGGCTGCATGGCTCAGTGGGTTAAGCCTTTGCCTTCAGCTCAGGTCATGATCTCAGGGTCCTAGGATCGAGCCCCCCATCGGGCTCTCTGCTCAGTGGGGAGCCTGCTTCCCTCTCTCTCTGCCTGCCTCTCTGCCTACTTGTGATCTCTCTCTGTCAAATAAAAAAATAAAATCTTAAAAAACAAAAATAAACAAACGAAAGAAAGACATGAGAGAATAATGGGATAGAGACCAGCACATGAGGGATATTTTACGTGGAAAGATCAGGGTAACTTCCCTAGAGAAGGTGCAGCAGTGTCCTGAATGAGGTAAGGAGTAAATCCACAGGAAGATCTGGGAAAAGTACATGGCGGAGGCAGAAGAAACAGCAGGTGCAAAGGCCCAGAGGTGGGACACAAGATTGGTGTGATCTTCAGAAAACAGAAAGGCCAGTGTGGGTGGAGTAGAGTGAGCTGGGGAGAAAGTTGTTGGTGATGAGCCTTGAGGTATGGCCAGGGGCCAGGCCACATAGGGCCTTGTGGGGGCATGCTAAGGAGTTTGTTCCAAGTATATACTAGGATGGATGCAAAGTTACTGGAAGGCTTGGGTCAAAATATGGTTTATGTGTTTTAAAAGGATCGGTCTGTCTACTGGAGAATATGAAAGGGCAAAACAGGAGCAGAGAGACCATGTAGGGTATTAACAAAGAGAAGGAGAAGAAGTGTAACATAGTGGGTAAGCCTCAGGAGCCAGACTGCTGGGGTTTGAAGCATGCCTGTGCATTAAGGAGCAGTGTGAATGTGGCCCAGCTGAACAACACTGCTGGGCCTCAGCTTCCCAATCTGTAAAATGGAGATGATAATAGTAAGGTCTGCTACCTTGTACACCTCCAGGTAGAATGACCCCCTGGATCCCAGTGAAGGCAGTGTGAGTGGTAGCACATGAAGCTGTGTGACACAATGGTCTTAATAATGATCTCTACCTTGTTGGGTTAAACCACCAAACACAGAAAGCGTGCTTTGAACAATGCCTGGCACCCAAGAAGAGCTTAACAAATACGAGCTATTATTTGTAGTTGAGGTGAGAGATGATGTTACTTTGGAGTAAAGTGGTAACAGCAGGGGTGGTAAGTGCTCAAGTTTGAAATAAAATGTGAGGGAAGAGCCTGTCCTGGCTCCCAGGGGCACAGCCAGCCCTGATTGGCACTCAGGGGCACACCTTTGCCAAGACTTCTGGGTGGGTTTTTCAGTCAGATTCATTTTGGAGCTGGATTTTTCAGAATCTTCCCCACCAGTATGTTTCCCACTTAAAATGATGAATGTTATGTAATATAGAACAGGACACTGCAGGTAAATCCCCAGCGTAGTGCCCAGTACATTTTGTGTTTTAATAAATGTAAACTTTCGTCATGACCATCATGACCATCATCACCATCATTGCCATCTGAGTGCTCGATGATGTTCCCACAGAACCCGCGTACATACCTATAACTCCACAGCAGAGAGAGCTCAGGGGTTTTCCTCTCTTGTGGGATAGCTAAAGAATGCAGAGGCTTCAGGAATTACTGTCTTGAGGCCACAGTGTCCCTGAGGTCTTTTGGGTAGTTCCTGAGATACCTGTCCTTGTGCCCTTAGACACTTTCTAGGGCCCCAAAGGGCTCAAATAAGAACAAGACCAACCAGGAAAAGAAGCACCAGAACATACAGAAAAGCATATGGTTTAAAAGCATGATTCATCTTTATTTCATTGATTTCACCAATCCTAGAACGCAAGTCAACCGTTTAAAGTTAAGAAATTTGTTTAGGTCCTGTTCTGTTAGGGTCCATGATCAAAGGAGCGAGACTGATACAAAGCGGAGGTCAAGCAAAGCTTTATTTTGCGCCAGCACCAAGAATCAAAAGCGACTGGTTGGGGCCATCCCTTATGGAGAGAGCGACCCCTCCCAGCCTCACAGACAAACTTTTATAGAGCAAAGGCCATGTGGTTGAGCCTGGCCACACGCAGGTGGCCAATGAGATTGTAACACACAGAGAAAGCTGCACAGTCATGCTAGGTCACACACAGGTGGCCAATTGAATTACAATTCACCCTGTAGTAGCTATTTGAACTAGCCTATCTCCTTGGTCAGAATTGGCACCCAAAAGTCGGCAGGACCCACATTCTTTGGTAGTTAGGGAGACAGTATGTGCGCTTTACTGATTGGATGCCTCCACCTGGCCTCGCTTGTCCTTGTATTCTGGGCTCTGTCATCAGGGACTGGTTGACCATATTTTACTGGTTTCCCAGACTTGCTTTTAAGTAAGTTCCCCTGGGGGGGGGAGGCAGGATCAGTTTAAGTTTTACTGCATAAACAACAAAATCACTGTTCAACCGAGATGGAATCGCTCTGGCTAAATAGGCCCTTACAGTTACTTTTTCTCACCCACTTGGCCCTCGTGAATTGCTAAAATTGGAGGTGTCAGGGGCACTCAGCAGGCCCAAGAATGAAGACACTAACTCCTCCAGGATGTTCCATGGGCAAGAAGTGTGGATAGCTCTGGGTAGCTGCTCTGCCCCCTCAGCCCATAGGTTTCAGTCACTTTGCTGTCTGGTTGCTCATGCATGAGGTAATCTCCCCACTTTATTTGTTCTTGGATGTGTGAGCTATATAATTCCTTCTTCAAACGTTATAAAAATGGAGCCCCAGCTAATAACTCAACATAAAAAGAGGTGACATTTT
This sequence comes from Lutra lutra, assembly GCF_902655055.1. NCBI lineage: Eukaryota > Metazoa > Chordata > Mammalia > Carnivora > Mustelidae > Lutra > Lutra lutra. The sequence goes on along the minus strand of NC_062281.1, from coordinate 116,720,902 downwards.
CCCATTCTCAGTCTCGATAATTATTCCTGCCATGAGCCAGTCATCGTGGAAATGACTCAGCCTTTCTCTCCTGTGTTAGTAAGGTTTAACTCTGGTCCTGACTCAAACTGCCTAGGAGCAGAGCAAGAATGATAGAAACTGTGCCCTAATGTGTTACTATGTTACTGTTTACTTGACTTACCCAAGATTCTGCAAACACCGCCATACCAGCCCTTTGCCTTCCTTCTGAACTGGCTGCTATCTTAGACCAGTTCAGTGGGAGTTTGTTGCCCTCTGTGCTCTCCTGCCAAGGAGCTGAGGCTAGTCCTGAACTCAAAATCAGGCATCTAGCTTTCTTTGCATTTCTATTTTTATTTTTTATTTAAGATTTTATTTATTTATTTGACAGAGATCACAAGTAGGCAGAGAGGCAGGCAGAGAGAGAGAGAGAGAGGAGGAAGCAGGCTCCCTGCAGAGCAGAGAGCCGGATGTGGGGCTCGATCCCAGGACCCTGGGATCATGACCTGAGCCGAAGGCAGAGGCTTTAACCCACTGAGCCACCCAGGTGCCCCTCTTTGCATTTCTAGTACTAATGCTTAGTATCTTTTTGTGGGCCCTAGTGTAAGAACTGATCCAGACCCGGATCTCAAGTGAAACCTCTTATCAGACGACTATTACTGGTTGAAATTATCACTCATAGAGATCCTGGCAGTTCAGCAGTGAGCCAGAGTCCATTTATCTGACAAACATTATCGACTGCCCACCCAACAGCAGGCAGTGCTGGGCATCTAGGATGGAGAACCAGAGGCAGAGTCCCTAACATCAGGGACCCCCAAGCTCTAGTGTGGCAGATGGACAAGAAAAGAAACAGTTGGAGAACAATGTGATTATTAGTTTTGTAACAGGTCTTCAGGTCCTGTAGGGGCATTTAGGGGGTACCTGACCCACACTGGTGCCCTGGAAAGAATTCCTAAAGGCAAGTATGCCTCAAGGTCTCCAGAAAGTTACACGAAGCCATACAATCAGAGAAGGGCCAGGGAGGACATGGAGGGGGTGTTCCCAAAGAGAAAGGGAACAGCATGAAAAGCACGTGTGACCACACCATCTGGCAGTGACCCATACATCCATTTTCTCCCTCTTCCTGGGCTCACAGTCCCACTCACAGTTAAGTGTGACCCTATGACAGAAGGTGTGCAGACATGATGGGTGGGCTGACCCAGAAGATCCTCTTGAATGTGCCCTTCCTTGGGCTTTTCCCAAGTCAGCTAAGCCCAAGGAAGGGCACGTTCATGCTAGGTCCCAGTCAGCTAACTGGTACAGGTAGGAACCAGATTGCGGAGGGCTTGTGTGCTGCCTGCAGGAACTCCCGAGCTGAGGTATGGGTGAGAAGCAATCACATTTGGTTTTTAGAATACAGAGATGGCATGGTGTCAGTGGGAGGGTTGAAACTGACCTGAGCTCTGTGTTCCTGGAAAGCGGCAATATTTAAGAAATCCCCTACCCCTTGTTTCCCCAAATCCCCTATTCTTTGCTGTTCCAAGGCTAAGCCTCAAAGGACCACCCCCGCCCTCCAGTATTTTAAGATAAGACCCATTTGCATCCTTCTTCAAGGCTCCTGTAAGAATTAAAGACAAAGCCCTTGTTTATCAACCTGATTAAAACCCCAGAACCCCTTCCTTTTTTTTTTTTTTTTTACATTCCTTTGTCACCATTATTCTCCCTATTGCAATCTCCTGAATGAAAACATCTCTTTAACTATCTGTGCATTTGGTCTTCACTTGAATACAGTAGTGTTGAACTGAAGCTCACTTCTACTTGAGAGTAGACCATTATCTGCTCTATTTTTCTTTAACAACTTTTATAATATATTAACTTGTCATCAGTCGTCCGTGAGACTATAAACTCCTTGAGGAAAGAGCTTGTCTTCTTTACCATTTACCACTGTTTCCCCAAGGGCATAGACCAGTTCCTGGCACACAGTAGGCATTCAGTATTTAGAATAAATTATGGCACGGTGATGCCCAGCCCACATGAGCTTTCTGCCAACCTCCCTAGGCTCTTCCTGACCTTCTCTCTCTCCCTCTTTCTCTGTGTGTCTCCTTTTTTAGCCCCTTCCTGCTCACCTGCCTCCCTCTCTGCTTCCTCTTTTTGGTCTCTTTCCTAATCCCCCTCTTCCTCTTGCTCCCCCTCTCTCCTCCCTCAGCCCCCATTCTCCAGCCAGCCAGGTTGTTCACCTGGAAGTGTGCAGGGCCAAGTGAGAGAGTTCCAGCTGTGGCAGGACTGAGCCAACCAAGTTCATGTCCATATCTGCTGGGTCAGGACAATTCTAGTGACTTTGATATGTCATTTGCCCAGGCTCTCCTTGAAAATTAAAGATTTACTTAAGAATTGGCCAAGTGGGTATTTGGAAAACAATCAGTGAGTTGTCACGAAGCCTTGCACTAAGCAGGTTGCTGAGAGCTGGGGAGGAGACAGGACCCGGGTGAGGCCACAGCCTTCCAGGAGCTCCCAGTCTAGTTAGCCAGGGAGGTGAAGGCCCACCTGTGTTTCCTGCGGAGGAAACATAGGCAGTCCCAGGGTGCAGGTGGCGCAAGCTGGTGAGTTCTGGAAGCCTGTCAGCTGCTGTTACCATTGGAGCTTGTGGCCTGTATGTGAACTACAGCTGCCAGACAGACGAGGAGACCAGGGACTCAGCTGCAGAAGAGGAAGGTCTGTCCATGATCGTGAGGCTCCTTGGGCTGCTTGGATGGGAGTTTGATGAGGAGCCCCTTCTCTTGTCGAACCCCTGCACCGGCTCCTCTTCTTGGCCCCTCCCTAAGACTGAGAAAAGGAGCCCGAATCAATGCCTGTGGATTTCCTGAGAGTGCAGAGTCAGCACTGGTGGGCTGAACCTTCTGCCAAGGCCACAAAAAGCCTCACAAAGCCAGTGTCCTACAGCTGGGTGACCTACTCTCCATCCTCCATAGGACAAAGTGACTCAGCAGAGTCAGGTACAAGCCCTCCCTCTAGTTTCTTCATAATTATCAGCTGAATTGGGTTAACTGCCCAGAAGCTAATTAATAAAACCTACAGTATCAGCCCTTTCCCCTCCAGGCTGGGGAAACTGTACTCATTAGCCTCCAAAGTTCTGGAGGCAAAGGTGAGGCGGAGCCAGCAGGAGGCGAAGGGAGCAAGAAGGTGGTCAGTCTGCACGGGTGTGCCAACGCCAGGCGCCACCGACCCACCCAGTGCGGAAACGGTCTCTACTGTGCGAAGTATGGAATGCCTCTTGTCCCTGCTTCTGTAAGAAGGATGGGCCAGAATCTTTCTGGGAAATGCCTGGGAGAATCTCATGACCTCCTAGGGTGGGTCCTTATAGTTCTGCAATTCTGGGAGGACAGAGGAGGGAGAGAATCTTTTCCTGAGCCCTGGCATTTCTGGATGTACTTCAGGGAAGGAAAGCAAGGAGGGCGGCAGGACTGAGTAAAGCCAGTTCGTGTGTCCCAGGAGGCTGATTCTCAGAGCAAAGAGGAATGGTGGAAGGAAGGGGTTATAAGAAAGGAGTTAGTGTGGGGTTTTGCTGGAGCAACTGCCGACTTCCTTCAGGAAGAAAGGCCCCATTCTGTAATCTTAATGATTTCTGTCCTCTCATCCCGAACAACTTCCCTCAAAGTACCCACTGAAAATATGCCCACAAAGCCTTGTTCACTTAGTCACTTCTTCCTTATCGGTGATGGTCTACCTACTCACACTTCACTCCCCTTGCTGACTCATAGGTTGCCTTACAAGCTGCACTTCTACACCTGGGGAAGGTCATTTTATAACACCACAGCTGCTCCCTGGCCTGTGCATGGTGTGAGTTGGTGTGTTAAGAGTGTGATAACCAAAGTTCATGGCCCAGGCTAATGGATATTTAAGAAAATGGTCCTGGTTCCATTTCTGGGTCTCCCTCCCCCATCAATTGGGATATTTAGAAAATGTCTAAACAGCAAAAAAAAAAAAAAAAAAGACTAACTTGATTTACTTCTACCAAAAAAAAAAAAAAAAAGATTTTCTAGGTTCCACATTTCAATATTAAGATGTCTTATGTTATTGAAATTTCAATAACAATAAAACAACACAATGAGTCCTGGAGGCAAGGGAGAGGGAAGGGGTAAATGTTTCTAATTTTGAATGTCTGTCTGTGCTATGCCAGGCACCGTGTGTGTTTTGCATACATTTTAACCCTCACAGGAATGGGGTGTTAAAAAGTGTGATGGATCTCATTTCACAGTTGAAGTAAGTAGGGCTCAGAGAGGCTAAATGCCATGGCCAAGTTCACATGGCAGTAGAAGGTGCAGTCAAGATGGGAGTCCGCATCTGCATGGCCAAGATCCTTCCCACCACCCCAGACTCTGTCCACAAAACCCAGCATGCCTTTGCCTTTCTTTTTAGTGTCAATGCAACCTATCTCTATTTCTGTGTGTGGAAAAGCAGAATTATCTACTTAACGATTAAAAAAAAACTTTTAGATGTAATTGGTTTATGATTTACAAACTTCTTGAATCCTTATGATTTAGTTCTTTTTTTTTAAAGATTTTATTTATTTATTTGACAGAGAGATCACAGTAGGCAGAGAGGCAGGCAGAGAGGGAGTGGGAAGCAGGCTCCCTGCTGAGCCTAGATTGTGATGCAGGGCACTATCCCAGGACCCTGAGATTATGACCTGAGCTGAAGGCAGAGGCTTAATCTCTGAGCCACTCAGGCACCCCTTATGATTTAATTCTTACCACAACCCTGTGGTTGGGTATCTCTGTTAGGGATTGTGGTAAACACCTGTTGTTTTTGTCAGCCGGATATCCACCTGTTTTTTTCTGGCACCTTCCACTCCTTAGGGGATCACTTCCTCTACCCAAGTCCAAGGGTTTTGTCTGAGGCTGACCCCACACACTGGCTTGGGACGGGGTAGGGGGGTCTAGACCCAAACCTAGCCAACGAGGACATGTCATTTCTGTTTGGTTTGGGGGTGGGCACCTCAGATGACCACACTGGGCCAATCAGAGCAAATGGGAGTCAGCTCCAGAACTTCGGAAGGAGCAGTGGGGAAGGGGCACTCTCTTCATGGTGGTCGTGCAAAGCTGTAGATGCTGTTGATTTTCTTTGCCTGATTTGAGGACAGCTAGTCTGAGAATGGAACTGATACCGGGAAAGTAGAGCTGAAGAAGGTCCTTGATGACAAGGTTGGATACTCAGTCCGCTAGTGCTCTATGTCCCAGAAGCCTGGACTTTTCAGTTTATTATGCTAATAAATTTGCTTTTGCTTAGTCTACTTTGAAAGGGGTTTTTTATCATTTTGTTATGTATTATTCAAGTTATTGCTCCCCATCATCAAAGGAAATTTGATTGAGGTCACTGTCTTCATCATTGTCAACATCATGGGCTGCTTGTTAATTGTGAATCCCAGGGACAAAAGAAGCATCTAGCCCCAGAGATTTCCTGTTTTGTTATGGGGCAGCAGGGTGTGGTGGTGAAGTGGGTGCATAATAACAGTATAAGGTGTTATGGGCAAAAAATTGCACTTAAATCCACTCTCCCTTTTCCCTTCCTTCTCCTCAATCTCTCCCTCATTGGAAGGAGTACAAAAGAGCCCAGAGAACTGACAGAACTGGGGAGGTAGCGGGGAGAAGTGGTTTAGGGACATTGTCTGTTAGAAAGGAAATAGAACTTCTGTGCGAAAGGCACATTAGCCGATATCAGATGTGACACTAGGTATTTGGTGAGAGATGAGAACTGAAAATGCAGCTATAGGTGTCACACATAGAGGTGAAAAAGGTTAGAAGCATATGTAAGGAACCAAGTGCCGGATGCTAGCACTGATCCCTGGAGAAGACTATAAGTTAGCACCAGGGTCATTCAAGGGAAAACTCATGCAGAAAAGTTTACTTTAGAACATAGAATGTGTCTTCAAGTATATATATTGATTTTTCAGAAAATGCAGATTCTCGTTTAAGTCGTAAAACGTATTATTCCTGCATAGCTCATCAATTCCTTTGGCAGTTGAAGTGAATGTATTTAGGGCAAAATGCCCTCAGCAATTTTGACCATAATAAATAGTTTCCATTTTGAAAATAATTTTGCAACGTTAGAGAATTACCTAATTTTTATGTGTAATTTTGTATGGACAAAACTTGGAATAAAAACAAAACAAAATGTCCACTCAAACGATAAGACTGAAGCCATATGGCAGAGCAGAGCCTGGTCAACTTTTTGTGTAAATCAAGGGTCTTTTATTTAATTATTTTGAGAAGTCTGTGGGCTTGAAAGTACATCACATGAGAAGAGAGTACAGTGATTGAAATTGCTACTGGAAATGTGTATGTAGGGATTTTGTTTTTCCTGGCTTCAAGGAGCCAACCCTCATTTATCTAGAAGGAGAGAGAAAAAAGAAATGGCGGGGCGGGGTGGGGGCGCTGGCGGTGGCATATTACATTCCTAAATTAAATGCAAGCTTCCTGGACAATTATAGCAGACTGATAGTTCCATTTTTGAGCCCACTTGATTTTTAAATCATTTCCCTACTTTCCCTTAGGTAAGCACCCTGCCCTCTGGGTCATGGGTTCTCTGTATACATTTATTGAGGATGAGGCTGATGATGACATCCGTCCTTTTTCAACAAAGTCCTCTGAAGATAAAGCTCAGATTGGCCGTGCAGAGTTCCAGGCCAGATCCAGAGCAGGGACCTACACAGGAGTGCCCTTGACATTTGAGAGGCAACATTCTTCATAGTACAGAGCTGTCCCTTCATTGCAGGATGTTTAGCATCTCTGACCCCTTCATTAAATGTTTGCAACACCCCCCCAGTCACTGTGACAGCCATATCTCCATCCACATTCCCAAGGGCCCTCCAAGAGGTACTGCCCGCCCTTCCTTAGCTGATAACTGCTAGGGGATTGCCTCTTTGAATCTGAAGATGTTAGCTCCGGGAAACTCAGAGGGTTAAGTGTTAAAAGATAAACTGAGGCATAGTTAAAATTTTTAAAAGTTTATTTCAACCAAAATTTATTGCAGGGGGGCAGGACCAAACCAGAAGTTGTCAAGAGTGCTTGGGGGACAGGAGCTAAGGTTGTGTGTGTTTGGGGGGACCTATACATAGAAAAAATGCAGGAGCAAAGAAAGGAAATTACTTGATTGGCCATAGCTTCAAGCCCAGTTGGCTGTTGGTGGTTGGTTGTCCTTAAGGTTTGGTTTCATAATCATGAGGTACTTACAGGCTTGGGTTTTGGTTTCTCTGCGTGGGCTGCCATGACACTAAAGCTACCTCAGTCTAAAGGCCACTCACTTAATTAATTTAACACAAGAGACCTATGTGCCTAACCCACACTTAGACCACCATCCATTTCTGCCATGGACATGTTCCTTATATCTCTTTGGTTGTTAAGCAGAAGTAATGGGTATCTTGGGGTCCCATTCATGACCACCGTCCATCTGACTTTCTTACTAATTGCATACAAATATGTGGACCTGGTAATTAGAATTAAGACTTTGGAGTTATTCCATGAGAAAGAAAATTTCCAGAAATGCAGAAGCCTAGGAAGTGGTGTGGAGCCAGAAAAATATAGAGAGCGGCAGCCCTTTCCTGGAGCCTTGTGCCGCTTGCAAAACCCTTCTTTGGGGGCAGTTGTGGTGAGGTGATGACCTTGGCTGATGCATGCACTTTGCACTTGTCCCACTCTGCCTGTTCCCAGTTGTGCTGTTTTATTTCCTGGTGATCCCGCTGTCTGGGGCCCCTAATGGCGAAACTGTCATTAGCTAGACTATTGTATTACCGAGAAAAAAACAACAACAATAACATTTGAAGGGTTTTTTAGAGGAATAACAGAACTTGGCTTCAGTGGGGGAATAGAAGGGATGTCCCAGTCCAGGCCTGCTATCCTGAGAGTGTTAAGTTGTGTTTTCCACAATGTTTGCAAGGCCACATGGCTGTCCGTTCCACTTTCAAGTACATCTAGATGAAAACGCCAACCTGGGCAGCTGTGTTAAGGTGTCTTGTAACTGCTTTCCTCAGATATAATAATTTATCTAGAATAGAGTGACCACTCAGCCATTGGGAATATAATCATTTGGACCACCAAAAGCAATGTAGAGGATTCTTGATGGTCTCTAGAAACTTGGAGAATGTAGTGGAATGATAAAGAAAAGTACAGTCATTGGCATTCTGGATTCAAGCCATAGATTCATTCTCCTGGCTGGGTGACCTTGGGAAAGTTACTTATCCTCTCTTATCCTACCATTCTCAGGTATAAAATAGGAACAGTCATAATATAATAGGGAATTAGGACAGCAGGGGGTCATTGAGATGATAACGTGAAATAAAGTGAAGAATTTGGCCCGTTACTAGAATATATTTATTACTCAATACATTGCAATTATGATGATGAATATCACTACAGAAAGAATAGGCACTTGAGAAAATAACGCTTTTGTGGGGAAAAAAAAGAGAGGAGAGGTGAGGCCAAAGAAGAGTAAATTCTTCCTACAATTACAAATTTATTTGATTAACACTAACAAACTATTGTTATATTTTAATCATATAGTTTCAGAGAAAAATAGAAGCACGGGAAAAAAGCAAAAAATTGTGGTGATGTATATGGAGTTAATTGAAGGAACGGCTTTAAGAAGCAAGAATTTGAAAGCCTTTGGGTTAAGATGCTAGAATTTATAGCAGGTCTCCTGGCCCACCCAGAAGCCTTGTTAATCCAGATTCTTTAGAGATCTAAGGGATTTCTTGCATTCCTCTGGCAGCAGTGGAGTGGATCTAGCCTGCATCAGCCCCATTTAAAGGCAGAGCCTCAGAAGCCCCCAGATTGAACTGTGGATAACAAAGCCACCTCCTGGACGGACTCAAAGAGATCAGGGTTTGCCTCTTTCAAAGAGCAGGAGATAGCTGCTCATATAGGGTTAATGCCTAAAGCAATACACCTAGACTGAACTTGATTTTAACTTGACAAAAAGAAAAATCTGCTGACGTTGTATTTCCTGTTAGAAATCCCTGTAGGAGGGTGGGTCTAAGGGTTCCTAAGAATGAATGATGGACATGAGACATGGTGCACAGAGCTGGGTGTCAAGGAGGGAATGCCATCTCTTGGACTGCAACTCACCTATCATCTGCTGAGCCCTGTTTCTCCTTCAGGGCCCTCGCCAGTCTCCTCTCTTCCGAGAAGTGTTAATTAATGCTGCCCAAACTGGAAATGATGATGAGAGTGTATTAATAGTAACTACAGTAATTCCCATTCATTTCAGACCCACCAGCTGCTAGGCACTGTGCTTGGAGCTTACCACAAAATACCTATTTCTTTCTTTTTTTTTTTTTTTTTTAAGATTTTATTTATTTATTTATCTGACAGACAGAGACCACAAGCAGGCAGAGAGGCAGGCAGAGAGAGAGGAGGAAGCAGGCTTCCTGCCGAGCAGAGAGCCCGATGTGGGGCTCGATCCCAGGACCCTGAGATCATGACCTGAGCCGAAGGCAGCGGCCCAACCCACTGAGCCACCCAGGCGCCCCAAAATACCTATTTCTTAACGTAGAAACAGTCGTAGAATCGTAAACAGTCTAATGTGCCTTTGACATATTCTCTCTAATTATAACAAGCAAAATAGGTTTCATCTTCTTTGTTTTCCAGACTAGGAAATGTACTTAGAGAGGTCGTAGTATGCTGAGGGCCCCCACAGTCTACTGCAAATGGAGCTGGCATTTGGACCTGACCTTCTTGAGGGTAAGGCTCTTTCTGTGTCCAGCTTTACCCCTACAACATGATTCCTTTGCCCATTGTTCTGCAGAAGGTCTTCAGCAAATACTAATTTATTCAATGATTCAAATGAATATTAGCCATCTATCCCCAGAGGTGAGACTCTGTGACATGCCTTTGTGTATAAATCCCGGGAGTGGCAAAAAAAGGAATGTGGACGTGGTCTCTAAGGGCACCCAGGCACCAGCACCCACCGGCCCTGTGCTGCTTCCTCGAACCCCCCTCTCCCACATCACAGAGGATGCCAGAATTTAGTGTTGGAACTGGCCTCACGAGCTGCCTGGCCCTACGCTCTTCATTTTATAAATGTTGCCATCCATAAATCTATAGGTAGCAGTGAGGCCCAGAGAGGTTGAGGGAGTCAACTAAGGTCACACAGCCAGTGAGTGGCCAGACTGGAACATGAATGTAGGCCACCTCCTAAACCTGCTTCTAGTCCCTTTTCCATTACACGGCGGCAAGACAGGGTATGAGGGAACATTAGAGCAGAAGGGGTCTGGTCTTTGCATAGCTGACCGTAGTGATGCTGTGTCCTGTCGTGGAACGGAGATCGAGTGACACAGGGCACTTGCTTGCCTGCCATGGTCCACCCAGGCATCACTTAGCTGCAGCCCAGGGTGCATCTTGGGGCAGGCAGATGTCTGTCCAGATCATTTCGTCTGCCAAGAGTCAGGCCTCCGGCAAAGGTTTATTTTCTCAAAGTGTACTTGTGCATGCCCCCCTCCAGACCCATTGTGATGTCCCTCCAAACAGGCTGCAGATCTGTGATCGATATCTCGAGATTATATTTGGCTTTACTCGACTTATGTCAGCTTCCAGCTATTATCCCCGTCTAAGCATCACAGGACAAACTGTAGGTATGGACATCCAGGTAATTATTTGAAAATGCACAATCGGAAATCATTTTATTGGACAATGTGAATTTTTCACAATCTATACCAAGTTTCAAGGCTTCTCAGCTTTTTATTTCTGGAAGGAAATGGTCCTATACAATAGAAGATCAAAGATCAGAACATTTCTGGCTATGTGTTATTGGCAAGGCCTGTGGAAAATAATAAGACTGTGAGAATTAGCCTCTGCCCTCAAGGGGTGTACAGTGTAGTTGTGGAAAAATAATAGTAGCAGGAAGATACTGAATACTTCCAAGGGGCCAAGTCCAGTGGGCACTGGGTCCCTCCTGGAGTATGTTATTTGTGACATTGAAAGCCATTTCCTAGCAAACTTTTCATGCCTGCACAGAGAGGCATGACTGGCCTCCCTCCCTCTCCCCTTCCATTTGGTGCTTCCTTTTCCAAGAACACAAGGGCGCTACCTTTGTGAGCTGGCCAGGCTGCTCTGCAGCCAGAGAACCTGGGGTCTGGCTAGGTCCCAGCAACACCACACCCAGGTCTGTGCACCCTCTCCATTTCTCCGCTTTGCTCAGGGAGGAGAGGTGAGGTTACTTGGCGTGACTCAGGCCAGGGAAGTGAAAAGACCAGACACAGGGGTTTGTCAGTTTCTCCCAGGTCTTAACCCGTGCTTACTAACCCAGCAGCATGCATAGACTCTGAGACCTCCAGGCGGTAGCTGGGAGTCTCTGGGGACCCGCTGTCTGAGACCTGGGAGGGACAAATATCACTTGATTTCATTTCAGGTGTCAGCAGTCTTTTTCTCTTCTTTTCCCTTCTTTCACTTTTTAGGGACTCTTTCAGCAGAGTTCTAAGAAACAGTACTCCTCCAGCTTTGTCCCAAGCTCAGCTCTCACCAGGATTTTTCAACATATTCCTTGTTCCCTGGCCTCCAATTATGTGCAGTAAATAAATGCCATCACCAAATATTACCACCTTGTGGGAGGGGTGCCCAAGGTGGCTCTTTAGACACAGCCTGTAAAGAAGACCTGCCCACCCTGTTCACTGTTATAGGGACAGGGCAATGCGCAGTGGATGGTTTGGCCTCCTGTGCTGGAGGGCAGGCCTCCCTCCACGCTTCTCCCCTGCAGACTGCCTCCCGGTTCCTACACAAGGAAAGAGTCCCACGTCAGCTTATGAGCCCTGCAGCGAAAGCGGACTTCTCTAGTGCTGGAGAAAAATGGGATGGCATGATGCCAACTGTTGCTCCGTAGGGGCTTCAGATGGATGGAAAGTCCAAGCCCTTCTCTCTCCTGGGGCAGGGAGGTCTTTGAAGAGCCCCTTTCTAATGAACTTGCCCAGCGTGAGCTATGCCTAGTTGAGCATTTACTGACTGCCACACATGTGCCGGGCACCATAGAAAGAAGGACAAGTGTGCAGCAGTTGTGTCCCCAGGGGCCCCAAACCCTGTGGTTGCTGAGACCGATGTAATTACTAACCCAAGATGGCAGGAAGAGCCCACTTGAGCAGGGTCTGCTTTTCTCCTGGATTTAAGCTTGATGGAATCCTCAAGGAGGCACTGTCTTCTTTGATTCTCCTTCTTTCTAATACTGCTCAACCCCTGTGGGTTTAAGTGGACTGATAAGCAAAAGAAGCACATTCAAACTGCATTGAATGAGCAGGTTACCCTGCTCTCCCCACTGGGAACATCTGGGAGACGGAGTGGAGTTTGCCTGGCCTTTTTCCTCCCACACACCGGGCAAGGAATTCCCTCTACCCTGGTGGAGGGCAGAAACTCCCAGCAAGCCTGGTCTGGCCTGCCTGGGGGCTGAGCATCTCCCTGCAGACAGAGACATCCCCCAGGCAGAGTCACAGAGTGTGCAGGCCTGGGGAGAGGGTAGTGAGCATGGGTGGGCGTGGGTAAGGCATCACCCTGGCTGCCTCCTCCACCCAGGCCCCGGCCTGGAAACGCAGCAGGGAGATGGAGGCCCAACATTCCAAGGACAGGAGGAAACCCAGCAGGCTGCGTGGGAATGGCACAATGAATACCTAACCCCAGCAAAAGGAATGTGGCCCCACTGGTGTTGGCCTCTTAGTCTCTCCCCAGCAGGGCAGGGGTGTTGCTCTGTACAGCTCTCTGTTCATGAACACCTAAGTGCTCAAGGAAACAGGTTTGAACGTATGTAACGACGATTGCTCGGTGCATCAGTGGCCTGAGTACAAGCTCAGTACAGTTCTAATACCAACTTTGCATGGGGCTGGGGGGGCAGGGGCTGGGCAGGAATGCCGGTGTTGTTCCTGCTTCCCATCATCATGTAAGTGTTCTCTGAGGCCGGGGCTCTCTTGGGCCTTCTGGAAGCTGCCCCATATCTGAGTATCAGGGAGGGTTCCTTGTTCATGCCCATCTGCCGGGGAAGTTTCTTGACTGAGAAATGTGTTTGCCAGGTGGCCAGTTTGTCTCTCTGTCTGGCAACAGTGGCGAGCCTTCCTGCCCGTCTCAGGCCACCCTGACTCGGCAGAGGGTTGCAGCACCCTGTGTCTACTCTGGGGGGCTAGCCTTGGCCCACATTCCCTCATTCCCTCAGGAAGTCACTCTGCCTGCTGCCAGGGGCCAAGGAGCTTATTCGTATTTATGAGCGGCTTATTATCACTGGAAGAAATCAGCTCAGACCCTGGCGGGAAGGGATGGCTCAGCTCCCCAGGTTTGTTTGTCTGTATAGGCGGGCACTTGGACAGCCACACATGCGGCAGCGACTGGTGGCCAGCTCCCCCGCCCCAGGTTCTGAATGTGGGCAAGGGAACATGCAGGTGTAAGGCCCCTTCAGCCTCACACTGAGGGTAGATTGAAACCACCAGGTGTCTTTTCAACTCTCAGCTTTCAACTGCATCACACCTGAGTGTTTTCATCAGGAGCACTCACAGGGCAAAGGAAGGGTACATCTTCCCTTGTTGACTGAATGCTCACTCTGGGGCGGGGCCACCACTCCTGGAGCAGGTGAAGGAGCCCAGGGACCTTTCTGAGGTGTCTCCTCCCACTCAAAGATCCTGAGCAGTTACTTTCAGCCCAGCCTACCGAGCCTGTGGCACTCCTCTCTGCCCTTCTTCCTCAGGCTCACAAAGCCTCTTGGCATGAGAAGGCAGCAGCCGCTGGCCAGCAGGAAGATTTTGCCTGAGAGGAAAGCAGTCAGCATTAGATCCTAAATTCTGTATCAGATCAAGGGGACCACAGCCAGCAGAGCTGAAGATTTCTTTTCCTCCTCTGCTGGGAATTCAGGCCTCTCTGGTGCTGCTTAGACTGCCTGATAGTGGTTTATTTTTAAGGGGTTATAGGAGCCTTCTGGAGAACTCGTTCCAGGGAGACAGCTGGGCACAGTGGGCCAAGCTGAGCAGACCCTCAGGTGTGAGAGAGGCCAGTCATGATTCTGACTTCAGCCTGAGTCTGTCCTCAGCCAGGTTCCCCGGACATATCACTGAGCCACAGGGAGAAGGGCTGGGAGGAAAATATAGATATAGAATCACGTGTTTTTTGTTTTTGTTTTTTTTTAATTCCAGCTCTGCCCCACCATTCACTGAGTGACTTTGGGTGAATTACCTAAGCCCTTCAAGGCCGGCTCCCTCTGCCAAATAGACCTCCGGGTGTGGTTCCTAGCTCAGAGGGTTCCTAGCTCAGAGGTCATGTCAGTTAATGTTCATAAACCACTTAGAATATTGTGAGTGCAAAGCGTTGGCTAAATGAAACCCAGAACGTCTCTGAGACTTAAAGACACAAGTAGCAGGACTCTGCAACCCTTTATCGGTGCGTGAGGAGGGAAAAGAAGTGCTTTCCTACCCCTTTCCACCAACCACTCGTGTCTCTGGTGCATCAGAGGGCCGCACTCAGAACAGTAACTATAGGTCCAGGTGTACGGGCCCCAGGGATCACCTCTGGGGACACAGACATCTGGGACTGAGGGGTGGTCACTGAGAGAAAGCCTTGTAGGAGCAGGTGAGAGGGGACAAGTGGGTGTACATTACTGCTGACGTGGCCTCATCTATACCCGGTAACTGGTGAGACCTCAGGAGCTGGGTCAAAGAAGCCCTAGTGTGGCTCCACCCAGAGCCAAAATCACTCTCTGAACAGCTGGAAGCTCAGAGAATGGGAAGGACTGTTGCCTGAGAGGTGCCTCAGGCTCAAGGGTTAGCTTCTTTCTACCCCCAGATACTAATTTATTGTATTTAATAACACTTGTGGGTTCTTTTCTATTTCTACTTCTGTGGGGCTGAAATTTGACTTTTATAGTCCTCACCCACAGAGAACTGCCTTGCAGAGACTCTGTCTTAATAGGATGGTGGTTGTTAAAACCAACCAAGGAGATTCCTAGAAAAGGCATCACCAAAAGGGATTTTCGAATGGCAGCTGGAATAGGAAGTTACATGGGAAAATGGAGGCCCCGCTATACTGGACAAAAATGTTAGGAGCCCCTCATTCTAAAGAAGGGCCAGGCCACTCACTCCATGCTTTATAAGAGGCTTACGGCTAGCCTTGCCAGCTCCCTGCAGCCTTCAACTCAGCTCTGTTCTGCAACACAAGCAGAGACCTGGGGCAGGAAAGAGAAGGATAAGTTCTCACCAGAGCAGTTTCACAGGGGAAGGTTACTTTCTCCCCAAAGCGAGGTGGAAAGCAGGCTGTGCTCTAAGATGGAGGGGACCAGGTGAGTCCAGTGGTGTGGCAGGTCTGGGAAAGTTCTTGGGGAGCACAAGTTATGTTCCTATCATGTGGAGGCATCCATGAAACTCTGAGGCCCAAACCCAGTGACTGCTGAAGGCAGAAGGCCTGCGGGAGCAGCCTGGGCCAAGGGCTAAGGAGGTTGCTTTCTGGTTGCTTGGCAACAAGTCAACTGGCCAGGTGGGCAGGGCCCACCCAGAGAAGAGGTTAACAGCCCAGACTAATGCTGGCCGGAGGAGGTATGACTGCTCCAAGGGGGCCCCTGTTTGGGGGCTTTCTTAGGGAGAGAGGGAAAGAGAAGTTTAAACTGGTTGTGAGATTGGAATTTTGACGCAGACTGGGCTGGATGGGCAAAAGTGGCTGCTGGTACAAGTGCTGCCTTATTATACTCATTCCCCACTTAGTTGAGACTCCTCAAACTGGTTTTGTCGCCAAGAATTCTAGGAGCTTTATTTTCCTCCTGAAATACAAAATCTGGAGAAACCCAGAAAATGGTGCGAAGAGTGGTTATCTTTTTGAAGCAGAGTTCTGAAGACTCTGAAACATTCATCCATACCTGGAGAGCTGTTTCTCGAATGGTTACTGCCTAGTGTATTAGTTTCTTATGGCCACTGTATCTAGTTACCACAGACTTAGTGGCGTACTATCACACAACTTTATCACATCACAGTTCCAGAGGCTGGAAGTCCAACATGGGTCTCACGGTGGTAAAATCAAGATGTCCGCAGAGTTACGCTGAGTCCACACATTACATCACTTCACCCTCTGCCTTGCCTCCCTCTTCCACTGTTAAGAACCCTTGATATTACATCAGGCTCACCTGGATAATCCAGACTCCTCTCCGGGTCTTAAAGTTAATTGGTTAGCAACTTGAATTTGATCTATAATCTCAATTTCCCTTTGCCTTGAAACCTAACAGGTTCTGGGGATGAGGACATGGACAACTCTGGGGGGGCCATCATTCTCCTAACACATGTGGCTTATGTATTATTGAATTCAATTTAATTAAACAAAAATGCATGTGATCTTCAAGATATCCAAGCCAAGATTCAGTCCCATTGGATCGCCTTGCCCCTGGTGGGTAGTGGAAGGCTTACTTGGAACTGAGAGCAGTAGCCAAGAGACTGTTGGACTTTCATCCACATCTGGAAGGCCACATAAAAGCCATTCCATCCCACTGAGTGCCCAAGCAGAGCTGACTGGAAGAACATGTACCCTGCACCTTCCCTAGAGGGAAGGGGCCCTGAAACCCCGGGGCTGCCACCCCGGGGCACTCGCTGTCTGCTGACGCCAGACTTATTCTTTCCACTCTAAGCATCTTCTGCTGCAAATGCCCAAAGGTCAAAATCCCCAGCAGCTTTAACTAGTTTCTCATGCCTGAGATGCTGCTGATACTGGGGACAAGGAAGATGGTGAATGCCACTACCAGTGTTACTGAGCATTGAGGCTCACTGTTCTCAGAGGGCAGAATCTCTTAAAACCTCTCTTAAAATCTCTTAAAACCTGTATTTGTATAGGTACAACAGCTGGTTGGGGGGGGAGTGGTTTGCAGAGAACTGGAGCTCCCCCGGCTCTCCGCACCTGGCGGGAGGGTTGCAGATGGAAGAGTTCTGTAGAGCTGAGGGGCCAGCACCCTTAACTGTGCTTGTGGGGATGGGGACGCAAGCAGAATTCTTACATTGCTGTGTCTCGTCCCCCACCTCCCAGCTTGGGATGCACCAGCAGTTCTCATCCAGCCTCCAGATACAGAAATAGGAGTGCCTTCCAGGCATCCTGGGATACCGAGAGAGGTGCGAAGAGGAAGGTGCAGCTTCACTTCCTCACATGCGCACCAGTCAATCCGGAAGGTGCAGCTTCACTTCCTCACATGCGCACCAGTCAATCCGGAAGGTGCAGCTTCACTTCCTCACATGCGCACCAGTCAATCCGGTACTTGCTCTCACTGGAGGGCCCCCGCAGCTTAAGTGGGCCTGGGGCAGGGGCAGGGGCAGGCACCGGTCCAGCAGAATGTTCGCACTAGTGCTCTCTTTCTCACCCCATCCCATCCCATCACTGGGCACCTGAGGACAGCACACCCTCCTTCAGACCACCCTCAGGGAAGGCCTCCTGGCAGCTGAGGCATCCATTAGTGAGCCCCTCCCCCCTGGGGCCCTGCCCCGCACCCCAGCTCTTGGGCACAATGACTCTCATTGTCTTTCCTTCTCTTATGCAATAAGGCTTAACAGCTTGTTGGAAAGGACAGATGGCCTGTTAAGTAAAAAAAATCAGGCCCTTAGAAACATGAAAAACGTATTTACCCTCTTTGAGAGTGAAAGGGTCCAGTTCTCCCTTAGAAACCTAAAACTCCTGGGATCTTGACACAACTCTTTTTCAGGAACATTCATTCCTTCAAGATGAGGTCACTTTCCCCCAAGAATGGACCAAAGTCTTTGCTTCAGAAATACCAAAATCTGCAAATCCACTCTCCAAACACATTTTCTAGAATGAGCATTATTACTCTCATAACGGAAAAAATAATCACCTCTATTGAGACTGGCAAGTTTGTGACCACGTTTATCACGATAAGCTAGCAACTCAGTTTTACCTTTTCAAAAGGTAGTTTTGGAGGTATTTTTGGAGATCCAGTGTGTGACAAAGGGTATGCTGAGAAATAGTGTCTGTTTTTCTGGGTTGATTAGGAGGCTATTCATTGCCTTACCAGAAAGACTTAAGTCTCCTTTACCTTGACCTAATTCATGGCGTTATGATGGGTTTTGTGTATCCTTGGACACCATTTCTAGTGTGTGGAAGGATGAAAGTATTTTTTCAAATAATTTTTTTATGAGAGAGCATGGAGGGTGGAGGGGCAGAGGGAGAGGGAAAGAAAGAATTTTAAGCAGGCTCCATGCCCAGCATGAAGCTTGTCACAGGGCTCAATCTCATGGCCCTGAGATCATGATCCGAGCCGAAATCAAGAGTCAGACACACAGGCATCCTGAAGGAGTAAAGTATTGTAGTGGATGCCGTCTGTGTCCCACCCACATCCCCTGGACCACAGGTCCTGCCAAACACCAATTGCCCAAATCTGCATTTGGGCTCTTCCTCCCCTCTCCCAATTCAGATGTGGGGAAGGATGCATAACCTACGCTTCCTTGGGGAACAGAGAGATTGAGAAATTAACCTTTGCCCAGCATGCACTCAACCAGGGAGTCATGATTTAGTAGCCTGTAGATAACCCAGCCACTAGCCCTTGGGAGGCCAGCTACTTTTTCAGATGAGTTTGACCACTTTCCCCAGAGTTTCCCTTTAGGCTTAAGTATTAATGGCTCACTGTGCTAACTGCTTTCTTGGCTTCCTTTCTTCCCTGGATTCCTTCCCACTCCCCTACAGGTATTGCCTGTGCTTCCCCCAAAACTATTTCCAGTTGAATCTGTCTCAGGATCTGCTCCTGGGAGAACCAAAACTGAAAGAGGTACAAATAAATAAAAATGAACAGAAACCAGTAAAATGCCTGAAACATTATAAATATTTAGATAAATGTTTGTCACATTACAGAGACAGCCATACAAAGTGTATTCTCAATGTTTAGCCCAGAACTGAGCACTTAGTAGACACTCAAGAAAAGCTTGGAAAGGGGGGAAAACAGCCTACTCAAGCTTAGGCTAGGTAATCACCCAGTGGGGATATCATAGGGAGGTTGAAGAATCATCGCTATGTGGATACAACCTTGAAAATCCACAGATTTAGAGTTCGATGGGCATGATGTTGCCACAGTGGTTGTGGGGAGCCTTCAAGGTGCTAAGAATGGTGGCTAGCCTGGGATTTTCAGTTGGCCTCTCTCATTTTCCTATTGAATTTCCTACAAGATTTATTTTAAACAGCTTTATTTAGATATAATTTATCATAATTTTCACCACTTTCAGAGTTGTACAACTGTTAATTACCATTCAATTCCAGAATATTTTCAACACCAACCACCCCGCCCAAAACTGTACCCACTAGCAGTCACCCCGTTGTTGCTCTCTCCAGCCCCTGACAAACACTTCTATTTTCTGTTTCTATGGATTTGCCTATTCTTGACATTTCATATAAATGGAATCGTGCAATAATGTGGTCTTTGTGAATGTATTCTTTCATTAGGCATAATGTGTTCAAGGGTTGTCTGTTGTAACACGAATCAGCTCTTCACTCCTTTTGATGGGCAAATAATATTCCATTGCATGGATATACCATATTTTGTTTATCCATTCCTTAGTTGATGGATATTGGGTTATTTCTACCTCCTGGCTATTATGAACAACACTGTTATGAACATTCATATGCAAGTTTTTGTGCATTCAAATGTTTTCATATATGTACACGCACACACACATACACACACCCCTAGGAATAGAAATGCTGGATCATGTTATAACAATGTTGAATTTTTTGAGCACTATTTCACGTACCTACCAGGAATGAAGGAGGGTTCCAGTATTTCCTCAACCTCACTATTCTTGTTATTACTTGTCTTTTATTCCTATAGCCATCCTAGTATGAGGAAGTGGCTTCTTCTTGTAGTTTAGATTTACATTTCCTTCACGACTAATGATGTTGAACATATTTTCAAGTGCTTATTAAACATTTGTATATCTTGTTATGAGAATGTCTATTCAGATCCTTTACCATTTTTAAATTGCGTTTTTTGTCTTTTGTATATTTTTTTTTCAAAGATTTTATTTATTTATTTGACAGAGAGAGATCACAAGTAGATGGAGAGGCAGGCAGAGAGAGAGAGAGGGAAGCAGGATCTCTGCCGAGCAGAGAACCCGATGCGGGACTCGACCCCAGGACCCTGAGATCATGACCTGAGCTGAAGGCAGCGGCTTAACCCACTGAGCCACCCAGGCACCCTTTTTTTTTTTTTTGTCTTTTGTATATTTTAATAGCAAACTTTGAGTAACAGCACAGAAGACAGACAACATTAAAAACATGTACTTGCATGTAGGATAACTCAGAAAAGCATAGTGAATACATTATTTGTCTTTTTACTCTTGACTTGTTGAGTGTTCTTTATATATTCTGAATATTGGACCTCTATCAGATATATAATTCGCAAATATTTTCTCCCATTCTGGGGTTTGTCTTTTTACTTTCTTTGTTAATGTCTTTTGAAGCCCAGAAGTTTTCAATTTTGATGAAATCCAACCTATCTATTTTTTGTTTGTTTGTTTGGTTTTAGTGGCACATGTCAGAAACTGTTGTCCAATTCAAGGACATGAAGATTTACACCGCTATTTTCTTCTAAGAGTTTCATGGTGTTAGTTCTTGTATTTAGGTCTTTGGTCCATCTGAGTTAATTTTGGTACATGGTGTGAGCTAGGAGTCCAAACTCCTTCTTTTGTATGTGAATATCCACTTGTCCCAGAACCATTTGTTACAAAGACTATTTTTTTCTCTCATTGAATTGTCTTAACACCCTTGTCAAAATCAATGGACCACAAATGTAAGAATTTCTTTCTACACTCACGATTCTATTCTCCTGATCTATATTATCTATACTTATTCCAGTGTCACAGTGACTTGATGACTATATTTTGCAGTTTTGAAATCGGGCAGAATAAGTCTTCTAACTTGGTTCTTTTTCAAGATTGTTTCCCTTGCATTTCCATATACATTTAAATATCAGTTTGTCAATTTCTGTAAAAAAGCCAGGTGGGTTGTTGATAGGGATTATGTGTGAACTGTGGATCAGTTTAGGGAGTGTGGCAATCTTAACAATATTGAGCCATTCAGTCTATAAACATGGGCTATCTATCTTTCCATGTATTTAGGTTTTTGGTTTTCTTCAACAATGTTTTTTTAATTCTCAGTGTACTGGGACTGCACTTCTTTTGTTAAATTTGTTCCTAAATATTGTATTCTTTTTGATGCATTAAATTCTTAATTTGGTTTTTTATTTTTCATTGTTAGTGTATAGAAATGCTACTGTTTTAGCATTTTTTAATGTTAAATTTTAAATTTTAAAGTCTGCATTTCTTCCTTCAAGATCAAGAGTTGTCATTTCCAAGGATTATCTCGTCCATCTTAAGGCACGGGACTCTTTAAGGCCTGCCACGGAGTGCCGCAAGCTGGCTGCAGTCCTTGAGAAATTCTTGGTGGTGGGAAGTAAAGCATGTGATTGACTTAGTTCAGATAAGGCAGGTTTACAGAGCTGTGGACTTTAAAAAATGAGAAATTCTTGAGGGTAGAATACAGACTTGGAGATGCTACAAATAAGTTACAAAGTAAAATACTAAACTCAAAGAGCTGGTAGTATAATGAGGGCAGGAGAAATGGGTGTTCAGAAAAAAACAGGTAAGAAGCCTCCCAGGGAAAACAGGTATGCACTCTAGCCCCAATTTGGAACATTGACTACGAAATTCAGAGCTGGAAGGGATCGTGGGATCATCCGGGCTGCTCCTCTGAATTTACAGATGGGAACACTACTAGAAAGGGAAGTGGTATGATGTGCCATACAGGAGGAAAAGCAAAGGGTTTGTAAACAAATGCCTGAGTCATCACTAGCAGGAGAGTTTGGGAGACAGCCCTTAGCCGCTGGCAGCCTCACTTCATCTGTAAAAGGAGGAAAATATTGCCTGCCTTGTAGGGTGGTCATAAGGAATCAGGGAGCCAGTGAGTCACCAGTCTTTCCTGGCACCATGTGCCAGGCACTGTGCTTGGTGCTGGGGACAGAGTGGGGAACAAAAGGGACACAGTGCATGACCAAGAGTGGATTTAGGGCGAAGCTTACAAGGCTCATTGTAAGTTCCAGGTCAATGTCCCGAGGGCAGGGCCCTATTGCATTTATTTCTGAATCGTGAGTGCACATGCCTGGCACCTTCTAGATACTCAATAGGTCTGTTGAACTCAACAAATTTTCTTTTCTTACCCCAAGATAAAGGAGTACTTTAGACACTGAAGGGGAGGACACAGTTTGCCTGGAAACAGCAGAGCATTTCAGGAGGACGGATGACCAGTTTGGAGCTTGGCAGGAGACCAGGTGCTGGGCCAGAGGAAGAGGCCCAGCATCAGTCCAGCTAGGATTTATTTTATTTTATTTTTTAAAAGAAAGGTATCTTATGATTAAAACAAAAGAAACTTTGTGGTCTTTTTTCCCATTCTAGTGACATCTACAGGTGAATGTATTTTCTCATCAAATATATCAGTTATTCTCAGTCACATAAACTAAGTTTTAAAAGAAGGAAATGCAGTGTGTGTCAGCCTCACTCTGAGAAAAAATAAAAGCAGTTCTGTGCATCCTTTCTCAAGTTTGAGCCCATCCTAACTGGGATAATAAGAATTCTGAGGGCAACATGTCTGCAGAGAGAAGGGAATCACATCAGGCTCCAGAACAGGAATCCAGGCCCTTGTGAGTCACTGTAGTCACTGTAGACTTCTGCAAGGCGAGGAGCCCTCATTCTCCTAGCTGGGCCCACCATAGCTGGAGGCAAGCAGTGTGGCTGGAAGGAGGCAGAGGGAGCAAGAGGCAAGCAGGGCCCCGGGGGAAAAAAAAAAGATACAGCCAACCTGCCATCCTTTACCAATCTTACCCTCACACGATGTGCTGTTTCTTTCTTTTTTTCTTTTTAAGATTTTATTTATTTATTTATTTATTTATTAGATTTTATTTATTTATTTGACAGACAGCGCAAGTAGGCAGAGAGGCAGAGAGGTAGGCAGAGAGAGAGGAGGAAGCAGGCTCCCTGCTGAGCAGAGAGCCCGATGTGGGGCTCGATCCCAGGACCCTGGGATAAAGCCGAAGGCAGAGGCTTTAACCCACTGAGCCACCCAGGTGCCCCTTACTTGTTTTTTTGAGAGAGGGAAAGAGAACATGAGGCGGGGCAGAGGGAGAAGGAGAAGCAGACCCCTCCACTGAACAGGAAGCCCCATAGTGGGCTCGATCCTAGGACCCTGGAGTCATGACCTGAGCCAAAGGCAGATGCTTTACTGACTGAGCCACCCAGGCGCCCCACGGTGTGGTTCTAAATCCTTTTCTGTTAAGACTTGTCCAAGCTTCCTAATAAAGTTGTCATGAGGCAGAAAACTGATGATACCATACAGTCGAGAAAGAGGCTGTGGTGGTTGGGTGTCACTGCAAGCTGTAGGGTTAGTTACACAGAATGCTCTCAGCTCTGCTGTCACCCAGGGCTTCATTAACAGTTGCCGAAGGAAGGGAACTAACTGCCTCTTGAACTTGGTCAAAGATGGAGCCTGGAGGTAGAGATTGAGTAGTAGGGAAGACCAGTAGAAAGAATTTTGAAGGTTTTTTGGTTTTTGTTTTTTTCCCTGGAGTATAAACTTCCAGTTCTGTGCTAGCATTCATTCCATTCCGTGCCAGAACTGCTAGGGCCGTGTTGCTAGGAAATTAGCGGCTGTTAGTCTGGACGAGTTTAGATAAGAATGTGTCCTTCATACAATGCAAACAGGGAAGGGCTTTGAAGTGTATGAAACTAGTCTCTGTCTAGTGCTATTTAAGGGCTGTTTTACTCAGAGCCAAGGTGGAGAATCTTTCCCAAGGTGATGTAATTCCCAGGGTCAGGTGGCAGGCCGCGCTGCCCAGAGTCTCCTTCCGTCTGCATCCCTTGACATGGCTCTCCCTCACCGCGGCAGCCTGGCTTCTGCCCCTGTGCCTGGCTGCTGGGCGCCTGGAGCAGAGTGTTGGTGGCCCTGGAAGGAAGGGGATACCTTTTTAGAAATGAGCCCAGGAAAGCTAACTCGACCCTAAAGAATTCAGCTTTAGCCCTTAGGAATGCCCCCAACCATCTCCAGCCTCACCTCACCCCACCACTCCTTATCCTCCTTCCCTGCTTTGTTTCTCTCCAGAGTACTCAGCTCCAGTTCACCTCCAATGTGTGTGGGTTCTGGTTTTTTGTTTGCTTGTTTTTTTAAATATATATATATTTTATTTATTTCAGTGAGAGAGCAAGTGCGCAAGAGCTGGGGGGTGGGGAGCAGAAGGAGAAACCAATTCCCTGCTGAGCAGAGAGCCTGTCAAGGGGGTGGATCCCAGGACCCTGAGATCATGACCTGAGCCAAAGGCAGATGCTTAACAGACTGAGCCACCCAGGTGCCCCTCCAGTGCTTTTTAATGACTGATTTGTTAAGAGTCTCTCTCTCTCTCCTTTCTAGCTAGCATGGAAGCTCCATGAGGGCATGGATTTTTGCCTATTTTGTTCATAGCTGTTTCTCTGGTACCTAGAACAGTCTCTGGAACATAATAGGCACCAACGAGTATTTGTTAAATGACCAAATCCATTAAGCTCTTTGATACTCTGTTCATCCAGAAATCTGGATTTGTTTCATCTAAGACAACTTCTGCTGAGTAACTTCTGAATGTCTGGAATTATTCCTGGGATTGGGGTTTGGCATCTAGGAGGGGGTTTGAAAAGGAAGGGAAAGAGAGTTCCTTCTGAGGATTGGGGAAAAAGATGATATAACCATGGTGTTCTCAGTGCACGACTTCTTACCATGCCAGACGCTCACACGCTCACTGTTCATTTGTGCTTCAAACCAGCCTTTCCAAGTAAGTAAACTTAGCTCAGTTTTCCAGAGGAAGAGATGGAGGTTCATAGAAAGTCAGTAATTTGCCCGAAACCACATGACTACAAAGTGGTAAAACCCAGAACTGTATAAAATATACAAGTACCACCTTCAGCAGCTGGCCGCCGGCCCTCCTTTCTCCTCTTTGTCTGTCCAGCTAGCTGCTTTCCGGAGGGGCAAAGCTGTTCTGCCTACCAGGGTCCGACAGAAGTCCCATCAGGGAATAGACTGTCATGTAAATGATTGCAAACGTGTGTGTTTGTTTAATCTGCCTTGGTTTGAGATTTCTACTACTCTGAGCTCGAAAGAGCAGAGTGATTCATCATGATACTTACTCGTAGGATGAGAGAATGTATATGGAGGAAGAGAGAGACAGTCAAGTTTGGAATCAGATTTCCCAGCTAAGGAAGGTGGGGATTCTCAGAAGGATTGCTGCTGGATCAGCAGGCTCATTTTTAGGGAATTCCTGGTTTGCACTATATGAAGATCAAATTTGTTTCCAATCAGGTTTAGGCTAAGAGATTCTTAGTGATGTAATCCCTGTTCCAGGCCACCAGAAAGGCAGCCCTCTAACCCCCAAACTGCAGACTGGGAACACCGAATATCTTGCTATTGAGCAACTGAGGACTTCAAATAAACCTCTCAGGGTCTGGACACACCCTGTGGTCAAGCTAGCTGGCCTGACATCTTCCTAAAGGAAGAAATCCTGGTCCTGAGAAAGTACTGTTTATCTGTGTGTGTTATAGGATGGCTGGATGTCCAGGACTATGGTGTTGGCCTGCCTAGCACAGCTGGGTCAGAGGAGTCAGGGGCTTTCACTGCAAATAAATATCCTCCAAGCAAGTACTTAAATAATAATATTTTCTTATAATGGAGTTTCTCTTAGATCTTATTCATACTAGGGTTCCCCCCCCCCCTACTCCTTTAGTGTGTGAAATAATTTTTAAAACTTTCAAAGTTAATTTCCTTTGCTAGGCTCTCAGGCAAAAACCACATCTGTTTTTAGAAAGGGCCTCGATGTTTGCTCACACCCTGACGAAACATGCTCCTCCCTAGATCTGATGGGAAGGCCAACAGCATGTTCTAAATACAGCCCCATCCCAGCTTCCCAGGCTGGGGACCCACAACCCTGCAGGTCAGAAACTGACAGATGAAAAGATATCCTATGTCATTAGGAAAATGAGAATCAAGGCCACAGTGAGGTATCACTTCATGCACACTAGGATGGCTAGACTAACAAGACAGAGTAACAAGTGATGGGGAGGCTGTGGAGAAGCTGAAACTCTGAAACATGGCTGGAGGGAGTATAACACTGAATGAATGCGGGACTTCCTTTGTAGATCATGTGAAGAATTGCAAAGTGACCTGCATGCATCTCAAATTTAACACAGCTGGACGGGAGCTCTTCATTTCTTAGGGAAACCTGCCCTCTTGCAGTGTACCTGGTCTCTTGTCAATGGAATGACACCCATCTAGCTGCTCAAGCCAAAACCTAGGAGTCATCAAAGACCTCTCTGCCTTCATTCGGTCCCTCAGCAAGGCCTTCAAATACTCTGTGCCTTGTCCTGCTTGCACTGCTCCCGTCCTAGTCCAGCCCCCACTGGCTGTGTCCTCATCCACCGTGACACCCTCTAAGCCAGTCTCTCTGCTCCTAACCGTCCACGCTGCACTCAGCCTTGAGGTACGTCACATCCCTTCACTGCTCTGCTGAGACTCCGCAGTGACTTCTCAATGCACTGAAAATAAACCCCAGAGATCTAGCCATGCTGGCAAGACTCAACATGAGTGGTCCCCTCCCCACTTCCGGCTTTGCCTTCTGCACCGCTCCCCCTCTCACTGTGTCCCAGGCACCCCAGCCAGCCTACTTCCTGTCACCCGACAGGCCGAGCTCATTCCCATCTCAGGCCTTTGCACTGGCTGCGCGCTCTACCTGGAACACTCTTCCTCTAGAACACTGCATGGCTCCTTCTCTCTACTTTGGTTCAGTTTAAATAGCTTGTCCTCACTGAAGCCCCAACTCCTGTCCTGAGTTACCCTCTATTTATCTGTTCTAGATCCTTTATAACACCTGATACAACCTGAAACCATCTTGTGTGTTTATTGACATGTCAAGTACTGTCCTTGTTCTCAACTGTAATATAAGCTTCGGGGGCGGGAAAATTTGGTCATCCCCAGCTCCGAATGCCTGACATGTAATCGGCTCTGAGTAAACATTTCTTACACAGATGATAGCATGTCAGCACTGGATTCAACTATGTTTGTCTTGTTCTGAGAATATAAGGAGGTTTAGAGAACTAAAAATAATATAATTTGTATACCAAGCTAAGAAAAAATGAAGATAGGTTACTTCAGTGAACTCTTAGCTTTGCAGTACCTGAGGGCTCTGTCCTTGGAGTGCCTCCTCTACCCACACTCACCCTGTGATCTTCCCCTCCAGTGTATGGCTCCAAGCACCCTACTTTGCTTACATCCAGCCCAGATATCTGCCTGAAACTCCAGCCCACTCATCCTCCATGGTGTCTAGCCAGCCCCTCAAACTTAGCATGTCCGAATCTACCATGCTCCTATCTCACTCCCATGGTCAAGGGTTGACCATACACCCAAAACAGGCCCCTTTTTCACCTGCCCCCGCCACCAAGCAACTCAAGCCCCATCACCTCTGAACTCCTACAATTGTCTCCTAACTGGCCTCCTGGGTCTGCCTTTGTCTCTTCTGTCTGCCCTTGGGAATTATGTCACTCCTCCCCTCAGAACCCTGGGATGCTTTTCTCAGAATCCTCGGATGCTTTTCACCTTATACGCCACACGGCCCATGGACATCAGGGGCTCTTCCTCCAGGTACAGTCCTCATTCCTCACTCACGGCTCTCCAGTCACACCAACCCCCTTGCTGTTTTTTTAGCATGCCTAGCTGAATGCCCAGCCCACTCCTGCCTCGGGAATTTTGAACTTACCATTCCCTCTGTCTGGAATATTCTTCCCCAAAGATCCGCACAGCACACTTCCAACAACTCCTCAGGCTTTGCTCAAATGGCATCTTCTCAGAACGTTTTTCTCAGATCTCCACTCTATTTAAAACTCTTCCACCATCTTACCTTTCCCTGATTTACTTTCTACTTCTTTACCATACTAATATAATATTACATACATGCATATATAACTTATAATATTACACATATGTGTATGTATAGGCAATTCTTTATAATACATATAAAATATTGCACATGCATGTATGTAATATTAAATATATACATAAGCATGTATAGGTAATTATATATGTAATACATAGACAATATTACCAATATGCGTATGTGATTTGTTTACCATGTATCTCTCCACTAGAATGTAAGCTTCTTTACAGGAACTTCTGTCTGTTTTGTTCAGTATAAGATCTACAAGAGTGCTTGGTGTGTGGTAGGCACTCAATAGCTTTTGTTGAATTTATGGTGTTGATGAAGCCAGGAATGAGGCAAGAACATAAAACCCATGCTGTGAGGTCTTTATACTAGTTAGTACTGGGCCATTGACTTGCCCCTCAGCTTTCCAACTGTCAGTGACACACAGGAAAACAGTTCAGTTACGTGAGTCTGAACACCTGTCTTTCAGATCAGACTGTTCAGGAAAATCATAACTCTCCCTGATACTAGGACCAGAGAGGAATTTCTCCCATGAGCCCTTCTGAAGAGGTTGTATATTGTGAGAATTTCCTCCACCAGAATATTTAGAGAACTACGGCAAGGTTCATAACATTTCTCATTACATTCTCTGATGTGGTTGAGGCCTTATGCCACAGAGTAATTAAGTAAAAGCAGTTGCACATGGGATAAGAACAATGTGGTCCAGAATCACAGCTTTTTATCAATCTATATTGTTCCAGGAACAAATCTTCAGTACCCAGGAACAGGCATATTTCATGGGTCTTGGGACTGCTTCTCTCAATCAAGCTTCTGTTAACACTAAATGGCAGCGAGTTCAAGCATGCATCTGCTGAGAAATTTGCAGATAATTTATGAGACAGGTTTTTCTGGAGTATTATGGAGGTTGTACCATATGGCTTTGGAGATGCCATCATGATCCATGTAAATAGCACATCTTGGAGCCATGTAGTGCACAACCTGCACAATTGTATGAGGCATTCCTATTTATGAGGTTGGATAAGTATATACTATATTGGCTTTAACCAGTAGCCAAAGCAGATATATTTATAAAAGTATAAAAAGTACACATACTTACAAAAGTTCCAGTGCCAAAAAAAAAACACATAATATCTCACTCACTACAGAACTGTGCTAAAAGAAGTAGCCATGGGCAAGACCAAGACACTCCCTTAGAAATAACTTAAAGTTGGTTATAACACAAGGAATGTCCACAGAATGTTTGTCTGAAAACTTTCAAAGCAGGTAAAACAATCTATGTCCATCCCCATATGCCAGCTATACAGTATCTCAGTAGCACTCCCATTGATATGCTCACTTGGGGGTGTGGTTTGCTCATCAGTTTACAAACTGTAAAATAAAATTGAGATAGATGGGGGCACCTGGGTGGCTCAGTTGGTTAAACATCTGCCTTCGGCTCAGGTCATGATTCTAGGGTCCTGGGATCAAGCCCCACATCAGGTTCCTTGCTCAGTAGGGAGGCTGCTTCTCCCTCTCCTGCTCCCCCTGCTTGTGCACCCTCTCTTTGTCAAATAAATATTTAAAAAAAAAAATTGAGATAGATGACTGAATTACCTTGCTCTCTGGGATTGCTAGTCATAAGATACTCAAATTGGAGCAGTTACCAAAACTAACGACTATGGTAAGTTTTCCTACTAAAAAATTTGATTCTATAAAATTTACTATACAGACATTCACTCCACTGGGCATCCCAGTCAGCTCTTCTACCCAAGGGTTCTCAGCTTGCCCATTACAGGAAAATTGTTATTTCCCTGTGTTCATGTGTAAGAAGCACATTTCTTGAATTTTTGTGATGAGTCAAGGACTTTCATGAGAATTAATTTTACACATCCTCTGTCCCCCAAAGATATGCATTTTTGGTCTTTCATTTATTGGAGGATATGAGGAAATTGCATGATAATTAAGCTAAAAAATATGTAAGATGGTGATGACTAAGCAAACACCTCAGCTTTCATAATCATGGCTGGCTCAAGTCTCCAGGAATGCAATCACTGGGGCAGGGGTGGAGGGGGATCAAATCCTTCTGGAGAGCCTACCATGTGCCAAGCACTAAGCTAAGCACTTTCCCAAAGCTGTGTCAAGATCGGGGTGGACATGACCCTTGACCTCAAGGAGCTCCCAGTCTGGTGGTCCAAAGTTACCTAGCATGCTGAGCCCACTGCGGGGAGCTGACCCATGTGATCCCTGTGGATGGGAGGGCTCCAGGGGCTCCAAAGGAGGGGAGCTCTGAGTTGGTCTTGAAGAAGAACAGGATGTGGAAAGTTGGGGTCTCCTAGAGGAGAGGGGCTCACCAACCTCCTACCTCTGAGTATCTTATGATCTCTGTTAATAAAAAGGAGGTTAAGCTTGGACACATTAAGGCCACCGTATTCATACGTCTCTGCTACAGAAAGCAGCTTCACCTCTAGCCTAACTGATACACCTGTGGGGTTGTTCATTGGCTTCCCTCTTACTAACACATCCAGCCCAATATGACTCAGCAAGAAGGTAGGGAGCCAGTGACAAGAGGATCCTTGTGATGAGCCAGGCATTATCCTAAAAAGAAACAAACAAAAAAACTGTAATTTCCCATGGACTCTGCCAGGCAGGATGTATCACTCACTTCTGGAGATAAAGATCCAGAGGTACACAATTTTCCGAGATCACACACAGCTCGTAAGTAGCAAAGACCAAGAACCCACATAGATCTGTCTCTTCCTATGACTCACATGAAATCGAGCATAGACAGGGAGAGCCTTTGAGCACTGTTATCAGGTGTCACCCGGGTCTGTCTTCACTCCAGGAGGACAAGAGTTAGAATCCCTGACGTTTTAATGAATTCATGCAGGAGCTGGTGACCTGGGGGGAAGGCAGGGGCAGCATTCTTTGAGGGACTAGAAAGGCCTGTGAAATTTTCCAGTCTAATTACCCCATTTTACAGATGAGAAAACTGACGACTGGAGGGATTAAGTGGTTTGTCCAAAGCTAACTGATGCCTAGATAGATCATGGCTCTATTCAGCACGGTATGCTGTGCACCTAACCTCCACGGCCTTTCTGGACGAAGGCAAATTAGGGAGGGTGCGTGTTTTCTTGTAGACTTTCCTCCTGTGTCTCTGTGTTTAAGAAGCACATAATGAGGGAAGCTGCTCTAGGTTGATGGAGGAGCCAAGGACAGAAATGTGCTTCAGTTACTGACCCTTGACCACATATGTTTATGTAGGTTATCCCTTTAACCACCAATGGAAAACTTTGTCCTCGTCAAAGAGAGCCCAGGCCCAGCCAGCAAGTAAGGAGGGATTTGGGGGAAGGGGCAGGAGTATAGGTGAGCATAGGAAGGAGGAGAGCCACTGGGAAAATCTGATACACATAATAGGGAGGCCATGGCTGCAAGTACTCTGGGACCCTGAGGATTGTAGCCAAGCTGGTTTGGATGTTGGAGCCCAGCACTGCCTTCCAGAGGAGGCAGTTCAGTGATGAAATAAGAGCTCTTTTATCTGTTTAGGGAGCTCACTACACTCCGTCACGGCTCCTGACTTGAAGAAGCTGAGTCTGGAGCTGGCCCCTTTCTTAGATAAATGCAGAGATTTATTGCTTTCTCAAGACTTTTTTAACTAGTTCTGTATGGGTGTGTTTCCCTTTCCTTAAACGGATCATTAGGAAATATTGGACACACATCAGGAATTCAATCCCTAAATAAACACATTTCTACCCACACAGATAGTGTGGTATCTATTGACTCATAGAGTCATTCTAATATAGGCAACTTGACTCATTCTAATATAGGCAACTTCTAATAAATAAGAGATTTTCTTCATCTCAGATGCTGACTTCTCACCAGAACCTAAGTGAGGATCTAGATGGGTCTTTGAAGAGTCCCTGCCCGGGCTGCTCTGACAAGATACAGATAAACAGCAGATAAACAGATAAAAAAAATTTTAATCCTCTGTTTTCATATGCTGGTCACTTGGGATGATGTCTGTGGATCCTATTATTCCCACCAGATAGATAGGCAAACTGAGGCCTCAGGTGACAAAGCAGTGGCCCAAGTTCACAGAGAGAAACCATCCCTTTCCAGTGCCTTTTCCCACTTTCCTGCAGCACCTGCTTTCTTGGCACATAAGTGAAACGCCACAGATTGAAGGAGAAGGGAAAAGCCACTAGGGACCCTTTGTTCATTCATTTAAACAATTTCTACTGAGTGCCAGCTGTGAGTCAGGCGGCATCCTAGTGCAGGGGGTCCAGCGGTTAACAAAGCAGAGAAGACTCCCACGGCCAGCTATCCGGGTCCTTTGATTCCTGGCCCTTTCTAGCTGGTCACACCTGATATTTACATCGAGCTTACCGGTTTACAGTGTGCTTTCCCGTGCCTGGTCTCCTGGGTCCCTCGGTGGGCTTCAGAAAGGCTAGGTGTGTTGCCCACCGGCTCGAGGTAGACTTGCGGGCACATTCCTACTGAGCTGTCCTAACAGCGCCCTCCCCAGGAACCCTGAGGCTCCCTGAACTTTCTCCACAACCAGACCAGGGGCAGCCAGGAAGCTGCCCTCAGTCCGCCCCCACTCCCAGCTCCCAGGCCCTACACAGTCTAGTGGGGCTCCTGAGAGCCCGGTGCTAGGGAAGACAGTCCCCCCAACACCGGTACATTCAAAACTGTCAAAGCCAAAGGATGTGACCACAGGCAGAGAAAAGACCCAGGTGTTGGTCCCTTTCCCTTGTGACCTGCGTGTCACTTGGAGAGAGACCCGGGCTGGGCAGAGGGTATGCAGGGGATAGAGATGGGGTTGATGCAATGTTAGGCTAGGGCCTGGGCATGTCCAAGATTCATACTTATTTGCTCTAAAAGCAGCTGTGGCCCTCTTGCTGGCAGGGACCTCTGAGGAAGGCAGGGTCCCTCTGGACCAGGGTGGGCTCAGTCTCTAGGAGGCAGGAAAGTGGGGAGTGAGCACCCAACACACAAGGGACAGTAAGCAGGTTGTACCTGAGATGTTCTGATGAGACAGGGGTGCTGTTGGATTCTGGTCCATCCATGACAGCTGTGTGACCTTGGACAAGGTGCTTAACCCCCTGAGGCTTGAAATCTTCTAGATCTAGAGAACAGGGACCCTAATACCCACCCTAGCCATGTTGTAAGTTAGTTCTCCGTTTTAAGTTTTTCATTGTTACCTGAGAGGCTTTTCCAAGTATGCTTCTCTCTTTTCCAATTAAGTTTCCTTATGTGTAGAAAATCTGATGATAACTATTTTGAAAAAAACAGAAAAACATAAAAAAGAATAAAAATTTCCTAAGTTCCCAACACTCAGAAGAATTATGGTTAACATGTTGACTTCTTGGTGTACTTTAACGTAACACACACAGTCACACACACAGACACACATGTATGTCATAAAAATTTTGTGATTGGGAATGTATTTGTTTTTTTCTCTTTCCACTTAACATATTTTGGGCATTTTTTCACATTAAAAATTCCTAAAAGCATCATTTTCAAAAGTTTCAAAATAATAGATTTTTTTCAATCATTAATATTGTACAGAAATCTGTTTTTAATTATTTCATATTTTTCTGTTCATCTCCAATTTTGCAGATGGATTTATCAAAACACACAACTTTTTTTTAAAGAAAAACTTAGTAAATTTACTCAAAGGAAGCTTCAATAATATAGAACTGAAAATATTGGAAATTTATAAACAATAAAAATGAAATATAAATTAACCGACTTCACAGACATTTCCAGTTAAGCATCAGCATCATACCAATATATTCATTTTTTTCTTTTCTATAGGATAATACATACATACACACATCATAATTCTTGCAAAACAAAATAAACCAGACATAAAAATACTCTCAACTTTTAAAAAATTGTATGAACTAAGCTTCAAAACAACATTCAACCTGAATATAAACCCCTGGTTTAATTTTATAATTTATTGTGCCAGAAGCTTGGCTGGTTTTAATTTTTTAAAACAGATATTGGTATCATAACAATAACAAAGGCATTTTTGTATTCACAGTATCCTTGTGGACAAAAAATTTTAATATTATTTGCTATGACATTTTTTTTTAAATTTTATTTATTTATTTGACAGAGAGAGAGAGAGATCACAAGTAGGCAGAGAGGCAGGCAGAGAGAGGAGGAAGCAGGCTCACTGCTGAGCAGAGAGCCCAATGCGGGGCTCGATCCCAGGACCCTGAGATCATGACCTGAGCCGAAGGCAGAGGCTTAACCCACTGAGCCACCCAGGTGCCCCTGCTTTGACATTTTTAAACTTTCAGAGTCTTCTCAATGTGAGAAAAATCTCTGCACACGTTTCGCTGCCTTCTTCGTTTTAAAATTTTTAAAAGATTTTATTTATTTGAGAGAGAGAATAGAGTGAGAGTGAAAGAGAGCACAAGCTGGGGAGAGGGCCAGAGGAAGAGGGAGAATCAGACTCCTCACTGACTGGGGAGCTGACATGGGGCTTGACCCCAGGATCCTGCGATCATGACCTGAGCCAAACTGCTGCTTTCTTCTGAAGCACAATCTTGATGACTGGTCCTTGCAGTCCCTAGTAATATGTCCTGTCTTCTTCTTCTTCACACAGTATACATTATATTCTTATGCAATATGCAGTATTATATTAAGAGCCATTAGTTCTTAAACAACATTACCAAATAACTATATGAATCAATCTCGAATGCTGCAAAAGTAACAATCTTCACAGGGCACTTTTCCTCATGGAATCCGAAGCTATTCCTTTTGGATATTTTTTCTACTTCGATGTGAAATAGATTGTTAATGTTTCATTAGTGGTTTCTTTTTTTTTTTAATTTTTTAAAAGATTTTATTTACTTATTTGAGTAGACAGAGATCACAAATAGGCAGAGAGGCAGGCAGAAGGAGAGGAAGGGAAGCAGGCTCCCTGCTGAGCAGAGAGCCCGATGTGGGGCTCCATCCCAGGACCCTGGTATCATGACCTGAGCCGAAGGCAGAGACTTTAACCCACCGAGCCATCCAGGCACCCCGACATTAGTGGTTTCTTGATGTGGCTTTTTTACCACATAAAAAAGAAAAAAGAAAAAAAATGGCTTTGATTTCTTGCATAGATCAAAATTTTCATTTGAGACATTTCTGGAAGTCTGCATAGTTCAGGGACGTTTCAGATGACAAAGATGAAGTCTCTGAATGAGGCTATAATACGTAAGCATTTTGCATCCTTAGCTACACTACTACTGTATCTTAAAACCAAAAGTAAAATGATTTTCCGATTCTCACAATCTACTTAATTCTTGTTTTAAAAGCTGAATGTTTCTATTTATAATTTCTGTTTTGGGTGATGATTCTGACCACCACCTTTATGATGTTTGAAGTCCCGGTAAACCAATCATCACATGTTTTTCTAATTTCCTTCTAAATAGTGACTGTGGAAGCAACAAGTCCACCCAGTAGCCCATCGAGATATAGTTTCCTTCCTGAAAGCTCTTGATGAACACAGGAAAGCTCCTATCATCACCAGATAAGCTACGAGTTCACCTGTATTTCTCATTCTTTGGAAAGTTAAAGCTATATTCAGTCTCAAATTCGTGTTGAGCTAAATTTGTGCCTTTGTCTCACCGGTCAGAGAAACCTCAGGGGAAAATACCCACTATATTTTGATGATGGGCTTCCTGCTCCTGAAGAATCACTGGAATTAATGAAATCTGTTGGATTCTCACGGGGTAATTGTTCAGACAAGTGGTGGACACAAGACAGTTCCTTTTCTCTGCCTTGTCATAGCCCCCACTTCTAGGTAACTGTTTTCTGTGACAAGGATTTGGAAAAGGATGAACTTTTATTTTTCTTCCACAGATCACCTTATGTGGTTTATCTGGGCATTGTGTAGCTTTCCTAACTGTTCTATTTATGTAAACAGCCAACTATTTTGGAGATCTCTTAACCTTCATTGTGTTCTTAGTAGAGAGATTAGACATTGCTTTTGGTTTTATTTTGTTTGTTTGTAACATCAATGGAGTGATCCTCAGTACTAGTACAAAAGTTCTGTTTTTTAACATTATGGGCTCAGATGCCATAATTTCTTAAGAACTAGCTTCTTAGCCCAGCCTGGGAGTTGATGAACAGCGCCCAACCTCCTAGAGCAACCCTTTGCTCCCTGCCAGGTCCCACTCCGGGGCAGCGAGCTGCAGGCAGGGGCAGCCAGGGACTCAGCCAGACCCCTAGGCTGGCCCCGCCCCACTCTGCTGACCCCACCCTTCTCAGGTCATAAACATCTATCTGATGGAAGGGGAAGAGCTAAAGCAAATGAATATTTCAAGAATATACTGCCAATTTCCTGCCCATAAAAGTTGCACCAATTTACCTTTTATCAGCAGGTGCTAAAAAGAAAGATATGAGAACCTTTGTAACTTCCTCATGCCTGTTATTCTTACTTGCTGTTTCAGCGATTAACAGTAAAACCCGTAAAAGGCAAGAAGGTCTGTGAAAGATGTCAGGGAACCACAGAGGGGACATTGAGAAGTTGGCCCGAGTTCCCAGGCTGTAATGACAGCAGGAAACTGATACGTTAAAAGCTTTAAAAAAGTACTCAGGGATAAAAGATAGGTAGATGGGGGAAGGGCACGGATGGAGGTTTTCACTCCTGAGCTACACAGAAGCGACGGTAGCTCCACTTCCCTTGCCCTGATGTCTGAGTATAGTGCTGGGCACTCAGCGGGGCTCGCTGACATGAGACTGGGGGAGAATCTCAAAGTGGATTTAAAAGTGGCCGCCAGCAAGAGGAAGGGACGGGGGACAGAGAATACTGGGGTCTGGTCCACTCCTGGCTTAACTAGGAGCAAGTGTCAGGTAGAAGAGACCTAAATGCCTTCAGATAACTGGCTCCCAAAAATCTTGGTTTCATTCTCAACAAAGAGTAGAAAGGAGGGGATCATTCAGGCTTTTTGGACCACGGAACCTAATCAACTTTCCATCAAGCCACCAGCAAGCTTTCTTTCCCACAGCACCCATTTAATGCCTCACCCTTGGGCTGGGCCCTGCAGGGTTGCAGATGAGGTGCAAACTGGATGTGCTTAGGAGGGGCCAGACCAGCGGGCCCAGGAAAGCACTATGATCCACACAAGACTGTGGAATGTCAGACTGTCCCCCGGGTGCGAGATGGTGCAGTGGAGCCCTGAGAACAGGAGACAGATGGACAGGATGGGGACTTCATTGGGGAAGCGAGGCTGGAGCCTAGGAGATCCCGGAGTGGCCACCCCTTACCCTTGCTTCTGCGAGGTGTGAAGAGCAGAGCTGACCCTGCTGAGAGGAAGGAAAGCATTGCTTGCCACTTTCTAAGCCTCTGCCTCTCCC
The DNA here is from genome assembly GCF_902655055.1 of Lutra lutra. Lineage (NCBI taxonomy): Eukaryota > Metazoa > Chordata > Mammalia > Carnivora > Mustelidae > Lutra > Lutra lutra. The sequence goes on along the minus strand of NC_062281.1, from coordinate 116,683,612 downwards.
AGCAGCCGCCAGCTCCTCACATCAATGCTCAAGGGCCACTGGTGAGAAGCAAGGGCAGAAAGGAGCGAAGAGGGGGGACGGGGACAAACCCAGCTCCAGCTCCAGCTCCTTCAACCAGGCTGACTTTTGCAGCTGGCTCTCGAGCTACAGAAATGGATCTTCAGGTTCACTTGCCCCCTGGCAGGGAGGGGCTGGGGATGCATCCAAGTACGGCTCCTGAGAGTCCCTAGGATCATATAAAAACCCCAAGCTCAGCTCTGCTGCAAGGGTCTGTCAACATCCTCCTAACTGGATATGCGAAGTGCTGACATATTTAGCCTGCTTAATCACCGCCCCACCCCGCAGAGGAAAACTGATTTCAGGCACTTGAGGACAGAGAAATAGCAATGACCTTTCTGCAGGACTGATGATAACTCGCTCCTTATAAGGAGCAGACAAGAACCCCACGCTCATGGCTTAGGAATGTGTGTCTCCGTGTGTGTTCTAACCTTACCTGGCAATGGGCCTCCACACCTGAGCTCAGCGTTTCCAGGACAGCAGAATGGAGTGGGCTTCTCCTCTCCCTAAACCGAGAGAGTATTGATTGCTGTAGGTAACCCTAACCGTAAAGTTTCCCAAACAGCACTATAATTGGATTAAATTTAACCAATGAGCTGTTAAAAGGAAAAAAAAAAATGTTTTCTATTGTTTGAAAAACAACAGCTATATAAAGTCCTGCTTTACAATGGATCATTATATAACCCTAAAAAAAAAAAGGGTCAAAATTCACAGTGATCCAAAGCCAAACGTGCCTCTGGGAGCTAACAGTAACAAGCCCTCAGTAATCTTAACTATTCTTTACTTACAGTGCCTCCCCTGCATCAGACACTTCACTTATGATCTGTTCATTCCTACATTAACCCAGTAATCATGCCCATTTTACAGAGAAGGCTATTGAAGTTCAAGGAGAGGTTTAATCATTTGCCTGAGTTCACCTGGCTCGCAAGTGGAAACCAGAGATTTCAACCCAAGTATTTCTGACTCCAAAGCCAGCAGCATTCTTTCAGTGGGAGCCACAAACCCCTGCATGACTTCCCTAGTGTCCCTTCTGAGTTGTGCAGGGTGAAAAATGAAGATGGCCACTCATACTTGTCCTGTTCTTCATGACGACTTCCAACTTTGAAGAATAAAGGAATGTTGGACTTCCTCCAAAACCGTTTTTCCTTCCAATATTGGGTTGCTCGGAAAAACACGGAACCAGAAAGACAAATCCCTGAGTGCTCTCTCTGCTCAGCGTTGAAGGAACCCACCCAGCGGGGCAGCCTGAGGTCTTCTTATGAAATGCTTCATGGCTGAACTGCCCTGTCCCTATCCTCTGGCTGCTATACCACCCACACAGGCTGCATGCCTCTGGCTCCCGGAGCTAGTCAGCTGGGTCAGACATACCCCCATATTCCGTGCGCCTGCCCAGACATTCCGACACCTCGACCCATTCTTCACTCAAACATATATTCATTATTCATGCAAACAAATATTTCATACCTCATTATATGTGCAAGCACAGTCTTAAGGTGTTGGTGGGTAAGACAGAGATGGTCACTGCCCTCTGGGAGCTGACATTCAAGAATGTGGAATAAATAACCAACTAGTTAATTGCTTGACTACAATGATGTAAGTCCCGCGAGGATTGCTAAGTCGTTAGGAGAGTGCAGAAGAGGGGGAGGGAGGGAGGTCGCGCTAGGACTGAGGAATTCAGAGAAGGTCTCCCCAGAAAGAAGACAAGATGGCTGGATGTACAGAAAGAGTGGTCAGTGGTGCAGTGTGAGGCCAGAGAGGTGAGCAAGTTCTGATCCTGAGGGCCCTTCATAGATCTGGACTTGATCTTTGAAATGATGAGGCTCCCTTATAGGGTTTAGGTGGTGACTGGTATGTGTGTATAAATCAGGGAAGAAAAGAATGATGTGTGTGTCAACACGTGTATCCTAGATCACGCTGAGAATTAGCAACTGCCCTTTGGCTCTTGGTCCCTCTGAAACAGTAAATCTGTAGTAACTTAAAGGCTGTCACTCAGAGGGGAGCATAGTAAATGTTTGTTCTTGACAATGGTGATTTAAGCTCAGGAATGGGAAGGATTCCCCCAACCCTGCCAGCAGTCTGAATCTGGAATGTTCTTCCTGCATAACCACACTCAGAGGTAGACCCCTTGAGGCCCATTAAGAAAGATGGATTTGGGGGCAGAGGGTAGGGGGAGAGGTAAGGCAAAGAGTAGAGTGGTGCTGGGACCTCATCCCTTTGCTGGGATTGGCTTTGCCCGGGGCCCTGCGAAAGCATTGAGGGAACTCCAAACAGCATTCTCAGATGTGACCCGACATGTCTCCACTGAAGACTGAGGCCTTTGGTTCTCGAGACTTTTTCCATAGCAACAATGAAGGCCTTGCCCCAAAGGACCCTCTGAATTCTCCTCTCTCCCTATCCTCCTGGGACCTAAATGCCTAGAAGGAAGCATACCATTCCTGACTGACTCCCTAGGAGGAATGTTTATGGTGGCAACTCAGAGCTAGCTGGGGCCTAGGCAGGGCATGGAAAGGAAGAGTTGCGATGTCAAGAAGGACTTTTTGATCAGTCGCATGGTGGGAAGGCAGCAAGGCCAAAAAACCTCTTATGCCTACAGCATGGCTCCACCAAGAGATAGTTCTGCCTTTGGACGCTCGACTTGTCCAGAACTGAGGGAGATGGAAACACACACAGACACACACTCCCTACACTTCTTGGTTAAGGGAATGTTAAACTTTCTTTAAAGTGTTGTTCTTAAAATTATATTGGGAGACTACATTTTTTTTTAACTTATGAGAATATGTCTCCACATCTCAATAAAATGTGGATTAAAAAAAATAAAAAATAAACTCCCTCTAAATATGACTAAATTTAGTGTCAGTGACCAAAACATACACCAACTTGCAACATTAGCAACCTAGCTGCGATGCCTGTTCTGCCAAGCCCTTTTCCTAGTATTTTGTACGTTACCACACATCTGAAAATTTTCCACAGCAATTGTTCCCTCCAGAAAAGCACTGGGAGTGAGTTCCCAGGCAGTGTTGCTCACATGAGAGTCTGGGCAGCATGCAGTGCTGCTATCACGCGATGAAAAGTATGTGCAAAAAAAGAGATAACCTCTGAAATGGGGGGGGGCAGGGGAAGGTGGGAATTTCTAAACAAATATTGTCAGTTCTGCTTCACAGCCATTATGAATGGATAACCAATTAGCAAAAGGCCAAATATACGCGTGTGGCATTGCCCTGGGCAGTGGCCAGATCCAAAAGCCTCATGTCTCCAGATGGCCTCCAGCTCTGTGGCGTCCAAGCCAAACCATTATAGCTACAGTCTTTGCCTGGTGCTGGGGCTCTGAGCCCAGCCAAGGAGATAGCTTGAGATAGTGGCTTGTGTCTTGCCTGGGGGGATCAGGAAACTCTTCTAGAAGCAGCCAGCCCTGCTTGTTATCAGTTGTGGGCTTTGGCCCGGTCTTCTCTCCTAATGTGGTCTTTATTTCTATATCTCTAAAATGATGGCAACAACTCAACAATATTTGACTGAGGACATACTGTGTGTCAGGCTGAAATGCATATGAGTTAGGATACTGCCATCCCTTCAATGACAGTGAAGTCATGGACAGAAGACATTAAGTACCTCATGTGAGGTGACTCCAAGTATTAGAGCATCCCCATTTACCCAGTGAGCATTTAAGAGAGAATTTCGTTGATGTGAATATCAAAATGTGTCAGGATAGAAATGAAAGAGACAGACTGCGCATAATAGTTAATATAATTTAATCAGACATACTTAAAATCACACACACTATTTGTTAATTTATAAACACTGATTAACATGTTAATAGCTTTTTTTTTTATTTAAGATTTTATTTATTTATTTGACAGACAGAGACCACAAGCAGGCAGGGAGGCAGGCAGAGAGAGAGAGGAGGAAGCAGGCTCCCTGCTGAGCAGAGAGCCCTATTCAGGGCTCGATCCCAGGACTCTGGGATCATGACCTGAGCCGAAGGCAGAGGCTTTAACCCACTGAGCCACCCAGGCGCCGCAACATGTTAATAGTTTAAGTGAGGCACCTGGGTTGCTCATCGGTCAAGTGTCTGCCTTCTGCTCAGGTCATGATCCCAGGATCCGGGGATGGAGCCCAGCATTAGGCTCCCCACTGAGCAGGGAGTCTGCTTCTCCCTCTGCCGCTCCCCCATTCTTTAAAAAAAAAAAATTCCTTTTTTTTTTTTAAGTTTAAACTCAATTAGCCAACATATAGCACATTATTAGTTTTTGATGTAGTGTTCAATATTCCTGATTAATAAGCTAATAGTTTAAGTGATATATTTAAAAGTCATATCCTATTTATAATACAGACATATGGCCTTTACCCAAGCACAATGCAATCCATTCGTCAAACCCTTCCAGCGGGCCTTCTGCTTCGGGGTCTCAGTCGTCAAATCAGCTTTCAGAGCATATCAGCTGCAGATCCATCCGGGTTGCTTAGCTGCAGATCCATCCGGGTTGCTTGACCTTCAGCACTTTTTAAATCTAGGTATGATGTTGTCATTGGAAAATCTGCCCCAAGTTATAATAATTCTTTCCTTATTTGTGACTTCAGACGCTAACCACTTACTTTTAAAAGATCGTATGTAGTTGTATTGATTTTTAACATGGTCTTTATCTGGTTTGTTCACTGTGGCCTCCAACATTCAACGGGTGAGGGGCCAGATCCCCAGGAATAAGTGCCGAATGAGTGTCAGATTTCTCTTCCCCTACTCTCCTCTGTTGCCAGGAACCTTACACAGGATTCCCCCATCAGCATAGCTTTCGATGGCTTACGACTAACGTGTCTTCATTTTGGGGTTCAAAATAAAATAATTGAAGAAGGACTCTGTATTTTGTCAAGATTCTACAACAGATGCCCCTGAGGTCTGATTTTGGAGGGAAAAGTCATGATCATATTTGCCATTTGCTGTAAAAGTTAGAGGGTACTCGAAGTCCCAGCTGCCATCCTCCTGACAAGACATTAACACCACAGCCTTGCCTTTCATTCAGTTGAGGCAGATTAGAGTTTTCCCAAAGGAATCTTACAAGAACCAAAGGAAATCTAAGCGCTAAAGAAAGACTGTGGCTGCGGAGCCCCTCTCGGTGTTACCGCTCCTTTCTGCATTCTGTAGACTGCAGGCATCTTCCTATCCTCTTCTCAGCTTTGCTCCCCTCTACAGCAGCCACTGTGGGATGGAGGTGAGTGTGGGGATGATAACAGAAAAAGCCACAGGGATTTGAAGAAAGGCGAATGGACTTCAAGCCAACATCTGCCTCTCACTGGCTTTCAGGCTTTCGGTACATCGCTTCACCTGTCCAGGCCTTGGTTTCTTCATCCATGTAATGGAGATACATCCCTTAGAGAATCTTTGAAGATTCTCTCTGAACACTAAGTGGGATTGCATATCCAAGATACTCCACCCAGGACCAGTTTGTGCTGAGGGAAGGGTTGTTGGGCCCGTCAGCAACTATCACGTTCCTTCTGTTCCCTTGTGCATGTCCTGGGGTGGACAGTGAATGCACAGGGGAGAGATGGCTGCCTCCTCCTTTTCTAGCGATAACTTAGCAAGACAGTAGTCATAGCAACTACTCTGGACCACCCCATTTCCTTTATTCCAGGGAGGTTAAAGTTTTCTTTGATTTGTTATAAAAGAAATACCTTCATCAGGGGTGACCTCCAGTTGTTGGGTTAACTTCCTTGATGAGCATCGGATCTGGAAAGAGCACCTGTCACCATGGTTCAGAGTTATTCCTTGATCTTTGGAGATGAAGCCAGCGTGTAATTCTTCTCCCCTGAACAGGGAATGTTTCCCCAGGCAGAGGAAGGAGGAAGGCTTCTTTGGGCCACCTTTGCCTCCTGAACCAGCCACACACATTCCACAGGGCCCAACCAGTCTTAGCTCTTCCAGGGCCCAAAGATAAGCAGCGTCCCTCTCTGCCTGTGATCTGCCTTCAGTCAGGCCCAGCCAAGCAGGACAAAAAGTTAGTTGAACTCTCTCTTAAAGGAGCCCATCTTCGTTGAAGAGCACACGTTGATAGATATCTAGGGATAGAAGGTGAGATCCTGAATCAAAAAAATCCCAAGTGCCCCAGCCACTGATGAGCTGCAGACAGGCACATCAAAAATTATTTAATTGAAACTTGAATCTTAATTAATGTTTAAATTATCTAATTAATAATTGAATCTTTCCAAATTAGGATTTAGCAGGAACTTGGGGGTGGAGGAGAGCAGAACAAGATTTCGTTGTGGCTGAGTTGGCGAGAAAAGATGACAAGCCATATGGTTGGGAGGACAACATGCTGCTAAGAGCAAGGCAGTCTACTTAACAGTCTGTCATTTGTTCTGCTGTGATGTGACCCTGTGGCAGTTGCCTTGCCCCTCCAGGAAAATCGGTTTCACGGGCATTCACGCAGGTTTTTGTGGAAATCCAGGGGAAGGGCAGAGCTCCACGTATGTGTTGCCCTCTTGTGAAACCAGGCCAGCATCTACAGAATAGGAAGCAGAGTTAGAAACTGAATTCGTTGGGGACAGGAACTCTGAGCCAAGGCTGATCATGACCAAGCCTCCTTAGAACTTACAGATATCTGAGGGGGTGATTTGTTTTTTTGAGGAGTCTATGAATTGGTTTTTGAGCCCAGCCTGATATGTCTTAAGGGACAAAGTGGGATTCTCTGGGTGTTGTGCATATGCTACATCCTTGACCAAGTAGGCCACCTTGTCCCCGCATTGTTGGAGCAACCTTGCCAGGATTTCAGGGGGGTGTGCCCCTAAGGCAGTGAGCTCTGTCGTGTGTCATCTTAGAGATAACCACCCTCTTCCTAGCCTGTCTCCCTCCCAGAGCAGACTCGGGCCCAGCAGGCAGAATTCTTCAGCAATCCCTCCTTCCTTTGTTGTGGGCCTCCAGGATTCATTAGGCTTCCATCTATCCTGTCCCTCTGAGAGGGAGGTGGGCAGGTGGTGGCCCTCACTGCCATCTGCAGGGGATATCCAGACACCCTTCCTCCACCTTCAAGATATACAGAAAGAGTCCCAGAGAAGTTCAGTTGCAGAGGGACACTCTTCTTATGAATCACAGCACCCTCCCTATGCCATCCTTGACTTCCATGTTCCAGGGACGAGCTAGCCAAAAGAAGCATGTGGGACATCTTTAGGGTGTTTACTTCTCTCCTCTGCCAGACACAGCATTACCTGGGCTCTCCATATCACCCAGATGTCTGATTCCTAGCCAGGGTCTCTCCCTTCTCCAGACATTCTAGATGGGTTTCTAGAAGTTGCCATATTGACCATGCAACCCCTTGGCCTTAGACCTGTATTTCTCCCTCCCAACTTCCCCTCCTTGCTCCCTCCATGCCCAGTGGCTGGGGCATTTTTAGTGTCCCCAGAGCCTGGTCATGGTCTCTGACACATCTTTCTGCCCCTTAGGAAACTCCCCCTTCCCACTACCTTTTGGATTCTGCAGAATGTGGTCTTCCTACTTTAAATAATACTAGCTAAAATTTATTGGGCACATTATTTGTGCCAGGCATTGTACTAATCACTTTACATTCATAGTCTCATTCAGTTCTTACAACAAGCCTGTAGGATAAAAGATATTATTACTCCCTCATTTTACAGAGGAGGGAATGGAGGCACTGAAAGGCTACATAACTAGAAAGGGCCAGAATCATGGTTAAAACACAGCTAACTCCACAGTCTGTGCTCTTTATGTCTATGTTATATAGCATCTTACTGTGCCTTATTATGTCTCTCAGTTATTTTCTTAACTAAAGAAAGGAATGACTGACTTTCTGCCCACTCAGTGAGGACATATGTTTCTGTGGCTGATTGTCCTTAGTCTGGCATAGGTAATGTGTATCAAGTAGTATTTGGTGGGTGGATGGATAGATAGATGGATTGATAGATGGATGAGTGGGTACATGGGTGGACAGATGGACAATGGGTGGGTAATAGATGATGGATAGATGGATGAACAGATGGGTGGGTAGTGGATGATGGATGGATGGATGCATGGATGGATAGATGGATGAGTGGATGGATGGGTGGGCAGATGGATGGATGGGTGGGTGTATGGATACTTGGATGGACAGTTGGAAAATGGGTGGGTAATAAATGATAGGTAGATGGATGGATGAATGGATGGATGGATAGGTGGGTGGAAAGGTGGACTTCCATGTGATCTAAGATCTTTTGTGCAAAAGAACATTTTAGAATACAAGGAATGAAGATAATCCAGAGCTGTACCCTTTCTGGCTATTTTGTTGCTTTTTTCTTCAAATCCTACATGTTCTTCTGTTTGCAGGAAGAGGACTTTCTCCAGGTACTTAACCCCACAGAAAAAATAGAGCTGCTATATTCCTACTAACAGTTACTTCCACCTGTATTTATTTTCTTAGATGCTTCATGCTAGCTTTAGAATTCAAAACAGATTTGCTCAAGGAGGCTCAGTTTTTAGAAAAACTAGCTGTTCTCTGATCCTGGTGGGGGCCTTTGACCCAGACCTGAGCCAGGAGCATCAGGCTGTGGGATCTGTTGTTTATGTCTGGAAGTCTGAGGCACCCCTACTGTGCAGAAACAGGGAAATACACGTGTCTCAGCACAGAACTACAAAACAGAGGCTAGGACTGGGTATGTCCCTTTCTTTTAACCCAGAACAAGCTCATGGAAAAGGTGAGCTTGCAGGATAAGAATAAACTGGCCTTCAGGCCCACTTCCTATGTCACTTCCAGGTTGCTACCTACCTTCATTCCAACCTTCCTATAACTCTCAGATCTCACTTCTTGTTCTGTTGGTTCCGCACGACAAACTCATTCTTGCTCAAGTATTAGGGAGTTACTACTTTCCTTTCCCATTACAATGAAGTTATTCAGTAAAAGCCAAGTTAAAGCTTGGGTCAAAGGAAGAGTTGCTCAAATTACACCAAGCAAGTGATATCCACTGAGCCTGTCATTCAGGCTAGCCTGTTTGTCTGTGGTTTAGTTTTATGCGTTCTTGTATTAACATTAAGTCAAATGGGTCTGGAGAAGAACTCAAGGCCAAGTCTTTTTCTCATTGACTCTGGTGTCTCTAGAGAGGTTCTACCTGTCCTACTCAGAACCAGGATTTGGGGCACAAATATGCTAATTGCACTCACCAGCCAGGACCCCCAGCCCATGTCTCACTGCCAGGTCTGTCTCCTCCTAGAAATGGCCTGTCCTGCCCCTTACAAAGGTCTGTCTGCCCTTTCAGGGTGACCAGTAGGCCCTGGCCATGAGGTCTGAGCTGCCATGTGCCTTGGGGAGGACCTAATGTTCATCCTCAGGTATTTATCATACAGGTAGCATCAGCCTCATGGGCAAGTTTTCAAGATGTTGACTAATACCTGCATTTTGACCTGGGCATTAAAAAAAAAAAAAAAAAAGGAAAGGAAAATTATATTTTCCTATCTTTAGTCTCACTCTAAGCATTTCCCACAAACTCTACATGCCCAGCTCTAATCTTTTTGCCTGATTATGATCTAAGATTATAAGTAAACTCTGTGAACTCTCTGCATGAAAAGTTAAATAACAAATAAATAAAAAATAAAGCAAGTTCTTCCCCTAGGGCTCCAAATCATTTTTGTCACTGAAATGACAATGAGGGATTTAGCTGTCATATCTGATCAGCCTATTTAATGTGAAAATGAATTAAGTCTTTATGCCCCATGAACTGTGAACAAACCTGCCCAGTACAGGTATGTCCCAGTTCCTGGCAATCTTTCATGCTGGGGCCCCAAGCTTCTTTTTAATTGAGGTGGGAAAAGGATTAGAAGCGGGGAAGACGTGCTCCTGGCAGGGAGAAACCCATCAGTGTGTTGCCTTTGTGAAGACAGGACATCTTTGTCCTGTCTTCTGGGTAGGAGGATACAGTGTTTCCCGGTCCCAGCACTCAGCAAGCAGAGAGCAGGCTGCTTTTGCCCCAGCTTGGCCCCTCATTCCGTGGTGGCGGTGGCGGTGGTGGTGGTGGGTGAGACAGCCCCAGTCCCTGCCTGCACAGCTCTGGGAGAGGGTCTCTGTCCTGCTCTGGAGGGCATTATGGCTGCCTTAGCTCTTGGAATATCTGTGTTAGCTTTGCCGCCCAGAGACCTGAGGACCGTGACGAGTGACTGACGGAGCCATGAGGGTGGCAGAGCTCCCAGGCTGGCCAAAGGCTGTGTCACCCCTTGCTTATTCAGAAGCAGTCATCATGAGTGTCCACTCAGCAGAAAGGGCATTGAATCTAACCCATGCAAACTGCAGATTTCTCTGAAATCCTTCTATTCAAGACAGCTCTTAGATACCAAGGGAATAATTGACAGAAACTCAAAGCTGGAAGCATCCTTGAGAGGCCAAGTGGGTCACTCCCAGCCTTTAGGCAAAACCACCTCTACAGGATCCTAGCGTTCGCAGCAGCTGACAGAAAGGTGGCTGGTTTGAGCCTTCCTTGGAAAAAGATTTTGGATGGGCTCTCAGTGCTTCCTGAATGCTTCCTGAATGATTATATTTTTAATTATACTATGCAATAGAAGGAAAATTCTCTATAAAATTGGATATCACTCCACTCCACCCCTCTCCTCCTCCTCCTCTTCCTCTCTGGTCTGTTCGCAGGGAGCCACTCAGAGAACATGGTTAACAAGCAGGAAGGTGTTGGAGCGAGTGCTCAGGTGCCACATCTGTGAGGGAGTAGAGGAAGCAGGATTGGGCAGGGAGGGGTAGAGGCTACACTGCAGTGCCATTGTTGCAGTGGCCACCATAACCCCAGCGTCACCCAGCAGAACGTGCTCCTTACTCCCGCATCAAAGCCATGCGTCTCAGGAAAGGACTGATTGGTGCAGGTGCTTAGCCCACTCCTTGGTCCCATCAGTTTTGGCCAAGAGAGTGAGCAATTATGATTGGCCAGTCCCTGGTCACGTGGCCACCAATACCAGGCTGATGGGAAAGCTTTCAACAACAATACCTACCACATACCTCTAATGCTGTCCACCTCTGAAAATACGAGTGCCTAACAGCGCCTAATAGGAGACACTCAATAGACCATCAATATTGTTCCCTCCATCAGCATCATCAGAACTAATACAAACTACTTTTCCCTAAAGTTTTGGGGTAACTGGGTACTGATAAAATCAACATTGGCTCAAACCTCAGCCCCAGATTTGAACTGAACCTGAACTTTTCTGAAAAACTGAGAATGTTTAGCAAACACGTTCCTCTGATGAATTTGATCTTTGGGTGTCCTTATACTTTCTGAGCCAAAATGGGCCTGGATCATGGGAACCTTCATAAGGATGCTTATCTCCCTAACAACTTCAGTGATCTGAGCTATTTCCCAAGAAAGACAGTCACCGATGTTTTTCTGACCTTTTCACGGAGCCAAAGCATTTGGATGAAGTGTAGAAAATTCCTGTGTCTGAGCTGAGTACAAGCTTCTTGCATGGTCTCATTCCTAAGGATGAGTCTTGCATGTCTTGTATGTCCTTCCTCACCTCAAAACCAAAAGCCTCTCCAGAGCCTCATGAAGAATTAAGGACAGAGAGTTCTGGGCCCTCAGTGACAAGCTCACCACTCCTACTTCCCTGCTCCAGCACTACACTGTGGCCAAATGGCCATCCTGATGTTCCCCAAACTCCAGGTACCCTGCCCTCTGCATCCATAACACATCATTCCCTCTCTACAGAGAACACACTCTTTCTGCTTCTCACCCATCCCTCAAAATCCCATCCAATTTCTGGTCCACCCCAAGGCTCTCTCCTCTGGGAAGCCTTTCCTACCCTTTCAACCAGCTGTGATCTTAGACTATCTTTTAATCTTTTTGCCTTCTGCTGTGTTAACTGGAATGATAAGCTTCGTAATTCAATTCAGGGATATGAATCCAGAACCGACTATGTGCTGTGGCAGGCACTAAAGACAGAGAGGCATGAGATAAGATTAGGGGGGCTCTTAGGAACTCTTACATGTTTCAATTGATGAATTTCCGTGATTTTAAAAAATATTTACTTCTTCTGCCCATGTTTCAGATAATTCTGTTGTTACCTGCTCAGAGCTTTGCTGTGCTCAACTTCAAAATAATAGCTTTGTGTACAGGGTCACTGAAGATCCTTTCTCACTCAGCAATCAGTCTTTCCTATATTCTATAGTCACCTTGTCGGCAGTTCCAGTGATCATTCTGCTCCTCTTATTATCATCCAGTGATAGTGATTTGGCGCAGAAGTTGGAAATTAATATGTAATTAGCATACCTGTGTTCACTGAATGTGGTCAGCCTGGTGGTCAAGGCAGCCACTTCATCTCTTTTAGACCTCAATCTCCTCATCTGTAAAATGGGATAGTTGCAGTAGAGGCCACTATGGCCCTTCCCAATGCTGATGTTCCTTATTGATGCCCATTCTCTCTCTGCTCCCACAAAAAGCTCATTGTGTTCTATAAGACATGGCCGCCAAGCATGGAAACATAGACTCAGCCACGCCTCACCTCACCGAGGGAGATGACCTGACTTTACAGTGGCTGCACCCGGTCTAGAAAGCTTGAAATGAGGTCCCTAGCCCCCATTCTCAGTACAAGTTCGCTGTGGGAATCCATGGATCAGATTGACCCTCCGGAGTGGAAAGAGCCGTGGCCAACACTTCTGGATTGAAACCCCCCTCCTGACTTCACCTCGTACCTCCCTTTGCCCTGTTTGCTGCCTTCATCCTGGTCACACTCCTGTGTGGGGAACGAAGCACTGTCTGCAGCACCATGCGGGCTCTTCGCCAGACTCAGCATGCATGTTGTTGGCCAGGTCTCCATCGCCCAGAGGACAGGATGTTCAGTGAGAAACTCGGTCAGTTAATTCCAATTTTTCCAAGGAGCAAAGAAGCTTTTTTTTTTTTTTTTTTAAACTGACTTCCTTTTTGCCTACTATATTAACCATCCTTTCCATCTTCCTGTGAGGTATGTTGGCGGGTGCCCCACGCTAGAAGGCTTTGCTCCCACCAGCTGAGCTCTGTGCTTACCGACAGTCAGCCATGCTCGTCCCCCGGCCTGTTGACAGTAGTCCTTGTCGAGGAGATGATGTGACTGACCTGGATATTGTATAAATCAATAAGTATGAGTGCACAGAAGAGAGCCATTTGTTATATAAAAACAAAGTAAATGCTCAGTAAGGAATAAACAAAACTAAATTCCTAAAGATATTTACAATTGATTTTGCTGTATGGAATAAATGTTGATGTTTGGAAACAAATATGAAAAATACAGAAACATTCTCCACTCAGATTCTTGCTCCACTTTGAAGAAGCCATAATTAGCAATTGTAGGTGACACAGTCTGACTGTAGTCTATGTAGAAGAAAAACACAAATGCCAATCAAAAGGATCCATTCTTGGGGTGCCTGGGTGACTCAGTCAGTTAAGCATCTGTCTTTGGCTCGGATCATGATGCCAGGGTCCTGGAATTGAGCCCCGTATCAGGCTCCCTGCTCGGGATGGAGTCTGCTTCTCCCTCTGCCTTGCCTCCTGCTTGTGCTCCGTCTCTCTCTCTCAAATAAATAAAATTTTAAAATTAAAAAAAATTTTAAAAACAAAAACAAAAGGACTCATACTCAAAAGAAAAAAGCCTTAACCTGGTATCAAAACATTGACTAACGTAGTAGGTTTTAAGTTAAAATACAATACATAAGATATGTTTGAATCAGTTGTTACTTTTCATGTATTAGACCTAAGAAGATTTCAACTGAACGTAGATGGACAGTGTTCTACAGTCTAGGACCCAAGTATTTTATGGAGTTTTTCAGTTCATAGCTTACATTGAGATCTTGGAGTATCTCCATAATTTTTATTATTGTTATAAAAAATTTCAAGCACATATAAAAGTCGAGAGAAAAGTAGAGTGAGCCTCCATATCCCATCATCCAAATTTGCCATCCATGCTTCATCTACTTCTTTTTTTCCCTTTCTAATATATTCAAATTTTAGATAGTGGGTTTTTTTTTAAATCCCTACTTACTTTAGTAGATATCTCTAAAAAATATAAAGATAAAAAACATTTTCTTATCTAACCACAGCACCATCATCATGCCTGACATATTTAGCAGCAATTCCATGGGGTCAAAATATACTTTGTGCATACTAAATTTTTTAGAATGTCCCCAAAATGTCTTTTTATTGTCGGTGTGTTCAAATCATGATACAAATACAATGTACACATTAGATTTGGTTATGTCTCTTTTCTGTGTGTGGGTTTTTGTTTTGTTTTGTTTTGTTTTGAGAGAGAGGCAGAGAGTACATATATGCAAGGCGGGGAAGAGCAGAGGGAGAGGGAGAGAGAGAATCTTAAGCAGGCTCCACATTCAGTATGGAGCCAGACATGGGGCTCAGTCTCATGACACTGAGATCATGACTTGAGCCAAAATCAAGAATCAGGCACTTACCTGACTGAACCAGGCTGGCAATTGTGTTTTTGTGTTTTTAAATTCAGAACAATATTCCCTCATTTTTTTCTTTCTGCTACTGTTGAAGAATTCTTGCTTTTATAAAGAGAGATGTGAGAAGGTCAAAGAATAGTCATTGACAAGGGATTAGTGGTAAGGAATCTCGGAAAATGCTGGAACGAACCCAAATTTTTTCAGGGTGGTCAGTGAGCCGATGCTCTCATGGCCCAGAGAAAAGTTTCTACTCTTCTCTAACTGATAAAATGAGCAAAGATCTGCAGTGAGGGTTGAAAGATGAAAGTTTTAAAGTTCTAAAATAGGTTTATTCTATCAAGAACAAGGTTCAAGCTATCAAAGATATACAAACCAAGACTACAGTGAGATATAAAAGCACACCTACTGGGCTGGCTACAACACATTTATAATATATGATAATGTATAACCCACTAAAAATGCAAAATTGTGCACTGAAATTGTGCATTGGGAAACATTCCAGCAGTTTCTCAAAAGATTAAACACAGAGCTTACCACAGGACCTAGCAATTCCACTCCTAGGTTCATACCTAACAGAACTAAAAACATGTCCACACAAAAACTTGTATATAAATGTTCATAGCTGATTCCATAATAGCTTGAAGGTGGAGACAACCCAAAGTCCATGACAAATGGCTAAGTTAATGTGCTACATCCACACAATGGACCATCTTCACCATAAGAAAGAATGCAGTACTGATACGTGCTACAATAGGGATGAACCTTACAAGTGTACCAAGTGAAAGAAGACAGTCCCAAAAGACACATATATGAATCCATTTATAGGAAATTTCTGAATCGACAAGTCTGAGAGACAGCAGATTCGTGGTTGCCTAGGGCAGAGAGATGGGAATGTTAGAGGCGGTCGTAGCTGAGGGGTGTAGGATTTCCTCTAGGGGTGATGAAAATGTTCAGAATTTGTGGTGATAACTGCACCCCCTTTGACTATACTACAAGTCATGGACTTGTATGCTGTAAAGGGTGAATTAGGTGGTACACGAATTATATCTCATTAACTTGTGAAAGCATATCCATACCCACCAAAGGTTCAGGAGTCTGTTTTTAGGCAGCTTTGAGCATGCAGAAGGACCCTACCCAGGAGGGTCCACCTCTGCAAGAGGCCTGCCTTATTGTTCTTGGAAATTATGACTCAGCACCAGTGTGGGCCACCAACAGAGAGGGCACAGTTACTCCTCGACTGGTCCCTCCAGTCTTCTGGAGTGGGTGGGTCCTGGGTTATGAACTAGACAACCTCCTGACCCTGGTTTCAGTAATACCCCAAGAGGAAACCCAAGAGGGTCATAAAGGAAAATTCACATTCATTTTCACCCACCTGATTCCCTGCGGGGCTTACCGCACTTCCTCTCAGGCCCGCACTGACCCTTATTTCCTGCCTGCCTTCGTGGAAGATAGCGCAGTGGAAGTCCAGATGCTTCACACTCAGGAAAGTAGAGAGAGAGGGAGAGACTGTTGGTCAACAACGCCCCCATGACAGCCTCCTTGCCCCCTGAGAGAGTGGGAAATACCCAGACAGGAGGCCGAAAGCAGGCTTTTCCAGGCACTGGGTAAAGATAAGACTCTGTTTCCACTTGGGTTCAGGCTGGGGCTCTGCGTGTTTGGAGGGGCTGTTGAGCAATTCTCATCATGAGATTACAGCCCAGGAACAGTGGGCTGCTGGGGCAGACATTGCCTTGCCTGATTTTGAAATCTTCTTCAGGCTGTTCAAACTGCTGTTCTTGTCAGAGATGGAATCTGCCTGGCCCACGCATCTCCAATTATCCCTCCAGCCACAGGATCCTGTGTCCATTTGGCAAAGGCACAGGCCTCAGGAGAAACATGTGAGCCCACTGAAATTGCACAGCAAGTGGGCCTGCAGAAAGGCCTCTGGGTCTGCTCTTTATAGGGAAAGCTCCATTTATGGAAGAGCAGCTGTGGGTGGGCCAAATTCCCATGAGACTTTGAGGACTCTCCTGGGACAACAGCAGGCCTTCCAAGCCCTCTCTCTCCCTGCTTCCATTGCTTCCCTCTTCTCATTTCACTCAGAGGAAGAGTAATCACAGGCCACAGCCCTTTCTCGTAGCTCCAAGGGAACAGGTAAATAAGCAGAAAACAAACCTCAGTAAGAAAGAGTGCAACTGGCAAAGTACATGTATCGTAGGGAGAAGAATCCAGAGAAAACACAAAGTGGTTGTTTGTAGCCCCCACCTTAGATGCTGAAGAAGGGCCCTCTCTAACACTAGAGGAGCTGCCCTTGCATCTCCCTGTTCTTTTCCCCAGCCCTAGACCCCAGAAACCAACATGCAGGAGCTGGTCATCCTGGGTACCTGGCCTTCAACATGTCCCCTGTCCCCCACCTCACGTCCTTCCATCCCACCAGCACCCAGGCCCTGCAGTCGGACAGGTGGGGGCTAGAATCCTTGCAGGGTGACTGTGGGCAGGTCTTTTGGCCACGTGCTTCCCATTCCCGCCCTGCCTGGCCCTGCCTGTCCCGGGAGTGCTAACCGCGCTCACCTCACAGTGCTGTGGAGAGGGATCAATGAGAAATGTGTGTGCCATGCCCAGAGTTAAGTGCAGAGGTTTCATTGCTTTTTTACATTCCCTTTTCTCGCTCTTCTTCTACTCTTTTCATTATTCCAGTCTTTCCTTCCTTCCCCTAATGTTAAACTTTGCCCTACTCAAGCCTCTGCCTCAGTTTTGTTTGTAAGCTGGGTGTGTGCCATTCACAGCTGGCTTGCAGGGTGCTCTGTGACCTCCCTCCTAACCCCTGCCCAGCTGCTCCCTTGGGCCCTGCCTCATGCCCAGGAAAGGGGTCCCGGCAAGGTTCCTCACATCGTCAATGGCAGCTCCCCGTTGTGACTTGTGGTAATTCTGTGTACAACCCCATGATGTTGATGATGTTCAACCCCATACCAGTTGTGGAAGCCAGGGACTCTTCATCAGTGCCCTTCTCAGGGCCTGAGCATCGTCCTCCAGAGACGGCAGGCTCCTGAGAGGGGCACAGCTCTAGTTTGCTTCCTTTTCGACTTTGTCAGGCCCTTGGTGCCACAGTGCAGTGCACACGTGCTGTGCCTGCTCTCTGGACCCATTGCAGCCCCTCAGAAGCGCACAAGCAAGCATGACGGGACTGAGGGGAGGGGGCCTTTGGTCAGTTCTAGAACTCCATAAGTAAAAATCCAACCTTTTGCTTTGGGGCCCACATATCACACTGTAACGTCCAACTCTTGTAGCTCCCCTCCAGTGGGAGCAGAGTCCCTGGGGTGGGGGTGGTTGTCAGCCCCTACCCAGTGCCTAGGGAACACCTAGGCTCCGTAAGGGAGCACTCACCAGGAAGGTTTTATGCACTGAGGCTCCTGCCTGTCACCACGAGGTCTCCTGACTATATGGCAATGTTTGTCCAGCTGCCGCGAGGCGGCCTGCCCTGCCTTGGCTTGGCCCCAGTCCTGTAGTGAGGGCCTCCGTGGTGGATGGGGGTCACCAGTATTCGGGTTCTCTGAGAAACAGAACCAACAGGATGGATAGACAGATGACAGAGAGAGTAGAGGAGGAAGAAGAATTTTCCTCCTACCCTTCTAAATTCTTAGCTGGGATCTTCATAACAAAAGACAGATTAGCAAGAGAAAAATAAACTTTTTTTTAACATGTATGTCTCCTGTATACATGGGAGAGATTCAGGGATGAGTAAGTCAAAGAGGGGGCTAGACTTTGGGCTGAAATTGTGAAGTGACCATCGTCACCTACACCAGAGGCAGAAGGTGTGGTGAGGCCGGTTACACGGGGTGGCCAGGAAAAGGACAATAAAAAAAAGCAGTTATGCAGATTTAAGTTGGTATCTTCACACCAAATGAGTCTCCAGTGGTTTAGTCACATTTCTCTTTCTGCTACTGAGGAGACATCCTTAGAAATGGAGATCTCTTTATTAATGTAAATTTCCCTTACAAAAGGGTAACTTCTCTGTTTTCAGAGCCTCTCCTGTCTATGTTGTTTTTCAAAATAATCAACTCAAAAAAGTCCCAGTGCCAAAGAGCGGTATGTGGGGGTAGCATATTCTGGTGTCCTACAATAGGTAAAAAGATACCTCACTGTCTTCCAGCCTTCCAGTCCTGTTAGAGCCTCTTTGGCAAACCCAACCAGGGGTCAGAGGACAAAGGAGCCTGTCCATACAAATCTTCAGCCTTGGGGGGCACAGAGCATGGTGGGAAGAGAGGAAGGTCCATCGGAAGAAGGGGCAAATGGAGAATACCCAGTGCATCAGCCCTCGATTAAAAAATAAAAATCACATTCTTTTATTTTTTTAAGATTTTATTTATTTGTTTGTTTATAGAATGTGTGAGTAGGGGAGGGGTAGGGGAGAGGGGGAGAGAGACTCTCAAGCAGACTCTAAACGTGGAGCCTGATGCAGGGCCCGATCTCATGATCCTGAGATCATGACCTGAGCCAAAATCAAGTCTGATACTTAACTGACTGAGCCACCCAGGCACCCCCAAATCACATTGTTTAGTGTCCAAATAACAACAATTCTGAGCCCCTACCCCGCCAAACTATGATCTGTTCTCCTCAACCCCCAGAGAAGGTATGTGCACCCAAGTTTTCCTAGAAGTAGTGCACAAGCCCCAGGACATTGCCTGCTGCTGGCTTTGGCACAAAGCATGCTGTTGTATTCTATTTACTCTTTTTAAGTCCTAGGTCACATGGGCTTAGAGAGGTTAATTTGAGGGATTCTGGGAACTTCCTGGACACCTGACCTACAAAGGTCACAGATCTGGTTATCTTCTAAGTAAAACTACTTCTACGTTGTGAATGTAATATACTAGATTTCTAGAGTTTTTAAGAAGAAAGAACTGTTTCTGGGTTATTTTATTGGACATTAAGTTAGGAAATATGTCTTTATCTCCTAGTCAGGGGATGATGATGTATCAGATATCTAGGTTCTATATGAATTAAATATAAGGAGGACAAAGAAGTCTGCAAGTTAACAAAAAATTTGATTCTAAGTCATGGAAAAATTCTTTGCTTTCAAAATTTCATCGTCATTTTGGATAAAACTTGGGTCATGTCTTAATCCAAACAGTATTGCCTATCCTTAAATGGAACTGGTTTTGTGATTTTGTGAGCTTTGCAGCCAGATTATTCACTTAGAGCTATTATTACTAATCTTGTCTTGAACTCAAATACTACATGCTATTGCAATGAACTTGTGAAATTCGTTGGCAACTTCCAGGCACTCCCAGAGTGGAATAGATTGGTGCCTGGAAACATTTGGTATGCCGAACATTATCATTCTTAAAGACTTACTACCAACATTTCAAGTCCAGAGCCCCCAAATCGTGCTTTTAAGAATTCTGGGCATGTAGTCACTGGTGACAGTTCTTAGAACTACTTTGGTGGCTTGGGACTGTACATCAATCAACTTCCACTTCTTTCACCTCCAAAAGGAAGTAATGAAAATCTGTATAGTTGATACTCCTAGCCAGACTGCCTTTTTCTTAAGTTTTTTTTTTTTTTTAAATTAAATCCAGTAGTTGTTGTTTTAAGTAAGTTCTGTGCCCAACTTGGGGCTTGAACTCACAACGCCAAAATCAAAAATCCCATGCTCTACCAACTGAGCCAGACAGGTGTCCTGCCAGGATGCCTTTCAGAATGTTTTTCCTGGAAGAGGAGACGCTAGATGTTTCCAGCATCACCTAGTGCTGTTCAGAAACTTTTTGGGTGTGAAAACATTGGGGGATTGTATTAGAACACTTTTAACTGCAAGGAACTGAAAATCTCAGCTCAAAGAGCCTTATACAACAAGGAACATTTCTTATTTTACAAAACAAAAATCTCTGTGGTAGAATGGCTCCCAAATTAGCAACATCATTGAGAACCCAGTTTCTTTCCACTTTTCTGCAAATTCTTACAGCAAATCTACTGGCTTGTCCTCAGATTATCAATTTGTGATTATAAAATGGCAGCCATGATGGCCAGTATCACGTGAAAACACAAAAATGTCAAAGAAAAGAAATATCCCTTTGCCACTCTTTCAGAAGGAACTAGTCTTTCTCAGAACCCTCCCCCTCAGGATCCTCTCATTTCTTATTGGTCAGAATTTAATCTCATGTTCAGGATTTACTCTATTAATAGCAAAAGGATGGGGTCACTTGCATTGGCTTAACTGCATCAAGAACCACCCTCTGGACGCTGGGTGTGGTCCCAGCCCACTAGAAGCACAGGGTCATCACCAAGGAGGGTGGGCACCAGGTCCATGGCAGAAAGCAACCTAACAGTGCTTACTGCAAAGAAAGTCACATGCCTGAGAAAGTATGGCAGGTTTGAAGACTCAGGTAGGATGGAAGGTGATGGACAAGTCAATAAACTCAGGGCACGGTGTTTTCGCAGGGGTGCTCCCCTCTGGTACTCACTCTCTACACAGGTAAGGAGAGCTCTGTTCTAGGAAATTGGGTGGAAAACAAAGACAAACCTAGTGGATGTCTTTTCAGTATATGCTTGCAAGTGTAAAATAATTTTATACTTTTAGCTATATAATTACCTTAAAGTATAGATCTAAAATGGATTTAAAAAGATGGAGGGGATAAAATTCTCAATGTCAAACACTCAGGTACACTCTACCTGTACTATTTTTCCCAGAAATTGTCTTCTAGCTACTCTGACTCATTAGACAGCTATATATCAGACCACTTGCACCAATTCTTAATTACGAATAGGTGGTCCCTGCACTTATGAGGAAGCTAAAAGCTCTTAGGTGAAATTTTCACATTGTCATAAACTGTCTACAGGTGAAAGGAAATGTTTGCTTTTCTGGGTCACGTCTAGTCTTTCCACCACTGATGACTGGGGGACTGTTATTTCATACAGTCTAGACTTGTTATCCTGCCTCAAGCACACACCTGTCCCTGTGTGACTCAGCCACCAGAGACCCAGCAGACAGCCACCTATCTCCCTGCCAGCCTGCTCTTTAAAAGCCACTGACAGCCCCCTTTTTTCTGATTCTTGTCACTTCTATCACTTAAGGTAAAACATACGTTGAAACACCGTATGTTGTAAATGTAAATGTAAAACATGTTATGTTGAAAATTGAAGAGTGGGTTTTTATAATATTTAGGTATAACCTAGTAATTTTCCAGAAACATGGGTTAGTAAGACAAATGAGTCATCTCTCCAGCCCAATTACCAATCATTTCATGAGTAAAGGCAACATATTCTCAACCAAGAAGCTTTGGTTGGGCTCAAGAGGGTAGCAAGAAAATTCTACCTTGAAAAGGTAAAAAATGAAACATTTTTGCTGCGTCCAAGTTGCCAGTGGGGAACATTATTGTTCATTGGTGGCCTTCATGATGTCATTGTCAAATAAATGAATGTGTTCACCAATAGCAAGTGGTCTATCCACAGGCCTACTGGGTTAAAATCCTGCTTGTGGAAGGCTGTCCTTCCTTCAAGGACCTAACAGGTTCTAATCTTTTACAAACATTTCTTCCTACTCTCCTAGGAAAGCAGAACTGTATAGAAGTTAAAGGCTCCAAGCTAGAGTTCCTGTGTTCAAATCCTGGTTCTGCCACTTACCTTCTGGGGTCTTATTAGGCAAATTATTTCATGACTCCATGTATGTTGCCTCATCTGCCAAATGATATAAGGGTGTCTACTTCACCTGTGTGTTGTGACTCTTATTTGTAAAGTAGTTGGTATATAGCAAATGTTCAATGAATGTAGAGTATTATTATTTTTTAAATATTTATGCCCTCTAATCCAGTAATTCAGCTTCTCAGAATTCATTCTAGCAAAGTTATCATGGGTTTATATTTAAAAAAAACCTATGCCCGGGTGGCTCAGTCAGTTAAGCATCTGACTCTTGATTTTGGCTCAGGTCATGATCTCAGGGTCATGCAGTCAGGCCCCCTGTTGGGCTCTGCACTAGGTGTGTGACCTGCTTGGGATTCTCTCTCCCTCTCCGTGTTTGTGCTCTCTCTCTGTTTCTAACAAAACAAAACAAAACAAAGCACCAGCAAAAAAACACAACTATTCCTTCAGTGTTTTTCATAACATCAAAAACTGGGTATAGTCTGAGTAACCAAGAATAGGGAATTGGTTGAATAAATTATAATATGTCCTCAAAATGAAACACTATTCAATAATTAAATACCAGTATATCTCTAGATAAGACATGGAATGATGTTCATGAGTTATGGTTAATAAGTGATAAAAACAAAAATATAAAATAATATGCAAAGGGGTGTAGTGTTTTATAAGAAGGATGAAAATATGTATGCGCAAAGAAACAGGTATACCAGATATTAATAGTGTCTAGGATTTTTTTTTTTAACAAGACATGGGAAATGACTTTAATGTCCAATACTAGAGGAATGATAAAAAAAAATTAAGATACATTTTAGGACTTTTTGTAACAAATCAAAGAAAATAATGAAAAGCATGTAATAACACAAAAAAAAACTTCAACAGTTTAGTGAGGAATAAAGGCCAAAATAGAAGGTAGGTTAGGCTTATGTAAAAATGTGCATAAAACAATGAGCAAATAACTTGTGTACACAAAAACCATAACAAGAGCCATGTTAGCATGCTGGGATTTAGGTGGCTTTTTCTCTTCACTGCTTTCTAACGGTTTTGTAAGAACATGGTTTTACTACCACTTTTTTGTTTTTTTTAACAGATAAGAATGATATGTGCCGCAAAAGAAAACCCAAAATGAAGCTGTCATAGAGGAGCTGTCGGAGTAGCAAACAAGGGCTCCAGAAGGCAGCCCTACCTGCTGGTTTTCCACGTGGACATTGCAGAAGAACAGTGGAGTGGTGCAGTGCACGCCTGACCCTCCCAGCTCGTCAGACCTCCAAGCCTCAGGCAGCCATGTAAAAGGAAGGTTTTAGAACAGTTAACCTCTACGGTTTCTTCCAGGTTCTAGATGACATGATTCCGGCAATGACAACGCCGTCATGGGAATGCACGTCGCACAAAACCGCGTCAGGAATGTGTTCCAGTTCGCTCATGGCACCTTTGCGATTCTTCCAGTTGGTTCTTAACATGTGTTCCTTGGCTCTGCACTCCTTTTTGTTACCTATACTTTAAATTTTTCTGTAATTCTAAGTAATCCATGTAGAAATTCAATGAGTCCCAAACTGTCTTTTACTATTCCTTTCCTGTCCTTGGCTGATGGACCTGACCCTGGGTCTCTCTCAGGGAACAGAATAAGGCTGTTCTAAGAGTGGGTATCTGGTCAGGGACAGCTCACCCTCGGGTGGGCCCAGAGACCCAGGAGATGTGAGGGGTTCTGCCCTACATGGGGATAATGAACATCAGGCAGAACAGCTCTTTTGGGATCTAGACAAGAGAGTCGGGAAACGGGGTGGGCAAGCTGGCCGGTTGAGAACAAAGCAGGTACCTTGGAGATGGGCCAGAAACTCTACCATAGAGGGAAACTGGGAGAAAAGGAAAGGAGGAGGTTCCCTGTGCTTCCTTCAGCTCCTGGTGGATTGCCCATTTGTGGGTCAGGTTTAACCCACAGGTATCCTTAAAATCAACCTCAATTTCTGAGAGCATTTTCAAGTGAATCTTTGTGTCTCCCAGCAGAAACCACTGACTACCAGTTCTGCTTAGCACTGTCTTTCAAAACGGATCATGAATTTCTTGAGGGCAGGCAGTATGTCTTCTCGTCATGCACATGTAGCTTACAGCTCGGCATAAGTTAGTTGTTCATCTAATGCTTCGTTCATTTATGTCTTCACTTCGAATACGTAATATGCATTTAGGGTATGCTAAGTATGCTTTTAAGCACTGGGGCTACAACCGTGGGAAAAAAAAAAAAGACCAAAAATTCCCAGCCTTATGGGTTGGTAAACCATAATACATAAAATATATGGCATGTTAGGTCATGACAAATGCTAGTGAGAAAAATATATCAAGAAAGAGATGACTAAGGGAGGGAGGATAGGCAGGAGTTGCAGTTGCAAAGATCATAGCCGGGGAAGACCTCTTAAGAAAGAAGCATTTGAGGGGCACCTGGGTGGCTCAGTGGGTTAAGGCCTCTGCCTTCGGCTCGGGTCATGATCCCAGGGTCCTGGGATCAAGCCCTGCATCGGGCTCTCTGCTCAGCAGGGAGCCTGCTTCCTCCTCTCTCTCTGCCTGTCTCTCAGCCTACTTGTGATTTCTGTCTGTCAAATAAATAAATTTTTTTTAAAAATCTTAAAAAAAAAAAAAGAAAGAAAGAAGCATTTGAGCAGAATCCTAAAGGAGATGAGGGGGCATGCTATGGAATTATTTGGGGATGAGCTCCCAGGCAGAGAAAATAGCAAGTGCAAATGCCCTGGGACACAGAGAGCCTAATGCTTTAGAGAAAGAGCAATGGTGCAGTGTGACTGGAAGAGGGTTCATGGGGGGAGAGCATGGCTTGTGGAAAGGGGAGAGATCAGGAAGTAGGCTTTTGCAGTAACCCAAGGGAAAGGTGATGGTAATACGGCAGAATGTGGTAATGATAGCAGTGATCAGAAGAGCCAGACATGATATGCTAGAGAGATATGACCCCAAACAAAGACTCTGGCTTCCCTTTCCAGTTTTAGATTGAAGGCCAAGGCTACTTCTCAACCCATCCCTGCCTGGAGCAACCATTAACCTTTCTTGTTTAACATGACTCATGTTGGTTTTAGACAACAGGGACTTTCCCTGGGTTTCTGCCTTGTTGAATATTCTTTCTCGAACTACTCCCACCTTTCCTCCTTTCTGACTGTTCGCCAATCGCCTAAAATAATTGAATTGTCCTTTTTGCTGTTTCCTTATCAAGTGTTTGGCAAGCTCAAATGAAATAGCAAAATTTCCTTTTAAAATGAATCCACGTATTTTCTTTGATGATGAAAAACAGACTCCTCATAGCCTTAGAAGGGAATAGAACAGGTGGAAGGGAAGGGAGACAGTCAGGGATGCTCAAGTCCAGTGTTCTTGATGCAAAATCGCCCTTGGGTTGAAAGTTGGGAAGACCCTCGGGAAAGTGATTAAGGTTCCTTTCTATGCCATGAATCAGTGCTATGGAACATCGACAGTATCATGTGAACTCCAAGACTTAACATGCTTCCAAATATAGCTAATAAATTACTAGGGAGAATCTTAGCCCCTTGAAAAACATCTCACTGAGGCTGAACAACATTAAGTTCTGTGAAATCAATAACCAACCCTCTTCCCCCTCCTCCACCCTCTACCAACTGAACACTGTTAGTCCAAGGACAACCAGATAGCTCTGAAAACATATATTGTCCCCATCTTTCCAGCTATGACCAAAGCATTCTGATTATGAATTAATAACAGGGAAAAAATTATGCTCAAAACCATGCCAGGAATGGAGCTGTTGAATTTCTGAGTCAACTAGAATTAGAGCCATTATTTACTAGAATGTGTGGTTTAATTGCTCAAGGTCATTTACAAGGAGCTGTACTAGAGGCTGACAAACTTTGTTGGAATTATTGGAATTTTTTTCTAGCTTGGTCACGTTGGCCTACCTCACAGAAGAATCAGATAAAATTTTAGAGGTCTGACTGTCCTAAGTCACATATTTTCTTCCTTGCCTGTGCTCATTAGTTTTTCCTCAAGTCCCTCAGTTCTGGGGTCAGATGATTGGGTTTTGAAATTTAAATTCACCACTAACTGGTCTTTAACAAGAAGCTTAACATCATGAGACAAATCTTTATTGAATACCTAGTGTGTTAAGGTACTGTAAGCATTGATGAGTATACAGTCCTTTGAGCCTTGGTTTTCCCATAAGTAAATGGCACTGATATCCTGTCCCTTGACACTAAACTAAGTGGGGAGTAGGATTAGCAGGAGAATTGAGATGTTTGGTGAGCAGCCAGCACATAGTAGGTGCACAGTAAGTGATACCCATTATTGCAACTTTAAGAAAATATTTAGATTTTAAAAGGGGGTAAGCAACATTTTCTCAATCTATCACCCCTCGAACTGGCAGCTAAGAAAACCTGGTTCTCTTTGAGAAGGTAGTGTAAGTTGACTCCACTATTTCACAGTCTTCGAAATGGTCTCTCATTGGTTCATGCCTATGTTTCTATGATGATTAATTTTATGTGTCAACTTGACTGGGCCATAGAGTACCCAGGTACTTGGTCAGACATTATTCTGGGTGTTTCTATGAGGGTGTTTTTCAATAAGGTTAAATTGATAATTAAAAAAAAATAATAACCATGGGCAACTTTTATGAGTGAAAGAGGTTCATAAGCCCCAATAAAAGAAAGCAATGCACCTTCAGATCCCCCACTGAACATGAGATTTCTTGCACATTAGATACCTACTACTATAACCAGCTCACCTGGAAATGCCCTTTTGCACTTCAAGATGGAAACTCCATCCTTCCTCAGAGGCTGTCCTAGCAAGAGAGGGTAGAAGGCAAGGCCCACACAAAGCAATGCTAAGGGATCAGTGCTAATCAAACCTCCCACAAGCCACGGCTCTTTGTCCTGAGATCCAAAGGGAGATACTGGCAAATCTGGGTCATTTGTAACCACTCAAGTTCAGCCTCAGTGGGAAGCTGCAGTGGTGTCTTGCTTCAGAAGCTCTGTTGATGGCATCATAGGCAGCCACGCCCTGTTGGTTCCTAGTAGGGCTCAGTGAAACTGAGAAATCAGAAGACAAGAGATGAAAGAAGTTCCCAAGTTGAGAGTCAGGGCCAGGTATACTTCCGGATGGATCAGGGACTTGTAGGGCAGGGAGAAGAGAGCCCAGGAATCCTGGGCATGTCAGGCTAGACTAAGGAAGAGCCTGTGATGGAGAGAAGTCCGCCTGCTTATCCTAGCCTTCTGGAGAGCCCATGTCTTGTCCTAGTCTCTGCTAACCCAGAGAGGTTGGCCTAGAGACTGCAGTCTCCACTTGACATCCAAGGGCCGGTATTGGGGAGAGCAGCGAGAGGAGTTAGTGTGCTATGGACAGCAGATGAGCAGAGGCCTAGAAGAAATTGGAATCCACATGGAGTATAAGGAGGTGAGTCTTGCACCTGATGGAGATGAAGCACCGACTTCATTTGAAAATTCTCTTGCTGCCAGGATCTGGATGTCAGAGATGAAACTCCTTTGACTACTCCCCTGAGTGGGGTCACTTCTACAGCGTTAAAAGTGTTGTTATAACATTGCTGTAAGAGCTGGTTTGCTCTTTGCGGTTGGCATGGTCTAGACCACAGAAACAATAAGAATTTAGTACTCTCTATTAGCTAAATTTTGCCTTTAATTTTTCTTCCAATTTACAATTTTTAGGATAGCCTCAGCTTAAAAAAAAAAAAAAAAGAAAAGAAAAGTATGTTTATCTCTTGTTTCCAGAAACTGGATGAAAATATCCTACCATTCCAGATTAAATGAATCTCTTCACAGCCCAGCATCTGCTGGGAAGAGCTGGGTTCACCTTGTTCTAGCCTCCTCAAACACATCCCCTTTGAACAAATGTGTTGATTAAGTGCCGCCCATAGAGTAGTTAAGTACATTCCAGCCGGGAATTGTCCAGCACTTTATCAGAGAAGTAAACAGCACTGTGATTACAAAACCCCAACAGAGATTTCACTGTACAGAATCCCTTTGCTCATACAGCATGGCGTGTACATCTCCATGGACAATTCTGAGGTCCGGACGTCCACCCCTGGCTTCGGTTTCCTGGTGGCATCAAGGACACAGCTCTCCTTGCTCTGCCCAGATTTGTTACTGCTGAGAACCAGAGCACGATCTTGTTTTCCTTCTCTCCATCCACACCTAAATCCACACCAGGTAGGACCCTGTGGGACCTGTATCTTTGCTCAGAGGCAGAGGAAACAGTGGCGCCCCACGTATGCCCCTGGAAAGCCATCTGGACTCCAGGTGAGAGGAGAACCTCCTCAGATTTCTGAAGGCCTCCCCCGACCCTCTCCTCAGACCAGGAGTCAGTGCCTGCTCCTAACCCACCTTCAGGAGGTCACAATCTCGGCCTGTCCTGGAAGAGAGGTTGCTTATCTCTCCTGGGTGGGCTTTGAGAAAGCCTGCCTCAAGGCCTGGGTGGCCCTCACCTAAGGGAACAAACAGTACCCAGAATCACCCTTCCGTGACCCTTGCTCATGGAGGAGGCATGAGGCAAAAAGTCCCCAAATCCTCTGTCTTTGGCTGCATAATACATTATCTTATTACTTCCAGATGTTTTTACTAATACTACCTCCTTGATCTAACATAAGAGTGAGCCTCTGTTCCCTGAACACCCAGGGGATGGGGGGAAGTAATCTAGGAGTGAGAAAACAGAATTTTTTGGATTAAATGCGTTGTTTGCTTGAATGATTCTCACAGTTGGTAATCCACCCATGATAGCATTCAGATCAGAAAGGAATAAACCTATCTTCATTTTCAGATAACAATGACTAATGTAGAAAATTCTGAGGAGTCTAAAAAAAAAAAAAAACTCTCTTAGGTTAGCTAGGTTGCAGGATACAAGATCAACATTCAAGGATCAATTATAGTTATTTATGATATCAACGACCACGTGGAAGTCAAAATTCAAAACAATACCATATATAGGGCCCATTCTATACCATTCTACCCCTTCCAAGGAAATGCAAGCTCCTTGAGACACAGTCTCCCTCTGACATGTGCATGGCTGTGTCCCCATGCCCTGTAATAGTAGGGACTCAGAAAATATTTATGGACTGAGTGACTGACTGTTGATTAAACAAAAAGAAAAAAGCAGAAACAATCTTGTATACAAGGAAAGAACAGGTCCAAGTTCCCTGTAAGAATGCGGCAACAATCTATGCCTGTGTGTCTCAGTCAAGGCCCACCTGACAAGCCTTCATGGCCCATGCTCCATGCAGCCATTTCTCCTTCTTCAGAATTGCCACAAATAATGCAAAATGGGTCACTGTGTAGCACCCTCAGTTCAATTCTATTCCAAAGCATTTACAAACCGTACTGTGTGCCTGACAGTCTGCAGCAGTGGGGGGGTTCAGAGATGAGCAAAGGCTGCTTCCTGCCTAGCAGAAGCTCCCACCACAGCTGGAAACAGACAAGAGAATGTTCCCATAGGTGAGCCCAGGGTGCTAGGATGGTGAGCAGAGCAGAAAATCGGTCTAGCCTGGGGGTGAAGCAGAAGGCTCCCCAAAGCCATTAGACAGATGGGAAGATGGACAGACAGGCGGATAATCCCTCCTGAGAGTGTAGTCTCTATCACACACCTGGCTGGCCAGACACTCTTTACGTCATCTTGGTGAGGCTTCCACTACCCTGAAAGATAAGGTGATTCTTCCAGACCCCTGAATGTGGAAGAACAAGAAGCATGAGGCAGGGAAGAGGAAGGGAAGAAGCTGCCCTCAGGTCCAAAGAGCATTCTGGGCAAGGGCAGGGGCATGTGCTCTGCCCGGGACGCCTGGGGGTCCTCCAGCCCAGATCATTTGTATTACTGTTGGACACTTGACAGAGACTGAGGTGGGCAAGGAATGAGAAGTAGTTTACAGGAGCCAGACCCTCAAAGGCTTTGTTCACAGTGCCAGGGAATGCCAATGACCTTCAGACTAGGCCTTCCCAGAGCTGAGCCACAGCACTACTGCAAATGCCTGGTTCAGAGCTCACTCGAATGGTTTTAGAAGAATGTTGGTGCCTTGCCCATACCTCCCTGCTCCTTTCAGCACACACCTGCACACTCTCTACACGATCAGCCCTGGCATTTCCTTGAGCTCTTTCTCTGACGGCCTGATTCCGCTGCGCCCGGCCACGTAGCTGGTTGCCCACACCCCACGGCCCTCAAACAATGCCGTTGGTTGTGAAACTCCAGCTTCATTTCCCCTCGGGAGAAATGACACTGAGCTGCATGTCCTGTGCTGGCTCCCAGAGTCCCCCAGTGGACCTAAGCTAGGGTTGTTCACGGAGCAATTTATTTGATCTTCTCATTGGCTACTCTCCCTTTCCAGTGTCCCTTCCCTAGCCCCTCCAGGGGGGTTGCAGGAACTCCCCCCAGGGAAATGGCTGTATTTAAATCCTTGTATCAAGGTCTGTTTCTAAGGCAGCCCAAGCTAAGACACATGTGCACACACACATGAGCCCTCCCCCCACAAACACACACAATATCTCTGGTAGGATTCAAGAAACAACAGTGAAGAAAAACACTGGTTGGGAATCAGGTGGAGGGAGCTCGTCACTAAATATTCTTTTTTACCTTTTGAGCTGTGGACTGTATCTGTGGATTTTCTATTTAAAAATATTTTTTAAGGGCGCCTGGGTGGCTCAGTGGGTTAAGCCGCTGCCTTCGGCTCAGGTCATGATCTCAGGGTCCTGGGATCGAGTCCCGCATCGGGCTCTCTGCTCAGCAGGGAGCCTGCTTCCCTCCCTCTTTCTGCCTGCCTCTCTGTCTACTTGTGATCTCTCTCTCTGTCAAATAAATAAATAAAAAATCTTTAAAAAAATATTTTTTAAGGTACCCAAAATTATGTGCCTCAAATCATTAAAAAGCAACAGTAATTTTACATCA
This sequence comes from Lutra lutra, assembly GCF_902655055.1. NCBI lineage: Eukaryota > Metazoa > Chordata > Mammalia > Carnivora > Mustelidae > Lutra > Lutra lutra. The sequence continues at coordinate 116,652,662 of NC_062281.1, read as the reverse complement.
ATGTAATCAGGGCACCTGGGTGCCTCAGTCGGTTGAGCATCTGATTCTGGATTTTGGCTCAGGTCATGATCTCAGGGTCCTGGGATCGAGCCCCTTGTCAGGCTCCATGTTCAGCCTAGAGTCTGCTTGCGATTCTCTCTCCCCCCCTGCCCCCTGCCCCCATTCACATGTTCTCTCTCTGAAATAAAATAAATAAAAACTTAAAAAATATATATATACACACACAAATATATAAATATATAAAATCACATGTGCTCTGTAAAAATGTTTACACACTAGAGACCACCAATGCATTAATTCATGCCACCAGGCAAATGCTCTTTGATACACTCAGAAGGATTAAGCTTTTCTGTGAATTTGAGTCATGACATTGAATATTCAATAAAGGTGTCAGTGAGTAGAAAGACTGTGGCTCTGTGATTTCTGAAAATTAAGGTCTGTGCCTACCCTTTCACACCGGTGACTACTAAGGCATTGCTGGCGTAAACCGAGTAACCAAATGGAGGCTGAAAAGCCTAGGCGATCACCTTCACTCTCTCTGCATACTTCCTTACCTGTGCAATCAGAAAAATGCTGCCTGAGCACCTGTCCTAAATTTGGACTACTTTTTTTTTTTTAAGATTTTATTTATTTATTTGGGAGAGAGACAGAGAGGAGAGAGGTCAGAGGGAGAAGCAGACTCCCCGCGAAGCAGGGAGCCCGATGCGGGACTCGATCCTGGGATTGCAGGATCATGACCTGAGCCAAAGGCAGTTGCCCAACCAATTAAGCCACCCAGGTGCCCTGGACTACTTTTGATCTAACTTTTTACATTTAACATAGTCAGTGGAAGAAGTTAGATACGATTAATGATTCAACATTAGACTCAACGTTTCTTCATACTCCACGTTCAATATCTTGGATCTGTTTAATTCTGAGTATCTTGAGATCGTAAGGCATGCTGTGTGAAAATAAAAAGTAAAAACAAGCAGTTGCTAGTTTTATCATTTATCTCCATGAATCAAACTTCCTCAACCTCCAGTGACAGAAATCAGTGCAGGAATAGATTGGATGCTGAGACTGATGGAAAGCAACAAACACAGCCTTGACCGTGAACATGAGATGTTGGTGCTTTTCAAGGCAGCCTCGTTGTTCAGAATGCTTGGCTTTCTACAAGCAAATGTTATCCATGTATGCCTATAAAGTACATGTCTACCCATAAAATCACTCCTCATCTGCTTCTCCTAGTCAGTGTTTGATGTACTATTTTATTTGAAGAAACAAGTTACATTCCCATTGCTTGTGCCTTGGATGTGGAGGGTAAAGAGCACGCAGGCTCTTGCAGAGGCCGGTCTGCGTGTGCATGTCGGATGCGTGTGTCAAGCAAGCCACCCTGACAGCCGCGTGAGGAGAGGATTGCAGGGAGGGAGGCCATATTCCTTTGCGGCCCAGGAACCAACATCAGAAAGTTGGGTTGGAGAAAAGGCTGGGCATTGACAGCTTACGAGGAGGTGGATGTTGTTTTGGGTGGAGGTGTAGGTCCAGGGAACACGTATAAAATAAGAAGAAAAGGAGGTCCGGAGTATGGCAGAAGGAGCGACGCCATTCTCACCAACCACTCCTCCTACAGGCTTAAGCATTCCCTGCACAACCTGACCAAAAACTCCTCAAGGAGCCCGACTTTGGGTTCAAGGTCCTTGAGTCCCCCACAGGGACCAGAATGAAAACTTGCGTACAGCAGGTGCGCTCTAAATGCATCTTGGTTGACAGATTTGGTCCAGAAGGCAAGCAGTTGTATGGCAACGAGAATCCCATTTAAACAAAGTTTTCGGGGCGCCTGGGTGGCTCAGTGGGTTAAGCCTCTGCCTTCGGCTCAGGTCATGATCCCAGGGTCCTGGGATCGAGTCCCGCATCAGGCTCTCTGCTCAGCAGGGAGCCTGCTTCCTCCTCTCTCTCTCTGTCTGCCTCTCTGCCTACTTGTGATCTTTGTCTGTCAAATAAATAAATCTTTAAAAAAAAAAAATAAAAAAAATAAACAAAGTTTTCAGAATTCCCACATTATGCCCAAACTTGTTTAAATGTCTCCACCTGCACAGGTGTGGCAGCTAGCAATTTTTTAAAAAGTTATGATTTTTTTAAATTGGAAAGAATATACACTCACTGGCTACTTTTAGATGGCATCTTTTCTCATGAGCAAAAGAAAGAGAGAAAAGAATGACCAAGAAAGGAAAGAAGGAGGAAGAGAAGGAACAAGAAAGAAGGAAAGAAAGTAAAGCATGGAGGCCCCTGAGCAGCCATGTGTTGTAGAGGACGGAAGGGCTGCTTGTCCCCACATCTCGGATTCTTTCCACTACTGAGAGTTAGTAAGGGACGCTGTGCAAGCTCTGCCCTTCTCTCCCCCGGACTTCTCCACTCCTATTTTAGTATATGTGCTGCTGAAGCGAGCCCCGGACTTCTCCACTCCTGTCTTCCAATCCTTTCAAGGTTTCTGGAGAGTCTGGGCCCCCCAGGGTGGGGCTCACCCAGTAGGTCAAGAGAGTCCTGCACTTTGTTTGTGGGGCCCAGCCCATCCCTGCCGCTTCCTCTTCCCCTCCTCCCCACTGAAGGAGGGGTGGGGGAGGTCTAGAAGCATGCCTCCTTTCATGGTGTGTGCCTTATCCTCCTGATCTCTCTTCTTAGGTGGGAGCAGAACCACTAAAATTAGAGAAATGTTCTCTTCAGACAAGTGGTTCTGTCTTTTCCCTCCGAGGAGGGACTTGGGTGCCTACCCTCACTGTCGCTGTTGTCCCTGTGGGCTGGGCCAGCTGGGACCCACTGTGGACTCAACTCCTCTCTGTCTCTAGTTCTATGCATGCAACCTCTGGTTGAAATGGAAGTCTGGGAAGTCCGGACAGGAAAAAAGTAACAGAAGGGCAGCACTGTAGGGGAGGGAAAGGGAGAGGTGAGTGGGGTGCTCTGGGGTGATCCCAAGCACAGGCCCCAGGTCCTCTGCTCCACCAGCAGGAAGCTAAGGAACCCAGGCTTCAGGGCCCCTTGCTTGCATTTCCAAAAACCCTGTGCTTTAATTTCATATTTGTAATTGTTTTTTTCTTCAAGAAGGCATCCTTAAACTATAGAGTCTTCAAGGACCCAAACCAAAGCCAGGCCTTGCCACCAGCTGGTTTGGAGCCACTTTCCTCCTGCTGCTACCTGCCAGGATTGCTCCAAGCCTGGCCTGCTGGTCTTCCAAAGTACTACGTCTCTCAGTCCCCCAGCCTCCAGCCATTGGTCCCCTTGGTCCTTAAACACACCGGGAGGTGGCCAAGGCGTCAGTCTTTGTCCTGCCAGATCCCCCTGCCTAGAACGGTCCTCTGACGGAGCTCACCTCCCAACAGCTCCGGTAAATTCTCCATGAACCTGCCCTGAGCTTATTCACTGCTGCCTCCCACCCTGCCCTCACTCCCACCTCCCCTAATCCTGCTTATGTCCACATCATCTATCATCTGCTAACACACATCATAATCTAGTCACTGATTGTTTCTTGTCTTGTCTGTCATGCAAGTTCCATGAAGAAAAGGAAATTCAAATTCTGATTTGTTCATTAACATCTTCCTAGCATCTAATACATAGTATAGTAGCCACTTGACTAATATTGGCCTCATAAGTGCGTGAAATTGCATCACCTGACAGGGACCCTGCCTCCTGCCATCTGGGGACAACTCTGACAAATGAGCTTCCAAAGGAGAGAAAAGAAAGTTCCTTCTCAGGGGTGACTTAACTTCTCAGGCTGGGCCAGGCTCCCAGTCTGAGGCCTTGGGAGCCAGTACATTCTGGCCCTGTCTGTCTGCCTCAGGATGGATCATTTGGCCCTGGACAGTGCTGCTACCTAAGAAGTCTCCAGAAATGCTGAGACTGTGATAGGAGAGGGGCTGGAGCCTGCTGTCGGTCTCATTGGTGCCGACGACCGTGGGACTTTCCCATATGTGCCCAGTCCTAGCAAAGCATAGCCAGTTACTAATATGGCCAAGAGCACAGATGTTTACTCAGAGCCGAGGCAAATTTCCTGCCTTTGCACATCTGGCAGATACACACCGGCTGACCTGACCCGGGGATGTGCTGGTGGAGCTCCCTGGTCTGAGGGCCTTGTGTCATCTCATCCCTATGGGGGTACGTCTCTGAGTGGGGTTTGTCCTGGCGCCAGGAAGAGGGTGTGTGTCTTTATGAGGTACAGGGCGTCCATGAGGCCCCCTCTTCCTGGAGCCAGTGATCCACAGCCTGTCGGGTCCCCCTCCCCTCGGCAGACAATGCTGATGACATCATGACAATCCTGGGCTTTCTCTAGTCACTTAGCCTGGCCAAAGCTCTTTGTCATTCATCCTTCATTCTCTGGTCATCCAAACCTATATGGAAGACAGGCCAGGAAATATCATCCCATTTTCCACAGGAAGAATGTGAGGCTGAGTGGCCAAGGAACTCGGAGGGTCACAGAGACAGCACAGGTCAGGGCCAGACTGGCTTCTGCAGTCACAGCCACACCCTGTCCCATGTGGTCGGCAACATGGACCCTCCACACCCCAGGTTTAACACTTGCCGCATCAGCGAGTTCCTGGAAACCCCCAAGCCCCCGGGGGAGAGTGATGTATCCCCGCAGGGTGGCTGTGTTGGGTCCTCAGGCCGTGAGGCTGCTCTGAGGGAGTTTGTTGTTCAGAGGACAGCAGAGTGACTCTGGCCTCAGTCCCCACAGCACACTGGGCTGGCCCTTCTCCAGTCACAGTCGTGGACATGGTAAATTTCCTGCCATGATTACCAAAAAAGAACAAAAACAAAAGGACATTTCTTTCTGGAAAATGGCCATCAATGGAGAGTCAGTAAAAATCGAAGGGGCCACAGCCAGGTGAATTGCATCATGGGAGGAACAAGGCTGTGGACGGAAGGAGCCTTCACAGCCATCTCTCCTGCGAGCTTGCAGGTGTCAGACGTTGTGTTAAGTGCTTTGCACATGATCTCCCTGAGGCCTCCTGGCTAAGCTAGGATGTTGGTGATATTGTTATTCCCGTCCAACAGATAGGGCAACTGAGGCCTAGCGTTTCATCCAGCACTTCGCATCTTACCGTGGGGAGCTGGTGGTGGAGCCCAGGCTCAAATTCTGAGTCTGTGTGCTACAGCCCAAGTTCTGAAACTACATTGCTCCGCTCGCCTGTCCCCACCCCACGCCAATGCAGTCCGGCCGCCTGCGTGGACTCCTACACCTGTCGGAACTCTTCTTTTTTCTTTCTTGGGCTGCCCTGGAAACTCAAAATTCTTCTCCTTTGATTATGCAAACAGTCCATTCGACCTACAAATGGTTTTGCCCAACTGTGTTGTGCTGAGCTCCGTACTAGACGCTGGGGAAATGACAGTGAACAAAATGGACAAGGACCCCTGACTTCAGGATGGGATCATGCTAGCTGAGAGACCAACACCAATAAACGTACAAGGTAAAGTCAAGAGGGATAAGGCTATGAGGGAAATGAGACGAGAAGAGGTGGATGGAGGGGGGAGGGGGGCTTCTCTTTGAGATGTGGAGTCAAGGAAGCCCTCCTTGAAGAAAGTGCTCTTGGGCAGAGACCAGAGTCCTGCCACTGTCTGGGGAAGCATATCCCCAGTGGTAGGAATGAGCTTGGCATTGTTACCAGATTTATCAAAAATAATAATAAAAAAAGAAATAGGGGAAAACTTGGGTATCTATTAAATTTAAATTTCAGAAAGACAACAATTACTTTGAGACATATTTATACTTAAAAAATCATTCATTGTTTATCTGAAATTTAAACTTAACTGGGAATCCTGTTATTTTGTCTGGCAAGCTAGCCTTGTGTGTTTCAGGAGCAGCAAGAATAACAATGTGGCTGAAGTGGGGGAACAAGAAGAAGACTGAGGGACACAAGGTTGGGGGAACTTGCAGAGGGGTGGGTGGCTGACATTTCAAACCCCAAGAAGCCATCTGGGTATGCTTCCAGTTCTCCCAGTAGAATTTTCTCTGGGCCATCCACGAGAGAAACATGTCCTCTGAGCTAGGAAAGAGGAGCTAGGAGAGTACGTGCCACAGGAGGAATTAGTCTAGTCTGGGTGATAAAGACAATTATGTCTGTGGCATCTCTTGTCTAAACAAGGTGAAGCTCTAGGAAACCCCCTGGCATCGACCTGACCTTGGGTCTTTTACCCAGCAAAGAAGCTGGATCCTGAGCAGAAGGACTGAGGGAGAGGCATGGGTGAGAAACTCAAGCCCAGGGATTAGGCTATAGAAGGCCCGGGGTTGTGCAGTGGGTGCCTCTCCTCTCCTGATGGGGTGAGAGGGGTGGTAGAGCCAGAGATCAGCAAGGGTTTGGGCTCCAGGATTCCTGGCGGCTGTGACCAGCAGGAGGATCCAGCATGTGCCATTGGCCATGGTAGTTTACTTGGGTATTTGAGCTGGAAGAAAACCATGGTGACTGATCTGAGCTGGAAGGACTAAGGTTGAAATAGAAAACATCCTTTGAGATTAAAATGTAAATAATCCACTGAGTCTCCTGGCTGACTTTGGGTTCTAGAGAAACCTAAGAAGAACCGGAGTAGACATTTCAGGGAAACTTTCCACTACAACTTCAAACTCCTGCTTCCAAGGCCACCTCAAGGATTAGATGAGGAAATGTATATAGGGCACTGTGCTTGGTACATATGATCTTACATGTTCAGTGTCCTTTCTCCATTCTACCCACCCTTCCCAAGTCCCGGGACCTGGATGGACCTAGAGCACCTCACAAAAATCAAAAAGAAGCTTTAATGTCAGATCCTGGACCGGCTGAAGCTCAGCCCTACAATTGGGCCTCTTCCCTTTCTGTAAGTACTGACCCCATGGGAATCAAGTCCCTGGCCCACAGCAGTTAGATGTGCCGTTGCTAAATGTAAGGCATGGAAATAAATGGCCTCAGCCTTAAGGTTCTCCTGGAGTTCAATTTCTGACATCCAAACCAACAGAAAAGGAAGTAGGGCAGGCTGAGCGGGGCTCCAGAGAACGAGGAGCCAGCTGGTCCCCGCCCGTCCCAGCGCGGGGCTGTTGCCTCATAACTCCTGCAGCGCAGGCCAGGGATGCGGCCGCCCAGCACAGCAGCTGCCTTATAAGGACATTCGCCAGGCCTGCCAGGTGTGTCATCCCTGGGCCCTCGAGGAGGCCAGTGACGTCCCCAGTGAGTCAAGGCTGGGTGGGTGAAGTGGCCTCAGAAGGCCACACGGGTGGCAAGTGAGAGTTTTTCCTCCCCCCCTCACATGTTTCCATATGCTTTAGATTATTATCTCATTTACCTTTGCAATTGGGGAAACAGATAAAAGGATTTTTTTAATTTAAAAAAGTACCCACAGGCCATCACTTCAGGAGCAAGGGAAAGTCTCTCTGGTTTGTTGTTGTTGTTGTTTGGTTTTTTGTTTTTTTGGGTTTTTTTTTGGCAGGGGTGGGTGGGGAGAGGAAATAAAGAACACATAGTTCTGTGGAGAGATCCCCTTGAGAAGGAACACATGGCGGCCCCCCAAGACAAGGCAATATCCAGAGTGAGCGAGAGCCATCTCAACAGAGGGGCAGCCTCGGGGAGCCCCAGCGTCCTCCTGTTGTCTTGCCTGGCAGGGAGCCTTGGGGGAAAGTGGGCCTTCTGAATTATGTGAAGGCAGAGGAAGTGAATGTCAGCCTGCCCAGAGGTGGCATGGAGTGGAGTTAAGACAGAAGGTTTTGGGGCGCTTGGGTGGCTTAGTCAATTGTCTGCCTTCGGCCCAGGTCTTGATCTCAGGGTCCTGGGATGGAGTCCCGCATCAAGCTCTCTGCTCAGTGGGGAGTCTGCTTCTCTCTCACCTCCCCCACCTGTGCTCTCTGTCACTCACTCTGTCTCTCTCTCTCAAATAATTAAAGTCTAAGAAAAAAAAAAAAGACACAAGGTTTTGAAATCCTACGGATCTGGGTGTGAATCCTGACTTTCACTGGGTGAACTTGAGCAAGTTAATTAGTCTTTTGTAAGTCTGATCGGCCCCTAGTGTGAAGTAGTTGTTCATTCAGCAAATACTTGCATAGAACTTTCCAATGCTTTACTTGCATTAACTCGTTGACTTTTCATAGCCAACCTATGAAATAGACTCTATTCTCATGCCCATTTTACAGGTAAGGAAAGTAACTTGCCGGTGGCCACACAGCTGGTCATTGGCAGAACCAAAATTCGACCCCAGAGTTGACCACCTCCAGGACCTGTGTTCCCAAGTGCTAGGCTGTGCTTCCAAGAGTTTACAATTGTGCCCACTTCACCTGATCAGAGGATTAAGTGGACCGGGGCACGTAAAGGTCTTTCCTACTGTACCTTGCACATGGCTAATGTTCAATGACCATGACCTGTTGTTACCCATCATCTAAGGAGTGGGAGATTACCTGGAAGCAGTCCCCTCGAGCAAAGTGCCAGTGCCAGTGATTAGAAAGGTCAGCCGCTGAAAGAAACTGGTCCAAGAGTGGGGGAAGCAAGCCCGGGAGCTGGAGGGAGCCAAGGTTGTGGGATTTCAGGTGAAGTATCACAAGGGAGGAACTTGTGAGTTTGTCTCCATTGGGTGCTGGGCTTTGCACTCAGAAAGTCTGTCAGTCCCGGGCTAAGAGGTGCCCTGAGGAAATGGAAACACCCAGGCCCTTCTGGGCTCTGCACTCATGGGCAGAAACGTCTAGTCATCGGGTGGCATTCTTCCAAAGGGAGTTGCGGGCATGAGTTTGTTAGGAGAAACACAGCAGCAGGCAGATCCCCCCACCATTGCAGCCAGGCCCTAGGCTGGACTGATACTCACCATCTCCCTCCCCTCCCACTCCTTCTAGATTCCCCTCACTCTCCACCAGCACTCCTGCTGGTCTGGGTGGCCTGTTTGCTGAAGTAACATAGACCTTTACCTTCAAAGGGTCTGGACCTCTGGTTACCAAGCTCTTATCAGGTGTGGTTGCTATGGTCACCCATCTCCAACTAGAACTGGGCATCAAGACATGTCCCAGTGGCTCCCCGATGTTTCAGAACAGGTCCTCCCCATCCCCTTGATGCAGCAGCTGTCCTATTTCCTCATGATGGTATGAGGCCATGTTGGGTGTACGCATGATCCCCATTTCTGCCACCAAGGCAGCTCTAGCCATAGACCCATGATGTCAGCACTGGAGGGACTGAGAGCAGGCTGCTTGGTCACCTCAAGTCATCCTGATGACCTGGCTGTTGAGTCTCTGATTTTATAGGGGATTCTCCACTGGGCACTCACGTATAACAATGTCTACACTTCAGGCCTCCTCTGTATACCCTTCTCGTATATCTCTTCAACCCTGATCTGCTCCTTGCAGACCCCTGACCAGGCAGCCAAACCACTTACCACAGCTCAGGATGCCCAGTATACTCTTAGCTAAAGCTGTTTCCTCTCCTCACAAACTGGATGACGAGGTACACTACCTGAATCTCTGCCCATTGGGAGGATTTCTCCCACCTTCCTACTCTTTGCAGAGTCCCCTGAGTGGAACTGTGACACAACACAGTCTATTCTCAGCTCATACCAGCATATCAAGTCAAGCCCTTCATGAGCTAGGCCTGGATTTCCTGTTTCTCCTCTGCCAAGAGACACCAATGCGGTGGGAAGAGGTGATATGTGAGTCCGGTCAGCTTGATGAGTTGGCTTACTCATATTTTCTGGACCTGCTCAGGCTCAATCCTGGATGGGCCATGATCAGCGCATGATAGATATGGCTGGGCCTCTCCAGCCTTGTGACTTGGTGGGGATAACAGCTCTCAGTCCATGATAGATAGCTCTAGATGTAAAACTATGTGATGACTTCTAGGAAGACGTTTAGTCTCTCCTCATGTACAGTAGCCTGCCAAGATTTTCAAAAGGTGCATAATTTTTTTTGCTGCTGAGTGCATACCCCTGCTCCAGAACTTAGAGACCCACACCGCAGCTCTCCAAATACCACTCGTCAGGTACACATGGAGCTCTGGTTTGTCACAGATACTTCCTGCCCCAGGGAATTGTTCCAGTGTATAGACCTCCAGGGGCAAGGCTTCGTGCGCCATGTGCTGGACTTACTACAGAGCCCTCTCTTCCTCCGGGACCTAATCAAAATTGCCAGCTGTTTGAGTCCTCAGACAAAGGGGATAGAGCCATATTCCCAAGTCCCAGCTCCCAGCTGGACTTCTGGAGTTGAGAGCATCAGCCTGACCCAAACACTAGAATCTTAGAAATGGATGGCATCGACCCTTGTAACATTAGAAGGAGCAACAGAGCTGGCACAGAGCCCTTGGGAAACTCAGGAGAGGAAGGGAGAGGGTAGGAGCCTAAGAATCCTGGGAGAGATGCTGCTCTCCACAGGCTTTGAGTTGTCACAGCAGTGAGTCAAGACCAATCTAAGACTCACTCTTCGGCTCACTCAACCAAGCTCAACACTTTAGAGTACGGTCACTCTAGTTTGCAAGGACAGCCTAAATTTGGTAACATTGGGAATCCAGTACTTTGGTTCCCCACATCATGGCCCCAACCCAGTCAAGTTGTGTTTCTGCTCCTCCTAGATGTTCATGGTCAGAGCAACCGACCTCTGAGTGCATGGTGTCCCCGCCCCTGGGTCTACTCCGTGACTTTTGCAAAACCCCAGCTAGCCTCCTACTTTCCCCAATTCTTCTTCCTCACCGTCTACCCTCTTCATCCCATGCATAGCTGCAAGGAAGCGTATCATGTGAAGGAAAAGAAAACACACCCTCTAAGTGTTGATGCTTTCTTTGAAATGAGGCACATCCGCCAGATGCCCAAGGTTCCTAGCTGGGCGTTGGGCAGGTTGGGCTGACTGGGAGCCAGATGGTGATGACTTGTCCACCAGACAAGTGTGTTTGGCTCTTGCCTAACAGAGAAGTAATTTTCAGCAAATGTTAAGGAGGATTTGCTCTTCCTTCAAGATGGTCCATTTTCCCACTAATTCAGCCGCCTTCCCAGAACCCTTCTACTCTGGTCTGGATCACACTTGGGGAAATTAACTGTTCACTGTCTTTACCATCAGTGGTGACCCAGTTATATTAGAAACTCCTTGAGGAGGCCCGAGGCCATGATGTTACTTCTCTTGGAGCCCCCAAGTGCCAAGGGCTGGGTTATATCCTCAGGAGGCCCTCAGTGAAGTGAAGTAAATCTGGGAATGCAGCAGCCTGGGACCCACACACCTGCGCCTTACAAGCAGGCCTCCTCCCACTGTCTCCCCCACAGCAGCGTGTCTGGTCACACAGCCCACTGATGGCAGAACTAGGACTGTTGCACAAGGAAGTGAGGAGACACAGAACAGTGACTGGACAAGAACATGGCCTTTGCCAAGCCCCCTTCACTTATCAGCCATGTGAACTTGAGCAAGCTACCATGCCTCTGTCTCCTTTTTTTTATAACACAGAGATGGCTAGATGGCTAGGGGGCCACGGCTCTGGGCTAACAAGAAGAACAAGTAAGCAGGTGCATGGAAAGCTTGTGGCAGAAGGCCTGGAATGGAATGAGTGCTCAGTAAACATTTAGCGAAAGGAGAACATAGAAATTCAAAAGAAAACAATACAAACTCAATGGGCTATTTGGCATTTCTAAGTATTTCATTTCGAGTTTCTGAAATAGCTTGACATTTCCAGTTTAACTCTACCCAGAATGCAGTTAGGAGTGGGGACTTTTGGCTCCCTGAGCACAAGACTCTTCCTTTCTGAGAGAAGGACCCCCCCCCCCCCCCCGTCTACCCGTGGCTTGGGACCCTGTCCAGGGCACCCTGAAACCGAAACATGTCTTGTCCAGGCCATGGCCCTCCTGGAGCCCAGCGGCCAGGACTGGAAATGTGCAGTTATGCCGACCAAAGGCAGAAAGGGGAAGTGGGCTTCACCTTGTGAAGGAAGCGCAGGATGTTCACAAGTCTAAAGCTTTCCCCTGTTTCCAAATGCTGTCCTCCTGTGACCTCCTTGGTGCAGTTTAGTGGGAGGTGAGGGGCCTCATGGCCCCACATCCCTTCCCATGCCTCGGCCCTAGGGTGAGTCCTTTCAATTATACTTCTCTGTTGAGCTCTTCATTATCTGTTGATGCTATGTCCATCCGGGGCTCTTGTCCTCAACCCCCTGCCCATCATGTCAGGCCTCTCCTGTTTCCAGAACCTCAGGAACTGGCCCATCCTTTTTTCCTTCCACCATCACTGCTGTTTTCATCACACAGGCTCTGTGCACCTGTTTGTTTGTTCATTTGTTGGGTGGCTTGTGGTGTGAGTCCGTGAATCCGGAGTTCAGAAACTAGCCCCTGGACCACATGTGCTCTGGGATGGGTGTGGGGGGTGCTGTTTTTAGGGGGCCTGCTGTGAGCAGCAGCCAGACTACCCAAGGCCTCACATCCTAAGCACTTCACATGTATGAACTCATATTGAATCTTTCAGATAACTTTATCAGCTTGCGTTCAATCCGTATCCTTACATCACAGAGAAAGCAGGTGTGGAGAGGTGAGGCCATCTGCCCAAGGACACCCTGCTAATAAGAGAGGAAGCAGGATGTGAATGAACTCCTGGCTCCAGAACCCACGTTCTTACCACTGCGGTGTGCTGCCTTGTTAAAACAAAAACCAATACAACATGGAAATGATTGTTCCAGAAGGCAGCAGAGGAATTACCTTTAGGGGGAGGCAAGGGAGAGAAATCCAAAAGGAATGAGGGGGAGGTCCTGGGTCCCGGCAGTAGTCCCCTCATGACCTAGGTGGTGGCGACAGAGGAGTTCAGTGTTTGACAACGTGTTCAACTTCAGGGGTGTCTCATGCAACATGTACTATTGAGGGCTAAGGGGGAGTAAGGCGGGGAGGGCGCCAAGTCTGTGATTGCACCTGTGCTAGAGAGTTTGACTTCTCAGCCTCTTCTGGGCCGTAATGCCACGGGGCCCCTGCGGCGTGTCGTGGAAACACTGGCCTCACAAAGCCTTCTGAGGGGAAATACCTCCTTGGCACTGAAGGAGCCAGAGTGCCCAAGGGGCTCACAGTGTTTAAATAACTGCTCTCCCAGGCTCACTAACCCCTGGGATCCGGAAGGGCAGGGGCTTCTTCCAAATTTCCATCGGGGAGCCGAGAGGCCCCTGGGAAGTCTTCCAGAAAAATCTACCAGGAAGGCCAGGGTAAGGCCCAGACAGGGCAGCAAGGGCCAGAGCCATTCCAGGTCTGGAAAGAGGGCAGGGCCTCCAGACCTCCATGCTCTCGTCTTATCTGACCTGTGACCTCCCAGCTCCTTGGCCCTCAACTCTGTGCCACCTGAGGCCCTGACGGGGATAGCAGACTCAGATCTCTGCCCCCTCAGAGCTCTCTGGCTGGTGAAAAGGAGCCATTGTCCATTTCTGCCCAGAATGAGGTTCTAGCTCTTTCATGGGATTTTGAAGTAGTAAGGCATGGGACTCGAGTCCAGCCCTAACCCAGTCTGAAATAGGTGGGACCCTGCCACGTTACTGTGTTCTTCTCATGGCCCCTCGCTCTTTGTGGGGGGCCCCCACAGTGTCATACCTCCCGGGAGGAATGACTAGTGGCTTTGGGGAGAGTCTGTCTCTACTGTGCTTCAGGGTTCTGGCGCTGGTATGCTGATGATGACACCAAAATTCCCCTTCTCCCCCCTAAACGGCCTTTCAAGTCCAGCTTGCTTCCCAGCTCCCCCTCATGGTTCCATCCCTGTGAACTCAACAGTCAGCAGAGTCCTGTCTCCTCCCTACCACCCCTACTCTCTCACCACCCCCACTCCCAGGCCAGCTCAGCCTCTCCCAGGACACTCACTCCCAGATCAGCATCCCACAGCCCTGTCTGCTGACTGTTGAACACTCCCTGACCTGCTAATGCTGTAAACGCTAACCTCTAAGGAGTGTTTGCCATATGGCAGACACAATCATTATCCCATTGAATTCCCATTAAACACAGATCCCTGCACAAGGGAGGGGTTCCATAAATATTTCTTGACCAGACGTATCTCCACAACAATCTCTTCTGATAGGTTTTATTAATCTCTCATTCCACAGAAGAGGAAAATAAGGCTCAGATATGTTAATTAACCAGTCCAAAGTCACAAGGACAAGTTCAGAGCTGGGATTCCAAAGCAGGTCTGTTTCTAGAACTTAAGTATTCACCCCCTTGGTTTACTGCAGTTTGTTGGTTCATGCAATAAATAATCCAGTATCTACTATGTGCCAGGAACTATTCTAGGTACAGGGGATATAGCAGAAAATAAAACAGACAAAATTTCTGCCTTATAGAGCTTACATTCTAATTCTAATTCTAATAAGAAACACTTGCTGTATGAGACTAATAGTAGTAAGAGCTAATGAAAACATAAAGAAGGGAAGGAAAGAGGGGGAGTGTCATTTTAGATGGGGTGAGCAGGAAGTCTTTATGGAAAAGGGGATAGTTGAATAAAGACCCAAAGGAGGTGAGGGAAACAGCGCCTCAGAAATGCAAAAGAGTGACAGGTGCAAAAGCTCTCAGCCAGGAGGGTTCCTGGTGAGTTCTAGAAACGTTGAGGCAGTCAGTGTGGTTAGAGCAGAATCACTGAGGGAAAGGGTACTGGGAGCTCAGAGAGTAGCAGGGTCAGCTCATGTTAGGACTTAGGTCACTGTACAGAGTGGTATGACCACTGAGTGCCACGGAACTCACTGGAGATCGTGAGCAGAGACATGCCATGTTCTGATGTGGTTTTTAACAAGCTTACTCTGGCCATTGATGGAGACTCGAGAAAAAGCAAGGCAAATGCATCAGCAAGGAGACCAGCTAGGAGGCCATGGCAAAAATCCAGATAAGCTATCCCGGTGGCTTGGACTGGGGTGGTAGCAGTAGAGGGGGTAGGAGATGGCGGACTGCGGGATGTGGTTTTAAGACGGTGCCAACAGGATTCCAGATCCCTGTGCCCAGTTGCAAGTCCCCTGGCACCTCAGACACATCACACCTGAAACCGAACCATTCTCCTCCCCCAGGAAATTTTCACCCCTCCTGTCCTTTTCTGTTTATCCTACTCCCATCTAGACAGTTGCCAGAGCCAGAAACCCATCACTCTTGATCCCTCCCTTGGTCCACCTCCCACATTCAGTTGGCCACCTTGTCCAATCCAGGCTGCTCTCTCCTTCTTCATTCCCACCTCCTCTGCTTTCATGTCGCCCTGCATGCCTCTGGCCTGGATGCTCCCAGGTTCCCCTCCTGCATGGCCACCGCAAGCTCCACACAGCACCAGATGGATTCTTATGGGAATCTGAACACTTCCATTTAAAACCCTCCAAAGACTCTGTCTTGCCTGTTGAATAATGTCCATATCCTCTGGCCCAAAGCTGTCTAAAAGAAACACAACGCAAGCCCATTGTATAGTTTGGGATTTTCCAGTAGTCCCATTTTTTAAAGTAAAAAGAAACAGATGACATTCATGATAAATATGTGATAAACCCAAGGCACTTAAAATATGATTTAATGTGTAATCAACATAAAAAATATTAATGAGGGGGCGCCTGGGTGGCTCAGTAGGTTAAGCCTCTGCATTCGGCTCAGGTCGTGATCTCAGGGTCCTGGGATCCAGCCCCACATCGGGCTCTCTGCTCCACAGGGAGCCTGCCTCTCTGCCTAGTTGTGATTTCTCTCTGTCAAATAAATATTTAAAAAAATATATATTAATGAGATACTTTATATTCTCTTTTCACCAAGTCTTCAGAATCCAGTGTCCACACCTCTCAGTGTGGACCAGCCATGTGTCACACACTCAGGGACAATGAGTGGACACCAAGTTGGACAATGAGGCTCTAGCTGGTCAACCACAGCCCCTTTTTTTGTGGCCTTTTCTACCTGCTCTGCAGTCTCATCCCTGTTCCCACTCCACTGGCCCCCGCTCCTCATCCCTTGTGCAGAGCTCATCTCTTTGTAGAGCCCCCCACACACCGTGCTATTCCTGACTCCCCACTCCTGTAATAAGTCTGGTGGTGCTTGTGCAGGCTCTCACGGGCCAGCTATGCACAGGTCTCCCCAGTCCTCCTTCGGGGATATCATAATGGTGGCCTGACACCCTCCACGGTAGGAGTATTCACAACACAGAAACTGGCAAACACCATGAATCAGGGCTTTGGGGAGAGCTGGTGACCATTTGTTAACCAGTGAGCGGCACATCAATGCACAGCATGCTCCGGCTGCAGAGAGTTCCCCTCTCACCGCTGGCTCAGCCAGAAACTTCTCATTTGTGCACTGTGTCCATTTGCACTGCTACTAAAATTCCAGTTCAGAAAGTAGAGCCTTGCTTTCTGTACGTGATTCTTGGCACATGGTCAAGTTCCTCCCTCCTCCTTTGGTTTTTGGTTTCCTGACTAGAGAACTAGCTATCGTTAAAAAAAAAAAACAAAAAACTAGCTATCATACTAGCTAGTGTATAGAAGTATATAGTGTATAGAAGTATATAGTGTATAGAAGAAGCCACAAAGAGAAAAAGTATAAAATACAAGCTTAGGGGTTCCTGGGTGCCTCAGTCAGTCAAAGCGACTGCCTTCAGCTCAGGTCATGATCTCGGGGTCCTGGGATTAAGCCCTGCTTCAGGCTCCCTGCTCAGTGGGGAGTCTGCTTCCCCCTCTCCCTTTGCCCCTTCCCCCTGCTTGTGCACGCACTCTCTTTCTATCAGATAAATAAATAAAATCTTTAAAAAAAAAGAATTGAAAAAATAAAATACAAGCTTAGAAATGAAACCTACATGGGTTTGAATCCCGCCTCCTCTACTTCCTAGTGGTATGGGCTTAGGCAACATAGGGAACCCCAACAAACATTGGTTGGCCTGCCTGGAAACAGTTTTAAAAACATATTCACCACAAGAATATTAAGATAATTAACTCACATCAACTGTTTAGTCCAGAAACTAGCACACCCCCAAAACTCACAAAGGTTTGGATATTATTAAGCCCTTCAGTATTTACTTATCATTTGTATAAAGTAGTTGCTCAAAACCTTTTTGTTAGCATTAGCATCGAATGGAATTTCAGAAGTTCCTCAAGCCCGATTCATAGTGTGTATGAGTCAGATTTCCAGCTGGAGGCAGATGGCACACACATACTCAAAGGGCTGACGCAGGAGAGTTTATGGACGGACTGTTTACAAAGGTCTGAGCAGGTTCTGCCTGTTACTGCCTCTAGGACTGAAGACTAAAGGTGTGTGGGGGGGAGGTAGCTCCCTGAACCCAGTGAGAACTGTAGCTGCAGAAAAGGTCACACAGTGAGAGCTGCACGCAGCCTTCCCCGAAGGGATCTAGTTGCCCTCAAACTGTGGAGCAGGAGGTCCACCCTTCTGGAGGACCTCCCACCAGTGCTTCCTCTTAGCTGAGCCCAGCCACAAGGCCAAGGGCAGGGAGCCCTTGAACAGTTCCTGACAGGCCACCTCTTGGACAACGAACCTGATTGAGAAAGTGGAAGATGGGCTGGAGGCCCAAAAGGAGACTTGAGAACAGAGTCTTCAAACGGCCCTGAACCACCTCAGCTGACCGGTGTCTGTGCTTGCTAACACACCAGAGATGATAACCATCCACACTGGGCAGCGTTTCCTTGGCTTGGGCCTCGATGGGTAACAACAGAAAACAAACATTCACATGGGCTAAATAACTCTCCACAGAGCAGGAGGAGAACGGGTGTATATGCAACCTTTGTTAGGTGATACTATAGTATTTTAAACCTTTATCATCATCACTGTTCTTTTAATTTTGCACACATGGTCCTCTTCGTTAGCCTTCTAATTGGTCTCCAAAAATAGCCTGACAGATATCCTACTAATTTCAGAAGAATTGTTAAAATGCTGGTTTGACTCTTTTTGCTGTTGGTGTAAGCCTGGAAAAGATTGATGGTTTTCTTGGGAAAGCCCGGAAGGAGGCTGTAATTATTTCCTGGCTTTATTCTGGAACCTCTTCATCTTCTCCATAAATCTCTTACGCTGACAAGGATGGTTGGGATCAGGAGATCAGTTTCACTTTCCTATCTGTTCTAAAACGTGCTGTTGTGTCTTCCCTTCCCTGCTAAAAATTTCTGACAGTACTGGCTGAAGCCCATTCCACAGGAAAGAGGTGGGGGTGAAGGGGAAGGCAAGCAGCAAAGCATCCAGATTGAACCAGCATTTTAATTGGTCCAGTACAACAAAGCCCGGTAAGGGAGGGGACCATAGCTAAGTGCTCGCCTGTGTGCCCAGGGTCTAGCCTGGTGCCAGCACCAAGCAGGTGCCCAGTATTTTATAGAATGACTCAAAGAAAGAACTCACACTACGTGCTACCCACTTTCATGTAGGAGATGGTACAGATCTTGTTTTTCACATGAGAAGATGAGGAGACCAGTGAGCGGTGAGCTCACTGAGACCAGAGCGGTGAGCAAGGCCTCAACCCTAGCCCTCCTGGTTTTATAGTTCAGTGCACCCGACCGCTTCCTATCTAAGACATTGCCTCCGTTCATTGAGCCACTTTGCTTTGCCTTTGTTATTCCCTCACCCAAGTTCAAATTTTCCGTCATAAGCCTGGAGCTGCCATGATCGAGAGCCCCTCTCCCCATAGTGAATTACCCCCCAAGAGCCACTGTCTCGCTCATGTTGACCTTGCCCCAGTGGATCTTCTCCCTTCTAATCTTAAAATTAGCAGCCATTGGCGAAGGTGGCCGCAGGGTTTCTGAGCATGTCCCAGAGACTCCTCTCTCAGTCAACTATTGTCGAGGTATTAGAAACTTCAGCTGCCCCAGGACCACCACCTACCAGTTGTGGTCTCTGTGACCCAGTGGTTTGGCACCTCTTGGGGCATCTGTGGTCTGGGTGGGAGCCTGGCTAGTTTCAGGAGGCCTTACAGTACCCACGTCAGTCTGCAACCTGCTCCCAGTTTCCCCTTCCTTCTTCCAACCTGCCACCATGGGCTTCTGGACACCCCTGGCTTAAAAACCCCAGTGAATGGGGAGGACGGGGGGGCCTTGTTTGAGTGGTCCCCCTCTCCACCTCCAAGATCTAGTGCCTCACTGGCCAGGCTCTCTCCCTCCCGGAAGTCAGACCAACCCACGCTGGGACCTCTGCTGCCTCTGCTTGTCCTGGCTCCATTCTCTGTGACAGAGGCAGCTGGGGATGCTAGCAGAGCCCTAACCTAAAGGCACAGCTTCGTCTTTCTACAGGTCCTTCTCCCCTATTTATAGGTGCTACTTTCACAGAGCTTAGACTCTTGGGTGTTGGCCTTGGCACTGTGCCACATTTAAGCACAAGACAACAGTCAGCATGTAATTTAAAAGGAATTTCCTTCTTTGCTCGTCCCTCCTGCAGGTCATTACAGACGACAGACATAGATAGGCACTCAGAAACATATCCTGAACTTTCTTTTCTGTCTCATATGCTCATTGCTGCTCTGAGGAGGCTGTGCTCATATCCTGAAGAGAACTCTACTCCCTGTCCTTTCTCCTCCACCCCCATTCTCCTACTCCCTTATGGTTTTAGCACATAGCTTGACTTGGCTTCTCTCCCAGCAGTACAGAATCTTACCTCTTTGGAAGTAGGGGGTGGTGATGGTCAGGGGCATGGCAATTAAAAAGCTCTCTTTAGAGTACAGCATTGGGAGTGAGGGGAGCAAATACCCAGACCTGAGCTCAGACCCATCACCTAGACATTTTTTTAGAACAGGCATAACCTCCTGATTACATTATTAGTCACCAACCATTAGAAATACATTTCTAGGGGCGCCTGGGTGGCTCAGTGGGTTAAAAGCCTCTGCCTTCGGCTCAGGTCATGATCCCAGGGTCCTGGGATCAAACCCCGCATGGGGCTCTCTGCTTAGTAGGGAGCCTGCTTCCTTCTCTCTCTCTCTCTCTCTGCCTGCCTCTCTGCCTACTTGTAATCTGTCAAATAAATTTTTTTTTAAAAATATTTAAAAAAAAAAGAAAAATACATTTCTAATTGATCTTTGTGATGTGTAAATGCCACATCAACAGTTACTAACCCAGCTTGGTAACTACCCCCGCAAGCTGGTGAGAAGCAGTAACTCTGAGCTGGAGTCCAGCTCAGGAACTGGGCTGGGATGAGCTCTGGTTGGTCGACTTTATCTGGTAGAGACAGGGAAGGCTGTGATTGCATCATGGCTCTACCTGGTGGGCAAGGGCCTGTTAACCTGTTCATTTCTTTGTTCATTCACTCACTCACTCATTCATTTGTTCACTCATTCATTCATTCATTCCCTCATTCACTCAGTCATTCACTCATTGACTCACTCTTCATTCACACATTCATTCATTCATTCATTCAACCAACCAAGATTTTCTGTGCTGCCATTATTAGTCCCACTCTCTACTAGATACAGAAAAGGCAGAGATGAGTAAACTTCAGCCCTCACCCCCAAGGAGCCCACCTCAAATTGGAGAGAAATACATCAGTTATAACACAGTTTGGTGGTGTTATGGCAGACCTAGAAATGGGGACCATGGGGCCACTGAAATACAACAACTAAGTCGGACATGGCTCAGGGATGGATCAGTCCAGGAAGGCTTCCCAGAGGCGATATCTGAGCTGGGCATGAAAGGGGATGCTGGCTTTGGGGAAGAATAAAAAGCTCAGAAGGCATGTGGCAAGTAGGAGGGGATTCTGAGAAGTATATGGGAGCCAGAATTCAAAGGACCTTGGACATTTAAATATTTTGGAAGAACATAGAAAAATTTTAGTATCGCCATACTCCCCATCATTTATTCAAAATTATAAAAGTAAGACATGATGGGAATTTCCTCTCTGCCCGTCCAAAACGATCCCACTGAGGAAACCACTGCTAATGGTTAGAAAATGTCCCTTCTTTTTCTTAAATTTAAGCTGGAATTTTTATACTTATTTAAACCACATTTAAAAAAAATAAAGTATTCCACCCCTATATCCTAATGATCCTCAATTTTTTTTTCCAGTTAGTGACATAATAAAGATAATTTCACAGGTCAGTTTATACAGAACTATTTTGTTATTTTTAACAGGCAATGAGGAACCAATAAAGGGCTTTAAATTTGAAGATGAGTGAATCAGATCTGTTTTATATGGAGGCTGGATGAGAGAGAAGAGGCCAGAGAGTTGAGTTAGGGAGGGTAAGGGTAAGAACCCCTCTGAAGAAGCCACAGGGATGAGATTTAAGAGCAATTTCTGAGGTAAAATCAGCATATTCAGGGGCTGGTGATAGACGGGTTGTGTGAGGGATTTGGTGAAGTTCCATTTTGTGGCATGTAATGGAAGCTACTCAGAGTAGCTCCAGAAGAAACATTTGGAAGGGAAGATTGAAGAGCAAGAGCTACAATGAGGCCTGAGTATGTTTGGAACCCAGAACTAGATATCTGTCAGGAGTCGAGATCACTGATGTCTCTTTCTAGAGCCTCGCTTGGTCTCTCATTCCAGCCTCTCTCTGAGGGTCCACCTCATTGTCCCCGTCTGCTCCTCCATGAACTCGCACCACTCTGAGCTGTACCAGGAGGCTCTTCAGAGCAGGCTCAAGTATAGACAGATTGTGTGTGTGTGTGTGTGTGTGTGTGTTTTCAAAATTCCCCAGGCAATTTCAACACAGAGCAAAGGGAGAAACCTCTAGTTGACCTGTGTGCACTGTCTTAAGACACCAACCCCAGATCCCCAGGAGAGGTTGTGAGTGGTCCAGACGGGTCAGGGGTTGCTCTGGTCCAGTCAGCTGTGTCCACTGTGGAGCAACAATGTGCAGAATAAACCCTGTGGGAGCCCAGCCTCCGGAACACGGAATTGGATGGGGAGGGAGGGCAGGAGGGAGTGGCCTGTGACAACAAGATTTTTTGGCTCCACACAGCACAGGCAAATCAGGTTTTGTGTTTACCTCTTGCTCTGTCCCCCAGGGACAAAGCCCTGGCCTGAGTGAAAAAATGAGTACTCTGTGTCACTGGCAGGGGTCCCATCACACCCCTCTCTGCCTAAAAGGACAAAGGGAGCAACTCAGTCCCTGTGCATCCAAGTCTCCAGGCCGGCAGGGCGCCCTCCAGCGCAGGGAGTCTGCACCTCCTGAATTTGTGCTGGTCTCCCAGCCACTGAAGCAAGTGGGGACGGCAGAAAGCACGTCTCCTGGGAAGTGAAGTGGAGAGCACAGCTGCAAAATGATACTTCTTTGGAATCAGCTTCTTGTTTGTCAGGATGAGTAATGGGGAGTGAACCGTGGCTTCATATTTGCATCCAGGTTTGAGGGAGGAAGAGAGATGAAAAAGAACTGACCAGAGAAATTTGACTCCTTGAGGAGGCGGCCACTTGTTGTGTCTTCCCCCATATTTACCTGCGGTTGTTAGGTCCTCCTCCCACTCACCAGGACACTCTCCTTTAAGGGAGAATTCCTCACATGGGGCTTCCTCCAGAGGAAGGGAAGCTTGGAGACATTTGAAGGGACTTAGCGCAACCACAAGAGATTTCTGTTTCCTGCTCCTCCAACTCAAAGTCACATGGTTCTGGGGGAGGTGGCTGGTGGGCGGGGGGCGGTGGGAGGAGACATGAGTCTTAATACTGCGGCAAACATCAAGAGCAGCCCAGTGCTGGGTTTGAAGCCAGCAGCCTCTTTGTGTTTCTGTTTTGCTAGGTCTTATCTTCCCTTTTAATTCCCTACCACCCTCTTAACACTGTTTCTATGCTTCGCTCACTCCGTAATTTATGGAGTGTTTTTGAATGATTTTCTTCAGTTTTGTTTTTACATCTCTGAAAAGATAAGGAAGTTACATTGTTATGCCAAGAAAACTTACTTGAGACTCAAAAGACCTTAAGTCAAGTTCCAGATCTGCCAGTTACTGGTTTTGTAAACCTCAGGCAAATGACTTCGGTTTCCTCCCCCATTCTCCCATGGCTGTGTTTATACTTCTATTATTACATGTATCACATCTCTGTGTCCCCTAGGAGATTTCCAGCTTCTTAAGACTAAGCTTTTATCAGTCTGGGTGACAACCACAGTGCCTAGCACAGTGGCTGGCACATAGCGGATGTCCAAAAACTTAAAATTTAACCTCTCAGAGTCTATGAAATTGGGTTAATTATGCCAAGTTATAAACATTAAATAAGGCAATTCATGTGATTTACAAACTAAAAGTAATAATACATGTCTGACAGTACTACTCTATTACCCATTAAAGATGTATTGCCATACTACTCTCTAGGATGGAAGGAATGTGAAAACAAAGCTGAATATAAATTATCTAGAAGAATGTCAAACTTATGAGTATATTTCTTTATGAATATACAAAGGAACTAATTGTGGACAAAAAGTACAATGAAATCTGCAAATTTCCTGGGCTCAGGGATAAAAAAGTTAATATCTATTAAACTGATAGTTTTTCTTATTATTCTCTTTGAAGAAGATTCTTATCTCTTTTATGGTCCACATATTTATGGTCCTCCCAAATTTCTGTGTTAACAGAAATGCCCAACAAGATGCCCTTTGGAAGGTGGGCCTTTAAGGAAGTGATTAGGTCATGAATGCAGGGTCCCCTTAATGAGATTTGTGCCCTTGTCAAAGAGGCTCTGGAGAGATCTCTAGCCCCTTCCAACGCAGCCTGCATTGAGAAGCCTGCAACCTCGAAGAGGGCCCTTACCTGACTATGCTGGCATCGTAATTTTAGAGTTTCATCCTATGGAACTGTGAGAAATAAATTTGTTGCTTCTAGGTCAAAAAAAAAAATACATGTCTAAAAGCTGTCAAAATGCCATTATAAAAATTTGTATAGTTTTTTTTTAGTATGATTCTATAAAATTAATGTTATTTCGTATTTGAAAAGTTTAGGGTAAGGGATTTGTGGGGGAAAGCTAAGATTTCTCATTTGCAATGATCATATTAATCGCATGACTTATTCAGTTTCTAGCAAAAGTCTCTATTCTCCCCTGTGGTGTTTTTTCACTCAACTAGTTATATTGTTTAATGATTGATATATGTGGCATAAAGGATGATAGCTCTAAACCAGGGTTTCTAAACATCTGTACTATTGACATTTTGAACCAGATCATTCTTTTTTGGGGGTAGAGGGCTGTCCTTTGTATTATAGGATATTTAGCAACATCTCTTCCTATCTCTACCCATTAGATGTCAATATCACTTCCTCCCAGTTGTAAGAACCCCAAATGTCTCTAGACATTGTCAAATATCCTCTGGAAGTAGGTAGGGGGCAAAATTGCTCCCCCTCCCTTCTCTGTGAGTGCCACTGCTCTGAAGTTTTGACTTGTGCTTTTTTTCCTCTTTCATTTTCTATTATTAACTTTCTCAATATTTTAAATGTATGAGCTCAGGTTACTTAAGCTCTGAGTCCTACTCAAAGCATTTATGCTGACTTGGGTTTGAAGATATTCAAGTCCTTCAACACATCTGATTAGTCAGAGAGAATTTCCCAGCTTGCCAGAGGAATTCCATCTTTCTGCTTCGTTCTTCCATACTCAGGGTTGGTACACCCTCAATAGCTATCCTTTACTTCAAGAATTTGAAGATCAAGACTATAATTCTATCCTCATTTCTTCTAAGAAGCAAGCAGGCTTCTTACCCCTAGGGCCTCTGAAGGCCTGACTTCTCAGAGCTCCCCCAAGCAGACATCTAATCAAGGCCCCTCTGTGAGCCTCACTGCACTCAGGGACCCTAGGCCTAACCCATATTTACACTTCGGTACGGTCACTTCAGATTACCACAGAGAACAAGTCTCAAGTGAACTACACCTATCTTCCTATTTGCACATGTACCTTTGCTCCTCTCTTTTCCTCTGCATTTGGTGTTTTCGTGGACTTACCCAAATTCACAGGCAATGACTAAACTTTTTCAATCCTTTGATAACTGGAGCCAATGCCACAGTCCTCTCACTGCAGATGAGATGCCTACTTTCTGCCCCATCGCCTGCCTGCCTTTGAAGAGCCCAGAAGTTCATGGTCTTGTCTGACATTTGTTTTATCCAACATGCAGAATCTGCTATGAATAGTCTCCACTTGTTTTTCTGGGAACTTGGAAGGGTTGAATTTACCAAGTACAGATGCTACCCACTTCTCTGAAGACCTGTGATTCTGACACTCAACAAATGACTCTCTTTCTGCTGCAAAGGATACTATCCCATCAATGGAAAATGCCCTATACCACACCTTCCATATCTCCTTGAGCAACCACATTTAGAATGGGGCTTGCTGTCATCTGGTTGCATTATGCTCGTGCTGGATGTTCAGTACCTGATACATAACACTTCTACATACTTTTGGCAAGAGAGATGCTAACTCAAAATTGTCATCTTAACAAAGTAGTATATCTAGCAACTTTTCAAGCTATTACTGTGAAGATTAGTTGACATCCTAGAAGACAGGAGAGAAGTTCACTAGGAACTCATCTGAAGAGGAAATTTGGAAAGGCTCTTTAATGCTCCAAAATGTTTTAAAATCATTCTCTTCACATTGACAAGCACCATCACCACCATTTGAGCTCTGACTTAGCACCTGCTATATATTATATCACTTGAAATAATCCTGCTGAAGTTTCATTGGAGATGGATATTAGTATCTCTGTCTTACAAATGAGGAAACTGAAACTCAGAGATATTGTGTGAACTTGTAACAGCCCACAGTCATTAGTAGCAAATTTGAGATCTAGTCCAAAGCTGAACAAAGTGAGATGTTCAATATTACCATAAAGAATGGAGATTTCTACAGAACTCCAAAACAGAGTAAAGATCTTCTTATCTAATGCCAACAAGTATCACACTAAGGAGTCAGAAAGAAAGAAAGAGAGAGAGAGAGAAAGAAAGGAAACATAGAATGGTGTGGGGAAAAAAAAAAAAGATTAGGAATCAGAAGACCTGGATTTTAATCTATACTTGACTACTTCCTAGCAGAATGATTATGGATAAATTGACTTAACCATGGCTGAGTGTCAATTTTCTCATCAAAAATAGAGATTAAGGGCTGCTGTGAATAATTATATTAACTGTTTTGCTCTATAAAATTGTAGTTTGACCATACGCATTTCCCAGGAGTCTCATCATCAAATCATGGGAAGAACCTGGCTTCTCTACTCAAGTCAAGATGGACAGCTATTGCCAAGGCTGTCCAAAGGCAATGGTGTTCTCTTTCCCATAACATCATGATGACACAGGGAGAGTGACCATGTCAGGCCACGGGGGATGCCTCTCTAATAGGCTGACCACATTTGGAACACAGACAGGGCCTCTTCTGAGTAACCACAAGGAGAGGACAAACAGACTCAACGGCATGCCTCCAAGTGGCTGGCCAGCGCCCATGGGCTTTGGAACACTGTGGTTAACCCCAGACTCTGTCAGGAGGGACAAGCCCCAGCTCTCCAGCTAGTTGCTTCCACAAAAGCAAACCAAAATGAGTCATATAAAGATGTATATATATATAGTCATATAAAGATGGATATAATGAGTCATATAAAGATGTATCATATAACGATATAAAGCAGAGACAGCCATCCATGTAAGGATCACCAGAAAGAATTAAAGCTGGAGACAGGAGAATCTGAAGAAACTGGGTAGCTGATATTTCTTCTTATGAGTCAATATGTGAGACACATGGTAGGATGTGACTTGTGTGTGTGCATGTTCACCCTCATGTGCAATGAAGGACCCTGTGTATTCTGCTGTCTCCTCTTGGTTGGTTTGCCAGCTGCTGCTCTACATCATTTTTGTGGACTGGAAGCTTATACAATATTATTATTAGAGGGAGAACCTGATTCTTTTTAATATGACAAAATTGCTCTCTGAAAAGTTTGGACCAATTCAATTTTCATTGTTCACCAGTGCCAACACTTTGTAATATTATTGTAATTAATATTAATTTTAATATTAATTAATATTACAATACTGTAATATTGTAATAATATCTCTCTCTCGATATATATATATCGAGAGAGAGATTTGTTTTGTTTATTTTAGAGAGAGAGAGAGCATAGGGGTTGTTGGGGAGAGAGAGAGAAACACAAGCAGACCCTGAGCTAAGTGTGGAGCCCAATACCGTTTTGATCTCCTGACCCTGAGATCAGACCTGAGCCAGAAGCAAGAGTCGGTCACTCAATCGACTGCACCACCCAGGTGTCCCTCCATTTACATTTTTAAAGTAATACCTACTTGTGATGAAAATTACATTCATATAGTATATAACATTATGAAAAATCTCCTTTTTGCCCTCCTTACCCTGTTCCACTTCCTGTGGTAACCAGCTTCAGCCATCCTGATTCAAGTTCTTCTGATGGTTGCCACAAAATACTAAATAAATGTTTATACCTCCATTTCTTGATTTATCAACTTCCTACAATATTTATGACTGCTACACATGAGGATTTGTGCTAACTTATCCTCATTATGTAATTGAAGAAATTGTCTTTTTTCCTTCTCCCCTCCAACATTTTCTCCCTACTTCCTTCACCTCCTGTCTTCTGCGATAACTGCCCTGTTCCTTTTATATATTTATTGGGTTTGCAATAGTTTTATTCTATCCTGAAATCAAAGCTAAGTCTTTCATGCTTTTTCAAAAAAATTATTCCAAAATTTGAAAATCAATAAGAAATTTTTTTCACTGTAAATATATAAAAATTATTTACTGAAGAATCAAGGAAGGAAATAATCCTAAGCTACTCAAAAGAGAATGTTAAAAAAAAAATCTTCAAAAGTGAAAATCAAATAAGTCTCACAACTATACCTTAATTTAGGTTGCTTCTTATTTGGACTAGGATTTTACCTCTGATTTTTGTTTTTTCTGAGGTTTCTACTTGCTTTTCTTTTTTAAACAAATTAACAATAGAAGCACATATCCTCATTACCATAACATTAAAAATATCCAATTTCTTAAACATACCAATTTTGAATGGCCTAGTTTTATCTCATTGTCTTCTAGGTATGTACCAGTTGCTGCCATGTTCATTTTTTTTTTAAATTTTTAAAAAGATTTTATTTATTTGACAGAGATCACAAGTAGACAGAGAGGCAGGCAGAGAGAGAGAGAGAGAGGGAAGCAGGCTCCCTGCTGAGCAGAGAGCCCAATGTGGGACTCGATCCCAGGACCCTGAGATCATGACCTGAGCCGAAGGCAGAGGCTTAACCCACTGAGCCACCCAGGCGCCCCATGCCATGTTCATTTTTTTTATTACACCTTTAAGTTATTTCTAATATTTCTTGGATTCCATGACTTTCTCTTTCTTGGATTCCTCTTTCATCTTACTGGAGAACACACACAAGTAATCTTTCTTACTTTCTTTCTCTTTTAAGACTTATTTATTTATTTTAGAGGGCAGGTAGGGACAGTGGGAAAGGGACAGAGAAACTCAAGCAGACTGTACACTGAGCACAGAGCCTGATGTAGAGCTCAATCTCATGACCCTGAGATCATGACCTGAGCTGAAACCAAGAGTCGGATGTTTAACCGACTGCCCCAAAAAAGGGCCTTCACAAGCACCTGATCATGCTGCCATCCTGGTCTTGGACTTTCAGCCTTCAGAACTGTGAAATATAAATTTGCACTGTTTATAAGATACACAGACTGTGGTATTTTGTTATAGCAACTCAAACAAACTAAGACAGTGGATAAATGTTTGAGTCTTTGTTTTGTCTTTAGCCATTCTGAGAATTGAAAATCAATTGCCAGTCTTTGTAATATTATAATTGTATAAATATTTTTACTGAAGGAATGAGTAGTATGGTACTGAAAAACTCTTGGTGTGCCCTGATACTTGGTAAATAGTTTGGTTGGATTAATAATTCTAGATTTAGAAAATCACATTCCTTTAGTACTCAAAGTCATTGTTCCACTAAGTTACTCTGCTGGCATACAAGATTACTGACAAGAAGGCCACAGCCATGTTAATTCTTATTCGTTTATGGTACTCTATCTCAATTTCCTGGAAGCATTGAGAATCTCCTCTTTGAATTTCATGTTTTAAATTTCGTGGCAACATACTTGGGTCCTTTAAAAACTTCTTTTTGTTGAATTCTCAACAATTCCTTCCAATTTAAAAACTCATGTCTTTTCTTTAATAATTTTCCCCTTCATGTTTTTTGTTCTTTCTGGAATTCCTGCCAGATAGATTTAGACATCTCGACTTGATCCTACATGTCTTTTAACTTACTTCTCATATTTTTCATCACTCTCTTTCTGGTCTATATTCTGGAATATTTCCTCAACTTTATCTTTCAGCCCTTCTATTGAAATGTTTAATTTTCATGAACTCTAGTTGTCTTTGGTATTAACAAATATTGACAAGTGTATGTTAAAAGATAGAGCATATGGACTTGCACCGCTCACTTTAGATAGAGGGGTAGAAATCCGGCTGAGAGGATGTTCCTCAACCCCCGCATGCCCCCTCTTCAAGGCCAACACAAGGACAGCCTCACTCTGGAGGAACCACCCTCACTCAAGGAGACCTAGCGCTCCCCTGGCCAACTGTTGAGTTCCCTGAACAGCACTCTCATTACTGAAGGTGATGAGTACATGGCCAGCTGCTCTACACCCATGGCAGGGAAATGGTGGGAGTGAGGGTGGGCAGCCAGGTTAGCTGCTCCACAGATTTCCCTGCAAATGGTCATCCTGGTGGCCAACCCACATTTCATTCCTACTTAACCGTTCTGTCAACTCAGAGCTTGGCACTCCTTCCAGAACCCCCAGGAAGATGGCTCTCCTTCTAAGCATCTGACTCTCTCACTGCAGCATCCTTTTATGCCTCAGATACAGCTTCCCCCTCTGTGGTTTATTTGGCAATCGATCCCATTTGCTCTCCATCTTCTAGAGAATTGTCAAAAACTCTGCTGACATGCCTACCTGCTGCCCTGTGCACCACTGAATTTATTCCCTTGCACACATCTTTGCTGCTGTTTCAATAGGCCTCTGAGTGGGAGGGAAAGACACATGTGGGCCCACTTCACTCAGAACTAAAACCTAGAGTAGTACTGTTAAACATTGTAAACTTTGGGGGTGCCTGGGTGGCTCAGTTGGTTAAGCGTCTGCCTTCGGTTCAGGTCATGATCCCAGGGTCCTGGGATCAAGCCCTGCATTGGGCTCCCTGCTCAGCAGGGAGCCTGCTTCCTCAGCTCGTGCTCTCTATTGCTAAGCTCTATCTCTCTCTCTAAAATAAATAAATAAAATCTTTTTTTAAAAATTGTAAACTTCGGGATGCAAATATATATATTATCTTCCACTTGCCTTTCTATATAGCTTGTGGTGAGGTTGAGTCACTCTCATACTTGATTGGTCATTTAAACTTTTTCTGTGGACAGCCTGCCTACATGATGAATGGTTCTAAACCTCATTGAAGACCAGCAGATGTTCAGTTTGAGCTCCCTGCACAGACCACTTTAGGTGGCCAAGACATGCTGTTTGTGAGCTCTTAATCCTTGTGGGTAGTAAATCACTGTTCTTTATGAATTATTAATCCACAAAATAGAGCTGTCTGTTAAAAGAGCTCAACATTCTCCTTTCTCAACTTTTCCTTCTCTTCCTTTTTCCTGACTTTGTTGAGAAATTAAGGGCAAAGAGAAAAGGATACCCCACATCATGATAGTCTCTCTTGAGGGTAGGTTTCCCATCTTGCCACCTCCCTGAATTCTGACTCTCTGCTCTCGGTGTCATTCCCTGTTGGACTTGTGTTTGGAGCCTCTCTGCTTGCCCATCAGAGTCATCTGGAACATTCCAGGCTGACATCCCTGCCCCATATTTCACCCCCGAGCAGGACATCAGAGTAAGATGAAAGACTCTGTGAGTGGCATCATTCCTGCAGCTCTGGGGATGGGAGGTCACAGAGACAGGTACCAAAGCCTACTTTGTCAACAGCCCAGGGGCCCCCCCACCTTGGTTTATATAAGCTGAACTCTCTATCCCCTGCAGCTCAGAGGCATAATGGCACTTGATTTAAATAACTCTCTAAACAAAGCTCTTAATTTGGAGATAAGTATCAAACCCCTTCTGAAAATAAACCCTTGAAAGAAAAAAGGTCATTATAATTCTGAGAAAACTTGGAAGTGATGTATGTGTCTCTTAGGAGCATTATTTTAAGTAAGACTGGGAAGTTTAATACACTCATGCAGCATACTGGGAAGATCTGGGGACTTCAGAACCCACGTTCTTCCTCCAGCCTGTCTGGGGGCCACAGGACTGTGCAGAAAGCCTGTACCTCAGGGCATTGAGGATGACCCTTCTCCCACTTATCTCATGGGTGCACAAACTTCTGAATTTAGGGGAGAAAAATGGGAGCCAGAGGAAGTGGCATTTAATGAAGGATATGTGGTGGTTTCTCTCAAAACTTCTGGGGTGGCCACAATTTTATCTTAAACCATACTGTCACAGAAGAAATGATACTTAAGGAGACTCAAAGAATGGGTCTCAAACAGGGAAAATCCCACAGAAATTTTCCAGGGATCCTCACTTGCGACTGACAAAGGTAGAGGACTTTGCACATTGTAGGTATTTGTATCGGTCTGCTGGGGCCACCATGACAGAATCTACAGGCTGGGGACCTAAACAGCAGACATGCATTTTCTCACAGCTCTCAAAGGTTCATGGGAGGCTTGAAGTCAAGATTAAGGTGCTGGCAGGGGTGGGTTTTGGTGAGAACTCTCTTCTTCTTCGTCATCTTCTGTCATCTTCTTTTTACAAGGACACTAGTCCTCTCTGATTAGGGCCTCAACTTCCTGACCTCATTTGACCTTAGTTACTTTCTTAAAGGTCCTATTTCCAAATAGTCACATTGGGGGTTAGAGCTTCAACCTAGGGGTTTGGGAAAGGACACAATTTGGCCCATAAAAGTATTGAATAAGGACTTATGGTTAAATAATGAATGCTCTATCTAACTGCCTTCCTGGATATGTGAGGGCCCTTGTTTACTCCACAGAGACTGTGAGGAGAAGAAGCCCTCCTTCTTGTCCACATATCTTTTATTCTTCCTCAAGGTAATGTCGCCACCAATGTGATCACACCACCACGGTCATCAGGGCACAGATGTTATAACATACTGTGAGACGGAAACATCTACAAGTCCGTGACCAGCCACCACCCCATCCCCACCCCACCCCCACATCGAGGCCTGGCCCCTTCTGTCTGTTTCCATCCTTCTGTCTCTCTAGCCCAGGGAGTGCAGAGAACCTGAGATCTGTGCTTGCTCTTATGGGGGAATGGGGACCCAGCTCAGCTGCAAGCCCTACCAGCCTGCTCAGGTTTAGCTTCCCCGGCGCCATGCTCTTGGGCCGGGGAGTGGGGGCAGGCAGAGGCATTAGTGGGTATTGTGCACAGACCACAGAAATAGCACTATTGTGTTCTCATTTGCACTCTCTCTCTCTCTCTGAGAAGTATCATTGGCAAGGAGAACATGGGCATTCCAGGGCCTCAGCCAAAATGCCATCAAAATCTAGTCTACATCTTTAATAAAGACTATGAGTTTATTGTTCCAGAAGTCTGCATGTCCCCCCTAATGAAGGGTCACGGGAACATAAGGAAGCTCTGGTTCAAAGCTAGAAATGTGTTTTCTCACTGGCCGAGCCCCTGATTGAAGGACTGTGGGCTGTGCGAGGAGCCAGAGCCATATGGTGACGTCTGCCCCCAAGTTCGTGCAGCCCAGGCTGGTTTCTCAGGAGGCGCATCTCCTCTCACAGGCCATCCCGAGTCATCCAAGCTGTGCCCAGAGCTGTCCTGATAGTCCCTTGACTCCTCGGCCATCACGGCTCCACCTCATTCTTATATCACTGTCCAGGGGGCCCTGCCTCGCACATTTATTTCCTCCCTACAGCCTTTGAGTCTCAGAAATATCCCTAACACATTTACAGTTTGTGAAGTATTTTCAGAGGTCATCATCTAATCCTCATAAGTACTGTGAGTGGCGACTAAACTCATTCATTCATTCATTCACTCATTCAACAAGTGTCAAGGGAAGGCTTGGCACCATGCCAGACACTGGGAGGCAGAGGACCTGAGGCATACTGCCCACATTCGAGGACTTCAGAGACCCCTGAGGGAAGAGACAATGTCATGGTCACCACTCCATATGATAGGTTCCTGGAGAGGAGGAGGGAGACTTGAGGCAGCCTGTTCTGGCTTAGGTGGACCAGGGTGGTTTCTTGAGGAAGAATATGAAACTCAGTAGGGGCTACACATGCCAAAATGGGGGTCAAAGGAACACCAGGCAAGGGAGAAGACCATTCAAGTTAAGAAAGAGGGAGTCTTGCCCAGGTGTGGTACTCTGAGTAATTAGCATGGTGAGAGGTAGAGCATAAAGTCGGGGAGGGAAGATGGGCAGGAAATGAGTCAAGAGGGGAACTAGGACATGTTAAGGAGTTTTGATTCTTACCCCATTGGAAATAAATAGGTAATCACTAAGGATGTTAAGTAAGAGGGGCACGAAATCTTTGCAGTTTAGAAAAACCAATCACACAGGAGGGCCTCCAGATGGAAGGGTGAGACAGGAGATCACTGCATTGGCCCCAGAGGGAGATGGTGTGATTTCAGTCCAGGGCAGTGGCAGTGAGCATGGAGAGCAGGATTGGATTCAAGAGACATTCAATGGGCCTGTAGAGAGCTTGTGACTGAATGTGGGAGGGGAAGGAGAGGCTAGGGCAAACATCTAGCTTTCTTGTTGGGCCCATGGGTGGAGGACGGTGTCCTTCACGTCAATGCAACCAGAAAGAGGAGCAGGTCGGGAAAGAAAGGTGAATGGGTCAGTGGGGCATGATAAGCTCTGGGGGATCTGTGAATCCCAAATGGAGACGTTTGGGGAAGACTGGATTCAGGGCTCAGGAGGAACTTGAGGGGACTGGCTTGGTGACTGGGATTTGGGAGACATCGATATATTAGCAGAAGTTGCTGTGACAGGAGTGTATGAGGTCACCCAGCAGAAAGGGGCAGATGTTTGATGTCATTTGACACATGGGGAAATGGAGGCTAGCCCAGTATCTCTCAACTGATACATGGCAGAGCTGGGCCTAGAAGCAAGTCATCTGCCTCCCAGCACCATACCCTTCCTCCCATTCGAAAGTCCCTGCAGGGATCCTGGAAATGAACCCAGCCATACCTGGGGATCAGCAGCTTTTACCTCTGTGTTCTTCCGCTTTATCTATGGTAAGTAGCCCCTGGAGAAGACTTTGCTGTGGTGCCCTTGGGGCTCGGGGAAAGTAATCCAACTACTCAACTTGGAAATGCCCTTGCATGGATCAGACATAAAATGGACACGTTTGGCGCCGTATTCACACTTGTATTTTATCCTTCCAGCTGCCCAATAGGCCCCTCACTCCCCTGCCTCCTTCTCTAGACTCTGTTCACATTAAGCCCTTTGCTTCACCTCCCCTCACCACCAAAATCTGCCTGTGTTAGGTCCCATTCTATCACTGCTCCAGAATCTAGGTTCTCTGCTAGAGCACATCATAAACCAATTCCAGCTAAGATGAGTACGAATAGGTTAATGAGAAATCCATCCCGTGGTACTTACTCCTTCTAACCAGAATCCCTGGAGACATGCAAGTAATAGTGCTAAGGCAAGAATTTTAAGTGACTTGGCAGATTATTGAGGAAAGGATAGGAGTGTAAGCAGGAGAGGAAGCAGTAAGTTGGACCTCCATGAGTACATTTCCTATCACATCAAAGAGTTTGGATTTGAGTTTATTCAACATGATGAGACAGGAGTCTGCCAGTCCACAGGCCCCTTTTTGTCATGATAGTTGATGTTCTGTTTTATCACCTAGCAAAACAATTGATGTGCCCTTGACTACACACACACACGCACACACTCACCACAAACATCTCTTACCTCCTGATCTGAAATATGACAGGGACCCCTGGGTGGCTCAGTCGGTTAAACGTTGGCTCTTGATTTCGGCTCAGATCATGATCTCAGGGTTGTGAGATCAAGCCCCGCACTAGGCTCTTCCTCTGCCTCTGCCCCTCCCCTCTGCCTCCCTCTCTAAAACAAAACAAAAAACCCAAACTCCCCCTACACACACACATACACACCCAAGCATGGAATACAAGAGAAGCAGAGACAGCGTCCTTTTCAAATGCAGGCTGCAAGTTCCCAGTCTACTTTCTCAGGTGCTGGGAGTGCTGTGGGTAGATCCAGTGCTGGGCCGGCTTGGAAGCCCACTCAGAAAGTGTGGCCTAAGGGATGAGTTGAGAAGAATATCCTCCACATGAGGGATTTTTTTCTCTCTTGGCAAAATACGATTTGCTGTTTTCAATTCAATGAAGAGGGTGAAAAATGAAGAGCTGAAAAAACAGCTGATAGGTCTCTTAAAAGAAGTACAAACTTGGACAGACTGAGAAACACTTACAAAACAGTCTGTCCTGCTCTGGCGTGCTCTAGTTCCAGCCCTGTAAGACTCAAGCCACAGTGACCTCAGGGTCACAGAAATAAAGAGCCCACTGGGGTTGGGGTTTGGAGAGGAGTCTTATCTGGCCCGGGATGCAGAGAGCAGCGACTTATCTCAAGGGTCAAAGACTCCACGCGGGCCTTGGGGCATCTTGCCTGCCTTGGGAGCTCGAGGCCGGCGGCCCCACCCCTCTGCTGCAACTCCTGGGAGGGGCGCTAGACCACAGGTCCACAGTGGGGCCAGCCCAGCCCCCCCCCCCCCCCCCCCCCCCCCCCCCCCCCCCGCCCAGCTGCAGACAGGAAGCGCTGGAGCCCTGGGAGTAGGGGCAATGGAGTTCATGAAATCACATGCTTTCTGGCAGGAATGGAATTGTAAGGCTGTCCAGTCACACTCCCACCAGCTGGCGTCCGAATTTCCTCCACGACATTCCCATCAAGTGGTCATTAAGCCAGAATTTGAATAGCCGCCATGACAGGCGTGATTATCCTTCAACGAAGGCCATTTTGTCTTTGCCCGGTTCTGAGCGGAGGGGCAGTCTTGCTAACTCTGAGCCTAAGTGCCTCCCGGACCTCAGCTACCTCGTGCGAGACGATCTTCTGCAGTCACACAGCCGTAAAAATCCCTAACCAAAATGTAACAAATCAAAACCAACAACATACTTCTAAAAAATGGCTATAACCAAAGGGAGTCTAGCACAGGTCTGCAGGATGGTTTACTATGATAATACTGTAATACTATAATAATAATAATAATCATCATCATCATCAATATCATTCTTCCTAGTAACAGGCTCCAAAAGAAAAAACGGTATGATCAGCTCAACTGATGCAGAAAAGGCTTTTTTTTTTAATTTTAAGATTTTATTTCTTTATTTGACAGACGGAGATCACAACAGAAAAGGCTTTTGACAAAATTCAAACTAGGAGCGGAATGGAACTTCCTCAGCTTAATATGGAGCATCTGTGAAAAACCTAGAGCCCACATCCTTCTTACTGGTGAAAGGCTGAATTCCTTCTAAGAGTGGAAATAGGAAAGACATCTGTTCTCATCACTCTTTGTTAACATAATATTGGAAACTACACCCACAGCACTAAGGTAAGAAAAAAAGAAAAGCATATGGCTTGAAAAGGAAGAAATAAAGGTGTCTTGATTTGCAGATGATGTGATTATCTACACAGCAAATTCCAAGGAATCAACAAAAAAATAAAAAAATACCTCATAATTTATAAGTGAGTTCAGGAAGACAGAAAGCAAGATAAATACACAACAATCACATTTCTATGGGCACCAAAATTAAAGCCACAGTATCACTTATGGTCACTTAAAGAAAATGAAATACTTACACAGGCACTTAGCAAAACAATGTATATAGTATATGTATGCTAAAAATTGCGAAATGCTATTGTAAGAAATTAAGAAAAACCTAAATAAATGGAAAGACATATCCTGTTGGTGGATCAGAAGGCTCAAGATTGTTAAAGATGTCGCTTCTCTCCAAACTGATCTATAGGTTTAATGTGATTTCTTTTTTAAATTTTAATTCCAGGGCGCCTGGGTGGCTCAGTGGGTTAAGCCGCTGCCTTCGGCTCAGGTCATGATCTCAGGGTCCTGGGATCGAGTCCTGCATCGGGCTCTCTGCTCAGCGGGAAGCCTGCTTCCCTCTCTCTCTCTCTCTCTGCCTCCCTCTCCGTCTACTTGTGATCTCTCTCTGTCAAATAAATAAATAAAATCTTTTAAAAAAAATAAATAAAAAATAAATTTTAATTCCAGTGTAGTTACCATATAGTGTTATACTAGCTTCAGGTGTACAACATAGTGATTCAGCAATGCTGTATATTACTCAGTGCTCATGAAGATAAGTGCTCGCCTTAATCCCCTTCACCTATTTCACCATCCTCCCACCCACCTCCCCTCTGATAACCATCAGTTTGTCCTCTGTAGTTAAGAGTGTGTTTTTTGGTTTCTCTCTTTTTTTCTTTGTTCGTTCTTTTTGTTTCTTAAATTCCACATTACGAGTGAAATCGTGGTATTTGTCTTTCTCTGACTGACTTATTTCATTTGGCATTATACTCCACAACCACGTTGTTGCAAATGGCAAGATTTCATTCTTTTTATGGTTGAGTAATATATATATATATGTATTTGAATAGCCGCCAAGATATATATATATATATATATATATATATATATATATATATATATGCCATCTCTTCTTTATCCATTCATCTGTAGATACTCGGCTGCTTCCATAATTTGGATATTGTAAATAATGCTGCAGTAAACATAGAGGTACATGCATCCTTTCAATTAGCGTTTTTTGGGTAAATACCCAGTGATGGAATTACTGGATCATAGGGTAGTTCTAATTTTAATTTTTTAAGGAATCTCCATACTGCCTTCCACAGTGGCTGTGCCACTCCCACCAGCAGTGCACTAGGGTTCCTTTTTTCCCACATCCTCACCAACACTTGTTGCTTCTGGTGTTTTCGATTGTAGCCATTCTGACAGGGGTGAGGTGATATCTCACTGTAGTTTGATTAGAGTTTCCCTGATGATGAGTGATGTTGAGCATATTTTCATGTGTCTGTTGGTCATCTGGATGTCTTCTTTGGAGAAATTATCTGTTCACATCTTCTGCCCATTTTTTAATTGGGTTATTTGGTTTCTTGATCTTGAATTGTGTAAGTTCTTTATAAATTTGGGGTACTAACCCCTAAATGACTAAGATATGTCATTTGCAAATATCTTCTTCCATTCAATAGGTTGTTTTCTAGCTTTGTTGATTGTTTCCTTTGCTGTGCAGAAGGTTTTTATTTGATGTCGTCCCAATAGTTTATTTTTTGCTTTTGTCTCCCTTGCTTTAGGAGACCTATCTAGAAAAATGTTGCTATGGCCAATGTCACAGAAATTATTGCCTTTGCTCTCTTCCAAGATTTTTATGGTTTCCGGTCTCACATTTAGGTCTTTAATCCATTTTGAGTTTGCTTTGTGTATGGTGTAAGAAAGTGGTCCAATTTCATTCTTTTGCATGTAGCTGTGCAGTTTTGCCATTGTCATTTGTCGAAGAGACTTTTTCCCATTGTATATTCTTGCCTCCTTCATTAAAGATTAATTGACCATATACTAATGGATATATTGCTGGACTCTCTCCTCTGTTCCATTGACCTATGTGTCTATTTCTGTCAGTACCCTACTGTTTCTATTACTACAGCTTTGTAGTATATATTGAAATCTGAGATTGTAATACCTCTAGTTTTTTCTTCTTTTTCAAGATTGCTTTGGTTATTCAGGGTCTTTTGTTCTATGCAAATTTTAGGATTATTCGTTCTAATTCTGTGAAAAGTGCTGTTGGTATTTTGACAGAAATTGCATTCAATATGTGGATTGTTTTTTATAGACATTTTAACAATATTTGTTCTTTTAATCCATGAGCATGGAATGTCTTTCCATTTGTTTGAATGTACTCAATTTCCTTCATCAGTGTTTTATAGTTTTCAGAGTTCTGGTCTTTCACCTCCTTGGTTAAGTTTATTCCCAGGTATTTTAGTATTTTTGGTGCAACTGAAAATTGGATTACTTTCTTAATCTCTCATTCTGCCACTTCATTATTAGTGTATAGAAATGCCACAAATTTCTGTATATTGATGTTGTGTCCTAGAACCTTATTGAATTCATTGGTCAGTTCTAGTAGATTTTTGGTAGAGCCTTTTGGTTTTTCTATATACAGTATTATGTCATCGGCGAATGGTAAAAGTTTTACTTCTTCCTTAGTAACTTGGGTGCCTTTTATTTCTTTATGTTGTCTGCCTGCTGTTGCTAGGACTTCCAGTACTATGTTGAATAAAAGTGGTAAGACTAGACATTGTTGCCTTGCCCCTGATCTCAAGGGGAAAACTCTCAGTTTTTCACTATTAAGAATGATGTTAGCTGTGGGTTTTTCATATATGACTCTTATTATGTTAAGGTAGGTTTAATGTAATTTCCATAAAAATCTCAACAAGGTTTTTTGTAGATATATACAAACTTATTCTAAAATTTGTAAGGAAAGACAAAGACTCTAGAATAGCTAAAATAATCCTGAAAGACAATAAAGTGGGAAGAATAACTTTGCCCAATATTAGACTTATTACACATTGAAAGTAATCAAAACAGTGAGGTTTTTGGCAGAGGGATAGACCCATAGAGCAATCAAAAAGAACAGAGAACCTAGATATAGATTCATACAATATGCCCAACTGATTTTTGACAGTGGTGCAAAAGCAATTCAGAGGAGGGAAAGATCACATTTTCAACAAATGTTGGAATAATTGGACATGCATAGGTTAAAAAAATTAAATAAACTTTGATTCATACCTTAAACCTTACACAAAAATTAACTGAAAATAGATCACAAACTTAATGTAAAAAATAAGACTCTAAATTTTTTAAGAAAAAAAAATAGAAGAATTCTTCAGGTTTTAAAGCTAGACAAGGAGTCCTTAGATTTCACACCAGAAGTTTAATCTATAAAAGACTGATAAATTGGACTTTATCAAAATTATTGTTATTATTATTTTTTTTTTTTGCTCTGTCAAAGACCCAAGTAAGAGGATGAAAAAGCAAGCTATGAACTAGAAAAAAAATATTTATAAACCAAATATCAAACAAAAGATAGGGACTAACATTTAGAATATATAAAAACTCAGAAAACTCTACAATAAAAAAATAAACAATGAAAATAGAAGACAGCCAAAGATATGAATTTACTGAAGGAGCTGTAGATGAAAAGGAAGTACATGTGAAAGATATTCAACATAATTGCTATTAGAGAAATGCAAATTAAAATGACAGTGAGATAACACTATACTCCTACCAGAATGGCTAAAGTAAAAAATAAGGGCAACACCAAATACTGGCAAGGATTTGGTAAAACTGGATCATACATTGCTGATGGGAATGTAAAATAGTGCAGCCAATCTGAGAAACTGTTTGGAAGCTTTTCATAAATTTAAACATCTGGGTGGCTCCGTGCGTTGAACATCTGACCCACTCTTTGTTTTGGCTCTGGTTGTTATCTCAGGGTCCTGGGATCAAGCCCTGCATCAGGCTCCACACTCAGCAGGGAGTCTGCTTGAGAATTCCTCTGCCTTTGTCCCTCCCTTGCTCATGCTCTCTCACTCTCTCAAATAAATAAATTTTTAAAATTAAACATACAACTACCATATGACCCAGGAATTGCACTCGGGGGTATATATCCCAGAGAGCTGAAAAGTTATGTTGACACAAAACCTGTCCACAAATAAAGCAGCTTTATTTTTAATAATCAAAGTTACAACTACCTTAGATGCCCTTCAAAGAGCAAATGGCTATCCAAAGGAGACAAACAAATAGCCAACACGTGCATGAGAAAAGAAATATCATCAAGGTAAATGCAAATCAAAACCACAATGAGATATCACCTCACACCTATCAGAATAGCTAGCAACAAAAAGACAAGAGATAACAAGTGTTGGTGAGATTGTGGAGAAAAGGAAACCCTCATGCATTGTTGGTAGGAACATAAATTGGTACAACCACTGTGGAAAAAGTAGAGCAGTACGGAGGCTCCTCAAAAAATTAAAAATAGAATTACCATATGATCTAGCAATCCAACTTCAGGGTATGTATCCAAAAGAAATGAAAACAGGATCTTAAAAAGATATCTGTACTCCCATAATTCACTGCAGCATTATTTACAATAGGATAGAAAATGACATAAGTGTCCGTCAACAGATGAACTGATAAAGAAAATGGGGCCCATATACACAATGCGATATTATTCAGCCACAAGAAAGAAGGAAATCCTGTCATTTGTGAAAAACATAGATGGACCTTGAGAACATTGAGCTAAGTGAAATAAATAAGATAGAGAAAAACAAATATGCATAATATTGCTTAAATGTGAAATCTAAAAAAAGTCAAACTCACAGAAACAGAGAGTAAACCAGTTAACAGCGCCAAGGGGGGAGAGAAATAAGGAAAGGTTGGTTTGAAAGGGTCCAGATTTTCAGCTGTAAGATGAATAAGGTCAGACAATCCAACGTATATCATGGTATGTATAGTTGATAACATTGTACTTTATGATTGAAATTTGTCGAGAGTAGAACTTAAATGTTCTCACCAAAACAAAACAAAAACAGGTAAATATGTGTTAAGGGAAGGAATTCTTTGCAATGTATATGCA
Organism: Lutra lutra; assembly: GCF_902655055.1. NCBI lineage: Eukaryota > Metazoa > Chordata > Mammalia > Carnivora > Mustelidae > Lutra > Lutra lutra. The sequence continues at coordinate 116,611,202 of NC_062281.1, read as the reverse complement.
TATCAAATCATCACGATGTACATTTTTAAATATTTTATGATTTTTCATATTGATTATACTTTAGTAAAGGTAAAAAGAGCCAGAGTGAGTGGTTAAACAAACTGTAGTATATCCATACCATAAAATATTACTTAGCAATAAAAGGAAATGATCTGTTGATGCACTTAACTTATATGAATCTCCAGAAAATTGTGTTATGTGAAAAAAGCCAATCTCAAAAGATTATACAGTGTGCAATTCCATATATGTGATATTCCTGAAATGACAGAATAATAGAAATGGAGAACAGATTCGCAGTTGCCAGTGGTCAGAGACCGGCTGAGAGGAGGGACACGGTGTGGCTATTAAAGGGCAACAAAATTGATCTTTGTGGAAATGGGATGATTCCATATCTTGGCCACATCACCTCACTGTGATATTATACTGTGGTTTTTTTAAGGTGCCCCAACTCGGAGAAAACTGGATAAAGAATGCCCTGGATCTCACTTGTATTATTTCTTACAACTGCATGTTACCTAGAGATGGAAAGGCCGGGGTTTGGGGGGAGGCAGGCAAGAAGGGAAGGGCAGGAAGGAGGAGTGACAAAGAGGCATGAGGAAAGTTTGGGGAGTGATGGATACGTTCACTATCTTGGTTTTGGTGATAGTTTCACGGGCATATACATATGTTAAAACCTGTCAGGGGGTGCCTGGGTGGCTCAGTGGGTTAAAGCCTCTGCCTTCGGCTCAGGTCATGATTCCAGGGTCCTGGGATCGAGTCCCACATCGGGCTCTCTGCTCAGCGGGGAGCCTGCTTCCCTTCCTCTCTCTCTGCCTGCTTGTGATCCCAGTCTGTCAAATAAATAAATAAAATATTAAAAAAAAAACAACACCTGTCAAATGTACATTTAAATAATATGTTTTTAAAAAATAAATAAATAAATAATATGTTTTTGTATGTCAATTACACTCCAATAAAGCTTTTTAAAAAAATATACAGGGATGCTTGGGGGCGCAGTCAGTTAAGCAACTGACCCTTGGTTTCACTTAAGTCCTGAACTCAGGGTCATGTTATTGAGACTGGCATTGGCTCCCTGCTGGACGTGGAGCCAACTTAAGATTCTCCATCTCCCTCTGCCCCTCCCCAATCCCTCTGCCCCTTCCCTCTCGGATAAATAAATGAATGAATGAACGAATAAATAAATAAACACACACACACACACACACACACACACACACACACACACACATACACACTCCTATAGCCCACAATCAGAATCTTCAGGAGCAAGACACAGGAACGTACTCTACAGCCCGCCTGGACGGAAAACCACCGAGGCTGGGTAGGACCTAAGATAAGCCACAGAATGAAGAGAATGAGTGAGGACAGACTGTGCCATGCGATGGTATGGGCCTTGCAGCTCTTGCTAAAAAGCTTAGGATGACAAGCCAGGAATACACAGGACTTCTGAGAAGGGAAGTGACGTGAGTAAAACCAAGCAGCCACCACCTGATGGTGGAAGAGGTTTCAGAAGCCGCAGCTCCTGTGTGTTCACAGAACAGATACGGCTGGCGGACTTTGCCTCAGTTCCTAGGATGCCAGAGGCTGGTCGACGTTTTCTTTGCTGACCACTTTACTAGATCGTTTAATGGCATCAGACAATTCTACAATTCTGGATGGAGATTTTCCTCTGTGATTTTGTGCTAGATGTTCTTTATCTTCATGTACATCTTCCTGATCCCTGCATCTCAAATAGCCTGCCACACTCAGACAAGTTTCAAAATTTTACCATGTCATGATTTTTTTTTAACATTTTATTTATTTATTTGACAGAGTAGTATTTATTTCACAAGTAGGCAGAGGAAGTAGGCTCTTCACGAAGCAGAGAGCCTGATGTGGGGCTCGATCCCAGGACCCTGGGACCGTGACCCGAGCTGAAGGCAGAGGCTCTAACCCACTGAGCCACCCAGGCGTCCCCCATGTCATGATTTTTAAAGGGACTCCAGCCCATGGCACTCTGGCCTGAGAATGGCCCTGCTCTGTCCACAGCAGGGCACACCTTCCAGAGGCCCTGTAGGAGCCCTCTGGGTTACTCACCCGGGGTGACAGGGTCCCCGGGAAACTGGAATTGAAATAAAGAGATGCGAACCAGCTTTCTGGGACCTGTGCACAGGCCATTCAGGTGTGTGGGGTGGGGAGGCTGGGGTGGTGAAGGTCAGCCTGCAGAGAGAGGGAAGGTTGCCAATTTGGGAGAAGCAGAAGCCAAGACTGAATGGGGCTCTGGGAACTCAGTGACTCTCAGTCACTTCCTGTCTTGGGTGACCGCAGATGCCCCCACAACCTTGCAATCTGCTCTTAGTCCTGCCAAAGCTGCTTTGAAGTGGCATTCTGTCACGGTCCCTTTCAGGGGAGTAGATTTTGGTAGTTCACACAATCACAACCCCACTCACATCCATTATGTTCGGTCCGCTGGTTTTAAATTAACAAAGGAATTGTGTATAGCTATTTCCAATGGTGAATTCATATCCAGTGCTTTTTGTTTTTCCTTTCAGTAACAGTGAGGTTGACTGTTCTGTTCAAAGAGGAAACCACTGACCAAGAAGGGACTGAGGTAGTTTCCAGTAAGGCGGATGGAAGGAGGCCTCTCTCTTCCCAGGCCAGGCAGTGACACACAGATCGAAGCAAAGAAACAAAACCATCCTGAAGGTAAAACGTGTCCTGCTCTTGGCCTCTCTTTCCCCATTTGGAAATTCTTTCTTCATATCTCCTCTATACTCTCCAGACCTCAACCTGAAACTTTTTTGGAGGAGATGTTGTGGCCGTGTTGTGATCCTACCACTCCCTGGCTTGAAAGCCTTTCCTCTTGCATGTGGAAGAAAGTGCAGACTCTGTGGTTGTGCCTTCACTCTATCCATGAGCTGGCCCACTGCTCCCCCAGAAAACCCCCTTTGTGCTTTCTGCGGTCCGGTCCAGCACGCTGGGCACCCGGCATGATGCTCTGAACCAACACACGTCCTCTGGCCTGCACACGCCCTCTGCCCACACTTTCTTGCCCTGTCTCAGCTCATCCAAGTCCTTCATGTTCTACTTTTTCTCCAAAACCTAGCTTGGTGTGCCTTCCTTTGCAGTTTTCCCCAGAGAGAATGAATTGTTCCGTGCTACCCAGCTACATAGTTTATGTTTGTGTTTATATAACTTTTGTGTGTGTGTGTGTTTATATAACTTTTAAAGGTCTGGCTTATAGTCCTAGGATATGGACCTGTCCTTTCTGCTAGAAGGCCGAGCCCTAATGCTCCCGCTAAGTTCCGGGTCCCTAATGCAGGGCACTGCAGTATACAATCTGTGCATATTCAATGGATCGAGTTTGCAAGAATGCATGCCCATGGGCAAGCTGTGTGCCCACAACAGCTTCCTCTGGTCATGTGACTGCTGTTTCAGAAGACGCCTGAGGTCAAATGACTCAGCAAAAATTCTGCAGACTAAATGACAGGAAGTAAGAGCTTCAGAAGCAGACTTTATTAACACTGATCTAAAACACATGTGTCTGGAGCCCCAGTGCCAGGGCAAGAAAATTTTTCCACAGCATATGCCAAGGGTCTGCAGCCTGATATTGTGCCTCCGGAGAGGCCAAAAAAAACCACAGGCTCCCTCTGGTGTCTGGCGCCCCATTGAGGACACTTAGAAGGCCTGCAGAGCCTTGAGCATGACAGAGTTGGGCCTCCCCTATCCAAGAAATCCATCTGCCGGGATGTTGCGGATAATGGAAACTTGTCCCTCTAGGGCACCCAAACTTTTCAAAGTAAAATCCATTTTGATAAACAACTTCCAAAAGGAAGAACACAGTCCAACACGTTCCCATTCTCTGAGGCTGTCATCAGTGTTATTTGACCACTTCTTGATAGCCCTGGGCTGACATCAGGTATATTAGTGGCTGTTTTCCCTTAGGATTGCTCTCCTCGCTACTATACCTTCCAGTCATAATCATGACAACAATAATAGCCCTTCCTATGTGCGTGGCACACCAAGGGGCCCTCTACATAATTATTTCATTTTGGGTTCACCATGCCCCTAAAAGGTAGATACTATTTTCCCCAGTTTTAGGTGTGAAAACTGAGGTTTTTAAGCAGGGAGTTAAGTAACTTGCCCACAGTTCCATGGCAAGTTAAATCATGGAGAGTGGTCCCAACCCAAGCGGTGAGCTCCAGCGCCCACACTGGCAATCCTTTACTCCGCTGCTTCTCTGGGCATGGATATAAGGGGATCATCTCATCCAGGGACTTCCCTGGATTTAGCACTGACAACTCTCAGTCCAGGAAAAAGCATGATGGTTGGTCACCCTAGCTTGAGAGTAAGAAAGCACTCACCAGAACACTTGGCTTTTGCAAACCAAACATGCAATTTCTGGTCATCTGCCTTTGGCCATTGAGGATAAGAAGGGAACCCAGTAACCCAGTCAAACCAGGAGGGCCAGACGAAGAAACAGCCCCCCAAGACAGTTAATAATGTTGCTCTCTCTGAAAGCATATTTGTTCAACACGAGCGGGGGGTGAGGAACCTCTATGAATGAAAATCATATACTTCTTTCTTTATATTCCAAAAAGGAAATGGCTACATAGACGTGTTGTAGACAGTTTTCTAAGCCCAACTGTTTTGTGAGGCATATTAAAGAGCATATCATTTAGGTAATAAAAAATAAAGAAACCCCTCATTCCCAGAGGAACAGCATTTCAGGAGCCGTGCGCCCTTCGGCTTCACAGGTGGGCTGGCTGTGACTTGTCTCCACGTGGACTCAGGCGGTGGGGAGACGGAAGTCTCACAGCGTGCAGATGTGCCTCACTGCTTGTGTGGGGACATCACAGAAAGGAAGGCTTCACTGAGAAGAACGACAATGGGGACGTTGCTGGTAAGGAAGCACTTACTTTTTTAGGAACTGTTGTAAGTGAAACCCTGAATTAGCTGCCATCATATTTCTAGTTTATTCCAGTGGGGTTTAATGCTTAAACCTTTCCTGGGGCCTCCCCCTTCATCCACCTGGCTCTCTGGCCCCAAAGAAAGTGGTTGGGTTTTGTGACTGTCTTTTCCTTGAAAACCTTTTCCAAGATCTTTCGTGGTTGGGAAAGCTCAGGTCAGTGGCTGTCTGGCTCCCTGAATGGCAGGGTTGCTGTATTTGGAGAGTGCTGCTTCCATAGGACATCAAGTGCTCCTCTGAGAGTTCAAGATTAATCCAGGCAAAACAAGTGCCGTGGCTTTCTGCCTTGCTTCTTGAATCTGCACAAGCCTGGACATTACCTTGGCAAAAGGACATTCTGAGGAAAGCTGATCTGCCTAATGGCAAGATGGATGCCACTCTCTCTCCCTTAGAGGCCCTCAGCTTATCTTGCTCTTGCTTCGAGGCAGCTTCCAGTAGGAACTGGACTCGTAGCTGCACCCTTGGGGCTGCCCTTGAGCCTTGCCAGAGGGATTCCCCAGCTCCATGCAGCCAGTGGGCATTTCATCAGGCAGCCACGTTATTCTTCAGTGAGCTAAATAACTTTTTTAGGAATTAGCAACCAAATGGTTTGAGGATGCCAGGAAAGGTGATGAAGTTGCTCTTCCTTAACTATACGAAAAATTGTTCCATGGAAAATTATAAGGGTGTTTTTAAAGGAATTTGTAGTTTACATTTCTGCTCATTTTATTTTTCATTTTCTTCCTAAATTTTGCTATTTAGGAAATTGCTTATTAAAACCAAAAGAAGAAAAAAATAAATACCGTAAAACCAAAAGAGCAAGACATTTTCTCCCTTAAAACCAAATCTGACTTTTCTTTCCTGGGAAGCTCACAGCAGCTTCAGGGAGAGAAGTGGTCATCTGTCCTGGGAACACCAGTGCTATCTGGCTCAATCCCCATAAATATTATTTAGTTTGTACTTTTCTCAACTTTCAACTACCTGGCCCATTCATGGGCTTTGAGTGTTCCAGGGAACTTCTGCAAATTGCCACTGACACAGTACTGAAAGCCTACCAGGCAAACACCTTCATACTATGGTGGGATTCTAGATGGACTTGGCTATGACCCATCGCAAAGTTAGATCCTGCAACGCAATCTCTCTCTGTAGGAGCCTGTCTTTCCCCAACAGTGTTAAGTGAGTATGCCATTTATTCTGTTCAAAGACCTCAGTGCTTGAAGAGAAAAACTTCCTCAGACCACCTACTTCCAGAACACAGGAAGAACATGCTGACCAAAGTGAATAGACTCAGAAACATAAAGCCATTTTCAAAGTAATGAAATCCGATTTCAAATGAGATCAAAACAAACTATCATTTGAGTTCTTTGTGCAAGGCATTAAGCCCCAAAGTAATAACCGTATCTTGAAAGTTAAAATATACAGAAGTTAGGACCCCTTCCGAATAGATGTACAGAGAAGAAGCTGTAGAACCCTTATCTTTTGGCCCTTTACCTTCAGTTTAAGGCAAGTGAGATCCAGTCATCCTCTTGATTCACAGATTTCATATTTGCAAATGTGCCTACTGGCTCAAATGTATCTTTTATCCCAAATCAGTATTCCTGGTCCTTCTGCGGTCATGAGAGACAGCAAAAAATTGAAGCACATAAGGCCCTCCTTTCTAGCTGAGGTCCGAGCACGGCAGGCGAGTTTGAACAATGGGATGCTCTACTTTCTTCTTTCTACTCTTGCTACAAACAAACGACATTTCAAGGTCTATTTAGTGTCATGTTTTTCATAGGTTCTTTTTTTTTTTCCTAAGATTTTGTTTATTTATTAGAGAGAGAGTGTGTGTGCATATGCACAAGCAAGGGGGGCAGGAGAGGGAGAAGCAGACTCCCCACTGAGGGTGAAGCCCCATGTGGGGCTTGATCCCAGGACCCTGGGAATCACGATCCATGCTGAAGGCAGATGCTTAACCTACGTAACCACCCAGACACCCCACATTTTTCACATTTTGGTGTCTTTTGTTGATGATTTCGTGGCTTAAAGTGACTCCCAAGCCTGTGCTGAAGTGCTGGCTGGTGCTCCTAAGAATGAGATTGGAAGGGGCCAGATGGAAAGAGGACACATGTTAGACAAGCTCCATGTAGGCCTGAGTTACAGTGCTGTTGGTCATGGGTTCAATGTTAATGAACCAACACTATATAATAAGGTGCCTTAAATAGAAACATACATAAAACAAGGTTATGTATTGATGGGCAGAGGAACTTCTTACACCAGACACAAAATCAAACTCAAAATGGAGTAAAGGCTTAAATGTGAGGCCTGAAACCAGAAAAATCCGAGATGAGAGCACAAGCAATAATTTCTCTGATATAAGCCATAGCAACATTTCTAGATATGTCTCCTGAAGCAAGGGAAACAAAAACAATAAACTTTTTGGACTACATCAAAATAAAAGTTTCTGCATAGCAAAGGAAAAAAGCAACAAAACTAAAAGCCCACTGAATGGAAGAAGATACTTGCAAATGACATATCTTAGTCATTTAGGGGTTGATATCCAAAATACGTAAAGAACTTATAAAACTCAACACCAAAAAAACCAAATAACCCAAACTAAAAAATGGGCAGAAGATGTGAACAGGCATTTCTCCAAAGAAGATATCCAAATGGCCAACAGACACATGAAAAGATGCTCAACATTACATATCATCTTGGAAATTCAAATCAAAGCCACCGTGAAATATCACCTCACAGCTGTCAGAATGGCAAATACACACACATACAAGAAACAAGAAGTGTTGGGAAGGATGTGGAGAAACAGGAACCCTACAGCACTTTTGGCAGGAATGCAAACTGGTGCAGCCTCTGTCAAAGACAGTATGGAGGTTCCTCAAAAAATTAAAATTAGAACTACCCCATGATCCAGTAATTTCACTACTGTGTATTTACCTAAAGAATACAAAAATATGCATGTACCCCTATGTTTATTGCAGCATTGTTTACAATATCCAAATTATAGAAGGAACCCAAGAATCTACAGACAAATAGAGATTATATATATATATATATATATAAGTGTGTGTGTGTGTGTGTGAGATATTATATACATATGTGTGTGTGTATGTGTATATACACACATACACACTGGAATATTACTCACCCATAAAAAGAATGAAATCTTGCATTTGCTACAACATGGATGGAGCTAGAGAGTATAATGCTAAGTGAAATAAGTCAGTCAAGGACAAATACCATATGATCTCACTCATATGTGGAATTTAAAAAACAAAACAAAAAGGGACAAAATTCTTAATATGGTAGTTATCAGAGGGGAGGTGGGTGGGGGGATGGCTGAAATAGGTGATGGGGATTAAGAGCACACCAGTCATGATGAGTACTGGTAATGTACAGAATTGCTGAATCACTGTATTGTACACCTGAAACTAATATAACACTGTGTGTTAAATATACTGGAATTAAAATTTTAAAAAATACTTTTGAGTAGAAAAGAATTTTGGTACAGGTTCTACCTGGCTCTCTCTCTTTCTGAGGCCACTCACAATTGGAACCTTGGAACCAGGCTTCAAGGTGTGAAGCAGCCACATACAAAGGCCACATCTAGATGACCCAACCTTAGCCAGCAACGAGCATCAACCACCACATACGTGAGATGAAGCCAGCTCCCAGCATTGGAGCTGCCTTGCTGACATTGAGTGAGCAGAGGCAAGCTGTTCCCTCAGAGCCCTGCCCAAACTGTGGCTTTGTGAGCAAAACAAATGTTACTATTGTTTATACCACTAAATTGTATGACTAGTGAGGTAATGACTGGTTTTGCAGCAATAGAAACCTGAAACACTATTGTTAGAATTGTTCAAGCCTGAACCTTGGGGTCATCTTTGTCACCTCTCTTTCTCCCATCCCTAACTTCCAGGCTGTCAGGAAATGTTCACAAAACATATCCGGAATCTGAGCTCTTCCTGCACCTCCATTGCTACCAATCTTTCGCCACCATTCCCCATAGGAGTTATTCCAGTAGCTTCCCACCTGGCCTCCCTGCTTCTATCCTTGCCCTTCTTCCATCTAATTCTCAACACAGCAGCCAAAGTGATCCTATTAAATGTAAGTCAGATCACGTTAACTCCAATCCAAAACTCAATGACTTCCCATATCACTATACAATTTCCTCCCACCTCCCATGAGCTTTCTGTCCTTGTTTCCTACTATTTTCAGTCCCCAGATCCATGAACCTCCTTAATCCTCCCCAGACTCACAGGTCTGTCCCCACTGGGACCTTTGCACATGGTTCAGTCCCTTACTTCCCTCAAGTCTTTACTCAATATCACCTTTTGCATGAGGACATCCCCAGGCACATTATTCTCACTCTCTGTTTCATTTTTCTCCACAGCACTCCTTATCATCAAGTCATTTTAATTATTTATCTGGTTTCTCACTTGCCACCCACCCCACCACCACCCACACGCACACAGAGAGACCACAGAACACATAGTAGAGTGTTAGCTACATGACACTGTCTGTCTGTTTTACTCACTAGTGCATCCGCAGTCTTAAACAGTACCTGGTTGGCACATTGAAGGCCATTGATAAACATCTATTGAATGAATGGATGGGATTAAATTCTCTTGTTGAAGTCATATCATCTAAGTAGCCTTTGAAAAATTTGAACCTAGTCGTTTGTTCTAGCCTTTATACCCAGTAAAACACAACTACAACAATAGAAAATCCAAATAAATCAATAAGGAAAATGTGCTATCTTATGAAATAAGACATCCTGAAGTGTTTCCAAAGTTGATTAATTCAGAAGCACAATGATGGTATCAAGGACCTAGATGTTTTCTATCTTTTCTTTACCATCTTTATGTAACGTATGATATGGACTGAATGTGCCCCCCTCACAAAGTTCTTATGTTGAAACACTATCTCCCAATGCCACGATATTTGGAAGTGTGGCTTTTGGGTGGTTATTAGGATTAGATTAGGTGATGAGGGTGAAGCCTCACCCTCACTAAGAACCTGATTATGCTAACACTCTGACTTTGGACCTCCAGCCTCCAAAACTGTGAGAAAGAAATATTGGTTGTGTGAACCACCCAGGATATGGTGTTTGTTATGGCAGCTCGAACAGACTAGGACAGCGTGGCAGATTATATTTCCCACAGATAACCACTCCTATATATTTCTTCCACAGCACATGATCTTCACACAATGTGATTGATGCTCTTCCCACCAAGGGGTGGTGTCTTATTCTCTCAGATCTAGGTAGAGGTTGTAGACTGTTGATCCCAATCAACAGAGTAAGGTGGAAGTGATGCAAGGTGATGCCAGGTTACAGAAAGGATACAGCTTCCACTTGGCTCTCTCTTACAGGATGCTTCCCTGGGAACCCTGACAACATGTTGTGAGGAAGCCTGTGCCACATAAAGAAGCTGACATGGAGAGGAACTGAGCCCTTCCTCTAGCAGACAGTACCAATTTGCCAGCCATGTGAATTTGCCATCTTGGAAGTGGGTCCTCCAGCTATAGTCAAACCTTCAAATAATTACACCTCCAGCCAACATGTTCTTGTTACTTCATGAGAAACTCCTAAACCAGAACCTTTCCCAAATTCCTATTCCTAGAATTCCTAGAATTCCTAGAAGCCATGGGAGACTTTTGTAGTTTTTAAGCCACTAAGTTTTGGGGTAATTGATTAGGGAGTATTTATGTGAACCAGATTGATGCCATTTTGGGCAAATCAACTCTGATAACCCCTCTGTGACCTGAAGCCTTCTTCTTTTTTTTTTTTTTCAAAGATATTATTTACTTATTTGTCAGAGAGAGTGGGAGAGAGAGCAAGTGAGCACAGGCAGACAGAGTGGCAGGCAGAGGCAGAGGGAAAAGCAGGCTCCTGCCAAGCAAGGAGCCCGATGTGGGACTTGATCCCAGGATGCTGGGATCATGACCTGAGCTGAAGGCAGAGGCTTAACCAACTGAGCCACCCAGGCGTCCAGACCTGAAGCCTTCTTGAGCACAGCACCCCCCCACACACACACCATTCTTCCTTTTGTTTAACCACACCCTTCAGTACATTCTTAGAGCATAACATCCTTGATTTGCGCTGAAGATATGACTATGATTCTCAAACATTCTCCTCCTGGGTTGTCTCCCAGCCTCTAGGGCTATGAAAACAGGTCAAAAACAAATCTTACGGGAGGTGGGGTTGCAGAGGTCTTCTCTTGCCACCACCCAAGTCATATAAGTCCCTTTGGTAAACGATTTCTTGTCTTGTCAAGCTGTACTGTACTTGTCAGCATTATTGTTCAGTCTTATGGCCTCTTTGGCCTTTAGAGGTGATTTTGTATATACCTCTCTTTCATGGAGCAGTATTGGATAATTAATACACTCAACATGTTAGCTTTCATCCTTCAGAGTTAAGGCATGGCTGCTATAGCCTCTGACATCACATCATTGTTTCAAAAAAGCATGACAATATTCTAGGAGCAGAATTCAAGCAATCTTTTTTTTCCTAAGATTTTATTTATTTATTTGAGGGAGAGAGTGGGAGAGAGAGTGCATGCACACAAGCCAGGGGAGAGACAGAGGGAGAAGCAGACTCCCCACTGAGGAGGGAACCAGATGCTGGGCTTGATTCCTAGGACCTTGGGATCATGACCTGAGCCAAAAGCAAATGCTTAACTGACTGAGCCACCCAGGCACCCCAGAATTCAATTTATCTTATAAGCACCAAGCAATTAGAATCTTCAGAATTCAACTCTGGACGCAGGATTACATCATCACTAAGAACTACGGGACAGCCTAGTTTTTTATTCTCTTTTCACGCAAGGGCAGGGAGCTACCCTAAAATCCACATACTTTTATCACTAGCAATCTCACCAATGAAACTGCACTGGTAGCATCCATTATGTTAATTGAAAAGCCACCAATTGCATCAACAGAAACCTATTTCTTTTTTTTTTTTTTTTAACAGAAACCTATCTCTAACATTAATTATGCCAATTGGCAAAGCCTCTGCTGTTGGTCAGAGATAAAGATCATCAAAGATTTTGCAGTAGCTGTTTCGGGAGTACAGGTTTCCTAATTAGAATGCTGGCTTTCCACCCTAGGATGGAAATTCTCATTTAGGAAAAATGACAGTATCTTGGCTATCTCGTAACTCTGGAATACATACATGAGAACACACTGCTTGTGATGAAATATTTTAAGTATATAACAGACATTACAATGCTCAGTATGGCTCTCTTAAGTTCATTCCTACATCCCCTTTCACGCATCCCCTTCAAGTCTTCCTATTAATTTCATTAATTTCAGAGGAACCAAATCCACTCACACAGGAATGGGTTTCTTTTCTGATACTCTGTCTATCCAGGATGAGTCGCAGATGCTCTGTTTTGGCTCTTAGGTCAGCTAAATGCATGCCTAATTCCCAAGGAAGGCAGTAATCCTTGCAGGCAGTTGAGTTCAAACCTGTGTTCAAGAAGGATACACGCTTTACTCCTTTCACTGCTTCATTGCTCACATCTAGAGTCCATGTTCCTCTATGGTTGCAGTAGGTTTGGTTCCTTGGTGCCGACTGGATTAAGAACAGGACTTTGTTATTCCTTAATAGTTGTCTTCTGGTTTCCACAAGAGAGACACTGAAAAGATACAGATACTATTGAATTCCCACCATGTACCTATGTTCTCCTTAGTCTCCATCTAAGTGTGGGCTGCAAATGACCTATTCTCCTGGTGGCAGAGGTCAGCTAAGCTTTATCAAGCCATGGATGTCCAGGCACTGACTAAGGAGAGTGGAGAAGGTAAAAGGCTAACCCGAGGAACAGCAGGAACTGTGAGAAGTAGTCCCAGGAAAGCCTGGATTCCAGCCCTATTTCTGCAAACACTGTGGTTTTAGACACACTCCTTCACCTTTCTTGGGGTCTCCATTTCCCTCATCTCCAAAACATTAAGGTCCTTCCAAGCTAGATAAGCCAGTTCTGGCTACATGGCTGTTACTTCCAGACAAACCCACCAGTGCCACCTTCTTAACTGTTCCCATATTTCCCTCTTCCCACCTTTTCACTTTATGTCCCTATCTTTCCCCTTTCTTTTTTCTTTCCGCATATATAGGATACCTACAGTGGCCTCAGAACACTGGCTGCCCTCAAGGAGTTCACCACGAGTAAAGGACATAACAATAATAATTACTATTATTTAAATAAGAATAGGGGCCAGTTAAGCATCTGCCTTGGGCTCAGGTCATGATCCCAGGGTCCTGGGATCAAGCCCTGTGCTGGGCTCCCTGGTCTGGGGAGTCTGCTTCTCTCTCTACCACTCCACCTGCTCATGCTCTCTCTCTTTCTCTTTCAAATAAATAAATAAAATCTTAAAAAATAATAAATGAGAATAAACACTAAAATCCTGCCTGCTAATATTTACCAGGCTCTCGCTATGTGCCAGACAGCATGCTAAGTGTTTTTCATGCCTCGATTGATTTAATTCTGGCAGCATCCCTGTGTGGAAGGAAGTGTTGTCCCAGTTTGTGTTTCAGAGAAGTCAATGCTGCACCTCAAATCTCACAGCTCCTACCTGACAGAGCCTCTCAGCCAAGTGAAAAATCCCCATGGCACACAACAAGCACGACCATAGTGCTATGTCCCAAAGCAGAAATGCTGACAATAAAGAGAGGAAAAGGATCTCTCCTCATGTGAATCTGGAAAGATTCTTCGAAGAGGTACCACTGAAGAATGAGAGGAAATTTACCTGATGGGGAAGAATCTGTTGCCAGGTTAGAGTAACTCATACCTTAGAAAATGATAAAGAAGGAATTAAGAAGGTCACCGTCCCCTAAAACTATCACAGTAACAGAAATTACTTGGAATATCATGAGGTGGTATATTACCGTAGATGCTATCTCTTCTTTTTTTTCTTTTTCAAAAACTAAACAAAAAAATCCCCCACTTCATGATGTCATTTCTTGCTTCATTTCCTCCTTTATGCTAGGTAATACCGCCTATTGCTGAAAGGACGTGAGCTTTCTCTCTCAGCCTCCTGCTGGCCCTTCCCCTAGTTTCCAAGCCATTTGCTTATTAATCACATTGTTACTTTTCCAGAGCTGAGTGCTTGAGCATACTTAAGAAATATTCTAGAATAGGCCAGGGGAAACTGCTTCACTTTCTAGGAGCATTGGCAACCGTGTGTAAACCAGGTGACTGGTTCTTTATTTAGGTTCTGGCTTTGATTTATACCCAATTTCTAAGTCAGGAAGTGTGGAAATGTGAGGTTTTTGCTGCTCACCACTCACATTCTTCTCTTAGATGATAGGAATCAGGTTTTCTTGGGGAATCATGTCTCCCCCAGTCTCAGTATAAGAGTATGAGAGTAGTTACCTATCTCCCAGGCCTGGCCAATCACGGTCACAGTCATACTACATGACCATGCTGGGCAGATGAGCATTGGCTTTGCAACTTTCACTGGCCCTCTTGGGAAAAAGGAAAAGTCTTCCCACATTAGTAACAAACTTGGTGGGACATGAACTTGTCACTCCAGCTGTTCATCTTTGCCACCAGTTGAGGAGAGCCTATCTGAAAAAGAAGTTAATATGGTCAATGTTTCTACTCAGCTGTTATGTCTTTCATGGCTTTCATTTTAAAAAATTATGTTATGGGGTCTCAGCCAGGATGTGGGGAATCCAGGGAGGGGTGAGGCACAGCCCTGACCACTTGAATAAAGGCAGTATTATTATTTTTAATAATAATTTTTTCAAAAATTATTATTAAAAAATTTCATTTCATGACCTGAGCCCAAGGCAGACGCTTAACTGGCTGTGCCATCCAGGAGCCCCTATTCTTATTTAAATAATAGTAATTATTATTGTTATGTCCTTTACTCATGGTGAACTCCTTGAGGGCAGCCAGTGTTCTGAGGCCACAGTAGGTGTCCTAAAAATGAAATTTAAAAAATGCCCACACATGAGGTCATGAGCATCATTACAAGTGCCCACTACCAGACGAGCTTCTGATGGGGACACAAGGACTGCTGATACTGCCTTTATTCAAGTGGTCAGTGCTGTGCCTCGCCCCTCCCTGGATTCCCCACATCCTGGCTGAGACCTCATAACCTCTCCAGTTACTTAAAAATCCCTCTCTTGCTTAGTGTGTTCCAATACGGTCCTCGTCCCTGACCCAGACCTGCCAGCCCCTTCTTTCATGTCCCAGAAAGTACATCTGAGCAGTCAGTCTGGAACTCTCTCAAAGGCAGTATCAGCTCTTCTATCAGCAGGGTGACACTGCTTTATGGCCCGAGAGACTTAGACTCCCCACCTTGCCCTGAGCCTCCAGAGCCTTCCTGCCAAAGAACAAGGTGTCAGACAAAACTCTGCCTGGACATCTGTGGCCTCAACACAGGTGCCACCTGAGACTGCCTGCTCTTCAGACCAAGTCCAGTTTCCAGGAAAGCCTGAATGAGTCTACGTGGAACATATCCCTTCAAACCAGCATCAGTATTGCAACAGTGTTGCTCCTTATGCACCACAGCCCAGCTGTCCCTCACAACTGATTAAGCAGCCTCGTGCCCACCCCTGGGATTTTCTGAGATAATAGCTGATTTATTCTGATTCATCTGCATCTCACAGAAAGTCATGATTGCTGGGGGCCAACCATGATGTTTCCTGTCTGCATTCTGTGTTTCTGGAGCACTGAAGATACTAACATACCTGGAAGGTCACCTCCGAGGTTTATTTAAGATCCTCTGGTCTTCCTGAGCCACTTGAGGCAACATCATAGCTGCCTGGTGGTCTGTGAAGTCCAAGTCTACATTCTTGATACTATACCACACTTCCCCTAGAAATTAACCACAAGAACAAAGGCCATTGGTATTTCCCAGCAATGTCTTATTTGTGGACAAATTGCAAAACAACTACAGCTGACCCAGAGTTTCAGGCAGGTCTTAACTAAGTTTGGTTTATGTTTCTCAGGGTCATTTATCAACTGATTCTTGGAATTCAGAGTCATTTTTCCTTGGAAATAGTATGACAGACAGGTCAAGCCATAAATGCGTACAATAACCATGGTCCCAAGAGCACTATTTTAATAAATCCCAGTCGTATATATGATGTTGCTTCTTTAGGAAACTGTCAACCAGTCATGCTGGGTCCTCAAAACAGCCTCCACATTTATCCTGACAGCATGAGAGAATTACCTCCTTTGAGTAAGCATTCATTCAATCCTACAAATACTTATCGTGTATCTGTTTTGTACCAACCACTGCCCGAAATGTTATAGATACAGCAATGAACAAAATTAACTCCCTAGATATTCTGAAATGGGGACACAGGGTCAGTTGCTACCATAATGACCAGCATAACGAAGGAAGGGCTACCCAATTGTTTCTCCCAAAATGCCTAGAATGTCCCAAAGGTAAATTTTCATTTATACCCTTGAATGCATAAATGCATACTGTCGATACGTCAGTTTTCTGCCTTAACATTTAGTTCTAGTCATTTTGCATCCCCCTTTTCACATTTGGCTGTTGATCCTAAAATGGACCAGAAGCAAATCATTAAGATAAGAAATATTTTTAGTCTACCATGTGACAGAGAAGATTCTGGGAAGCGTGCTGAGTTTCAAAGGAATCCGACTGGTTTGAGGGTTTCCAGGTCCTTAGGAATTCTGGAAGAGCTTGGGAAGTCACAGAGTGATGGCGGTGCTCTTCATCCCAGTGGAGGTGGATTTCCAGACAATCCAGATGGTAAGAAAGAAGCTACATTCTTCTGCTTCCCCCACTTATCAGGGAGAACCTCCTGGGTCAATTAAACTGGGCTCTGCCCACCTCTCTAATCTTTGCTTATTTCCCATGTAACTGAGCATCCTGCTACAAGATTAAGAGCAGAATGGGATTTACATATTTCTCCTTCTTATTCATTCCCTCAGAGCACCCAAAGTATCCCAAATTTAAAGAAATATTCATCACTTTCAAGTGCTTATTGCTCCTTATGAAGTGGTCCATTAGGCTTACTCCCCACTACCATGCTTAATGTTTTTGTGATTGGTTTGAAAAACAAAATAAAACAAAAAAAACTTTTTTGTTACAGACATTACAACAAACTCTATGAATAATGAATCTCTTGATGTTGGATAGCTCCTCCTTTTTTTTTTTCTTAGTAGGCTTATTTATATGAATTAAAATGCATTAACTGTTGTTTTGATTTGCAAAATATCCACACTAAAAACTAGTGACTCCCCAATAACATCATTGATCATGAGATGCTTTAGGACAGTTAGTTCTGTTGAGGGGTGTATGATGAAGTTAAAAAAAATAACAAAATAAAAATCTAACAATTATTCAGATATTGCCCAAACCCTGGTGTGGGCTTTCCCTACTAAGGTGTCACATTTTTCTATTGACCTAACACCAGACAGAAAACAGTAATCATCTAAAGACACAGAGAAAATGTTTCTGGAATATATCTATTTACATTTATTGGGAGGGGCAAATTATACTTGTTTTATTTGGCAATCATAAGCTTGATCTACACGTGTGTAGAAGATAACAAAATTCCTTCTCCGTAACTTTCATTCCCATAAAGAGTGACTTCTCAAAGGCCACTAGACTGAGTTCAGAGACTAGAGGTTGGTAAACAGCATCCGTCTGTCCTCCCTGAAGCAAACACAGCTGTGTTCCAAACCCTGGCACCTGGAGCTTGAGACCGTGTGCCAGCTTGACCCACCAGAGTCTGGGCCATCCTCATCACTGTCGCCACTGGTGCCAAACACAGAGGGAGGGTTGAGGTGGCTAGGCTTCCTCTCCTTGTTTTTCATCCTCCCGTGGGAATAGAATAGGGAGGTGGGAACAGAGGAAAAGAGACATGAGCAAGTGTCCCCCTGTCCCCTTAGGAGTCTGAATGTGAACAACAGAAGCCCAGCCTCTGGTGGGCTAGAGCAGCTCAATGGTCTTCATCCCCAGGAGCCCTCTTGCTGTGTCTTTGGACATTTCTGGATTGGAACGTTTGCAGTCAGCCAATTTGACTCCAGGCGCTGCCTCATTCCAGCTCTGTGACTTTGGACAAGCAACTTTTCTCATTCATAAAATCAGGAATCATATGAATTCTACCACTTAGGGCTGGTGATTGAATGAGCTACCTACCATGTGTACAACGTAACATGGCACCACCCTGGGCATGTAGAAAGTAAGCCACAGTGGTAGCTTGGCCTTCCAAAGAATATTACTTGGGTTTTACTTACATGAAACTGCAAAGCCTATACTTTCTTCCCCCTGTTGGAGAAGATGCTTTTCCATATAAGCCCAAAAGATACAGAGGCTTGACAATTTATAGTAATATCCTGCCCTCAGCACGATGGCCAAAAAGAGAATTCCAGCCTCTGCGTGAAGTGCTTTCTGCTAGACCCTGCAAACAAGGTTGGTTTATTCTTTCTGTTTAAGAGTGAGTGACATCACTGCTCCATTTTTTGAAAACCAAATGCCGAAGTCATAGAGGATGCTTTGCAGAGTTTCCCCACACACTCCCAGTGCATTTGCTGCAAGCTGGTATTGCAACCCCAAGCAAATCAAAAGTTAGGCAACACTTTCCTTAAATAACATCTACGTAAAGAACATCATGGTGTGGTTATAGG
Organism: Lutra lutra; assembly: GCF_902655055.1. Classification (NCBI taxonomy): domain Eukaryota; kingdom Metazoa; phylum Chordata; class Mammalia; order Carnivora; family Mustelidae; genus Lutra; species Lutra lutra. The sequence goes on along the minus strand of NC_062281.1, from coordinate 116,592,668 downwards.
GCCATGAAGAGTTGGGGGAAGGAAATTCAGAAAATACCCAGGGATGGATATGAGGAGGGGAGGGAGGCAGTGCAGGTGGTAGACTGACAGCTGAACTGGGAGGCAGGAAAGCCTGGGTCCTGGCCCCAGCCCCTCTGCTTACTAACTGTGTGATCTCAGGCACAGCCATCAACACCTCTGGGCCTGCATGCTCAAGTGTGCACTGCAGGGAGTGGGCTAAATCGTCCCCAAGTTGCCTTTGAGTCTGGGGTTCTGGTTATGAGAGCAAAAGGGGACATCAAGAGATGCAAGATAGGGGCACCTGGGTGGCTCAGTGGGTTAAAGCCTCTGCCTTCGGCTCAGGTCATGATCCCAGGGTCCTGGGATAGAGCCCTGCATCAGCTCTCTGCTCCGCAGGGAGCCTGCTTCCCCCTCTCTCTCTGCCTGCCTCTCTGCCTACTTGTGATCTCTGTCAAATAAATAAATAAAATCTTAAAAAAAGAGAGAGAGATGCAAGATAAAGAACAGGGCAGCATTGCATTCCATATCTGGAGAAGGTCAGATGAGAGCCAAGGGTCATCGACCGAGTAGAGAGGATAAATGCCCACTTTTCCCAATTAGATTTAAGTGTTTCATAACCTTGAATGGTCTGCTTTCCTCAGCTGATCAGAAGGAACTGGTAAAGAGAGCATTAGGAGTCCTCTGAGTTTGTGGGGACAGAAACCTGAGCTGCTGGTAAGGACCCAACGTTCTGGAATGTGGAAATTCTCAGGAGCCTTAATGAGAACATGGGTCACTAATCACTTCATGGTGACAAAGGTGTTACAAAATCCTGAGTAAGCCTGGGTCGGAAAGGGAGCTTTAGCTTCCACGTGGGAGCAAGATGAGCTCATGGAAAGCCAGGCCTTACTGTATTTCACCTGTGGACAATACCCTGCCCCCACCCCCTCCCTGCCCCAGGTCACTTTACAAGGAGAATCAGTGTCAACAACAGCCTTGAGGGAAAACAAGGCAGCTTGCTGTGCTGAGGAACAGGCTGAACTGAGGGTGTTCCTCTCCTGGGCCAGCTGCCCAGCGGTCCACCCAAAAGATAAGCCAGCCCCAACTGGCCAACGCCTTATTCCTCCACAAGCCAGCTGGGGGGCAAGTGTGCAGCCCACAGGAATTTTCCACAGAGGTTTCAGACATCTGTGTCTAGGGGAGGCCAGCCAAACTGCCCATTCAGCCCACCCACCTTTCCCAGGCCCAAGACACCTCTCTCCAGTTCCCACCTCTGTTGGAAGAGCTTAGGCAAGAGCTCTCCCATTTCCCAAACCTGGAAAGACCTTGAGATGAATCATAAATATGGAAACACAGTGGTCTCTTGGGATTTCTGTTATAGGAAAGAGCTGGAAACAGGATGCCTTCTCATCTTCTCATTGGTGTCAGCTGACCAGGAGTATGGTTTTTCAGAAACATACATGGTAACCAACTCCCTTAGATACTGCCAGGTGCAAAAGCCCTTTGTCACCCAAAACAACCACCACCAAACACTGCTACCATGAGTAGGAATGGACAATAACCATTAAACCATATGCCCTAAGAAAACATGCAGGGATGGGTTCCAGACTTGCCAGGAGTTCCCATGCCTTCATGGCTCTCATCATCGTGTCCTCTCCACCTGGAACACCTTCTTTTGTAAGGACCTGTTTAACCAAGATGGAGTCGCTCTGGCTAAATAGGTCCTTACACTTATAGGTCCAGATATATATAAATAGGTCCAGAGTGACTCCATATTGGTTAAATAGGTCCTTACACTTTTGCTGGCTAATTTGCTCTTGTCTCCAAGACTCTGTGGAGATCAGAAGGCATCTCTCTGAGCCCTGGCCTGCCTCCCACAGCACATGTACACCATGTCCTCATTACCAGCGTGTGCCCGTGTCTGCATTTAGAGCAGCTTCTGCGTGGGCCCTGTGTACCTGGCTCTGTGTGCAGCAAAGAAAGAGCTCAACTGAAGATCTTAGATGGATGAGTCATGACCAAATGATGGCCTTCAAAGGGCTTCTACTCCAGGAGTTCCTTGAGTTATTTTATCTCATTTTCCTTTAGAACGTGGTAGTACTTTTGTTTGGGGCATAAATTTATAATTTGACCAGGCCTTGTCAATGGGTAACATCTTCCTTCCAGTTAATTCATGGGTGGGGAAAGAAGACAAATTAGCCATGGCTATGAGGCGCCCTGGGGGGCTCAGTGAGTTAAGCTTCTGCCTTTGGCACAGGTCATGATCTCAGGGTCCTGGGATTGAGTCCTGCATTGGGCTTCTTGCTCAGCGGGAAGCCTGTTTCTCCCTCTGCCTGCTGCTCCCCCGAAGAAAGGCAAACCCTCCATTCCAACCCTTCACCGCCGTCCACCTGCCTGTTGGCTGCTCCAAACCTCCCCCTGCATACCGGGCATTGAGCACTGACCTCCAGGTGAGAGAGGCAGGGAGAAGCTGCCTAGTCCCTGGGCCCAGGTGATTAAAATGTGCCCTAAATGAGGTCTTGATGGACAGGACAGAGCATGGAGGCTCAGTGCTGAGAGGCTAGGGCCGGCTGGTGCTGGGGTGCAGCTCCGGGGAGGTGAACTGTAGGATGCCAGGAGGGCCGCCCTGGGGAGCTGTGTGCCCATAAAGCAGGGCAGGCTCAAGCTCTGCCCCTTCCTCCAGGTCTGACTTTTCTCCTACAATGCCTCCCTTGGGCCTGTGGCAACCGGGGGCCTCAGCCTGTGCCCCCAAAAAGGAAGAGTGAGGAGATGCAGCTAGTGTGCTCGTGTCCCAAGGGCAAGAGGCTGGAGGGACTTCCTCTGGAGAAGCTGCATGGGAGCTTCTGCAGAGCCGCAGTCTGAGAGGTAAGCCTCTTCTTCCTCCTATAGGGGTAATGGCCGCGCCCATGGACCAGCCGCTCATGGGGCCTTTTGTACCTGCAGCCACATTTTGAGATTCTAAAGGAAGGCACACACAAAACACTCATACTCTTTTCTTTTTCTTTTCCCTGCTCACAACACATGTGGCTCCCATCTGCTACCTTCCAACGCTATTCCAGTACCACCAACTCTCTTCCCCATGCTGAGGCTTTCACCAGGAGTTCTGGGCTATTTTGGCTCATAAATATGGGTTTTGACTGTGGTAAACAGATTGAATTAAAGAACAAATATTTAAGCATATTCTGATAGTTAATACTTCTGTTAATTCTATTATTTAAAAATGATCTATTATCAAGAGCAACCTCTTACAGGCTTCTCAAGAAATTTTATTTATTATCAACAAACATGTGGATCCCACGAGAATATTTGCTTTTCATTTGTAAGTATATCCTCTTTGGAATCCTTCTGTGATTTATTTGGTTGTTGTGACTCATAAGTTAGAAAAGATTATCTACAATTTACTCAGTCATAGAATTTTACATTTGGAAAGGTCATCAGCCGTCCTTTAATCCAACATCCCTCCCAGGCAGGAGTCCCTTCTTCAACCCTGGTCAGCCCCTTCTTCAACTTGGCTTGAATACCTCCCACACGGAAAAGTTCACAACCTCCCACGAAAGCCTAGTTTGCCTCTTAAAGCTGCTCGTCTTTAAGTTTTCATCATGGATGAAAGTTTCATGCTGCCCACATGTGCGCCACCAACCCCCAGCACAGAAGTCAACACATCAAAAATCCCCCATCCATGTTCATTGCACGAACAAGCAGAAGTGTGAAGTCATTCCCTCAGATGTTTCTTGAACACGTTTTTTTTTTTTTAAAGATTTTATTTATTTATTTGATAGATAGAGATCACAAGCAGGCAGAGAGGCAGGCAGAGAGAGAGAGAGGAGGAAGCAGGCTCTCTGCTGAGCAGAGAGCCTGATATGGGGCTCGATCCCAGGACCCTGGGATCATGACCTGGGCCGAAGGCAGAGGCTTTAACCCACTGAGCCACCCAGGTGCCCCTCTTGAACACGTTTTAATGGTGGGTGTTATCTGAAGTACTGAGAGGATAGCAGGGGACCGAAAAAGACAGGGTTCCAGGCCCAGGAGGTGTTCTCATTCCAGTTGGAATAAAGTGTCTCTCCAGAGTTTCCTCTCCTATTTAAATCTCGGGCATAAGTAGGGGGCAGACAGGGAACAGTACCGTGAGGAGAGGGTGAGGAATAGGCAAGGGCTTCTTCAACGGTCCCAAAAATTACTCTGGAACCCCAGAGGGTGATAAGACCTCCTGTCAGGGGAGGCTGATGGACATTCTAAGTGAGTGTTGTTGGAACAGTTGAGAAATGTAAGCTTATTTTATTCCTGAAGCAGGTGAAGTAGGATATTCAGTAGAGATAGAGATAAGGTGGAGAGACATCAGTACGTACACGTACGCTTTCCCACTTATTGACACGTGTGTGTGTATACATACACCTACATATATGTACGCACATTTATTCTTACTCAAACATACGTAAAAGTGGAAGAATATTCACTGAACGTTTTGTTTTTTTTTAAGATTTTATTATTTATTTGACAGAGAGAGACACAGAGAGAGAGCACAAGCAAGGGGAGGGGGGGGTGGGAGAGGGGGAAGCAGGCTCCCTGCTGAGCAGAGAGCCCAATGAGGAACTGGATCCCAGGACCCTGGGATCATGACCTGAGCCGAAGACAGACACCTAACGACTGAGCCACCCAGCTGCCCTTTCACCAAATGTTTTAAATAATTATCTCTAGGTAGTAAGATAAGAAACTTATTCTTTTTGTTTTCTGTATTTGATACATTTCCCGCAGTAAGCAAGTGTTACTTATGCAAAGTAACAAAGCAAATGAGCAGGCAAAACCCTAAAGGTCCCCTGAACTAAGGGTGCTTTGGGGGGGTCTTGGTGCTGTCTTCTTGCTGGCGCCACCCTGGCCTTGCCTCTGCCTCTCCACACCTTCCTGGCCAGGGAAATAGAGTCCGGCCTCAAATGTCACCTCCCCAGAAAGTTCTCCTGATGTCCCAGCCCCAAGGGCCCTGCACCCTCCTTTCTATGTGTGCCTACCAGGCTTGGTGTGGACAATTACGATGGCGCCTACGACTCTGCGTTGGGTACCCCCCTGACTGTCGGCACCGGGTGGCCTCGCTCTGTGCTGCTTGGTTTGGGACTGCAGCCCCCAGCTTGGTGCCTCACTCTCCACTCGCCCCCAAGATGTGTGATGATGCTCAGGCCTCACCTAGCTTGTTTCTGGTTTCTAGTGTGCGGGGGTGGGGGGGTTGTTTTGTTTTTATTTTTTAAGATTTCATTTATTTGTTTATTTGAGAGAGGAGCACAAACAAGGGGAAGGGAAGGGGTGAGGGGCAGAGGGACAAAGAGACTCCGTGCTGTGTGCAGAACCCCACTCAGGACTCGAGCTCAGGACCCTGAGGTCAGATGCTCAATGGACTGAGCCACGCGGGTACCCCTTATTCCTGGTTTCTCATCTCTAGCTCAGGTCACGTTGGCCCCTCCTTGATGTTCCCTACTGTCTGCTTGACTTACCAAGAAAAGGCAGTGCCTTAGGGCATCCAAGCACCTCTGTAATATGGCACCAGCTCACCTTTCCAGCCCTACTTTTCTCTTTCATATCTCTTCCCAGGACCACTCATCCTGCCCCCAACAGGCTGTTCTTCCCCACCTGCGCTCCTGCTGTTTATTTTTAAACCTAAATTCTCTTCTCCATCTTTATCTAAGGAATTCCTAAAAATTCACCAAAAATCAGGGCGCCTGGGTGGCTCAGTCGGTTAAACGTCCCACTCTCAATTTCAGCTCAGGTCATGATCTCAGGGTGGTGAGATCCAGCCCCATGTGGGGCCCCTTGCTGAGCACAGACTCTGCTTGAGATTTTCCTTCTCCCTCTCCCTCTGCCCTGCTCGCACACACCCTCTCTCTCTAAATAGAATGAAAACCAAAACAAAATTCAGCAAGAATTAGGATAACACCACAACTACCCTTAGAACTGTGATGGGGACCCAGTGATACTGGGTATGTGGCACTCTTGACCCTGTGCTTTGCAACTGCTAAGTACGTGATGAATAATAGCTGCCATCATCATCATCATCAATAACACGAGTCAAGCACCAGTCTCCCCTCTAAGGATAAAGAGTTTAAAAAAAAAAAAAAGAAAAAAGTTCTTGCCCCCAGGCAGGTAAATAACTCACTATACTACAATATGATAAGAATTATGATAGAGGGTGCCTGGGTAGCTCAGTGGGTTAAGCCTCTGCCTTCGGCTCAGGTCATGATCCCAGGGTCCTGGGATCAAGTCCCGCATCGGGCTCTCTGCTCAGCGGGGAGCCTTCTTCCTCCTCTCTCTGCCTGCCTCTCTGCCTCCTTGTGATCTGTCTCTGTCAAAGAAATAAATAAAATTAAAAAAAAAAAAGAATTATGATCGAGTCAGAAACAAAAAGCTGTAGGAGCAAAGGGTTGGGGGAAAGACACAGCATGTTCCCAGAAGAGACGATGTTTTTACTGAGCCTTAAAGGATAAGTGGGAATCTCCTCAGGAAAAAAGACAAAAATAAGGAAAGGCGCCCCAGGCCGAGGAAATGTCAAAAGCAAAGCTGTGGAGGAACAAATAAGTTTGGACAGCTGCATGTACTACAGCCTAGGCCTTTCTCTCTTCCAGCACACGGCAGAGAATCACCTGCTGTCTGGAGGGCCCAGCTGGGGTGCTGGGTTGGTGGGGGGTTCCTAAAGGAAGGAGCATGCGGGTCCCTGGCACTCTTTGCTGTCACCCTCTCCGTGAGGGCACAGGAGACCCAAATCCTGGTGAGCTAAGGTCCCAGCTGAGGGAGACGAGGGCCCCCCCTGCAGAAAGCTAGGCCACCCTTCCAGCAGAGCCTTGGGGTAGCCACCCTTGGCAGTGACTGTGAAGATGTGAGGAGACAGCCAAGGGGCTGAAGTGTGGCCAGCAGGCCACCCATGCGGCCTTCCACCAGCAATCACTGTTTGCTTTGGACGCTGGCTGTCCCCACAATATACACACGAGATTTATCACCAGAAACTAGTCACACAGGCTGTAATACTAGCAAACTTCTCAAACACAAGCCTTCACCTCCCAGGCGATAAGCAGAGGATGTGAAAGGAGGAATAGTGCCCATTCTGCAGCTCTATATTCAACAACATTGGTATCTCATCCTCACAATGGGGTGACAGCCTGAAATTTTAAGCTGTGTGCCTGCTCCCTGGATTTTCTGTTCTCCTCATTGTAATCTGGAAGCCGAGCCTGTAATTTTTTGAGTGGGGATTTTAGCAAAACAGAAAGCAGATGGCAATTCTAGAGCAGTAGAAGTCTCTATTCTTCTAGAGGTCAGGACAGGAAGAGTGTCCTTGAGGAGCAGTAAGACAGGAAGTAGAGGTTCCTGGAAGTGGAAAGGAAATGACAAGACTCCAGAGAGGAATGGCTCAGTGGTTACAGATTCACAAAAGATTCCTGGAGCCCAGGCTCGGCCCTGCAGGGCATAAAGAGAATGGGCAGACAGGTGTAACGAGAGACCACCTAGAACAGGAGGGGTCTCCTTAATGCCCAAATACTTAAAACCCTGAGCCTTTAAAATGACTAGGTTGAAAATTTCTACTAGACAAGGATAGTGGAGGTTCCTATGAGCTTTCCTTGCCAGTAGAAACAGCCCTTCCACTGCCGACGGCACAGCCTGAGGAAGCTGTTGAAGACATCTCCTGACAGAGTTGCCTTGTAAGACGCTGTCAATCTTCCTCAGGACCTAGCCCCATCACCCCTCTTTGCTTCCAGACCTGTAACTAGACTAAGTCCCAGCAGGCCCAAAAAGATGAGGACCAAAATGTGACCCATGAGGAGGTGTAGTACACTACAGAAGAAGTACATGATTCTTCCAGTTTACACAGACAGAAATCTGGGGAATCTGTGTGCGAGTGGATGCAAAGGGATACTAAGGGATAATGGCAGAAGGAACATCAAGTTGGGTCAGACCAAATTGATCGATAAGGGCCTACTAAGCAAATATTCTGAATTGAATGCTACTGCTTGAGGAATTAGAGCTCTCTAACAGTTTGGTTGGCTGGCTGAAGCATGGACCAGAGTAGTCTACACTAAATGAATTTGAAATGGCAGAACTGTCTTGGTGGACTGGAGAAGAAAGTGTCCAAACCTTTAGGGTGATTAGGACATTAGAGTGGATTTGCCATGTAAGACCTGCTCGCTCACCCTAGGAAGGTCCAGGGGACACATTTTCCACCATGAGTATGAGGAATTAATTTCTGAGAGAGTCCTAGCATCTTTTAAGAACTCTGTAGTCGCTCTTCTCCGAAGTCAGTCAGTAATCTCCATGGTAACTTATGATTAAATTGCAACCCTTAGATGCAAGGGATAATTAGATCAAGAGGTAGCAGCGGCCAAGTGGTGACATTAATTGCCAAAGACAAGGGGGGTGTGGTTAACCTACTGGACAGCAGTAACCAGTATAGTAAGGCTTCAAGAGACCTATGTCCTTGACTAGTTGATCATGGTGTTCCTAGAAGTGACATAGGCAGTCTATTAAAATCTTATCTGTATAAGAAGACTTCTAAGCTGAAGCACCTGGGCAGCTCAGTCAGTAAGCATCTGCCTTCGGCTCAGGTCATGATCCCAGGGTCCTGGGATTGAGTCCTGAACCAGGCTCCCTGCTCTGCGGGGAGCCTGCTTCTCCCTCTACCGCTGCCCCCTGCTTGTGAGCTCTCTCTCTCACACTCTCTCTCAAATAAATAAATAAAATCTTCTAAAAAGAGTTCTAAACCAAGTGAACTGAAGTCTAACTTGAATCATGAAAATACAGATCCATCACTCCTCGGTGAATTCCTGGACTTGAGCTAGTTTACAGATCCAGAACCTGGTATGAAGATGAGGCTGGACTTCACTATCCTGCAAAAACTTATACCATTAGTATTCCTTCCAAGGTAAAGAATAAGTTGTTGCATCTGGCCCTTCCTACCACCAAAAAGTGGGACTCTGGATTTTGGAAGGAACATATTTCTCATTTGGGTGTACTACTCCAGCCTATTTACTGAGTGACCTGAAAAGCTACTAGTTTTGAGTGGTTTAAGTGGGGCCAGAAAAAGAGAAGCTTCTGCAGGGGCACCTGGGTGGCTCAGTCAGTTAAGCTTCTGCCTTCAGCTCAGATCATGATCCCAGGGTTGTAGGATCAAGTCCCGCATTGGGCTCCCTGCTCAGTGGGGAGTCTGCTTTTCCCTCTGCCACTGTCCCTGCTTGTGCTCTCTCTCTCTCTCTGTGTCCGACAAATCTATTAAGAGAGAGAGACAGAGAAGGCTCTGCAGCAGATCCAGGCTACCCCACAGGCTGCTATGCCACTTGGGCCACACAGCCCAGCAGATCCAAGAGTGTTTAAAGTGTCAGTGGAGGCTAGAGATGCAGTTTGGAGCCTCTGTCAGGCCCCTACAGGTACATCCTGGCACAAACCTTTAGAAGAAAAGCCCCACCAGCTTCTGCAGACAACTTCTTTCCTCTTGAGAAACAGCTCTTGGTCAGTTACTGGGTCTTGGTGGACTAGACCCACCTAACCGTGAGTCACCTCGTTACCATGAGACCAGAACTCCCATCATGCACTGGGTGTTGTTTGACCCATCAGGACATAAAGCTGGGCATGGGCAGCAGCACTCTGTTCTCAAACACAAGTGACATATACAATCAGGCCTGAGTGGACCCAGAAGGCACAAGAAAATTCCATGAAGAAGTGGCCCAAATGCCCTTTACCCATGGTCTCCACTTCCAGCCGCCACATTACTTTTTCTCTCCCAGCCTCTGTCTGTGGCCTCAAGGGGCATCGCCTATAACCAGTTGACTGATAGAAAACTCAGGTCTAGTTCACAGATTACTCTGCAACACAGGCAGGCTCCCCATGAAAGTAGACAGCTCCAGGGCTTACAGCCCCTTTCTGGGACATCCCTTTAAGGACAGTGGTGGGGAGAACTCTTCCCTGTGGACAGAACTACAAGCAATGTACCTGATTGTCCATTTTATATGGAAGAAGAAATGGCCGTATGTGTGCCTATAGACTGATTCATGGACTATGGCCAGCGGTTTGGCTGGATGATCAGGGACTTGGAAGGAACATGATTAGAAAATTGGTAACAAGGAAATTTGGGGAAGAAGTGTGTGTATACAGTAGCTAAACTGTAGAAAGAGCCCAGAAGCCCACTGACAGATGAATGAATAAAGAAGATGTGGTGTGTGTGTGTGTGTATAGGAATACTATGCAGCCATCAAAAGAAATGAAATCTTGCCATTTACAACAACATGAATGGAACTAGAGGGTATTATGCTGAGTGAAATAAGTCAATCAGAGAAAGACAGTTATATGATCTCAATGACATGAGGAATTTGAGAAACAAGACAGAGGATCATAGGGGAAGTGAGGGAAAATGAAACAAGATGGAATCAGAGAGGGAGACAAACCCAAAGAGATTCTTAATCTCAGGAAACAAACTGAGGGTTGCTGAAGGGGAAGGGGTGGGAGGGATGGGGAAGATGGGTGATGGACCCTGGGGAGGGTATGTGCTATTGTGAGTGCTGTGAATTGTGTAAGACTGATGATTCACAGACTTGTACCCCTGAAACAAATAATACATTATATGTTAATTTAAAAAAAAGTCACAAACTGGGAGAGAAGACTTGCATATCATACACCTTATGAAGCCTTGTAAGTGAAACATATAAAGAGCTCTTACAATTCAATAATAAGACAAACAACCAATTAAAAAATAGGCTAAAAATTCAAAGAGATATTTTACCAAAAAAAAAAAAAAAAGATATGCACATGGCAAATTCACACATGAAAAGATTCTCAACATTGGTAGTATTAAGGAAATGCAAACTAATATGTCGATAGAATACTTAAACCCTAGAAAGACTGTAATAAAAGACTGACCAAACCAAGTCATGGAGTGTTGGTGAAAAAATAAAATGGTAGAGCAGCTTTGCAAAACATTTTCAGTTTCTCAGAATGTTAAACATACCCATATCACCTGACCCAGCAATCGCACTCTGAATTATTTATCTGTGAGAAAAGTAAAGTATGTCCACACAAAAAATTGTAGACAAGTGCTGGTAACAACATTGTTGATTGTAACCCCAAACTGAAAACGATCTAAGTGTTCATCAAACAGTGAATGCATAGACCTGCTGTGCTTTACCCATTCCCTGGTATGTTGCTCAGCAGTGGAAAGGATCAGCTAAGGATAGGTGCAGTGACATGATGAGGCACAAAGCAACACATGAGTGAAAGACACCAGACATGGAAGCCTCCATGTTGCCCAATTCTATTTACGTGAAATTCCTAGAAAAGGCAAAACTGTGGAGACAGAGAGCTGATCAGCAGTTGCCTGGGGCTGAGGGTAGGAACCTGGATTGACTACAAAGAGGCAGAAAGGAATTGGGGGGGTGGGCGGTGAGAGAAGTACCCAAAGACCAAATTGTAGTCATGGCAAATCTACATAAATTTACTAAGAATCCACAAACTGTGCAGTTCCCGTGGATAGCCCATGTTTAAGTTACATCGCAATAAAGCTATTTTCGAAAACTGGACTCATTCTTACACACTGGAGTTTGTTGAGGCAAATATATTCCTATTTCATCAGCTTTCATTGTCCCCAAACAGAAATCATCCTTTTAACTCTGAGAATCCGTTTGGACAAAAGCTGGCTACCGGCCTTCATCACTGTAATTTATTTCCATGCCTTTGATTCCTTCTCCTTGCAGATATTTGCTGCTTTGCAATTATTCCACTCGGGAAGGGCTCGGTCATTGGATCAGAGCAAAGAATGCCCAGTAATCACGAGGCCCAGGTACAATTCCATCCCTTTATGTACCGCCTTTCTCCCCAGTCTATAGAAAGATTACTTGGCACCAAGACGACTGCATTTCAATGATTGGGGAAACCATCTGGAAAATTTAAACTTCTAACCATATTAAGTCTTACTTCCATTAACATAGAGAAGAAATTAAGTTAATTGTGAAGCCTGTTCCTATCAGCCTTCCAGATCTGGTGCCATCCGGGATCTCAGTTCTGAGATCTTGGAAACCCTGGATCAACTTCACTGCCCTGTTTGGCCACACTTGCAAATTTTTCATACTTGGAAAGTTCTGTGAGTGGTTTAAAAGGTTTTTAAGGGGCACCTGGGTGGCTCAGTTGTTAAGCATCTGCCTTCAGCTCAGGTCATGTCCCCAGGGTCCTGGGATCGAGTTCCTCATCGGGCTCCTTGCTCAGCGGGGAGTCTGCTTCTCCCTCTCCCTCTGCCTGCTGCTGCCCATGCTCTCTCTCACTCACTCTCTGTCAAATAGATAAATAAATTATTTTTAAAAGAATAAAAAGGTTTTTAAAAATTTCACAAAACAAAAATCAAATCATGTTTATGATCGCTCTAAACCTATACATTTTGACTTAATTGAATACTTGATGAAATTATCGTTCCAAATAAAACAGCCGTATGAATCCAAACCAAACTATACCTACCAGTTTGTGCAATAAATAGACACACACAGAGCAAAGTACAACTCTGAGACGAGCTGCCCAAACCCAGCAGCAGAAAAACCACGGCTCTATTTACAAATGACAGGTTTTAGATGAAATGTAACTTTTATGTCAAGATGATGAGGATTTCTCCAGTGGAAATAATAATGGCTATATCTTTAAAATTATTTTTCCTTTGGAGGTCACCAGTTCGTCCCAGCTACCATCAGCCCTGCTTCCCCCAGAAAGGAGAGGGTCAGTCACTAGTTCTCATTCAACAGATTATTTTGGTAAAACATTTCTGAGATTCTAAGACATCTGGAAAATTGACTCCCAGAAGAAAATATCAGACTTCGGGGAGTAAAAGGTCACAGAATGATATAATCTCAGTGGTGAAGGAGACCACTCATCTAACTCAGGAAGCTGGAACTTCCCTGGTGTTCATCTAATGTAATTCTAGAAAACCAGGACTCTCCAGGTTTGGAATTCCGTATTCTAGTCATTGTCTTCTATTTTGGTTCGCCATTTGCATTCTGCTAACAGAGTAGGAAAACGGGTCTGGCTGTATTTAATTAGATGACAGGACTTCAGAACCTGGGGAGAATCATGCCAAAAATAAAAGGTAAATATCATGAATTTAGGCATAGGAGAGAAAATGTTTCCCTCTCTCTTTCCAGGATGATCCCATTCATGGCCCATCCATCATTTCGACTTCAAATACCATCCACAGACACCGCCTCTGCCTCAGGGAGGGGAGAGGAACATGTAGAGATATGCAGTTTCAGTTCCTGGTTTATAGTTTATATTTTTGTGAGACAATGATAGAGAGATACTTCCTCTACCCAGTTTAGTACATTTAAATTGTGAGTCATTGCACAGGAAGTAAAAGGAATTCCCAAGGCCCTATACATATATCCTTTGGGTTTTTTTTTTTTTTTATTGAGTGGGGTTTCAACATATTACAAAATAACACGTACAGATTATATAAAAAACAATTCGTAAGGCTTCCAAAGATGGACTCCGGAGCGATTATCTGGCATTAAGCATCATCTTGCCAAACAGTTATTACTCATGGGCCTGGGGGTGCCTTGCATTCTTTCTAAAAATGGATCTTTCCATGAAAAGTCACAATACGTTGGTGTTGTATGAGGTAATACTACAAAAGAAGTTATTTTTATCCTCCAGGAAGTTAACATTAGACTCTAACTGGAGCCAACCAAATAGTTTACAAAAGAAGAAAAAAAGGGGGGGGGGGACCGAGACTTCTGAAAACACACCGTGTTTCTTTTCCTCCAGTTTACATTTCTGAAATACCTCGACCTATTACATAAAACCATATTCCCTAAACAATTATTTCTATTAATGATTGTCCCCAGCTTGTGGAAGGCAGTGACAGTAAATTCGAACTACAAAAACAGAAGACAATAGAGAGCAAGCCTATCATTCCAAGAGTAAGCAGCTCTTTTTTTTTTTTTAAGATTTTATTTATTTATTTATTTGACACAGAGAGCACAAGCAAGGGGAATGGCAGGCAGAGGGAGAGAGAGAAGCAAGCTTCCCTGCTGAGCAAGGAGCCCAAATCCAGCCGATCCCAGGGTCCTGGGATCATGACCCAAGCCAAAGGCAGACGTTTGAGCAACTGAGCCACCCAGGTGCCCAAAGCATCTGTCTCTAAAACATTCTTTCTTTTTCTACCATTTCTGAACCAGACTCTGCATTGAAAGGTAGTGCTGGGAAAGCGTTTGCTCTGTAATTAGAAAGATGTAAACGCAAAGAGGGGAGCCTGGGTGGCTCAGTATATTAAGCCTCCGACTTTGGTTCAGGTCATGATCTCAGGGTCCTGGGATCCAGCCCCTGTGAACCTTGCATCTGGCTCCCTGCTCTGTGTGGGGTCTACTTCTCTAGAAGTAGTAGAAGTAGAAGTAGAAGTAGACCTCCCCCACCCTGGTGTGTGTGCTCTCTTTCACTCTCAAATCAATAAATAAAATCAGAAAGGAAGGAAGGAAGGGAGGGAGGAAAAGAAGGAAAGGAGGAAAGGAAGGAAGGAAGGAAGAAGAGAGAGAGAAAGGAAGGAGGGAGGGAAGGAAGAAAAGGAGGGAAGGAGATGAGATTGCAAAGATCTGTGTGGGAAGAGTAGTTCTATCCCTTACAAACAGATCTGGAGCAAGATGCTTCATCACTAGCACAGTTCCCTTTTCTGCGAAGTGGGCATATGGGGTAAGGGTGCATCCCTCATCAAAGAGCAGGAGTAAATGAGACAGGAGGAAAGATGTTAATTAGCACATTGACTGTCACACAGCAGGCACCATAGGGATGAGCAGTTAGAATCCTCACTCTTAGATGGACACAGGATCTTGAGGAAGGAACAGTAGGGAATAGTGAGAAGGGAAAAAAAAAAAAAAACAGTAAGAGGATAAGGACAGAAGAAGGGAGTCTCCCTGGTAACCTGTGCAGATCTTGAGGTCCTGTAAGTCTCACAGCATTGAGAACCACACCTTTCCATCTTGGTCATTCTGAAATCATGGACCAGCTATTTTTTTTGTAAGGTAACTAGTCATAAGTTCCCACTTTCCAGAGACTGATCTGAAATACTGAAATGTTGGAGGCCCAGAGGCAAAGCCAGAAAGGAAACCCCCAATTTACTGCGGTCATTCAGCTGCTCTGTCCATGAGCAACAAAAATGGGTCTCGTTGTCATTTTTTAAAAGTATCTCTCATGCATGAATATATATTCATGAAAATATAAAATATTTAGAACATTGTAAGTAGGTTCTATCACAGAAACTAGAAGAGCATATGGACAAATAAAAACATAAATTTTATTTTAGGATAAAACTGCATGCAATATTTCTGTTGGATTTCCATCATTTAAAATCTTCAGAATAAAAACTACATGATGCATGCATACATCTTAACACAGTCAGTAACAGCTTGCTTTCTTCCTTTCTCTCTCTCTCTCTTTCTTTCTCTAAACAGTAAAATCTGAAACCACTGGATGATATGTGAAGCCTTTAGCAGGCCTATCTTCCTGGAAGGTTCTGTGACACATGAACATTCCCAAGAGCTAATATCCTAGTAACTGTGGTGCGTTGCTAGCGCAATTACTTAACACAAATGAAAGAAACTTCAGGAAGAAGGTGAGAAAACCACTGAGAGCTCGTTGCAAAACACATGATTTTTAAATCTTAAAGGCAGATTCTGGAGATCAGCGATCCAAAAGTGTGAGCATCACCATCTTGAATGCTTGCCTTATCTTAGAAGCACCGCAGCCCCGAGTGACTAGACAGTCCAGATTTTGAGTGGGCCTCTCGAGTTGCTTCCTGAAGGATGCTAACAGTCACCATCAAACCCAAAACGTGGCAGTGGCTCTCTCCGTAATCCCACCCTTGTGCAAAGCAACATGGAATCATTAAGCGGCCATCATCTCATCAAGAAACACAAGCAAGAGAAGGGGAGAGAAGAAAGAGAAGGTGAGTGATAGGAGTGAAGATAAAGACAAAGAAGCAGATGCAACTTCTGCATTCCTGAGTCTAAGAAGCCCTTTCATCAGCTGAGGCAGCTGCATGAAGACCAGCCAAGCTGTGCTTTGAGCAAGGATGCTGTATGCCAGCGATTCCACACGAGCCTGGTGCCTCCTGGGAGATGCACTGCAGGCTGCCCACGCTGGAACAATCCACCCTTCCCTTTGAGAGAGGCAATAAAACTCCTATTTCTGGGCAAAAGCCACAATCTCCTACTCGCTAAGACTGCCCCTGAGAAGTTCCCAGCCTTGCATTTCTATTCCTGGAGGAAACAGTGCCCTATGACCAGTTTTTAGATGGCAAATAAGATATTGTTTTATTTCTTGGATTGGTATGATTACCGATGGAGCAACAGCCCTATAGGAAAGGGTTGGCTTTTAGCCATTTTTATTTCACAAGAAGCTTAAGAACTTCCAAAAAGCGTGATCTATGAGCCTTGATTCACAGCATCTTAAAAAACTGTATACCAAAATGTACATCCACACATAGCGTGCAAATGCTTCATAAGCGTCATGTTTTTCTAACCATCTTGGTCTGCTGCTCCACTTCCTGCCTTCGTGAACAGGATGTGACCCAACAGGATGTAGCTCTCCCTTGTTTTCCATTTTTCAGCTCTAAAATCCCCATGTCTGGGTTTGGTGACTTGATCATTGACCTCTAGTAACCATGGCCCACAAGAGGAAAATCGTCCTCCAATAATCTGAGCTTCCAAGATTGTTGGAATTTCTGTTTCTTCCCTTGGTTCCTGGTAGTCTTCTCTTCCTAAACAGGTGGAGAGCAGGTAAAAATGGAAAAACTGATTCATCATCTGACTGGATCCCTCACAGCCCAGCAACGTCTCTGCCAACGGCTGTGCTGCCCTGAGTGTGGACATTTTACAGCACGAAAGGAGATGGTGGGAGGACATGGCGGGGCTCTGCGCAAGCTCACGGCCGACCCACCACACCCCAGCCCCCTTGTGGACATTCCCCCGCAATCAGCTGAGATCTTGGCACTTGCCCAGCTGGATGTGTACAATGGCCTGAACCTGGCCATCAGAGCTCGTGCCTTCTAATGGGCTGTCATCTAACTGGTTATTACAGTTGTGTTAACTGAAGCACAGAAAGGTTAAGTAACTTCCTCAAGGACAAAGCTTTTTCTGCTCCAGCACAATTCTCGGGGAGCAGGAGCAGAGGAACCTGGAGACTAGAGGAGGGCCACGTATGGCCAAATGGCAGACTAGAGGCAGATGCCATGAGATTGACTTCAACCCCCAGCTCCTCTTAGTTACCTACCATTCACGAATTTCTGGAACACTTTTAGAATCCATTTGTATCTCCCGTTCATGCCAGCCACCAAGTTGATACCCTCTGTAGACTTACTACTCTGCTGTCTTCACTTCTCCAGGACAGTCTTGGGACGAAGGGTTGGTCCCAGTGGTCTTCTGAGAGCTTCCCTTGAGCGTCCCTCCTCTCTTCATGTACAACAGAGAAGCAAAAACAGGAAGAGGAAGGGAGGGAAGGAGAGTGTTGTCCCGGGCTGGCCTTCTTGAGCTTTCAGAGCTGGGATCGCAAGGTCAGAACCTCCAGGCAGTGCTCAGGCCCTCAGAACACCCACAATCCCCTAGACTGGTCAGGGCCAGTAAGTGGAGTAGTTCCCTATCCAAGGAGATGGCAAGTAACCTCTCTTTTTTTTTTTTAATTTAATTTATTTGACAGACAGAGATCACAAGTAGGCAGAGAGGCAGGCAGAGAGTGGGGGGTGGGTAGCAGGCTCCCCGCTGAGCAGAGAGCCCGATGTGGGGTTTGATCCCAGGACTCTGAGATCATGACTTGAGCAGAAGGCAGAGGTTTCAACCCACTGAGCCACCCAGGTGCCCTGCAAGTAACATCTGTCTTACTGCAAAGCTCACAATTGTCCCCTGAGCCACAATCAGAGGACAGAACATGGCTTGAGGAAGAGGCAGGAGGCAGCTAAGACTTTTATTGGGGAGACATGTTAAGTTTGGGGGTTCCAGAAGACCATCTAGGTGGACTGTCTGGGAGACCACTGGAATTCTCTATTGGATGAAACCCTGATATATTAATAGCACCTCGGTTCTCCCAGTGGATGAAACCCTGATATGTTAATAGTACCTCGGTTCTCCCAGAATGTGGTTGTATTCATGAGAATCTACAATCTCTCCCATGAGTTTCCTTGCCATCATTCACTATGAACTCAGACTTAAATAAGCGTAACTGTGATTTGTGTCAAAATTAGGATCCTTCCTTAACTTCATACCTAAGATGGGGTTAAATCACACCTCCAGATAATTACAGTATTTTATTTTATTTTATTTTATTTTATTTTAAAGATCTTATTTATTTGACAGAGAGAGATCAGAAGTAGGCAGAGCCACAGGCAGAGAGAGAGGGGGAAGCAGGCTCCCTGCTGATCAGAGAGCCCAATATGGGGCTCGATCCCAGGACCCTGAGATCATGACCTGAGCAGAGGCTTAACCCACTGAGCCACCCAGGTGCCCCTAATTACAGTATTTTAAAAATATATTGTGTTTACATGAGGCCCCCTGCCCAGCGGGTAGTCTGCTTCTCCCTCTGTCCCTCACCCTGCTCTTGTGCTCTCTCTCAAGTAAATAAATAAAATCTTTAAAAAATATGTAATATGTAGTGTTTAATGGGCAAACAACTATTCAAATCCAGCTGCGAGTTTTTAATCTTCTTGTTACTTCTTACTATACATAATAAAAATTATCATAAATGAGCTATGTGAGGTTATTAGAGATGTAATTTTTTGTTGTATTTCTAAATTCTCATGGTTATGAAATTATCGCTTTCTTTCTGGTGTTAGAGTTATTCGCGTACATAGGCCGGAGTGCCGATTACATGGCACACTGCTGGTTTGTTCTCTACCCCAACAGGTCTGGCAATGGGCTTTGCACACAGTAGGCTTGCAAAAAATATCAGAGGTCTTTAATTTAAATAAAGAATGATGCTCACAAGTGACACATGCTTAATACTCAGAACTCTAACAATTGAATCAAACTTTTTAGAAAGATAATCGTATTATCTTCTCTGTTTGTTTAAATGGGTGCCCAGTAAATTTTAAAATAAGTATCAAATTGAAAGAGACATCAAACTAAATGCGGTTTTATGAAGTAGCAATCGAGGTATGTCGTGAACAGCAGCATCACATAAATCTCTCATTTCCTGCAGCCATCTACAGCATTTGTTCTTAGCCTTGGCCACTAATTTGGATACCTGGGCCCAATCTCTAGAAATGATTTGGTCCAACACTTAACTAAAGGATAGGATTTTTTAAAAGTCTAACGTCCAGTAGAAGTTGAAAAACAATGGATTTTATTTTACTCTTTCCCAAAAAATATGATTTCCCAAAATATTCAACCTCTCCAGTAATTAAAAAAAATTAAGGGGCGCGTGGGTGGCTCAGATCATGGTCGCAGGGTTCTGGAATTGAGCCCTGCATTGGACTCCCTGCTCAGCGGGGAGCCTATTCTCCCTCTCCCACTCCCCCTGCTTGTGTTCCCTCTCTCACTATGTCTCTGTTAGATAAATAAATAAAATCCTTTTTTTAATTTTTTAAAAATTAAGATAGAAACAATAATTTGTCACCATCTCAGATTATCATATAGGCAAATACTAAAGAGAATATTAATACTGAAGCATAGGGTTTTTTTTTTTGAACTGTGAGTTACTTTACCATTTGTGGATTATGTAATTAATGTAGTGGACCATATCTGGTATTTAAGAAAATTTTGAAAAGGAGAGGGAGAGGAGAGGAGAGGAAAGAAAAAGGTCATTGCATCTGGTCAGGAAAAGAGTAAATTTTGTTTAATGTGTATATACCAAATCATTAGTGAGATGTATTTCTTACAGTAAGTCAAGCTGCACAAGTTTGAAAAACACTCCAGGATGTAGAGGAAAACACTCTGCTGCCATGCCGGGGGGGTGTAAATGAGCATGACTTTGCTTAACAGCCTTTTGGCAGCAGGCGTTTAAAGCCTTGAAAATCTTCATTTTGACCCAGATGTTTCTGATCCAAGAATTTATCCTAATGAAGTAATCTCTCAAATGCACGTCTTTATGTAAGAATGTGCATTTCATTGCTGTTTAAACGTTCAACCATGTGGATTATGGTTAAATACATTATGAGATATCACACAATAAAATACAATGCAGCTTTTAAAAATACTGAAGTAGATTGATCTCCATTGACCTAAAATGATGTTCAGATACGTTAAAAAGAAAAAAAACAGGTTACAAGAAATTAAGTGTAGTATAATCCCAGTGTGGTATAGTTATAAATGTATTAAAGCCATGGAGAAAAAGGTTAAGTGCATGGACTAGGAGCTAGAATGTTTGGGTTTCACCTCTTGACTCTGTCTCCCACCCCGTCCCTCATCCCCAGCTGCGTGGTCTTAGACAAGAATCTCAGCAATGCAATGGAAAGAATTACTGTATCTACCTCAAAAGTTTGCTGTGAGAATAAATTCAGTTATCACATGTAAAATTCTCCAAGCAGAGCCAAGCACTTGGTTCAAGGTTCACTGAAGGAATGATAGCTGTATCTCTATCGGAGAGACAAAAATTTCGTATCAGAAATCCTAACTAACAGGGTTCCTTCTCTGGATGCTCTGTTTAATAATGAATCACATTCATTAATTTATACATTTTGCATATTTAGATTTTATAATAAAAGACAATACATGGCATAAAATTAAAGCATATAACTCATTATGTTCTAAAATGTCTTTAATGGCTTTAGGCTAAAAAATAAATAATACAGGAAAAACAGTAAAACATGTTTTAATTGGATTTTGCTTACCACTAAGAGATAAGGTTTGAAGGAATTTTTTTTCCCCTAATAGGCTATGAATTCTGCTCTGGAATTCCATTTCCCTGATTTTGGAATTTCTGCAACTTCCGTGAATGGTACAAAGACTCTGCCTCCCGTCACCTTCTTTCTCTAAAGGTGTTCTGCCTTCTCTCACGTTATCAGTCCAAGCAAAACTGCTGACAGAAATCCACATTAAATTGCCCCATTACATAAGCCTCCAAGCTCCACCCTGTCCCACTATCATAGCTTAGGCGATTGAATTTCTCTTAATAATGATGACATCCTGTCCAAAGAAAACAGTTCAATCTGAGCTGTCCTCTGTGTTTATCCATGAGTTATGAACAGAGTCCTTAAATGGCATTGTGTGTGGGTGGGGAATTCATTATTAAAGAAAACTGGGAATTACAGAAGCACGTGGAAAAAGGGGTTTGAAATTCACCCATTGTTTCTCCGCTCAAAATCCACTAACATGCTCGTATATTTCCTTCCAGTCTCTTTCCTTATAGATCATCCCAGGGTGCTGTAGTCATGTTATAGACACAATTGAGTCAATTGTCCTCTCCCCTTGGCATGACATCGTATTTGCCATGCTACCATATAATTTCAAAAACATTATTTTAATGACTGAATAACATTTTCTTGAGTAAGTCAGCCATTTCAGGTTGTTTTTTTAAGTTTTAGCTGTGAGAAACAGAACCCTGAAAAAGTTTTGTGAGTGATCTCTTCGTGTATGTAAATTGGTTTCAGCTTTTTTCATGGACCCAATGAAATTACTGGGTCCAAGGTAACGGGCACTTTACCAGGTATTAGGATGGATGTTGTTGCATTACAACCAGCCTTATTGTCTACTTTATCACCTACATTGGAGTCACCATCATACATTGGCAGAACTCTTTAAAAAGGCACTGGTAATGGCTCATTAAATCAGTTATGGTTCCTTTGGTCGCTCGCTAAAAAAAAAAATAAAAAAAAAAAATAAAAAGGCACTGGTAATTTGAATTATGCATTTGTACGCAGCCTTGCTCTAAAAAACATTTGAAGCAGTTTACAAAAGCAAGCTCAGATAAACAAATACTTTCGAAGTGGGATTGCTAGGGTGAAGAGGAAAAAATAAGAAAAGTAACAACTAGCAAGTATTGAATACTTATCGTGTATTAGGGATTGTGTTAAAACTAGCATATCTAATCTCATTTAATTCCCACAGCAAAGAGGAAGGTATTATTATGCCTGTTTTACAGATAAGAAAACCGAGTTCTGAAAAGATTGTAACTTGTCCAATTCCACATAACCAGTATGGGACAGAGTAGATCTTCAAGCTCCAGAATTTGAGCCCTTGATTGTTGTTTTAAAAGATAACTTATTTTGAGAGAGAGAGCATGAGCAAGAGAGGAGGGGCAGAGGGAGAGAGAGAATCCCAAGCAGAATCCGCACTGAGCATGGAGCCCAATGCAGGGCTCGGACTCACAACCCTGAGATCATCACCTTAGCTGAAATCAAAAGTCAGACACTTAACCAACTGCACCACCCAGGCGCCTTTGAGCCCTTAATTATTATGCTATACTTTATCTGGGGCTCCACTGAGTTCCCTTTATGAGGCGGGAGCCAAAATAAGAAAGCAAAGCTGTGGATAAGGGGGACTCCTGTATGTGGAAACTTAAAAACCAGAAAAACCAGCTCATAGATGTGGAGAACAGACTGGTGGTTGTCCGAGGTTGGGGGTGGGTGAAATGGATGGATAGAATCAAAACATACAAAGTTCCAGCTGTAAAAGAAATAGATGTCTGGGGATGTAATGGACAGCATGCTGACTATAGTCAATAACAGCGTATTGCATATTTGAAAGTTGCTAAGAGAGTAGATGTTAAAAGTTCTCATCCCAAGAAAACCAATTCTGTAACTGAGAGGGGATGGATGTTCTCTAGACTTGCCGCAGTGGTCATTTACAATATACATATAACAAATCATTATGTTGTACACCTGAATATAAAGTTCTGTGCCAGTTATGCCTCAATTAAATGTGGCTACTCATGTAGCCAAATAAGATAGAAGAGGACAAGAGATACAGAGTGACAGGAGGAGCAAGAGGCACACATCGTAACGAGCAGACCCCGGCACAGGGAGAGGGACAGAGGTGTAGGACAGAGAAGGCTGGGCTGGGCAAAGTTACCTGCCCACCACCATCCCTGTAAGCTGTTCCCAGTAATTCTCAAAACGATCACGTAGTACAATAATTTCTGATCCTGGGAATGACCCTGTGTCATTAAGAAAGCTAAGGCACACATAACGGTCTGGAGCAGCCACGCTATTCTGTTTCATTACAGTGCCATTTACCTCTGAAATAGCTCACCCAAAAAGTCAATAGACATGCCAACCCATGCAGGAAACGGCCATCTGTGTTTTCCCATGCTCTGAGTGCCGTTGTAACCTCTGTGATCATGGCAGTTGTGTCCTATGGCGGTGAGTAGTAACTCACATCCCCGCCGTGGAGCCCACTCCTGCTCTGTCCCGAGCTGAGGCTCAGCGCTGTGTGTGGTTTACTCCACGTGGCCCGCCACCCCCGCCCCGTCATTGAACTGTGTCCCAGAACACAATTTTGACCGACAGCAGTAGACCAAGTGTGCAGAAGTGACAGCATGCTAGACCTACCGCCAAATACACACATTCGTGTATACGTGTGTGCATGCGTGTGTGTGTATAGATGCTGATTGTATATTCAAGTTTGTTGGCACTTGAAGCTACCCTCAAGGCAATCGTTTGAGAAGGAATAAAGTTAGGTTCAGCAGGCAGTTTGATATTTTGAGAGGGCTCATAAATAAAATAGGAGCCTTGACAGTCTGACGAACAACTCTTTGGCCGGCAGCTGGAAGAGCACGTGCCCAGACACAGGTCATGACTGATGGGATGGGGTGGTGCGGGAGGAGGGGGGCCCTCTTTCTGGAAACCCGGCTCTGCGGGGCGAGCTGGTGCAGCCTGCTCTCCCAGCTCCAAAAACCACGTTCTCTAGCCCTTGTGGGCTGTGTAGTAACAGTCTGAGCCTGGGACTTGGGAAGCCATTGGCACATATTTGTGGAGTAAATCATATTCATCAAAAAATGTCAAAATAGTGGAGACATTTAAAAAGTTAGACATCAGGGGTCTAGAACCCTCACTCAGAATTCTCATTTTCTGACTCCATTGTTGGCATGGCCATCCAATCAACCCCCATTCTTTTTTTTTTTTTTTAACTTTTTAAATTGAGATAACATTGACGTGTGACATTGCATACATTTAAGGCGTACAAAGTGTATGATAGGTTACATTTATATATTGCAACATCATCACTGCCATAAGGTTAGCTAACACCTCCATCACGTCACAGAATTTCCTGTTCTATTTTGGGCTGAGAACATTGAGGATGGTGCCTCTTAGTAATGTGGAAACACAAATACAGTATTATCCACGATAATCTCTCTGCTATGTTTGAGATCTCTGGAACTTATTCCTCTTGCAGGTTCAAGATCCATTCCCAAAGCTGGTAGAAACCCCTGCACAGGCTGCTGGCTGGTGTGGGGAAGCAGAAAGAGCAGCGGGAACCAGAGCAGTCCTTTAGTCTTGTTTTTCCACTGCCCCATGAGCGACTTAAAAATCATGGTATCATGGGATGCCTAGGTGGCTCAGTTGGTTAAACATCTGTCTTCGGCTCAGGTCATGATCCCAGTGCCCTGGAATCGAGCCCCACATTGGGCTCCTTGCTCAGCCGAGAGCCTGCTTCTTCCCCTGCCTGCTGCTCCCCTTGCTCCCACTCTCTCTCTCTCTCTGACAAATAAATAAAATCTTTAAAAAAAAAAAAACGAAAATACATCCTATCATTCAAACACAGTACTACAGAAATGAAGCTAAGTTAGAATGATCCCAGCACTAGTCTGGTCAGAGTTGCCATATTTTTATGTCCCTACAAACAATATGGAGAGCTTGTTTTTTTTTTGTTTTTGTTTTTTGGTCAGAGAGAGAGGGAGAGAGAGCAAGCACAGGCAGACAGAATGGCAGGCAGAGGCAGAGGGAGAAGCAGGCTCCCCGCCAAGCAAGGAGCCCGATGTGGGACTCGATCCCAGGACGCTGGGATCATGACCTGAGCCGAAGGCAGCTGCTTAACCAACTGAGCCACCCAGGCGTCCCTGGAGAGCTTGTTTTAAAGAACATTTTGTTCCCCATCTCCAGAGATTTTTAATTTAGCAGGTCTGGGTGGGTCCTGGAATCTGCCTGTTTAACAAACACCCCCAGAAGATTCTGCTTCAGGACCCAAACTGTGGGAGATGGTAAAGCAGCACCCTCTAGGCTGCGTGCCGACCAAGGGCCAGGTAGCCGCAGCTCCAGGCCAATTAGCTCACTCTTTGAAGAGCACAGGTGCATTCTCCCTGTTTGTTGTAAATTAACAGGTGTCTGTTTCACATTCTGTTGCTAACCTGAGCTTTTAAAAATTATGGAACACCAGCTGCAGTTCATGGAAACTGTTGAGAGCCACGTTATACAGTAGGCATTACAATAACAATCTTCCGAATTAGCCATTGTTCTCACCATTTTAAAGATGAAGAAACTGAGGCTTATGGAGGGTAAGAAGTTTATCCACTATTGACAGCTGGTAAGTGCCTGAGCCTGGTTCCAAACCCCTGGGTCTGTCCAACTCCGTATCTGCAGTGATTCTCTGACAAAGAGTATATCGCTTTTATTTTTTGTAAAGATTTATTTATTCATTTGAGGGGGAGGGGTAGACGGAGAGGGAGAGAGAGCCTTAAGCCAACTCCACACAAAGCAGAGAGCCCGAAATGGAGCTCCATTTCACGACCCTGTGACATCATGACCTGAGAGGAAATCAAGTCAGATGCGTAAGTGCCTGAGTCACCCAGGAGCCCTGAGAGTACATCACTTTTAATTCTTCAGTAAGAACTTATGTTCAGTGATTTTTTAATATTATCCACGGGTGATCAACACATTCCAGCTAGTGCTAATATTCATAACATATCAAATGTCCTCCATTCTAAGACAATGTTAAGATTTGATAAGAAGAAACATCAATTTAGTAACACCTTTCAAAGGACATAAAATTCTACAGTAAATCTATAAATTGAGTGTAAGATGTCTCACAATTTTGGAAATGTAAAAATGCAAACATAAATAATAAGGGAAAAGATCTTAGGACCAAAAGAAAAACACACTACAATTTATGGGGATTTGACTCCCCAGCCACTGGCTTACAGCGCCACCTGGTGTAAGAGAACAGCAACTACATCAGCCCTCAACGCCAGGGCTTTGCCAGAACGCTGGTCTGAGGTTTACAACCCCCAGGGGTCTAACAGAGCAAGTGTCAATAGCAGATATGATGTGGGGATACAGAATGAAGGCAAATTAAGAATACAAATAAAATATAAGGAGAGGAAAACTAAGGAGGATGGGAGAGAAAAAAACAAAGTAGAAAGGGGTGTCCCATCACAGATCACTGTGTACCTTAATACCCTCTTGTTACAGGCTGGGTATTTTGCATATTTTATCTCCAACCTATTTTATTGATCTGCCTTACGGAGGGTTGCTTTTTTTAATTATTATTATTATTTCAGCCTTTTCAAAGAATAAGTTTTGGTTTTGTTTTCATTGATCATCTCTAGTATATTGTCACTTCTATTTTTGTTCATTTCCGTCATTTGCTTTCTTTTTCTTACTCTGGGGTTTTGGTCTCCGTACCTATGCCATGTAATTTTAAATCATAGGATTTCTGAGCTCAAAAAAGACATAGAATAACCTGGCTCTTCTCTCGTGTTAGGAAGAGGCCCAGAGAGAAAAGAGGTTTGCCTAATGTCCTACAGCTGGTGAGGAGCTTCCAGGCTCTTGACTTACTGCTCTTTCCATCCGGTAGCACCCTGCCCCACCCCCTGCGCTTCTTGTTTCTCTCTCGCCTTTCCCTCTTCCCCCACCCAGAACAGAAAAAGATGAGATTGCTGGCTTGATATGATTCAGGAGAAATAGGCACACTTGTCTCTCAAAACGTTTGCGTGTAAGAATTTTTTTTTTTAAAGAATTTATTTATTTGACAGAGAGAAATCACAAGTAGGCAGAGAGACATGTCAGCAGAGAGAGGAGGGAAGCAGGCTCCCCACTGAGCAGAGAGCCCAATGTGGGGCTCGATCCCAGGACCCTGAGATCATGACCTGATTCGAAGGCAGAGGCTTTAACCCACTGAGCCACCCAGGTGCACCGCGTGTAAGAATTTTTAAAACAATACACATTCATGTCAGTGGTTTTTTGTTTTTTTTTTCCATTTTTACAACACTACACACTTGATCCAAATGGATGGGTTACCTGTTGAATGAAAGGAAAGAAAAAGTTACAGGTAATCAAATATAACACCATATTAGAAAATAAAATTCAGGGTGGCCCACTGGGTTAAGTCTCTACCTTCCGCTCAGGTCATGATCTCGGGGTCCTGGGATCCAGCCCTACATCGAGCTCTCTGCTCAGCAGGGAGCCTGCTTCATCCTCTCTCCCTGCTTGTGCTCTCTCTGTCTGCCAAATAAATAAATAAAACCTTTAAAAAAGAAAAGAAAAGAAAATTCAGTGTGTCTTCCAGATGATTCTACCTGTATCTATTAAAAATTCCGATGTCAGATATCTGGTAAGAAGCAAAAATAGATGATATCTTTATGTATCAGTTATTGTTGTCAAAATGCAAATGTAGTTCTACAATTCTGGTTAAACAGATGAGTGCTTCCAGTCATAAAGTATGAAACTGTGCAATGATAGCACTGACCCTGAGAAGGTTTGACTTCCGGCCTTCGGTCTGGCCCTTGCATGCCACCCCTCTGTCTTCAGAAGCCCTAGTGACCTTGACATCCAGGTATCCTCTGCCCTCTATCGAGACCTTTGATAAGAAGAGAATCTGGTATTATTCATATCTTTGGATGGAGTTATTACTCAAATGCCCTCTCCCAAGGCCATTTGTATTCTGTTTGCCTTCCATGTAGACTAAAAGGCCTTTGTCTCTGAGAAATTTGAGGTAGCACTGACCTCAGCACCAGGTCAGCAAAGCATGGGAAGAAGGGCTTTCCAGGTGTCTTGGAAATCACTCCACCCACGCTATTGAAGAGCCTGCACATATCAACCTGTTGAACTGACCGTGTCCTCCAAAAGTGTATAGTCCCTAACAGTGCTTCTCAAAACAGCGGTAATAGTTGTACACACACACACTGTGGGCCAGTCTGCAATCGACTGATGAACAGTGTGATGCTCTGAGGGGGATAGAGAGAAGGGTATATTTCTTTTTTCTTTTTTTTTTTAAGATTGATTTTATTTATTTATTTATTTATTTATTTATTTATTTATTTGACAGAGAGAGAGAGAGAGAGATCACAAGTAGGCAGAGAGGCAGGCAGAGAGAGGGGGGAAGCAGGTTCCCTGCTGAGCAGAGAGCCCGATTCGGGGCTGGATCCTAGGACCCTGAGATCATGACCTGAGCCGAAGGCAGAGGCTTAACCCACTGAGCCACCCAAGTGCCCCCGAAGGGTATATTTTTAAAACATACCAAACCACAAGACATTTTCTTCAAGTAGCACCTGTAGCTCTGTAGTGGGTTAAATAATGCTCCCCACCCTGAAAAAAATACATCTACTGGAATCTCACTCAGAATGTGACTTTATTTGGAATATAGGTAGTTAAGGTAAGGATCTGAAGAAGTCATCCCAGACTGACTCGTGTAGTCTCTAAATCTGATATAAGGGTGTCCTTATAAAAGACAAAAAGGAAGCACATGGTGGCCCAGGAAAGAAGGCCATGTGAAGACGGAGACAGAGATCAAAACGAGGCAGCCCCAAGCCAAGGGGCATTCAGAGCCAGCTGAAAGGAAAGATTCTCCTTTTCTAGAGTCTTCAGAGGGAGCATGACCCTGCCAGTGCCTTGATTTCAGACTTCTAGCCTCCAGAGCCGTGAGAAAAATGCATTTCTGTTGTGTCGGGCCACCAAATTTGGGGAGATTTGTTGTAGCAGCGCTCAGAAACTGACACAAGGTCTAAAGTCTCCCAGAACACACAAGAGGGATCAGGTCATACTTCCTTCTGTTCAGTCCTCAGTCCCAGCAAAGATGATTCTACAGGCTTTCTGATGGCTGTGTTGTTAGAACTGTTGGCATTCCTTGAAAGACTGAAAAAGAAGAAAACCGTTTCTGCAGACCAGTGGGGACACAAAGTGTCCTAGAGACAGCTACAAACAGCTGGTGAAGGAAAGTTGGACATGTCTTGAGGTTGTTCATAGCAGGGCTCGCCTTGCTCAAATGTTAAACACCAAGAAGATCAGAGAGCTGGTTTGTACACAAATAATATTGAAATCTGACTACCTGGGAATGGTGGGACAAAGGAAAACAGATTAGACCGAGCAGAATTTGAAGACTCAGAAATTTGTTCTACTTTTCCATATTAGAGTCAACAAGTCTGTGGTTAACTTAACTAGATAAGTCTATAAAGGGCCAGCCTCAATTTTAAAACCAAACATGAGAAAAACAATGTTGGGTGAAAAAAGATCTGGACCTTCAGGCCTAGTTGATGGTCCTGCCTACTCTGGAGCCTCCAGCAACTGACTTTCTTAGGGGAGCCCTTATTCCTGCAAGAGAAGGGACTTTATCACATCCAGCATTCCACTATTTCAACCATAGGGTGTCAGGCTATGGTTCAAAGCTTGCCAGGAGCTCAGCCACAGAGCTAGTGAGGTGGCGGTAGAAGCTTGAGGAAAGTGGGATGAGGGGTGGGAAATCTGTTTTTCCCCGCATGCTGGCTGCAAAGCACCGTGTCAATGAGACGTACAGGCTGAAGGTTAGCTCAGACTTCAGCCTGTACCTAAGAGACCTGACCCAAAGGAATAGTGGTCACATGCTTGAAAACAAAGTGGGCAGCCTCAGTGGTCCTAACTGCATCTCCATGCGGCCAGATTGGAACAGGGGCTCAAGTCTAGCACCTGCAGAGAGCAGCCAGAAGTTAAGGAAGGGCCAAAGACTTTGAAGAGATATGGATTAGATTATCAGGACAAACATGAGAACCACAAAGAACTTAGGGCTAGATGGGTGGAAGAGGCGGTATGCGGAAGGGAATGGGAAGGTTCCCGTAGAAGATTCCAGTAGAAGTGGCCAAAGTGCTACAGGAGCACCAGGGGCCCGGGACGGTTGCGGAGGACATTGAAGGGGAGCAAAACTGTGAGAGCAAAACTGGCTGGGCCAATAGGTCTGCGGTCACTTATGACTAAGCCAAGCGGGGGCTGTTGCCTCTTGAAAATGCATGGGGCCAGCTGAGCCATCAGGTTGATGATGTGGGGAGTAAAACGGGAGAAAAGGCAAGTATACTCACTAA
Organism: Lutra lutra; assembly: GCF_902655055.1. Lineage (NCBI taxonomy): Eukaryota > Metazoa > Chordata > Mammalia > Carnivora > Mustelidae > Lutra > Lutra lutra. The sequence goes on along the minus strand of NC_062281.1, from coordinate 116,562,518 downwards.
CAGGGACCTGTCTACAGTAAGTGTCAGAGGCTTCCTAACTGGAGGCTCTGGAGGGGGCAGGCACTGTGGTTTTACTGTGTGTGTGTGTGTGTGTGTGTGTGTGTGTGTGAGTGTGTATGTAAAGCTTCAAACCCACAAAAAGCAGAGAAAATAATGACCCCCATGTATACTTCAGCAGTTACGGTAGATGGTCATTCTTGTTTACCCCCACACCTCTGCCCATTGCCCTTTGCCCTAGATTTTTAAAAATATTTTTAAATTTAAGTTCAAGTAATTAACAGGGAGTGTGTTATTGGTTTCAAAGGTAGAGTTCAGTGATTTATCAGATTTATATGATAGCCAGTGCTCATTATATCACGTGCCCTCCTTACTGTCCATCACCCAGTTACCAAATCCCCCCAACACCTCTCCTCCAGCAACCCTCAGTTTGTTTCCTATGATTAAGAGTTTCTTATGGTTTGCCTCCCTCTCTGATTTCATCTTGTTTTATTTTTGCCTGTCTTCCCCTATGATCCTCTGTTTTTCTCTTTTTAATATTTTATTTATTTGTCAGAGAGAGAAAGAGCACAAGCAGGGGGAGTGGCAGGCAGAGGGAGAGGGAGAAGCAGGCTCCCCACAGAGCAAGGAGCCCGACAAGGGACTTGATCCCAGGATCCCAGGACCATGACCCAAGGCAAAGATAGCCGCTTAAACGACTGAGCCACCTAGGCATCCCAATCTTCTGTTTTGTTCCTAAAATTCCACATACGAGTGAGATCATATGATAATTGTCTTTCTCTGATTAACTTATTCCACTTAGCATAATATCCTCTAGTTCTATCCACGTCATTAATAATGGTAAGATTTCTTTTTTATGACTAAGTAGTATTCCACTGTGTGTGCGTGCGTGTGTGTGTGTGTGTGTGTGTGTGTGTGTGTACCATGTCTTCTTTATCCATTCGTCTGTTGATGGACATTTAGGCTCTTTCCATAGTTTGACTATTGTGGACGTTGCTGCTATAAACATTGAGATATAGGTACTCCTTCGGATCACTATATTTTTATCTTTGGGGTAAATACTTTGTAATGCCATTGCTGGGTCATAGGGTAGCTCTATTTTCAACTTTTTGAGGAACCTCCATGCTGTTTTCCAGAGTGGCTACACCAGTTTGCATTCCCACCAACAGTGTAGGAGGGTTCCCCTTTCTCCGCATCCTTGCGTTTCCTGAGCTGTTAATTTTAGCCATTCTGTCATTTCCTGAGTTGTTAATTTTAGCCATTCTGACTGGTGTGAGGTGGTATCTCTTTGTGGTTTTGATTTGTGTTTCCCTGATGCCCAGTGATGTGGAGCATTTTTTCATGTGTCTGTTGGCAATTTGTGTGTCTTCTTTGGAGAAATGTCTGTTCATGTCTTCTGCCCGTTTTTAAATTGGGTTTGTTTGTTTGTTTTCGGTGTTGAGTTGTATAATTTTATTATATATTTTGGATACTGGCCCCTAAATGACTAAGACAATATCATTTGCAAGTATTGTTTTCCGTTGCTGTGCAAAAGCTTTTTACCTTGATGAAGTCCCAATAGTCCATTTTTGCCTTTGTTTCCCTTGTCTTTGGAGATATGTCTAGCAAGAAGTTGCTGTGGCCAAGGTCAAAAAGGTTGCTACCTGTGTTCTCCTCTAGGATTTTGATGGCTTCCTATCTCACATTTAGATCTTTTATCCATTTTGAGTCTATTTTTGTGTTGGTATAAAATGGTTGCCCTGGATTTTTTGAAGCAAATCCCAGATAGTCTACTATTTTATAGAAGTTTCAGTATGTAAATCTAAATGATAAAGACTCTCCTTAAATGTAATCCTAATGACATCATCAGATCCCCAGATTCCTAAATTATAAATTAAATATAAATTGAATATCAGAGTATCAAATATTCAATCAGATAATCCCCTGAAAGGTCTTTCCTTTCATTTTTCCAGTTGGTTTAATCTGAAGCTAAACAATATCTCCTATTATGTGTTAAAATACCTTCCAAATCTCTTTTAATTTATAGGTTCCCCTCTGTCTTTTTTTTTTTTTTTCTTCTTATAATCTTTTTTCTGCTGCTACTATTGTGGATGACGTTAAAGCTAGGTCATGTATCTCGGACTCTCCCATTCTTGGTTCTGCTGATGGCGTCCCTGGGATGTCATTTGACTTGTTCCTCTATTCCCTATATTTCTTATAAATTGGTAGTCAGATTCATGTAGAGTTTTCAGGTTGACTACCTCGCAGGTGGCAATGCATTCTCCACTGGTGGAAGACTGATGTCTGATTGTCCCTTTGTTGTCTTGTTTGGCAGACTCTGATATCCTAAATTCTATCTTTCCTTCTGCACTTATGTAAGCCAGGATATTTCTATAAAGTAAAATCTCCTTCATCAGTCATGTGATTACCCTATAGTTCATAGGATATGTGCTTGATTTTTTTCCCTTTCCTTAACCAGTTTTCAAAATAATGAGTCGACCCCTAGAAACTTCTAAAGGCAATCAATGATGCTTTATTTTTATTTAGTACTATTTATAAATTTCTTAATATGAACATGTTTGATGTGTTTCAAGATGTGATATTTATAGATTTTTCAGGGTCTGGTATAAGATGGGTCCTTCAATGCGGACAGGCTGATTCGATTGAGCAATTTGGGCATGCCATAGTTGAGAATTCCTGGACACGGCAAGGGGAGGGTTTAAAGAGAGTCTTAAAGAGTGCGTTCCTGTGATAAGTGAGTTGACTGATCGTGGGTCAGAGTAGGAGCTGTTATTCTGATGAGAACTAGTTGGGTAGTTGGTCCATTGCTCCAGTGAATGGATTCTTAGAAAATTTTCTTAGAAAATTCCTAAAACAAATAAAAAAGGTATTTGAGGTATTTGAAATATATATTTGGCATGAGATTTTCCCATGCAATCTGAGGTTTATTTATTTATTCTTTCAACCTTAGAATTTATTACCCTTAGGTCTTCAAATATTTCCTCCTCTCCATTTTTATATCACTCCTTTTCTGCTCTAGCTCTATCCTTGATATTAAGTAGGATATTTAAAATAAACTGCCTTGGAGCACCTGGGTGGCTCAGTCAGTTAAGTGTCTGCCTTCAGCTCAGGTCATGATCCCAGGGTCCTGGGATTGAGCACCACTCCCCGCTCCCTGCTCCACGGGGAGCCTGCTTCTCCCTCTCCCTCAGCCTGCTGCTCCCCCCGCTTGTGCTCTCTCTCTTTGTCAAATAAATAAATAAAATCCTTTAAAAAATTAAAACAAAAGCAAATAAGCTACCTTATTTCCTTTTCTTAACCTTTTCCTGCTGCCTCTGGAGAGTTGCTGAAACTTCTTCCCATCATTAATTCCTCCTCAGCTATATGTTTTCCTATATGTATCCCACGTTATTAATACATAGCATCAACGAACATTAATTGCAATTTTTCATGCTTCATATTTCTCTTTGTTTTAGTTTCATGATTCATACACTGCTGTTGGCAAGGAACCACCTTGAAAGTGCCTGCTTGAGTACCTGGGTTCAACTCACAGTTTTAGAGCTTACTAGCATGCTTACTGGCATATGCCATCACTGCTTTGCTGTGCCTCAGTTTCCTTCATTGTTTCGCAGATAACAGTGACTTCTGCCTAATCGATTATTGAACAATGCTTGTGAAGCCCTTAGAAGAGAAGCCGGCACCTGGAAAGTGCCATTTACCATTAGCTACCTATGACCGTTCCCCACCCGCGGGGAAGGATTTGCAGAGACTTTCTACTTCGTACTCTCTGCAGTGGTCGACCGGTTCATTAGGATCGTGGCGGGCCCGGGTCTGCGGTTGCGTCGGGAAACCGGCGGGATACCCCCGCAGGTGCCACCGCCCAGGTGGTGGAGGCCTAACGCCCTAGAAAAAGGCGGCACTCCCGCGAACAGGTGACTGACCTGGGCGGGGCCAGAGCAGCTCCGGTGGCTCCCGGGGTCAAGTCTGTGGCTTTGGAAGGCGGCCGCGGGGCGGCGCTGCGTCTCTTCCGGCCGCTGGGCCTCCCGGCCCCGAGCTCACCCGCCGCGGGCGCTCCGTCGGCTCCCAGTCCCCCGCCCGGCCCCGGAGCGTAGGATGCAGTGCCCCGGCGCCCAGTACCTGGTGAGCGACCTCCGCGTCCCGGAGCGACGGGGCTTCCCGGGAGTGCTGGGGTGGGGGGGGAGGCCCCGCGGGAGGCCTGGGGGTCCTGGGGGCAGGTTCGGGCGACCTCCTTGCACGATTCCGCCTTCCCCAATTCTGGCGGATACAGCCCCCGCCCCGGCGCCGCCGAGTCCTGGGGACACTTGGCGGGAAGGACCCCCTCAGTGGCTGGGGCGGAGGCGAGGGAGAGGCTGGCTGCGGAGCACAAACTTGGGGCCGCCTGCAGGTGCACCTCCAGGTAGGGCTTGGCGGCTGGGGACTTCAGGTCCGCTCTGCACAGAGCGGGTGTTTCAAAGTCTCTGTTGAAAACTTCAGGGGGCCACGTTAAAAAATAAATAAAAGGAAAAGAGAGGAATAAGGAAAAGAAAGAAAAGTTACTTTGAACAGTGTTCAGTACGTTTGGCTGCAGGTTGGGACCCATAGGATTATTTATCCGCCTTTCCTCAAGTTCACCCCCGCGCCCCGCTTTTTTTTTTTTTCTTTTGTCTGGAAGGCTTCTGCAGAGAGAACCCCCCAGCAAAGAGAATGGAGACCTCAGCTTTATAGGAAATGCACAGATACGACATGGCTATTCCTGTTCTTTCTCTTCTGGACTGGTTTGGTGAGTATGGGTGCCCAGTAGGGAAGAGAGCACAGCGTGTGCCCTGAAATGACTGGGCCCAAACAGCAGTCGCCTTCCTGGTGCCTTCCCTGGGGAAGCCCAGGGCTCCAGGTGGTACCAGGTTAAGGTCTGTGCTGCAGTGAGAGACAGCTGCTATTACCACCGAAGAAACATCAGTCCTCGGAGTTCCTGTCAGGTGACTGGCTAAGTTGGACAGTCTGTCTTACAGCATCAGGCCACATTCTAATGGGAGTCTCCATTAGGAAATGAGAATCACCTTTTAGGATTATTTATATGCTAGTGTGTGGTCCCCTATTATCTGAGCTCCCTGCGTGCCAGTTCTTTCACCATCCCGGCCCTCCAAACGCAGTAGTTGGCACCTGTTTGCCATTCTTCTGATACAGAAAAATCCAGGGTGAGCCTATAGATAAATGGCTCTCACTTTAGCTGAGCATAATGTACACACGCTCGGTCTGTTGTGTTTAGCAGCTAATGGGGAAACGAGACTTTGATATAAACTCTAGTTAGATAGGTAATGATTTTTTTCCCATTCTCGTTCCAGTTAAATAGGATTGCTGGTAGACCTCTTCGGGCTGTGCCATTTTAGTCCTGGGCGGGTCTCTTGGCAGCTAAATCTTGGTGCTTTGATAACTTACTTTAGAGTTGAGGTCACGGCGGGAGGAGTCCCACTCAGCTTCTTGAAAGACCAGGTTCATGAGATGATCCATTCTGGATTGGGGCACACTGTTAGCCACATGGTTAATGATTAATTTACAAAGCAGCATTACAGCTACCCTGTAGTAATTACCTTTGTTGCTATACCATGTTTGGTTCTCTTTCCAAGTTCCTCTTTCTTTCAAAAGGCATTTTCATTTGTTGACTTTACCTACTGGTTTCTCTTGACCGATGTGGTTACAGGTAAGATGGAAGGTTGGGTCTTAAAGGTGTGGCTGAGTGCTGTGAGTTGTCAAGTCACTGCCCTCCAGGCCCTCCTGTAGGAACCAGGAGAGTGTGTTCCTGCACTGCCTCCTCCTCAGCTTCCCTGCAGATGCTGCTGTTTCTCCAGGTCCCTAGTGTACAGAGGCAGTGAGCACCTGTCCTGCAGATGCCCAGCAGCCTTGACCTCAGGCTGTTCATGTTACTTAGTGGCCTTCCCTACCCCCTCCAGGGTTCTAACCTAGGACATCACTACCAAACTCTCAGCCCAACAGCCATCTGGGGAAAGGATTCGTTGATGGCTCATCACAGCCTGAAGAATTAGGAACCATCCCAGAGGGGGCACAGAGCTGGAAACTGCTTTCAAATTACATGTCCTTAGCACAGTAGAAAGCCTTAAATATTCCTGCATTCTCTTTACTGTATTGCATTTGGATAATAATGAGAGCCCTTCAAGCCGACTGGCCTCTCCCATCTTCTGCAACATTTTTTAACCACGGATGCTTAAACCAGGGCAAGGCGTGTTTTTCTGTCTCTGCTGTTAGGCTTCCTGGTTTTCTGACGTGCTGATCGGTAACAAGGTGCATGCTAGACGGGGTAATTGATGGTGCTGCCCCAAGTTAGGACCAGAGGAGGTCTAGGGTGGGGGGTCAGAATTACAGCCAAGTGCAGTCTGCTGCAAAGACAAAGGGTGCCGGCCTTTGTTTATATTTGCATAAGACACAGAACAGAATGTCTCAAATTCTGGACCATGTCTGCCTCTACTTACCTCTGCAGTGTTCTCCCCCATCTGCCCTCTCCCGTTCCTTTTAAAGACTCCATTTTCTGGATCTTTCATGGCACCTTGGTCGCCTCACCATACCTGGTATCTCTGCTCCTGCTTTATCACCCATCGTATGGAACTGTAATTGTGTGTTGGGAATTAGAACAGAGTGATGGTTTAAAGTAGTAGTAGTAGTAGTAAGGCAGGGACTCGGTGTGAACCAATCCTTCCTAGCGTAAAACAAAACAAAGCTTCCACTCCTCCCTCCAGCTTCCCAGGGGAGATACTAACTACAGAATGTTGATAAGAGAAGAATACCCCTTCCTTATTAGCTCTCCGGTGAGCCTGGCAGCAGCCCCGCTTCCCTTTCCTTCAAGTCCAGACCCAGTCGGGATCCTCCCACACTCCAGAGAGCCGAGAAGGCAAGAGAAGTAGCTTGGGGCTGGGTCAGCAGCAGCCCACACCCCCTCTAAGTACCGGGTGGGGGAGCTGTCCACCAGCAAAGGTGATGCTCTCTCAGTCCTAAAATCTGACCTGGAGCTGAGGAGGTGCTGGGGTGGGCCGGGGACAGAGAGCCTGCCCATCTTCTGGGCTGTTTCCCGAAGGCGGGCACTCGATTTTGTTCATCTTTGTGGCCGCCTGGCAACATCTGGCACAGGCTGGGCACTTCAAGATTGTTACTTTGATTTCTAAATTAGTAGCGAATGAATGAAGAGTATCTGCGATGTACTTGACTTTGGGACAACGCACCTTTGGGCCATGGGGTGTCATTACTGTATTTTATTGAGTGGTGTGGCATATCCACACTCCTGGAATGATTATGTTGGGACTGAATTACTAAATGCTCTTCTGTGCATTGTCAACTGGGAAGCTTACCACACTAAGAGGGCATTCTGGAAGATACACAGTCTTAGTGAAGGCATACAGTACGAAAGTCATCTGAGCGGAAATTTCAAATATTCCATATTAATGATGAAATTGGATACTAGTGACTGTAGGTTGCAGGATGTTGTCCAGAATTCCTGAGATCCTTTCTTTTGTGTATCTTAAGTACTTAACCCCCAAACATCATTTTCTCCCTTGCTATGGGCAGTATTTGATACACGTCTGCTGTCTGCTGTGTTGCCTCTGTCCCCTGAGGGTCCGAGTCCGCCTAAATAGAAGACAAAAGAAGAAGAGCGGAAAGGGTGGGGGAGGTGAGGAGAAGGGAGGGAGGGAAAAACGGGGAAGGCAGGAATGAGGGAAGGAAACTCCGGAAAAGGGAAGGGAAGAGGAAGGAGAGAGGGATGGAAGGAAGCTCTGGGGAGGAAGTAGTGCCCCAGGAACCCTTAGATAAAGCAAGAACCTGAGGGGGTGTTGAGTTGCCCTGTTAAAGTTAGACCCAGAAGGAAAAATGACAGACTCTTGGAAAAGACGGTAGGATGTGTGGGGGTGAGAACATGGAGAACAATTTGTTCAGCCCTAAAGTTTGTTCTCCCTACCTAACCTATTAAAACAGGTGTGAGAGTAACAGCGTCCTGACTGGGGTTCCTGACATTGTCGCTGAAGGAGAGTACCCGGTGATGCTGGGGAGCTTGGCCTTCTCCCTGGCTGCACTCTGTATCAGCACCCTCGGGGATGGGGGGCGACTCCAGGGGGCAGGGTGGAGTGGGGGGTGAGGTCTAAGTCTTCAGCGCATGGGCCAGGCTCTCACGTGTCCCTTGGGTTTTGCCAGATGTTCATCACGGGCTACTCGGTGGCGGCGGGCGCCACAGCAAGACTTCTCTTTGGCTATGACAGCTTTGGCAACGTGTGTGGCCAGAAGAACTCCCCAGTGGAAGGGGCCCCTCTTTCAGGGCAGGACATGACCCTAAAAAAGTAAGTGTTCCCGTCAGTCCCCAACCTAGAGGGGCTGTACTATATTTCAGAACTGTATCAGTGAGCCATTTGGAGCCTTGAAACTAGTTCTCCTTTTAAAACTGTCAGCCTGTCTCATAAAAAGGGAGGCCTGTGTGTGGTTGGAAAGGCCCAGGTCTTAGAGTCAGCCGATCCAGAGTTCAGATTCAGCCTGTGCTACTTTTCAGCTATGTGGCCTGAGGCAGAGCGCTTAACCTCTCTGAGCCAAGTTGTCATCTTTTCAACTGGTTATTCTACCTACCTCACAAGGATCCACTGAGATACCGCATGAGCTAAGGCTTTATGTTAGCTGCTGCTGTTCTCCGTAATGGATCAGATTCATGGCCCGTTATATGATACCAGTCATGCACCACCCACAGTATTTTATCTCAGTGGAAATCCCTGAATCCCAGCTGGGACTTTCGGGGAATGTGTCCCAGTACCTCCCCTGTTGAAACTCTCAACTACGACACTATGGTGCCAGCACCCCCTCCAACTCCGACACAGAAACAGGAAGAAGAAAAGAGAGAAATCCCCTGAGGGGAATCCCCAGCCATGATGTTTCTAAGAGGAGGACTGCCTTGTCATAATTTTTGAGACTTGATCAAGAGCACCTCCTAGGAGAGAAAATTTATGGATCTAAATAGGTCCTGGGTGGCGCAGTTGTTAAGCATCTGCCTTCCTCCCAGGTCATGATCCCAGGGACCTGGGATCGAGCCCTGCATTGGGCTCCCTGCTCAGTGGGAAGCCTGTTTCTCCCTCTCCCACTCCCCCTGCTTGTGTTCCCAATCTCCCTGTGTCTCTGTCAAATAAATAAATAGACTCTTTAAAAATAAGTAAATAAATAGGCCCTGAATATACATTTGAAATCACCAAATGCAAATCTCAGACCAGGCCTCTTCTACCCCTGAATGTTGCTGCTGAATAGAGGAGCTTTGCCCTGCGGGGCATGGACTGCTGTCTGGCATTTCCTCCTGCACCTGTGGGTCACTTACAGAAAAGAAGGAAGGGGCTACCCAGATGGACCCATGCATGCTGAGAAATGGTCAGTTCCTCTTGGAATTGTAAAGTATATATTTTATTCTCTGTAGCCAATAGGTAGAAGTCACGAGGCATCCCATCAGCAGATGAATGAATAAACCTCATGTTGTGTGTATGTGTGTGTGTATATATACACACAACATATATATATATATATATATATTTTTTTTTTTTTTAATGGGATATTATTCAGCCTTAAAAAGGAAGGAAATTCTGACACAGGCTACAACATGAGTAAATCTTGAGGCTATTATGCTAAGTGAAATAAGTTGCACAAAGAAAAATACTTTATGATTTCCCTCTCTGAAGTAACTAGAGTAGTCACATCCCCAGAGACAAAGCAGGATGCACTTGCCAGGGGCGGGGGGCTTACTGCTTACTGGGTACAGAGTTTGGGTTGTACAAGGTGAACAGCGTCCCATGGGGGTTTGCTGATGGGCACACAGCAGGGGGAACGTACTTACGGGCACTGCACTCTATACCTAAAATGGTTGAGACGGTAAAATTTTATGTTTTTTACCACAATTTTTTAAAAAGTAAGTAAAGCGTGTATGTATCGTATATCCAGGAGATCTGCACCCCCACTCCAGGTCCCTGCCCTAGAGGACGGCCTACTGAGCAGCCTCTGGGGCTCTTATGCTGTTCCCCCAATCTCCACAGCCGTGAGAGGTGTTGGGCATGGTCGGGGCTACTACTGCTCACCTGGCTCACGACCCCACTAATGGCAACAACTGGCCTTGCTCTCGTCCCCCACCTACCCAAGCTAGAGTGGGAAGGGTCTCCTGAGCTTCCTCGTTCTCAAGCTGGGAAGCAGAGGGAGGGGCAGGCTATTAATTCACAGCCTCAGCTCTCCCCTTGTCCTTCTCACTTGCCTGTGAAGTTCAGCTGTTTCTCTGAAGGACACTCAGGTGCAAATATGTCCTCCGTGGGCTTCATTGAGTAGTTTCTGCACTGGCCTGATGTCGGTTCCCCTGGGAGATTTAATCAGTCCCTTTGCTTCCTCATTGACTTCCTCAGGTCATCCCTTAGTGTTCTCTCCCAGGAGAGACACTGGAGCCTGGTTCCTGCCCTGCACATCTCCATAGATGACCCCAGTAGGCATAATACACGGTAAATGAAGCATTTGGTTATAAATGTTTGCCTATGTTATTCCCACGTTTAATAACATATGGATTTTTTTAAGGTGCATAATTAAACCCGATGAGAGGAAATGCTCTAATAGTCTTCTGTTTCCTCTGTTGCATAGACACGTGTTCTTTATGAACTCCTGCCACTTGGAAGTCAAGGACGTGAGGCTCAGCTCCACCGTCCTCTGCGTGGCCAGCTGTCCTGGAGAGCAGCTTGATACCCTGGAAGAGGTCCAGCTGTTTGCAGACAACAATGGTGGGCACTGCGGGATGGGGCATGTTCTTCTCCCTCAGGCTGGGAACCGCAGCGGGGTGACCACAATGGTGCCAACCTAGAGGAGACAGCTTGCCCTGACACTGCCTTCTCTGCAAAGCTGGAAATTGTCCTTCCTTGGGGCTGCTGCTTCTTGCCTAGGAAAGGCCATAATTGTTTTCTCCTGGGCTTGTGCACTGTTCATTCAGTGTTACCTGGAATTTATCTGAAACCCTAGCTGTTCTCTGCTCACTGCCAGGGAGTGGTCGTCCCTACTGAGCACAGCGTAGACTGACCTGTAGGCCCCAGAGGCAGGTTCAGACAGAGGTCAGAGAGCTCTGTGCACACGGGCACGTCTAGTCCTAGAGAGGGGCTGCAGGCTCGGGGCTGAACTGCCAACAAGTAAGTTCTTTCATTAAAACGCTGGCCTGTGGATCCTTGCTCTAATCATGCATGTAACTGAAGTATCTGGCTCAGAGCCTACCCTTGAGATTTACGAAACAAGGATTAAACAAGCAGAGGAAAGTAAAAGAAATTCAAGGCCACCCATTGCAAGGTTTATCTGCCTGTGGAATGGTGTGCCCAATTTTGAAAAAATTATTTGCAAGGCTGGGTTAAAAATATCAAGCCTGGGCAATAAATCATCTTCAGAAAACGTCAAATGATTTTCCTGCCAATCCTATCAACTTCCAGTTTTGAATCAAGATTGTGGGGGGGGGGGGGGGGTAGGTAGAGAGAGAACCTAATCTGACCTCCAATTTGTATGATTTGTACGATCGTATGCTTTTTCTTTTTGTGTTTAGAACACATGTAGACCTGTTTTCTAAATCTGAGTGATTAATTCCCTTTCCTTCCCGGTTTGGTGAAAGGTCTCCGGCTTTCTTCCTGGTTCCCCTACAAAGCTGAGCACAATGTAGGGAGATGGTACAATGTGTTTGTCTTCTGCTTCCAGGGTCCTTCCTATGTGTTTATAGTTTGAATTCCGTCAACTACACCCAGAATCCAAATGCAGACTCACTGTGCCCTAGGCTGCCAGTTCCTCCAAGGTAAGAAGCTTCCGTTTTTCCTTCTCCATCCACAAAAGTCATGGGGTATTTGACGTGCAACCGTTGCTGTGTGGGTATTGTCAGAAGCACAAAGGAGGTATCTGGTAGAGCCCACCGTCTAGAAAAGGCCAGGGAAAGGGCAAGGAGGGACTCTGCAACAATGGCATGGACAGTGGATTCGGAACCAGGCCACAAGAGGAGAAAAGTCAACAATGAAGGTGCACATTGTCCTACAGGACAACACTAGAGCTATCGTGAGTTATTACCAATGGAGTGGTTTTATCAAGTAGTTGGTATGTATTTTTTTCTCCTCCACCTATTCATTACAAAGTAGAAACAGTTTACTTTTGCTCTTTTATTGCTATGAAACGTTGTTAGTTTTTATAGCTCTAGATTTCTCCAGAAGGAACAGACCTACATGGGCAAGGCCGAGTGGCCACCCCACACCTCTTCCCAACGAGGACTGAAAACGGGTCCTTCTCAAGGATCTGCTTGTGAACTCCTCCTAGCATCAGCCATTCCAGTCCCCTAGTGTAGTTCGTGGCACATGGGAGGCGCCTCACAGGTATCTAGAGAATAAAGCTACGGTGATGAAGCAGGGGTTGTTGCCATGGTAAGTGGCTCCCATTTGAGCCATTGAGAGGTAACTGGGAAAATGCCATGACTACCCGTGGCCCCTGTTAGAATGCTGAGATGTTCTGAAGGAGGACTCAGGTTTCTTCTGCATTACCATTCTTTGAAAAGTTGTCCACATGTTTACAATGAGGGAGACCTCTGTGCAGAGTCCCTGAGAAGTAATGATAATTTAAGTAGAACAAGCTATGTGCCAGCTGTCTAGCACGGTATTGATCAGACTCTTGGTTGGGACCCATGGTAGGAAATATATTCCATCACTGCCCAGTGCCGTGGACATACACCTTCATATGTACTTACGAGTGTAAAACAGAAATAGAAGTCTCACATGACAAGATTTCCCCTTGCTGTGTATGATGCATACTAATAGTTCCAACTGTTTCACTTTTTTAAGACTAATTTTTTTCATAATCTAATGGGTTACAAGTATAGCTTGGAAAACGCTGGTCTCGGAGGTGCTTACAACAAAACACAACACTTGTGTAGATTCCAGATACACAGGAGGAAAAATACAATTGACCGTTCTCCTGGCATTCTTTTCTAAAATGAACACTTTGTGTTACATGTAACTGGAAAAGGAGAGGGTTATTTTCAGAGAGGAGTATCCATTGTATATTTCTATACCTTATTTTTAAAAATTCTGAGTTTTGTCGGCTATCATTAATGTATCTCAATGAAACATAACTAAAGCCAAAAAAATAAACTGCAGTGTTGTAGTAAGTTAAATTATTTAACACTTGGAGAGAAGGGGTTTTTTGTTTGTTTGATTTATCCTTCTACCCTTGGACCGTCTTCCTATTCCCCCTCCTCCAGACCTCAGGCCACTACCATTCACTGCCTGCTTCTGTGAAATTGACTATTTCAGATTCCACATATAAGTGAGGTCATACAGGATTTGTCTTTTGAGAAGGACTTTTTTAAGGAACACAGTTTGTAACTGTGCCTGTAGAGGGAATCGAAAGAGAATGGAATTTTTTCAGGTTGCAGCTTAAGCAGAGGTGGATGAGTTCTTCTTGCTGTGAATGGAATGGCAACTGTAATTCTATGGGAAGCTTGTATCTTGATGTTGTGGATGATAATGGCGAACATTTATTGAGGTTTTGATAGTTGTCGGGTACTTTTCGAAGCTCTTGACATGTATTCATTTATCTGGACCTCTCAAAAACCACTGGGCTCTAGGCATTGTTTTCATCCCTATTTTATAGGGTGAAAACCTAGTGCAAGGACAGGGTAAGGCAGCACAAGCAGCAAGTAGAAGAGTTGGCGTGCAAACCCAGACAGTGTCCATATTAGCTTCTGTAATCCAAAGCCAACAATCAAGGCTGCATTGGTTTTGTTTTGCCTGGCAAATGGCCTCCTTGGGCTCACACCAAGGTGGGGTTGGGGGGAGGCCCATAGTCTGTGTCCGAGGGTCCCCAGTTTTCTGTCATGCCTGTCCTAGGCCTTTCACCCCCTAAATGCAGACCTTTTCATGGAAAGACAAACCTGCTGATCAGCCTTTCTTGGACAGAGTCGGGGGAGAGAAATAGCCTTGAGGGCTCCATTTCCTTTCCCTACACAAGCAAGAGTTTGTTTTAAGATGGAAATGATCATATTTATCATGGAAGAGCACTGCCAAGAGTAAAAACTTGAAATCATGAGAAGTGTGGCCATAGGGCCAAAGAACATTTTCTAAATACCTCTATTGACTAAACCAGTTGTTTCTTCTTCCTCAGTTGATCACATGAGGCGTAACATACCCTTTTAGACCAGTGGTTGGATATCAAGAAGGTTTGTGTCCCACAGAATGAGCTTTTAAGAGCAGTGAAAAAATAGTGCGGAAGATAACAAGCAAGTGTATCTTTTTCCCTTGGGGTTCAACATAATATTGTATTTTGAGTCCCCCCATGTGTTTAAAATCTAAAAGGCTTGTGTTTTTCCACCCAGTAAGTTCTAGTCCTAGCCTCCAGTGTGGGTGTCCATGCATGTCACTGCATTGTTTGATCAGAGGAATTCAAACAGGTGCATTGAAATATACAGTCAGGGGCGCCTGGGTGGCTCAGTGGGTTAAGCCGCTGCCTTCGGCTCAGGTCATGATCTCAGGGTCCTGGGATCGAGTCCCACATCGGGCTCTCTGTTCAGCAGGGAGCCTGCTTCCCTCTCTCTCTCTCTCTCTGCCTGCCTCTCTGTCTACTTGTGGTCTCTCTCTGTCAAATAAATAAATAAAATCTTAAAAAAAAAAAAAATTCTGTAATATGTTCCTGAGCTACAAGGAAAAGTTAAACAAATAGAAAAATACTATTGTTGACAGTATGACTCAACATTATAAAGATGTCATTTCTCCCTGAGTTGAGCTATAAATTTATCATGATTCCAAATAAAACAAAAAACGGAATTTTTTCAGGAACTAGATAAGCTGATTTTAAAATTTGTAAGGAAATTAAAAAAAGAAAGCCCAAAAAATCTGAATGAGAAAAACAGCAGAGACTAACTAGCCTAGTCCTTTCAGTTTTTAAAACATATAAAGTGTAGTAACTAAAATACCGTAATGGAACTAACATGAGTTCACTTCTTGGTGAGTCACAGATAGAAACTACGGTAGGTGAGTTGCCGCATAAAGGAAATTTTATTTGCTACAAATAAGGAGATCATGGGGGGATGACTTCCAACGCCCTGACTCCCAGAGCAAGGGTGGATGGGTTCCTTTTATTTACAGTTAGGGTGAATATTTAGAAAGGGAAGCCTTGTCCCATATGTAGAGGTGGGCATCAGGTCACACATGTGTCTTGAGGAAATATAGCTGTACGTACACACATTACATGTTATGTAAATGAGGTTCTTGCTCCTCTTTCGAAGTTTTAGTACTATGATGAGGTACAGGTAACTGTCAGTCACTCCATGGGTCACTCCGTGGTCCATCTGCACAGCTGTGAGGTGGGGCTAAGCTCAAACTGGTCTGGGTGATCATTATTGCTTGAGGGGCAGTTTTGGTTCCCATCAAGGGATGCTACGCCCTCAGGTCTTTTGCCTGAGTTAAGAGATAAGCTGCAAAGAAGAGTTTAAGGGAAAATGTGGGACAGAGGTCATTGTGTACAAGAAGGCTAGCAATAAAGATCACATCCTAGGGTCTAGCTGATAACAGTACTATTTCATGTTGGAAGGATCAGTGAAAGATACTAGGTAATCCAGGAACAGACCCAAATGCTTTCAGAAATTTAGTACACGATAAAAGTGGCATCTCAAATCAGTGACAAAATGACAGGCATTTTGTCATACAACATACAACAGGTAGTATTGGGCCAGCTGGACTGGCATCCAGGGGAAAAAGCTCGATCTATGCCTCAATCCTTGAATGAATAAGTCCAAATGGATTAAAGACTTCATTTTTTTAAACCTGTTTTTTAACCTGTACCCCTGGGGATAAAAATACATTATATGTTTATAAAAAAATTTAAAAATTAATAAAAAAACAATAATGTATCTTTGTATTCATAGAGCTATCCCTTAATAAAAAAGTAACTGCTTATTGTTCCATTAAAAAAAAAAAACTTGCTTTTTAGAGGGGGGGCAGGGCAGAGGGAGAGGGAGAGAGAGGACTCAAGTAAGCCACACCCCATGGAGCCCAAATAAAGAGATCATGGGAGATAACTTCCAAAGCCCTGACCCTGAGAGCATGCCCTGAGCCAAAGTTAAGAGTTGGACGTTTAATCCACTGAGCCACCCAGGTGCCCCAAAGAGATTAAAGATTTTAATGTATAAAGTGAACCAAGAAAGTACTAGAAGCCATGGGAGAATTCTTCTATAATCTCAAAGTATGGAAGGGTTCTATCTATGACTTAAAACTCAGAAGACATAAAATAAGAAATGGGTTAATTTGGCCACACAAAAACCAATTACAAAAATAACATAAGCAAAAATAACAGGCGAACAAGTTGCAATTCATATAAAAGGATTTCTCTAATTTATAAAACACCTTGCTAATCCAACTTTTAAAAGACCAACAATATCTCAGTATAAGAATGAGATATAGACATGAATCGATGCTTCCAAGATAAAGCACAGTGTTGCTTAAGCATATTAGAAGAGGCGGGACTTTCCCTATGATAGGGGAGATTCTGTGTAAGAATCTAATATTTTCACACTTCCGGTGGTTAGATGACAGCACCTGCCATTGGATAATGTGCTCTACTGGCAAAGGTGTGGGGAAATAGACACTTTCATACATTGCTGAGGTGGGGATCAATGGAAGGACATGCATCAGTATTCACCAGGTTTAAATCAAAACCTTCTCTACTTCTAGAAATTGAATTTTTTAAGCTCATTTATTTAATCTCTACACTCAACGTGGGGCTCAAACTCAGGACCCTCAGATCTAGGGTCGCATGCCCTTCCAGCTGAGCCAGCCAGGCACTTCTCTACCTCTAGGAACTTAATATACAGGTACACATGTACTGCTGTGAAATGACATTTGTGCAGAATTCTTCTCTGCAGTGTTTGTAACAGCAGAAGAGTGAGAATCTACGTGGCTGTCAGTAGCGGGCTGCTTACATAAAGTAACACTATTTAGCTGTCTGTTTAATAGGAGGTGAGCAAGCTAGGAAAAGCTGAGAATGTTCTCAGCCTGAGAAAGTGCATCCATGAGAAATCTGTAATTAATGTTATACTGGATGGTGAACTTTTGAATGCTTTCCCATCTAAGATGAGAACAAAGCTCTGACCAGTAACATTCAGCATTGTCATGGAGGTCCTACGAACGGCAAAAGAGAGGAAGGAAAAGAAATAGAAAAGAAGTGAAATCATCTTTATTTACAGATGACCTAATAGCTTATATAGAAAATCCAAAGGAATCTACAAAGTAACTACTAAGTGAATTGAGCAAAATTGTGAGATAGAAGGTCAAATAGCTTTTCTAGACGCTTACAACAATTAAGAAATCATTGTTAAAGTCTGTCTTTAGCACCATCAAAAAAATGCAGAATAACTGGGAATAAATTTGACAGAAGCCATGGAAAGAAGACCTTGACTGAAAACTTTAAGACCTTTGTGAAATTAAAGAACTCCAAAGTAAGTGGAGAGAGAGATTATACTCATGAATTAGAAGTTTTAATATTGTTAGGATGTCATTTCTCCCCAGATTGTCCTACAGATTCAGTGTAGTGCCCCCAACATAATTTTTTTAAGAAATTGACAAGCTTGTTCTAAAAAAAAATACAGAAACACTGAAGACTGAGATTCTCACACCTAGAATTCTTGAGGACCAAAGTTAGAGAGCTCATACCACCTGATTTCAAAGTTACTATAAAGTGACTAAAGATTAAGACAATGTGGTGTTAAGAAAGTTCAACAGAATACTTTTGAAGCTGGCTGACTTTATTAGCCGTCTCACGAATCAGACAGCATCTACCCAACAAGTAGAGGAGAGCTCTAAGAAGCTGAACAAAATGGGAGGTTTTTATAGGAAGGAAGGTGGGATAGAAAGTTACTAGCAGAAGGAAAGGCTTGTTCCAGGCAAGGTGGCTTTCCCTGAGGGAGAAAAGCAAAGGGTCTCATTATGCAGATTACCTCATCCACATGGTGCCAGTTAAAAAATTCTGAGCTGCCTGGTAGGACTACATTTCTGGGGGAGGTTGAAAGAGCCATTAGATTAGTTATTAAGCCCTGGTTTGGGAACTTGGTTGAAGTGACACCATTTTGGTCCTGTGACTCTCTTTTTAACAATTACCCCATTTTGGTCAGACTCTTGGAGTAACTGAGAGATCAAAATGTAAGGTCTTGGTGCCATTCGCAGGTGCTGCTCCCAAGTTCTTGCCCTTGTTCCTTTGTGCTGTACCCATTGGTCATGCCATCTCCACCTAACTTCTGTGATACTCACAGGTCCTGGTTTCAGACATACATTCTTTGAGTCCTTTTCTTTGTTCCTTAAACATTCCAGTCTTAGGGAGATCATTTGCTTGGTGGCCAGCAGCTATGATCACGAAAGTAAAGCTTTCCAGTGAATACAACAGCCCGGGGAGATGATTATGATTCCTATAAACGGGATAATTCCCAGTATTTGGAGAGTACTTTAGACCCATGGCACCAGAACCCTGTGGAAGAAGTCACCTTTTTTAAGCCAAATGCTTTGTTTTGTGATTTTTACATAATTGAGTTTCTGTTTCCCCAGAAGGTGTTAGCCCAGGTGCAGCGTCCTGTCGGCCATGGCAGAGACACCCCCTTGCTCAGCTAAAAGAGAATCAGGAGCTGTTCTAGTATCAAGGACAACTGTGCCCAGAAAGTCTAAGGATATTTTTTGGTCTGCTATTGTTTTAACAGCAGATTTTGCAGTAATTTTAAGAGTTAGGGGAAAGTTTTCAATCATAGCTTCATTTATATATATCCCTAACCGGGGAAATAGGGACCTGCCATAAGGAGTAACTCCTGAATCCTGAAACCCTCCTAGGGTAATTCAGTGTAATTCAAACTGAAAATTAAGGGGAGTCGACCAGGTAGACATTTTATTTTATTGTAAAATGTTAGGGGCACAGTTAAATTTTCTCCTAGCCTGAAATAAAAGATTACCCCCACTTAATAATGACCAGGGAGATCCAGATGAAGGGGTTATCTTGCCAGGCCAGTGCTAGAGTAAAGGAACGGAAAAGAAGGATAGGGGGTTTTCTGTTTAAAGTATGAAGTCTAGGGGCACCTGGGTGGCTCAGTGGGTTAAGCCTTTGCTTTCGGCTCGGGTCATGATCTCAGGGTCCTGGTATGGAGCCCCACATTGGGCTCTCTGCTCAACAGGGAGCCTGCTTCCTCCTCTCTATCTGCCTGTCTCTCTGCCTACTTGTGATCTCTGCCTGTCAAAATAAATAAATAAAATGTTAAAAAATAATAATAAAGTATGAAGTCTAAATCTGGTGTCTCAAATGGAAGTCCACCTTGAGGTCAGCTACATCTCTTCCTCATCAGTTTGACTTCGAGGTATCTGGTGTGTGCCCGGGACCAATGTCAGGGGGAGACTTTGTTAGCTGTGAGATGTGTTCTCAAGGCTCTGTCTTTTAATCTTACAACTGTGTCAGTGGTCAGGAGCACTTGGTAACGTCCCTTCCCACAGGGTCAAGAGCTGTTTTTTTGTTTTTTTTTTTAACAGTGATGTTTCCAAAACACCCAGTCACCAGGTTCCAGACTGTGCCCAACAGGAGTCTTTGAACCTGGGTTCAGGAAAAGCATGTATAACCTGTTCATGGTAGGCTTTAGCATAAGGCTTTAAAGACTTAAACTAGCTGGTCATACTGGCATGAGACAGGATCAGCAGAAAGTTGTTTTCTGAGAGAACTGTACAACATTTGCAAAGTTCTGCTAAGTTTTGTCTGATTTGCTGGGTGCAGTGGGTGCTTTGATCACTGGCAATCAGGGAAGATCTACCCCAAGTGGGAAAGAGAGTTTCTAGTAATTTCTTTGGTTTTGTGGGGGTGTCAGCCTTGCAGCAGGAAAATCTTCATCCCATCTGGGAAACACACCTACAGTAACAAGAACATACTGATAACCCATTCTTTCGAATTGCAAATTTATGAAGACATTTCAAAAGTTCTAGAAGCATGTACCTTTTGAACTTTTTCCGTATAGTGTTAACATATACAAATATCTTTTAATTTCTCCGTAGTGAGAAGCTGATAGTAGATAAACCTGTGGCTAACAATGCATTTGTTTTTTGTTATATTTGGAAATTACCTAAATTTAATGAATTTAACTTAACTTATCATTTAACCTAACTCAGCAAAAATTTAAGGCTTTAGGTTGCCAAAAAAAAAATTGGAGGAAACTATTTAAGTAGACATAAATCTTGCTAAAAAGTTCATTTATAAACTTCTATCTTGCTTACATCTATTTATTTGTCCTTAATAATTATGTTAGATTACCTACAAAAACTTCATTAGGCAAAGTCAGTCATTATCCTAAGCTATTTTTTTGACTGCTCTTACAAGCATCAACATGAATTTATTAGGCTAGTGAGCTCAGATAGAATAAAAGTTTATATTTCATCTTGATGTCTGTTTTCATTAAACCAGCAACCTGAAATTCACTTTCATATCAAGTATTTTTCTAGATCACATGAACTTGAAAAACATTTGGGTTTCTAGTTTCTATCTTTGTAAGAGTTTTAGAATGGCCAAACCTTACAAGTACTTGCCTTCAAGCCATGTAAGTAGAGCTCTTTTACAGATTAATTTCGGCACCACCACCTGGAGGTCTAAAATACCATATGCCTACAGCATAGCTACAGGCGCATTTAGCCACTCACCACCACCAACAAAACCCCAAAGGCAGAGAGACCAGTGATGGTGATGAAGTTCTAGAACCTAGATGAGGTTTGGTGGGGTGAGATCCAGAGCCAATGACCAAGAAAGAATTCTTGAGACATCTTTGGTGCAAAATGGTGGTTTATTAAAGCACGGGGACAGGACCCATGGGCAGAAAGAGCTGCTGCCCCGGGCATGTGAGGAGTGGCTGGTTATATACACAGGAGTTGGGTAGGTGAGGACAAAGGGGTGTTCAGAAGGGCTATTGGGGTAAAGAAGACTGTCAGGATATTGAAGGCCTGGTTACTATCAAGCCAAGGCCGATTTCCCTCTAATGAGGCACTAACATAAAGACAGTTGGGAGTCTCCCGGTGGAATGTCACATTCCTGCTATCAAGCGTCCTTGTTAGTGAGATTTAGATTTAGAAGAAATTTAACTTTATTTACTTTTCCTTCTACCTCAGCCTCCTTCAGTTTTGTTTATGGAGGGGAGGGTGACATTAGGGCTTGAGGAACTGAGTTATGTGCCTCTGGAAATTGGGCTATTGATAAGGTAACTTCTTTGTTGTAAATCTCAAGGACATTTGTAAACCGAGGGAGACTCCTGCCTTGCAGGATTGTGATCTCTGCGAGTGAACTATTTGTTTTTCTTTTAGGGCAGTCAGGGGTGCCTGAGGAATGTGACACATATTACGAGGGGAAGCGGGTGGAGGGGGGTGCAAGGTGCCAGCTTTTGCTTTGTCCTCAGCCAGCCTCCTGCTCCCTCTTCATTCCCCCCTGAACAATTTTGACCCTTGAATCTTTAAGGTAGTTGAAGGTGGAAGGTCTCACCTTCTGTAACTTCTTCCTGCTGAATAGGGGCGTAGAGTTGTCTGTCCCTACCTATTCGGGTCAACATTGATCAGTTGAGGAATGTATAGGGGAGTTAGGAAAGACGGAGGCAGCTGAATCCAGTGCTGACAGTGAAGTGTCTTTGTGCGTGGTAAGGATCATCTGTCGTCGTGAAGTCATTGCAGCAATGGAGTCTCGACACCAAGTAGAGAAACATTGAACAAAGCAACACATTAATATTAATAAGGCGATAAGAATGAGAAGCCCGAAAAGGAGAATTTTAATTGTTGGCCGTAGTCCTCCTTCAAACCAGGAACTTAACCAATCACTGAGAGAGAGAAAAGGATCTTGTAGAGCCTTAATCTGGGTATTCATATTTTTTATTAGTCCTGTGACATTTTTGTGATAGTCTGGGATGTACACGCAACATTCTGCTTTGATAATTGCGCATGTGCCACCCTGTGCTGCTGTCAGGACATCTAAGGCCATCCTATTCTGTAGGACTGCCTTGCATATCTGTGAGACTTCTGTATTAAGTAGGGAGATGCTATTTAGTGAATCATTGAGTGCCTTTGTAGTATATTTATTAAGGGCTTCTACATGCCACATGACATCCTCTAGTCCCGCGGATGGAACAAAAATGGATGCTAAGTGATCATACCATTTAAAAAACAGATCGTATCTTTAGGGTAAATACCCAGCAGTGCAATTGCAGGGTCAAAGGGTAGTTCTATTTTCAACATTTTGAGGAACCTCCATGCTGTTTTCCAGAGTGGTTGCACCAGCTTGCATTCCCACCAACAGTGTAGGAGGGTTCCCCTTTCTCCGCATCCTCGCCAGCATCTGTCATTTCCTGACTTGTTAATTTTAGCCATTCTGACTGGTGTGAGGTGATATCTCATGGTGGTTTTGATTTGTATTTCCCTGATGCCGAGTGATATGGAGCACTTTTTCATGTGTCTGTTGGCCATCTGGATGTCTTCTTTGCAGAAATGTCTGTTCATGTCCTCTGCCCATTTCTTGATTGGATTATTTGTTCTTTGGGTGTTGAGTTTGCTAAGTTCTTTATAGATTTTGGACACTAGCCCTTTATCTGATATGTCATTTGCAAATATCTTCTCCCATTCTGTCAGTTGTCTTTTGGTTTTGTTCACTGTTTCCTTTGCTGTGCAAAAGCTTTTGATCTTGATAAAATCCCAAAAGTTCATTTTTGCCCTTGCAATTGCACTGCTGGGTATTTACCCTAAAGATACAAACGTAGTGATCCGAAGGGGCACGTGCACCCGAATGTTTATAGCAGCAATGTCTACAATAGCCAAACTATGGAAAGAACCTAGATGTCCATCAACAGACGAATGGATAAAGAAGATGTGGTATATATACACAACGGAATACTATGCAGCCATCAAAAGAAATGAAATCTTGCCATTTGCGACGACGTGGATGGAACTAGAGGGTATCATGCTTAGCGAAATAAGTCAATCAGAGAAAGACAACTATCATATGATCTCCCTGATATGAGGGAGAGGAGATGCAACATGGGGGGTTGAGGGGGTAGGAGAAGAGTAAATGAAACAAGATGGGATTGGGAGGGAGACAAACCATAAGTGACTCTTAATCTCACAAAACAAACTGAGGGTTGATGGGGGGAGGGGGTTGGGAGAGGGGGTGGGGTTATGGATATCGGGGAGGGTATGTGCTATGGTGAGTGTTGTGAATTGTGTAAACCTGGCGATTCGCAGACCTGTACCCCTGGGGATAAAAATATATGTTTATAAAGCTGTAAAAAAAAAAAAAAAAAAAGAAAGAAAGGATGAATCCCCAAGTTTTGTAGCAACATGGACGGGACTGGAAGAGATTATGCTGAGTGAAATAAGTCAAGCAGAGAGAGTCAATTATCATATGGTTTCACTTATTTGTGGAGCATAACAAATAGCATGGAGGACAAGGGGAGATGGAGAGGAGAAGGGAGTTGAGGGAAATTGGAAGGGGAGGTGAACCATGAGAGACTATGGACTCTGAAAATGATCTGAGAATTTTGAAGGGGTGGGGGGTGGGAGGTTGGGGGCACCAGGTGGTGGCTATTGTAGAGGGCACGGATTGCATGGAGCACTGGGTGTGGTGCAAAAATAATGAATACTGTTATGCTGAAAAAAAATTAAAAAATTAAAAAAAAAAAAAAACAGATCGTGTCCATCTTTGCTTTAAACTGGGGGGGATTAGCTGGGGTGGTGATGGTTTTAATAATGTGCCCATGAATCCAGGCAAATCCTAAAGTACAGCGACCTATCCACCCTGAAGAAAGGCAGGGCCACAGGTTAAGTTCCACATATCCAGTAGGTTCTGTTTGGAGCTGACCATCTAATGCCAGGTCGCCTTGCCCAATCAGTAGCAAACCAGTCAGTAGCCTGGAGTACTATTATTTGGGAACACATTTCTAATGATAGCCATTCTAGATGTCGTGTGTTATTTGCCCAAGTATCATGTGTATGATTTCTTTGTTTCCAGCATTAAACTGCCTTTTGACTGAGCTGTCCAATAGTGGGTGTGAGCCACAAATATGTATCCCATATTTGATATATGCCATCCTCAGTATAGCAATAAGTAGGGTTTTGGAACTTAGGCCCATATTTGATTGGGGAGTTATGGCTTGACAGCAATCCTCTTTCCTTCCAAATAGCTCCATGGGCATGTAGTATCAGGAAGGCATATTTGGAGTCAGTGTTAATGTTTATTTTTAGGCTTTGGCAACTGCAAAGTGTTAGTGAGCACTACGACATACCTAGCTTTTCTTATTCTTTTTATGAAAACTACTGTCATTAGTAAACCAACTGTCATTCGTATTTTTAACAGGGCATCTTAAATCTGGCCAACTAGAGAAAGCAAGATCAATAACCTCTGAACAGTTTTGCTCTATAGAGAAAGTACAGTGGTCAGGTTCAGGCATACAGGTAACTAGGTTTAAAGTTTGACAAGTTTTAAGTATTATTTCTGGTATATCTGTAAGTATAGCCCAGTATTTAATAAGTCGGCCTCCATCATCCATTGGTGGCCTTTGGCTTCTAAGACAAATCTGGACCTGATGTGAAGTCATTACAGTCAGGGACTGTCCCTTAGTGAGCTCTGAGGCTCTTTTTTATGAGGAGAGGTGTTCTATGCTTCGCTAAAGCATCCATTTGCAATTGCACCTCAACAGAGGTGGCTTCTAGATAAATATGACTAAGGGATGAAACCATTAAGAAGCCCTTTGAGTGGTCCAGCCTTAACAATCCTGATTACAGAGGATCACTGGCAAGTGGGAGAAAACTTGTCAAGAGATAAGGGGAGTCCCACATGCATCATCCAGTCCAATCATAGGGGAATCAATCCTATTTTCCAGTTGTTTACTCACGTGCCATGGGGTTTTGTTATTATCCCCACGAAATAAAAAAGCAAGAAGATCATCTAAATGAGCTATTGTGTAACTTTTCTGAGGTTTACCTCAAATTGTCTAGCTTAGGTATACAAACATTTAAAGACAATCAAATCTAGAATTTAACCTCCATAAAGGGTGTGTTACTAACATGATTTTTCTC
Organism: Lutra lutra; assembly: GCF_902655055.1. Lineage (NCBI taxonomy): Eukaryota > Metazoa > Chordata > Mammalia > Carnivora > Mustelidae > Lutra > Lutra lutra. The sequence continues at coordinate 116,537,427 of NC_062281.1, read as the reverse complement.
TCTAAAATAACCCTCATTTCCAGAGATAGCCAAACAGGACTAATTTATTTGAAAAACAACTCCAGTTTTAACAAACTTGGCCTGTTATTTACATAAGCTCAGCAAGAACAGTGAGTGATCATATAGATCTTTTAGAATCTGCTTTGCTGGAACTTCTTATAAAGAATCTCTAGGTTGAGCTTTTAGTAGCCTCTCTGGGCCAGAAGCCAAGCCACGTACTTGTCATCAAACATGCCTGCAATACCTGTCGATTTGGGCGAATTCTTCTTCCTGAGGTTCCCAAAGTATCCTGCCAGGAAGTGACATTCTTTTTTTTTTTTTTTTTTTAAAGATTTTATTTACTCATTTGACAGAGAGAGAAATCACAAGTAAGCAGAGAGAGAGGGAGAAGCAGGCTGCCCGCTGAACAGAGAGCCTGATACGGGGCTCGATCCCAGGACCCTGAGATCATGACCTGAGCAGAAAGCAGAGGCTTAACCCACTAAGCCACCCAGGCACCCCAGGAAGTGACATTCTTTACTCACCTGGTGAGGCTGCTGGGAACTCTGTAAGCAAGGTATCAGGCCAACAGTCCCAAGGGGCTTTATGGCTCCAGGTTTCAAAAAGTCAACCTTAGTTCCTTTAAGCTATCTGGTCATATCTGAGTCTTTGCATGTCTTTCTCATATATGACATTCCAGTCAAAGCCTTGGTAAAATAACCCATGTTTCCAATGGTGTCCTGTTACAAGGAGAACAGATTCTCATTGAACTTATGCAAATGACTGATTGCCATGGAAGAAAGAATACTTACTGACTGAGACCTTTTGATTTTCAGAGGGTTCAGATAGAGAGAAAAGTTGAATCCTTTGATTTGTTTGCAAATAAATAATTTTACATTTCTGTAAGTCACAGACATTTTAAGAAAAAAGTTTCCTTAGTCTGGAAGAGCAAAAACATTAGAGAACCAGCAATGTCTAAAACAAGAAAAAACATTAAGAGACACAACACTATAATCTTTTAGTTCATTTAGTCCCATGTTACTAACTGGTTTAGTCTGAATGCAGCTTTAGTTAGTTTTGGAAATTCTTACCCATTTCAGTTTTAGGATTTTCAAGTATATCAAATATCTGTATTTGTCCCGAAAGTCCTTTATATGAATCTCCTTTAAGATAAAACTCATTTTACAAGAGAATTAGAACAATTATAAATGACAAAAACTCGGAATGGATATGATTAGAGCTGATGAGACAAGAGTTTATAATTTAGCTGGCAAGGAAATCAGGTTATTTCTGTGACACATAACATTTCCATAATTACAATATCAATGATGATCTCTCAAAACATTAAAACTTTAGGAAATGCATAGAATCTCTAGAATAGTTATAGCATTTTCCCAAATGTAACCCAAGGTTTATCATTGGTTTAGCAGTACTTCATGAGTAACTTAGCATACCAAGGAAAAGCCTGAGTTAAAGAGATTTACAACTTAAATCTTGTCAACATTTGCTAAAATCGTATAAAGTTTTAAAGCACATGCCTAAATATAATTAGGGAATATACTTATCCCTGATATAGGCAAAATGAGAAAGTGTTTTTTTCTGGACAGGCAAAGAGAAAACCATTTACATTTTCTTAACAGCAGATCAGTTAATCTAAGAAAACTTTGTCCTTTTTGAACAGAGAGAATTTCAGTCTTATACCAATGTACCTTTAAAACCCATTCATTTCAATCTTAGTCCATCCTGACCATAGCTAAAATTCCTTTTCTGAAGATTTCCCTTCATAAATCTTCTACAGCTTTCCTTTGCATTCAGGTTTTGTCCCAAGTCATCTCCTTCCAAACAACCATCTCATTTAGGATAAAATTACCTTCTTTTACCTTCAACAAAATGTACTCCCATTCCTTAAATCTTTATTACATATCTTCTACTCTTCCACAGAGTTGCTTTCTTTATTTTCATCAGTCTTAGAGTTAGCAGAATTTTGTACTCTCAGAAACACCTTAATCTCTAGTGAAGACTAAGTATTAACCAATTGTGAACTGTTACAACAGAATTCTTCAGATGGCAAATTTATGAATCAGTTAAGTGCAAAACATGTTTACCAACAGATTTAAATACTCTTAGTTTCTTTGCAGTAAGAAGTCAAAAGCACAAACCTACATCCAGTAATTAATGACTTAGCATTTTATCCTGTTTGGTTAAGACCTAGATGTCCATAATTTAATTCCATTTGTCATCCAAGCAAAACTAAACTTTCAGGTTACCAAAGACTTTGAAAGCTATCTCAGCAATTACCCATTAAAACTTTGAGACAGACAATTAACCATCAGTTTAGTCATTTCTTTGCTAACAAATTTTAACAAATAACACGAGCTTATTTGACCTTCAGTAAACTTTGATAGGATAAAAGCTTCACATTTACTGCTGTAACTTCAAAGACATGTCTATCTTAGTTAAACCAACAAACTTAACTTAGATCAAATACTGATTTACATTCCACCTGGGCCCACTCCACTTTGAATGTTTACCTGAGACACGGATGGGAAGGTCTGGAGTGGGGGATGTTAGGTCCAGGGGCTGCTCTTCTTGCTCCTTGACAGTGAAGAGAGAAGGAGCCGTGGTGCATGATCTAGAGGCTGGTCATGCAGGCTGCACGCACGTCGGTGCAGAAACAGGATAAGTGGGAAACAGAGGAAACAACGTGCTGCCAGGAGGCAGAGAAAGGATTCCCGGTTTTAGAGCTCATCAGCCCCAACAGAGGGGCAGACACTATGCTTTTCCACCAACAAGGGGGGAGGGGTTAAGTGGTCCAAGTAGGGCCAGAGAAGACAGGGAAACTTCCCTGAAACAAAGGGAGTTTCGACAGCTGCTTGGGAATATTCCTTATGGACTCTGTCTTGAGTTAGACTAACCCCAGTTGGCTCCAGTTATAGCCATTAACACGGGAAATGAGTGAGGGAGAAGCCCCCACATCTATTAAGAGGAACACAGAGAGATAAAGTCAGAGTCCCCTTTGCTAGGGATGGCCCAGCAACCTGGGTTTACTAGAAGAAGGCTTATTTATGTAATTATCATCCAGTATGTCAGGAGGAAGTTTACTAGCTGACTCATTTAGGCAAACATATTTTGCAAAAGCCCCTAGTTTGGGGTCCTGGTGCAGAGCAGTGAAGGCCTAGGTATGAGCAATGAAGGTACCCTGATTCATTTGCTCTGTTTCCTGCAGAGGAGATCTAATGGAGGCCGTGCAGTGTTACAGGAGCTCAACCCTTTTCTAAGTTTTGCAATCCAAATTATTTCCAGTGGGTTAAAAGACACCCCAAGGTAGAGACCTTGGGAACTGAAGAAGCCTACTGAGGCCATGCTCCCAGAAAAGTAAAGAAGGTCCATTACCAAATCCCCCCCGACTCCTGGGTGGCATCCTATGCAGGATAAGTCAGAGGTTCCCGTGTGTCAAAAGTGACCGGGGGCATCCCTCAACAAAAATCGCTATTGATCACCATCCTGCCTTCCCCGGGAAGGCATTCCTGCCGTAAAAGGCCCTGGAGGGGTGCCGGGAAGGCATTCCTACCCTAAAAGGCCCTGGAGGGGTGCCGGCATCCCTCCCCTTCCCTATCGCATCCTAGGCTGTTGATGAGTGCCTGGTGAATGGACCAAAATACTGTGCCATGCAATGCCATCGTCTGTCCTGAAGACTGCATACTGTTTTGCCATTTTAACCCATGGAAATACTAGAAAATTTTGGCAAAGGGAAATTACCCAATTTCATAGATTTAAGTAGTTAGCAGAAGGAACTGACAAGAAACAGTAAAGACTGAAATCCATCATGGTCTATGTGACATTCCAACACATATGGTCCTAGCAGCCAACTTCCCCAGGAAACGGTCCCTGGTTGTGTTTTAATTCAATTGGGTACTGGTTTTGGCCAGCTCCCAGTGGAGGTCTCTCGGCCAGAAGTGGCTAGATCAGGGATGTGGAGGGGATCACATTAGCTCAATCAGGAGGAAACCTCACATGGGAGTCTTAAGATTGGCAGCCATCCTAGTGACTTAGGTGTCTGTCCCGTGCCCAAGAGAGACAACTTTATATAAGAACAGGAATAAAGAGAGGGTATCAAGTTTCTGGGTCTTATTGCCATTCCGGCCAGGGTACTAACTTACAGTCAAGAGGCAGGCACTCTCCTCCCTGTAGAGCAGCCACGGGCTAGTGGATTACAACCTGAGCAATTGACATGCAAGTGTTCCAATAAGACCATACTCCTTGAAAAGCCCCTGAAATGAGAGTAAAGGAAGAAAAGAGAAAGTACTCACCAATTTTGCACCAAAGCTCAGAGTCCAAATGTAAAGACTCACAGTCCCTTTGTGGTCACCAAATGATGAAGTTCTAGAACCTAGGTGAGGTTCAGTGGGGTGAGGTCCAGAGCCAATGACCAAGAAAGAATTCTTGAGACATCTTTGGTGTAAAATGGTGGTTTATTAAAGCACGGGGACAGGACCCATGGGCAGAAAGAGCTGCTGCCCCGGGCATGTGAGGAGTGGCTGGTTATATACACAGGAGTTGGGTAGGTGAGGACAAAGGGGTGTTCAGAAGGGCTATTGGGGTAAAGAAGACTGTCAGGATATTGAAGGCCTGGTTACTATCAAGCCAAGGCCGATTTCCCTCTAATGAGGCACTAACATAAAGACAGTTGGGAGTCTCCCGGTGGAATGTCACATTCCTGCTATCAAGCGTCCTTGTTAGTGAGATTTAGATTTAGAAGAAATTTAACTTTATTTACTTTTCCTTCTACCTCAGCCTCCTTCAGTTTTGTTTATGGAGGGGAGGGTGACATTAGGGCTTGAGGAACTGAGTTATGTGCCTCTGGAAATTGGGCTATTGATAAGGTAACTTCTTTGTTGTAAATCTCAAGGACATTTGTAAACCGAGGGAGACTCCTGCCTTGCAGGATTGTGATCTCTGCAAGTGAACTATTTGTTTTTCTTTTAGGGCAGTCAGGGGTGCCTGAGGAATGTGACACATATTACGAGGGGAAGCGGGTGGAGGGGGGTGCAAGGTGCCAGCTTTTGCTTTGTCCTCAGCCAGCCTCCTGCTCCCTCATCAATGGTGCAACCAGAAAGGAATTTCTTTCAGTGAGGCTGACACCGGGAAGGCAGTGGATTAGTGGCCCAAAGTCGGCCTCCGAAGTCCCGAAAATACTTCCTGGTTTTATATAAGGAAAATGTGGGACAGAAGTCGGTGTAGGTGCAGGTGTTCAGCCAAGGTCAAGCCAGTCGCTGTTTTGGGGTCATTCACGTGGAGTCTTGCAGGCTCTGGGCGGTCCTTATTGCTTTGAGGGGTAGTTTCATTCCCATCTGGCTTGCCTTGCCCGCAGGGTCTTTTGCCTCAGTTAGGAGATAGACTGAAAAGACCTTAATCTGTTAGAAAATACAGACTGATGTTAAAAAAAAAAAGTCAAAAAATGAGGCAATTGAAGTCCTCCTTCATTTGACCCATGTGAACATTCAAAGACACTTCTATTTTAAAATGAAAAAGGTGCCTGCCATGAAAAAGGTACAAAATTTACTAGTCTTAGAAGCTGGATCTGAGGTTGTTTTCCGGTAGGTGAAATAAGTTAAGCTGAACTGTCTAGATGACTTAAGCTTTTAAGATTTTTTTTTTTTTAATTTGACAGAGAGAGATCACAAGTAGGCAGAGAGGCAGGCAGAGAGAGAGAGAGAGGAAGGGAAGCAGGCTCCCTGCTGAGCAGAGAGCCCGATGTGGGGCTCGATCCCAGCACCCCGGGATCATGACCTGAGCCGAAGGCAGAGGCTTAACCCACTGAGCCACCCAGGCGCCCCAAGATGACTTAAGCTTTTAAAAACGTGTATTTGTGGAGAAGATACTGAAGACGTGTTATTTGTCCTTGGCAAGTCAGGTTCCAAATGACCTTTTTACCCCTTTTTTTTCTTTGATAAGAATACCTCCCTGCAATCTGTACTTTAAAGAGGTGGGCTGGGAAAGCCCCCCAGAACACCAGACAGGACACTGAACATGCACATTATAAAGGCACAGGATAAAACCACAGGCGCTCCCTCGTATGACTTCTGTCCCCTTAAAGCCAGAAGGTTTACACTTACCAGGCTTTTGAGATAAACAGGGGACTGGTAAAAAGGACTGGCCATCTTTGAATTGTTCCTGGAATCACGCTGCTAGTCCTGTAAAGACTGGGTTTGGAAAACCAAGACAGCTGTTTTCAGCCCCTCAGAAAATGGAGTTGCCGCCTAACTGGTATCAAGGACTGACACCGCCATCCACCTGTGGGAATAGCTTTCCCTTTGGGTATATTTAGCTTGGAAGGAGAAGACCTAAAAAGAAAAAAAAAAAAAATCCCTCTGAGACTCTGAGTATCAGCTTCCAGTTTTACCAAATTTCTGATTCTAGAGTTATTAAGTCCTCTCAGACATCTGGTCCGGTTCCAGCCAGGACAAACAGCGAATATTCGGGGCAGTGTTAAACAACCTTGTAGACCTAAGAGGCCTCCTCGAAGAGAGTTATGTAAAACGTTGTATCGTCACAAGATCTAGAGTCACTGTCAAAGATAGCGGAAGAAGGGACTGACAAACTGCACGTCCAAGGTGGAAAGAAAGCCAAGCCTCCTTCGTAGACACAAAAGGAGACAATCAAGAAGGAAATAGTTACTCCCAGGACAGAGAGAATCAATAACCCATGGGTCTATATGTGGAAAGGAGGGGAAAGTATGGATTTTTTTTTTTAAGATTTTATTTATTTATTTGACAGACAGATCATAAATAGGCAGAGAAGCGGGCAGAGAGAGAGGAGGAAGCAGGCTCCCCGTTGAGCAGAGAGCCCAATGCGGGGCTCGATCCCAGGACTCTGGAATCATGACCTGAGCTGAAGGCAGAGGCTTTAACCCACTGAGCCACCCAGGCGCCCTACAGTATGGATTTTTACTACCCCCTCCTGCTGGGTTCAAAAGCTAATCTATTTATAAAAACTCTGGAGGATCCCCCCAGGGCTTAAGAAATGCTTTAGCATTTCTCCAGGACTGAGAGATACCTCGAGAGGATCGCCAGTAGCCTGCAATGGTCTGACTTCAAAGGTCACTGTTAATAATAGTCTCTTCAGAGCAGAAAGGCAGTCCAGCCTGAGGCTCACTAAGGTGAGTCCTTGAATGAAGGAGAGAGGGTAGCAGTAAGAGTTACCGCAGTTTTAGTGTCTTGCTTTTGGTTCCTTTTCTCTTTTTTCATTAGCTTTTTGTAATGAATCTTCCAGTGGAACTATTTTGGAATTTTGAGACCTTCTGGAGGCTTCTGCATGCCAGTTAAAACAGGTACCCCATTCTGTTTAATTTGGGAACTCTTGCTTTCAAGAGCACTTCTTAAATGAATGATCTTGTCTGACTGGAATGTTCCCCATAATAGCCATTGCAATTCTACATGATTTTTGGTAAAACTTTTTATCTTGCTGGACACCTGCCACTTCCAGGACTGTAGTTCTTAGACATAAAATGAGCAGGTGTTCAGCCCCAGAAGATGGCTTGCTCAGCTCTCTGGAAGCAAAGAGTCCTATTCCTTTTAGTTAGGCCTTTGGATTTCTCAAAGCTAAACTCATACCTCGGAAGGACTTGCTGCTGGCTTAGGGACTGTGTCTAACTGTGTGCCTCATCACACAGAAGTGTTCTTGAGCTTGGCTGGTGACCTAGTGTCAATCTAATCTGATCCATGACCAAGCATCCTAACGCAAGAGTCTGAGTTGGATGGCAAATGCTCTAATAGCTCTTAGATGTCCCACCCAAGCCCACCAATTTTTGCAGCGTTTTGCCCTCCAAGATCCCCACTAGCAATGGCCTTTATTTATATAAAACAAGACAGACAAACATGTACCCCAACAAACCAGTAACCAAAACATGGTGCTGCAGACCAACCAAGAGAAGGCCATGCATACCACTAGCAGTCCCCTGTGTGGACTAAACCAGCAGACTCCATTTAGGGTGACCATGGACAGGAACTGAGAAGGGATTCCAACACGGAACTGTAGACTGAACCAAGGGCTGAGAACTCGTGCTCTGTTGGAGCCTCCTGCCCATCCAGACGGACCTGTCCACCCTAGACTGGAAAGTCAGTTAGATTAGTAGTTTGAACGCAAGGAGCACAGCTGAAACTGCAAGGCACTCACCAATGGCCCTCAGAAATGGGGAGAAAAAACATGAATTCAGAAGGCCTTCTAGCACACCACAGCTGTTAGCTTCAGATCCCTACACTGCCACCAAATCCCTTAAAAAACAATTCCACTGAGTCAATGGGAAGATCTCATTGGCTTTATTTAAGGATTCATGAATCAGATACCACCCCACCCAGCAAGAAGAGGGGAGCTCTTGGGAGCTTTACAAATGGAAGATGTTTATAGGAAAGAAGACAGGGCAAGAAGGTTATTAGCCAAAGGAAAGGACTATTCAGGCAAGGTTGCTTTTCCTTAGGAGAAGAGCCACCATCTTACAGATTGCCACATCTTCATTTGAAGGATAGAGAGGGCCCATGGAGCAGGCTCATTAGCACCCATCGGAAAATTCCTCTGGCCTGTTAAAATTACATTTCTTGGGAAGGTTGAAATTATATTAGGTATTAAGCCCCAGTTTGGGGACTCAGCCTAAGTGACACAATATGGGGCCTGTGGCTTTCTTCTTAACAACAATATTGGAATGAAGATAAACAAATAGATAATTGGCTCAGAATAGAGGGCCCAGAAATAAAACTATATGCAGGGGCACCTGGGTGGCTCAGTGGGTTAAAGCCTCTGCCTTTGGCTCAGGTCATGATCCCAGCGTCCTGGGATCGAGCCCTGCATGGGGCTCTCTACTCTGCGGAGAGCCTGCTTCCTCCTCTCTCTGCCTTCCTCCCTGCCTGCTTGTGATCCCTCTCTCTGTCAAATAAATAAATAAAATCTTTTAAAAAAAAACAAAACTACATGCACACGGTCAGTTGTTTTTTGTTTAGTTGGTTGGTTGATTGGTTGGGGTTTTTTGAGAGAGAGTGCATGCGAGAGCAGGGTGGGGAGGGACAAAGAGAGAGTGAGAGAGAGAATCTCAAGCAGGCTCCGTGCTTAGCTCAGAGCCCAAGGCAGGGCTCAGTCTCAGGATCCTAAACTCAGGATCTGAACTGAGATCAAGAGTTGGACACTTGGGGCGCCTGGGTGGCTTAGTTGGTTAAGCAACTGCCTTCGGCTCAGGTCATGATCCTGGTCCCAGGATCAAGTCCCGCATCAGGTTCCCTGCTCTGCAGGGAATCTGCTTCTCCCTCTGACCCTCCCCCTCTCTCATGCTCTCTCTCATTCTCTCTCAAATAATAAATAAATAAAATATTTAAAAAAAATAGAGTTGGACACTTAACCGACTGAGCCACCCAAGCACCGCCATGGTCAAGTGATTTTTAATGAAAGTACCAAAGTAATTTCGTGGGGTTAGTCTTTTCAACACATGGTGCTAAAATAAGTGGAAAGACATAGAGAAAAAGTGACTCTTGGTGATTTTGTACCAGGACTCTTACCTCAGACCACACACAAAAAGTAATTCAAAGGGACACCTCGGTGGCTTAGTCAGTTAAATGTCTGCCTTCAGCTCAGGTCATGATCCCAGGGTCCTGGGATCGAGCCCTACATCGGGCTCCCTGCTCAGTGGGGAGTCTGCTTCCCCCTCTCCCTCTGCCTGCTGCTCCCCCTGCTTGTGCTCTCTCACTCTCTGACAAAGTGTCTTTTTTTTTTTTTAAGAAGTGTATAGTTCTAGAAATTAGATTAATGAGTGCCTATATGGGTTGGAGATTGATCAGAAGGGGGTTTGAGGGTACTTTCTGGGATGATAGAAATGGTCTATACCTTGAAAGGGGTGGTGGTTGCTTGAACATCTGTATTTGTTAAAGGTTCCTAATTGCATGTTTAAGATTTGTACATTTCATGCTATATAAATTTTACTTCAGTAAAAATAAAAGGAATCCCTTATATTCTGATCTAGACAGAGTGGCAAGATGTTTCAGCTTTAAAAAGAAAGCAGGCTGTAGAGCAGTATGCTGTATAGTACCTTTTGCATGAAAAGGAGGATATATCCTAAGTATAATTTAGGTGTTTATATACGTATAAGTGTGCGTGTGTGTGTGTGTGTATGTGTGTGTGTGTGTATGTATATATATATATATATATATATATATATATATATATATACCTATTTGTTTGTGTAACTGTTAAACATAGCCTGTAGGGTGTAGTCAGAAAACAACTTTATTTTTATGGGGGTTTTCTTTTTAGTTTTGTTTTTTTTATTGAAGCATAACATATAATTATGTTAGTTTCAGGTAAACAGCATATTGATCCAACAATTCTATACATTACTCAGTGCTCAGCATGATAAGTGTACTTACCATCTATTACCAAAGTTATTCCAATATTATTGACTGTATTCCCTATGCTGTACTTTTCATCTCCGTGATTTATTTATTTTATAACTGGGTTTTTGTACCTCTTAATCCCCTTTTATCTATTTCACTATCCCCCTACCCACCTACCCTCTGACAACCCTCAGTTTGTTTTCTGTATTTATGAGTCTGTTTTATGGGTGTTTCTTTGTTCATTTTTTTGTTTTTGTTTTTAGATTCCACAGATAAGTGAAATCAAATGGTATTTATCTTTCTCTCACTGACTTATTTCATTTAGCATAATAACCTCCAGGTCCATCCATGTTCTCACAGATGGCAAGATGTCATTCCTTTTATTGCTGAGTAATACTCCATTGTTTAAATACACCACCTCTTCTTCATCCATCTATTGATGGACACGGGTTGCCTCCTATCTTGGCTTTTGTAATGCTGCAAAACCCTAGGGCCATATATGTACGTTAGCATTTTTGTTTCTGGCGGGGGGCGGGTGTTGGTAAACACCCAGTAGTGGAATTACTGGGTAATATGGGAATTTTATTTTTAATTTTGTGAGGAACCTCCATACTGTTTCCCATAGTAGCTGCACCTGTTTACATTCCCAGCAACAGTGCACAAGGGTTCCTTTTTCTCCACATCCTCACCAATGTTTTATTTCTTGTCTTTTGATTCTAGCCATTCTGATAGGTAAGGTAACATTTCGCGGTGATTTTGGTTTGCATTTCCTTGATGATTAGTGATGTCGAGCATCTTTGAGTGTATCTTGTGTCATCTGTATGTCTTCTTTGGAAAACTCCCTGTGCAGGTCTTCTGCCTGTGTTTTAATTGGATTATTTGGGTTTTTTTGGTGTTGAATAAGTTCTTTATCTATTTTAGATACTACCCTTCTATCATATATTATTTGCAAATACCTTCTCCCATTCGGTAAATTGCCTTTTTTGGTTGTTGTTGATGGCTTCCTTCACTGTGCAGAAGCTTTTTGTTTTGCTATAGTTCCAATAGTTGAGGTATGCTTTTGCTTCCCTTACCTGAGGAGATGTAGCTAGAAAGATGTCGCTAAGACCAATGTCAGAGAAATTACTGCCTATGTTTTCTTTGAGTAGTTTTATGGTTTCGTATATCATCTTTAGGTCTTTAATCCATTTTGAGTTTATGTTTGTGTGTAGTGTTAGAAAGTGAACCAGTTTCATTCTTTTACATAGAATTTCTGTTTTCCAAGCACCATTTATTGAGAGACTGTCTTTTCTCTGTTGTATATTCTTCCCTCTTTTGTTGTCGATTAATTAACCATAAACGTTGGATTTATTTCAGGGCTTTCTGCTCTGTTCTCTTGATCTGTGTGTCTGTTTTTATGCCAGTAACATACTGTTTGGGTTACTACACACTTGTAGTCTATCTTGAAATCTAGGATTGTGACACCTCCAGCTTTGTTCTTCTTTCTCAAGATCGCTTTGGCTATTCAGGGTCTTTTGTGGTTCTGTACACACTTGAGGATTATTTGTTCTTGTTCTATGAAAAATGCTATTGGTATTTTTATAGGGATTGCACTGGACCTGTGGATTGCTGGACCTGGACATTTTGACAATATTAATTTTTCCAGTCCATGAGCATGGAATATCTTCTCATTTGTGTTGTTTCAGTTTCTTTCATCTATATTTTATAGTTTTCAAAGATTAGGTCTTTTACCTCCTTGGTTAAGTTAGTGTCTAGGTATTTTATTCTCTTCGGTGGAGTTGTAAATGGCATTGTTTTCCTAATTTCTCTTTCTCTGTTTCTACTTTCTTTCTGTCTCTTTAAACTTATTCAGTGGGGCTAAGTTTTTTTCTTTGTCCCTGTCTGAAAACCCAGTTCCCAGGACTGCTCTGGTTACTTTTAAGTAATAATTACTTAGTCACTTTAAATGGTAAGAGATACTTTCCATTCAGTAATTAAAATGTTCAGCGCAATATGATAGACTTCAGACTTGACTGACAGTTGAAACTTTTCCCTCCTGGAGCTTGGGCCAGGAGCAGATGGGAAGGCTTTGGTCAGGGAAGGGGGCTGCAGTCCTCTCTCTCCTCCTCCTCACCTCTTCCTCTCACAGGCTGCTAAAACAGGCTTCTGACTCGGGGTTGGTACAGCAAAAGTGAAGAGGCCTGAGAAGGAACAGGAGCATTTTTATTGGACCGATAATAGAACACGTTCTGGGTTCTTCTGGAGACTTCCCATCACTCTGGCTTACTCAGCTGCAGTGTTCCCACATAATCAAATGCATCTCTGCCCTGGCTGGTCATTTGCTAAGTCTTCCCTGGTCCTGGGACAGTAAGCAGCCACTTCCAACTTCTTTCTGCTAACGGCTCCACAGTTTCCCATGTAACTGTCTTGGACACCAAGCACACTACTCTTCACTTCTCAGGGCTCAGACTTCAACCTGTGGGGCCATCTGATCCCTCTGAGTTTTCTAGGAAATCCTTCTCCTCTGACTTAGGAATGGTATCTCTAACCCTCTTTCCCTTGGGGACAGGAATGGATTCACATGAATATTCTCTCTCTCAAAAAACAAAAACAAAGCAAACAAATGAAAAACTCTTTAGAATTGCTCTTTTACATGATTCATGTACTATCAACACCTGTACAGAGTCAGCTTTACTGTGTATCCAAATAAAAAATAAAACCAAGGTATCAAGAATGTAGACTATGACAGATGAATTTAACAATATAAACGTACGACATAACCTCAACTGAAGAGAAAAGAGAGAAAAGGAGCTGACCTAAGTAACTTTGGAAAACAGCTTTGTGGCTAAATACTGTGAACTAAAGACAAAAATAACTACGTAAGCGCCATGCTCTAATTGGTAAGTTCATTTCTCATGGGGTTACTAGTTAGCATTCTGAAAGTACATACTCGGGTTGATTATAAGAGGACCTAGGATCAGTGACACCCCAGTAGAACGAGCATACCTAGTACCCAGATATTAGTATCTAAATACCATTTTCCAAGGGCTCCTTGGAGATTTGACTGATTTTAGGGCTTGGATAAGGAAAATACAACATAAGGGTGGCATAATCTTGCAGAACCTGAAAGTGAGGATGTACTTAAGGAAATAAAAACAGGTGGGGCATGTCAAAATTACCCAGGGCCAGCCTGAAAGACCTTCTAGTGGCCAGAGCTGGAATGATTTGAGCAAAAGAATAACGATCATAATGGATTAAAACCTAAGAATAGGGGCGCCTGGGTGGCTCAGTGGGTTAAGCCGCTGCCTTCGGCTCAGGTCATGATCTCAGGGTCCTGGGATCGAGTCCCACATCGGGCTCTCTGCTCAGCAGGGAGCCTGCTTCCCTCTCTCTCTCTCTCTCTGCCTGCCTCTCCGTCTACTTGTAATCTCTCTCTGTAAAAAAAAAAACAAAAAAACAAAAAACAACCCTAAGAATAAAGTAAATATCCACAATTGAATAAATAGATGGGGGTGGGGGAGGGCATGGGGATAAATCTTTATAGAAGAATCCCAAATAATGTATGTGGATACTTCCCACTTAATTTCCCTCCCCTTGAGAGTGGGCTGGGCTTAGTGACTCAATCCCAAAGAATCTAGAAACATAGTGACAGGACAGTGGAGAAACCTGACAGATACCAGCCACCCGAGCCAAGGGATCAAGGTTAACTTCACCGTGATGTCATGTTGCTATCCTGTTCCCTAATATGATTGTATGGAAAGAGCACTTCACCTCTGTGGTGTTCTTCCCCAAATCTGTAACTGCAGTCTAATTATGAGAAATATGAGGAACGATTTACTGAATACCTGATCATGAATCTTCAAAAGTGTCAAGATCATGGGAAACAAAGAAAACCTAAGAAATTGTCATGGACCAAAGGAGATATAAGAGCTAAATGCTCCATGATATCTGGATTCTGGAAGAGGAAAAAAAAAAAGGACATTAGTGAAAAGTGGTAAAATCCAAGTTAAGACTGTAGTTTAGTTAATAGTATAGTACCAAGGCTCATTTCTTAATTTTCACAAATGTACTATAGTTATGTTGTGTACGATGTTACGGGAAGGTGAGTGAGGTGTACACAGGAACTCTCCATAGCATCTCTGCAAGTTTTCTGTAACTCGAAAATTTCTCCAAAATTAGAAGTTTATTTTCTAAAATGTTCTTTTAATCTCCAACTCCCAGTCCTTTTACAGTCTCAGTGTGGGTGAGGGGTTTAAGAATAATCAGTTTCCTGGGCACCTGGGTGGCTCAGTTGGTAAAGCGACTGCCTTCAGCTCAGGTAATGATCCTGGAGTCCTGAGATCGAGTCCCGCATCGGGCTCCCTGCTCATCGGGGAGTCTGCTTCTCCCTCTCACCCTCCCCTATCATGCTGTCTCTCTCTTTCAAGTAAATAAATAAAATCTTTTTATTTATTCTTTTTAAAGATTTTATTTATTTATTTGACAGAGAGAGATCACAAGCAGGCAGAGAGGCAGGCAGAGAGAGAGGAGGAAGCAGGCTCCCCGCCGAGCAGAGAGCCCGATGCGGGACTCGATCCCAGGACTCCGAGACCACGACCTGAGCCGAAGGCAGCGGCCTAACCCGCTGAGCCACCCAGGCGCCCCAAATAAAATCTTTTAAAAAAAAAAATTAAGAGCAAGTTTTCTAACCCTTTTTTGTTGGGGGGGGAGCCTGCATGGTGGGGTCTAACATCTCATTTTGGAGTGTAATTTCTACTATCTACTATCTCAAAGATAGCTTCAGCTGTGAACTTCCATTTAAATTTCCTATTACATTCACATATGTTTTAAAAAGTCTCTAGAATGTTACATTGAGGGGCACCTGGCTGGCTCAGTCAATAGAGCATGCAACTCTTGATCTCAGGGCTATGAGTTTGGGCCCCATGTTGGGGGTAGAGTTTACTTTAAAAAAAAATAGGGGATCCTGGGTGGCTCAGTCAGTTAAGCAACCAGCTGTTGATTTCGGCTCAGGTCATGACCTCAGGGTCCTGGTATCAAGCCCTGTGCTGTGCTCCCTGCTGAGTGGTTAGTCTGCTCCAGGATTCTCTCCCTCTCTCTTTATCTTTCTTTCCCCCCTTCCCCACCCTTCCCTGCCCCTGCTCAGACGTGGGTGCTCTCTCTCTAAAATAAGTAAATCTTAAATAAAAAAGAGAAAAAAATAGAATGATATGCTAGAAACCAAATGACATGTCTGCAAAGAAATCTGTTTTTCCTCAAAGAGAAAAAAATGGCCATTCTCTCCATTTATTCTGTTGTACCTTTCGGAATTTGAGCCATGTGAATGTATTACACCTTCAAATTTTTTAATTAGGGAAAAGCTGCTTATTTGTATTACCCTCCTCTGGAATCACTGTTCAGTGACTCAGGGGCTATTTCTGTAAGGTGGTGACTTCCTGAGAAGGATTCTTCCGTGGGTTCTACTATGTGATCATTCAAAGTTCAGGAGCCATTTTTTTCTTCATGACCATCTAATACCATTTGCATTTGTGTTCTCCCATGTTTCACCTTCACACATTTCAAAAAAGCACTTGGTTTTTGGCAGTTTGTTGAATAATTTGGCACTTCGTGGGTTGGGATTATTTCTGCTATTGGGACCCAAGGAGGGAAAGGAAGGACCCTGTGAAGGTGCTTGTGGCCTCATGAAGAGTCGTTAGAATGGACATCCCTGAGCATTTTTTTTTTTAAAGATTTCATTTATTTATTTGAGAGAGAGACAGTGAGAGACAGCATGAGCAAGAAGAAGGTCAGAGGAGAAGCAGACTCCCCATGGAGCTGGGAGCCCGATGTGGGACTCGATCCCAGGACCCCGGGATCATGACCTGAACCGAAGGCAGTCGTCCAACCAACTGAGCCACCCAGGCGTCCCATCCCTGAGCATTTTTATATTTCAGGAGGAGGCCCCCGGAAGGTCAGCTTTTTCATATGCCCAAGGCAGCTGTCAACCACAGCTTTCTCCACACAGTCCTCACTCCCAAGTACTCATTCTGTTTGGAGCAAGCCTTACTCGCCTCCTTAAAGAGGATAGAATAAAGCAGGGCATTTCGTTGGCACAGCGTCCTATCGAAACAGCCCTGTGTCTAACAGTTCCTTAAAGACATGCATACTGGGGCGCCTGGGTGGCTCAGTGGGTTAAAGCCTCTGCCTTCAGCTCGGGTCATGATCCCAGGGTCCTGGGATGGAGCCCCACATTGGTCTCTCTGCTCAGCGGGGAGCCTGCTTCCTCCTCTCTCTCTGCCTGCCTCTCTGCCTGCTTGTGATCTCTGTCTGTCAAGTAAATAAATAAAATCTTTAAAAAAAAAAAAACATGCATACTTAAAAAGTGTAATTTCTGATGTTGATAATAACTAGATTTACATAGAAAAGCAAAATATATGGATATTAATAAAGTCATAGAAATACATTATTTTTACAGATTTACACATTTCCATGAAATATTTTGGAGACAGTCATATGTGTCATCATTTTTTTATCTTTGAGGTAAAAATTGTTTTTCTTTTTCTAAAATATATGTTAAGTTTTTTGAGAGCTGCAATGTGCCCTGAATAAATCATTATCTTTGAGGTAAAAATTGTTTTTTTTTTTCCAAAATATATGTTAAGTTTTTTGAGAGCTGCAATGTGCCCTGAATAAATCAGAGAGGAACTAAAAAAAAAAGAAGAAGAAGAAGAAGAAGACATGCCGCTCCTATGTGGGCGTTGGTAGTTTGTATGTCTCCGAAGGGCCATGGGAGAATCAGACGTCACCCTCCAAGTGTAGATTTCTGGTTTCTCTGGGTCCCCATTATCGTTCCCTGCCCAGAGCATCAGCTGACTACTGGAGCAGAGCACAGTTGCCCGGCTTTCTAAAAGTGTACCTTGCAAACAGGTTGCTAAACTTCTTTTTATTGCTGCAGATCTTCTGTTCTCTTGGCTGTTGAGAATTTTAAATAAACATGGGTTTTTTAAGTCAAGTAATTAAATAAACATCTCTGTCATTTGTTCTTTCCTTTGTAGCAAGTCTTTCCCCTTGTTTAACCGATGCGTCCCTCAAACGCCTGAGTGCTACTCCTTGTTTGCATCTGTTTTGATAAATGATGTCGACATCCTCCATCGAATTCTGAGTGGAATAATGTCGGGAAGAGACACAATTCTCGGCCTGTGTATCTTTGCATTAGGTAATTTTCCATTAATTTTCTTACAGTGACTGTGCTGAAGTTTCTAGCACTTACAGATGTTATACAGTGAAAATTAGCCTCTTGACTTAAAGATAAAACTTCACATATTTTCTTCATAAATGTTTTCAGTGTTTTAGGTGGGAGAGGGAACAGGTGGGAGGGGGGGAATAGAATTAGGGGAACGCTAGCTGGCTTTCTGCCAAGAGGCCTCACTGAATGTGGGTTTGCTGTACTACAGCGGCCATGTTCCAGAGCCTGGTCCTCGGCTCTGTGTAAAGATGGCGTGTGCAAAGCAGATTTTTTGCAAGTTTTCAAATTGGCCATGAAAATTACAACTGTCAGGGGAACCAGAGATGCATGTCTTCTGGCCAGAGTGCCCGCTCCCCATAAGCAAGCCAGGTCAGAAGGCTGCTTGGTGAGCAAGGGAAGGAGGCACGTGGATCCATGTTAAATAGTATCAGATAGCAAGGGCCTGATTGAGCCAACTGCCTGCTTAGGGTTGCAGGCTGGTCAAGGCCTCAAGCCAGGACATGCCTCTTACTGGCATTTCTGGAAGCAGCTACCCCCACTCCTGACCCCTTAACTTCCTGTTTACTGTCTTCCAACTTGATGAACCCCTTTAAGAGTCAACTTTGTCTTTGAATCTTTGAACAGATGAACACATTTCACCGTTGTGGCCAGTACTAATGGCCTGCTGTCTACCCCCTTCTCCAGTGGCTGCTCCCCAACCTTTAGGTTGAAAGAAATTCTTTGGTCATCTGTGATTTTGCCAGTTTACAAATTGACTTTCATAATTTCGTTACCAAAGTACTAATTCCTGAATGCTTGGGGATGCCTAACTTGTCACCATTATGTAACTTCCCGATTTCTTAATGACCCAAATGTGCCAGGCCTTGTGCTTACTCTTAACTTACTAAAACTTCATCAGAGGGGCACCTGGGTGGCTCAGTGAGTTAAAGCCTCTGCCTTCCGCTCAGGTCCTGATCCCAGGGTCCTGGGATTAAGCACCACATGGGGAAATCTCTGCTCAGCAGGGAGCCTGCTTCCCCCCTCTCTCTCTCTGCCTGCCTCTCTGCCTACTTGTGATCTCTGTCAAATAAATAAATAAAATCTTTGAAAAAAAAAAAAACAAAACTTCATCAGAATCCTGTCACCATTTGTAGGAGGGGAAACTGAGGTTTAGTGAGGTTAAGCGACTTGGCCAAAGTCATGTGGTGACTAGAGTGGGTGGCAGAGCTAAAACTTTACTCAGATGTGTTCTGATCCCCAAACCTATGTTCTTAACCACTACACCAAAATATCTATAAGTAATCCTGATTTCTTGTTTAGAGAAAAAGCAGTATACATAAATTCACTGAAATGCTTAACATAAACTCATAAGCTTAAAATCCCATGTACTGGACAATAATATGCAGGTTTTTTACATAGACAGCTTACCAAAATATTAGAACCTTAAATTTTTCATTTCAAAGGCATTAATTTTTCATATTTAATAAGAATACCTGGGAACATTTAAAGTTGAAATTTTACATAAGCCCAATAAAAAGTCAAAAGAGTTAAGTATGATTAAAAAAATTTTTAATGGTTTATTTGGACTTTAAAAAAAACATTTTGGGGGGGGCACCTGGGTGGCTCAGTCAATTAAGCATCTGACTTAGGCTCAGGTCATTATCTGGGATTGGGCTCCGTGCTCAGCAGGGAGTCTGTTTGTCCTTCTCCCTCTCCCTCATACCCTCTGGTCATGTCCTCTTTCTTTCTCTCTCAAATAAATAAATAAGTTCTTTGAAAAAAAAAAACATTTTGGATATTTGGGAATAAGACCTAATTAACAAATAAAAATTTTTTTTTAATTCAAGAAAAATGCTAGGGCTTCAGAAACTGGCTTATTGTAGCAGATGGAACTTGTGTATGCTTCAGACACCCTGAGTGTGTCTTGTTATTTTTGTTTAGTAGATGTCTAAGATATTTAGACATTGAAGGAACGCCTCAGCCTGCCATCTTCTGGGAGTCCCAATAGCCCTCCCATCATCACCTTCACACCCTGATTGCTGTTGGGGTTTATATGTTCTACTTAATTTTTCAGCCTTGTCTTTAGCCATGATGGTCACCTTCCGATTCATCACCACCCTCCTGGTTCACATTTTCATCGCACTGATTATCGTGGGACTGTTGTGTAAGTATTTCTTCTTGATGGATTTCTTTTGTATTAAATGAAAAACCTTTCCATTAAGCATGAAACTTAAAAGTTGACATTCCTGAGCTATATCGGTTTGAGAAAATCTCTTATCCAAGCCTGCCACCTTACATACGAGAAAGCTCAAAACCAGAGAGAAGGGACTTGCTTGTGTCACGCAGATAATAGCCAAGTTGAGGCCGGTCTGTGGTCTCTGCTGCTCTCTGCTGCCGTAGAGATGGGCCTGCCAGTCCAGAAATCCTGGCGGCCATACCATTAACAGATGACTCCAAGGCTTGTTGGAAAGAATGCCTGCTTTTCCAGAATGTCTTCTGAACTTTCCCATCAGCCATTAATATGTAGGTCCCCATGCAGAAGCTCCCACAATCTAAAAAGATTCAGGCCCTGAGCTGGGGCACAGTCCCAAAGACCCTCCCCTGTACCTGCTGGTTCCCCTTTTGTTGCCAGAATGTGGGTCCATCTAGGGGTTGTCAGGAAAGGGGGTCTGAGAGGTAGGGGCACGGAGGAAGTTCAAGGTGGCAGCTGTTTACCAACTGGCATGAGATACTGGAACTTTTAATAATCGATATGACTGTAGGGTTTCAGTCCCCTGAATTATCAGCTCTGCCCTCAGTAGCTTAGAGCCCTACCGCTCACAGGTGCACAGTGCACCTTGCTGGAGAACAGTCACAGCAACCCATGATGGATCCTTTCCCATCTGGGACAAGTAAAGACCAATATGACCTTCCTCTAGTCACTGTAGGGGTGTTGTAGGTGGCGGGTAGTGCTTAAACGGAGGGCATGTGCAAGGTCAGGCTATCCACCCAGACTTGGAGTGCCACATGCTGACATGGCGGTTCCCACGGGGCTCGGCACCCGGGGAGCTCATCAGGCAGTTTAGACTTTGGACTTTAACCGTGTCTCCCTCACTGCTCTGCCCATGCACTTTCCGCTCTGCTCACACCCATACCCGGTCTGTAGGCTGGGCTGACAGGATGCACCTGTGTTTGGAATCCCCGCTCTGTGCCTCCCAAAGACAGGCAGCCACTGTGTTGGGGGAGGGGGTCCTTGGGGCGGTTACCCTGGCCAGCTTCTCTAGAGGGTCAGTTGTCACACATAAAGCCCCGGGCCTGTGGGACCCACTACCCGAGCCAGGCCACCCCATGTGTGGTCCACATGCTGGAGGCGGGCGGGAGGGGAGTGCGGGGAGGCCGGTTACCCGACGTGTGTGTGTGCTGAGTTGCCCCGGTGTTTTGCTTTCTAGTTGTCTGCGGTGTCTTATGGTGGCTGTATTACGACTATACCCATGACCTCAGCATAGAACTGGACACAGAAAGGGAAAATATGAAGTGTTTGCTGGGGTTTGCTCTTGCATCTACAGTAATCACGGTAAGAAATGTCCTTCCAGCAGGAGGATAAGTAGCCCGCTAGAACTCTGAGATCCAAATAATTAGATTGTAACCAAGAACAACTAGAATTTGGGTGTTGTTTTTTTTTTTTTAACCTCTGAGTGTGCATACATAATAGTATGGTGAATGTACATACATGTTTAGTGCGTTCTCTTTTTTATTTGCAATACTCCCAGAGGACTAAATCAAAACCTTCCGAAAACAAAAAACAAAACAAAACAAAAAAAAACAGGAAAAAAGGTCTTACCTTCTTCCCAAGTCATTTCTGCCAGTTCTCAGAGGCTAACGTGTTACTTGTGATGATTCATTTTCCTTGAGCACAGTAGAACCATTTTTGCCCCCAAGTGGCAGTAAGGTGGACACTGGAGGGGTTGGGAGGGAGAGACTTACAACAGTTCCTGTTTCCTGTTTGTGAGGAGCCTCCCCCTTCCAGCCCATGGGTGCTCTGCCCCCTCCAGGGTGTGGTGGCTCCCACTGCCCTTGAACACAGAGAGCCCTTTATTTCCACACCTGCTGGCCACTGGGTGATTTTGGTGTTCAGACAACCCGCCTCCCCTGTGAATGCCCTAGTTGAAAACCGGCAAACAGAATGTTGAGGTAGCAGATACCGGTGGTCAGGGAGGAGGGAGCTTAGAAAAATCATTCGGGTCACTCCGTGGGGGGCATTAAAAGTGCTAGAATCACAAGGCCCTGGAGGGGGGCTGGGCTGATTTTCGGCCACCACAGCCATCCTCACGGCCCTTGCTGGCGTGTTGCTTACTCACCATTTGTGGATGGGCAACAGCTAAGGTTTCCACAAGCCCTATAATTCTTCGGCAGGCGCAGACTCTCTCAGCGACCCAGTTCTCTGCTAAGGAGAGCCTTTGGCTCCCACAGTCGGTAATCTCCGCATTTTCTCCTTTCTAGTGAGGTTTCAGGTTTCAGGTTTCTTCACGCGGAATGCATCTCAGGGAGCAAGCGTCTGACTAAGGAAAGTTCCTGATTTGTCCTTCCCCAGGAAGGGGACTGGGCCCACAGCTGCTGCAGGGCCTTTGAAGGAAGCTGGAGGAGAAATGACCCCCTGGACCCCAGGCCAAGGCTGGAGCTGTTGGGTAGGGGGAGTGGGTGAGGGGGAGAGCCTGCCCTCTCCTTAAGCCATCCACAGGCTTGCTTTATCTCCACACACTGAATTTATGGCCACCCGGACTCCAGAGTCAGGGGTGGCCTCTCTTCACTGAGTGTGAGGTGAACGAGAAGGAAGGCTGTGAAGGCAGAGAGGCTGTTCTCACTGTGTCTGTGAGGGCTCTTCAGGGGCTGGGACAGAGGGGAGAAGCAAAGCACAGCTCCCAGACCATTCACATAGTACATTTGTCACCGCTGCTTACTGAGTTCCTTGCTTGCTGGGTGGGCAAGTCCTCACAAGAGCTCTAGATTGTCCATTGCCATTTCCCGAGCCCCTCTCATGCACTGGGTCCTGCACTAGGCAACAGTTAGCAAGTTACCTGCCCCCTGATGAGGTGAATTAGAAAGCAAGCAACAGCATGACATGGTGCCTAGGAAAAGACTTTAGCCTTTGCAGTCTCAGGTGGGTGTTCAAACCCATGGCCCACTACCCACTGTGTCACCTCACAGAATGGCTTGGCCATAGGCCTGGGTCTCCTCATCTGTCAAATGGGAATATTCCTGCAAGGTTCCATGGACTTCCCTCCTCCCTAAGGAGCATCTGCCACAGAAGCTCAGCGTTCCTATAGAGAGCCACCCGCAATGCTCCTGCCTGGAGACCTGGTACTGGGGAGGCAGGGCTGGCTATAGGGCAAGGGGGTAACCCCGCCTGAGAAAAGCACTCTTCACCTGCTGCTTCCCCTGCCAGCCTGGCTTGGCTCCCACAGGACCCGGGCACAAGGTGAGAGAAGGAGGATAGGGAAAATCATATTATGTCCTCTAGTCAGGGACCACTTCCTGTCCCCAGGGCTGGTGTCCAAAGAGAAAGAGGAGTTAGCCGCCGCCCCTCTTCTCCCTCACTCTACCTTTCTTACCCATTATCTATATTGTTTCACAGAAAGCACTAGCGGTGATGGAGAAAAGAGGGTGAATGGCATTAAACACACATGTCAGGGCATCAGCTTAGGAGCACAGGCTGAAAGGCAGCTTCCAGAGGCTTCGAGCCCAGAATAGTGAAGTCAAGACATGACCCCATGGTGCCTCAGGCCTGCTGCCCAGCCCAGCCTCACTCGCACCCCCAACACCATCCCCAATAGGTAATGCTGATCCCTGCGGAGACTGGGGAGAAGGTCAGGTAGCATTGACTCTACACTTCTAAAGAACATCCTTGCAGTGTCCTTAAGCATGTGAAAGGATTTTTGTATGCATGCATATAACTTGTAAAACACACATGCATTTAAATACACAAGTGTTAGCTTCCCACGTGGGAGCTAGAAGCCAAGATTATTTACCTAGAGATCATATCATTTTGCTTCATGAAAATTTTAAGTAAAACCAAGGAAAGGTCCCTCTTTCTTGTTGATAGTAGTAGCCTTCAAAAATGCAGAGTTGGAAATGCCTACTTCGCCTTTACGACTTGGGGTGACCGGACATGTTCAGCTGGGGCAGGAGGCCCTGCTCCCAGTTCTGGGAGCTGTTTTAGTTTTATCCGCCTTCCTTCAACTTTCTTCCATGGACTGTGAGATCCTTCGGGTCAGGAATGCCTCAGCCCAGCTAGTAGAGAAAGGGTATCTTGGGCTAAAGGAATGGCACACATGGGGTCACGTGGACACAAGAAAGACCCGTGGGAGGTTCGCTTGGCAGAAGCCCAAGAGGCAGATATGGGGAGGGGCCATGCCAGGAAGGCCCTTATCTGGGATGATGATGACTTTGATCTTTACCCAGAAGCGCAGATAACTGTTGAGGGATTTTGAGCTGGGAAACAACATCATTGACTCTACCCTTTCAGAGATCGCTTTAGCTGTAGGTTAGAGGAGGGAAGGGGGTAGGGGCAGGAGCCAAGGGGATTAAAACAGAGGCCAATGAGGCGGTTATTAGGGCACAGATGGTTGAGGATAGGACTTGAGCTGTGATCAACTGTGGATCACAGACTGAGAGATCTAGGAAACTGAACACAGGTAACTGGGATTGTGCTGGGCACCAGGGAGGGCTCTGCTCTTGGGGAGCTTAACCTAATGGGAAATTCATACAAGTAAACATTTGCAGTAGAAAATGCCGAGTGCTACAGTTGGGGTAAGTTTGAGATAATATGGAAACACACAATAGAGGAAACTTACCTATTCTTGGAGAGTCCAGAAAAATTATGGCCACTGGAATCGGGAATCTAGAAGAAAGGAGATTTTTGTGTGAAGATAATGAATTTGGCTCAGGACAAGATGAATTTGAGACATTGTAGGATATTCACGGCCTGGCCAGGAACTGATGCTTACTCACCTAGCACCCAGAGAGGGGTGAGGCTGGAGGTTCTTCTTCTTCTTCATTTTTGTTTTTGTTTTTTTTAATTTATTTGAGAGAGGGAGAGCATGAGCCAGAGGATGGGGGGTGGGGGTGGGGCCAAAAGGAAAGGGAGAAGCAGACTCCCTGCTGAGCTGGGAGCCTGATGCAGGGCTCGATCCCAGGACCCTGAGACCATGACCTGAGCTGAAGGCAGATGTTTAACCAACTGAGCCACTGAGGCACCCCAAGGCTAGGGGTTCTTGTTGGAAATGAACGTTCTCAGCCTCTGAGAAACAACAACTGAAGAAGTAGAAGAGCCAGAAAAAAGCAATCACAGAAGTGAAGGGAGAAGAAAGTTTTAAGAAAAGAGGAATGGGGGGCACCTGGGTGGCTCAGTGGGTTAAGCCGCTGCCTTCGGCTCAGGTCATGATCTCAGGGTCCTGGGATCGAGCCCCGCATCGGGCTCTCTGCTCAACAGGGAGCCTGCTTCCTCCTCTCTCTCTACCTGCCTCTCTGCCTGCTTGTGATCTCTCTCTGTCAAATAAATAAATAAAATCTTTAAAAAAAAAAAAGAAAGAAAAGAGGAATGGACAGAGACTTGCATGTTGTACTCTGGGTTAGGGTGTGAAAGTGTGGATGGCACGGGGAGACTAATCTGTGCAGAAGCTCGCCTGTGAAGGGGAGATGGCCCATGGTTGGACTGGGGTTGGGGATGAATTTAATACGGAATTTACATGGAGGGAAACTAAAACCAAGAGAGAAAGCACAGAGGGTTGCTTGGAGACATAATCACTGCCCTTTCCCCTTATACTTGCACTCCTTGCCTTTTGCAGTCCTTGAGCATTCTCTGGGTCTCTTGGGTATTGTGGGGAGGAGATGAGGGACAGAAGAGGGTTCTCTGAACCTAGAGGACCTTATGTGCATTTTCTCTTGCTCTCTGACCAAATCTCAAGTTCCGTTAGGGCCTGGGCTGTGTCTTGTTCACTGTTAGAACTGCAGGATCTCTCATAGTGACCAGCACATAGTAGATGCTCAATTAGGATTTGAACATTTTTCTGTTCAATTATAATAAGAATAGTGAGTAGCTATAGAGCTGTTTGCTGAGATATCAGTGAAATATGAAGGTCTACTTGAAGTTCTTCTCAGTTCTTCATTATTTTGAGTCATTTATTCTAACCCCTTTCTCACCAGGTAGTTCTGCTCGGCTTGATATTTGTCCACAGAAAGAGAATAAAACTGACAGTTGAACTTTTCCAAGTCATAAATAAGGCCATCAGCAACTCTCCTTTCCTGCTATTCCAACCACTGTGGACTTTTGCCATCCTCATTTCCTTCTGGGTCTTCTGGGTGGCTGTGCTCCTGAGCCTGGGGACCGCAGGTAAGAGCTCTGGGTTCCATCACCTTGGAGTTGGGCTCGGAAGACCCCAGCATTTTGGAGCCATTGGCCTGTTTTTATAGGGACCATGGAACTAGAGGTGTCTGATGACAACAGTGATGGTGCCAGGGCTCTGTCATGAAGGAAAGCAGGAAAATCCTTTTCCTCTTCTACACTGGCCTTCAAGAAACTGGGTTTGTTTCAAGAGAGAATAAATTCGGTGGGGACTGAAAGAGCTTTCGGAAAACCTACAAT
The DNA here is from genome assembly GCF_902655055.1 of Lutra lutra. NCBI lineage: Eukaryota > Metazoa > Chordata > Mammalia > Carnivora > Mustelidae > Lutra > Lutra lutra. The sequence goes on along the minus strand of NC_062281.1, from coordinate 116,511,275 downwards.
ATGGGGCACCTGGGTGGCTCAGTTGGTTAAGCGGCTGCTTTCAGCTCGGGTCATGATCCCAGGATCCTGGGATTGAGCCCCACATCGGGCTCCCTGCTTAATGGGGAGACTGCTTCCCCCTTTTTCTCTGCCCTGCTGCTCTGCCTACTTGTGCTCTCTCTCTAAATGGATAAAATCTTAAAAAAAAAAAAAAAAAAGGCTACAATATGAACAAAAGTCTCTAGAAAGAAGGATTCAGATTTTATCCACGGCAGTTTGCCAACTTCTCTCACCTCAGACGATCAGTACTCTGACAGGAGTACCAAAGAGTAAGTTGCTTTCTGAGACCATCGCAGACGGGTAAGAACCACAGCAGATGGCAAGTCAACAAGGCTAATAGGATTCCTTACTGTTTTATCCAAGTTTACGTTGTCCTCGATCAGCACCAGTCAGATCTGTAAGAGCAACTGCTGTGTGGTAGATTCTCTTCCCTCTCTCTGGAGTCAGCTGACCCTTCAAGATGGTCAGTCAGTAGGCTCCTTGGGAGGCATAGCCCCTACTTCCGGCTCCAGAGACGCTGTGGGAGCACTCTCTCCTGTCCTCTATAAGTTCTCAGCAGACCTACAGTGAACTCAGAATAATTACCCAGGATGAATCAGGACTATAATCAGTCAGGATGAGGTGTGTCTGGGAGTCACAGAAGACTCAACCAACCAGTGACTTAAATATGGTATGAGGTCATTTCTCTCACATAAATGAAGTCCCCAAGGAGGAGCCTCATGCCAGCATGGTCCTCTAGAGATGGAGGGCCTAGGTGCGTGTGTTCGACTTCATCTCAGCACCTTGTGGCTGATCTCCTCTCCCACTTGCTTCCATCCGGTAGCTGAAATGGACACTCAGGCTCCAACCGAATCCTACACCAGGCATTGGGTAGGTGGCAGGAAGGAAGATGAGTGTCCCCTCCCTCGCTCAGCCCTCCTAGAAGTCATGACGGCACTTTCACCTCCACCTGACCAGCAAGAGCCTTATGACACAGCAGCACCTTCCTGCGAGGGAGGACAGGCGGGGGTTTCATTAGCAGTTAAAAAATTAGAGGTTCTACTGCCAAGAAAAAGCGAGAACAGATGTTGTGGGACAGTTGGAAGTCTCAGCTAGAACAACACTGAACAGCTCTATTTTGCTCCCTTGAAGCAGTCTCCGTCACAGTCAGAAAGGAGGGCAGTGGCCTTGGGACGTGTGGGAGCACAAGCATTTGTTGAACAGTGCCCAATTCAAGGCTGCATGCCAGGAGTTTTCTTATGTTCTCTGCTTTAAGCATGGCAGTGCCCCTCGTCCTGTGTTTGTTATGCTCAAGTTCCAAGCAAGAGAATTGAGGCTCTGTGTGCGCACTCTGTGGAAGGTCACCCCATGAGGAAGTGCGAGGCTCTCTCTGGTTCCAGAACCCTGGGGTGGAGCCCATGTGCACTCTGCCATCTCACATCCCCGGTGTTTGGGAGACAGAGGGGGCCTCCTCAGTTGTCTATCAAGTCAGAGCAGTGCTGTGGCCACAGTAACTGGCTGGCAGGTGTGGCCTGAGCACAGTGTTATGTTTGGGGTCTGTGGTTACAGGACAATAGGAAAGGGCTGGAGGTCGCAGCCAGGGTGGGCTGGGAGTGACGGGTGGCCGAGGGCGGTGGGGATGGCGCATGGGGTGGTGGACGGTGGTATTGGAACCCTTGCCCTAAAGAATCCCCAGAGAAAGGGTGATGTCATGGAAGTATGACTCAGGACCAGGGAAGGACCTTCCATCCTCCTCCAGCCCCTGGGGCATAGCCGCCCCTCCTGTCCTTGTGGGCTGTGAGTCTGGCTGAAGGACTGTGCTTAACCCACCATACTTGGGGGCAGGGACCATTCATTTGTTCTTGCCTTTTACTTCACAAATGTTAGGGGAACACTGTGGGGCCGAGGCCCTGGGCAAGGCACTGGGGAGGAATGGTGTCCTCTCCTAATAGCACTTAGAGTCCAGCAGGACAGACTGACAATGAAATGTGTGCTCTTAATGAAGGTTGATGAATGTCATGATAGGAGAATTTTGGGGAGCTCCTAGAGCATGGGAACGGGGCTCTACCCTGCTTTGGGAGTCAGGGAAGGCTTCTCAGAGGATAGGCTAAAAATTGCCAGATCAGAAGATAACAGAAAGAAGCCCAGGGGGATTCACTAGGGGTCACAAGCAAACCCAGGAGAGGACCTGGTCACAGACGACACAGGGAGAGAGCCAGTCCTGGGAGCTGGGGGTACAGGTGGGGAGGAGCATATCCCAGGGCTGACTCAGGGGTAAGCGGCCAGTGGGGTGTCCCTTTAGTTCCCTGTTAGGCCCAAGTTGTGCCCGGGGCCCCAGGGGCATGAAATGGCACCTGCCGCAGAGCTGCAAGCAGGAGAGGCAGGAAGACAGGTTAGGGGATTCTGTGGGGCCAAAGATAGCACAGCATTCTGGAGCCGTCTGGGAGGCCAGGTACTAAAGTGTGGCCATTCTTTGTCAGTGGATGGAGGAAACCAGGCCAGAGGGTGAGGGACAGAAGGGCAGGAAGGAAAACCAGGTGCCTGGGACCTGACGTAGGCATGCGTGCTAGCAGACCTTCCACTTTACAGGAGAGGAGGTATCGCAGAGAACTATGTCCTTCCCTCCTTCCTGGGCTCGGGCATCCTAAACACCAGACTGTCCCCTTCAGCCACCTGACTCTCCTTTCCACTCACCTGTGGGCCAACTCAGGTGCACAGAATTCCTTTGTTTTCAAAGAACTTTTCACTCCATGCCAGAGCCACCGCTCTGGGTCTGGGCGGGTCGCTTCTTGGCTTCATGTCATTTTGACCTTCAGGAGACATCCCAGCTGCACTTGTGGGATACTGGGAGCTGCTGTCTGAGCTTCTGAAAAGAAGCTGATGTGGGTGATCAGACGGATTGTTTCCCCTCACATCCCCTCAGGGAATTATAGAACCTTCCAGTTGTCCAGCTGGTGCCCAGTGTGGCTGCGGTGGTGGGGAGTGTCCTCAGTGGATAATAGTTGGAACTTTTTATCATGTCAGGTGGCTGAATGAACTGGTATTTTGGGGCACCTGGGTGGCTCAGTCAGTTAGGCATCTGCCTTCGGCTCAGGTCATGATCCCAGCGTCCTGGGATCAAGCCCTGCCCTGGACTCCCTGCTCAGCTGGGAGCCTGCTTCTCCCTCTCCTCTGACTGCTGCTCCCCCTCTTGTGCTCACTCTCTCTGTCAAAAGAATAAATAAAATCTTAAAAAAAAAAATAAAAAAGAAAGAAACTAAAATCTTAATGTGTAAAAAGGAAAATAAAAATTCAGGAAAAAGTGAACTTGGGTGGTTTTGCCCTGATGAGCTATTTCTCTAGAGGCTTTAAATCAGTCTCTGAGCTAGTTGACAAATTCTGGCTTATTTGGGGATCATTTCAGCAGACTGAATTAAAGCCCTCCACCTGTGACACTGGTTAGCCATTAGAAACTGCCTGCCACCAGCCATGTGACAACAACTACTAAAATCCAGTAGGGAAAAGTGAAACTGTCATAACCTTGGGAAGCCAGCAGGTGCAGGTGGCAGGTTGGAAGGAGCCCATGTGGGCTCATTACACCATTAGGGTGGTCTGGAAACCCCAGAGTCGACAGTGGAGGAAGCCTGTCTTGGGGGAGGGGGTCACTTCCCCTCCCGGTGTGCTGCAATTAGAAAGGTCATCACAGGGATGCAGTGGGGCCAAGGGCCATGCCTGGAATCAAGGGACCCAGGATCTCGGCAGGGTCTGGCCTTCCTCCGTGCTTCCCTTTTCCCATTTTGGCAATGGAAACTTTACGGGGATGTGAGGAGGCTGAGATGGTACCAGAGCTTTGCTTTGCAAATAAGGGCCTATATATGTTCCTTATGTTGGGAATTCCTGTCGCCTAGAGTTTCTGGTACCAAGCTTCAGCTTTACTCTCTGCCCTGCCTAGCATATTTGAGAACACAGTTTCAAAGAAAATTGTCTTTTTTAAGTTCCGAGACATCTAGAAGATAACATCTCCTAGCAGCCCAGACCTGTCCTAGGAACAGGTAGACGGAGCTTGCACAAAAGAGATTTTAAACAGTCCCTGCTTTTTTGAAGTTTATGGGCCCTTTGGGAGGGTGCAAAGGAGAACAGTCTGCAGGGACATCCATGCCTTTGCACCTGCCACGCCTTCATCTGGAAACATCTCTTCACAACCTGCACCCCACTCTCTACCCCCAAACCGCTTGAAAATCTAGTCATTGTCCAAGAATGGTTTTGAGCATCGTAGTTCTTAGAAATCTGTCTGTAAGTTCGCCTGGCATACTTAGTATTGCTTCTTCATTTTCCTTGCATTTTTTATACTCTTCATTCTTTCAACAGCTCTCCATTGCAGCCCTGGGAACTAGAGATATAGGACAGAACTCCTAGTGAGTGGGCAGAGAGGAAATAAGTAAATATTTGTATGTCAGATGGTGATAAGTCCTACGAAGAACAATAATGCAAGACAATGACTCGTGTGTTCCATCCCCCTGGAGTATGGACATCTTGAGGGCGGGGGCCATGTCTTTTTCTTTCTGGGTCTTTTACCCCAGTGTGCAGCCCCTCAGTGAGTCAATGAGTGTATCGTGAATCAGTAGGTGAGTTCGCAGCAGCTCTGTATTAAATGAGACATATACTTAGAAAGAACTTGGTAAATTACAGACTCAATGGCCGTGAGATTTTCTTCTCTTTTCCCTTCCTCTTCATGCTGTCAGAGCAGAAGCTGAGCCGGTGGGAGACATAGGCAAGAACGGATGTCAGGAGGACACTTGAGCCAGCTTGCTGGAAGAGGACAGTGCACAGAATGACTAGAAGGTTGAGCCCTTCCAAGTTGGACCTGCTTCCTTTGGGAAGTTATCCCCACTGGCTGGCTTGCCTTCCTTGAGAAACTGCCATGTATATGATCATGAGTATCACCTTGATCTTTTGAAATGCTTTAAAGCTTGTTTATAATATCTGGACGTATGGCTAGCTTCATGATGAGTTTCCCCGTTTGTATTGATGATATCCTGAAAATCATCTCCAGTCTCTATAGTAAGATATATTAGGGATATAGAATCTATTGGAGATTTCTGCTCAGCAGGGAGCCTGCCTCCTCCTCTCTCTCTGCCTGCCTCTCTGCCTACTTGTGATTTCTCTCTGTCAAATAAATAAATAAAATCTTTAAAAAAAAAAAAAAGAATATATTGGAGATATATTTGTTAGATTTATTGAGGAAGATTGATTCATTCATTCATTTGTTCATTCAGTAAATATTTATTGAACATTTACTATATCTGACCTGTTAAACAGTGCTCGCTTCGGCAGCACATATACTAAAATTGACCTGTTAAACAGTTGCTAGAGATACAGCTTTCCTTCTAGTTTGGAAGCTAGAGGGGGAATGGGCATTAAATTAAATAAGTGAATTTTATAGTACATTAAAAGCTGATAAGTGGTATGGAGAAAATTAAAGCAGGGAGGAGGAATGAGCAGGAGTGCAATTTTAATCTTGGTGACTGGGGAGGGCTTCACGGAGAAGGTGATATGTGAGCAAAGATTTGAAGGAGGTAAGGGCAGAGCCACGACCTATATAAAGGGAGGGACAATGTTCTTGGCAAAAGGAAGGCAAGGATAAAGGGACCAGCACGAGGCAAGGGTACTGGGGGCACAGCAAGCAGACCCGTTCAGCTGGAGTGGGGGTGGTTGAGGGATAGTGTAGGTCAGGAAGGGGTCAGAGAGAGCATGGGGTCAAATCCTTGGGCCTTGTAGCCTTTATAGGAACTCTAGTTCTAATCTGAGGTGGGAAGTCATTCCAGTTTTAAACAGAATAGTAACATGACCTGACTTACATTTTAACAGCAGTCATCCAGGGAAGAGATGGTGCTGGCATAATAATGGGCGAGGTGGGACAGACCAGATTCCCTGGCTGTTTCTGAAGGATTTCCTGATACATTAGCAGACGGTGTGAAGGGAAGAGATTTAGAGATGACGCTGAGGAATGGGAGAATGAGGCTGCCATCAGCCAAGATGGGGCAAGACTCTGAGAGGAGCATGTTAGGAGACATCATATCAGCCTTGATCGTGTTAACCCAGACAGCTTTCTGGCAGCCAGCTGGAGATGTCAAGTGGGAGGTTAGCTGTTTGAATTTGAAGTTTCTGGAGAGGTCCCAGCTAGAGAGCCACATTTGGGAATTTGGGAGCGTTTTAGAAATGGTTTTTAAAACCATGAGAGTAGAATGAGTGCTGGGAGAAGAGTGGAAATCCAAGGGTTGTTCTTTAGGGAACTTCAGCGGTGAAGGATCCAGGAGCTGAGGAGGAAAACAGAAATGAGGCTGACCAGGAGCAGCCCGTGGGCCGGAGGATAGAAGGTGTGCGGTGTTGGGGTGTGGGGGAAGGGCTTCAGGGATATGGGAGTGGCCTCCAGTGTGTCAAGCTAAGGCTAAGCAAGATAAGACCCAAGGGATTGAGGATGGATCACTGAATTTCGTAACAAAACTGCTTTAAAGAAGTTCGGAGGTCAGGGGTAGATCCTGATCAGAGTGGGTTTAAGGGAAAGAGGGAGAAAAGAATAGAAATGAGTAAGTAGGCACCATCTTGAGGAATTTGGCCATAAAGAGAAACAGAGGGGCACCTGGCTGGCTCAGAAGAGCGAGCAGTACTTGATCTCGGGGTCATGAGTTTGAGCCCCACCTTGGGTACAGAGATTATTTTAAAATAAATAAATGAACTTTAAAAAAAACTTTAAAGAGGAACAGAGAAATGGCAAGGAAGCTGGAGAAGTAGAGTCAGGAGAAGGTTTGGTTTTTGTTTTGTTTTGTTTTGTTTTTTAAGATTATTTATTTATTTAACAGAGAGAAAGAGAGAGAGAGATCACAAGTAGGCAGAGCAGCAGGCAGAAAGGAAGGGAAGCAGGCTCACTGCTGAGCAGAGAGCCCTATGTGGGGCTCGATCCCAGGACTCTGAGACCATGACCTGAGCCGGAGGCAGGGGCTTTTTTAACCCACTGAGCCACCCAGGCGCCCCTGTTTTGCTTTTTTAAAGATGAGAGATGGTTAATGATTCCATTAAGAGGTACATTTGAATAAAGGAAGCAGGGAGGGGAATTGCTGAAGAGCTGTCATCAGTAGATGAGGAGGAGATCCAGAGGAAGGGTTAGCCTTAGGATCATGGACAGTGTATCCCATTAAGTGGGGGTCGGGCTCTTGCTGACAGCAAGTAGATGTTGGAGGTAGGCCCTGGCAGAGGTTTTCTGATTGCTCCTCTTTCCTCAGAGAAACCAAAAGTAAGATCATTGACAGAGAGCGACAAGGGGAGGAGGGGACCCTTAGAGGTTCAAGGAGGACTTACAAACAGTCCAGAAGAAGGGGAGATGAGTAGACAAATAAAGCAACATGTGAGTTCCTGATAGTCACTCAGATGGTATCTTCTTTCTGATTTTTTGTTCGTGTCTTTCATATTCCCCCCATTAATGGCTAATGTCCAGCATCATTCCAACATGCAGTAGATGCTTAATAAATATTGTTAACTCCAGAGCTGGAATTCTCTCTACCTGTCTTTCAGCTATACCTAACCTTGTATCGTACTCATTTTTCCCAGGGTCTTAGCCACTTATTCCTCATAACAGCTGCATGTGCGGCACTCAAGGTCATAAGACTGGACAGGGTTGCCAAGGATGCAAGGAGTTGGTGTTAGTGTCTTCAGATTACAAGAGGTGGAACAGAGATGTTACAAAGCCCCATAATCTGCCCTAGGCTGGTCAGCCATTAGGGGTCAGTGCTGAGATACGAATCTCACCCTGTGGGACTCAAGCCCAAGGCTGTAACTACTGCCTCAGGGTTTGTCTTGTCCACCCTCTTCATCTGGACAATGAGAGAGCAGGGGCCCAGGTTGCTTATCACATGTGTCAAAAGCTGAGACTGGGACCAAGTCCTCTCCGAGTTCAGTGCCCTTTGCACCATCATCCTGTGATCGTCATAGTTTGGGATCTATCTGAAGTCCAGTTCCCCTTAACACAAGAGTGATAGCTCTAGTGTCACAGTCTTCCACAAAGCTGCTGGTCCTGATGGAGGGCTCTTGCCTGCACTGACACTGCCATCCAGGAGAGGGCAGTCTTGTGCGCATAAACGTGCCTGCCCCACCCACAGGCAGTAACCACTGTTTCCTAGGCTTTCAGCCTGAAGCCTGAGCCGCCTGATTTTTCAGAGATTGTTTGCTGTAAAGCAGAGGTTTTTGAGAAGTAGGTCTGTCCCCCCAAGTGGCATTTGGCAGTGTCTGGAGGCCTTTTGGGCTGTCCTAAGTGGAGGAGGGGAGGGAGGTTGCTCCTGGCATTTGTGGGCAGAGGCCAGAATGAATGCTAAACATCCCACAAGGCACAGGGCAGCCCCCCACAGCCCCAACGAGGAATTATCTGCACCAAAATGTGAATTGGTTTGTTGAGAAACCCTGCCCTAAAGGAAAGACTGAAAACAGCCCGGTATAGCTGAACCAGAGGAACAAAGAAGGTGGCAGAGACAAAGATACTCTAAAACAGCAGTGACCAAAATAACATAGGGGTTCTGCTTCTCTGGAAAATGCTGAGGGGTGGACGGCTTGTATGAACCTGGGCTTACCACTTTGGCCACTCTCCAGTCGCTATAGCCATCAGTGTGCCGAGCCCGAATGTGTGAGCGTGCCCCTGACGGTGCAGGGCAGCCAAGAAGAGAGACCACCCCCCACGCTTAGCAGCCAGGGCTCCGTATTTACCTTTCATCCGTCAAAGCAAGCATGCCTCCTGTTCTGTGGGAACATTCTCCACCCCCAAACCATGTGTGACGTTTTAGGCCTGTGCTTGCGAAACTGCTGTCTCTCCCCAGGACCTGACCTTGCGGGAAGTAGAGTGTGCTTGTGGGCTGGCCCTAGTCATTTCTGACCTTCCATGAAGTGATTCTCCAAGTCTCCCCTGACCTGATCTACCTCAGTGCATTAGGCATTAGTGGTGAGGGGCTCACCTCCTTTAGCGCAGGGAATGCTTTTCTGAAACACACCCATTTTGGAAAAGCATAAACATTTCTCAGTGCCATACCTGAAACAAGAGATGGCCTCCCAGGCAGGAAGAGCCCAGTGCTCGATCAAATATTAACTTCTCTGTAAATCAGGCTGCTCCACTGTTTCTCACAATGTGACTCTTGTTCAGCAGAACGTAGGGCCTAAAGCCCGAAGGCTGGCCTCGGTCCGTGGAATCTGGTTGCTTCACATCACTATTACCTTCTCCCACTTCCTCCACAGAGACCCTCTTGTGAATGTCTCTAGACACAGGAATTATGAACCTAAAACCAGTTTGTAGCTAAGAAAGAAAATATGAAACAGTCCTTAAATGTCATTCAGGTTGTAGGTTTGCTAAAGACGGAAGTGCCCATCTTCTGACTTGTGATCATTTAGGATTATAGTTAGTATAGTTACAATAATTTTAAAAACATAGTGGGAGAAACATCTGGAAATCACGCCGAGCCACGGAGCTGGGATTTGGATTTACTAAATCCAACCTGAATGGAATTGAATTGCAGAGCTTATTTGGGGCCTTCCTCAGATGAGGGTAAGTCAAACGGACTGGCCATGTAAAAGGCAGAGCCCTGTTGGGGTGACCCTCCTGGCCTGGTTTACTCCAGTATTGAGCTCCTGAAATTTAATAAAATCATTATCACATACGGAGTGAACTTTCTATGGACCAGGCCCTATATTAAGCATTTACCATGTAATCTCATTCAAACCCCCCAGCAGGAAATGGGTATTATACCTAAGGAGACTAACTAGCTTACCAGCTCAGGCTGAGATATAAACCTACGTTAACACTGAGACCCAGTAGGTATTTTAAATGCGCTAGAAGAGTTTGCCCTTGATCTGAAATGAATCCCTTAGAAATAAATGGAGAGTCTTGTCTCATTTATAAACTCTAAATTTGGGGGGTAGCAGGGTTCTAGAATATAATGCTAGCAGCTATGGTCCTAATAACAAGTTTTTTTCATCACAAAGTGGTGTGGTAGAAAAACCATAGATGTTAGGATCTAGTGTGTCAGAGTTTATCTCCTCCTTCCACTAATCATGAACGGGTGAGACTTTATGAAAGTTCCTTGGCTCTTCCACACCTCAGTGATCATAACTGCAGAGTGGGATGAGTGTTAGAGTATAGGTCAAGTGTCTGGCAAATTGCCTACCCATCAGTCATTATGCATATGGTTATTGCTAATACTCAGAAGTTAAACCTGTGTCCATTTTTCTGTGTGTGCTATGAAGAGCTCAAATGAGGTTGGATGCTTCCAACTTTACTCTGGTATCTTTGTGTCCAGGGAATGCTAACAGCCAGCCATTGGAAAGAGTAGCCTAGTGAACCATCTTACGTGCTTTGGCAAACACTGGTGTAAAGCATGTTTGTGTTTTAAACTTTAGGAGCTGCACGGGTTATTGAAGGTGGCCAAGTGGAATATCAGCCTCTCGTAGGCATTCGGTACATGTGGTGGTACCATTTAATTGGCCTCATCTGGACCAGTGAATTCATCCTTGCATGCCAGCACATGACGGTAGCTGGGGCGCTGGTCACTTGCTATTTCAACAGGTAGGTCTAGCGGGTTACTGCCCTTGACTTGTCTACGTGCTTCATGTCGGGTATCACGAAAAGTACTTTGGAGTTTTAAAAGGGATTGGCAGGCATCAAAGACTCAGGTCAAATTTGGACCAGGATGCTTATTTGGTGGTGAAAAGAAATATTATACTTCAAATCTGTCGCATTTCCAAGCTCTTTCGCCTTAAGCTAGAAAATTCAGAGGGAAGCAAAACAGAGTCGTAAATCCTACTGCTTAGAATTGAAAGACGTCTGAAAGGAAAGTTTGACTTATGTAAATATCCGTTCTTATTGACTTCAAACCTAAGAAAATTACTGATCTGTTTGAAACACACTGCAGTAAGTTCTCTGAGCGTCCTTTTATCCTATGTAAAATGTGGAAAATGTTTTCTTGGAAAATAATTTTAAACCCTAAGGAAATTGTAGGCAACTATAAAATACGTCCATGTTCGTCTTGTTAAGTACTAGTGAATTAATTACTTGCTTCTTTGTTCAGCGTGATACTTATTTAAGTGTTTTCACCCCATTACCTCATCAAAATAATTGAGGACACACACACACCCGAACTTTTTACCTCGTGTGTGTGTGTGTGTGTGTGTGTGTGTGTGTGTGAGACTCTCCACAGGGCAAAGATAAAACCACAGGCCAACTTAACAGGCCAGGACAATGACAGGGTTGGACTGCGGACAGGAAGTTTATTCCCTATAGGGCTGATCCTCCTCTGATCTCAGACCAAATGAGCAGATAAGCATGAATATTCGTGGGGGTAAGAAAGTCAAGCAGGGATGATTCATCCCAATGAGCAATTACCTCCCGAAAATAAGGAGCACTATGGGTTTTAATACAGGGGGTGCTGTTTGGGAGCCCTCATCATTAGAGACCGTGGGATGCCTTGGCTTTGAGAACCTCTGAGCCACTAGAGGTGGGTGGCATGTGCTGCTTGCTCCTGAGTACGGGAACAAAGATTATTCCAACCTGTTGGCTAGCAGGTGACACCTGTCTGACAGTAGTGATTTTTGTGTTACCTTAGAATCACAAAACCGAAGCATTTTCAGCGGGGGCTTTTGGTTTGGACTTCTAGTGAGTGTCTACCTGGACCTCTAATCCCTCTTCCTACTCCCGCTCCCCTCCCCGCAAACCATGAAAGAATGAAGGAGGCATAAACGTACAGGGACAGTAGGAAACGACAAGGAAAAGCAATATCAACCAAATGCTGGAAGCTGAAGAGAGTATGGATGAGTAGCAACTGAGCCGACTAGACAAACCTGATCAGGCTCGTCTGTGTGTGTTGGCTGGGAGAAGAGGTGAAAGGAAGACAGGCTGATCTGAGTGAAAAAAAAAAAAAAAAAAAAAAAAAAAAAAAAAAAAAAAAACCTAGATGGGCAGGAATTCAAGTATAAAATGTACTTTTGAAGGTTAGTTATAGGTCTTCCTAAGGAACAGTTAAGCTCCAGGGCCCCTTCTCCAAACAGCAGGAGACAGGATCTTTGCTTTCTGGAGGGGTAAACCAGAAAGGGTCCAGACTTGGGTATCTGGCACAGCTGAGGCTGGGGGTAAGGCTCTGTACTGAAAGAAGGGGACATAAGTAAAAGCCTAAATACTGAATAGTGAGGACCCCCACGGCCACCACCAGAGGGCATTCGGTGTTTCAGCTCCTATGATGTTGACGGCCAAGTTGATATCCCTCGGCAAGAGATTAGGCAATTCTTTGGAGAAATTACCAACCCAGAGTAAAGACCCCTAGATAATGCCATATGGTGGGGGAGGGGTCCCCTAATGAAATGATTCCCTGACTGAAAGACAGTGAAACTCACCAGGCAAATGTCACCCCTCATACAGAGCCGCCAGTTCACGCTATACTTAATTCACACTATAGCTCCTCAGTCTTAAATAAGAATTGATAGCCATGATGATTCAACATTCACAGATAACCTCTAGTAAAGCAAAAGACCAAAATGAACAAAACAAAGGGAATTTAGGGAAAATAAAGACAATGCAGACAGCAGAAGAAAACTACAAAAAAAAAAAAATAGAAAAACCTGTAATATCCTCAAAACAAAGGAATACTGCATCCATAAAATAAGTACAAAAAAAGAAAAAAGATCTCTTAGTCATTAAAAATGTGATTGTGAAAGTAGAATTTTTCTTCTGAAGGATTAAAATATAAAATTGAAGAATTTTTCCAGAAGGTAGAGCAAAAAGACAAAAAGATGGAAAATAAAGGAAGGATAAAAAGTTAAGAGAATGCATTTTGGAGACTGAATATCTGACTAATATGAGTTCCAGAAATAGAGAACAAAGGAAAGAGAAAGGAGGAAGTTATCAAAGAAAATTTCCCAGAGCGAGAGGACATGAGTAAAGGGAAGATCCCAGAAGCTTCTAAGGGAAAACTAGATCACAGGCAAAGGATCTAAAACTAGAATGGGGTCTGATGTTCAACAGCCGCTCTGAAAAAGGAAGACAATGGAGCAAACTTTTCAAAGTTCGAAAGAGATTATTTTCAGAACTAGAATTCTGTACCTGTTCATGGTATCAGTCAAGGGTAAAAGAGAATAAAGTCATGTTCAAGATCGCAACATCCCAAAATATTTTGCTCCCCATCTCCTTTCTTAGGGAGGGTGGTCTCTGAAATGAATGAGTAAGCCAGGTAGGAAACTAGGAGTTTCAGGAAATGGGATCCAACACAGTAAAGAAGAACAGGGAGTTCCCAGGAGGGTAGCTATGAAGCAAGTATAAAAAACACCCAGTCCAAGGAGGAGCAGAAGAGCAGTGGGCTCCCAGAGGCATGTCTCCAAGGGAAAAAAAAAAAAAGAAAAAGGAAACTAAGAGAATACCAGATATGTTTGAACAAGTAGAGAAAATATTTACACTTTGGTGAAGTATTCGATAAAACCCTAGAGAAACCAAGCAAATAAAAAATGTGAAATAGTTACTAACTTCAGGAAAACCCAAAAGTCGTATAGGAAAGGAACTGTAATCAGAATACACTACTTGGTTTATACTCCAACAAAAATAAATAAATACATAATTTTTAAAAAAGAAAATACTACTTGGATCATTGCAAGTGTTACTAATGTACTGATATTTGTAAACAGTAAACATTGACCGAAACATACTCAGTGGTAAAAGATTGAAAGTTTTTCCTCTAAGATCAGGAGCAAGACAACAGTGCCTGCTCTCACCACTCCTATTCAGTATAGTACTGGGAGTCCTGGCCAGAGCAATAAAAAGAAATAAGAGGTAACCAAATCAGAGAGGAAGAAGTAAATATCTTTGCCGATGATACGATCTTACAAATAGAAAAAAACTAAAACCTCCACTAAAAACTATTAAAACTAATCAGTGGATTCAGTAAAGTTGCAGGATACAAAATCAACATACCAAAAACAGTTGCATCTCTAGAACAACAAAATATCTGAAAAATAAAACAATCCCATTCACAATAGCATCAAGAACAATAAAATACTTAGGAATAAATTTTCCCATTTCACAGGTTGACTTTCATTTTGTGGGTTGTTTTGGGGGGTTTTGTGTGTGTGTGTGTGTGTGTGTGTGTGTGTTTTGGTTTTTGGTTTGCTTGTTTTTACTGTGCAGAGCTTTTTATTATCACTTATTAATTTTTGCGTTTGTGGCTGTGCTTTTATGTCATATTCAAAAAATTATTGCCAAGGCCAATGTCAAGGAGCTTTTTCCCTATGTTATCTTTAGTTTAATGGTTTCAGTTGCTATGGTTCAGTCTTTAAACCACTCCAAATTAATTTTTGTGAGTAGTGTAAGATAAGGGTGTAATTTCATTCTTCTGTATGTAGCTATCCAGTTTTCCCAATACCATTTATTAAAGGACTATTCTTTTCCCTTTCTGGGCTCTTGATTCTGTTCTACCAATCTATATGTCATTTTTATGCCAGTGCCGCACTGTTTTGATTACTACCCCTTTGTAGCGTAATTCAGTGTGATGCCTCCAGCTGGTTCTTCTTTCTCATGACTGCTTTGGCTGTTTAGGATCTTTTGTAATACCACACAAATTTTTAAAACTGCCTTTTCTTTTTCTGTGAAAAATGTCATTGGAATTTTGATGGGCAGTGCATTGAATCTATATATGGCTTTGATAGTATGGATATTTTAATAATATGAATTCTTCTGATTCATGGACACAAAATATCTATTTGTGTCTTCTTCAGTTTCTTTCATCAAAGTCTTGTAGTTTTCAGGGTATAGATTGTTCAGCTCCTCTGTACAGTAAAAAACAAAACAAAACAAAACAAAATGAAAGGCAACCTATGAAATGGAAAAAAATATTTGTACATCATATATCTCATAAGAAGTTAATATCCAAAATATATAAAGAACTCATATAATCCAATAACGATAAAAACTCCACTAAAGGGGTGCTTGGGTGGCTCATTGATGCAGTGTCTGGCTCTAAATTTTGGCCTATGTCATGATCCCAGACTCATGAGATCAAGCCCCAGACTGAACTCCACACTTGTGGAGCCTGCTCAAGACTCCCTTCTCCCTCTCCTACTGCCCCTCTACTCCATATCCTACTCATGCATTCTCTGTTTTTCTCTCTCTCTAAAAAAATAAATAGGGGTACCTAGGTGGCTTAGGTAAGCATCTGACCTCAGCTCAGGTCATGATCTGAAGGTCCTGGGATCGAGCCCTGAGTCAGGCTCCCAGTCAGAGGGGAGTTTGCCTATCCCTCTGACCCTACCCCCACGCGTGCTCTCCCTCTGTCTCTCTCAAATAAATAACATCTTTTTTTTTTTAAGATTTTATTTTTTTGACAGAGAGAGATCACAAGTAGAGAGAGAGAGAGGAGGAAGCAGGCTCTCTGCTAGGCAGGGATGTGGGACTCGATCCCAGGACCCTGAGATCATGACCTGAGCTGAAGGCAGAGGCTTAACCCACTGAGCCACCCAGGCAGCCCCATAAATAACATCTTTAAAAAAGAAGATAAGCAAAGGGGTGCCTGAGTGGCTTAGGCAGTTGGTTTCATCTCAGGGCTCAATCTCAGGCTCGTATAGAGCCCAGCGTTGGGCTTCTCACTCAGCATGGAGTCTGCTTGAGATTTTCTACCTCTCCCTCTTTCCCTCTGCACTTCCCGCCCACTTACATGAGCACGTTCTTCCTCTCTTTCTAAAATAAAATCTTTCCAAAAAAGGAAACAAGAAATATACAGATTTAATACATAAATAAATAAAGTTCACCTCTTAAAAAAAAATCCAGTTAAAAAATGGGCAGAGGAACAACATACATTATCTTTCCAAAGAAGACATACAAATAACCAATAGGTACATGAAAAGGTGTTCAGCATCACTCATCATCAGGGAAATGCAAATCAAAACCACAAGGAGATATCATCTCACACCTGTTAGAATGGATGTCATCAAAAGACAAGAGATAACAAGTGTTGGCAGGGGTGTGGAGAAGAGAGAACCCCTGTGCACTACAGGTGGGAATGCAAACTGGTGCAGTCACCATGGGAAACAGTATGGAGCTTCCTCAAAAAATTAAAAATAGAACTACCTTATGATCCAGCAATCCCATTTCTAGGTATATATCCAAAGGAAATGAAAATAGGATCTCAAAGAGATATTTGCACTCCCATGTTTATTGCAACATTATTCACAATGCCAAGCTATGGAAACAACCCACATGTTGATCAAGTATCAACAGATGACTAAATAAAGAAGATGTGGTACCACAAACACAAACACACACACGCACACACACACACACAAAATGGCATTTTAATCATCCAGGAGAAAGAAGAAAATCTTGCCATTTGTGAAAATGTGGATGGACCTTGAGGGCATTGTGCTAAGCGAAATAAGTCAGAGAAAGATAAATACTGTAATATGCAGAATGTAAAAAAGCTAAAACGGTGGAAACTTAGCAACAGTAGAGTGGTAACTAATAGGGCTTGGGGTTGCAGCTGCGGGAAATGGCCAGATGCTGGTTAGAGGGTACAGACTTCAAGTTGGCATGAATAAGTTCTAGGGATCTAATGTCCTGCATAGTGATGGTGGTTAATAAGATTGTATCATATACTTGACAGTTGCTGAGAGTAGAACATAAATGCTCTTACCACAATAAAGAAATGTAATTCTGTGACGTAAGGGAGGTGTTAGCTAGTGAAGTGTTAGCTAGTGCTGTGGTGGTAACCATTTTGCAATATATCAAATCAACACATCGTACACCTTAAACTTACAGAATGTCTTATGTCAATTATATCTCAATAAAGCAGAGGAAAAACTCTAAAAACTTCAATATAAATCTATTGATAAGAAGGAGAGAATGGGAAAATGTTTAGGTTGTATAAGATAAACAATTGACAGACTTGTTTCAAAGTGAGAAGTCGGGCGCCTGGGTGGCTCAGCCAGTTGAGTGTCTGACTCTCGGTTTTGGCTCAGGTCATGATCTCAGGGTCGTGAGATGAAGCCCCACACTGGCCTCCGGCTGCTTGTGGAACCTGCTTGGGATTCTCTCTCTCCCTTTCCTTCTGCCCCTCCCCACCACATCTAAAAAAGAAGAGTGAGAATTCAGTAGACAATATCAGAAGCAGAAAAAAATACACGGCAGAAAGAACATGTAATTTGGAAGTGTGGGGGAAGTTACAGAAGAAATAGCTAATGTATGACCTCTAGGGAAAGAAAATGAGCAGTGGGGAAAGCAAACTCCTGTCTTCTCTCATTAGTCTCGTGCTATTTGACTTAAGATATTTACATACTACTTTGATAAAAACAAAATGTATGTCGACTAACTTAGAGCACTATTTCTTTATTAAGGAGTTCTGTTTTCTTTTTTACATGGTGCCAAATTTTGGAAACCTTAAGGTTTTTCCTCATCCCACGGTTGACAAGATCTCATGTCCTGGCCTGCACTCCGGGGGTGGGGGTGGGGGTTAGCCAGCCTGCGTTCATCTTTGTCATGCATATAAGCATCGTGAGAGCTAAGACATCACACAGAGACCATCAAGCATCAGGATACAGTGACCTGTAAAATGTCTCTTTTACAACAACTCACTTGAAGAGGGGTCCACAGAGAGCCATAAAGATGTGGCTAGGGGTGGTGAGAGGAAGGAACTAGAACCGTTCAACTTGGAGAAAGGACGCTTGAGGCATGACTTCATCATCGATTTCAGATATTCCAGAGATGGTTTCCAGCTGCTCTGACTGGCTGAGAAGGCAGCGAGGGGATTGGGTGAATAGCTGAGCCTGTGGGATTTAGGCGGGAGACAGATGGATTTCCTAACCCTAGTCAGCGTCACCGGGGACGGCTACAGAATCCTGTTCTTCATAATAAAGACAATCTCCTTTTTCTGGAGGGTTGGAAAGATGGACCGTACGGTGATGTTGCTGAAAGAAACATCAGAAAAGGATGGTCTCTTTGGGGACCACACAGCACCCCTTTGCTGGGGACCGGATTTATACTGGCGGCCGTCCCTCCCATTCAGGCTGGTCCTTGTCCAGGAGCCTCTGCACAGAGTTACACCCTCATACTGTTGCTGAGTCCTCAGCCCTTGGCCGGAGCCACCTGCAGCTGACACTTGCCTCTGGGACCCTGAAGTTGTTTGCTTGGCCTGATGCCGTGTTGTCTGAGGGACGAGTGGTTGCCGCACAACCCTAGTGGGCTGTGACCCAAATAGAGGGGACGGTTAGAGCCTCTGCTTGGCGCCTTGAGTTGCTGTGGTGTCCTGGGATCTGGCTTCCACAGGACAGCCACAAGTTTAAAAGGAAGGGGACGCCGGGTCCCAGGGCCAGGCGGGGGAAGCATCCTAGAGTCACCTATGCTCTCACTCTCACCAGCTCTTCCTTATGCCACTGCCACAAAAGTGGGGTGGAAGGTGCTGCACACGCAGTATGCCCTGGGGACACAGGGCAGACCTGCCAGGAGGCCCGGGCTTCCTCAGCTCAGCCCCGGTTGCCTGACACGCCCAGCGCTGCATTGCCCTCCCGCAAGCCAGTTCTCAGAATGCCGTGAAATCCAGAGATGAGTATCATTTTAAGCTTCATCGGATATAATCAGGTCCTCTTCCTGAGGGCAGGTTCTGCTGCTTGTGAAGGAGGCAGAGATGAAGGTCGTGGCCACAAACACAGCCGGGGAGGCATGGCAGGGCATGTTACCTTTGAACATGGAGAAAGGTCTAAGAAGAGAAGGTGGAGGCCTCAGAGACACTCTACTTGTTTAACCCTTTTCTGTAGGATGATTTCTAATTGGGGGCGGGTGAGTGGGGGTGTATTTAATGACTCCTGTCTCCACGAGCCAGACTGAGTTGGAAGGGCCTTCTTTTTAAGTTGTTTCTCTCATCACATGATAACCCAACTTCTGGAACTGAGGCATCTTCTTCCAACCAAGCCCTGGAGAGCCTCGAGTGACAACCAGAGTGTGTCACAGACTTCAGCAGTCACGCCGCTGCCTGAAATGGTTAATCCCCTCCCAAGGAAATGTTCTCAGAACGAAGGTACTGAAGCCGAGACTTCAACACCCGGAGGACCAGACCCCAGAGCCCCCCTCACGGTGGCCTGTGAATCACTTGTTTCCCTATCAGATGGAAAGCAGGCCCTGTCCTCTTTTCCCTGTATCCTCTCAACGCTCTAATAAGTTCTAAGGCACATAAATCTCCTAAATGGAATCCTTAAAAAAAAAAAAAAAAGCTGAGGAAAGGGAAAAACCATGTCAGAGTTTCCTGGCCGATACCACTGTTGTAGTTTATCAGACCAGCATGAATTCATATCAGCAATAGTTTCCCTGGTATTTCCTATTTTCAGTAATACTGAGTTGAAACACACATCCTTTTTGTGGGGCGACTGGATCATGGGTCCTCTGCTCCCAATAGGACTTTCGGGTTCTCCTTTCCTTCCTGGATGATTTCAGTAACAGCAAAATATAGCCCTTTTGCCAGCTCTTGAGACATTTCTGGCCACATTCCGTTTTCTCCCTCAAAACCTAGGCTCTTGTCAAAACTTTAATTCATAGTGACTTATTAGCAACCAGAGCGAGTTGTAGCATAATCCATTATGAAGTAACCAAGCTTCACTTGAATCAGAGGTGGCTTCTCGGAAAGGGCCTCATTTTCTAGAACTGGCACCAGCGGGAATTGAGAGGGTCAGGGGAGGGGTGGCGCCAGCCCTCCCTCCTTTGTTTAATCTTTCAGGTTTGGGGTAGGGTGAAGGCTGTGCCCATTCTGTTCTTTTTCACTTTTTGTTTCCCCTCTGCTTGGGAAACTGGCTTTTGCGTTCCTGGTTGCTGTGTCATGACACGTTCCACAAATGATTTACACTGAAGTGACCTTTAAAGAGCAGAGTAGAAATCAGCTGGATTTTAGGAGCCTTGAGCTGTGTGGGAGCCGGAACTTTCTGTCCCTTTCACGTCAAGCTGGAGCTCACTGGTGTCCCTGTGGCTGCCCTCCTGGTCACATGATTTGGTGGTGATTTTAATCACCAAGCCAATGCTGGCAATTTTTACATATGTCATGTAGACCTTGGAAATGATTATATAATTAAACTTCTGAAAGGGAAAATGAGATTAAGAGAAAACTTATAGGATTTGGGGGTGGAGAGGCATGGTAAAGAGGGAAGCTTGTTTATTTTCATTCCTCAGTATTTTTTTTTTAAATTTTCCGTTTTATTTGTAGCATTGAGCGGCATGACAAGAAGTCAGTCCAAGAAATAATTTAACCTTCGCTACCAATGAGTATGAAAGTTTTGCCAAATGCTTATTGTGTTAGTGCTTATTGCATTTATAAATCATCACTGTTGATAATTTGAACCAGAGAAGTTTTAAATGGTGTTTTTTAAGTGCTGTCTTTTTTTCCTCTCTTCCCAGAAATAAAAATGACCCTCCTGATCACCCAATCCTTTGGTCTCTTTCCATTCTTTTCCGCTACCATCAAGGAACAGCCATAAAAGGGTCATTTTTAATCACCGTGACAAGGATTCCAAGAACCATTCTCATGTACATTTCCAGCGCTCTGGAGGGCAAGGTAAGGCTGTCCTAAGCGCAGAGGGCAGAGGGTGTTGTGGGGGGCAGAAAAGGTAATCACTGGGCAGCTGCAGCAGGTCCCAGGACAGGCGTGTGGACCCGCGGCAGTGGCCATTGTTTCTGTGAACACTTATCCTGTTTTTTGGGTTTTTTTTTTTAAGTAAAAAAATATACTATGAGACAGGAATAATATTTGTTTGTTTCTCTTTTAAAGCTAAAATATTCCTTACTTTTCTGTTTCCTAGACGGTGCTGTGGGAAGTGACTGGTGTGGGGTGGGGAGGGTAGTTTTAATAAGTGAGTGTGAGAGAGAATGTGTGTGTGCGTGCGCACGCACGTGTGTGTATGTGAGAGAGAGACAGGGAGAGAAAATGTGCTGAAGAGTGAGAAGTGGACAAGCTGACCTAAATCTCAGCTCAAAAGACAGAACACTGTAGGGCTTTTGTGCCTGGGGGTTTTTCTCCTCCCTGGTTTTTATTTCCATGCACATTTGGTTATGAATGCCAGTGGAAACCAGAACACCAGGAAAACAGCTGTTCTCATGGTATTTCTGGCTTGCCAAACAAGGGAAGTCTGGACTTTTCCCAACTTTTCTGTTCTCACACAATGTTAATCCCTTACCCACCCCCACCTCAGTGTTTGTGACTTGATCAGAGTTTCACAAGTTTACCTGATTCCAACCTTTTGGACGTGGGTATGTGTCCTTACTAAAGGACACATAAATTAGGGAAATTCTACACGTGGATTTATTCCTATATTTTAAAATTGTTTGATGTTTTTAAGTGTCTAATCAAGGCTTAAGATTGGTATATGAATTAGGAATAATGGATTGAATTTCACATAAAGCTATCTAGCTTCCTTATCATGAAATACATGCTAAGGACTTGTCCTGATCATAGAGTATTTTCTTGTATTTCTATTGAAAGATTGCCCTGTAGATACTAATACGTGCCCACATTAAAAAAGAATCAAGTTTGACTTTTTTTGGAAATAAATCCTATAGTGAGATTCTCAGGGCTACATTTCAAGCAATGGAAAAATGTATGCATTTTGGTGACTTGCAGAGGCATGCCAGTTCCAAGCCAAACCTAGCTACTCTGGCTCCTGCATTTTGTACTTTGATCCTTCAATTTCAAGAAGGATTTTTTTTTTAAGGATTTTATCTATTTATTTGACAGAGAGATCACAAGTAGGAGAGAAGCAGGCAGAGAGAGGGGGGGGAAGCAGGCTCCCCGCTGAGCAGAGAGCCCGATGCTGGGCTCAATCCCAGGACCCTGGGATCACGACCTGAGCTGAAGGCAGAGGCTTATTAACCCACTGTGCCACCCAGGCGCCTTCAAGAAGGACTTTTTTAAAGAGTAGAGCATATTTCTATTTTAAATATATTCATTATATGCATTGGCAATAGATAATCACAAATTAATGAGCACTAGGGAACCTTGCCATCCTTCTTAGAGCTAGGCTCCTTAAACTCTCTTCCATCAATCTAAAAGAGGTGTTAGTGACTGGTCTCTCTGGCAGGGGTCCAAAAGGTTATTTATCACTTCTGAGATCCCAGAAGGATCAGGGGGCCAAACTCCCCTTTCATGATCTCCCTGCTTTCTTCAGTTAAAAAGACACGGTTTTCCCCACACTGTGTCTACTACTTAAACACTTCTCACCACTGCTGTGTGATCTTTCCTACATGAAATGGCTCATTCACAACCACAGCCAGGCTGAAAAGTGTCCAGATCAAGTTTCATCCAATTGAGTTAACACTGGGACAAGAAAATATCCATATAAGGCTGAGTTACTTCTGGGGTCTTCAAGAGAGGACTATTTTCAGGATTGTTTAAAGGGATTTTTTTGTTGTTTGTTTTTTGTTTTTTTAACTCTGGGCAGTCAGTGGGACACATTCAATCGCCCCTCCTCCAAGAGTTTTATTTACTCTTGAGCTATGCATATGTCCAAATTACATGTCAAAGGGCTAATTTGTCCCTTGAAATTTAGCCCTTAAAAATCTCTGTATGGAATTTTTTTTTTCTGGAAAGAAAGTTAAACTTGATTCCTTTTTTTATATGGGCACATAATTAGTATCTACAATGTATTATTTGTTTCGCGGTCTTTAGGTAGTGGATTTTTCAAGAACACAAACTGGTTTGAAAAAGCAAATTTTATCACTGACAACACTTAGGGGAAGATGGAAAGAGTTGTTTGTTTGGTTTTTTTTGAACTAGAACCAGAAAGCCTAGTTTACCTTTGCTAGTAAATATGGACTAACCCATTTCTGGTTTTGCTGAGATCACCAGCAATCATCACAAGGTAAGCCCACAGAAGAGAAGCTTCACCCTCAGCGATAATCATGGTAATAATCAGTAGTAGTAGTAGCATGTGCAGAATGGAAGGATGTCTCCCACACCACGTGCCTCCCCAGGTACATAAATCTCCAGGTTAGAAACTTGGACTGTGTGTCTGCAGAAACTGTCTGCTTCTTTCTTTCTGTATTTCTGACTCTGTTTGTTTGGTTCTGATCCCAATTCCAGCAGCGTGGCCCATGGTCCAGATGTGTGTGCAGACACTGCTTCTGCTGTTCCTGGTGTCTGGACAAATGCCTGCGCCAGTTCAACCAGGTACGTCTCCTGCCGCATGCCCCAAGGACACACAGAGGGGCCCTCCAGTGGACTCCATCTCTTAGGTCAGGGGTCGGCAAATTTTTCTGGGCAAGGCCAGATTGTAGGAATATTTCAGGCATGGGGGCCACTCAGTCTTAGTTGTAACTATTCAACACTGTCGTGGTAGTAGGAAGGCAACCACAGACCAAGTACAAATGAATGGGCATGACTGCATTCCAGAAACCTGTATGGACACTGAAATGTGAATTTCATGTCATTTTGACCTGTCAAAAAATGTTGTTATTCTTTTGACTTTTTTCCCAACCGTTTAAAAATGTGGAAGTTATTCTTAGCTTTGACCAGAGGAAAACAGGCTGTCTGATGGATCTGACTTCTGAGCTATAGATTATATAGGTCATTAAAGCCATTCTTCCAATTCTGAAAGAAATGTGTTTCCCTTCTCAGAAATAAAAAGGGGAGGAGTTTTTAGAAATTCTAGCATAATGAGTATGTGTCAACTGAGAGCTAATTGTCAATGTCTTCTTTAAGAACTGTATGTAATTTTCCTGAAATAGGAAAAGAATTGCTTGTCTGATTTTTATATATTTCACCAGCTTTTCCCTTTCAAGCTATAAATATTACTTTAAAAATCAGAAAAAATTACATACTGCAGTTGTTTGGATTTCACATTTCTCGAGTCTTTCAAATTGATGGACACTAAAGTATATGTTACGCTTTTCTGTAGATAATTTCAGAAATTAATAGCCCTCAGCCAAATTTACAGAAAGCAGTATTTTTCTAAGTCTGCTTTTATAATTTAAAAGTCCACAGAAATCTCACTTAGCAAAGTATTTCTTATTATTGCCGCTCTTCCTAATAAATATACAGCTAAAGTAAAAGGACTAATTAGACCATCTGTGTTTAACATCTTACTATAAGTGGTTTTAAGAATACCTTTCATTGTTCAGGGGAAAGTGTGGCCTTAATAGTGTAAAGCTCTATTTTTGAGGCACTAAAAAATCTTGAGTTCATTTTAGAGTGTATTTTGTTTTCATTCGGTTTGCTTTAAGCCAGCATAAAGCATAGTAAAATATCATAGTACCTGGGCCACTGGGGGGCTCAGGTGGTTAAGTGTCCACCTTCTGCTCAGGTCATGATCTTGGGGTCCTGGCATCCAGTCCTGCATTGGCCTCCCTGCTCAGTGGGAAGCCTGCTTTCTCCTTTCCTTCCTCTGTTCCCCCTGCTCGTGTTCTCTCGCTCTTTCTCTCTCTCAAATAAATAAATAAAATTAAAAAGTAATTAGCCCCTTTCAGAATAGTGAGTTGTATAGCAAGTGAAACCAAACCCTATGAATGTCTTATTTATCATGGATGTGATATGCCTGCTTCTCTCTTCCTAAAACTGTGTGCATACATCCAGACACCAACTTAGTCTGCAAAGATTTTGAGATGCATGACAAAAATATACTCTGATAAAATATATCTGGTCATGAAAATCAAGGCTAAGAAACATGATAAACTAGAAAGATGAAAGCAATGGGACCACTGCTACCCAAATATGCTGGCCACATGGTCCCATAAGGCCCTAAAGTTGATTTGCCATCCCCTCTCACTGTGTATGTAAATTTACCTCCTTTCTCTATTGCTCCTTCAATCACGGAAGCCTGGGGGTTCCTTGTGGGTGCCAGGAACCACCCTTTCAGGAGAGGAGAGCAGGGGTGAGGAGGCAGAAGTGTGGGCCGTACCTCCACCACTTTACCCGGGCTTCCACGCAGAGTAGTGCCGCTCCCATCCGAGCTTGGAGTGGGATTCCACGGAAGGTTTCAGTTGAAGACAGGGAAGTGCTGCTAAACCATATTTGTTAGCCACTGTCCTGCACCTTGTTTCTGCTTCTCTCCTCTGCCTTGTTATCCTGTATATTCTGCGCTCTGAAATTCCACCAGCTGTTAGGAACCCACTCCGCTTTCCCCTGGGAGTTCAAACTATTTCAAAGATCCTAAATAGCCTCCATGTTAGCCACACCTTAATTACCATTATAAAGAACTAGGGACCTTTTACCAGATGTTCAGTGAGAGTGACTGTCCCTGAACCACAAAAAGACCCCACTGGCCTGGATTCAGCCCATGATGCATCCGCGTTGCAGACAGGGCTGGGGCCTTCAGATTCCGGTCATGGGGCTGGTACAGTAGGCTTCAGCATGAACCAGCTGTCAGAGTGTCTTTCATTGTGGTGGCCGCCGCAGGACCGGTAGTCCAGGCCAACACAGGCCCTGCGGGGAGGTCTGCTGGTTTGAGAGGGAGAAAGGGGGGGAAAGCATGGAGAAGGAAGAGAGAAGAATGATATGAATACTGATAGGGAGGAAACAGTCCCCTCTAGTCTAAATCCACTCCTGGAAAACAGAGGAAAAATAAAGATTTTAAGAATAAAGATAATCACCGTATAACAGGTCAGAGCTGTTGATCTCACTGGGCAAAAGGCAAAGGGAAGGGAGCCTGAAGTGAGAAGGAATTTAGATTAGCCTTTTGAAAAATCTCCTGGCGCTGTCACAAGTTCCCGGGGGAAGATTTCTCTGGAAATCTGATTTTAAAACGCTGCGGCCTATTTTACTGGCCTTGTTTAGTGGTGTCGGAGCTGGGAGATGCTGAAAGAGAATGAGACCCATTTGTTACCATCAGAGCCCAGATGCTCTTCTTTACTTAGCATTAAGAAGCCGGTCGTGTTTCACCGCTGCTGCTTAAAAAGCCTGATTCATCTTCCCCAGCCCCGGGAGGGAGGCAGGTGGCAGTCGCTGCATTCTTACAGACCTCCCGCCTAAGGCTGCACAGTGACTCACTTGCAGACCGGGAGACCAAGCCCCACATGTCATCATGTCTCATGACTTGTCTCTCCACCGTAAAGACCAAATACGTGTATACCTGAAAAAGTGACGTGGGCACACCTCCCACGTTTATCCAACACCTATGTGCTTGTTTATGCTGTATTCAAACCATCTGAACCCGGGCTTGAAAGGGAAGGGGACTGTGGTGACAGAAAGCCAACACACAACGAGCTGACGAGCTAGCCTGAGGAAGGGGGTGACAGTGGGAGACATTCGCATGAGACCTTTATGTCAGTGCAGAGAGGCACACGTTTGGTGCTGGAACGGGGACTGCGGAAGTTCAGCAAAGAGAATCTTAGTAATGAGGAGAGGTTTCCTCGAAGACATTGCATTTGTCCTAGAGCAGAGCATTTGTCCTAGAGCCCTGACCACCCACTGGAGGTCATCAGCTGAGAAGGGCAGCAGGAGCCCTGGGCTTTCTAGCATTCACTGTGCTCCCAGCCATGCACTGAACACTTTCCTGCCTTCACATCAGTCCTTCGTTTTCCCCCATAGCCCTTTGAGATAGAATCTCCAATTGATAGATAAGGCTTGAGAGAGCACATAGCCAGTAGCAGAACTGGGGTTTAAATCCGTATCTGCTTTGCCTCCAGGACCCAAGCCCTTCACCAGTACACATTGTTAAACAAGGGGAGAGGAAGACACAAGTACTGTCTGTGGTACTCTCTCAGGCGCCTATCCCTGTCGGGGGGCCAGGCCCATGAGTTTGCTGACACTTGAGCAAATACTTTTATGGGGCAAATTTTTGTGGAGGAGGACAGGAAAGATGTAGGGGCATTGAAAAGGGTGAAGGGTGAATCATGCAGTTATAGATCCAGAAAAGGCTTGTCAGTGGGGTCAGGGCCCACCTTCTCCCTTTAGGCAAGTCAGTGTCAAAGCTTCTGGGAGGCTGGGCTGGGCTGTTCTCAAAGATTTTCAGTCAAGGAGATCCTGTAGCCTCCCGCTCCCTCCCAGCACGTTCCAGGATCCTGACTGAGAAGTTCCCCTGTGGGGCTCTGCAGGCTAACCCAGTGGCAGGAATGACACACCTCTTACTTCTTAGTGTGTCCGCTAAGTTTCTCATGGAAATGTCTCCCTAGGTACACATCTCTTCTCCATTGATGACACAGATGTCTGTCCTAACTCTGATGTTAGTTCTAATTTAGATCGGTGTGCCTCCAAGTCTGAAATCCACTGGTGGGCAACAAGGCTCTTCCTGATGATTCCCCACTGACCTGCACATTCCAGAATGTTCTTTCTTCAATTCTTACAGGCAAAATTGCATGGGTTTTCATTTTCTTCTGCAACCAAGAGCTATTAACTAATCAGTAAAGTACATAGTGTGTTACTAAAGCTTACTAAAATGTGCTATTTATGAACTAAAATTGGTGTTTTACTTCGTTTCCTGAGGACTCAAATTCATTACTCTGTCAAGACGTCAGGCACCACAGCTATGCCTGGCAATGCTGCAGAGATTGTGAATGTGGGCACACAGAGTCGGGATTAGCAACCTGGCGAAGGAACGCTTTGCTGTGGGCATACCCCCAGCCTCGCTGTGGGCTGGCTCCGTTGTTCCGTTGCAGTTATGCTTGTCTTAATTAACATTTTACTTCTGTTGACTCTTTGGCTCTTGTTTAACTCGTCGTCTTTTCATCATGTTGAGAATCGCATTCCTCTTCAGTCCTTTGTTCTGGCACCAGAAGTGGGGATGGGCATGGGAAGAGACCTGTGGGTGGAGGGCGAACAATTTGAGAGTGACTGTTTCCACTCCATCTCTCCTGGGAGGAGCTCCTCAATGAAGCCGGCCCTGGTCAGGTGCAGCAGCCTCGCAGAGTGGGGACGTGTGAACCGCATGTTTTTCCAGCTTTTTTCACCTCATACCTCTTATCCATGCTGAGGACTTGCCCTGGGGTCACAAAGAGCCACGAGCGATGGTTGACGTTGCCCAGATCTCCAGCCTTCAAGTCCTGTGTGTGTACAGAGCACATGGGAGGTCATCTAGCCACACCCCCCTTGCAGAGGTGCTCCCAGGACCCCTGTCCCACAGCCAGGGGAGCAAATCCGTGACATTCCTGGTAACCAGATGCTGGTGAGAGGCCGTCACCCCTGTCAGTCTCGCAAGAGCGGAGCCCTGTGACACCCAGCAGCTTCACGTCCCTCCACCACCATGGGCATCTCCACCCCAGGCCCTGCTCCTCTGCTGGAGAAGACAAGCCAGCCCGTGTCTACCATCGTGCAGGCCATAAAGCTCCCAGCCTGCGGTCCTTTGACATCTATTGGGAATGAGACACGAAGTTGATCAGAAACGGCTGTAGTTCCTGTCTCCCTGACTAACAGATACACAGCTCAGAAAGGCCACAGATGATCTTGTCTGGTCCAGGGCAGAGAAAAACTCACCACTGCTTGGAAAACAACCCCCGTTCCTCCCTACTTCATAGCCCACCCCCACCACCCACGCTGCCTGCCAGTCCCTGTTTTTCAGCACACATAATGTTGGCCTCTGTCTTCCAAGCCTTTGTGGCAGGCTCCATTTTGCAACATCTCAAAGCCTTTGCTCCCCACTGCCGGCTTTCCTTGCAGTTAGCTCGGTTTCAGTGACCCTTTTTCTCATAGTCCCATCAATAGCAGAGGCAGTCAGTGACCCGTCTGTGTCAGGTTTTGGTTCATCTCAAGCCAACTGGCAGATCTCCAGTGACTTCTCTTCTCTCCCTAGGGCAGCACATACAAATCAGGGGGGCGGGGAGAGAAGAAAGTAATGAATATTGTGCAACTTCTCTCACTAGATTATGAAGATGATGTGACGTCTCTTAAAAGGACAGAGTGGTCTTGGGAGCTGATGTTGCCATCATGGCCTCCTCCCAGAGCATCCGGACGGCCATCCTCTCCATGACAGCAGTAGCTCTGGATCCTGCCACTCCCCACCTATTCTGGGGGCAGCCAGCTGAAGGGCGAGGGTCCTGGAGAGCTGCCCCCAAGTGTGAATGTTTTAGGAATAGGCTAACACATGTGTCAGTATGATAGTTTGCATTAAGGCCCATTTATAGACAATGCTAAGCCTCACAGCCCAGCTGTCTGGTGGCAAATGTTACCGCCCTGGCTTTAGATGGAAAGGAATTGAGACAACCTATTTGTCAGGGGCCCCAGGCTGTCTGGGGAAGACAAACCGCATCCTCATGTTTCCTGGTGCCTGGCTCGGGGCCTGCTGTCCTTAGGGCCGTGGCTTCGTGTGCCTTCTTGGGAGCAGCCTCTCTGGAGCCCAGCTCTCACCTGCTGTGGGTGTGTTGCAAGGGTCAGGGCTCAGGAGGGTGAGGCCCTCAAGCCCTCTTCCCCAAGTGAGCCTCAGCAGCCTCTCCTCCTCATGGGGTAAGGCCCAGGGAACAGCTGCCATCTTAGGTTGGACTCTGAGGTCCTTCCTGGCTTGAAATTCTTCTGCCTTTTCAGAGAGGCAGTTAATATCTGTTGAGTGAGTCACTGCGTCACCACGGGGAAGGGAGGTGCACGGGGAGGGTCAGTTGTGCATGGAGCCCTGGGCTACTCAGAAACCCCTGCTGAGAGACAGCCGAGCATTAGGCTTCAATGGCTTTGACTCTTCATGGTGTGTAAGTCCTGAAGACAAGAATACGTCTGCTTACTGGACACTTGACGCGCCCAGGCACTGTGCTAGCTACATGTGTCAACCATCTCCAAACTCAGATAATCCTGTAAGGATGTATGATTATTATCCTTTTTCCTTCTTTTTTTTTTTTTTTTTTTTTTAAGATCTTTATTTATTTATTTATTTGTCAGAGAGAGAGAGAACACACATGTAGGCAGAGTGGCAGGCAGAGACAGAGAAGCAGGCTCCCCGCTGAGCAAGGAGCCCAGCGTGGGACTTGATCCCAGGATCCTGGGATAATGACCTGAGCCGAAGGCAGTGGCTTAACCTACTGAGCCACCCATCTATTTTTTTTTTTAAATAGATGATATACTTAGTTTCCAAGAAGTTGAGTAGCAGCCCACTCTGGGACAGGAAGAAAATAATGGAGCTGTGTGTCAAAGTTTTGGAGACTTGATAAATCATTTTGCTTCCTTGTCCAAGTTCTGAGCAACCGAGAGAGCTAACAGTCGAGCAGGTAAAGACTAAACTTCGAGGGGTGCTTGGCTGGCTCAGTTGGAGGAGCATGTGACTCTGATCTCAGGGTTGTGAGGTTGAGCCCCATGCTGGGTGTAGTGATTACTTAAAAATAAAGTCTTTAAAAAATGCACTGGGGCTGGGGCGCCTGGGTGGCTCAGTGGGTTAAGCCGCTGCCTTCGGCTCAGGTCATGATCTCGGAGTCCTGGGATCGAGTCCCGCATCGGGTTCTCTGCTCGGCAGGGAGCCTGCTTCCTCCTGTCTCTCTGCCTGCCTCTCTGCCTGCTTGTGATCTCTCTCTGTCAGATAGATAAATAAAATCTTAAAAAAAAAAAATGCACTGGGGCACCTGGGTGGCTCAGGTAATTAAGCAACTGCCTTCGGTTCAGGTCATGATACCAGGGTCCTGGGATGGAGTCACACATCAGGCTCCCTGCTCTGTGGGGAATCTAGTCCCCCTGCTTGTGCGCTCTTTCTCTCTCTCACTCAAATAAATAAGCAAAATTCTTTAAAAAAAAAAAAAATGTTAAGGGGCACCTGGGTGGCTCCATCTGCTGTCAGGCTCTGTGCTCAGTACGATGTCTGCTTGTCTCTCTCCCTCCCCTCTGCCCCTGCTCATGTACACATACTCCTCTCTTCCCCTCTCTCTCTCACATAAATAAATAAAATCTTTTAAGAATAAAACAAATTAAAATGTGTTGAAACATTTTTTAAAAATCACCTGAGTACCTAAGGAACATGTCAGAAAATGCATTGTAGGAACAGCTTATTAATGTTTCATTCCTGAAACAGAGGGACCAGCCCACCCTCTCCCAGGCCCAGCCAACAGTATAGACTTGCCTCTGAGGTCTCTCCTATAAGCTTACTGCCTAGGAGCCAAGAAGGTGCGTTCTCGGTGACAGGTGGATCCCAAAGAGAATGACAGACGGCTGAGCTAGCCTGAGCTCTGCCCCTTCCCCAGACACACCAGTCCCTTACGTCAGCCTCCCACTCTGGGACCAAATGAGAGGTGTTACCCTAAAGGA
Organism: Lutra lutra; assembly: GCF_902655055.1. Taxonomy (NCBI): domain Eukaryota; kingdom Metazoa; phylum Chordata; class Mammalia; order Carnivora; family Mustelidae; genus Lutra; species Lutra lutra. The sequence goes on along the minus strand of NC_062281.1, from coordinate 116,480,106 downwards.
GGTCCCTGGCCATGGAAACACAAACACAAGGTTACCCAGCACCAGGATCGAAACCCAGGTCTTCCTCAGTCCACTACAGCACTTCTTCTGCAGGATAGGAACTCAGACCCTAGAACTATAAGGATCATGGGGCACCTTCTCCTGATTACAGCAGAATCTGGGGTCCAGAGGCTTGAAAGCCTCAACCAGCGTCACACAGGTGGACAGTGCTTTTTCTTCTCTTCTCTACCTTGTGTCTTTTTCTCTCCTTCTGCCCACACAAGTGTCACTGAGACACTGGAGATAGACAAGTACACCACTTTACACAATGTGAGCTGCCCTGGCTTTACCTTTTCAGCAGAACTGTAGGTAGATCTGTCCCTTGGACAACATGGAAGTCAGTTCCATGCTCCTAGGGCAGAAGGGTGGGGAACATTTGGATCCTGGCAAGGAAGAAGTCTCCCCTCTTATTAATGGTTCTAAGTCCCCAGCTTCCTTCCCCAACCCTCTTCTCTTCTCCTTACACTTTGGCTCTCTCTTTTTCCTGGAAGGCATTTATCCATATCTCTTTTTTTTTAAGATTTGTGCATTATTTTAGAGTGTGTGTGTGTATGAGAGAGAGAGAGAGAGCAGAGGGAGGGGCAGTGGGAGAGGGAGACAAGCAGAGTCCCCGTTGAGTAGGGGAGTCTGATGCAAGTCTCCATCCGAGAACCTTGAGATCATGACCTGAGCCAAAATCAAGAGTCAGTCACTTAACCAACTAAGTCCCCTGGGCAACCCAACATTTATCCATGTCTTATGAGAACTCCTCTTTCCTCCCCTTTCCCCACTTCCTTGGATCTGGACCATATACCCATTTCCTAGCAGTTTGATAGAGTGGGAAGAGGCAGACGGGTCTGGGCTTGAATTATAGTTCCTCCACTTATTGTGTGACAACTGGATGAACCCCATACATAAAGCAAAATTCTTTTTTTTTTTTAAAGATTTTATTTATCTATTTGAAAGACAGAGATCACAAGTAGGCAGAGAGGCAGGTAGAGAGAGAGAGGTGGAGGCAGGCTCCCTGCGGAGCAGAGAGCCTGATGCGGGGCTTGATCCCAGGACCCTGGGATCATGACCTGAGCTGAAGGCAGAGGCTTAACCCACTGAGCTACCCAGGCGCCCCCATAAAGCAAAATTCTTAAACCTACCTCCTAGGCAGTAAGAGGGCCAGCTAAGCTCATGCATATATTATAGCATGCTGTTTGCCTCAGTACATGCTCCAAAGTGTTAGTTTCCTTTGTGAGGGGAAGGAGAGGGTTAGTTGCTTTTGTCTATTCATTCATTTGACAAATATTGGAGGTCTACCATGTAGCTAGACAAGTTGGGTACAACAGTGCCTATCTCCTGGGATTATTACAGAGAATTAAATAGATAATGTTTGCAAAGCTCTTAGTGTTCTGCCTGGCATGTAGAGGTGTGGGCCAAATAAATGGAAGCCATTATCATGTTCCCCAGCCCACAAAGTGATGAGCACTGATGCTTTCCTACGCACTTAGATCAGTGCTGAGCTCCTGGGGTTATCTACTAAGACTGCTCAGTGAGAAGTGTGTCCGCATCCTTAGGGAAGTCCTCAGAATACACCTTTCTCTTCCCAGGAGCACTGCACTAATGGCTTATGGGGAGCAGTTGAACTGCTAAGAGGGGCCCCTCCAGTCCCCCTTGTCCAGAATAATGCCCAGGCTTTCCCCTCACGAAGGGTGATGGTGAGGGAACCCATGACCAAGACAAGAAAAGATGGTGGCCTGAGGTTGAGGAAACACGCCCTGCACAGCAATCCATTTGGCCCGTCTCTTCTGTATCTAGCACTCATTTTCTTCTTCACGCCCATTTTTCAGCAGTCCTGGGCCGTTGTGTCATGGCCTACAAGGGCAACTGGGGCTTTTTCCAACAACGCTGGTTCAGACGTCATCTGTTGCAAGGAACTGCTATTTGCTTTCTTTTAAGACTCTGTTCACAGGTGTGAGTGTTCTGTAGACGGTGAAGCAACTCCTACTGCTCCTTGTGCCTTTTCTTCATGCCTGCTCTGGCTACACTGGAAATATGCTGAGGGAGATTGTCTGTGTTTTTAACTTTGGTCTGTGAAAACCACCTTTAAAGTTCACAAAATCCAGTTTCCTCATAAATAAGGAAGCAGGTGATACATGAAAACACTGCTATGATGAACGGTATTCAGTATGGCGCTGTGGCAACCATAGATGGATTCCCATGTTCTTCCAACCAGCAGGCTCATGTCTGCTGTGGGCGCCATGCTTGCCGGGCCACTGAGGCTGGTCCCACCATTGTCTGTGATTCCCAGTCAGGGTGGGGGCTGGGTTGGGGGACGTAGTTCAGAACTTTTAACAGTCCAAGTTCTCAGCATTACCCTAAATGCTTAAGAAATGTAAATGTTATTTAACCCAACCTCCCCCATAGGTGATGGGGATTAGTGAAATGAGCACCAGGTGCTATATGAAAATGTTAAGTCACTGTATTATGCACCTGAAACTTATATCACACTGTATGTTAACTGGAATTTAAAAACTTTTAGAAAATGTAAAGATTATAGATTAGTTTCAACATTTCCCAAATTCATTTAGTGTAGGAAATGAAATTAAATCATTAAGTAGCTCCTATCCCAAACCTAGTCTTCCCCTTAATGGGAAAGAGGTTTCTTCATGTCCTTTCTCTTTCCCTGGACTGCTTCTGGAACAGTTATTGTCAGAGGCCTCTGAATGCCCACCTCTGAACCTGTACCTTCCCCTCTTCTCTTCCATAGTCTTCTAAGTAAGACAGTGACTGGGAGGACATTCCTCTGCTGTCATCTCCCAGTTGTCTTTGTCCTAGACATGGAGACAGGTTGGGAGGAAGAAGTGATTGTTGGCTAAGGACTAGAGGATGCATTAATAGACTAAAACCTGAAAGGTGTGAGTCCCAGTGGTTGAAAGAAGAAAAGCCACTTCAGTGCCCCAGTCACTAACTCACATTCTGCTACAAGCTGGAATCTCATGGCGCTGTGGCTGTCAACCTCCGCCTGCCATCTTGGACTGACTTCCACATGGTGTGCATCTCGATCACAAACTCAGATGTGCAGGGAATACTATATCATGTTTTTCAACCTAATTTCTGACTTGGAGCTCCCATTACGCTGGGCTGGCAGTAAATTTCACCTGTTATTCTTGGGCTTCTAGGAGATTTCAGGTGTCCCTAAGCTTTAGTACACACAGGTTACCCCCTTTCCTGTTCATGGCATCCCATCTTCAGGCTTTACTTGGGAAGCAGGACTCTTGCAAGGCCCCTCATGGTCCTGTCTACCTGGATGTGCACTTGTTAGTTAACCAGCCCTCCTGCTTTGTCTGGGAGGTTCTGGTCTTAGCCGCTGAAAGCCCTGTGTCTCTGGAACCCCTCACTCCCGGCAAGCCCACGCCCTCAGGATGGGTACTTCCCTTGAGAGTCTTGCCATTTCTCCACACTCTGCTGAAAAAAAAAGAAAACTGGACCCGTGGTCAGACCCACAGATCTCTTTTCCTTCCCTCCTTCAGCCCAGGGGAGTCTCACTTTCTAATTTAGGGCTGGAGGAAGGCCTATATGCTCACCTCCTACTCTGAGACATTTGGTTCATGCTGAGGATCCCCTTCCTTCACCTTCTCCGCTGGTAAGTAAGAGCTTAAAGAGCTTAAAATTTTGGAAAGCAAAAGCTAATATGAGTTGCAGACTGAGTGTCTTCCTGTCCCCCACCCCTCAAGAGCCCCAACCTTGCCTCAGGGAATGAGCCCAGAGCCTGAGTCCTCCTTGAGTGGGAAATGTGTAGGGCGGGGAGGGAGTAGAAAGTACACAGGGAAAAGAAACAGAGGTCAAGAGAGCAGAGGAAGCCATCACACATAGATCTGGGGTAGCTGGATACTCCTTCCATTCCCAGTCTTATCTCTATAGATGGTTGAGAAACAAAGCTGTGAAAACTAGGAGGAGAAGTAATGCAGAGAATTTGGTTCAAGCACTTCCTTATCTAGGTGGGGCTAGGCAGTTCCTAAAAGTTTTGGCAAGTGGATCCAGGCTTCGACAGTTCTTCAAGTGTGTTGATCTTCCCCCTCCTTTTGCCTTTGATAGAATGCCTCAGTTGGCGTCAGGGTGGGGCAGCAAGGAACATTTGCTAGGCTCGCATTAGTCTGGGCAGTGGGACAGCTGAGGCCATATGCCTTCCCTGGGATGCAGTTTAGTGGGGGCGGGGAAGGGAGCTCAGGGTCTGTCAGCTGGGCCCACGTCCTGCCTCCATCAAGGTGGCAACAAAGAAACCTGGGGAGGTCTCAAGAACACGAGGCTGCTGACCTGGCCCAGTGCCCCATCCCCAGCCCTGACCTTGTCTGTGGATGGAAGCATGATTGAAGATGAGGGCCTGAACTTTCTCAGCACCAGCCCTGGCTTCATGCCGCCTTCACACAGCTTTTAGCATCTGCTAAGAGGAGCAGGGAGGGAATAAAGAAAACAGAAACACATGCTGGAAAGCGCTACCCTGTCTCGTTAGAGCTGCCTGCCACCACCGTAGACTGACTTCCAGGGAAACTTCTCTCCCAGAAGAGCCTGTGGACGGAGGAGGCTAGAGTAGAAGGTCTGATGGTCTTTTGAAACTTCAAGAAGAAAAGATCTGTTATTATAGCATCTTTAAGCAAATGCATTTTTCTTTTGAGTTTTTTGCTGCAAACTGGGCCAAGTTGGGGTGCAAACCAATAGTCATTCTCTGCAACCAGCGACCTTTCTGCTGACTTCCTGGCTCTCTGTCAGCAGGCCTCTCTCATACACGTCAGTCTTCACCTCACCAACCCTGTGGCCACCAAAAACATGTTCATGAAGGGACAGAACTGTGACCTAAAATGATCTCCCCAAACCGCATGGTGTATGAAAACGTGTAAACTTTCCCATTTCGGCGCCCCATTCCCTCTTGACATTTCCATAGTCCTGAGCTTCAAATCAGAGATGCGTGACATTCTCTTATGGTTCTGAAGAACCAGCCTCCTAAAGTCTGGTTTACAGTAACAGCCATTTATCACGTTTCTACATTAAGCCAGGCCCCAAGGTAAACATTCTACATAAGCAGAATGGGCTTACCCTCCAGGGGATGCTGTGTATCAGGTGGTGTTATCCTCTGTGTACTAAGGAAGAAACTGAGGTCCAGCGGCAGAAGAGCTCAAGGAGGGTGATGGCGTTACTGTGTGGTGCTCCATGGGACTTCAGATCGGTGGCCTCGGTGGCTTTATTGTGCTGCCTGGAGTTCCTTGTCAAGGAAAAGGGTGAGGGAGACAGGAAACCAGGGGTCTTCATTAGCCAGGGACAGCCCATCTATTTAATCTCCTACCTGATAAAGCCTGAAGTCAAAACAACAGAACAGGCATTTCCCATTTCACAGATCCAGAAGTTTCCTCTGGCCAGAGGGAAGATCAAGCCTCCATTCTGAGTTTGGTCATTGCCTCCGCTGATGATGCACGGGTCAAATGAGATGAGCGGTTGTGAGAGCTCTCTGTGCTGGTGAAGGGCATGTTGGACCAAGGCAGCAAGTCTTCACAGCCCGGGACCCTGCACGTGCCTTGTCATTTTTAAACAAATTGTTGTTCTGGTGGGTTTTCATTGCAGAGGGCAGAGCTTTGCTCACACACCCATGACAGGTCAAGGTTCAGCAAGATGCGTTCCCTGATTTGGCTTTTCCTGGATTTGGTGGGAGAAGGGCCACTGGCTGTGAATACCTACCTAGTCCCTGTTCCTTTTTTGTTACCTTTGCCTGGTCACTGAGCCTGCAGAGATTCCCTTTTCCTCATCAGTAAAATGAGAAGATTTTTCCTGGGTGATGTCTGGGGTGCCTTTTAATCCTAACATTCTACCCAAAGAACAAATGTACCAATCAATTGATTTTGGGTTTTGTATGGAGGCATATCATTTGGTAAACATTCTTGGTTTGTCAAAAAGCATCTTCCTTTATCATTCAACAAACGTTAGCTTCACAGAAGCATTGTTTGCAATAGAGGGATTGAGAGGGGCCCTGCAGGTACTGTGAAGTGCAGAATAGTAATGAAATTCACTAAAATCAGGAGGTGGGAGAAAGTTGAGGGGACTCTCACCCACCCCCCCCTTTTTTTTTTTAGAAATTGCTCTCTAGGGAGACAATCTCCTTTAAACCTCTATCGTTACTCTTTTTTAAAAAAATTATTATTGAAATAGAGTCGACACAGAGTGTTATATTAATTTCAGTTGTACAACATAGTGATTCAACAACTGTGTGTCTGTCCCCATACAATACTGCTACAATACCATTGACTCTATTCCCTGTGCTGTGCCTTTCATTCCCGTGACTTACTCATTCCCTAACTGGAAGTCGACATTTCCCACTTCTCCCTAACCCACTTTGCCTCCCTCCCCCTCAGGCAACCATCATTTCTCTGTATTTGTTGGTCTATTTCTGCTTTTTGTTTGTTTTGTGTTTTAGTAGGTATATAAGTGAAATCATACATATTTGGCTTTCTACGTATAGTATCATGTCATCTGCAAATAGTGACAGTTTTACTTCTTTCTAAAGACAGTGGTCTTCTTTCTTTCTTTCAACTAATTTGGATGCCTTTTCTTTTTCTTATTTGATTGCTGTGGCTGGGACTTATTTCCAGTACTTTGTTGAAAGAGGTCGTGAGGTTGGACATCCTTGTCTTGTTCCTGATCTTAGAAGGAATGCTCTCAATTTTTCACTGCCAGGGATGACATTAGCAATGGGTTTTCATATATGGCCTTTATTAGGTTGAGGTCTGTTTCATCTACACCCATTTTTTTATCATAAACGTTGAATTTTGTCAAATGCTTTTTCTGCATCTGTTGAGATGATCATATGATTTTTATCCTTCATTTTGTTAATGAGGCATATCATGTTGATTCATTTGCAGATATTTGAACTATCTTTATATCCATGGAGTAAGTCCCACTTGATGGTGATGAATGATTCTTGTAATATATTATTGAATGTAGTTTGCTATTACTTTGTTGAGGATTTTGCATCTATGTTTAACAGGGATATTGGCCTGTGGTTTTCTTTTTTGTGTGTAGTGTCTTTGTCTGGTTTTGGTATCCTGATAATGCTGGCCTCGTAGAATGTATTTGGAAGCTTTTCTTCCTCTTCTGTTTTTTGGAATACTTTGAGAATAGGGATTAACTCATCTTTAAATGCTTGGTGGAATTCACTGTGATTCTGTCTGCTCCTCGATTTTGGCTTTTGGGAATTTTTTTATTATCAATTCAGTTTTGTTTCTAGAAATTAGTCTTTTCAGATTTTCTATTTCTTCTTGATTCAGTTTTGGAAGATTGTATGTTTCTAGGAATTTATCCATTTCTTCTGGGTTGTCTCATTTATTCGCATATAATTTTTCATAGTAGTCTCATAATTCTTTGTATTTCTGTGGTGTCAGCTGTTACTTCTCTTTTAGTTCTGATTTTATTTATTTGGGTCCTCTCTCTTTTTTTAGTTATGAGTCTGGCTAAAGGCTTTTTTAATTTTACCTAACTGTTCAAAGAACCAGCTCTTGGTTTCATTTGGGCTTTTCTATTTTTTTTAAACTCTATTTCGTTTATTAGATCTGATCTTATTCTTTCCTTCCTTCTGTTAACTTGGGGTTTTATTTGTTCTTTTTCTAGTTCCTTTGGGTCTAAGATTTGGTTCTTGTTTTGAGATTTCTCTTGTTTTTTTGAGGTAGGTCTATATCACTATAAACTTCCCTTTTAGAACTGCTTTTACTGAAATGTTGGACAGTTGTGTTTTCATTTTATTGTCTTTATCTGTTTTCTATTTCCTCTTTGATTTCTTCATTGACTCATTAGTTTTTTAATAGCATGTTGTTTAACATCCATGTGTTTGTGTTTTTTCTTGATTTCTAATTTTATGCTGTTGTGATGCGTGATATGATTTCAGTCCTCTTAAATCTGTTGAGACTGGTTTGGTAGCCTAATGTGTGATCTATCTTGGAGAATGTTACATGTATACTTGACTATGTATTCTGTTGGTTTGGGATGGAATGTTCTGTATATCTCTTAAGTCGGTCAGGTCTAATGTGTCCTTCAAAGACACTGTTTCCTTAAGGATTTTCTGCCTGGTTATCTACCCACTGGTGTAGGTAGGTGTTAAAGTCTCTACTTTATTACTGTCAGTTTCTCCCTTTATGTCTATTAATATCTGCTTTGTGTATCTAGTTGCTCTTACATTGAGTATATAGATATTCACATTTGTTAAATCCTCTTGTTGAATTGATCCCTTTATCATTATGTAATACCCTTTTTTTGTTTATTTGTTTTTCAAGATTTTATTTATTTATTTGACAGAGATCACAAGTAGACAGAGAGGCTGACAGAGAGAGAGAGAGAGAGAGGAGGAAGCAGGCTCCCCGTTGAGCAGAGAGCCTGATTCGGGGCTCGATCCCAGGACCCTGAGATCATGACCTGAGCCAAAGGCAGAGGCTTAACCCACTGAGCCACCCAGGTGCCCCCAGCCTTTGTTTTAAAGCTTATTTTGTCTGATATAAGTACTGCTGCCCTGGCTTTTTTTTTTTTTTTTCCACTTCCATTTGCATGGAGTATCTTTTTCTATCCTTTTACTTTGAGTTTATATTTATCTTTAGGTCTGAACTCAGTCTCTTCTAGGCATCATATAGATGATGGGTCTTAGTTTTTAATCCATTGTACCACCCTATGTCTTTTGATTGGTGCATTTAGACCATTTACATTTAAAGTTATTATTGATAGGTGTGTACTTATTATCATTTTGTTAATTGATTTCTGGTGATTTTTGTAGTTCTTTTCTGGTTCTTTTTTTCTTGCTTTCTTTATGATGGGTGACTTTCATTAGTGTTATGTTTGGCTTCCTTTCTTTTTATTTTGCATATATCTGTTTTAGGGTTTGTGGTTACCATGAGATTCATATATAACATCCTAAGTATAATGTAGTCTATATTAAGTTGATGGTCACTTAAGTTCACACACATTCTGAAAGGACTTCTTTACCATCCTTAATCTTTTATGTGTATGATGTTGTATTTTACGTCTTTATTTTTTTAGTTCCCAAGTGGCTTAACCCACTGAGCCACCCAGGCACCCCTTAAATAATGATTTTAGAAATATTTCTTTAGAAAGGCTAGTTTGTGAAGATAGATTTGCCTGAAATTCAAATACTCCTTCACTTTGGTTTAGTTTCATTTTCTTCTGTCGAAGTCAAATTAACAATGGTATTTTTATTTAAAATGACAATAGAGGAATGCATGGCTGGCTCAGTTGGTGGATCATGCAACCCTTGATCTCAGGGTTGTGAGTTCAAGCCCCACATTGGGTGTAGAGATGCTTTAAAATCTTTAAAAATTGGGCACCTGGGTGGCTCAGTCAGTTTAAGTGGCTGCCTTCAGCTCAGGTCATGACTCCAGGGTCCTGGGTTCGAGTCCCACATCGGGCTCCCTGCTCAGTGGAAAGGCTGCTTCTCCCTCTCCCTCTGCCTGCTCCTCCCCCTATTTGTATGCGTGCTTTCTCTCTGTCAAATAAATAAACAAAATTTTTAAAAACATAAAATAAAATCTTTAAAGATAAATAAAAATAAAATAACATACAGAGTGTGTTTCATTTTATAACTTATGCTTGTCCATCCATTCTTCCTTCTCTCTGCTATATTTGCAGAGAAATACTGGGGTACAGTCCACATGATGTTAGCAATGGTTATTTCTTAAGAGTGGGATCAGAGTGATTTCCTTGCTTCTTTTTTTTCTTTCTATGTTGCTTGATTTTCTTATAATGGGCATAAAAATAATAAAGCCATTATTCTAAAAATGAATAAGAAGGGGGAAGAAAGAGGGAAGCAAACCATAGGAGACTCTTAACTATGGAGAGCAAACCAAGGGTTGATGGAGGGGAGGTGGGCGGGGGGGGGGGGTACTGAATAGGTGATGGCTGTTAAGGAGGGCACTTGTTGTGAGTGTTATCTGTAAGTGATGAATCACCAAATTCTACACCTGAAATCAGTATTACACATTAAGTTACTAGAAATTAAATAAAAATATGGGCGAGGTCGGGGGGAAGCAAAAGATTTAAAAAGAGCAAACAAGACAGCCCTGGCCTGGCTTTATAGGCAGCCTCAGATCTCATCAAAGGCATGTTCTTTCTTTCACCCACCTCTACCTGGCCCGAACCTTGGCGGGGGATGAGCATATCTCCCCTGCTTACCATCTCACTGGACTTCTGCAACTAGTGACTAGTGAACTCCTGAAGAGCTCTGAAGGGTGAATGCAAGGCCCTGGGAGGCCCAGAAGCTATTTGTATTTGCCTCCCTGGGCATGTGTTTGTGATAAAAACAGAGCTCGAGATGAAACTGGTGTGGGGCGGTCCCTGCAATTTTCACTGTAATCCCAAGAAGGACACTCAGATGTATGGGGATATATCTGGGCTCAGATTTCACTGTATTTCTCTTAGTTCTGAGGGAATTATGACTACCAGGGTTGTTTTTTCATCATCCAGCTCCTCAAGTTTGTTTTCATAGTTCTTGTTGTATTTTTGAGTTAATAAATATCAGGACTTTATTAGGAAGGCATTCCAGAAATAAAGCTGGCTATTCATGGCGTGGTTTTTGGCACATGCCTTCCTGCCTATATGGCGGGAGACTCTGTTTACCTTTTTGAAGAATCAGTAGAACCTTGGGCTCACAGTACCTCCACCAAAAGAAGGAACCACTTGAGTTTTGTGTGACGACAGACAGCTGCCCTTAGATGCTGAAGGACATGGGGCTGAGCTGCGCTGGCTTCAGTTTTGACTTGAGGAGCAAAAATGTTCTTTCTGTGTCAAAGGTGCGATTAACATTCTTGGACGACTCTCAAAGTAAATTACAGTGGTAATTCAGCTTTTCTGTTACTTAAAAGTATCCTTCAATCTCTTTCCTTTATCTTCAGTGATTAGAATTTTCCATGAGGTAGGAATAATAATACAGTGATTATTACACTGAATTGTGATAAGAAATGGGTGAGATTATATAGCCCGATAAGAGGAGGGTGCCTGGGCCCCTGCAAAGGCGAGGGCAAGCATAAAGCATCTTTAGTGCAGAGCTTGAGAGCGGGCAGACACTTTTTACAAACTGTGGAAGTGACGTTGTTTCATGGAGGCCACATAGCCAGTCATCAGAGGCAATGTGCTGGGAACCCAGCCCTCTCCACTGGGCCATCCTGCCACATCCTTAGTGCTTTTTAATGATACATCTCTTGAGAGCACTGCTTTATTATTTTGAGCCTTTTAGAGGGAAAAGCAAAAGTACAGCTCAAAGCAAATGTTTTACTGCAGATGGGCCTGGATGAGTCAGAGATCTACTTCTTGTAAGTGATGCAACATGAGTTGCATGGGTGCACCCAGGGACGTGCAACCCGACTGACCTCTCTGTGCTTTCATTTCCTCAACAGCTTTCTCATCCAGTTGAGGTTTGCAGAGGATTAAACGAGTTAATCCAGTCAGGAGAATGTAGAATACGAGTAGGGCATGGCGCATCGTGGGCACTCCATGAATGCTTGCCATTACTCCTTATTCTCATTGCCTTACACATGGAAGCTTCACACTTGCCTACTGACAGAAAAAAAGAGAGAGAGAGAAAAAAAGAAAGAGAAAAAGAAAAAGAGAAAGGGCACAGAAACAAATTAGGAACAAGTCGGGACTATGGTGAACCATCTGGAACATATCACTAAGGCATGTCTTGAAGTAGCGGGGAGGGCAGCAGAGTACCTGGGAAGAGTACTGTAAGTATTACAGTTCCTAATACTCTTGTTTTCTCCCTGGAGAAGGGCTCATTTTCTTTGTGCCTGGCCCCTGGCTTTTATTTATTCATTTTTTTTAAGATTTTATTTATTTGGCGGAGAGAGAGACATGAAAGAACGCAAGTAGGAGGAGTGAGAGAAGGAGAAGCAGGCTTCCCACCAACCAGGGAGCCTGATGCAGGGCTCGATCCCAGGACCGCAGGATCATGATCTGAGCCAAAGGCAGCCGCCTAACCGACTGAGCCACCCAGGCACCCTGGCCCCTGGTTATGACTGCTAATGGCACCACTGTGCTCAGTGGATGGCTGATTGTACTGAATTTATGCATAACTTACACAGAGCCCACTAGGTTGGCCTACAGAGGTGCTTAGGGCTCCCCAAAGGCATGGGTGAGAAGAGGTACAGGGCTTTGTGGTTAAACAGGAGATAGTGATGAGGGGAGATCTACCCTGGGAAAACACAGGGCAGCCTGGGAGAGCCCCCAGAAGTACAGGCTGACAATGACTGTGACAATCCTGAAACTTCCAGTCTCTCCCCTTGCTCCCCAGCAGGGCATGTCAGCCCCACCAAGGTCTGGCTCACGGCTCCTCCAGACCCATTTCCCACCACACTTCTCTTTGGGGCCCTTCAGTCTCATCCACTGGCTCCTGCTGCTGCCTTGGCCCAGCCTTGGCATCCATCCACCCCGATTCCCTGCAGGGAACAGCCAACTTCAGGAACCATAGTCTGGCCACTGCTCTGAAGCATTCCTCACCACTGCTTGCCCGCATGCCCCTTCCTTCTCTTCTCCCCCAGCCTGAGCTTCTCTTCTCCTTCATGTTCTTTCACATTTGCCCTTGAGCCACAGTTCATGGTTCACCAGTCCTCACTGTCATGCAGGACCTTCCTTGTTTATGACCTTGACCCCCACCCTCCCCTGCTGCTTCTGATAGTCCATGGGAGTTTTGAAAACTAATCAAACCACACCCAGAGGGAGTCTTTAACCCTGGGCAAGGGAGTGAGAATGAAGATAAAATATTAAGGTGTTACCATTGTCAAGCTGGGATTTTTTTTTCTTCCACATTGCATTTATTTATTTATTTATTTATTTATTCATCATTCATTCATTTATATATACATAAACTCTTACGTTCATTGCTTTTTTTTTTATTGTAGTGTTCCAAGATTCATTGTTTATGCACCACACCCAGTGCTCCATGCAATACGTGCCCTCCTTAATAACCACCACCAGACTCACCTAATCCTCCCACCCTCCTCCCTTCCAAAACCCTCAGTTTGATTCTCAAAGTCCACAGTCTCTCATGGTTTGTCTTCCCTTCCAATTTCCCCAGTTAACTTTTCCTTTCCTTCTCCTGATGTCCTCTATGTTATTCCTTATGTTCTGCAAGAAAGTGAAACCATATAATTGATATTCTCTGCTTGACTTATTTCACTCAGCATAATCTCCTCCAGTCCCATCCATGTCAATGCAAAAGATGGGTATTCATCCTTTCTGATGGCTGAGTAATATTCTACTGTATTTATGGACCACTTCTTCTCTATCCATTTGTCTGTTGAAGGGCATCTTGGCTCTTCCCACAGTTTGGCTATTGTGAACATTGCTGCTATGAACATTGGGGTGCATATGCTCCTTCTTTTCACTATACCTGTATCTTTGGAGTAAATACCCAGTAGTGCAATTACCAGGTCATAGGGTAGCTCTATTTTTAATTTTTTGAGGAATCTCCACACTGTTTTCCAAAGTGGCTGCACCAACTTGGATTCCCACCAATAGTGTAAGAGGGTTCCCCTTTCTCCACATCCTCTCCAACATTTGTTGTTTCTTGCCTTGTTAATTTTTGCCATTCTAACTGGCATAAGGTGGTATTTCTATGTGGTTTTCATTTGAATCTCCCTCATGGCTAATGATGATGAACATTTTTTCATGTGTCTGCTAGCCATTTGTATGTCTTCATTGGAGAAGTGTCTGTTCATGCCTTCTGCACATTTTTTTAACATGATTATCTGTTTTTTGGGTGTTGACTTTGACAAGTTCTTATAAGATCTTGTGTTTGTCTGTAGTGTCATTTGTGAATATCTTCTCCCATTCCGTGGGTTGCCTCTTTGTTTTTTTGACTGTTTCCTTTGCTGTGCAGAAGCCTTTTATCTTGAAGAAGTTCCAAAAAGTTTGTTTTCACTTTTGTTTCCCTTGCCTTTGGAGACATGTCTTGAAAGAAGTTGCTGTGGCCAATGTCGAAGAGGTTACTGTCTATGTTCTCCTCTAGGATTTTGATGGATTCCTGTCTCACATTGAGGTCTTTCATCTATTTGAGTTTATCTTTGTGTATGATGTAAGAGAATGGTAGAGTTTCATTCTTCTGTACATAGCTGTCCAATTTTCCCAGCATCATTTATTGAAGAGACTGTCTTTTTTCCACTGGATATTTTTTCTTGCTTTGTCTAAGATTATTTGAACAGGAGCTGAGGGTCCACATCTGAGCTCTCTACTCTGTTCCTTTGGTCTGTTTTTATGCCAGTACCATCCTGTCTTGGTGATCACAGCTTTGTAATAAAGCTGGAATCAGGTAACGTGATGCCTCCAGCTTCGTTTATGTTTTTCAACATTTCCTTGGCAATTCAGGGTCTTTTCTGGTTCCATACAAATTTTAGGATTGTTTGTTCCAGCATTTGAAAAACCCCAGTGGTGTTTTGATCAGGATGGCATTGAAAATATAGATTGCTCAGGGGCAGCATAGACATTTTAACAATGTTTATTTTTCTGATCCATGAGCATGGAATGTTTTTCCATCTTTTTGTGTCTTTTTCAATTTCTTTCATGAGTATTCTATAGTTCCTTGAGTATAGATCCTTTACCTCTTTGATTAGGCTTATTCCTAGGTATCTTATGGTTCTTGGTGCTATAGTAAATGGAATCAATTCTCTAATTTCCCTTTCTATATTTTCATTGTTAGTGTATAAGAAAGGAATTGATTTCTGTACATTGATTTTGTATCCTGCCACATTACTGAATTGCTGTATGAGTTCTAGTAATTTGGGGGCGGAGTCTTTTGTCCCACATAAAGTATTATGTCATCTGCAAAGAGAGAGAGTATGACTTCTTTGCCAATATGAGTATCTTTTATTTCTTTTTGTTGTCTGATTGCTGCTGCTGGGACTTCAGTACTATGTTGAACAACTGGCAAGAGTGGGCATCCTTGTCATATTCCTGATCTCAATGGGAAGGCTCTCAGTTTGTCCCCATTGAGAATGATATTCGCTGTGGGTTTTTTGTAGATGGATTTTATGAAGTTGAAGAACGTCCTTTCTATCCCTATACTCTGAAGAGTTTTAATCGGGAACGGATGCTGTATTTTGTCAAATGCTTTTTATACATCAATCGAGAGGCCCATGTGGTTCTTCTCTCTTCACTTATTGATTTGTTCTATCACATTGATTGATTTGCAAATGTTGAACCACCCTTGCATTGCAGAGATAAATCCCACTTGATCATGGTGGATAATCTTTTTAATGAATGTACTGTTGGATCCTGTTAACTAGGATCTTGAGAATATTGGCATCCCTATTCATCAGAGATATTGGTCTGAAATTCTCCTTTTTGGTGGAGTTTTTGCCTGGTTTGGGGATCAAGGTAATGCTGGCTTCATAGAAAAAGTCTGGAAGTTTTCCTTCTGTTTCTGCTTTTTTGAAACAGCTTCAGGAGAATGGGTATTATTTCTTCTTTGAATGTTTGGTAGAATTCCCCAGGGAATCCCTCAGGTCCTGGGCTCTTGTTTTTTGGGAGGTTTTTGATCACTGCTTCAATCTCATTACTAGTTATTGGCCTATTCAGGTTGTCAATTTCTTTCTGATTCAGTCTTGGAAGTTTATAGGTTTCCGGGAATGCATCCATTTCTTCTGCCTTGCTTAACTTATTGGCATATAACTGTTGATAATAATTTCTGGTGATTGTTTCTATTTCTTTGGTGTTAGTTGTGATCTCTCCCCTTTCATTCATAATTTTATTAATTTGGGTCCTTTCTCTTTTATTTTCAATTAATATATTATTTTCAATTAATATTCCCAGTGGTTTATTAATCTTATTAATTCTTTTAAAGAACCAGCTTCTAGTTCCATGTGATGGAACTAGACGTGTTCTGCTGTATCTCTGGTTTCTAACTCATTGATCTCTGCTCTAATCTTATTTCCCTTCTTGTCTGTGGGATAGGCTTAATTTGCTGTTGATTTTCCAGTTCTTTAAGGTGTAAAGAGAGTTTGTGTATTCAGGATTTTTCTTTTTTTTTTTTTTAGTGAGGCTTGGATGGCTATGTATTTCCCCCTTAGGACCACCTTTGCTATATCCCATAGGTTTTGGACTGATGTGTCTTCATTCTCACTGGTTTCCATAAATTGTTTAAGTTCTTTGATTTCCTGGTTGATCCAAACATTCTTAAGCAGGATGGTCTTTAGCTTCCAAGTGTTTGAATTTCTTCCAAACTTTTTCTTGTGATTGAGTTCCAGTTTCAAAACACTGTGGTCTGAGAATATGCAGGGAATAATCTCAGTCTTTTGGTATCGGTTGAGACCTGATCTGTGACCCAGTATGTGGTCTGTTCTGGAGAAAGTTCCATGTGTGCTTGAGAAGAATGAATATTCTGTTGTTTTAGGGTGGAATGTTCTATATGTATCTGTGAGGTCCATCAGGTCCAATGTGTCATTCAGAGCTTTTGTTTCTTTGCTGATTTTCTGCTTAGATGATCTGTCTGTTGCTGAGAGTGGCATGTTAAGATCCGCTACAATTAACGTATTCATATCAACATGTCTCTTTATTTTTATTAACAGTTGGCTTCTGTAGTTGGCCGCTCCCATGTTGGAGGAATAAATATTTACAATTGTTAGATCTTCTTGTTGGATAGACCCTTTAAGAATGATGTAGTGTCCTTCTGTATCTCTGACTACAGTCTTTAGCTTAAAATTTAATTGGTCTGATATGAGAATCACTGCCCCCAGCTTTCCTTTGATGCCTGTTGGCATGAAAGATGGTTCTCCATCCCTTCACTTTCAGTCTAGATGTAATTTTAGGTTAAAAATGCATCACTTGTAGGGGTGCCTGAGTGGCTCAGTGAATTAAAGCCTTTGCCTTCGGCTCAGGTCATGATCCCAGGGTCCTGGAATCAAGCCCCGTGTCGGGCTCTCTGCTCAGCAGGGAGCCTGCTTTCTTTTCCTCTCTCTCTGCCTACTTGTGATCTCTGTCTGTCAAATAAATAAATAATCTTCAAAAACAAAACAAAACAAAATGCATCACTTGTAGACAGCTTATCAGTCTACAACTTTTTATCCAGTCTGCAACCCTGTGCCGTTTTATGGGAGCATTTAGGCAGTTCATGTTGAGAGTGATTATTGAAAGATCCAGTTTTATTGTCATCATTTTGCCTGTGAGGACCTTGTTTCTGTAGAGTGTCTCTGTAAATTTCTGTACTGTATCACTCTTGGGGTCTTTCTTCTTTTATAGAACCCCCCCTTAATATTTCTTGTAGTGCCAGCTTGGTGGTCACATACTCTTTTAAACCTTGCCATTCTTGGAAGCTCTTTATCTTACCATCCATTCTGAATGTCAGCCTTGCCAGATAAATTATTCTTGGCTGCATGTTCTTTTCATTTAGTGCCTGAGTATGTCTTGCCAGCCCTTTCTGGCTTGCCAGGTTTCTGTGGACAGGCCTGCTGTTATTTTGATGTTCCTCCCTCTGTACATAAGGAATCTCGTCCCCCTTGCTCTCCTTAAGACATTTTCTCTATTTTATGATTTGCAAATTTCAGTCACGTGCCGGTATGTCTCTCTACTCTCATTGATCTTGGGAGGTGTCCTCTCTGCCTCTAGGACACAAACACTTGTTCTAGTCCCCAGATTAGGGAAATTCTCAGCTAAGATTTTCTCAAGTCATCTCTCTCTCTCTTTCTCTCTCTCTCCTTGTCTCTCTCTCTCTCTCTCTCCTCCCCATCAGGGATACCAATAATTCTGACCTTGGAATGTTTCATGGTGTCATTTATTTCTCTGATTCTGCTTTCATGGCTTCTAAGCTGTTTGTTCCAGGCCTGCTCCTGCTCCTCCTTTTCTGTCAATTTGTCTTCTAGATCACTAATTCAACCTTCTGCCTCATTTACCCTAGCTGTTAGAGTATTTAGATTAGATTGGATCTCATTGATAGCATTTTTAAGTTCTGCCAGATCAGCTCTCACTTCTGCCCTTAGAGATTCTATGTTGCCACTAATGATTTTCTCCAACCTACCCTTTGTCTGCATAACTGTTACCCTGAATTCTATTTCTGACATTTTGCTTATATCCATATCTAATGGTTCTGTGGCAGAGGTCACAGTCTGAATTTTCCCTCTGTTGGGGGTTCCTCCTCCTAGTCATTCTGGTGAGAGGTGGTTGAGGGGATATGTAGCTGAAAATACCAGCCATAATCCAGGCAAGGTGGATCCACTGATGATCCTCCGCCCCCCGTAGAGATCCCGAAGTGTATAATCTTACATTACAGTCTGATTTCATGGGTGTTCAGAGTGTTCTGGTAGATATTTAGCTCAATTCGGGGGACCAGTTGAAATAGGGTCCCTACCCCTCCGCCATCTTGCCCTTCCTGCACCAAGCTGGGAATCTTTGTTTTCCATTCAAGACACAGAAATTCAAGCACCCACTTGTTTGGGTGCTCTAAAGAAACATGCACACTGAATGTTGTCTGGTAATAAATTAAGAGGGTGAAGTGACTCTTTTCTTGCTGAAGAATTAGCCTTCAGGATCCCCTGATTAAATTTCACAAGCAACAAAACATGTGACCTAATCTTTATTATATCCAGTCCTTTCCACATATTGTTAGGGTCTGCAAATTAGCTTAGCATGTCTACCCCAAGTTCTGTCAGCACAGGCAAATATAAAAGCTCCAAGCAAGGACTTACCACACTGAACATTTAGGTAATCCATCTTCCAGCTGCCTGACAAGGAAGCAGCTTCTATTGAGAAGAAGTATAAATTAGCTAATGCTGAAACTGCAGAAATTCTCAATCCATATCCTGTGTCTTGAGTGATGCTTCCCTCCTCCAGCTATTCATTCAGACATTAATTCTAGGTCTCTCTGTTGCACTCAGGGTTGAACCTTGTGGTAAAATACTAGTGGTGTAGTAACTGCAGGAAGGCATCTATAATTTCCCCGTCAGAGTGGTTTTAATGCCCTCTTTCAGTGGGCATGATACATTAAAGAAAAGATAAATGGTTAGAGGCCCCCAAAAATCTGCGGAGTCAACACATGTGCAAGAAATTACCATTTTAACTTTTAATCATTTTAGCCAAGAAGCAAAATCTATTTTTATTGCTCATGAACAGTAGCGTTCCATTGACCACAAGGTGGTGATCAGCAGGAAAAGGAAGGCCCTGCAAAACCTGTATTCTCCAGTATAGACTGGGAAGTACATTAAGAACCCCAGTTTAAAGGTGGGGAGTGGGTGGTAGGCTGGGGACAGAGCCTGAATGCAGAGAAAGCCACTGAGCTGCATATGGTTTGAGCGGCTGCAGAGAAAGGCTGGTACTGGGCCCTGGAATGTGGTCTGGGAAGCAAGTCCTGCCCTTCCTGGATCCCTGAGAGTGCAAGGGATCAAAGCCTAGGGATAAAGAAATGGTGGGTCCTTTCCACACCTCGTCAGTGCCAAGAGAGTGGCCTGTGTTTCCCAGCTGTAAATGAGGTTGTCCTTGCTGATGTCAGGATGAGAATAGCTCCCCTTGACTACAGGCTTACTGTGTGCCTGGTGCTTTGCTGACTGTTTTATAGGGAGGATGTTCTTTAATCCTCCCAACACCCCCTTGCAGTAGGTGTCATAACTCACTTTTTAGATGAGGAAATTGAAGTCAGAGAGAGGTTAAATCATTTGCCCAAGACTGACAGCCAGGTAGTGGTAGAACTGGGATTTGAACCCAGAGACTATCCGGCAACAGAGCCTGAGCCTACCTTAACCACTATGCTTTTAAATAGCATTTTGTCCTAATGAAAATTGTTAGTGTAATGTCCAGAAAGTTAAAGGTGTGTGTGTGTGTGTTGGGGTGGGGGGGTCTGTCTGATTTACCAGGGATCTGGAGAATGCCCTTGATCCTGGTTTCCAGTCTGTAAAAAATGATGACGCTGTTCTTTACCCATCCACCCTACAAATGTATTTTCAGGATAATGAACTAGTCATCAGGGCTCTTAGAATCTTAAATGATTGAAGATGCTTAGTTAAGTAATGAGCAAATGAGTTTTCACATCCCTACTCAAGAATGAAGCCCCCACACTGGGGTTAGCTTTCTACAACCAGTTTGGGGTTTTATAAGCAAAATTCACATGCATTCTATCTAAATCATGAAACAGAAGTTCTTTATGGAATATCATTAAGGCATTTCTGCAGGGAATTCATCTGACATCTGCAAGCAGAGTACCATGTGAGGGGAGGTGGGTACCCAGCCTTTGTCTTTGAGAACCAAACCTTGCTCTCTAGTTGGCCCTGGTGAAGAGGGAGTTTGGTAAATTAGTTCTACCCCTTTATTCTCCATCTCCTCTGTCATAAGGAGTAAGTAAGACCTGCACTCTGAGTAAGACCTGCATCACTGGGAGGTGGGTTATTGTAATAGATTCCAAATTGGTTTCCTTACAATGTTTTTGAGTAGACGTAGGAAAAGATTCATTTGCATATTGTGAAATACTTGTCCTTCTCCTAGGCCACAAGAAATGACAAAACCCAAGAGGGTAATATTACAGTGTATTTTCCCAGGGAAGTTATCAATTCTGTGTTGTAAACTGCAGTACAAATAGCATTTATAAAAGGTTTTAAAGGGAAATATAAGAAATAGATGGTTTTGAAATTATGTAGTCATAAGAAGAAGATATTTTGGAAAAAAAAAAGATCCAAGAAATCTTCCTGCATGAACATAAAAACACACAAATGCATACACTTGTCCTTTTTGACTTAGTGATCCCATTTCTGGAAACTTATCCCCAAGAAATTATCCAAAAACCAGAAATGAAGATGTCCATTGCATAGTTGTTGGGGTTTTTTTAAAGATTTATTTCTTTTAGGGAGTGTGTGCAAGTCGGGGAGGGGTAGTGGAAGAGGGAGAGAATCTCAAGCAGACTCCCTACTGAGTACAGAGCCCCTCACAGGGCTGGATTCCACAACACTGAGATCATGTCCTGAGCCAGAAATCAAGGGTCAGATGCTTAACCAACTGAGCCACGCAGGCACCCCTGCATAGTTTTTTTTTTTTTTTTTCCCCAAGATTTTATTTATTTGACAGAGGGAGAGATCACAAGTAGGCAGAGAGGCAGGCAGAGAGCGGGGTGGGAAGCAGGCTCCCTCTTGAGCAGAGAGCCCGATGCAGCACTTGATCTCAGGACCCTGGGATCATGACCCGAGCTGAAGGCAGAGGCTTTAACCCACTGAGCCACCCAGGTGCGCCCCCTGCATAGTTTTTATAATAGCAAAATATTTGAAAAAGTCTAGATATATCCTAGCTACACACACGCACCCAATATATATATATTAAAAATTAAAATTATAAATGCCATGGAGCAACATGAAAATGCTTATTATTTAAAGGAAAAAAGCCAGGTGTGTAAAATGACACTGCACCACTTAAGTTGTATATATTTTCATTTCTAGACTTTCTGTTTGGTTTTGCTTTTGACTCTGCCTCTTCTCTTTTCATACCAAGCTGTTCATTCCTTTGGTCACTATTCTTTCTGTTGTCCTAGCATCTTTTCTATTTTTTAAAGATTTTTTAATTTTTAAAAAATTTGACTTAATTTGATAGAGACAGCAAGAGAGGGAACACAAGCAGGGGGAGTGAGAGAAGGACAAGCAGGCTTCCCAATGAGTAGGGAACCTGATGTGGGGCTTGATCCCAGGACCCTGGGATCATGACCTGAGTCAAAGGCAGATGCTTAATGACTGAGCCACCAGGCGCCCTATTTTTTTTTTTTTTTTAGGATTTTTAATCTTGACACCTAACGTGGGGCTGAAACTCACAACCCCAAGATCAAGAGTTGCATGCTCTACCTATAAGGCAGCCCAGTGTTTGTCCTAGCATTTGAACGTACTTTCTGGAATACTTTCAGATTGTTCTCAGGGTACAGATCTCTTGTCTGTTGTGATGTTATTTTCCATGGGCCATCAGAAGAGTTTTCCTAGGACCATTACTTCGTTGTCTTCAGGGGTGTTTGTCTGTGGGACTCCACCTTCCCTGGCTTACGAGGAATTGGTTTTGCTTTGCTCCTGCCCAGACTCTAGTAATTTCAGTGACCCCAGGCAGATCCCGTATTTCTCTACCACTTTCTCGGGATGGTTAGTTAAGTCTGAATTTATGCTGGCAGTTCAGTTCCCTAGCAAAGGGCCTGAATATTGTTTCTTACCCTAAGGGGTTAAGTCCCCAGTCCCTACCTCTAAAGGCTTTTTCTGATTTCCTGCCCATGGAGCCTGTGGATTCAGCTCTCATTAACTGCTAGGGTCTGCTTTGTTTCTAGCCCCTAAACTTCCTCCTCTGCCCTCAAACTCTGCATTTTTTAAAATTTTTATTATTATTATTATTTATTTGACAGACAGAATCACAAGTAGGCAGAGAGGCAGGCAGAGAGAGAGAGGGAGGCAGGCTCCTTGCCCAGCAGAGAGCTGGATGCGGGGCTCAATCCCAGGACCCTGGGATCGTGACCTGAGCAGAAAGCAGAGGCTTTAACCCCCTGAGCCACCCAGGTGCCCAAACTCTGCATTTAAAAAAAAAAAAAAAAAGTTTATGCTTTACCCATCATTTCCTTGTATTTGTAGTGGGATGTCCCATCTACCATAGCGACCAGAAATACTTGTTTATTTTTTCCATTTACTGCTACTGGATGGACATGTATGTGTAAATAATCAGGAAAGGGACTTTGCAAATGAAATGATTTGTTATAGATAGAGATGGTGGGTGTATACTAACCATTTTTCTCTATTTTGCAAATAAGTCTGTGTTGTCATTGTATTATCTCTGAAACAGTGCAGGAATCCTCATCTTTCGTCTTTTGTTTCAGAATGCGTACACCACAACTGCCATTAATGGAACAGATTTTTGCACATCAGCACAAGGTACACTCCAACTCTTGTCCAAGAAGTCAAGTCATTTAACATCTGTTCAATGCTTTGGAGACTTCATCATTTTTCTAGGAAAGGTGAGATGTCTTCACTAAAATAGTAAATAAAGGAACTTGGAATCCAAACATTAAGCCCTACAGCAAGGTTCAGAAAGAGAACGAATATTTCTTGAGTGCTTGCCCTCTGGTGGCTGCTGGGCTTCATTCTGTCATTTAATCTTTCCTCCTGTGAGGCACCTTATTTTGCAGATGAGAAAACTGAAGCTTAATAACTTGTCTGAGATCCCTCAATACGTAGAGTCAGGATTTGAATCTTAGCTATGCCCAATTCTCTGTAACGTTTGGAGTCCCACTTTTTCAGATCTAAAATGAAAATGCAACTAGCCTCATAAAGTGGATGTATTCCCTGGGTTGTGATAAAATAAATGGAAATAGTATTGGAGCCTAATAAAAGGTCTGTATTATTTAAGGGCATTAAGTCCATAAATAGAAAGACAGGTTGTGAATGTCCTAGGTGGAGCCAGTGGTGTATCTCCACTGCCATCTGAATAGTATTTTTCAAGGATAGTGTGTAGTCTTGTATGCAGTGTGGTGAATGAGCATCTTAGTACATGTCATGGTGTGAAGGACAAGCCCTGAACTTGGGGTCTTTGGCAACTCCGAACCTGTCTTTATATTTGAACTAAAGGTAACAACACATGGCCTTTCTAGGTTGTAGGGAAGAGTAACTGAAATCTTGATGAAAGGGGTATGATAGCCCCTCATGACCATGCTTCAAGTTGAAGGTTCTTTACACTGTGCCACATGGTGTGTCCCTTTCCATGTGGCTGTCACCCACCAGGCCTAATTCCACACACCCGTTTGCCTGATCCCACTTCCACTCGTTGCCTGCCCTTCAGATTCTTGACCACAGACTTCCTATCCTTCCTGCCACGTCTTCACTATTCCAAGATGGACATGCTGGCTTCTTCCAACCATTCGTCCTCAAGGACTTGAATGCTGAGGCCTTCAGTGGTGCCCCAAAGCAAACAAGAAAGATCCTGATCTCTGGTTGTGACCTGGCCAGAGTCAGTAAGGACTCCTGGCTTATTTAGCATTTTGTGCCTCTGTGCCCTTTGGTACAGGTCCCTGGTGCATTACTGTCAGAGTTAACTGTCAGTAACAAGTTATAACGTGTGTGGATTTCGCAGGTGTATGTTAATTGCACATATATTGTAAGGCTCAGCTGGGCCCCAGAGATTTTTCATGCAACGGTAGCTCTAGAAGCACAAACTGATTATGCCCTTCAAAACAGCCTAAATAATCTATGTGGTTTTATTTAAATGGGTAATATTGTTTGTTAGTTTGGTAAGATTGCAGGTGATATGTTGTCTAATAACCACTTCCAGAAAAACTTTTTAAGTGTTTACAAGTCTTTCTAAAAGACTTATCTTTTATTTTAGACAATAATGCTCTTTCCTGTATTTCTTGATGAAGTAGCATTCACACGTTCATGTCCATCTTTTTGGCTATCCAAGGGCAATGGGGATTCCAGATGGACTCCATTTTATCTGTTAAAGAATCGGGTACATATGGGTCTATAAGTCTGATCCTAGAAAATAATTACATAAGGCAAAAGCCTGGATTAATCCTATTATCTCCCCACACCAGCACTGGAATTCTACTTTAATCCTTATGGTAAAAGTCATGTATTAAATGACAGGATATCCACTCAATGAATTGTTGCACCATTACTTTAAAATGGCACTTATTACCAAGTTTTTAAATGAAGACGCTTATGGGGGTATCAGTGAAAAAACTGAAAATTTTGAAGTATCATTACATCTACATAAATACAACAACTAGGCACAGATGAAAATGTGAAGACATCTACTCTCTTCCCCCTCCTCCACTTTAACTGGGCCTTCATTTGGTATCATCACGGCTCTTCTTTTTTTAATTTCACTGTTACCACATTTTCTAACAGTTGTTCTTTGTAATAGGGCACAAACATATACATACAGATGTATATGAAATTATCACTCGTAACTGCCAAAAATCATTTCTCTAATATTCTAACCACCCGATTTATAAAGATTTTCCACAAACTGTTCTTCGGACAGGTGTTGGTGGTATGTTTCACTGTTTTTGGAGGACTGATGGCATTTAACTACAACCGTGCACTCCAGGTGTGGGCGATCCCTCTGCTGCTCGTTGCTTTTTTTGCCTACTTTGTAGCCCAGAGTTTTTTATCCGTGTTTGAAACTGTGCTGGATGCCCTCTTTCTGTGTTTTGCTGTTGACCTGGAAACAAATGATGGATCGTCAGAAAAGCCCTACTTTATGGACCAAGAGTTTCTGGTAAGCAAACATTTCACTTACTGTTGCCATCTCCATCCTCAAAATCTCCAAAAAGCGTAGAAGACTCGCACATAAAGGGGGCTCATACCTAGCTAGCCTCATTTTCTCTTCCAGAGGGCTCTGTGGCCTGACCGGAGTTCTGGAGGTTCGGGTTGTTTCCTGAGGCTGAACCAACTTGCCTTATTGAATCCTTCTCCCTGGAGAGAAGTGAAGCTGAATGATGACTATGAACCACATGGCCTTGGGCAGGCTTTCTGGACACAGCAGGCCAAGTCCCTTTGGTGCTACAGGCTTGGTCTGGCCTGTTGGGTGGCCTGGAGGTTTAACAGATGATCTTTCTCCAAAGCTTTCTCACCTCCTCAAGCATCATGTCACCCCTCTGTGTTTTAGAGGACACACGTGGCACCCTCTGTGCCAGTATCCACAGATCTGTGGTCTCAGGCCCCTTGTTAACCGAGGCCCACCCAGGAAAAGCCGCACCCTGTCAAGTCCCACACCACTTCTATCTGGAAAGAGCAGGCGGCTGTTTCCAACACAGTCGTTGCTTATTTGTCTTATCAGGTGTAGACAGGGATATTTTAACAACTGAATGAAGCCTGTGTGTGGTCTGGGTCAAGTGATGTTTTTAGTCATTTTCTTCCACTCTGGTGCCATAAAAGATGTTAAAGCCCTTTTGCGCTTTTTTTTGAGATTTTAAGTAATCTCTCTACCCAGCATGGGGCTCAAACCCACAACCCCAAGATCAAGAGTTGCAGTGCCCCAAAGTCCTTTGGCTTTTAAGCAACATCCAGAGCACTCCTCGGGTCAGCCAGGCCCTGAAGTTTAACAAGCACTTCTCGGGTTTAAAGTTAAATGTATTCTCACCCTCCTTCATATAAAACCTAAAAATACAATAGCACTTTAGTTGTCTGTACCCTAAGGAAATGGTTTCTGATGGTGGCAGGAAGCTAACTGGGGTTTCTTTCTCCAACTTGTACTTTCCTGATTAAAAATCCACTTGGACATCTATCCCCTAAAATATTTTAATTCAACAGGGGAAACTTTTAAGGCTGAAATTCCCCTAAACGATATGGTCAAGTGTTTGCCAAAAGTGCGGAAACATAACACTGGTCTCACTCATTCTCTCGTTTTTCAGAGTTTTGTGAAAAGGATCAACAGAGTGAACGCGGTGAGGGCACAGGGTGCTGAGCACGCATCGAGGAACGAGGAGGGAGCGGAACTCCAGCCTGTGATACGATAGGTGCCTGTTGGTTAGTTGTCCCTGGAAAGTTGCCTTCTTCTAAGAGCCATTCACAGAATAAATGGTAAGGCTGATGGACCCTATTCTTTTTCATTTTCGTCATTATTGTTTAGCCATTAGAACACCAAAAAATACCATAAAAGTAGATCCTGTTCCTAATTCAGCGGCTCCTTACGAGTATTTATTCACTTAGGAATATAAAATACTCCCACCCGATCCCCACCAGCGCTCCTCAGTGCGATGTGGAGGCTGTTCCAGGCGGGACTTACGATGAACGGGAGGCAGGTGTGTGTCTCCGTGGAATAAGCAAGGGTCAGATCGTGGTCAAATTAGAGTCTGGACCTTGGCAGTCACTGACCGTATATGGCGGGCAGGTCCTTTCCGTTTGCTAAGCCTCGGTCTCAGACACAGAGTGTGTGGTCGTGTGGATTCAGAAGAGCAGTGACAGGACAGTTTAGACCAGCACCTGGGGAAAGAGGACGTTTTAAAATCTGCCTTCACCTACCTGGAAGTCAGCCAGAAAATAATCAGCCTGTGGCTCGTATGAATGTTCAAAAAAAATATTTATTTATAAAAATACAATGGGATAAGTTTATGCTGAGAAATGCAGCAATAAATACAGTTGAAGAGCACAGAGCAACTCTACATCGATACATTGGCACAAACAGGGAGAGCGGATGCACCGCCCAGACCTGAGCGTCTGCGGGCCGACGCTGGACGCGCTCCTTTAGAAACACCGCCCGGAAAAGATCTTGTCAGCGTAGGGAAGAGAATGAGTACACGTATGATCACAAATGCACACGGATCAGGACTTTATTTAAAAATTAGCAAACAATACTGTAGAGACATTGATATGTAAATTTCTAAAATGTTGCGTCTTAAATTTAGTTGGCGAAGACCACATGTAGCTCTAAGCATGAGTTTAGTCCTCCATGTAGAAACCAAACCAAACACTAAACTGTTTAAAAAAAAAAAAAAAGCTTCCTATTGTTCGAAAATCCCAGTTTATTCAGTAGATTGTAAAAATGCATAGGTCTCGGATAAGAGAATTGGCTGTACAAGCATACTCCCCTTTCACAGTATTCCTTTTTACTTCATATGCGAGTTATTGCTTCTGCTGTAGGATTGAACTGTTACAGCACTAAAAGGCAACTATTTAGGGAAGAGGCAGAAAAAGGAAAAGGGAATGTGTGTAAGGCAATATTTCTTTTAGGTACAATAAGCGTAATAGTGTTTTAGGAAGACAAGATAAAAATTACTCAAGGCTAGCTTGGTTCTCACTGGATAAAAACAATGGGGTAAATACTGAGCTCCTTGTATCGATCTAATAATCAATGCCTTGGTCGCCGTATTGGTACTCTCTGGGGTAGTCATCTTGGTACTCTCCATGATATTCATCTGGGTATTCTGCCTGATAATCACTATCGCTAATTTCAGACCCATTGGTTCCTGTTCCTTGGCTTCCGTTGTGAATGACCGGTTCTGTGGGAGCGGCACAATATTTGGGATCATATACTTGCCGCCCAAGCCCATACACGCTCATTCCTTTCTGGGAAGCAACTTTGTTGGTTCCCATCTGTAGAGAAATTGTCGAGTTGTCCACCGGTTGTAATGTTAGCTTCTGATCATAGATGTCTCTTCTGGTGCCTGGTGCTAACATCCCCGCCTGGTATTAGAACAGAGGAGAAAAGTGAAAACCGCAGCTCAAGTCTGTTCTTATGAATATTCTATAAATTATGAAATTCACACTGAATGGGAACAGCTCGATAAGCAAGCTTATCAAGTAATCCTGATGCCCAATCTTTCCTAGGAAGCAGTATTTACTGGCTTTCAGGTTAGACCAGCCTTTCGGTTCAGATCCTCACCAAACTAGCTGACTTTTAGTTTTAGGTTTCTCATACGCAAATGGAGAAAATACCACCCACTTTGGATGTGGGAGAGGATTAGATGTTAAGTAAAAAATGTAAAAACACAGCCTAGTGTGGGCAGCCTGGAAAGCTACAGGTCCTAGTACCTACTAGGACCACATACACTCTGCAGGCCCTCGACTTGAGAAGCTCTTCACACATTCCACAGAAATGATGCCAGCCAGCCCATAAGGACTTCAGGCTCCAAAAGCCAGCCATGAGTGCAGTTAACTCATACCTCATTTCTCCATTTATGCCAAGCAGACACTTCCAGACTTAACTGGTAAAAAAGCAGACCTGAATGGCAGCTTTGAGAGACAATGCCACATGGGGCAGGACGTGTTCCAGGAAGGGAACACAACACACCTCATCTTGTGGTCCTGAGGAAAAAGCTTTTCCACAGCTTCTCTCCACTCCTGTTGGACAGGAGGCCTGCCTGCTCCCCAGTAGTTAAGGGAACCTCCGTGTGAGGGGCGGCTGCTCTGTTTCGAACAAGGACGTACTTGCATCTGGCAGGGTGTCAGAATACCGGCCTCCTCCCCAGGCTACAGTTCCACCCACTCCAGTCACACAGTTAACAGGGATGCTGGCTGAATCCTTCTCAGAACACCAGATAATTGTACCTACCCAGTTAATTAAGGGATCCTATAAAAATAAGAGTCCGAGGCATTAGAATGAGCAACTTACTTAGACCTGGATCAAGAACTAAACTGGCCGTAATAAACTTATCTTTTTTCTTCGGGTTAGGTAGAAAGGCCGGCTGTTCTAACTGCCAACAAAAGCCATGAGCCACACACCATATTTGTGTTGCTGCAGAAAAGGTCCTCTGATTCTTTTGCTTTCTCAGCAAAACCTACTTTCCTGAAGGAGTATACTCACTAAATACACCATACAAAAACACCCTCCTCTGAACTTAGTTAATAAGAATGAGGTAAGTGCTCATTTAAATAGTCCTTCTGTACTCTTTGTAGCAAATATGAAAAGACACTGCTTACCTGGCTGGCTCCTTTGTTGGTGCCCATCTGCAGACTAATTGTGGTCTGGTCAAAAGGTTTATCGGTTTGCATTTTGGGATCATAAAGATGCCTCCTGGTCCCATAGGCAGTCATACCCGCCTGGCTGGCGCATTTGTTGGTTCCCATCTTTTAAGTTAAAAATTAAATGAGCACTGATTATCTGAAGTCCACAACATCTATGATAAGCAAAACTTTCTGTTCTACTAAAAAGATCGAGGGGTAAGACGGACAGGTCCCTTTTTGTGCTGAGGCCAGCAAGATATAAAATCTCTATGCTCTTGCAAATTTCAAGGTGCTCACTTTATTTATTTATTTTTTTTTTAAGATTTTTTATTTATTTATTTGACAGAGAGAGATCACAAGCAGACAGAGAGGCAGGCAGAGAGAGAGAGGGAAGCAGGCCTCCTGCCGAGCAGAGAGCCCGATGTGGGACTCGATCCCAGGACCCTGAGATCATGACCTGAGCCGAAGGCAGCGGCCCAACCCACTGAGCCACCCAGGCGCCCCAAGGTGCTCACTTTAAAAAGAAAATTTCCATCAAGTTTTTAGAGGGCAGAATTATGGATAATTAATTTCCTCTGCTCCTCTCTACTGTCTACAGCAGAGAGAAGCAAGTCAGGGGGTACCTGCTTCAGCCATATAAAGGGACAGATGCACTCTCAGGCAAGGCCCTATGCTTCTCTACTCCAGATGTTTACGGAAAACATTGACAGCAAATGCCAGGTGTCTTCTCTGGCAGCTCAACAAGGGCTTCTTTAAAGTTTCATTAAAATCACCAACATCTTTGTGGGAAAAGAGGCACATAGAAGGAATAAGGAACATAAAGTTCAGAGGAACAATAATTCTCTTCTCCACTGAGAATATGGCTTTAAGACCGACTGGTACACCCAGTTCTACTGGTTGGGGACACATTTCTGTTGGTCTTTTTCCTTAAAAGGGAGGGAAAAAAATCATTGCAATCCTACCACCCAGATATTAGCTGTAAACATCTGTGCATCTCCTTCTAGGTTTTTTATCTTCTGTTATGTGTGTATATATCAAGCACGTGCATACGAAAGCCACGCCTACAAATATATGCATGTGCGTCTTTAAAATTGTGATCCCGCAGACTGCAGTATTTTATAACCTGGTTTGTTTTCCTTCATCTTGGAATTCTTGTCCGTCATTATTACCTTACTCTAGAGTTTCTTTTTGTTGTTATAATTTAACCAAATGACTACTGTTTGGAATTTCAGGTTTCCAGTTTCTTAAACAGATACAATTTCGTTCTGTACAAAATTAAATCCACCTCACATAGATTCAGTCAACAGAGGGGCAGGTATCAGACATAGTAAAGTCCTTAGCATATTAGACATAGAGCAGTGGTGATTTTAAGGGGGGAGTTGAAAAAAAAAACAAACAAACACAAACCCGAACTAAGTATTTCTACTAGTGCTTGGCTACTGTATCGTGCAAGTAAATGCCTTGGGCATTAAGGCTTTGTAAAATGGCCTCATTTGTCAATAATGTTTAGGAATTTGTAAAGTACATTTTCTTAAAAAATAAAGACAACGTAATTAGGGAGAAAATCATTTCCTAGAGAAACAACTGTCGAGTCTGAGGGCATGCCGGAGGTTTCCAGAGGTTTCTTCTAAAACCATCATCACTATCTCATGGGCTTTAAATGGACATAAATTATATAAACTATATATTCATCCCCAAAACCTACATAAAGGTATACCTTATCCATCCCTTACTCATGAGAGACACCCTCTGCACATACTAAGAATTAATGATACTAAAGAAGTGACTGATGAAAGCAGTAAACACATTACTTACCTGCAAACCAATTACACTTTGGCCAGCTTTTAATTTTCCTTCATCAAAACGTCTTGTTTGTTTTTCAGCATACTTGACTCCAATGTCAATGGTTGTATGGAATCCTTTTGTTTTAGCCTAGACAGAAATTCACATACTAACTAAAAAGGAAGACTGAAATGGAGATTCTGTCAATGGTTTTTTTCACAGAAGGAACAAGAAAGAAATGATACTGTCCAGAGATAAAGGCTTACATTAGGTAATAAATTCTCAAACTAGCGGTGAAACACCTACTTAAGGCCATTACTATACATGTAGCTCCAAAATGTATTCTGATTAAGCTCTCTTATGAGGCAGCTGATGTCAGCAGCCTTTCCACAGAGCTAATCATTATGAAGGAGTCTGTATTCCCATGGGAGATAAAAGACTCACTTCATCACCAACATGGTAGGACTTTTAAATTCAGCCATTAAAGACATATACATACCAGACCTGCCAGGGCCACCAGCGTAGTCTGAACCTGGGTCATGTTTCCATTCTCAAAAAGATCATTTGCTTCAAATATGTCATGCGGCTTCATGCCATAAGCCTGAATAGCTTTAATAAAGTTGCCAATATTCTCCAACTATAAAGGAATATAAAGAGTCATATAACTTTGGGAGCCAAATACAGACATTCACGTTATCTAAGAATTCTAAATCTTCCTGACTAGTTAGTTGTAAGATGCCAGGCAGAAAGCTACATAGCAAGGTTTCTTGGCCAGATACATACTAAGCACAGCTTTTTCTGGAAAAGGAAAGCGTGAAGAGTATTTCATAGTGGGTTAATATTTTTATGCAGTCACTTTTTTTTTTTCAGTTCTTTGAGGGCAAGGTCGTCCTTCCAATGTTTTTAAGAATACTGTGATTCTGTCAGAGCTACCCAGGGCTAAAATTCTGTCAAACAGTACATGATTACTCACATTAATAATTTATGTTTTAATTTAAACATAAATCTGTGGTTACTAAATGCTGTTTTCCTTATTATCTCAAAACACATACTCAAAATATCCAGCTTTACTTCATCACACACATTCACGAACTAAGATGGCTTAATATGGTGTTCGACAGTCAACCATTAGCGGTTATGTTAAACTCCTTGCCTTTTCCCCTCATTTGTCCTTACGGTCTAGGTTGTATTTCTCCATAGAAGCTGTGTTCAATCCTCCCTGAGAGCAGACAGACTAAGCATAAGAAACTTGTAAGCTAAGCATCTAATCGGCACAAAACTAATTCTAAGTAATTATGAAAGCAAGGTAAAAAGAAAATATATAGCCATGTTTACAAATTTCTGCTAAAATGTCCATTTTTAAACAAATCAAGTTTTTGCTGCATACAGAGTAACTGGAGGTTGTTACCTGAGGCCAGTTTAAGGAAGACTCATTAACCTTCTTCACTGAGCCTGGCTGTAGCTTGTTTATGAGCCTGAAAAGTAAAGTGTAGGTGACATTTATTGTTCACACAAAATCAAGGACTGACAGGTAAAGCTGGTTCCTTTCACATCAGTAAAGGAATCATTACAAACATTTGTGAAAGGTCAAGGTTTGACACCCTGGATCGGGAAGGACCGGAAGAACAGAAATGGCCACAACTTACTCGCAGAGGATGATGCCATCTTTTAAGCCCAGCTGAAAGTTGGTGCCAATGCTCATGCCTGTCACCTCTTCTATCCAGTTTCGAAGATCTTCTTCTGCCTGATGGTCATATTTGGAAGCGATCTGAAATACAAGCCAGCCAACTTTGCAAGAATATTCACTAAAGCATCAAAAACGGCTGACTTCAACGTGCTCTTTTATTATCCATTAAGACCACGACCGTGACATGCAGTAAATTATACTCATTGGAGTTCATTGGCAAATCTAACCAACTATTACAGCTCCAGTAACTAATAATAAATTCAGGGGTAAGGTGGTTGTTATTCAAAATGTGACTAGTACATGGAGAGAAAATGGGATAGAGAAGGAGAAATGACGGATCAAGAAAAGACAGATTTCCACTCAAGACACACAGGAAGCGACAAGAATTAATAGCATATTACAAGAGGGTACCAGCCATATTAAATTTTCAAGATTAAGTCATTAATTACCACATTCCACCCCCCCCAAAAAAGAGGACGGTAGAATTCTGACACGTGCAACTATTTTTACACAGTATCTTAACTGCCAAGACCCTTCAGTCCCATATTTTTGCTTCCTGCTAAGTTCCAGGGTTTCTATACCCCGTTTAGCCAAGTGCACACTGTGCATGTACACACATGCACACACACCTGACTCGCACTAATTACTGTTCCTGCAGGTACAGCATTGGAGCTCTATGTAGTGTCTACCAGCCTACAGACTCTGCCCAGAAGTCACTTTTAGACTGTGAGGACCTAGCACTGTGCCTGAAATCCAAACATTTAGTAAAACTAAAAGAAAATTTAACTCTTTACTTACTTGGCAACACAGATGCTACACGATCATACATGCTAAAACCTACTACACAGAGATTTTTCAAAGATCTCTTCATACTCAGACCAGAAACCTCAATTTAAAAAAATAAAATTTACCCAAAATATTGTTAAAAATCACACACTCAAGCTCTCAAGCTAGTCCTTGTCCTAGGAATATTAAAGAGGCTGAGCAGCCAATTAAGGAGAAGACCACAGCTGGAAAAAAGAGATGAGGTGTCACTTTCCTTCTCATTACGCAGGTGAAAAGGCCACCAAGACGCAGACAACCCCCAGGGGGATGAAGACTATGACACGCTTGGAACGGACTATTTCCATCCATGGAAATGGGAATGAACACAGAAACATCTGTGTCCATAAAACGTGATTAGGTTTTATTACTAAAATGAAGAGTCTGATGACATTTTTGTTATGGAGAGGGCCTTCAAGTTCTAGTTCCACAGAGGAACCCTCTCCTCACCACCCTCACCACCAAGAGGGGCGGGCAGGCTTTCTGCTCCCCCGCAGAGGGCAGATGATTCCACTCATCACTGTGTCTGTCAGTGACACAGCAGTCCTCGATGGGCATTTTCCTCCCAAGTTTGAGAAACAGCGCTATGCCTCTGGCAGAATAACGGATAATTTATTGATGCTGTAGATTTACTTAGCCAGAATTAGAAATGGAAATTCAATGAGTTTACATTTAAATCCTGCACAATGTATCCAGGATCAAATTCTGGCCTGGATGTTAGTTTATAAAAGACAAGTCAGGCACAATGTAAAGCTAGTGTACAACGTGTGTTCATCGCCTGCCATCTAGGACCTCCATCTCCTGAAAAACACATGCATTCTGATTCCCTGCTGGGCTGGGTTATATTGGCACCTGGATGTGGGAACAGGAAAAAAGAAGATTAGTGATGCTGGAAGGTGTTGCCAAAGGGACACTTGCTTCAGGTAAGCAGCAGGAAGGAGCCATCACTGCTCTAGTAATACCTCAGAAACACATTTTCAGATAACGAATGTATCTCCCCCAACATATGGGACATAACTATCTACACAATGGTACCTTTAGAAAACAGAATAAATAATCTGGTAGAAAAGATTTTAAGACTTGGCTATATTTTCACACTGGATTCTTGTTCTAAGTGACTAGAACAAAAATTATAAACGTGGGCAGTGGGGAAAGGTTATGGTATGGATGGAAAGGGAAAGGCAAAGAAGAAAACCAAGTACTCCTTAAGCATTAGCGGTAGAAAGCAATCTGGAGTTGAGTATTTTTCAAAAGCAAAGCACTCTCAGAAGTTCATTTCAATGAACCTCGAGACTAACAGGGTAGGAGGGGTTTGACCTTGGCTGAGTTGGCTCCAGCCATCCCGCTAGGGCCACAGTTCATAGTTAATCCATCTAACTAACATCTAATTCTTTCTTGTCTACACAACAAGAAGGTTGAATTGCGTGAGTACACTAGGTCTCTTCCAGTCTAAGTTCTCTAAACCGTTTGGTCAACCAGCAAAAATTATAAGGAAATTCGTTCTCCTTTAATTTTTTCAAACGTAGAAATGAAGTTATGTTGGAAGAGTTTTGGGGTGTTTTGGGGGAGAGGAGACCAAATGAGACCATATTATTCAACAACAACAACAAAATAAAAGCATATTTATGTTTTATATATTCAAATGCATCTGACAGATTCAATGTTGTGCCCCAAACCACAGAGTGATTATATATCTAACTTTAAATTTCCTAGAGCCAGAGAGAAGTTCATCTTCTCTGTTAACTGTTCTCATCAAGGGAGTGATGAGAGAACAAGCACTGAAATCAGCTGGACCCAGAGTTCAAATCCTGACTCTACCACTGACCAGTTGCAAGATGGGGCTCTGGCCAGCTGACCCTGTCTCTGGCCTTCATTAGTGGATTAGCACTTGCACAGAAAAAAATTCCTAAGCACATACATGCAAAGCTCAAGCCCCCAAGTGGTAAACTAAAAATAAAGAGACGGTATGCATCCATAGTTTGTGACTGATGGTTCTGGCATAGGGTCTTTCTTTATGTGAAGGGGCAGCAAGGATTTTTCTACCCAAATACTGCTAATATTTTTTCAATAAGTGAGCTTCCTGCAGACAGGCCTGATAAACAGAATTCAAAATTTAAGAGTAGGTACTTGTTTTTTAAAATAAAGTTTACAATGAAAAAAAAAATCCTGTGAAATCATCTAGGGGAAAAGTGTACTTCAAATTGTCTTTTAGCTGCTGGCCTGCAGCACTGTTCCATAAGACATGGAAATTGGGAGCATTTCCTATTTTGTAGCAGAACACAACCCAAGCGAATGTGGTTATATTCTTTAACTACACAGGTTTTTTAAACTATTTGATATGCACAACTTTTAAAGTTGAGGGACTGAGAGCAACTAAAAATAACAAGTAAGCTTTGGCCAATACAAGTTATTCACTATTTCCATCTAAAAAGCTTTATTTTCTGAACATCGTGCAGAAAAATGTGGACGTTTTCTTCTTAAAACAAGAAAATTAGCTTAAAAAATTACTTCATTAATACATTGTGGAAATTTCACTCTGACTTGTTTAAAAATCACTCTTCCAAGTTATTTATAAATATCGTTTTCTTTGCTCTTCTCCAAGATTTATTTTCTCTGATCCTCCCAAGCCACTTTCTCAGAATTTCTGCCAGGGGCCTTTGGAGTGCACAGTAGCCCCCTTTTTCACAGCCATGCCTCCTTCCCCCCCACCCCACAACACTTCTCCAGAGCCCTGCCCCCCCCTTCTCACGGGCAGGTGCACTTCCCAGCGACTGACATACCCTGACTAGGTACACTAGCACACCAGCTGTGGGCTTCTCCCTGAAGCTCACCAACAGCCCCCTTGCTGGAACACATCAGTCAAGAGGTGGAGAAAATAAGGATGGAAAAAGGCCTCCGGGGCGCTGGGGCTGGGTGACCGCCCTCCTGCCTGTTCAGCTCCCACCATGCTGGCATCTTCAGTTGCCCCCCTTCCTCCCGTGCTGGGCCTGAAGCTCCAGCTGAGCATGGCATCAGCCTTCTACCCCGTCCCTTCCTCCCTCCGTCCTCAAAACGAAGAGCACCAGTGTGGAGTCACCCTCTAGTTCAAGGGCAGCTCAAACCTGTCTAGCTGCATGACCGTTCTTTTGTATCTCTAAAATAATACTTGCTTAAAAAATAATAATAAACAGTACAATAGTATGTAGAGTGCATTTTCAAGGGGGGTAATACTGCTCCCCCAAAGGGGTGAAAATGGGTTCTTGTGGTGGGCAGTGAAATCCCCCATAGATGGTACAATCATCTGTGACCTTCCCCAACAAACTCTGTTCCTTGGTACTAAATTTGATGGGAGTCAGGAGGCAATTGGGAAAAACTTCTATAGACTTTCCTTGGGAAAGAGATGATGGAAACAAAGTCGAAAAGCATGGAGACTGTGAAAATGCCCAAGTCTCTCTTCACTTCCTACCCACTATCCTACTCCTTCCCCAGAGACAAGCACCTGTCTTCTGCCACTTCTCCCACGGGCACACATATATTAGGGTGAATCAAGTATAAAACAACACAATTATCAGGCCAC
Organism: Lutra lutra; assembly: GCF_902655055.1. Taxonomy (NCBI): domain Eukaryota; kingdom Metazoa; phylum Chordata; class Mammalia; order Carnivora; family Mustelidae; genus Lutra; species Lutra lutra. The sequence continues at coordinate 116,442,848 of NC_062281.1, read as the reverse complement.
CTTCACAGGCACCAGCCCTGAGGGCCTACGCTTTATAAGAGTAAAGGGAGCCTGGAGATCAGATGAAGGCCTGCTGGTTGCCAATAGCCATCCCTCCCAGGCACTGAGGCCTGAGAAGGTCCCCCACCAGCATCCCTAAAAGGGGATAACAGAGCAGTGAGGGACACCGAGCTTCAGAAACATCTCAACAAGAGAAACCTAAGTACAATTCAGTGAAAAGGTGGGGGTGCACCCTGCACAAGGGACCATGATCATAGAGATAAGTACAAGAACTAAGGGCCCTACTTATGCCCAGGGATGGTCTAGAATCTACTAAAGAATGAAGACGTGTCCTTCCTGTATACTCCTCACAATGTATTCTCATCACAGTGCTTGGTAAAACCTGGAAGCAGACAATTCCAGATCACTAGGCTCCCTGTTGCACGCCACCAAGATAATCCAGCATTACTCCAAACCCTCTAAGTACAGTCCCATTCAATGCAGCTCCCCTCTCTTTCAAGTGTTCCTGTGTCATGGATTTTTTTTTTTTTTTTAAGATTTTATTTACTTGAGAAAGAGGAAGCACGAGCGGGGAGAGGGGCAGAGGGAGAGAGACAAGCAAACTACCTGCCCAACTGGCAGCCCACCCCTGAGGCCCAATCCACACGCAGGCATGTAAAGCAGTGGAAAGGAGAAGGACAAGCCGACTCCATGCTGAGCACGGAGCCCCATGCAGGGCTCAATCCCATGACCCTGAGATATGACCTGAGCCGAAATCAAGAGTCGGATGCCCAACTGGCTAGGTCACCCAGGCGCCCCAAGAAATACCTATTAATAAGGTGTGTTAAGACATTTGCAAAATAATAATAACAACAATAATGTAGGGTATTTAAAATAAAAGAATAGAGGGGAGCCTGGTTGTTTCAGTTGATGGGGCACATGACTCTTGATCTCAGGGTTTTGGGTTTGAGCCCCATGTTGGGTGCAGAGATGACTTAAAAATAAAACCTTAAAATAAAGAACAGAACCCACTGGCACTACCACTGTCAAAGGGCCAAATAGATTCCCATCTGAAATACCATGATGCCTCTTCCCTCTTCATTATCTGCCATTCTTGAACCTCATGCAAGACAATGAACAGGCTTTAACATTTTCTAACCTACTTAACCCCCCAACCCACATACACACCTTTGCAAATTTTTAAGGTATTCATTCACATTATAGATACAACAAACAAGATCACAGGCCTTGAAGTCAAACTTTTAAAAGTTCCCAAAATTGTGTTCCCAATTCTAGTGTGACCTAAATAAGTAACCTAATCCTGATGACCGCATTTCTGATAGGTAGTCTTCCTTCCAGGACCACTGTGAGCACGAAGCTGGTTCCACCAGTAAGGAAGGGAGCATCTCTATGCCCGACACATCGAGTTAATGCTCTCCTCTTATATGAGCTTGAGTACAGAGGTACAAAGCTTTCTATTAACCAAACCCCACTGCCACCTGTTCACTTTATTGTCTACAGTTCAAAAAGTTCCACTGGGACTCATCTGGGATACCACACATCACCACTCATCCCAAAGCTCACTCAGGCCTATCTTTGCATCCCAAATTCTCATTCTTTCAGATTACTGCTAATGGAAAGGATGAAGTAACTACTTTTTAAAAAGCAGAAATTCTTTCTTACAGGGTAGAGGTGGGAATTCTAGAGAAAATCCCTTTACATTTGGTATAAGAAGGTCAAGGTAGATTGCATGCCTTCCTCCAGGTCACTACAAAACCTGAGACTCTATGGTGTGAACTGTGCTTAAGATCTGATGGGGAATGCTTATATATTCCAGAGCTGTGGAAAACCATATTTGTCTCAGGTAAACAGGAAGGACACCTAAGAGCTTTTTTTCCCCCAAGTGAAACTCTGGAAACTCAAAGTTAACATCCCTGCTGGTGAGCTTCTTAGAGAAACCAGAGAAACTTTCAACCTTGTGCCCATGTCGCTTTGCTGTGCTTTATCCAAATGAACCTTTGTGAGCAGACTGCCATTCAGCTTCACGTGGATCCTCTCGCCTACAATTTTGCTTAGAAAAACCAAGTCCCCCAGGACTGCACCATGCACGGCTGTCAAAGTGCGGATACTGGGACACTTTTGCTCATTTTTTGTATGGCCGTTTTCAAGTTGGTGGAGGCAGAATTCTCCTCTGAGCAATAAAGACAACATAACATGCTTCCCAGTGAACAACTTCTCCAGTTTACAGACTAGCCGGACCTGGATTTTCTGGAAAGATTTCAGTTGAGGAATGGGAACAAAGATGATAATCTTCCAACCAACTGCCAACTTCTGTTTCCTTGGCTGCTGTTATATTCAGCTCCTTTAGCCAGGCTCTGAGGGCCCACTGCCTCTCCAGCTCAAGGAAAGCCTGGCAGATGCTGGACTCGAACTCATCCAGCTTCTTGCCATTGGGCCTTAGGATCTTCCTGTGGAACTGAACATGGCCTTCTCCTCGGTGAGAGCACTGGCCTAGGAAGAGCCTACAAGTATTTCCAAAGTCGGGTCCTTCTCTCAGAAGGACAGCCAGACCTTCAGATACAGCATATGGCACCAGCACAATTTTTTTCTCTCCAAATATGTATACACAAATAAATACAAAGACATTATGCTTCAATGTGCCAATACTATGAAACTGACAAAGTTTTTGAAATAACCTAAGAGGAGTTGGGCCAGTGCCTAAAGCAAACAACATAACTAATAAGCGATTAAGAAAATGCAGAATAAAACAGAATGTCAATTTTGTCTTCTCTATCTAGAAACCGACCTTCAGACTACACTAAAATATACATAGTTCAAAGTTGGACTTTGAACCCAAAAAACAAAAACTCCCATAAAAAAGGGGACATAAGACACAAAGAGACATTCCCCCAAAGAAGACATACAGATGGCCAACAGATACATGACAAGATGCTCAACATCGGTTATCATCAGCAAAATGCTAATTAAAGCTGCAGTGAGATACCATCTCATGCCAGGCAGAATGGCAAAAATCAAAAACACAAGAAACAAGAAGTGTTGGGCGAGGATATGGAAAAAAAGGAAACTCTCTGCACTATTGGTGGAAATGCAAACTGGTGCAGCCACTGTGGAAACCAGTATGGAGGCTCCCTCAAAAGTTACAAATAGAGCTACCCTCTGATCCAGTAATTGCACTACTGGATATTTACCCAAAAAATACAAAAACACTAATTCAAAAGATCCATGTACCCCATGTGCTTAGCAGCATTATTTACCAAAGACGAATTATGGAGGCAGCCCAAGTACACATCCATAGATCTACAAATAAAGAAGGGGTTGTGGTGCCTGGGTGGCTCATTCGGTTAAGTGGTTGCCTTTGGCTCAGGTCATGCTCTCAGGGGTCCTGGGATCAAGTCCCACATCAGTCTCCCTGCTCAGTGGGGAGCCTGCTTCTCCCTCTCCCTCTGCCTGCTGTTCCCCCACAAGAGAGCTTGTGCTCTCTCTCCCTCTCTGTCAAATACATGAACTCTTAAAAAAAAAAAAAAAGTGGTATATATACTAATATACACACACACTGATGTACCTGTGAGTGCAATGGAGTATTACTCAGCCTAAAAAAAGAATCAAATCTCACCATTTGCAATGATGAAGTAGAAAGTATTATGCTAAGTGAAATAAGCCAGTCAGAGAAAGACAAATAACCATATAACTGTGTGAAACAAAAACGAGAAAAAAAAAATGAGCAAAGGAGTTTAAAAAAAAGAAAGACACAATCCAAAAAAAAAAAACAGACTCAACTATGGAGAACAAATGGACAATTACCTGAGGGGAGGGGAATGGGGATTGGGCGGGGGGGAGCTGAATACTGCACAGCTTCAACTAATACAACACTGTATGTGAACTAACCTAGAATTAAAATTATAAAAATAATAATAAAAAGACATCTTAAATAAATAAAAGTTGTACTTTGAAATTTCAAATCTCAACAAGTAGGAGTCACGCCTAGAGGCTGGATTCCCAGAAGAATCTAGACTCGGAAAGAACGATGAACAAAGATGCACATATTAAACAGCTCGGTATGTGAGAAACCTCGACAAACCAAAGGAACAGGAATGTAGATGTGGGGCCGCTGCACCCTGACCCCCACCCAAAAGGCAAGGGTGTCTCTAGTACGGACCAAAGAACCTGCTGGCATGCTAGACAGGCTCCTGGAGAGAGGGTGTGCAGGGACCTGGGGAGGCGGTGCCGAGGGGAGGCAGTCATCCGTCACCAGGGGCCAGCACACCTATGGCAAGCCACGTGCAACGTGCTGATGTCCTCTCTGTGGGAGCAGCACAGGCTTCAGTCCTCTTGTACCCCTAGAGCGCATGCCTGCTGCATGTGGCCCACAGTGGGTACTCAACAAATGACTTTTCATCCACTGACAGAAGGACCCAACGAGAAAAATGCTACAGATTTAAAGATCTATCTTGTTTCGGAAAGGCATCTGCATTTGAATGCTGCTGGTTTTTATAGGCGCCACATCTCCTTGATCTACCAATCTAGTAATCTTAGATGGATCACTAGGGACATATTTGTTTTACTTTCTCATAAGAGTCCCTATGTCTATGGCACTCCTTATGGCCAGCTCAGTAACTCTAGAAGCAGGGCCCGCTCGGAAGCAACAACTGTGCCCACTGTGCTGACCTGCGTCAGGGCGGGAGGAGCTCCCGGCTTATGTACCTTCAGGCTTAGACTTAGATCTGTTCTCTTCTGGGTTTTTATATTCATATATATAGACAGAGATTTTTTAAAAGATTTATTTATTTGAGAGAGAGAACACAAATGAGGGGGAGAGGGAGAGCGAATCTCAAGCAGACCCCACGCTGAGTACAGAGCCCAACGCGAGGCTCCATCTCAAGACCCTGAGATCAGGACCTGAGCCGAAACAGGGTCGGATGCTCGACAGACTGCACCACCCAGGTGTCCAAGTCTCTTTGATTCTGGTTAACAAACGAACAACCGGCAACCTGGAAACTGATGGACATACTTCTTAAACGTACGGAAAATTAAACTGGGAACAGCTCAAAAGAAACGAAGTTGAGATTCAGGAAATCACAGCTTAATTATTCCAGATACATATAAATTCCTACAGCAAGTTGTAGAACTAACTGGTCAAGCATACTCCATAAGCTAAACAACTCTAAGAAGCTAACACTGTCTTGGTCTGCAGAGGTCACAATTCTTTATAAAATTCTAGTGCTTGTCTTCTGTGCTTGATAACAACAGCTCTATGAGGTAACCAAGGAGAGGATTATGTACCTAAAACAGGCATGAGAGGAGTGTGTGGACTAGAAAATGTTACGTAATCATTGTCACCCTGACTTTATAAAAACCAAAAACCAACCTGCCAAAGCAAGGATTAGACTCCTCTGATAGGAAGGTGCCTCGTCGGCCTCATCGCAGTGATGAAAACAGACTGAGTCTGTGCTCTGGAGTCAAACAGAGGAGTTAGTTATAATCCCACCGGACCCTAGCAGGTTCAGCCATATCCTCAGCATGACTGTGATCAGTTCTGAGTACTCTACTCTAAGAGGGGCCACTGACAGACTGACATCAGTTTCCAGAAGAGGCAAACTGAATGGAGAAAAGAGGAGAAAAATCATCCACAGCCCTTAAGGAGAGACTGGCCAGCCAGGAGTGGCTATCTAGAACCTGGAAGCGGCTGTGGGGGCCACAGAACAAACAGGCTGGCACCATCTGAACTTTCAGATGAAAATTATATAGGGGTGCCCGGCTGGTTCAGTCAGTGGAGCATGCAACTCTTAATCTTGGAGTTGTGAGTTCAAGGCCCACCTCTGGGTGTGGAGATTACTTAAAAATAACAATCTTTAAAAAAAAAAAAAAAAAGGTCCCATAGAAGAGGAAGTCCATCTATTCTGAATGGCACGCTGGAACTACTAGGGAGGCGCACTGGATCCACGCAGGAACTGAGCGAGTGCAGAGTGCCGGCCAAGCACAGCTGGGGGACAAAGCCTGCGGGAGAACATTCTCTTGCTTTGGAAGGAGGTTGGCTGGGTCTTGAATTTGCTGTTGCTGCAGAAATCCTGATGAAAGGGGACTGACCCTGAAGCCCCACAGGCAAAGTAGATGAAAAAGCAGAGATGCTCTTCCAAGCTTTGTTTCCTTCGTCTCACGTCCAGGATCTGAGGCTCTGCCTCACTCCCTGCTCATCAGACCCACGGGCCTCCAGGGTTTTTACGGCCGTCTGCATCTTCAGGCACTTGCATCCTCAGCGGCATCTGGGGCCTCCCACATAACCTGTGAGTGGGCATGTGGACTGCCGAAAGTTGTCCTTTGTTTCTCTAATCATAAGGGACATCATGGCAGTGACATTTCTGTAGCTGTGGAATGCACACTCACTCCTCATCAGTGATATAGCAAGTTTGCTTTGTAGGATGTGTCTTGTGACCTGAGGGGGCCATGAAATCCATCTCCAGGCCCCAAGTGTACACTGTATTTGCAAGGAACTCACCTCCACTGAACCGGAAAAACACCCTCTGCTCCCCACATCGCTGCCCACAGTTACAAGTGCTCCCAGGTGCCCACCCCAGAGGTGTGTCAAACACACACCACCCCCTCACTCTGAGCTCCTGATGGGCCATGGGTGGAAAGGAGGTTGAGGAAGAAGCAGGACACCAGCCTTTCAGACAGCCTTCAATACATCAGGAGCTCCTATTGGGGGCCTAGCTACATCTCAGCTCATGAATGTCTTTTCTAACTACAGTCACGTCTGTCCCTTTGAGAGAGCTGGCTGTACACCACCAGTGAAGAACAGAGCTCAAATACCCCACCTGAAATACGGGCTAGATGCTGAACAGTGAGATGTCACAGGAGTCTTCCAGAGACGTTAACTGTGCAAGATACCAGGGCCTTTTTCTCAGTGAACATCAGATACAAAATTTCCATCAAAAGGCAGGACAGAATTGCCCAGTTCCTCTTTTTAAAAAAATTTTTCTAACTTACATCATGAAATAGCATATGAAGATATAGGACTCTCAACTTGCTGAGACCCTAAGTAAGTAAAAAGGTCTTGGTTCACTTTACTTTAATGGGGAGTATGAAAAAAGATGAAGTCGCAAGTAAGGTTCAAACACCTTCATGTAACCAAGTCCTATACAAGTGCCACCAAAGACAGGATAGATACAAACTAGGGTACAAGCTTCTTACATACTGAAACAAAAAAGGCAATAGTTAACAAGATTGATAGAATTCCTAAAAATAAAAATAAAAATAAAAAAGTGTGACCATAGTTCCCTTTTCCAGTTCTGAAGTCCAGGAGGACCCTGGGATGAGGTCACATCTGGACAAGGCTAATTCCACGTTCTACCTGACTATAACACAAGCTGAGAGCAGGAGACAAAGGTCTCTCGAAGGCTATGTCTCAAAGGCTTGCTAAAGACACCAGGCACAGGAACAGAATAAACCCACCTCTGCATCCCTTCCAGACCAAGGGCCAAGGGAATGAGGAGAGAGAGTGGCACACAGGCAGCCAAGGGACCTCGGCAGGACTCAGCAGAAAGTCGTCGCTGGGTCAACAGCCTATTTGGCAGGCCTGGCCCATCTCCTCCCACGGCCACGGCCTGCACCCTTAGCCCTCGCGCTTTCTTGCAGCTCCAGGAAGACAAGGTCAGGAGTACAGTTACACCCTTCTTTCACAGGAGAGGGTGAACCCAGCAATGGCACAGGAGATGTCTCCCCCACCTCAGTTTCCCATCCTCTTCCATGTTCTTTCCCGCTTTCCACCGGAACCTTCTTCCCTCCATGGCCTTGATTCCCCTCACCCTGTGTGTTGGGTCCTTCCCCTTACTTGGTCCATGAGTGGGTACAGACAACTTGCCATCTTATTTGAAACAAGTGCATCTTTTTTTTTTCCCCAAGTATAGTTGACACACAGTTTTACATAGTTACAGACGTCCAGCATAGTGATCCCACTTCACTATAAGTTCCCCAACGCTCAACACAACAAGCACAGATACATGTATTTTTAGTAATCTCTACACCCATCTTGGGGTTTGAACTCACGACCCCAATATCAAGAGTCACATGCTCTTCCAACTGAGCCAGCCAGGCACCCCAACAGGCACATCTTTGATTAAACTTGCTGCCAGCTTCCAACACTGTCCTGTTTCTCTTTCATTTCATGACAAACCTCTCCATTTAGTACTTCTTCCTGAAGCCTCTAGAAATTTACTCTGCTGAAGACCATCTCCTCATGAGGTCACCAGGGACCCCCTCAATAGCCAAATCCAGTGGTGTGTTTCTGCAGCACTCTAGAAAACCCCTCCAACCTCTCCTCCTGTTGCTTGTTAAAGGGCATCATCCCCAAGTTCCTTCTCTGGCCTGCCTTCTCCCTTTCCCCTTGAAAGCTGCCAATTCTCCCTGAGTTCTGGCTTCTGATTAAAACAGTGAAGAGCATGGGCTCCGGAAGCTGAATGCTCAGGCTGGAGTCCCAGTTCCCCTGTTCCTCACCTGTAAACCAGAGGTCATTAACGGCGCTTACATCAGAGAGTTGTTGGGGAGAATCAATGACTTAATTCATATAAACATGAAGGAATTAATAAATGTCAACCCTTATCCTTCTGTGCTTTGTTGGCCATTCCTGTCTGGATACCAAAAAGATTTCCTCTTTTAATTCAATATATCATACAGAACAATCACTTGACACTATTTGACAACCATTTTGATAAGAAATCATTCTGATGCTGCCTAGGCTTTCATTTAAAAAACCACTCGTTATTTGGGATGCGTGGGTGGCTCAGTTGGTTAAGTGTCTACCTTCGGCTCAGGTCATTATCCCAGGGTCCTCGGATTGAGCCCCATGTTGAGCTCCCTGCTCAGTGGGGAGTCTGTTTCTCTCTCTGCCCCTCCCCCTCCTCCTAGCTCATTCTCTCTCTCTCAAATAAATAAAATCTTTAAAAGAAGAAGAAAACTACCTGGGGTACCTGCATGGCTCAGTCAGTTAAGCGCATGCCTTCAACAAAGGTCATGATCCCAGGGTCCCAAAATTGAGCCCCGCACTGGGCTCCCTAATCAGTGGGAAACCTGCTTCTCCCTCTCCCGGCTCTGGTGCTTGCATGTGCTCTCTCTCTCTCTCTCATGCTTGTTCTCCCTCTCTCAGATAAATAAATAAAATACCTATTTTTAAAAGTCTGCTCATTATCAAGTAATTCGTAAAAGATGCCCCCACCTCACTCTGCTGCCAACTCTCACCTGAGTGGTGGGGAGGTGGCAGAGAGAATAGGTGTCACAAATGTCAGTGACCTGTGACTTCATAATAATGAACTAAAGCAAGGGACCTGATTTTGACAAGGCCACTCAGATATAGTTTTGTTTTTGTTTTGTTTTGTTTTTATCATCAAGAGGAGAACCACCTTTCCTTTCATAACTTTAGTGGGAAGTATAAACTGATTTTTCTAGAGAGTCATTTGGTACTACCTACAACACTTATGAATGTTGGCTCAAAAGTTATGCTCTTTTCTACACAAGCACTTTTGAAGGAAACATCCGGGAGAAGAGAGGTAATGAATCAATAACGGGGGTCCATACGACAGACTCTGATGCAGTTCTAAAATGGTCGACTGATACTCAGAGTTGCACAAGTGGCTGGCTTGGGTAAGGGATACAGGATACTTTCACTTCCATATTTTGGTACCGTCTGCATTCTTCACAACAAATATTTCATTCACAAAATCAGAGTACAAAGAGAAGAGGTTCCCACAGGCAAGGAAGATGGCGTCATACAGAGATGGCGCAGCAAAAAGTCACGGGCTCCACAGGGATTTGGCCCCTGTCAGCCGGGTCTGACTCCAAGGCTACGTCTTCTCCTCCACCAGATGCTCTCCTACCCCCACCCTCCTAAACAAGCCCCGATAGGCATTCCCCACACCATACCCGGAGCCTACAGCCCAGAGAGCTGTGCTGCCTGTGGGAGGAGGATTAGCCAGTAGGCTTAGACTCTGCGGCTTCCCATTAAGTCCTCTCCAGTCACGGAGAAGCAAGGGTGCCTGCGAAAGCTACTTCCACCACCACCACCGTAGCTGACTGAGGCACCGGCACAGGCTGCAGAGCGCGAGAAAAAACACTGATTCAAACCAGCCCATGGGGAATCTGCAGTCTCAAAGGGCGTTGCCGGTATGGTTCAGAAGTTCATAATAAGATATTTGGCAGAGATGTCTCAGACTAAAAACACTGTAACTCCACCACTGGCCCCTATAAAAAGAGCTTCCTACGACACCTGTTGTTTTAGAAGGTGCTGTAAGACGGAATGCAGGAAAGGGTGTCAACCGTGGAGCGGTCGCTGGAAAGAGGAAAAGAAGAAAAATTAAAAATCAAGCCGAGAGGAAGAAAATGCAAAATGAAAGCCTGGCTGGTGAAGTGCACGCACGCGTGTGTGGCTGTGTGTGTAGGGGGTTGTGTGTGTGCGAGGCCAAGGTGAGGTGGGGCTGAGGGTCTGATACAACATACGGGTCTCTTAAAAAAGGTAAGGAAAAAGCAGAGACAAATGCTCTCCAGTCCTCAGAGCAGAGAATGGGCCATTCAAGGGAAGGGATGTGGCCATCTGTGAACTCTCGAGAAAGGCCCTAGAGTTCCAGCTTAGCTGCTAAGGGCCAAGGATACGGACAAGCTCACAATGTGATGTTTAACATAAGTATAATTTCTATACTCGATTAGAACCACGATTGCTGTTGCTATTTTTGCATTCAAAGTGGAATCACATGTTTGAATTAGGAGAGACTTACTACACATGGTACTGATTATTTCCTCTCCTATTTCCTCCCATGTGAAACAAAAGGAGGGAGGGAACACTGCACTAGGGAAGCACATACTTGCTCCCCACTCCCCCCTCACCCGGTTGTGTGGAGCCTTGTGCAGCATGAAGCAGGCTCAGAGGCTTGGGACAACGAGGAAAGATCAGTGTCCAAACATTTGGGAAGGGGAAAGAAACAACAGTGAAATCACAGCCAACTCTCCGTGGAGCCACTCCATGACTAGGATCCTCCGGAAATTTGTGAGGGAGGAGAGGAAAAAGCCATAAATGTTTAGGCTGTGTCTCACCCAAAGAGTCCATCCAAGCCCACAGACCTCCTTTTTTGTCTGCACTCCTGCCTCGAATTCCCTGGCCTGCCCACTGCAGACTGCTGGGAGCATCGCACCCTGAAGCTTCCCTCAGCCCAAGGAAGACACTGAAGAAGGGCCCTCCCTGCCTCACGAAGGAAAACTAAGTCTTCTGAGCTCATGGACTTACTTCACACAGGTCTAGGTAGAGCCCTCAACAGACCATGTACAACGGAAGGCCTACAGTGACAGCCAAAATCTTCACACAAAAAGATAGGGGTGCCCGGTGGGCTCAGTCAGTGGAGCTGTGACTCTTGATCTCGGGGTTATGAGTTCCAGCCCCACATTGGGTGCAGAGAGGACTTAAAACACTAAAATCTTTAAAAAAAAAAAAAAAAAGAAAGAAAGAAAGAAAAAAAAAAAAGAAAAGAAAGAAAAGAAACACAAAGAGGTAAATATGTTGGTCAGCCCTCTGTGGAGGAGTATGAGGCCTCTCTGAAACCAAGAAAAGAAAGAGCGATCTTATCTTGTTTAACAGAAATCAATCTCTTAAGAGAAAGCCAAACAAGAACTTGGCCAGAAAGTGAAGCCTCTAGCTTTCCACAGACGCCCCTGGCTCTGAGGGGAGCATGGACAAGGACAAGGGGAGCATGGAAAAGGACAAGGGGAGCATGGAAAAGGAGAACAGGGTTAGAGGCCCCGGGATTTCACAGAGGGAGCACAGGCCACCAGGGGAAGGAGTCTTGGATAAGGACTCTAGGGGCAGATCCTATTCCTGACACAGAAGCGAAACCCAGAGATGTTGCCTGGCATCATAGTCCCTTATCTGCCAGAAGCCTCATTCAGATACAAACAGATTCCCGAATGAATGGCCAAGTCCTGGAGATAATCTCAGTATCTAGAAGATAAGAGAAGCTCAGAACACAGGACTGAACCCAACCAGCTGGGAACCAGCTAGCAAAGTGGGAACAGTGGATCACATTGACATCATGTGCACGTCTGGGTCCTGGCACAATGCTCAACACTTTACACAGACTGGCCACCTTACTGACTTCCAACAACCATATAAAAGATAGATATCTCCATATTCTTATTTTACAGATGAGACACGGGTTACTTGCCCAAAGTCACCGAGTCAGGGGCAGAAGCAAGACTCCACGTTCTTAGCCACCAGGTTCTACTTTCTCATGACAAGAACCCAGAGAAGATTAACTGCCATTTTCGAGTTAACAAGAATTCCCAAGGACATCCATGTTCATAAAATTTGCAACGTATTTTTGTATTTGTTAGAACCCCTGACATCTCCTCCCCCTCCCCAAATTGCATAAGCTTCAGGCCCCACAAACAACCAGGAACTACTCTGGGCTCAGGAAATCCTTAGCCAAAACCTGAGCACAAGTACATACAAGTTATAGCTAAAAGCCCTCTATGGCTAGGAATTTAGAGTTAAGAAGAAACAAGCATGTGGGATATATGCCATAGGAGTCTAATGCCTAGAAGAAAAAGAAATTCACCAAAAACCTAAGGACAACCCCCTCCCACCACCTAGTTGTACTGAGAAGGTAAATAAAGCATCTTCTCATTCTCCTGGGTATAATGGTAGCTGGCTGAAAAATCAAAACCATCCAATTGCGCTTTTTTTTTTTTTTTAATGTTACAGATAATAATCATGGTTCACAGTACACTTTTAAGTGAAAACTCAGCTCCCTAGTCCTCGTGATCGCATTGTGGAAGGGAAAAGGTCAGGGGAGAAAGGATGCGCTGCTGGTTGATGACTGTAGCAGCAAGATCCTCCTCATCAAGCTTAGTTTGTTTGTTTTTTTCTTTTTGTGCTGCCTTCGGCTCAGGTCATGATCTCAGGGTCCTGGGATGGAGTCCCGGATCGGGCTCTCTGCTCAGCAGGGAGCCTACCCCCGCCCTCTCTCTGTCTGCCTCTCTGCTTACTTGTGATCTCTGTCAAATAAATAAATAAAATCTTTAAAAAAAAAAAAATAAAGAATTCCAGAGTAATGAAGTTTCAGCATTTTAAAGAGGAAAGCAGGGTACCCCTTCTTGAGTTAGCAAATGTATTTTCTTTAACCGTTTTGGTCAAGACAGGGGGAAAAAAAGAGGGCATGTCCCACCCAGGTCAACTGAATGACCACTTTGCAGGTGGTCTTTGGGAGATGCTGGCACCCCACAGAGCCTTCCAGAGGAGACTTCTACTGTTCCTCCCCAATTTGGGAGTCTAAGAAAGAGCCCCAGGGGCAACCCTCTCCAGTCCCCTCTCTCCTCAGGAGCTTTGTACCACCACTTTGCTATTGCTCAATAAACTTTGCCTGGTGCCCAGGTAGCTCAGTGGTTAAGTGGTTAGGTGTCAGCCTCTGGCTAAGGTCATGATCCCAGAGTCATTGGATCAAGCCCCATATCGGTCTCTCTGCTCAGTTGGGAGCCTGCTTCTCCCTCTCCCTCTGCTGCTCTGCCTACTTGTGGTCTCTGTCAAATAAATAAATGTTTATTTTTTAAGATTTTTAAATTTATATATTTGACAGAGAGATGCACAGAGAAAGAGGGAACACAAGCAGGGGGAGTGGGAGAGGGAGAAGCAGGCTTCCCGCCAAGCAGGGAGCCTGATGTGGGGCTTAATCCTAGAACCCGGGGATCACGACCTGAGCAGAAGGCAGGCGCTTAACGACTGAGCCACCCAGACACCCCAATAAATAAAATCTTTTAAAAGGTAAATAAACCTTGCTTTCTTCCCCCCAAAAAGAAAGAGAAAAAGAAAGAGCTTCAGCAACAAAGGAATTAAGTTGATAATAAGTTTTCTAATGTAATATTAATAAAACAAACTGAAGAAAAAGAAGCTGTAAAAAATCACCTGATCCTTCCAAGTATCACACTGCACTACAGAATTCTTTTGCAATGAATACTCTAACAGGATTGATTTCCAATTTTTAAAGATAGTAAAATCTACTGATGGAGAAATTCATTGAATCAACATATACTGAGCACCAACTACATGCCAAGTTATATTCTAAAATATAGATCTTGATATATTTCATCAATGAATAAGACCGGAACCCATATAGCTGGTGGAAAGAGACAAGAAACAAAAGTTTTGAATTAAAAACCTATTTCTGGAGGACCTGGGATGGCTCAGTAAGTAGAGCATGGACTCTTAATCTTAGGATCATGAATTCAAGCCCAACAATGGGTGTAGGGAAAAAAAGAAAAAAAAAAGCTAAAGCTAAGCTCATCCACGGTTTCACCATGATTCTGGTGCTCTACTAGCAAAACAAGGCAGGCCACCTTAGGGTACAACTACAGCTGGAGGAGTCCACCGTCACCCTGGGGTTACCTTGATCAGGAACGCTCTCGGAGCAACTGCTTGTCCAAAGGCAGGCAGGCTGGCAGAACTCGTGGGACATTTGGTCCTATTTAATTAGTGTATGATTGTTTCACTTACTCTTCAGTGATTTACATTTTAGAATTAAGTCTTCCGACATGGTTTTTAGCTGCTGAGGGCTACCATTCTGTAACCAAGAAGATTCTGTGAGAAGCTACTTTGCTTAAATCATACATTCTATGTGAGAAGGAAATGGTGAGAACATGCATTCCAATCCCATTCTTCTTAATAGTTCAGATAGACTCCCCCCTAAAAACATCCTGAGGTAAGATCACTTCAGCTCTACCCACCTCCCCACAACTCATTTCTCCACTTTCCTAGGACCTCTCAGCTCCCCCCCTAGTGGGGGGCATGCTTCAGTGCGTCCTCAACTTTACAAGGAACTACTCTGGCCCCAACATCTTGCTCAGAGCCAAGCATCAGGAGGTGCTGTGCTTTCCTTGAGGACCTGTCCTGTTTTCTCACAGCTTAAAGGGCACAGAAGTGTTTTCCTTTTCATTCTGGTCCCCAAGATGCAGTCAAATGTCTGGCTCACTCTGCAGAACACATACAAGATCTTACTACTTTATGAGTGTCTACCTACCCCACCCAACTGTCTACACCAGCTTCTGTACTGTCCCTGACCCTACTAATCTATCACGATCTTTGTAGATAAAGTTACTGGCTCTAGTTGTTTAAAGATGTTTTTGAGTCCATGCTGAAGGATTCTACTTTTTAGGCTGTTTTCAAACTTCTTGCCTATTAAAAAAATATATATAAGTTTGACATGTTTTGCCACGTATTATCATCTTGTCAAATAAGTACCGTAAGCTTACAGATTTTTTCCTGAAATTTTACTAATTAAAAGTACTTAAGATCAAAGGCTTCCTCAATTTATTGATGAACTGCTTTCACAGCTGGAATGTAATAAGACCAAAGGCTTATTTAATAGAAATGGAATACTTACACAGGCAGTGACAAGTCTAAGAACTAGATTACCAATTTTCTGTTACTAATAACTAATGGCAACAACATAGTCACTGCGGACTCACTAGAAACACACATCTCAATGCAATGTTTAGGGGTGGTAACGATCACTCCCCCCATTTTACTGATTAGGAAACAAGGGCAGAGATATCCGCTAGCTTGCCCAATATCGTACAAGGCAGTAAGTGGCAGAGGGAGGACTAGAACCCATGTCTGCTCAACTCCAAGGTCCATTCCATACTGCTTCCTGAGGAGGTTTCTATTTCTTCCATTTTGTTGTATGAAGCTTTGGGGGGAGAACACCTTACATTTAAACAACATATCAGTAATTACAATACATAAAGAAAAAGCAAGAAGAAATCAAAAGGTGTTGAACCAAGCGATCTCAAAATTCATGTTCCATATACCCACTCCACCGTTGGCTCTGTGTCCTCAGTTGAAATTCAGTATCTCATACAAAGGCCTAGCAAACATGGATATTCGATTTCCAAGTCCAGAAAAGATGAAAACAGCACTGCATGAATAATCACAATGTCAAGAAGTGACAGGTGGACAGCCAAAGTGGGGAGGGTGGGGCAGACAACAGTGACTTTGCTAAGAATATCCCTAAGCACTACACTAAGACATCACTTTTAGAGTTAAAATTCTTAGAATATTCCAACTTTCTTCTGTGATCTTGAGCAAGGCACACCCTGTATAAGCTTCAGCATCCCAACCTGTAAATGATGCTGGATAGCCCCAGCAATCCCTCCCACCTCACAGGGCTGCTGTGCTGTTAAGATCAAAAGACTTCCTATGAAAGGGTACGGTATGAAGGGCTCATATAAATGAAGGAGGTTGTTAAAATACGGCTTTGGTGCTTAAAGGAATAAACCCACAGTTATAGAAACCGAAAGCTGTATTAACTTTCCAAAGGCTCTGAAAACTGAGGTTTTACTGTTTTTAAAAATGCATAATAATTATAGTGATCTAACCTCAGTCCCTGCATTTCCTTGTCGGTCTGTTCAATAAAAAGTAGGAAAAGGGCAGAAGCTGCTTCATTAGTCAGCAAAAAGAAATTAATACGGATATTAACATCCAAGAAAAATAAGTCACTTGAAGGACTGCCAAAGTTATTGGGACCTCATTTACAATGCAAAAGAAAGAGACTCAACTGCTGTGGGCCAAGAATCACAAGGGCGAATTAAAATTAATGTGCCCAAGCCAGGCCAGGGTATCCCATCCAACAGTTTGGACTTGCTGATTCCTCGGAAAAGATTCCTAAAGCTCCATGTGTAAGCCTTGGAAAGAACCCGCAGGATCAGACACAAACCACTTACTTTTCTGTCCTTTAAAAAAAAAGATTCAGAAGACTGTTTTCTAATAAGGGCAACACACTTGACAAGGTAAAAGACCTCAACGTTCCAAGTTTAGATTCGGGGACCAAAATCAACGCTTTGCTTCACCGATGGTTCAGAATTTATTAACAACTGAATTGTGATGCGCAGGCTGTAACAGGGTGAGAAGAGACAGAACTCTCCCTTGGGGTTTGACAACGGTGCGCTTCGTTGCCTCTCGATAATTCACTCCACACCGCATACATCCGGGACATGGGCTGTTACAGCTCCGACAGCGTATTCTACCAGCGGTCGAACGGCGCGGTGGCAATCCTGACATGCTTCGGCTCCCGGGAGGTTAATGGGAATTAAACCACAGCAGCCCTCCTTTGTGGCGCTTTGGCCAGAACAGCAGAAAGGAGACAATGAGCGTTCTGTGCGCAGTTCCGCGCCGATTGGCTGCGCTCTCCCCCTGAAACCCTTGATGTCATGGGCTTGGAATGCAGTGAGGGAGGGAGGGAGGGAGGAAGGAGAGGATTTGGGGAGGGGGTAGCCTCTCATCTCTTTCCCAGACCAAAAGTCCCAAAGATAAACCCAGTGCATTCTTAGGCTAGGCAGTGGCAAAGCTGAGAGTTACCAGAACCAGATCACACCAAACTACAACCCGTCTCAGCAAATATACCCCGAACAAAAGCAACCCACGAAAACATCCTTGATATCGGTAAAGTCTAATGTATTACAAACTTCTATCTCAAAAAGAAAGAAAGAAAGAAAGAAAGAAAGAAAGAAAGAAAGAAAGAAAGATCTCCTCTACAGCAGATATCACTCCCAAAGCGGCGCGCTCAGGCTTTGTCTGTTTTCTGCAGCAGCACCGCAATTCGAAAAGTGGAAGTGTCCGAGGGTCCCTGGGTCGGTGCACCCCTCAACGGTCCCTTCTCCGGGAAGCAAGGAACAATGGAGGGCCCAGTTCGGCCACGTAACCGCCTAACTTCGCTCGTGGCTGAATTCGGCCAGGGTTTGGGGAGGGAGAAAACGCTGGGTCGGCCAGCAGCCCGGGCCGGGGCGCACGGCGGGGACTGCGTGCTGGGTCCCCAGCCGCACCGACGGGCCCCACCTAAGGGCGAATGACCAGGCAGGAGCGCCCCCTTCCCGGAGGGGCGCGTGCTGCAGCCACCTTCTGGCTCCGGTAACTGCAGGCTGGCGCTGCGGGGTTCCAGGAGCCCGGGAACTCGCCGCCCTCCACCAGTCCCAGCCAGCGGCGCGGAACAAAGCCGGGAGAGCGCCAGGACGCCCGCGCTTCGAGCCCCGAGACGGGACCGAGAAGCGCGGCCACTCCCGCGCCGCCCCGACGTCCCCTCCCTGCAAAGCCAGACGGGCAAGGCGTGCAGAGTCGAAGCGCGCGGCCCAGCACCGCCCCAGTCCCAGGGACCCCTGGGGCGGTGTCTAGCTTCCCACCCCTCGCCCACGGCGGCGACGCCTCCACCCGAGACCCGGCGTACCTTGTTCTTGACCTCGGCCGAGAGCCCGTAAGAAGGGCCCTTGTTGAAGTGGGTCATGGTGGTTTGGGAGGCGGGAGCTCTGAGAGTTTCTCGTTCTAGGGTTCCCCGCTCCTGGCCCCGAGGAGTGGCCGCAGCGCGAGAGGCTCGGAGCTCGCTCCCCTGGGCGGCGCAGGAGACGCCCAGACGCGGCGGCGGAGCGCGGGCGGTGCCTCGGCTGCTCGGTCCGACTGGGTCCCGCAGAGCCTCCCGCTCCGCTCCCGAGTCCCCCCAAGAACTGCCCCCACCTCCTCCCCCGGGTCTTCAGGGATTGGCCGACGGGCCGGGCCAATAGAGAGCCGCCTCCTCTCTCTTCTCCGACTAGGGGGCGGGTCGGCCAATTGAAGGGCCAGGGGCGCCGCGCTCTCTCCCCGCGCGGGGCTCGGGGCCCCCGCCCCCGTCCTCACGCCACGGAGACCCGCGGCGAGGGGCCCCTCCTCCCAGCTGGGCAGAGGGCTGGGCGGCGAGGGCGGAGCCCAGGCCCGCGGACTGGAGCCCGCCTTGGCGTCGGGCGCCTGGGGGCTTCCCAGCAGCCCAGAACGTACGTCAACTTCCAGGCATCCGACGCTGCACTCGGGGCTGGCGGAGGGAGGGAAGCCCACCAGGGTCTTTTTTCCGGGCCCAAAGCGCTCTGATACGGGGCAGGGCTCTTCAACCCGCTGCTGGGAACACCACGAGCAGCCCGGGAGCTCCTGTGCCAGAGGAAGGGCGGCGGCGGGGGGGGGGGGGGGGTAGAGGGAGCTCTCCTTTTACACCTGCTCCTTCCTCCGTACCTCACCGCTTCCCACACCTGTTGGTCTGACCTCTACCCCGCTGCCGCCAGGGGAACAGTCAAGGCTTTTGGCAAAATTTGAGCCCACTCAGTCTCTAAACCTCTAAATGCAGTGCGGAAAAAACGGGACTGTGCCATGGCAAAGCCTGAGGCATTTCAAGTCCTTTTCTGGATTCGCACAGCTCCTTTTCACAAGATTTTTTTTTTTTAAGATTTTATTTATTTATTTGACAGAGATCACAAGTAGGTAGAGAGGCGGGGAGGGGGGCGGGGGGGGCAGGCTCCCTGCTGAGCAGAGAGCCCTATGCAGCACTCAATCCCAGGACCCTGGGATCATGACCTGAGCTGAAGGCAGAGGCTTTAACCCACTGAGCCACCCAGGCGCCCCTCACAACCATCTTTATCCAGAATTTAGCTAGTCCAAACACCCAGGTGGCTGTTGCTCTATTTTTAAAAAATTTTTAATCTAGTGGCCTCTTTGAATAGGAGACCTTTGTATAGAGATAGGTACTCTCCTTTGGGCCAGAAATGGCCTCCATACTTCCATAGTTCTGCTTTCTCCCCGCCACTTTCTTTACTCTGATTTCCAAGTAATTTGATACTTAGGAGGAAGAGAGCATAACTTTGATCATTCGCCTGGGCTCCTCGCACTGTACCAGACGTACTGCAAACATTATCTCATTTATCTCTACCAACAGCTAGTAGGTAGACATCATATCTGTTGCAGAGATGAGAAGAATGAAACTCAGACCTAAGTATCCTGGCCAAGGTCTGCCCATCTGCAAAACTTCACCTCTTGCCATCACTTTCCTGGGCACACCTAGGATATGTTTCAACCCAGGAGATCCTAGAAGAGTTTTGTTTACCAAACCCTGGCTCCTGTGCCAGAAGAAATCATGGAATCAGGAGAAGAGAAGCCAAACACCTTACTGCAGTTGAGCCATCCTGAAACAGAAAAGAATAAGGCAACTTTAAAAGAAAATGCAAAAAAAAAAAAAATAATAATAATGATAGAAGAATTTTTTAAAATGCAAAAACCGGCTATGGACATTGGAATTACTGGGGTCAGGGGAATGGGAGGGGAGAGGCTAATAGGGAGGAAAGTGAATGATTTATACGTGATTTGCTAACTTAAGACAGGAGGCAGTAATGATAATTAGGTCATTCTTCCCACACAAATGACACAATTGAGCTACAATTAGTGAGACAAGCGGTTTGGGCTGTTTTTCCAGTAGTGTGATAGTGGCCATGTGTCATCCACAAAACCTCGCCCACTTTTCTTTTGAGTGAGAAGTGGTGGCAAGATTTGAGGTACAGTGCAGATGGAAAACATCTGCACCATCATGTTAATCTACTTAAAGTTCATTCCTTATAGAATGTTCAAGAACTATATTCAATTTTGTCATGAAAAACTTACAGACATAAAGGTGAGTTTTGTTTAATGAGAGTTATTGTTTAACAGGTACAGAGTTGTAGTTTGGAATGATGAAAAAGCTCTGGAAATGGATAGCAGTGATAGTAACTTAATGCCACTGTCTACTGAAAAGTTAGTTTTTTTGTAACCTTTCCCTCTTTCTCCTCTTTGCTACCCTACCTGACCAAGCAACCACTGATAGGCTTTCTGTCTCTACATATCAGTATGTGTTTCCTAGAATTTTATGTAAATGGAACCATACTTTGTGTATTCCATTTTAACTGGCTTCTTTCACTCAGCAAAATTACTCAGAAAATTCATCCGTGTTAGAGTAGTCTAATTCCTTTTTATTGCTGAGTAGTATTCTATGGTAAGGATCTATCACAGTGTATATATTCACCCCTTATTGAATATTTGGGTTTTCAGTTTTTTGCTTTTGCAAATAAAGCTGTATGAACATTCATGTGCAGGTCTTTTTATGGACCTTTGCTTCCATTTCTCATGGATAAATTCAAGTGAAATGACTGGATCATATGAAAGTTATGTATTTAACTTTTTAAGAAATTGCTATATTTTTCCAGAGTGATTGTACCATTTTGCATTCCCATCAGTAGTGTGTAAGAGTTCCAGTTCCTCTGTATCCTTACTAACACTTGCTGTGATCAATCTTTTTAAGTTTAGCCATTCTAATAGGTGTGAAGTGGTATCTCGTTGTAGTTTTAAGTAAATAAAATTAAATAAATAAAATAAATTAATGTGGTTGTCATCTATGTGTCTTTTTCTCCAAGTGTTTGTTCGGTCTCTTGCCCATATTTTGTGTTTTCTTTAATTTATCCCTGCCACGCTAGATTTAGAAAATCCTGACCAACTTCTGACAATAGGATGTGTCCACAAATGCACAAGTTTAAGTGAAATTTCATATTGCAAAATAGCCACCAGGGTGTGTCCCAACAATCCTAAGTATTTTAACTAGAAATGCCTTAAACACTCAGAATACTCTGAGCTGAAATAAAGGCTCTTAAAGGGGCACCTGGGTGGCTCAGTGGATTAAGTAAGCCTCTGCTTTCAGCTCAGGTCATGATATCAGGGTCCTGGGATCAAGCCCTGCATGGGGCTCTCTGCTCAGCGGGGAGCCTGCTTCCCCCTCTCTCTCTGCCTGCCTCTCTACCTACTTGTGATCTCTCTCTCTCTCTCTGTCAAATAAAAATCTTCAAAAAATAAATAAATAAAGGCTCTTAAGGAGGTCAATGCTACCTTTCCAAATTCCCATTTTAAGCAGTTGCAGGGGAGTTGTAAGAAAAAATTCTTTCACAGATACAATTCGGTGGATCAGAACATCATGTATCTTGCCACCAGGACAATAGTAATGTTTTGGAGGCTACATCCTATAAATCCACAATGCAGGAGAATTACAAAGAACAGTTGTATGAAAGACAAAGGGGACCCTAGAAGGTTCAAAGGAGGTTAAGACTTCAACACCTACTCTGTGCAAAGCGCCATTAGAGCTGTATTATGGGGAATGAGACTGTATAATTTATTACACAAATAGGGATGCTTTTGAGAGTGAAACACGGTACTACTAATATTTTTTGTCTCCCCCAGTCCTGGTAAGTTTCCTTAACAGTTTTCCTTTTCCCTCTCAGAAGTGTCCCTGTTTAGGTGGTAAATTATATAGTCACCTCACTTCTAGATATCACTCACAGCAACCCTGTAATGGCGAATCCTATAGATTCCCATTTACAATCAGAAACTAAGATGCAGTGAGAAAGGACATACAACTTGGCCAAAGTGAAATGGTTAACGGAGAGCACAACTGGGATTTAAAACCAGGCCTACTTTAGGGTTTCTCAAAAGTCAACTTCCTAGATCCCTCAGGAATTTGAAATCAATCTTGCAAGGTACATCTCTATTTGTGTGTGTGTGTTTGTTTGTTTGTTGCTGCATGGCATGTCCTTTTGAGGAAAGCCTACCACCCACTCCCCATGATACTGTGAATCTGTCAGTCCATAGCCACCTCCTTCCAAGCCAGAGGCAGGCCCATGGCACAGCCTTCCAAGGGCTTACCCGCTAGGCACAGTCACAGGTTTCAAGGAGCCCTGACCCAAGCTGGGTCCACCACAGTTCTTTTTGGTGAACAAATATGGAAGCCGAATATTTTGGTTAGACAGAAAACTAACTCAAACTGACTTAGACCCCAAAAAAGGGGAGAGGCTTAATTGGCTTATGTAAGAGAAAAACCTGGAGAAGATAAAAGAGTTTTAGGCATGACTGGATTCAGGGACCCAGTCACAGGGATCACAAGCCAGTATCTCCACGTACTCTTCTGTTGACTCTTTTCCTCCTTGATGTCAGATTTACCACCAGCAGATCCAGGCTTACATCCTAACCTCTCAGCAGCCATAACACAAAAGAGAGCATGACAAAAAAAAATGAACAATTTCCCAACAGTTCCAATAAAAGTGCTAGAACTGAGTCTTCTTGGCCTGCTGTAAGTCACCCACCCCTCTCTGCCACCATCCCTCGGCCGCAGGGAGGAAAGCTCTGACTGAGAGGTGTGGGTCAGGGGTCCCAGATGCTGTGGGAGGTGAAGAGGCAGCTGTCCCCACAGCACAGGAGCAGAGAGAGGGAAGATGCAGAACCCCAAAGGAAAACGGGAGGAAAGCGATGCTGGCAGCCAACTAAACGGGATGCCTCTGGCACATGCTCTTCTCAGGTGCACGTCGGTTAGAAGGGCCCCTCACTTCCCAAGACAGCTTTCAGAGCCCTGCACTTAACTTTTTATTCATTGTTTTTTATTCTTTGTCCCAAAGATGACACCTAAAATTATTTAAGCTCCAGTTCCCCCAAATCTGGAGAGACCCTATAAGGAAGTCATTCAGAATGCCCCTTCCCTGACAGCCAGTTAGGCATCCAGTTCTCATCAATTGCTTACCTAGTCTCTTTTCCTTCCCTTCTCAACAGCCTGAAACTGAGGTTCTTATCATCCGTGGCCAGGGAATGAGATCCTGACCCCAGTCTTCATCTCCCAGATTGATCTTCAAAACTGAGTTCTTATAGCTTGGATTTTCTAAAAACAATAAAATAAAAAGAAAAAAAATAAATTAAACATAGAACCACCATATGCATCAGGAATTCCACTCCTGAGTATATACCCCAAACACTCGAAAGCAGGACTGTGTGGAAATATTGGTGCGATCGGGTTCACGGTAGCGCTATTCACAATAGCCAAAAGGTGTAAGTTACCCAAGTGTTCATGAATGAATGAATGGAGGGAGAAAATGTGTTATGTACATTGGAGGGGTGGAAAAATTTTCCCTTCTTCCCTGCTAGTTTCTTCAACTGGTCTAATAATTTAATTGATATAAGACAGATTAACAGAAAAGTGAACTTAACTGCACACACATGGAAGTTCCATAAAGATCTGAAGACTCAAAGGGCAGCCAGGTAATTGAGGTTTATAAAGTATCATGGACCTGAGGAAAAAGGTAAGGATCTGGGGAGGCAAAGGGAAGAAAAGCCGTTCCCAGAAAGGGAGAGAAAATGTTTGAAAAACAAAGATTACCTTGTTACAGAGTTAAGTTTCTTAGGTAAAAAGGTATCTCCAGTAAGAGTTCTCTTCCTGGTATGGGCTCCCTTTCCCATGTAAACTTAGGCAGTTGAAGGGGAGGTAAAGAGGTTTTTTCTGAATCTGTTGGGTTTTGAATGGTTGTAGTTTCAAAATAATCCTTATGCCACGGAGACACATTTTGAGGTGGTAAAATCTGCTGACCCACAACCTACAGTGGAATAGTATTCAGCCTTGAAAAGGAAGGAGGGGGTGCTTGGGTGCCTCAGTTGTTAAGCGTTGGCCTTCAGCCCAGGTCATGATCCCAGGGTCCTGGAATCGAGCCCCGCATCAGGACTCATGCTACGACATGGATGAACCTTAAGGACATTATGCTCAGTAAGATAAGCCAGTCATGAAAGGACAAATACTATACAGTTCCACTTTCTAAGGTACCTAGAGTAATCAAATTCATGAAGGCAGAAAGTACTATGATATACACCCTACTTAAAAATCCAGTGGCTCAGAGCGCCTGTGTGGCTCAGTGGGTTAAAGCCTCTGCCTTTGGCTCAGATCATGATCTCAGGGTCCTCGGATCGAGCCCTGCATCAGGCTCTCTGCTCAGCAGGGAGCCTGCTTCCTCCTCTCTCTCTCTGCCTACTTGTGATCTCTGTCTGTCAAATAAATAAATCAAATCTTTAAAAAAAAAAAAAAGTCTAGTGGCTCTTCTTTTGGCCCCAGGGCCAAGGCAAACTCTCCACTCACAGGGTTACTGGAAGGAGGATTTCAAGAAATCAGGTATGCAACATGCTTAATGATGAGGCAGTGCCTGGCATACAGTAATCGCTCAATAATTTGATGTTACTGCCATTATTATTACCATCCCATTATCTGCCCTCTCTATTGCCTCTCCAGCCTGAATAGTCCGGGCTGTTCCACACTTAGGTGTGTCAACATAAGCAGTTTTCTCTGCTTCTATTTGTTAACATTTATCCTTCAAAAAAACAATATTTTAAAAAAGTGTATACTTCAAAATCCAACTCAAGTATCACCTTTTCCCAAAAGCCTTCCTAGTCTCACAAACCTCCAGTAGGCTTATTCTTCGCCTTTTCTTGTGTCTCCTTTCTATCTTGTAAGTTTCTTATTGTTGCTCCTGACACAGCGTGTTCGATTTATGTGTTTACATGCCAATGTCCATCCTAGGTTGTGAGTAGATTTAGGGCAGAATACTGTACTGCATCATTCCTAAGTATGTCGTATTGAGTTTGGCATATAGTTGCTGGTCAACACGTTTGCTCAATGAGAGACCATGCCAAGCACCTTCTTACAAATTTATCCCATTTAATCCTCAGAGAAACAATTCTAGGGAGATAGGACTGTCCTCAGTTTTTGTTTTTGTTTTTGTTTTTTCAGATGGAAGAACAGGCTCAGAAAGGCCAGTATCTTGTTCAAGGTCATACAGCAGTGATACTAGAACCAGAATCCACTTTTTTTTTCTGCTTCTGAAACCCATGTTTTTCTTACCACACTATGCTACATCATTATAATCCATAGTTTCCTCAGGGATGGCATGCATATAGAAAACAGAAAAGAGAGAGCTCAGCTCTAGGGTGGCTTAGATTTGGAAAGGAAAAAAAAAGAGATGGAGTAAATGACATAACTAAGTACAAAGAAAATCACTAAAATGAACTCAGAAAACAACACAGAAGAGAGCTGGAGTTTTGGGGTTTTTTTTTTAAAAGATTTTATTTATTTTATCTATTTATTTTTGAGATTTATTTAT
Organism: Lutra lutra; assembly: GCF_902655055.1. Classification (NCBI taxonomy): domain Eukaryota; kingdom Metazoa; phylum Chordata; class Mammalia; order Carnivora; family Mustelidae; genus Lutra; species Lutra lutra. The sequence goes on along the minus strand of NC_062281.1, from coordinate 116,417,057 downwards.
TTACTGATAGTATGGTTTTATTTATTTATTTAGAGAAGGCACCTAAGTGTGCAGGAGTGGGGAGGGGGAGAGGGAGAGAGAGAATCTTAGGGAGGCTCCACGCCCAGCTTGGAGCCCGACTTGGGGCTCCATCTCACATGCCTGAGGTCATAATTTGAGCTGAAATCAGGAGTCAGAAGTTTAACCACCTGAGCTACCCAGGCACCCCAGGTTTTATTTACTTACCTATTTTCTAAGTAATCTCTGCATCCAAAATGGGGCTCAAACTCACAACCTCAAGACTAAGAGTTGCATGCTCTACTGACTGAGCCAGCCAGGTGCCCAGAGCAAATCTTTATTATTTTTCCCCATAGAAGAGAGTTTTAAGGGGAAAAGTGAGTAACTACATAGAATGAAGATAATAAATGCCATTTTAGGGATGCCTGGCTGGTTCAGTCAGTAGAGCATGCTACTCTTGATCACAGGGTCATGAGTTCAAGTCCTACATTGGAAGTGGAGCCTACTTTTTTTAAAAAACAAACAAAAAACCACAAAAAAAAAAACCATTTTATTTTTCACTATGGTCCTTCTCATGGAGAAGCCTCAGGACCACAGGTCAAGTAGAAACCTAATTATTGGGCAAGAAAGCATAGTGAGAGGAAGCAGAGAAGCCAGACGGTCCTTAACAAGTAGGCAGCTGAGCTGAGAGAAACAGGGGACAGAATCCACAGGGGTACAAAGGAACCAACGGGCCAGGAGCACTGGAGAAATGAGAGTTCAAGGAGTCCCGGGGGCTCAAAGGAGCTGAGGGAGGCAAGGCTTCTTCTGGACTTTTGGAAACAAGGGCCAGCTACCTGTCCCCATCACCCTCCTGCTGCCTCCATGCCCCCTTCTCTTCATCTCTTTCTTCCTTTTCTTCATTACCATATTTGTTCACACACCACTCTTTTCTCTTTGTCTTCTCTCTCCTTTTACCTCTGTCTTGCCTCATTCTTGCTTGAAGCAATTGGTAATATCCTAGTAATTTTATCTATGTCATTCAGGATCTGAGAAATTGCTATCTATCGGCAGTCTGGTGTACCAAATCAAATGAACGATTTACCAGCTGCCATAGAACTTGGTAGCCTGGAGAAGGAGTTTAGGAAGACAGGAGAGGCCCCAGCCAGGCGTTCATAAGCTTCACAGGACTTTTATATGATCATTTTGTGTGTGTGTATTGCGCTCATCTACCTCTTTCTGGGAAAGGAGTCTACGCCTTTCAGTAATTCTCAAGGGAAAAGGGATCAGAAGGGTTTGGGATCTCACTGCCTCTCACCTCTATCAAATACAGCTGCTTAATTTTAGCTCCTTTATAATAACGTGTGCTCTCAATTTTGATAAGGCTGTGGATTAACATCCCGAAACTCAGCTCAGCAACCACGTCCAATGACTCACGTTCCAGTGTCGCGTTCCAATCTTCTTTGTTGCTTATGAAAACTCACAGGTCATTTAAGATGGTATCAAAATACTAATGCAGTTTAATTCGTTTGTAAACTTGTTTACTCCAAAATGTAAAGGCCAGAGTTTCCTACTGAAATGCAACCCCTTTTCACTTTAGGAGGCAGTGGGAATCATTTTCTAAGGATCTAATTGTCTAAATTTCAGCACGGAGCACCCTTCTGACAAAAGAAAGTACTTCCAGATTCTGCTGAAAGTTCCTCAGCACCTGTTTCTTGAAATAAATCTGTTTAGCTTTTGGCAATGAAGACATCTGGAAAATAGGCATTTCGTTGAATAATATTAAAAGCATTCATATAGTAAACAGAAAACTAAACTAACAAGTTTTCTTTTAGTTTTCATTAGATTATCAACTCCCAGGAGGGAAGGAGCCATTTCCCTTCAACATTGTATCCCCACATTTAATACACAGTAGCCGTTCAATACATGAAGGAATGAAAAATAGCAAGCTTCTGACAGAATGGATTTTGTGGAAAGCATTTTTTCCTTCCCTTTTCTTTAGCTTTTCCCCAGCTTTGCTGAGATATAATTGGCATAGAACACTGTGTATACTTAATGTGTCAAACATATTTTTGATACATTTATCTATTGTGAAATGGGGTTCATAACATCCCTCACCTCACAAAATTACCATTTTTATTGGTGGTGGTGGTGAAAACATTTAAGTTTTACTCTCAGATCAGCTTTCAAGTATACAATACAGTATTGTTAACTGAAGTCACCATGCTGTGCATTAGGTCCCTGAAATTTACTCATCTTGTAAGTGAAAGTTTATACTCTTTGACCAACATCTTCCCATTTCCTCCATCTCCCTTAACCTCTGGTAACCATCAATCTACTTTCTGTTTCTATAAGTTAAATTTTTAAAAATTCAAGTCTAATTGACTTACAATATCCTATTAATTTCAGGTGCACATCATGGTGATTTGATGTTTTTATACATTTTGAAATGATGCCCACACTAAGTCTAGTTACCATCTGTCCCCACACAAGGTTATTACAATACAATTATATTCCCTATGCTGTACATTGCATCCCCATGACTTATTTATTTTATAACTCCAAACTTGAACCTCTTAATCCCCTTTATCGATTTTGCCTGCCTCCCCCACCCCCAGAGGCCAGATCAAGCAAGGTATTGAAGACTACAGAGGAGTTCAGCCTTGAAGGAGTAAGGTACTTTGCTCCAGAGTAAAGGTCCTAAAAAATCCTTCTGTGCTTGTTTTCTGAATTAAAGAACAATTAAAATAAGCCCAGATAAGTTAAGTATTGAAGTGACTTAAAATAAAAATTCTTGAGTGGTGTATATGATATCTCATCCAAAAAAAAAAAAAAATGAAATTAAGTAGGTGGGCTCATTGTCCAGCCATTCTAAATAAATAAACACCTATTATGTTATTATGCTTGTTCAAGTAAAATCCTTATTACTTAGCAGAGGAATGTGGTCAACACAGTAGGAAAAAATTTTTCCACTCTTTTTTGTGTGTTTTGAATTGGCTATTCTATTAGTTTCCATTTCTTTCTCCAATTTTGCATTTTAAAATGCTTGGATCATGATCACAGATTTAAAAAACATTTGGCCTCACCTAGTTTTTTTTGCAAAAAGTTTTCAAGGAAACAGCTTTGTAAAGTGATTCAAGTACACTTTACTTTCAGCATGAAGAGGGTATGGGTAGGATTTATAAGCATTATTCCCAATTCAAAAAAAAATCCATTTCAGCTCTTAAAATTTGCCTTTGAGTTGCTTGGTTTTACTCCTGGCCTGCCATAAATCATATAGGAGAAAGAAAACAAAAATATTTTCCCCATATGGTGACTTGAAACTTCGTTGACAGTTGACCCTTGAATAATGCAGGGGTTAGGAATTCTGACACGCTACCTCCCTGCCATGCTCAAAAACCCACGTCTAACTTTTGATTCCCCAGAACCTTAACTAATAATTAGCATACTGTTGACATAAACAGTTGATTAACACATGTTTATATGTCTTTATATACTGTATTCTTACAGTAAAATAAGAGAAAAGAAAATGTTATTAAGAAAATAATAAGGAAGAGAAAACATATTTTCTCTTACAGATCTATACTGTAAAAAATCTGCATATAAGGGACTCACAGAGTTTAAACCCATGTTGTTCAAGGGTCAACTGTATATTATTACTTTTTTTTTTAAAGATTTTATTTACTTATTTGACACAGAGAGAGCAACCACAAGCAGTGGGGAGGGGCAGAGGGAGAGGGAGAAGCAGGTTCCCTGCTGAGCAGGGAGCCTGATTCGGGGCTCAATCCCAGGACCCTGGGATCATGACCTGAGCCAAAGGCAGAGGCTTAACTGACTGAGGCACCCATGTGCCCCTATATTATTACTTTTTAAACATATGTTCCCAGGGGGAAATTGCACTTATTTTATTAAACCCTAACCCTCAATTATGTATCTTACACTCCATTTATTCACATATTCTTATCTTGGTACCCGTGAGTTGAAGCACCATTTACCATTATCACACAATTAGCCTTGGTAGTGATCAACCTCCTATCACTCACATGCAGGGGAGAAAAAAACACTTTTCCTCAACCTCTTGGGTTTCGTAGATGAGGACTGTAAATTAAACTGACAAAAGAGAGATTAACAGCACAGATTTATCTGCGTGCACATGGGAGCTTCCCAGAGGAGAAGTGAAAACCCAAAGAAAAGGGTTCAGCTTGAGAACTTCTATACCATTTTAATATGGGGCAATAAATTGTGAAGAAGGGACAAGGCGGGAAGTTAAAAGATTTTGGCTTCTAGGGGTGTTATATCATGCATTGGAAGGTAAATATACAGGGGAAACCAATGGAGATAAGGGTTATTTTAGTAAGGTTTATTATACAAACCCCAGTGATAAGATTCTCCAGGGATTAAGAATCACTCTTCTCTTCCTGGTACGGAAGAGAGGAGAGGGGAGACCTTCACAAAGGGAAATCTGTGCCCCAGATTTACGCAGAAGAGATAAGGGCAGAGGGTTTCTCCCGTGTCTGCTGTTTCTTATTTGCCTTCCCCTCAAAATAATCTTTTGGCCAAACCTACATATTTTGGGATGGCATATTCTGATCCTCTTCATATGTTATCCCCATCTTCCTATGACATCTTACCTCCACGGGACAGGGGTCATGTTATGGATCTATTCCTTACTGGTTCCTAGCTGAGTTCTGAGTGTAAAGCAGGTGGCCACATTTACTACTTATGAGTTAAAATTGCAGTGTTGTAAATTATACCTCAATTCAAAAAAAAAAATAATGCAGTGTTACCTCTTCAGGACTGCTTAGTTATATATATACATATATATAAAACCTTCCAAAAGACTAGTTAATATATAACTTAATAATTTGTCAGCTCCTTCAGATGCAAGCCAAAAATGCCGTTCTAGTCAACATTAACCCACAAAAAATAAACGAAGGTTGGCAAATGGTGCTCTTAAGATACACACCTCTTTTAATCCAACTCATTCATTTACTCATTATTCATTTACCAATGTCTGTTGGGTGTTCGCCGTGTGCCAAGTTCGGTCCTAGACTTTGGAGAGGGAGGCGTCAGCAAGACAAAGTCCCTGACTTCAAAGTCATGGCTTCCCCTGCTTGCCTTTTACTCTCTGAACTGATTCAGGAAAAATCAAGACATTTGTCCTTTTATCTTTGATTTAACCAAAACCCAGGTGCCCAAGGACAGGAGCTATCCAGTTACTTTCCCCAGACACTGTAGGATTCACCTATGCTTCCAGATCAACTCCAAACACCTTGGAGTTTACAAAGCCCTTTTCACATTGCATGTCTCACTAACAACCAGCCTGGAAGCACACACACGCACACAACAACCAACCAAAAAAATGCTCTCCAAGCCCTATGGGTTTCACCCTCCCATTCTGTGTTCTAGGCAATGACCTGCTTTGGTAATTTTAGGAAAACAGCTGTGTCCAGATAAAGCCTTTTCCGTATGTTGTCTTCTGCTTTACCTGGCTTTAGCCTACTAGGCTCATTAATCACCTCCTCCAAGAAACCTTTCCTTCTCCTCTGATTTTGGTTAAACACCCACTCTGGGTTCCTATGACTTTTCATTTTTTACCTCTGTCATAGACATGATTGCACTATATTATAATGGTCTAGCCTCTCTTTTCACTAGACTGTGTACTCCTTAAATTTAGAGACTAATTCTTTTACATCTATGATGTCCATATTAAAGGCAAGAAAAAAAAAGAAGGGCGGGTATGCGTTGAAATTGATAAGAATTCTCCTCAGAGCCCCTCCTCCCCCGAAGACCCACCTTGTTGAAACCAGCACCAATACTTCTCAGTTGTGAGACTTTGGGCAAGTTACTTAACTCAGCTGGGTCTCTTCCTCTTGGAGCCAAGTGGGGGCTTAATAAGCATTTGCTTAATGAAAGAGTAATAATGATTATTAGAGGCTGAATTAATAGTGATAGTTAACAAGCACAGCACTTAATCTGTGTCAGGCACTGTTTTGAGCATTTTCCTCATATTACCTCTGTCAGTCCTCACATAACCCTGTGACATGGTACTCATATTCCTTCTATGGAAGGAACTGAAGAAACTGGCCTGGAGGGAGTGACACGTCAGGTGACTTAGCGGGGCTCCAGAGCCCACTCTCTGAACTACCGCACCCTCCTTCTTGTTGCCAGCTGCAGGGGCAGAGGGCATGGTGGAAGAGACAAGATGATGAACACAGAATCCCCTGCCCTCGTCAAGAAAAGCATCTTTATTACTATCATGTCATTTCCTGGGGAAGACTCACCAATATCCTAAAAGTGCTGCTCTTTAGTCTGACTTTCCTTGCTTCCAGCTAAAACACCCCCCTACCTACCCAAATCATCCTGTGTGAATTATGTGTGGTTTGGGGGTCCAGCAGGAGAACACAGCTCCTTGACTCTGCGTGACCCGAGAGTCTTCTTATTTGGAACTGTCATCCTCTTCAGCAGAATGAGCAGCTGTGGAAGATGTGTGTGGGAGGACTCGGTCACCCTGGAGCTGGCCAGTCCACCTCACATCCAAAGGAGACCTTATTAATTGGAAGAGTCATGTTGGTTTCCCTTCTAATTTTGGAGATTTCCTTCTCACTAATCCACTTAATGCATATACTTTACTTTGACCTGTTATGAATTATTTATTTCTGAAAGAACACATACATGTCTCTAGGAATGGTTAGCTTCAGGACAGAAGCCGGGGTCAATGAAGTAATTGCCCCCCCAAGACCCCACTCACTTCACCCCGCCCACAGTCTGAGTCCCAGTAGCAAGACGTGGAGTCCTTGACTCTCCCCTGACAGCTTAGCTGACTAGAAGACCCAGATAGGGCAATCGATTCTCTTTCCTGGGTATTTGATTCTTGGTCAGTCACTTCAACCTAAGTCTTATAAATGTAGAAGCTGTGAGGTAAGCATGTCCCATTTTATATGTAGAAAAGCAGACGCAGCAGGCTTAGTAGTTAGGTTATAGGTTCCAGTTTCTTTAATAAAGAACCAATATAGGGGTACCTGGGTGGCTCAGTCGGGTCAGCGTCTGACTCTCGATGTCGGCTTAGGTCATGGTGTCAGGTTCCTGAGACTGAGCCCCGCATTTGGCTCTGTGCTCTGCGGGGAGTCTGCTCCCCTCTTTCTTTCCCTCTTCCTTTTTCCCTCCCCCTGCTTGTGTTCTTTCTCTAATAAACAAACAAATAAATCTTTAAAACAAAAAATAAAGACCCAATATAATCCTAGCTTAAAAGAGATAGAAACACGTTTTCCTTTCATGTAAGAGCCCAACACTAATACGATGGTTCCATGGAGTTCCATGGACCCAAGCTTCTACCTCATGGCTCCAACATCCTCTACTGGCAGCTTTCATATCCAGGTCAAAGGCAATGTCTTGCTCTCCTGCCATCTTTACCCACGCCTACACAGGAAGGAGGGAAAAAGAAGAAGAGAGGAGATCACTCCTTTCCATTTAAGAGCCTAAAGTAGTACATATCACTTCTGTCTGTATTGCACTGGTAGGAGCCAGTGGCAAGGCCTGGAAGGGTGGCCTTTGGCTGAGTGGCCTTGTGTCCAGCTAAAACTCTATCCTCAGAGAGGGGGAGACACAACACACAGTCTTAGCTGGTTTCAAGCTCCCACAGCTAGATGGTTACTAGAGAGTCAACGGGAAATAGAGACCATGAGAAAAAGCAGAGGAGAGGAGAGAGGAGAGGAGGAGAACCACACTGCTTTCAGTTAGCACCCACTTCTTGATTTCAGTGTCTTACTGACTCCCAGCAGCTTGCTTGTCCTTGCTTATCATAAATCCTTGGCTTTGCATAAGCTTAGCGCCAGGGTGCCTCTGTTCCTTGACACCAAAGAGCCTTGTTGGGAGACCATCAACCTGATGCTGTGCTCCTTGAAGGCAAGGGAACAAAACAAGGTTTTTGTTCCCAGCTCGGTGTTTGCAGGTGCCCTTGCTCTGTGGATAGATACTAATAGAACTTAACGTACCCTTTTGCAGCTGGGTGCATTTACTCTCTCTTTTATTTTTTATTTTATTTTTATTTTTACCAGTTATAGTCTGTAAACTTCCAGACTACCTCAAAGAACAGAAGGGTTGGGCCTGTAAGAGGATCAGAGAGTGTCTCGATTTGAGACTAATAGGAAAGTACTTAGAGTTTTGGCCCCGGCACTTCCCGAAATCTGTCGGGAGGGGGGCTGTGCTCCAGGGCAATAGTGCCACAGGGATCTTCCCGCACTGTTAGGTGAACCAGGATTGCAGGGCGTCCCTCCCTCCTGAGCTTGGAAGCGTTAAACCAGTGCCTCCCACTCACCCTCAACCGAAAACGCTCTACCCCAGACTTGAAGAGTCTAACATGGAACTGCGTTTGGTGTTCTAAATTTAACCAGCTGCAAAGAAGTACCATTCTATCAAATGCTTTTTAAATGGAGGATTTGCTTCTTTAATGGAAAATCTGCATTTCATCAAAGGGATGGAAAACAATGCGTTTGACTAGTTTATTTGATACAAAGCCCAGCATAACAACATACCCCCAAATCCACACTTTTGTTGATCGTCTTTAAGAGAAAATAAAGCAAGGAATTTTGAGAGGCTTGCCTAAAAAGGGCCTGTAAGCTGCGTTCTGCGGTATCATAATGAAAATGGCAGGATTCAAGTTATACCCGAGAATTTTACAAGTCTGCCTGGCATGGAGAAGGTATTCAATTAATTGTTATTGGATAAGTATGTTTTGAACTGATGCTGAAGCAATTTGTCTAGAAATCTCTATAACATGATACATTCAATTTATTCTGAAAGCACACAGGATTTGCGAATGAATATCAGAATTAGCTTCATTAATAGTGGGAACAAAATCAAGTCCACTGGGGAGGAATGGTTACGAGTGGAGCACGAGAACTTTTAAAGCTCAGTGATCTAAAAATTGTAAACAAGAGCACTGCCATTTTCTGCTTTACTCTAAACATTAGAGTAAACTTTTACAGTGCCAAGAGATACCCAATAGTTCTTAATTTCAGAGAACGGTCATTGAGGACACAGCATTCTTATCCTTTACTTCTTCAGGAACCTTTTTTTTTTTTTTTCCAGATCCTATGTTTCTGAGTCTTTTTATGAAATAGTGTGCTCATTAATCGACATTACATTAGATAATGCTGTAGAATTTCCCCAAAACCTGTTTTTCGCTCAGAGGCATCTAGCTTAGCTCTCTGTTGGGAGACCATCCCCAGGTTCAGTGATCCCGAGGATGCCTCACAGGACTCGGCATCCTGGTCCTGTCGTATTCAAGGCTCTGCTTTATTAAAGCCACAGGATACCAAGCAGTCAGCAAAGGGAAGGAGCCTATAGGGGAGGTCTGGGGAAAACCAGTTGTAAGCTTCCAAGGGTCCTCTCCCCGTAGAGCCACACAGGACATGCTAATCCTCCCGGCAACGAGTTCTCCTCGTGAGAGCACCCATAAAAGCGTCGCCAATCAGTCAAGCTCGGTAGAGACTCAGTGGCTGGGGTCTTGTGTGGAGGCCGGTCATGGAGGCAGCCTCTGCCTGGCAGACACACAGATGCTGGGCTCTCAGAAGGAAAGCAGGTGCTCAGCATAAATCAGGTTGTTTGAATAAACAGTTTAGGCACAGCGAGCCACACTTATCAGTTAAGGGTGGGAACTTTCTCAAAACCTAAGTTTGGACACCTGCCAAGAGGCAACCTTGCAAGCAGGCTTCTTCACGGCTTGCAGTCCAGGCTTCCCATGCTAATTCTTCTCTGCACAAACACCATCCGTAGACTATCCAATAGTCCTGGTAATGATAATAAGTTTGATGGATTCTTTCCAAGTCGATGTCTAGTCCCTTTATTTTACTAATTTTCCTTAAAGATTTTAAGTAATCTCTACACCCAACGTGGGGCTTGAACACTGAGATCAAGAGTCACATGGTCCACCGACTGAGCCAGCCAGGTGCCCCCAGATTCTCTTTTTAATCATTATGTAATTAGGGGCACCTAGTTGGCTCCATTGGAAGATTGGGTGACTATTGATCTCAGGGCTGTGAGTTGGAACACCACATTGGGTGTAGAGATTATGTAAAAGAAAAAAAAATATATATGTATATATACATATATATATATATACAGCCACCCAGATGCTCCAAGATACATATATATATAGATACATATACATACATATATATATGTATGTATATATATATGGCTCAGTCAGTTAAATGTTTGCCTTCGGTCAGGTCTTGATCTCAGGGTCTTGGGATCGAGCCCCGCATCAGGCTCCCTGCACAGTGGGGGGGGGGGTCTGTTCCTCTCCCTGGCTTATGCTCTCTCACTCATCCTCTTTCTCTCTCAAATAAATAAATAAATAAATAAAAACCTAAAAATCTAAATAAATAAAATCTAAAAAAAAATTGAAAAAATCATTATGTAATTAACATTATAGAACCCTTATCACATGCCAGACCCATGGTTAAAGTTATTTAATTTTTACAGTAAACCTAAAAAGCAGGTCATCTTTTGTCCCCATTTTACAGACAGAGACATGTTTTACAAACATGTTTTACAAAACGTGTTTTACAAACATCAGATCCAGTGGAGTTAAGTTACTTGCCCAGCCTTACAACTAATAATTGGTAGTGCTAGCATTGGAACAGCAGGTCTGACTCTAAAATGTGGACTCATTTGGGAGTTCTTAAAAATTTACCACACCAGGTGCCTGGCTGGCTCAGTTGGTTAAACGTCTACCTTCGGCTCAGGTGGTGATCTTGGGGTCCTGGGATCGAGCCCCACGTCAGGCTCCCTACTCAGTGTAGAGCCTGCTTCTTCCTCTGCCTGCTGCTCCCCCGTTTGTGCTCTTTCTCCCTCTCTGTCGAATAAATAAATAAAATCTTTAAAAAAAAAATAAAAATTTCTCCACATACTTTCTTGTTTTCCTTTCTTCTAAGGTGGTTATCAAAAACCTTCCACATATGTAGGCACATGCATCTCTCTCTCTCCATGTTGGGTCAGTAGAACACAAACATAACCCAGTACAGACCTGGTACAGGCTGCTTTCAAAGATGTGTGGAAACGAATGAATACTTAAGCATAACAAGTGAATATCCAGCAGTTACATACCACATCTTTAAATAGCAACACGTTACCTCTTGAAACTCAGTAAAAGGAACCTGATGCAAGAAACCTGGGCCAGGGGTGCCTGGATGGCTCAGTAGGTTAAGCGTCTGCCTTTGGCTCAGATCATGATCCCAGAGCCCTGGGATCCAGCCCTGCTTCGAGCTCCCTGCTCAGCGGAGAGCCTGCTTCTCCCTCTCCCACTCCCCCTGCTTGTGTTCCCTCTCTTGCTGTTTCTCTCTCTGTCGAATAAATATAATCTTTAAAAAAAAGAAAAAAACCTGGGACAGTCGCACCGATAAAGTCATCTGTCCATTTGGCTTCTGTGAACTGGTTCAGTATTTTTCGAAACTTGGAAGGTTTAATAACTTATGAAATCATGCACATAGTTATCATTACTTTTTGAGTCTTACCAATGTGCAGCGCACAAGAGTACTGCCTTTTTTTTTTTTTTTTAAGGGAGAGTCCTGAGCAATCAGAAGTAGGTCTGAGGCCTGCCTACTTCGTGTACACAGATCCCTCTGCACCTCTACTTCTGCCCAGGTGAGGCCAGAACACTGCCGTCATGTGACAGGGTTTGACTGGTCAGAGAGTCTCCGTGGTGACCCGGTGCCTTTGGAAAGAAGGCTCTCTGTATTAGAGGTGCTGCAAAGGGCATGGGGACACCCCCATCTGGTCACGAATCTGGTGATATCCTCAGGGCAGGGAGGAAAGCAAGTTGCAACAAAGCAGAATTAGAGCTGAAAAAGAGTCCAAAAAATATGAAATTTAAGGGAATGAAAATTGTTTGCATCTTTGTATTTGGGGCTCTATCCCAAGATGATAACAGTCCTTAACATCTAAAGGCTGTCTTCACAAAGTGCTTTCAGGTGTACCTTCTCACACTCTCCTCCCAGCAGCCTGGAAGGGAGGCCAGATCTGTAGTATGCCCATCTCACAGACAAGACACTAAGGCAAGGAAAAGGTCACTTTCCCAATACCTCAGGACTAGTGACTTGTGGTCTTTTAATCTTGGACGTCGCTTCTTAATCATTAATGTGCAAATGACATCCACAGGCTTAGTAAGTCTGAGGGGGAGTTCAGATTCTTCATTTCTCACAAGTCCTCAGGTGATACAATAAGAAACAAGAATATAAAATGCATTATTTTTGAATTGATTTTTAAAAAGATTTTATCTTATTTTTAATAATCTCTACACCAGACATGGGGCTTGAACTCATGACCCCAAGACCAAGAGTCACATGCTCTACTGACTGAGCCAGACCTGCACCTTTAATTATTTTTCTTATTGTGAAATAAAGCTTTCATCCACAAAAGAGTGGAATCATTACATGGATACTTAAAATAAATTTATCATGAAGCAAATGCCACATAACCCCACTACCCAGGTAGGACACAGAACAGTACTGGAAACCTTCTCTCTGTCTCTCCCTAACCAAGCCTCTCCCTCCTCCTGGGAGGAAATACTATCTTGACTTTTGTGATCATCATTTTAGTTCTTTTCTTTAGGAAATTGAATATTTGAGGTAATGTTTTTCCATTGGTTCAGCGGTTCCTGATACTTTGGACTCACCACTGTTTCACAGGTGATAATGATACACAGGCCAAGTGGACAGGTCTTATCTTTGGAAGTCATTAGTAGGAGAAAGTCCCTTAGAGGGCCTGGAGCCCTCTGTGCAAATTGTGCAGGAACAGAGGGTAACCCCCACACCGAATCCTAACTTTAGGAATGGAATGTACTGGAATAAATGAGTCCTGGATCTTTGCTACTCTATCAAGTCAATATTTAACAAATCCGTTATAGTTGGGCAAAATCTGTTACAGTTGGTGGGACAGATAAGAAAGGTCGGTACCCAGAGGAGACAATAAAACAAGAAAAGTGTTATTAAATGTTCTGTCTGCCTTTGGGTGGTCTTGCTCCCAACTCCCCTTACTTCAGGAAATCATCAGTCCTGATTGTCAATGAAACGTTTTTTCCTAAAACTACTGTTTACAAATATGCACCTTTGCTTTGTTCAGTCCAGTTAAAAATTTGACTGGGCAGCATATTCAAAGGGCCAAGAACATCAGAAGTACCAGTGCTCATGTTCAGCACCAGGTGGCCTGGAAGTCTAGCTTCCTGCAAAAAGAAAGATCAAAATTTCCCAGAGAGCCTGCGAATAGGACAGCGGTGCCAAAAGAAGGCAGGCTGAAAACGACTCCTGCTTCTCTACTGAACAGCCCTTCCCCACACAGTCTGTACTTCACCTGTATTAGTCAGTTACTGCTATGTAACAAACCATCCCCAAACTTAGTGGCTTAATAAAGAGCTTGAAATTTCTCATGATCCTTTGGCTTGTCTGGGAGGTTCTTGTGCTGGTCTTGCCTGGGCACACTTTGTCTGGACAGCCAAGATGGTCTGGGCCGTCTGGACCAGCATAGTTTTCCACACACAGCTGACAGTTGACACTGACTGTTGTCTGGGGCACCTCAAATTTTCTCCATGTGGCAACTTATTCTTAAGCATTTGTCCCAGAGAAGCTAAGTATTCAGGATTTTTGTAAAAAATATTTGTCCCTCTGTGACTGCCCATCTCTACCTCTTCTGGCATTGACTAGACTGGCTAGTTTGGCTATATTTCTCTGAATTTGTTTGGGTTTTCCTTACATCTCTGTCTGGGTAAAAGAAGGCTATGGGTGGCAAAGTTGGTTAAAGAAACTGATTTCCCCCCCACAGTTTGCCATGCCACCGAGCTAAGCATCTCACCCGTGCCCCAGCATGTAATGGCGCACCATCTCCCCATGGACGCGTTGCATTTCCAAGGGTGGTTTGCATCTGGGGAATGACTGATTAGGTCCTTGGGCCATCCTTATACTACCATCCCAGGTAGCTTCTTGGCTTCCTCTACTCCTTCTCTTTTTTTCCTTTTTGACCAACCTGAAAGAAGTAAAGAATAAAAGCAGAGTACAAAACACTCCATCCCTTTTTAACTGTGTTGCAAATCTATCTCCTCTTCTGGCTTTGTTTCCTCTGCCTATCTTTAAATGTTAGTTTTCCCCAAGGCTCTTTCTTCTGACCTTTGTCTTCTGCCTCTTCTTACTAACAAGGTTGCCCTGGGTGATTTAATCCACTCCCAACTACTGACGCCGATGACCCAATCCAGGCCGCCCCAGATCCCCATACCCACTACCAACCGGACATCCCCACTGGAATATCCCAAAGGCTCCCAGTGCTCATGACTCCCTCATAGGAACTCATTATTTCCTAAAACCTCAAAGAATGGGAGTCTTTCTAGTCTTCCTCCCCCTCACTTTCACCTGTCTCAGGTATCCAATTGCAGCGAAACAAACAGCCCCCAAACTTAGTGATTTAAAAAACAATGATTTATTATTTCTCATGATTCTCTGGTTTGGCTGAGTATCCCGCTATTGCTTTTCCTGGGCTTATTAACATGTTTGCATACAGCCAGAGAATTAGCTGGCTGGGAGGTCCAAGATGGCCTCACTCCGAAGTCTGGCCATTGTTGTTGGGTGTTGGGCGTTGGCTAGAAAGCCTCAGTTCTTCTCCACCTGGTTTCTTACCCATCATTGGGCTAGACGGGCTTCCTTACATCAGAGTCTGGGGAAAGTGCTTCAGACCAACCAGGCAGAAGCTGCCAAGAGGAGAAGCAGTGAAGTCACGTTGCAAAGGGGTGGCATACAGGGAGGGGAGGAATGTCCATGCATTAAACAAATGGCCAGCCCCGTATTATGGATTATGGAATTTTGTTCCCTGTCAAACAAAGTCCATCACAGTCTGACCTGTGTTTTGGGAAGATGACTCTGCTGGTTTGTACATCATGAATTAGACAGTTCAGAGATGGGAGGCGGGAATCCCAGCAGGGGAGTTTGTTTTGGGACACTGGGAAACAAGCACGAGGGCACTGTCCACTGGACCAGCCTGGGGAGTGTGGACGGAGGGTTGAGCGCAAGACATTCGGGAGTAGAATTCAGAGACAAAGTTGAGTGTTTACTGTATGCTTTGTACTAGCACAGATGATATAGGGAGGTGAGCTGTAAGATACTAGTAAAACGATCCAGCCAATGAGGAGGCACTCAAATTTTGTTTGTTGGTTTCATGAGGAACTTAGGAAAAAAAAAATTTTTTTTTTAAAGGAAAGCCTGATGCAAAAGAACCTCCAGTTGTAGTGAACTGCACTTCTTTCCTACTTCTGATCATAAAAATTCTCTTTCTCATGGTAAGTCCATTCTGCTGGGGGCACCCGCGTGGCTCAGTGGGTTAAGCCTCTGCCTTTGGCTCAGGTCATGAAACCAGGGTCCTGGGATCGAGCGCCACATTGTGCTCTCTGCTCAGCAGGGAGCCTGCTTCCTCCTCTCTCTCTGCCTGCCTCTCTGCCTACTTGTGATCTCTTTCTCTGTCAAATAAATAAATAAAATCTTTAAAAAAAAAAAAAAAAGAAAAGAAAACCCATTCTCCTGTTTCAGATGGGACAGGTTAGCCTCACCATACCCTCCCCCAAATACCTTTATTCTCCCTTGCAAGGGGGCACATGGCCCAGCACTGGCCAGAAGAATCCACCACTCTGTCCACAGGATGGGCTCAGGGATGCACATATGACTCAAACCTGGACAAGAAGCCCCTATCCTGGGCTTCCCTGCAGGCACGATCTAGGAAGACTGTCTCTTTCTGCTAGACTCGCCAAGCATA
Organism: Lutra lutra; assembly: GCF_902655055.1. Taxonomy (NCBI): domain Eukaryota; kingdom Metazoa; phylum Chordata; class Mammalia; order Carnivora; family Mustelidae; genus Lutra; species Lutra lutra. The sequence goes on along the minus strand of NC_062281.1, from coordinate 116,401,289 downwards.
TGAGGCTGGAGCTGCCAACAGCATGTTGTCTCCCGTACAGGGAAGGGCTGCACACAGAGTCATGTGGTGTCCACGGAGGGAAAGAGCAAGCTCTAATGATGTGCTTTTGCTCCTGGAGTCCAGCTTGAAACACATGCAGCTAGATCACCCTTTTACATAAACCAAGACATTCTGTTTTTGCTTAAGCCTGATAAAGTTTTACTTCTTTCACACACACAACTGAAAGAGTTCGGCCTTAACACAAAGGCGCCTACAAGATTGTATCGTCGCGAGTCATGCCTCTGTGTGCTCCCCGCCAAACCATCCTGCAAACTTCTACTGTGTCATTCTTCCAACACTCTTCCAAGGAGTTCCAGCATTTATTTATTTGTTCATTTGTCAGAGAGAGAGGGAGAGAGAGAGAGAGAGCGTAAGCAGGGTGGCATCAAGCAGAGGGAGAGGGAGAAGCAGGCTCCCCGCTGAGCAAGGAGCCCAATGTAGGACTCGATCCCAGGACCCTAGAATCCTGACCTGAGCCGAAGGCAGACAGTTGACCAATGGAGCACACAGGTGCCTCAGGATCCCCAGTATTTGTATATTACTTTAATCCACTTCAAACAGAACCTAGGTTTAATTTGTCCCCCCTTTTAAAAAACCAGTGTTCTCCCCAGTATTCTCTCCAGTTGGCCTGGTTTATTGACTATTCCTTACAAATGACTTCCTCATTCCTGCCTCTGTTTTCTAGCTCAGGCCTCCTATTCACCCTCCTTGGAATGTTCACCCCATTCCCTTCTGCTTTTGAGATCCCACTCATATGTAATGTCCCAATTCAAGTTCACTTCTTCCCTAAATGCTTTCTCTGGACATAACAACTCAAGATTTTTTTCCCTTTTCTGAACACCCATTGTGCTCCTGACACATATAATAATACACACTGCTTTCTATTATTTAACCTTTTAAATTTGTGTTAACCTTGCTTTCCTTATTAGATTTAAAATCTATGAAGGTCTAATGATATGAGGTTAATCACTCAGAAAATGACAGGAGAGGCTCTGTGTCGAGTCAGAAAGAAAGAAATCCACCAAAGAAAACACAAAAGGAATGACAGTTGAAGTGGATTAAGGCCTAAATACAGAGAGAAGAAAGTGAGTGTTCATGAAGTTTGCAGTAGTTACCAAAGTCCTGCTTCCTTTTTCGACAGTGGACAATTGTTGGTAAGTAGCTTCCCAGTCAAGGACCACACTTCCCAGTCCCACCAGCGGTCTCAACGGAGTCATGTGACTAGTTCCCAGCAATGCCGAGTGATTGGAAAGGATGTGTGTTCCATCTGGTCAAAAGGGTTGAGAAGCAGACGTGCCTCTCTACTGTCACTTTCCTTTCTACTGGCTAGACAGACAGGACTTGGAGGGTCTAGAGGAAAATGGCCAATAGGATGGAAGAAGCCTGGGTCCCTGAATCACCTCATGCTGAAAAACCAGCCCCTGACATGGGACCCTGGCATTGGGCTTCTCCTTGAGCAAGACATTAAGTTTGTATGCAGCTACTGAAATGTGCAAGATTATTTGTTAGAGCAGTGTATTAATGCGGGTGCTCCAGAAAAAAAGAGATTCAGTAGGATATGCCTGCCTATCTATCTGTCTAATCTATTGAGAGATTTGTTTCCAGAAATTGACTCACGTGATTATGGTAGATGGCAAGTCCAAAATCTGTAGGGTGGGCCAGCAGGCTAGAGACCTAGGAAGAGCCAATGTTGCAGTTCAAGTTCAAAAGCCATCAGCTGGCAGGATTCCCTTTTGCTCAGAGAAGATCAGATTTTTATTCTATTCAGGTCTTCAGCTGATTGGATGAGACCTGTTCGCATCATGGACAGCAATGTGGTTTACATCAAATCAACCAATTTAAACCCTAATCTCATCCAAAACACCCTTACAGAAACATCCAGAATAATGTTTGACCACACATCTGGGTACCATGGCCCAGCCAGGTTGGCACATAAAAAGAACAATTATAAGCAGCTAGTCTTAAGTTACACCAAGATATGTTGAGAATAGCCACTAACGCTTGTAGAAATGGCATATTTCTCTTCCCCTTGTCTTCACTCAGCAACTGTCCCTGCTCCGGTAAAGGAATATATGTTATTTTCAAAATAAGCCAAACACATGAAATGTTCTACAAAGACACCATATTTGAAAAAGCACTGGAAGATACACTATGATCATTACACCATGATTCATCGTGTGTGCATGAGGAAAGATCTAGTCACCTGAGCTTTAATAAACAATTGATATCTCTGCCCAGAATCGGGCACAGGGAAGGTCATCACCAAGGAGCCTGTCCTGTGTATCCATTTTTGACAGAACCAGGTGATGGGTGTTTCTGGCCATGAGAGGCTCTGAGGGTAAGATCCCCTGACCCCTGCTACTCACCAGTAGGGCTTTTGTGTCTTGGTTCTTTTTAAGACGTTTGTAAGCAGAGCAGAAAAACAGAGCTGAAAACAGGACAGTTATGCCTCTGATCCTCAGGAAACAACCTCCTTACCTTCAGCGGCAAAAAGATCTGTCAAAAGTTAAGTGGTCTCCCCTCCCTCCTGTCACCTTGTATAAGGAGGGAGCAGAAGGGAACTGGTATTGGTTTTTTAAGATCAGTTGACTACTACAGGCTGTACAGTAGGTAACACTGAAAAATTTACTATAACCCGCATTCTGGTCAGTGTCCCATAATGATCTCGGCCACTTACTACCTCCTCCGTGAAGTTCATTCTCAACCACCCAAGACTCTTTATTTCAACAGTTATATATTCATTTATTTAACAAATGTCAGTCAAGCCTCTAGTATGGATATAATACTATATTGAGTAATTGTAAAAAATTCAGATGAGTACAAGTTGTAATCTCAAAAATCTCCGTAAACTCTCTACGTACACTTGTGTGTGTGCGTGCATACACACATGTGCATGGACCCACACTCTCCAAGGACAATGCTCTCCTACTTGAGCCCTGTGCTCCCTCTGTACTTTCCTTGTATGAAGCACCTGAGCACCCTGTTGGCTTGGGACCAGGACAAGGGGGCCAGTTTTCTGGGTTTCCTCCCTTAAAAGCCACTCTATCTTTCTGGCTTTTAACTGTAATGGCATTACACATTCACTCCAAGGACAAAAGAGACAAGGAGATCTTCTAATGTGGGGGGTCGAGGTAGGCGTGCCCAGTAGCCTGTGACTCCTTATCCACTTCCCAAAGGTCTCACCCCAATTCTAGAAAAAGTTCATGACAGGGGTGGTATGAGGAGGAAGTCTGTTCACTTGTTGACTTGCAAAAGGTCTTAGCAAAGGGCAGAGCCACTGCGCCCAGCCAGGCCACAGGGAAGCTCACCCCACAGACATAGCTTGGCTGGTTCCCATATAACTAGATCTGCTGGAGACCACATCCTGGAGCAAGAAACCCACCTGTCAGTTGCCTCCTATCCCCTTCCTCATTTTTTTTCTTCCCTGTCCCTGGTTGCTGAAGCTCAGCGGGGATTGGAACCATGAATCTGTAGTAAATCTCCCTGATTGGCCATGTTGGGGAGATACCCAGGCTTTCAGCCCACAGGCTAGTCAGTCCTCAGGAGCCCTATGCCTCAGAGAGGAAGGGGGCAGTCACGGGGGGAGACTTCCTATCTCACCGTATGGGGCAGCTCTTGGTTTATTTATCAGACTGCAAAGTTTACACTGAAGTTTAGGTATTTTTGTTGAACTGGAGCTTTAATTATTCCTCTGGCTAGCCTATAATTCCAACGTCCCAGTTTTCCAGCTCTTGCTCTTGAATTCAACTGCGGCTTCATTTTTCCCCTGGCTGAGCCTCAGAAGGGCAGCCTGGAGAGGCTGGAGGAGGGTGGGATTTCCCCTCTTGTCACATAAACAAGGAAGTGAAGGAGGCCTCTGTACTCTCAGAACTTTAAGCATGAAATGCTGCGTGTCTAAGCATTTATATCACTTGGCTGGGACGAGGCAATGGAAAGCATTCTTTCTTCATACCAATTCATCGTGAGCCTCTCTGATGCATTTTGGGACTCGCGGTTATTGTTGGGATTATACTCAGATTCCTGTACTGGCCGGTCCCCAAAGCTTTACTAAACAACAACAAAGCCAGCAGGTACCATTTATATCCACGCTCCAGGCGCTACACCAGGCGAACCTTTCACAGCTGGGATTTTTCTCATTTCACAGTGGAGAGGACGCAGATCCAGAGGGATGAAACAAAAAAACGGAAGCCTGGACACACAATAGGTCAGAGGTAGAAGTCGAATTCGAACCTAGGGCTGTTGTTTGACCAAAGTGTTTTTCATCTACTCCATTATTTCACAGGCAAAGTGAAGACAATCAGATTGTCCTTTAAACCTATGGAGCTTTGCTGTGTATAAGGGTCTGGTGAATCCTTCCATCAAGTAAATAATAGTCTGTGCATAAATCCAGATGGATACATGTATGGAGATAGATTTCTATTTATGTATTTTGTGTGCGTCTCCTATAACTTTAGACACATTTAAGGTGACCTACAGTGTTTGGTCCTCTTATTCGGGCAAGCAAAGATATTTAGAGAATATTAAAGAGGGCTTTGTTAGTTCCTCTGCAGATCTTCACCAAGCGTTCCTCTGTGGGAATACAAAGACGAGAAAAGCAGATGATCCCTGTCCTCCCAGAGTGTATGGGTTTTGGTTTCTTGGAGTATGCCACTCCTTACTAGTGGGCTGCTTAGAAACAGAATGTCCACTTGCTTTGTGGTAATAAGTCAACAGTTTTGTTTTTTTTTTAAGAGTTATTTATCTATTTGAAAGAGAGAGAGAGTGAACTGGAGGTAGTGGCAGAGGGAAAACATCTCAAGCCGACTGTCCGCTGAACGTGGAACCCAACACGGGGCTTGATCCCCGGCCCCTGAGACCAGGACCTGGGCTGAAATCAAGGGTCAGACGCTCAACTTGACTGGGCCACCCAGATGCCCCTAAGTCAATAGCTTAAGAAACTTTCTTTTCTTTTCTACTTACCACAGGAATGCCTCTCATTGTAAACCATTTTAAAAAACAACATTCTAAGAATATATAATATAAAAAGTTACTTTCCAGGATTGCCAGCCGCAGAGAAACAACCAGAATCAGAGAAGAAAATTTTAATATGCAAATCTATCCCTCCAAAGGGGGAACAGAGTAGATGGGACAGCAAGTCCCTTCCCCTGGCTCCGGCAGCCCTCCAGGACTTGTGGAGATGACTTTAGCCGGTGGCTCCTAAGCCTGGGGAAAGCAGAAACACAGGTGAATGTAAATATGAAGCAAAACTCCAGCCAGAAGTTCTGACAAAGCCTTTTCTCCCCCTGGCTTATTAATTTATTTCCATGAAAAGAGGCCAAAGACGTTTAAAATGAGGATTGTTCTGGAAAATCCAGGCTAGATGGACACCAGATGTATATAGGGAATCAGGGCACACCACAGTAAACACTCAGTAGTTGTCTGCTCAATGAAGCAACGAAAACTCGGTACTGATCTTTGGAAAATCAGACCAAAACAGCCCTGTACGACATGCCCGCCTTCATAGGTTTTCAATTTACTGCACCTCCCCCACTGCCCTTTTTTTTTTTTTAAATACACAGCAAAGGGAAAAGTCGCCAAGTGTTTCTTGGCTGAATTTTTCTATTTTGCTTTCAGTTTGTGCCATTTCAGTTCCTGTTATCATGCTTGGAGGTACACTGAAGTGCAGTGAGCCCCGGGGGTATCCGAGGCCGCGCTGGAAGACTGAGCACAAGCAGCAGAAGATATTAATAATGTGATGTCAACACAGCACACATTCAGGAAACTCCAGGAAAAGAACACAAACAAAACCCTGGTCCGAAGCACTTTTTGGAAAGGCTTTACTGTGAGAGGATGGTAAGGGTTTTACAAGGGCTATGAAGAAACGTATTTAAGTTAATAAAGTTCTTTATTGAGTGTTTACTGTGTTTTACAATGTGCTTTACATCTATTAACTTGCTTCATCTTCCAAACAACCCCATAAAGAAGTCACAACTAGAATCCCCACCTTACCAATGAAACAACTGAGGCACAAAGGAGCTCAGTAGCGTGCCCAGGGCGAGAGGGAAAGGCAGAGACAGAAGATAAACCCCAGGCAGGGAAGGGCAGGGCAGGGCAGGGGGTGGGAGATGGGCTAAGCAGCTGAAGGGAATGGAGAGGGTAGAGACTTGCAATTATGAAAGAATTCAGGCACAGGGATGAAAAGTACAGCCCAGGGAATCCCGTCTGTAGTATTGTGATAACCTTGTACGGTGACAACACTTAGTGTGGTGAGCATTTTGTCACGTCTCTATGTCGAATCACTGTGTCGTACACCTGAAACTAATATAACATTATGTGTCGGTTACATTTCAATTAAAGAAAAAAAAAGGTTACCCCCAGGCAGCCTGGCCCCAGAGCCCTGGTGTTCTGGTGTTAAACTGCTCTGCTCTGTGGCCTGTCAGAGGACAGGGAAGCAGGACAAATTTCTGGGTTGCTGAATTATAAGTTGTGTAGCTTGATCCCCATCCCCTGCCCCACAGAGAAGAGGTGAACAAAACTTCGGAAATGTTGACAGTACCATGTTAAGAAGCCCTTATGCTCTCTTCTTACTAAATCTATCATTTATTTATTCTTTTTTTTTTTTTAAGATTTTATTTGTTTGACAGAGAGAGACACAGCGAGAGAGGGAACACAAGCAGTGGGAGAAGGAGAGGGAGAAGCAGGCTTCCCGCCGAGCAGGGAGCCCGATGCTGGGGTTCAATTCCAGGACTCTGGGATCAAGACCTGGGCGGAAGGCAGATGCTTAACGACTGAGCCACCCAGGTGCCTCCATTCATTCATTTTCAAAAGCGTTTACTGAGTACCTGCTATGTGAACAGCAAGGTGCTGGCATCGGTCAGCTATTCAAAGGTGAACACAGCACGATCCTACCCAAGAATGTGTCCAACAAGCTTTGGGACCACACATCGGTAGGTTTGAATCTCAGTCCCATAACCTACCAGCTGTAGGACTTGAGGCAATTTTTTTCACCTCTTTGAGTTGTTTCCTCACAGAGAAAGAGGTATGGTACTCACAGGAGAAGAAAAATAAAATACCCAATTGAAATTATTTTTCTTTTGCTGACTACAGGCAGAATTAGCTTATTTGTGCTTTGGCAAACCACTACTCCTATGGTCTGTCTTTGGTTTCAACCCCAAAATGGTTTATTTTATCTCTCAAACTTATTTTCAAATGATTACATTTGATTTATTTTGCATGTCAGTCTAACCACTAAGCATATGTCATCACATCACTTAATTTATAACAGAACATAAATTTGCTGTGTCGGCTCTGCTAGCTAAAATAGAATCTAGTACACTACAGTTATCCACAAAAGAATTTACAGTAACAATAATAATAATAGTCAAGAAACTCGGGAGAGAATTTTAAAAATTAAAAATTAAAAAAAAATTCAAAGCAGGGTTCTATAAAAAAAATGAAAGAAAGAAAATTTCTACCACTATTTAAAACAATTTTGTTTTTTGTATCCCGCTGTCCTAAGAGAAGGCTTTACAGATGCACACACGCACACATAACACACACACTATTCATTTTGGGAATTGAGGGTGATTGAACAGGCACAGAAGGAAAGGAGATAAGGTTGTTTGTTTTTTCATTAAATTTCAAGCCTCAGATTCAAAAAGAAAACATTGTAAAATCAACTTTAAGTGTAAGTTTTGTATCCCTTTTTGGGGGGTGGGGAAAGGGTTACCGAGATTCTAATGAAAGTTACAGACTATCTTTCCAGAAAATGCATAGATAAATCCCCCAATTTTCAAACCTTTCCATGCACTCCAGTTTAAGAATCCTTGACCTAGTCATTGGGGGAAAATATTTAAAAATATTATATGTAAGATTTCCAGGTACTTTACGTAGGTAATAGAAGTAAGCCGGACCCTCAGTTTTCCAACTGTTTAACACATAATTTGTGTACGGTGTAGATTAACTCCCATTTACAACCCAGTAAATTTATGAAAAGTTTAACAGGTTTGGTTAAACAAATCTGAGTTTTAGACCCTTGTACTCCTCTCTGGAACAGCAGAGGAAAAAGTAAGGAAATCCTTCCATTGTATAACTGACTTGTTTCCTTTCATAACTGGAATATGCCTTTTAACACAGTCAGCCTTAAATCTATACATTCAGCACGCTTTGTAAGCGCGACTCATGTCATGGCCCTCAGATGCTTTAATTATGTGGACATTCACCTCCGAAATGTTGCTAGACAATAGAAGAAACAATAAACCCATAAAAACCATGATGCTAAATCAGAACTGTCTCTGTTCTTTTATCAAGTTAGAAGTGCCAGATCAGGGGTGCCTGGGTGGCTCACTTGGTTAAGTGTCTAACTTCAGCTCAGGTCATGATCTTAAAGTCCTGGGATTGAGCCCCGGGTTAGGCTCTGTCCTCAGCAGGGAGTCTGCTTGTTTCTCTCTCTCTCCCTCTTCCTTTGCTCCTTCCCTGACTCATGCTCTCTCTCCCCGCCCTCATCTTAAATAAATACATAAAATAAAAAAAAATTTAAAAAAAAAGGAAAAAAGAAGCACCAGATCACTCTAGCCAATGCTGGTACGAAGAATGTGCTTACGGCTCACCAAAGACACGTGGCCACTTACTCCATTGTTTTTAGGATAGAAATAAAAACCTATCCTGGCTCTTTATGAATCTCTCCAGGAGTTCTCTCTCATCTACAGGGAAAGGCAGTCTTCTAAGAAAACTGTTTTTAAAAAAATTGTCACAAACAGGAGGTTGTAGTAATAATTTCAAACATGGAGCATATAAGGACAAAGTCAGAAAGAAAAAGAGATTCCACATGAGGGGTCAGGAGTGGCTTTATTAAGCCCCTGACTTTAAAAAATGTTGAGAGGCAGACAAGTCACTTGTCTAAACAGCATCAGCAGTGGAACTTTTTCCAGCAAAGAAAGGCCTTTGGCAGGTGAGAGGTCATGAGGCTGGAGCCCTCATGAATGGGGTTAGTGCAGTTCTCAAAGAGACCCCAGAGAGCTTTCCTGCCCCTTCCTCCATGAGAAGTGATAGTAAAAATACGGCCATCTCTGAGCCAGAAAGTAGTTCATAGCAGAAGCTAGACCTGCCAGGGCCTTGATGTTGGACTCCCCAGACTCCAGAAGTGTGAGATACACATTTCTGCTGCTGAACAGTCACCCATTCGATGGTATGTTTATCACAGCAACTTGCACAGACTCAGAAAGAAGACATGGCCGAAATGGAACAGGAACATAGATTCTAATACTATGTCGGTGGTCCCGGAGATACCACGCTTTGGGGAAGGGAAGACCAGGAGTGGAGAGATGGTGCAGTCGGAGCAGAGGTGAAAAGCACAACATCTAGAATCAGACGGGTCTGGGTCTGAAGCCTGGAGCTGCTGCCCAGCGGCTGTCTGACTTCAGGCAAGTCCCTGAAGTCTCTCCACCTCAGTATCCTCACTGAGGAAAGGAGTGGATAATAGTACCTATGGTTCAGTGGCTTGTGGAAGTTCAGTGTAGGGTAATTAGTGTTAAGGAGCACTGTGAGTACCCAGAAAAGGTTTGCTATAATAATGACCAGTGACTGTGAAGGAGACACTATCGATGGGGTTCAGGGAAGGTCACCTGAGGGTGTGTCACTCTGGCATGTTGAGTATTTTGAATTAAAATTACTTGGGAAACAGCGAGTGTAAGCAACAGGGGCACTCTGACCCTCCCCTGTCTCCCTGAAAGCAAGAAATAAAGTCCCTTTGTGAAGGGTACCCTCCCAGCACCTGGAGGGTAGAGGTATCTTTGTTCTGTTAGTTCTTTATAAAGGTATTCTTTGTCTGAAATGTATAAAAGCTGCCTGGTTTGGTCCCCACTTTGGGTGTCATAACTTGGGGCCCATGTATGTATTAAATTAAATTTATTTTTTCCCACTAATCTTTTATTACAGGGTATGCCTCAGCCACGAACCTAGAAGGGTAGAGGGAAATTTATTTTTTCCCCTACAGCATTGGTGAGCCATCCGGGAGATTGCACTAGCTGGACAAGGCTTGCCCCGGGGCTGCTGCTACTAAGAGATCTTGAGAATTCTGACTAGCACCGGCAGAAGCTAGAATTCTTACCGTGTCAGTCTCCTGGACTTCTGCCTGCAGAGTATGCTGGAAATAAGAGAAGTGAGAGTCTTTTTTTTTTAAATTTAGACTGGCAGAAGAAAATATATATGGAATTGTTTCTTTTTTTTTAAATTATTTTTATTAACATATAATGTATTATTTGCCCAAGGGGTACAGGTCTGTGAATCATCAGTCTTACACAATTCACAGCACTCACCATAGCAGGCCCCACACCCCATGTCCATAACCCAACCACCTCTTCCTACCCGCCCCCACGCCCCAGCAACCCTCAGTTTGTTTTGTGAGATTACGAGTCTCTTATGGTTTGTTTTCCTCCCGATCCTGATCCCATCGTGTTTCATTTTTTCCTTCCCAACCCCCCACAACCTCCCGCCCTGCCTCTCAAATTCCCATCAGGGAGATCATATGATAATTGTCTTCCTCTGATTGGCTTATTTCACTTAGCATAATACCCTCTAGTTCCATCCACGTCATTGCAAATGGCAAGATTTCATTTCTTTTGGTGGCTGCATAGTATTCCATTGTATATATACACACCACATCTTTATCCATTCATCTGTTGATGGACATCTAGGCTCTTTCCATAGTTTGGCTATTGTGGACATTGCTGCTATAAAGATTCGGGTACATGTGCCCCTTCGGATCACTACATTTGTACCTTTAGGGTAATACCCAGTAGTGCAATTGCTGGGTCGTAGGGTAGCTCTATTTTCAACTTTTTGAGGAACCTCCATGCTGTTTTCCAGAGTGGCTGCACCAGCTTGCATTCCCACCAACAGTGTAGGAGGGTTCCTATGGAACTATTTCTTTGTGTATAGCGACTCTGGTGAAGATTTGGTAACAAGTACTCTCATTTTCTAATGATCCTCTTCCTCCCAGAGACCATCATTGTTTTCTTTTGTATCTGTCTTTTGCCTTGTCATAAAGGGAAAAACCATAGGTCTGATGGGTTTTTCATTTGTCTTCTTCTATGTCTTGAGAGTTTGGCTTTACGACCACTAAGAATATTCCCTCAGACCCGTGCCATCTGGAAAGTGTACATACTGGTGTGCATCTGGTGGTCAGTTGAATACACTGGAATTCTGAGACACAAAGTCACAAGCAGCCAGCTCTGGAGAGTGGTCCCAGTCCATAAGGGGTCCCAGTCCATAAGGGGTCTCTGTCAACTCAACCTTAATTGTCTTTTTCTGGGAAAGTCCTATTCCAGTAACACTTGCCCTTGTCACAGATTAGTTTTTCTGTGAGAGATCTGGAGACACTGTTTTCACTAGATAATTCTTAATACCTGTACAACAAAGATCTTTGCTTTCCTAGGCTTACTCCGGGAGTGACCTTTCCAGATCTTGTGGGGACTGCATCTTTTGTACCCTCCTTCGGGGACACCTCTTGCATCCTGGTGAAGCCCAAAACAGGTTTGTTGGGTTTAGTGGCTATTGGGATGAATAGATCCTACTGGTCAATGGCCAGTTAGTGGAACTTTTGAATTTGAAGAACTTCTGTATTTGAAAATTTTTTAAAGAGAGCATTGATCCTAAATTGTTTCATTAGTCCCCATGGAAAGACCATATTAGAAAGTGGATAGTAAGAAGCAGAATGGCTAGTCCTGGGGACTCCTTTAACTAGATGAAAGAGCAGAAATTAAAGTTAGAACAAAATTAAAGTCCACATTCCATGTAAATTCCCCTTCTTGAAATCTGGCCATATGTCCTCAGCAAGGAAGCGAACTCCCCAAACTCCTCCACTTTCCCCAGAAAATCCCTTAAACACCAAGCTGCTTATTTTACCTTCCCTTTCCCTACTAGAAATACAGAGAGCACTCAGCCTAATCTCTGGGCCCAGGGTCTGCAGGTTACTCGTGTAAATGCTAGAAGGCAGGAAATAAATTCAGCAGAAGTGCCTGGGCTGGACAATAAGGCTCATTTTGCTGGGTTCTATGATCAGGCTCTGCAAGCTTCAGGCCCTCCTATGCAATATCCTTTGTGGGTATATTTGAGGCCCCCACCCAAAGAATTCATGTCCCCTGGACAGCAGAACATTGAAATCTTTTGATTTCTATCTTTGTCGGAAATTTTCTCCCTGATAGAAAAAGGCAAATTCAAAACAGTACGGCTGAGTGGGCAAATTAACCTCTGAGTGTTTTCATGAAAAAGATTATGCAATTCTTTAAAGATAGTTTACAGGAAAGCAAATTTTAAAAAGGGGTCAAAATCAGTAATTCTTGGGGGGCCTGGCTGGCTCAGTCAGTGGAACATGTGACTCTCAATCTCGGGGTCGTGAGTTTGAGCCCTATGTTGGGTGTAGAGATTACTTTAAAATAAAATAAAATAGGGGCCCCTGGGTCGCTCAGTGGGTTGGTGCCTCTGCCTTCGCTCAAGTCATGGTCCCAGGGTCCTGGGATCCAGCCCCGCATCGGGCTCTCTGCTCAGAGAGAGCCTGCTTCCCTCTCTCTCTCTGCCTGCCTCTCTGCCTACTTGTGATCTCTGTCAAATAAATAAATAAAATCTTTTTAAAAAATTAACTAAAAAATAAAATAAAATAATAAAATAAAATATTAAATTAAAAAAAGGAATTCTTAATTTTTTACACATATTTATTTATTTATTTATTTAAATAATCTCTACACCCATCGTGAGGCAGCACAAACTCATGACCCAGAGATAATCACAGGCTCCACTGACTGAGCCAGTCAGGCGCCCCAAGAATTACTGATTTACAACTTAACTCTTTGGAAAAACAAAAGCATAACTCTGAAAGCAACTCAAAAATCTATTTAGAGGGGCGCCTGGGTGGCTCAGTGGGTTAAAGCCTCTGCCTTCGGCTCAGGTCATGATCCCAGGGTCCTGGGATGGAGCCCCGCATCGGGCTCCCTGCTCAGCGGGGAGCCTGCTTCCTCCTCCTCTCTCTCTGTCTGCCTCTCTGCCTGCTTGTGATCTCTGTCAAATAAATAAACAAAAATTAAAAAAAAAAATCTATTTAGATACTTTCCTGTTAGCCTTCAGACATCTGTAGCTATTGCAAAAATCAGGACAGTGGAAGTATAACTGTCCTACAGTGAAGAAGAGAAAAATTTAGATAGCAATTACCCTAGACTTTTAAATTTTTTTAATTTTTTTTTAGACTTCTGATAATGGAGAAATACATCTAAATTCCTAGAAGAAAACTTGCATTCTTTCTCTGTACCTTGCAGATGTAAATCTTACCATGTCTTTGAAATGTAAACACCCTAGGAGGTAACTAAAACTCACTGGAGACTGGCAGAAAGAAAAAAAAAAAAAAAGGAAAAGAGAACTTTTAAAAATATAAATGGCTGGAAAGGCTCTCTTGCCCAAACTCTATATAGACCATAGCCTCCTTGAGATTCCTTCTCAAGGACGAATACAAATCTTAAAAGTCTTCTTCACAAATAGTAAAAAGCTTTAGTCATCTGAGTGGATAAACTTAACTTATTCCAACTGTTATTTTAAACTAGCGAGTTTGATACTGTTATACCTGATTCATGGCTAAAATTTTAAAGTGTAAGATAGCTGTGTTTGGCTGTATGTTGGTCTGTGTGTGCGCATTGGAGATACGGTTACTTTTCTACCTCCGAATGGTATTGCCAAAACGAATTTGTAAAAGAGCTCTGTTTAACTAGCTTAAAAATAAGCACTTTTGAATTAAGTATTTCTAAATCTCAGAAATATAATAGACACTAATCCAGTTGTTTTTCAGGTTCACATTATCAAGGGTAATTTCTGGTAAATAAAAAGTAGCTTAAGTTTGTTAGTTTAATGGATACGGACACGTATTATACTTTGAGGTATCAGTATTACGTAGAGTACTTTTATTTTACCTCGGTTTTCTAAAAGTCAAACAAGCTCATCTTAACTCTGTCACAAGAATTTATCAGCAAGAAGAATAACTTAAGGTGATGGCTAACTACTGCCTCACGAAATACGGAGGAATGTAAGCATAATTGTTAAGAACAAATGAACTGAATACATGTAAAAGAGATGAGTCTTTAGGTGCACTTTTTGCAATGATTATTTTATGGTATGTTTGCTTAAATAGTTTTCCATATCTCTTTGGTGACTTCCACCATCTAAGTTAAATTAGATGATGGGAATTCACTGAATGTCTGGACCTTTAAAAAAAAAAAAAGGAAACATTAATTGCTAAACAAGTCCAAGTTTACCTACTTTTGACCTCTTATTACAAAGGAATGCAGGGTATTTTGGTTGATTAGTAAACATGTCTTGTGCCACATTAAAAAACTCTGCTATAAGGAAATGTAGGTTTCTAGAAATTATGAAACATATTCATAATTTGCCAACCTAAAGAATGCTGGCATAACATACTTCACAATTGCTTACTTCTTAGTTTTCACTAGAAATTAAGGCTTCTTAGGATTAAGAATTCTAATTAATATATGGAATTAAAGTTACCTGAAATACTAAGGGAAACAACTCAGTGTGGAAGGAACCGTAGGATATATGGTTTTTTGTTTGTTTGTTTTGGTGAGAAAAGATAAGGGGAATGGAGATGCAATTTTTTGTTGAGAGAAAAGAAAGTAGTTGTTCTAAAGTAAAGCTGATTATCTCTGAGTGGGAAATCTGACAGAGGACAAACTAAAATGGACACAGAAAGTTGTGAGGTTTGTGAAAAAAAAAAAAAAAAAAAAAAAAAAGGATCTGGGGAAAGGAATTTAATGTGTGATCAAACCAAATGAAACTGAATGGATTCGTTATAAGGGTTTTAAAAGAAAGCTTTAATACCAATAGTGTACTTAGGTAACACTAGGACTTAGTTTTCTTTCAGGTGTTAAAAGGACAGAATTTGCTTGGACTTTCAATTTGCTCCTGATAAGGGATTGTAAAAGTTTTCTCCTTACCTTTTAAGAACTCTACCTAGAAAGAAAATATTTTGTGTTTTAATGTTCAGGCGTCTGATTACTTAAAACAACAAAAACAACAACAACAAAAACAAATGAGTCTTCTCTATTGAAAGAGCTCAGTTTTACTTACAACATTTTAACTTCTGGTGTTTGCCTGAGACGTCTTTAATTGTCACCATGGGTAAATGGAAAGCTAAGCATTATTTCACAGTGACCTATGATCCTAGCTGACCAAGTGTTTTAAAACCTCTTTGATATTTTTAACAAAATTTCCCCAAATCAGATTCTAGACAAAGTCTGTTTGACCTCAAACAAATTTTGGGAATTTCCGGAGGGTTCCTGGACAAGTCAAAGGATTTGTTCTCTCTCCTAATAAAAAGAGAGATGTTAAACTAATCGGCCTTATTTGTTATTCTAAATTACATGGGAAACATTGCTAAATAAGCAATGATAAACCTTCCTGGGCTGTGTTATATGGGTGAATGTTGTTAATACGTGTTCAGAAATTATATAAAGTTCTAAAAATTCTGATATGTCCTACTATAATGTTATCAGTCATAATTCTAGTTATTATCTTAAAATGTTGCATGGCATAAAATAACCAAATTTCCTCATCAGTTGCATTATAATGAACTTTCATCAGATCTTTCACCATCGGCCTTTTTAAGTCTTTTGTCGTTTATAGATGGTTATTGTTTTACTCTGATATTTTGCAAATATATTTCATCTTCAGAGAGGTTCATGGAAAATCTGACGTGTACTCTGAAATACAGGTTTCTGGTAACTTTAAGATCATCAAACTGAACCGGTTAAGAATTTCCAGAACTAATGGAAAAACTGGATCTAAGGTACAAGAATTAATTAAGTGGGACTGCATGAATTGAGGAGGATAACCATAATTTTTTATAATTTTGTTTGAAACATTGCTGATTTCAAAAATGTTTTGTTCTTCCAGATTTAAGGAAAACATTTCCTCTTTTCTTTTAAGCTAACTATGCCTTATAGCAATTTGGTAAAATATACGTTCGTGAACAAATATGGCACATGTATCTTTTTCTCCCCATTTCATCCCCCTAGAATTTGGAAACTCTCAGTGAGTATTCTTATATTTTCATGGCAATAGAGCTATTTATACGGGTTTGATAAGAATTTGTTCTCCTTATAATAGGACGCTGGAAGCATTGGTTATTGCCAAGACACTGATTGGAATGCCATGTTTGAGAGAGACATGTATAGACTCAGATATGATCAGACAGCTTTAAAGAATTAAGGTTGGGTTTATGGAGTCAATAGAGTCTTTTGGGAAAATTGGCCTGGCACTTTTTACAGTGTTCCCGGCAGTCTTAGGTGAGTAAGGAAGGGATGATGAATTTACTTTAATGGAATCATAGAATCATCAAAAAAAAAAAAAAAAATAGAGCCAGAGTTTCTTTAAAAACAGTAAGTATTCACCTCTTGTTTTTGTTTTATATGTAACACTACAACAATGATTAATAATTAAAATACTCCCTATCCCCTCTCTCACCCGCCCCCCCCAGGCTGTCTGGCTAGATGCAAACAGAAGCTAGACCAGGTAGGATTACTCTATGCAAGAAGGAACAGTCCTGGGAGACAGCAGGCATGTGATAAATATTTGTTAAATGAAAATAGACTTGGAACGGGGAGAAATCTTGACGACAGTGGCTCCCAAAAGAAGGGACGAAAAGATTTTTTTGTTTTCTTTTTGTTGTAAAGGAAGAAAGACACAGAAAAGGAGAATTTGGGCAGCTGGTGAGGGAAGAGGGAATTTGGGAGGAAAAGGAAGTGTTCAAAGGAAACGGTAAGAATGTTTTGCTGGCGATATGTGATTCAACCCTCCTCCCCCTCATGTTCAGTAGAAATGAACACTGCCATTCAAAGCTTCTGGAAGAGTATTAGGGGGTTTTGGCAGGTGACGATACAGGCAACTGACCTCCAGGACAGGCACTGAGCCTAAGAAGCTCCACTACATTTGTATTGGATGTAGGCGAACAGAGAGGTTACAGGATTTGCCCACGGAACTAATTAATGGCAGATCTAAGACTAGAACTCAGATCTCCAGATTCCTATTTCACTGGCCTTCCCCTAAATTGGCATGGGGCTTAGTTGGCTGCCATACTTACTCAATTTCATGTTGAATAAGTCAGAATGTGGCCAGGACAACACATTTCTGGCTGCCCACACATTGGGCCTGTGTTCACAGATGCTGCCCTGGGACTGAATATCCCCAGATTCTAGCCTTGCCTTGACTGTGTTACCATCTGGGCAGCCTTGGAAAAGCCACAGCCCCTTAAGGCTTTATTTTCACCATCTGAAAAATGGGAGCTAAGCTTCCTCCTTCTCAGTGCCTTTGCAGGATCAAGTGAGATGTTGTGAAAGCTGCGTGTACGACAGGAAGTCTGAGACACAGGTTTAGTAAGTAGTTATTGCTATTATTATCTATTACTCTCGCCGGCATGGAATTTCTATGGACATATCGTGGTTTCCTTCTTTCTACTCCCCGAGCCAGTGGTTCACAAGAATTCAGTCATTTTAAAAAAAAAACAACAAAACTTTTCTTTCATTATGTTATTCCTAATCAAAACAGAATTTAAAAAGGAAATCACAGAATAAACTTCATATATAACTCCTTAACTCAGAGATTCTCATTTGAAACTTTTTATATATTTGTAGCCCTTTTAAAACTTTGCATCTATTTACATAGAGTTGAAAACTGTGCTCATAATACACACTTGTTTGCGGGATTTCAAAAACCTTACTTAATGTATTATTTTAAAGCGTTTTTCTGTGCCATTAAATAAATATTCCTCAACAATATGATTTTTTAATGACTGCACACTAGTCTGCTGTCTGGACATACAACTTATTCAGTTTAGATGGTTTCTGATTTTTTTCTATTACGCATGGCACTTTGATAAAGCCCATTGTGTGTGGTTCTCTGTTCCTCGTCTGTAAAGCAGCCATAACCCAAATTACTTCACGTGGCATGAGGGTCAGCAGAGGGAGTCCACGTGGAAGACAAAGAATCAGGCCCTGTGCCTAACAAGGACTCAACACTGTTAGCTACGATTATTATTACCGACTTCAGATATTTGTGGCTAGTACCCAAACAGAACTAGATCAAGTGCTTGGTATTAAGTCCCTCAAATTATGCGTTCTAAAAAATACTCTAGGAATATTTTTATATATAAGCTTTGTTGAGAAATTGGCTTTTTCAGATTACCTAGAGTTTGCTGGATGTTTCATTATGAAGAGTCCTCGAAAGGATGTTTGTTTAGATTTTATTTCTGGACCTCAGGATGTCCTTGAAGGGAAGGTGGGGGGGTCTTCGCGTATTAGAAGTCGTTTCCTGGTTTTAGATTTTAGAGGAAGTCAACAAAGACCGACTTATTTGATTGGCCACATGCTTGTTCGCCAGGGTTAAAATCTAGTTTGGTTACCTTCTTGATATTCCGTGGCTGCACCAGCAGCTGGGGGTCAGAAGTTCAGAACAAAAAGTGAAATCCTAGGATTAACTGTCATACTCTTGCATCAAATATTTTTCTGTTGAATCAACTTCCCATGGTCACTGATTTTGGAGGAGGCTTTGCCACCACTGCTGTCTGCTACATTCTTGGTGGGCACTGATTAGGTGGGACACAGGAGACCGCCCCTCCCTTACCCCGGGGAGGGGGCCCACGGCTTTTCAGGACCATCTCTGTGTCTCCTGAGAGGCCCCGGGGCTGGTGGAGTCTGCGGTTTTGCTGGGTGGCAGCATGAAAGGGAAGAGCGTGGAATCACAAGGAGAGCAACCCGAGCCCTGGCTCGGCCACTCACCAGCTGTGCGACTGGGGGCGAATTACTCCAGCTTCTGTGTCGCGGCTTTAGGCTCTGTAAAATAGACTTATTAATAATGATGATGATGACGATGATGATGATGATGATGATGATGCATACCTCATTAGGCGCCCCCACCCCCCACCATTTGTAGGACCTCAGCCGGGTATGAATGAAACGCCCCCATCCCACATCTCCCTTCTCTTTGGACTTGGTCCTGTCTCGCCACGAGGAGCTTTGGGCACAGAGTCCACACCCCAACCTCCAGGTCCTGATCCTTTCACACTCCTGCCCCCTCAACCCCGACTGGCCAGTGAGCCAGCCATGGGAGGGCGTACCTGGGGAAGAGGCCCATGCAAGCCCCAGGAGGAGGCCTGGACCACTGAGGCAGGTGAGGCTACGGTCCTAGGCAGCCAGAGCTTGGTCTAGAAAGGGAGTGTGGGCTCCAAGTGCTCACATCATCTAGGCCCTATGAGGAGGGAAGTGGCAAGTGGAGGGGTCTCTAGAGTGGGGGGCCTCTGTTGCCTGGATCTAAGGATTAATTGGGTCAGTGCCTGTCCCATGGTCAGTGCAGCACCCGGCATGAATGAAGGAAGCTACGGTTGTGGTGGCAGTACTGTCACTAGAAGAGAACTCAAGCATGATCTCGTTCAAGTCCTTTATGTTATGTGGTGAGGAGACACAGAAAGAGTAAAATTAACCACTGTTAAGCTCTTAACATCCAGCTGCCTTTCTTTTCTCTGCTCCACAATGCATTCTCTTCAGCAACCTGAAGATGTGAGATCACAACCAGCTTTAATATTCAAGGTCCACAGAGGTGACTTGTGCTGTGGTGATTTCTGAAAAGAGCCAGGGAGTGTGTCCTTGGAGAAAGGGGCACCCTCAGTGGGAGTCTACGCTCCTAGGCCTCCTAGGAATGGCTCGCCTTGTTGATGTTGGAACACCTCAAATATTTACTGAACGATGAGAAGCATATGGATAAAGAAGAAGGTGACATTTTGTACTTGATAGCAGAGTATTAAAAGGCCCCAGAGTGAATATTTGAAGTCAGAAAAACCTATTCTAGTTCAGGAATCAGACTTATAGGCTGACTCATTTCTTTTCATGAGTTAAATATGAAAGAAAAGTAATTTTGAAATTTCTTGTTCTCATTCTAAAACCTGGTTTGTTTCCTTTTATCCATAATAATATAGTCTTAGACCTTTTAGCATCTGAAGATTTCTTACTCTCACTAAACAATGATTTTCTATTTTTAAAACTTTTAAAGGTGGGCGCCTGTGTGGCTCAGTGGGTTAAGCCTCTGCCTTTGGCTTAGGTCATGATCTCAGGGTCCTGGGATCGAGTCCCACATCGGGCTCTCTGCTCAGCGGGGAGCCTGCTTCCCTCTCTCTCTCTGCCTGCCTCTCTGCCTACTTGTGATCACTCTCTGTGTGTCAAATAAATAAATAAATAAAATCTTAAAAACACACATACACACACACACAACACTTTTAAAGGTTTATTTATTTAAGTAACCTAGGCACCCAACATGGGCCTTGAACTCATAACCCCAAGATCAACAGTTTCACACTCTTCTGAGTCAGCCAGGCACCCTTAAACTTTTAGCTATGGGAATGCTCATATAGGAAGGAAAGCAGAGGCAACAATGTGATCAGTCTGGTGTCTGAGGCTCCCTGCACCCACTGTCCCCAGCTTTTGCTGTGAGTGTGTATGGCCAATCCTGTTTCATCCATAAACTCTCCTGCCTTCCCCACTCTGCCAATGGGTTTTGAATCAAACCTCAGACATTCTATCATTTCATCCATAAATAACTTGTTTTCTCTATGATTTTGGTGAACATTAAAGCTCTCTCTCTATCTTGCTACTTCAGATTCAGCCTGTTCTGCTGGGGGTCAATGGACTGAGGCTTGGGCCCTTCCAGGGCCCTTGCACAGTTTCGTGTCTAGAGCAGTTGGAGACAATGAGCTTGAAAATGGAGCTTCAGGCAGAAACTGAATAAGCGAACATTTTGGATACTTTTTATTCTTTGCCGAATTTCTGCCAACTCTGTATATGGTATTACCGTAAAGGTCTTGTTTTCTTCTGCCCCCCCCCCACCTTTTTTTTTAAGAATGAAACTTCTTTGCCCTTTTCTGTGAGAGAGAAGCCGGTCATTCCAGACTCCTTCATCCCTTGTGCTGCTGTTTGGCTTTCCTGCCATTTTGTTCCCACACGAGTCTCGTTTTTTGTATTTTGGGCTTTGGCAATTCCCCTGGGGGAACCCAGGGATGGGAAGGGTGGCTCTCATTGAAAGATTAATGCACTTCAATCAGGGGAGTTCAACCAAGAACTTAAAGTTCTCTGTGGAGTCCCTGAATTTTAAATCACAATCCTAAAAAGACTGAGAGTGAAAAAAAAAAAGGAATTCCAAGTTAGAAAACAAAGATTTCATATTTCCCTGCCAGAAACACTGTTCTGATTTTTGGTTGAATGGCTTGGCTATTAATTAAGTTTTCGTGCTTAGCAGCTATCTCGTTTTCTACATTCTTGCTGTTAATCGTCATATATGGGACACATGACTTCTGTTTCAATGCTAAAGTTTATTAGAGTGGAAAAAAAAGTTATTCAGGAAAGGAAAAGAGATTAGGAACCAAGTCCAACCAGTTGCTTATTCATCTGCATATGGTTAAAAGATTTAAAAGAATCCATTGGTTTCTGTTTCACTGCTACATACAGGCCAAGGAGCAAGGAGGAAAAAAAAAAAAAAGCCTTTTCCTATCCATGGTATAGAAATACGTTTTCTTCCTTTTGCCTTGAGGCAAGAAATCGTTTCCTCTCCTAATATTAAGCCAAGGTAACCAAACTTTGGAGAGACTGGCTCCTTCTGAAAGGTTATTGTTCCAATTACCTATTGCTTTGTAACAAATTCCCTCAGAACATAGTGGCAGAAAACAGGAGCCCTTTCATCTTGTTCATGGACTCTGTGGGTCAGCAATTCACAGGGTACAACGTCTGAGCCTCAGCCTGGAGGACTAGAAAGGCAGGGAGTGATGAGAACGGCGGGGCTGGAATCGTCTGGAGGCTTCTCTCCTCACATGTCTAGCACCCTTGATCGAGATGACTCAAAGTCTGTACTTGGATGCGTCCAGGAAGCAGAACACCCACACATTGTCTCTGCGTGTGGCTTGGACTTCTCGAAGATGGTGGCTGCATACTGAGAGGACATACCCAGGCGGAGCATCCAGAGGGCAAACATTTCAAGAGACCAAGTCAGAACATCACTTCACACTCTTGCAGCATTCTAGTGGTCGGCAAGAAACTCAGGCCAGTTTAGTTAGATTCAGAGGGACAGCCACCCATCAATAGCTCTTGACGAAGAAGTCAAGGTCCTACTGCAGAAGGCACGTGGATGGCCAACTGTGGACGATACAGTGGACTTAGTTGTCTAGGCTCTTTGCTGGTGTGAGGCCATGTCTTGAGGTGTCTCTAGTGAGGAAGTCCTGGAAAGAGTTATTTTGTGCTGAGACCATCTTCTTCCTCCAGGCCCCTTCCGTAGGCTATTTCATCCAGTTCTTACTCAGCTCTTCCCCAAAGCCATGCTTTGTCCCTGGCACCTTCAGTCTTTGTTTCGTCTTTGGCGGTGGGCAGAGGTGGAATCACAATAAACAAGCACATTCCCTGTAGCAGCTTCCTGGTGGCTGTGCCTAGCCATCAGTTTGGTCTTTTTCCATCTGTATATACACCCACAAATAGACACGGATAGACTCCTTTACTACTGAGGATGCAGAAATCATTTTTCTTTTGGAGAAAGAATTCACATTCCTTAAAATTCACCCATTTAAACTGTACATACAATTCAGTCATTTTTCGTACAGAGTTCTACAACCACAACTACGATCTAATCCCGGAACACTTTCATTACCCAGAAAAGAAATCCTATCCCCCTTAGGAATCACCTCTATTGCCCCTTCCACAGCCTCTGGCAATAGTAACTCTACTTTCTGTCTATGATTTGACTATTCTGGACATTTCATATAAAGGGAATCATTCAATATGTGGGCTTTAGCGACTGGCTTCTTTCACTGACCGTGTTTCCAAGGTTCATTTATCCATGTTGTATCATGTCATGTATTTGCACTTCATTCCTTTCTGGGACCAAGTCATGTCCCATTGTATGGTTATACCACATTTCGTTAATCCAGTCATTGCTCAGTGGACCTCTGGGTTGTTTCTACTTTTTGTCTATTATGTAATGCCGGTATGAACATTCATGTACAAGTTTTTGTGTAAACATGTGCTTTCAATTCTCTGGAGTGTATAACTAGGAGCGGAATTGCTGGGCCATATGGTAATTCTATATTTAACTTTTTTTAAGGAGCTGAGAAACTGTTTTCCACAGCTGCTGAATAAGCCTGTGTCCCCGCCAGCAACGTATGAGGGTTTCAATTTCTCCTTGTCCTTGGCAACCCTTGTTATTTTCTGCTTTCAAGACAACTTTTTACTATAATTATCCTAGAGGGTGGGAAATGGTCACTGCACTTAGTTTAAGGCCACCTTTCTTCAGGCAACTTACATACCATGGAAGTCAGGTTGGTCACTTGGAGACACAAAGTTACTCAGGGCTTATTATGTGTCAGGTTCTGTGCTAAAGAGGGGTTATGTGTACCATCTTAGTTTGGTGCCCACAACTCTGTAAGGAGGGACCATTATTATGCCTATTCAACAGGTAAACAAACCAAGCACAGAAGAACTTGCTGGAAAAGTGATGTAGTTTGGAAGACATGCATTTCCTGTATTAAAAAAAATTTACAAAACTTGGACCCTAAGGTAGGAGTTTGTAGTCCAAGTGGAAGGTTTGAAAAACATCCCCCCCAAAACAAAACACCTCTGGCAGATTGTAGTTGGCAGAATTCTCGATGGCCATCAATATTCCACCCTGTCCCATCCACACCATTATAATCCCCATACATTGGTGGGGCCTGTGAATACCATGGGCTATAACTCCCCTGATTATTTTACATTAATATGGCAAAAAGGATTTTGCAGATGTATAGTCCCTCATCAATTGATTTTGAGTTAATTAAAAGGTGGATTATCCTATGTGTACCTGACCCAGTCACATCCATCCCTTAAAAGAGACAAACAGCAGTAGAGACTCTCATTGGCCTTTAAGGAACAGGTCACCACGAGTCCTACAACTACAAGGAACTGAAGTCTGCCAGCAGTGACCTGAAGAAGCTTGGAAGAAGGTCCAGAGTTCCGGATCTGAACCCAGCTGTGGCTGTCTCCTTGATTAGAGCCTTGTGAGACCCTAAGCAGAGAAGCAGGTATCTCCTGACTGGATTTCTAACCTATAGAACAGTGAGAGAACAGGTGTTGTCTGAAGCCTCTGATTCATGGCTATTTGTTACATAGCAATAGAAAACTAGTACATAGATCATTGACTGACTAAAGGCTGATGGAGATGAAGTTATTGATGTGCCATTATGTAGGGGAGCAGTTCTCCAAATGTAGCCCAGGGGCCCCTGGGGTGTTCTCAAGACCTTTTCAGGGGCCCAGGAGGTCAAAGCTACTTCCATAATAATGCAAAGGTGTCACTTTCCTTTTTCTTGCCCATTCTCTCGGGATCTTACAGTTTTCTAGATGCTTCATGATATGTGAGGATGTCATTGCTCTGATAGCTAATGATATGTGTCCTGTGTATTCTCATGTTTCAGATGTTTCCCTGTCTTAATTTCTAATATGGTAAATAGTGATGAAGATAGTCACCATAAACAAAAGTTGGTTGGGTCTTTGATAATTCTCAAGACTATAATGAGGTCCTGAGACCAGAAAGTTTGAGAACGTTGGTCTAGATGAGCTGTAACTAAGTAGGCCTAGACAAAGTCTGAAGGTGTGAGAAATTATATGGTTAGTCAGTGCCCGTGTTTGGACCAGAACTGTGGCAGCTGTGACCAAGAATGGACCAAGAACATGAAAGTATGAGGTATAGTACCCAATATAACATGAACATAAAGAAATAATTATCAGAAGCATTCATTTCTTCCCTCTACAGGTGTTTCTAAGAAGAAGGTACTGCGATATGAGTCTGTAGCTCAGTGCTAACCTTAGGTGTGGGTGGCTATGTCACCGAGGTGTTTAGAGAAGAAGCTGAAACAAGGCTGTGAGAGATGGGGAAGTTTGTGGCAGAGATGAAATGGAAGTTGGGAGGGGAAGTGGAAGGAGGAGTACAAAGATTCAAGCTTATCCTTCAGACTGCCGCTAAAACATCCTTCTCAGAGAGGTCTTTCCTGATATCTCTCTCTAGAGTACCCAGTACCTTCTTGTCCTTCACAGCGCCCTGTTCACCTCCTTCCTAGCACTTTTTTTTTTTTTTTTTTAAACCTAACCTAGCTGTTAAGGTAAGTCTGGCTGGAGCTAGAGTGCCTTGGTTCAAATCTTGGCTCCGCCACTTTCTAGTTATAGAATCTTGGATAAGGTCCTTAATCTCTCTATGCCTCAGTTCCTCAACAAATGTGCTAATAAAACAAGCTTAGGTTATGACCATGGGACTGAAGAGGAAAGGGTGGGTGTGAACTAGTTCAAAGGCAGAACCAATAGGTGAATTCAGATGACAAGTAGAGAAGAGGATGGAAAGACAAGGGAAAAATCTGGGGACATTAAAAAAAAGGGGAGGGGAACCAATTATATATGGATTAAGGAGAGTACAAAACAACAATTATTCCAAAGTTGTTGCTTGAGAGAGATGACAGAGGCTAGCATCAGTTGACTACTATGGAAGGGAAAAGGGGAGCTATGTCAAATCCATGTTTAAACTGAGTTGGCAGCAAGAACGTAAGTGTAGATAATTTGTTTTTAGAGCACTAGAGTGGCGGGCTGAATGGAAGAAAGTTTCAGGGCAGACAAGAAAATCCAGGTGTCTGCTCACTGCTGGACAGTTGAAATCATGGGAAAGAAATTCCACATGTCCCCACTGTATGGAGTGAGCTGTATGGAGAAGGACAATCTTCTTTAACCCTCATGATGATGTTCTTCCTGTGGATAAAAGAGGCTTAAGACATTGCTGTCAAACTCCTTTTGGTGAGGTGGGACTTTGCAGAAGAAGTAAAGCACTGATTCAAAAAAAAAAAAAAGAAAAAGCACTGATTCAGTCTAAGGAACCATACAGTAAGGGGGTAGTACATTTCTCAGTTTGAATCTCACTTTGGAGAGCCAACAAACACGTTTCAAGTTGCTTTTATACGGGAAAGCTAGGGTCATCTCCTTTCTAGCAAGGACTTGCTATTCAGTCTGAAACCGTACAGCATTCCTCTTGTTGACATGGTTTCATAGCACTCCAAGTTCCTGGCTAAAGTTTCCCGTGATGACTTTTGGATGTTCTATTTGAAATAGTTAGACTTTCAGCTGAGCAAGCTGCTGAAACCCTTTAGGACAACTGAACTGTAGATAAAAATCTTCCAGGGAAGTAGGCGTGGGCAGGATGTGTGGTTTCCTTGTCTCCCATTTAAAAACTGATGCAATTAATTTTTCGTGAACAGTCTCTTCCAGTAAGAGGTGCATTCCAGACTGTTTCCAGAGCAATCAGAAAGGACAAGCTAACTACTTAGCTACTGATCTTCAGTTTGAGTTGAGACTGGAGCATGATGTTTTCCAAGCTGCACCCCTTTGCTAGTGTGACCTTGAGGACCTGAATTAGCCATAACAACAACATACAGCCGGGCGGGCGCTTGTTTACCAAATAATCCCGAGCAAACCTCACTCTGAATGTGTGCACGGCAGTTGGAATCCAGGAAGATAGTCCTAAATTTTTAGTGATATAACACATACGAGACTTTTTTCCTCTGACATTCCAGGCTAACCACTGCTTAAGTTAAGGCTCTACAGAACATCTGGGACATACATTTCTGGAAAAAATGATGGCATCTTTTCTAACAACTCTCCATGGCCTAAGCACTGCGCACTCTGGCCTGACAGGAGCTCCCGCAGCAGGATTGGGGTCCGGGGAGCGGTGCTGGCGCAGACAGGCACAAACAGAACAGAACACAGTCCAATTTCATACATCAACTATTTACCTAAAGCCACTTAGGAACAAAGCGCAGAGCAGAGCAAAATGCAAAAGGGAAAAAAGGTACATACTGTTATCCCCTTAAAAAAAAAAAATCACTTTCTCTCTAGAAAAGTAGAGAAATGTCTACTAGAAATGTCACCTGACATTCCAGGCCTTTCCATCAATGGAAGCAGGGGCAGCACCTAACATTTGACGATTAAAGTCAAAGCACACGACGAACTACCTCCTGGCTGCCCCACGGCCACTGAGCCAGAGAGCAAAATAGTTTCCCTGTTCTGAGAGTTTTCTCAGCCGAACACCTAGGAAAATGTCCTAGTGACAGATGTGCTTACTTTATCCAGAGAAGATCTGCCCAAAGAGCAATAAAAGCTAGATCAGCCTCGGCACGTTGACTGTACAATCTCTCAGGCAATCATGCATTTTCATGGGCACTCCCTCTCTTCATTTATTTCTTTTTCTTTTTTTTTTTTTAAAGATTTTATTTATTTATTTGACAGACAGAGATCACAAGTAGGCAGAGAGGTAGGCAGAGAGAGAGAGAGGAGGAGGAAGCAGGCTCCCTGCGGAGCAGAGAGCCCGATGTGGGGCTCGATCCCAGGACCCTGGGATCATGACCTGAGCAAGGCAGAGGCTTTAACCCACTGAGCCACCCAGGTGCCCCTCTTCATTTATTTCTTACCATCTAGTAGATGTACATCATACTTCTGAAACAGATTTAAGAGGAGAAAATAAAAACCTCAAATGCTACAAGAGGTCTTCTCCCTGTTAAAGAAGAGAGCTTAGAAGGAGGGGACGGAATTCCCATTTGTTGAGGAGCTGCCGGCCCGCACTCTGTGTTGTATTTCTGTTGGTAGTCGACAGTGTAGCACAGATTCTCAAGCAGGACCAATGAAATAATTTGTGGGGATTGGTGCAAAATAAAATGCGGGTCCCTTTTTCCACGTCTCTTAAGAAATCTGAGAGTGACAGCGGAGTATGAAAGCAAGCACAGGGCCCACCTGAGTGTGGGTCCCTATGTGATGATGGCACATGCCACAGGCCCCTGAAACGTGCTTCACTCACCAGTCAGGCTGCTGGGGCTGGAATCTTGGCTTTGCCATTTACTGGTCATGTGATTTTAGACAAATCATCTGTAACAGGGGGATAATAACTGTAACTGAGTTGTTATTAGGATTCTGCGAGTTAATATTTGAAAAGTGATTAGAAGAATTCCTGGCATATAGCACGCCCTCAAATAAATGTTTAATACCAATATATTCTACTGAGCCTAAACATCTCAAAATGCCAGGGATGACGACAGCCTCACCATTGTGAATTTACTAAAACATTAAAAAAAAAAATGTTTGGAGAGTTTGGATTCCTGAACCACAGAATCACGTTTTTAGTACTATGACAGTGGTCACCTTTTAATTTATTTTAACGATTCAACAAGAGATTTCAAACTATCTTCTGGATTGAGAGCAACGACTCACAAAGCAAAACTGAAGACAAAAAAAGATCCTGGTTTATGCTCATGGCTCTGGAAGCCTGTGGAGTGCAACTTGTCATGAAGCCCATGTAATATGACTGCTTCCTTTATGCTCAAAGGATTCACTGGGGACTTTACTACTTCCATACAGGAAACAGAGCCTCCTGTATCTGAACAAAAACTAAGAAATATCTTTCTTTTCTTTTTACAATGCAGAATATTGTAAAAGAAAAAAAAAAGCAAAAAAAAAGCTGCAGAACAGGAAATGTTGCTAATCATACTAATACTATATTTAGCTGTAGGAAAAATATTACTAAAACAAGTCAGAAGATAACTTGCAGGTAGTGATTAAAAAAAATTTGGTGCACAGAGGCATAAATACCTAATGGTTTATTAATGTTTGTTTTATTTTTAATTTAATTTTTTCAAAAGATTTTATTTATTTGAGAGAGAAAGAGAACATACACGTGTGGGGGGAGGGGCAGAAAGAGAATCTCAAGCTGACTCCATGCTGAGTGGGGAACCTGACATGGGGCTCGATCTCATGACCCTGAGATCATGACCTGAATCTAATGCTTAACCAACTGAGCCACTCATGCGCCCCTTAATGTTTGTATTATAAGAGCACCTTCAGTCTCCTTACTGGATTATTTACAGATTTTTTACTCTTCACCACCAATAATTCTCAGGACCTGCAGAAGCCTTTACAATAAACATGTAGTTTTTTCTACTCCAGTTATAATAAATATGGTTGACTGCAAAATTCTAGAGAAGTAAGCTGTCATTTGTCAAACAATTCGCCCGAGGTACACAGACTTGGGATACTTTTCCTTAAGAGCCGGCCATTGAACAATGAAGTAATCGGAGAGGTGAAACAGAATCTTTCCGGACAGGGATAAATGTTCTACTCGGCAGATGCTTTCAACATAGACAATGATCACTTTCTTTATTCCTAGTATCCCAAGGAGAAGGGCAGATATGCAGATAGGAACACATGTTCCTGGTCCATTACACAACACCTTAAAAAAAAAAAAAATGAAGGTCAAATTAACATAACACCAATCTGAATGAGGCATTTAAAATGAAAAACAGTCACATCTTAGAGGAGATTTTTTTATTATTCTAACCCTTGAATTATTTTGTGTCAAGATCTAGTATGAAGCAAACACATGCACTCAGGAGCCAGGCAGGGCTGTGTTGCTGGCTCTCCTGCTTACCAACTGTGTGGCGGGGGCAAATAGCTTAACTTCTCTGGGCCTGAGGTTGTGCCCCGTGCTACCAGAGGTGTCTAGCACAGCCAGACCTAGTGCTCAGCCAGCGTTCATTGGACCTGTGTGTGCTGCTCATCTCCAGATGTTTTGTGGAACTTGAATGTCACACAAAAACACAGAAGACAGATAAAGTCAGCTGTGAGTCATTGTTTTCTCATGTATCAACTTGTTCTTACTGATTTTTAAAAATCATCTTTCTAACAGCTGGAGCACTGACATGTAAGATATAGGAGAAAAAATGTCTTTAAATGACTATGTGGAGTATCTTTGTGGGATATAGAATCATTTTAGGAGTTCAATTCAACAAATAGGATATTTGAGAGAAGGCTACGAAATGAATGAGATATTTTCCTACAGAAAATTTAATCTGTGCTTGTGGTCCAGAGAGTTTAATGCTTTTTAATTCTGCTAATTTTTATAGAAAGCCGCTGGTTAAAAAAAATTTAGTTGGCAAAAACAACAAGAGAAATAAAAATTCGACTCCTAGAGCAACTGAAAAGAATTTTAGAAGTCTTTTAAGAAAATGAGAGGAAACCTATTTCACAGAATTGTTGGTAAGATAATTTATTATTATTTTCAGAGAAAAAAGTATTTGCACAAACATCTTAATCATATGCTCATACAGATAGACTGAATTAGTAAAACCTAACAAAGCATTTTTTTAAAGTAGGCTCCATACCTAGTGTGGAACCTGACCCAGGGCTTGAACTCATGACCCTGAGATGAAGACCTGCGCTGAGATCAAGAGTCAGACGCCTAAGCAACTGAGACACTGAGGTGCTCCAATAAAGCATTTTTTTATACCACAAATGATAAAACAGGAGAGTTGTGGTTGTCTATGTATGCCTATTGGGCATTATCTACCACATCACATGATCTTCCCAGAACAAAGTCCACAAAACTTATCAGACATCAAGAAATCTTAGAGTTGAAAGGGTCCCCAGACACACTGCCCCACCATCTTGGCATTTCAGATTCTCCCAGATGGACAGACAACCTGTCAGGGCTGTCAGGCATCTCCAGGGCTCTTAAAGGTTTGATACAAGTTATCTTACCTGGGCTTCACCCTTCCTGGAGGCATGACCACCTGGCACACCATTCACAGAACTTTGGGAAGAGAGAAGGTAGCCTGCTTCAGGTGAGAACCAATCTTTTTTGTGCCATCCTTAAAGTGTCTACCTACAATTTAACTCCCTGTCTTTATGAAGAATTTTTATTCAGTTTTTCTTAAATCACCAGCTACTAAGCTGCTTTTCAGACTAGTCTTCTTTAATCCCTATTGAGTTGCCCCTAGAACCTTTCTTCACAGACCCTCAAGGCAGGGAACTAGAAAGAAAATGGGACTGAGAGTCAGGAACAGGGTTCAGCCAGCTTGGGCAACAACAGTAATGAGAGTCACCACCTCGGCTCTCACCACCACTCTTTATCAATAGCTCATGGTGGCCAGGAACGGTCCTAAACATTTCACATGCATAATTTCAATTACAATCTCACAGCAATCATTTGAGGCAAGTTTTATTGTCCCTTTTGTAGAAAAGGAAACTGAGGTACAGAGAGATTGGGCAAGTTGCCTTATCAAATGTTTAGGAGTGGAGGAGTTCTTTTTTTTTTTTCTAAAGATTTATTTATTTGAGAGAGAGGGAGAGACAGAGAGCACAGTGGGGAGAGGTAGAGGGAGAGAGCGGAGAATCCAGAGCAGATGCCCTGCTAAGCATGGAGCCTGACGCGGGGCTCCATCTCATGACCCTGTGATCAGCACCTGAGCAGAAATCATGAATTGGATGCTTCACCGACTGAGCCAGCCAGGCGCCCCAGGAGTGGAGGAGTTCTAGTGCTTCAGCCACTTTTTCTCTTGTGACTCAGTTACCATACACCAGGGGAGACTGGGCTGAATGACCTTCCCTGTCAGCTCCATGATTCTTTTTTTAATTCAATGATGTTAATTTGCCTCTAGTGTTGTCTTATGCCTAAATTACAAGATTGTTCTGAATCCTTTCAGGGTTTAGAATTCCAAAAATCCTATTAATGCAAGGTTTCTCAATAGTGGCATTATTGACATTTTGGACAGGATAATTTTTCATTGTGGTGGCCTGTCCTGCACATTGTAGGATGTCTAATAGCATCCCTGGCCTCTACCCACAAGATTCCAGTAGTCAAGACAATTAAGAATGTCTGCAGGCATTGCCAAATGTCTGCAGTGGGGAGTCACTGCATTAATGTGTTCCCTAAAGCTGGGATTATTTGTTGCTTTTCTCAATCTTTTTCTCCATTGTACAGAATAAAAGAAAACCTACAGCTAAAAAATAACGTAAAGATTACTTGTTGGGTCTTCAATGTCACAGAAATATTTTCATGTTTGTTGCCGTTAAAAAATGTACATATCCACATGTGTTCATCTCACTCTCTGTATACACAAACTGCGAACACCCTGATAGAAATGTCTGTATACAGGCAGGGAAATGACGGGGCATTAGTGGGAGATGAATAGCAACCTGCTATAGATCAGAAGCAGAGACTGAAGATAAAAGTCAAAGTTAAAGGTATTCATTTGTTTACCTCTGTCATATCTCTATTTTGAAGCACCTTACTATATTAAGTCCTAGGTATGATAAAACGATAAATCAAGTATTTTTAAAAAGGGCAAATTAATCTCAAGGAAAATTTAGGCTAAGGAAAGCTATTTTCATTAACCACAGGTTTTAATTCCAAGTTTTATAGAAGCCTAGGCAAACACATTTAAAAATTGTGGATTATGGAGTTTCCGCTATTTAATGAAGGAGATCAGAAAGTCTTATTCCAAGCATTGAACAAAACAGAAGTAAAAAAAGATGTTAAACAATGTTACACAATATAATGGTTGATGATGTCTTTTAAATTTTATAAAAAACACAGAAATAATCTTTATATTTTTATTTCTTAAATGGACATTATTGATCAATGTGGAGGGCCTTGCTTTTATTCTCTCTTCTCCTCACTACCTTGAAAGCTCCTTATGGGCAGGGTCGATGTCTTGGACTATTTATATTCTGTACCTGGAACAAAAAAGGTACTCACTGAATTTTTCTCAAAGGAAAGAGTGGGGCATAAAGGAGGGAATCCTTCTTTATTTATTGTACATGGAGTCAAATGCTTTATTTGCTATATTGAACTCTGTAACTCTGTCATATGCACTTATCATAAATATAATGACTGTTAACTGACAGCTTTTAAAAAACCATCCCCCCTAAAAAAAGCCCTAAAACAAACAAACAAACAAAAAATCCCAAGCATCCCACATCCATTTGCCTTTTCTCCAGGGGAACCACTATATCTGTCTCTCAACCTAAGTGCTGGGGTAGACTCCATACTCAACTCTAAGGAGAGGACCTATGATTCCAGTCTAAACAGACACGGCATCAAGTTTCTCTGACAAAAGTCATTTGTTCAGGGAAGAGCACCTCACCCAGTAAGAAATCACAAGATATAGTGGGACATTTGTTGGGGCTGCTGAGAGAGAGCAGTGCTTTTTCTACTATCCTGGGATGTAGGAGGGGGTAGGCCTGGCACTGTTAACATTTGTCTTGATGCCATGAGAATGAAGCCATCACAAAGTAGAACAGAGTGGAGCTGAGAGATGAAGACAGGCCAGGTCCCAAAGGTGGCATTTATGTTCCATCAATCCAGCTGTGCCTGAAGAAACCAGATCCATCCCTAGACTTGCCAGGTATGTGAGGGAATACATTCCATTTTTGCTTTAGCAGTATGAATCAGGACTTCTGTCACTAGTAATAAAAAGTGTACTAACTGACATGGCCCTTTATTTTGTCTAACTCCCTGACTAGCCTCTGACTATTTGCCGTGCCGGCTGGTAGGTGTTCAATACGTGCCTGCAAGATGAAATAACACATCAATAAATAAACTTCTCTGAGAGTACAAAATCCAAGAGCTGTACTAGGACTAATACAACTTACAGGTTTGGAGAACAGAAGGAGGTCAGGGCTAATATAAATATGAATCACAAGGGTGGATGAGCCGGATCAAGGATCAATAGTTACAAGAGGATCGTTGTTCTGTAGATTTGGGTCACCACAGGTCAAGTCCCATTGGCTGAAACACAACATCAGCGTGTATGAAGAGATGCAGTTAACCTGGGTAGTCTGAACTCAGCTCCCCTACACAGAAAATGGGCCAGGGCCTTTGGGGTCCTGGACTGGTTTGAAGATAAGAGACCATGAAGTTGAGAGTGAGCCAACAGGGAGCATGCGAAGGAGAGACTGAAAGCCAGATGGAGAGTCCGATTCTGCTGACTCTAATTGCAGGGAATGGACAGAGAGGCAGAATCTAACTCTTGAGGTACCGCTGGCCCGAAAGCCAGACTTTGAAAAAGCCTCTTGCTGGTGGAGGCAGAGGCTGGAGAGAGCTCATGAACCACAGGAACAGAGCTGCAGGGAAGGTTCTGTGGAGCTCCTAGGGCCATGGATAAAGCTGGAGAACTGGAGCCCGCTGTCACAGCTGAGTAGGCTCAGACGGGATGTCTCCATGGAGGTCACAGGATTCAAAAGCAACGCTTCTGTTTATAGGATATTGGCTCTACTTTCTAGACAGATGAATGGGGAGATGTGGAAGGGAGCAAACACCAAGGTGTAGGAACAGTCCAGAGACACAGGGAGAAAAACAGCTTGGATGTAAGGCTTAATAGGAAGCAAAGTCAGATGAGGGGCTTAAGAATTTGCCTTCTTATTTTAGAAAGATAAGAAAACCACAAGGTCATCTGACTTAGCTTGCCCAAACACTGTGCCAAAGATAAGGAATCGATGTTTCTTGTAGTCATCAAAGCTACAAAGATAGAGATCCTTAGGTGTGGCCAAGAGAAGAGTAATGGAAACCTCTGATAAGGCTATTTCCGCAAATCTTTGGGCTAAAATACAGGGCAGGGGAAGAGTGAGCCCAGGAGGAGGGAAGCTCCAATAGGAACTGGGTGAGGTAGCAGGAACCAACGATTCTATGTGAATATGAAGAGCAGTGGGAACACACTGGTGGGGAGGGAGGAACTTACTGTACAGAAAAGAGTGAGTTCTTTCAACACCAGGATCAAAGAGTTAGAATTTGGGGTGTTTAGTTTGAGGTTGGTTTGGGAAAAACTACTTTTTGAGGACATGACAAGGGATAAAAATGATGGCACCAGAAGTGTGCCCCTAGCCAATTTTCTTTTAAATACTCGAATAATTTTCAGCTCAATGTGAAAACTACAAAAAGCATAAAGAAAAAGAGTAATCCTTCCAATCACATCAATCTGTTAACATTCTCTTTCAAAGAATGTCTTTATATAAACATTTATATATTTTACTATAAAATAGGATCGCATGTGCACACACATAATTGTGAGAGCTTGTATATAAACATTGTAAAGTTCTGTTTAGCTATAATTTTGTGTGCTATACAAAGTTTAAAAAAAAAATCCATGATTTTTAATGACCGTACATACTTAATCCTATGGATATCTCATAATTCAATGAACTTTTCCCTTATTGGTAGAAATTAAGACTGATAACGGTTTTTTTTTCTCCTGTTCTAAGTCATGCTGCTTAAACATCTTTGTATATAAATCTGTGATTCTTAAGGTTTTAATTTTGCATTGCACTATGTTCCAGAGTTCTTGCTGAGGGAGAGGTTAGAAGAAACAGCTTCAAGGACTTAAGGAAGTTGTACAAAGTTTAATAAAACAACTGTCATGAATTGGGAATGGGCCATGCGGTGTTTTGATTTTGCGCCTTCCTAAATTTGTTTGAGCAATTTCTCACTGAACTGTGGCAGCAAGCTGAGCCCACCTCTCAGAGCACAAGTGAGACTCCTTTCTGGGCCCGCTTTGTAGCTCGTGGACAGGCCAGTGACCTGGCCAGATGTTTCTGTCTAGATCTGACCAGGAGCTAGTGGTATAGAAAAGCAGCTCTGGAGGAGACACTTTTCTTGTGGCAAAGGTGCCATTGCAAGAGTCTCCTATCCAATTTTAGTCATGACAGTGGCCGTGTTCACTGTCTAACAGTGGCGGCAGCACTATCCTCCCAAACCAGCCCTACAGCCATGGAATTTTAGCCATGGTCCTAGCTGCTCAGTTCCTACCTGGTCCTTCCATGTTTTCTAA
Source organism: Lutra lutra (assembly GCF_902655055.1). Taxonomy (NCBI): domain Eukaryota; kingdom Metazoa; phylum Chordata; class Mammalia; order Carnivora; family Mustelidae; genus Lutra; species Lutra lutra. The sequence continues at coordinate 116,365,537 of NC_062281.1, read as the reverse complement.
TCCTATTGTATTAGCTTTCTCAGTAATCCTGAGAGCTCTTCTTTTAAGGTTCTGAACCCAATTCCAAAGTGTTTGTATGTGTGTGGGGGGGTGGTTTCCCTATACACAACACCAAGCAGTTTTCGGATACCAGCGGTCTAACTGAGAATTCAACTCAGTCTTGACATTATCTATCCGGAGATAGTACCAGATTCCACAGGTTAAAGGTTCAGTCCTGAAAGACTGGCTCTCACCCTTCACTTCAGACACCAGTAAAAAGCCCCAGGCTGTTACCTGTGCTTCTGACGGACAGGCTATAGACTGAAGTTAGAACCACCTCCTCCCTATGTTCTTTTAATTTGCTAGAGCTGCTTGCAGCACCAGGGAAACAATTATACTCACCATTTTTATTAAAGGATATGATAAAGGATATGAATAAACAGCCAGATGAAGAGATTCATAGAGTGAAGTATGGCATGCCACTCTCCACAATCTCCTAAATGTTCAGAAGTTCTCTGAACCCAGATCTTTGGGCTTTTATGAAGACCTCATTACATGGTCATGACTAAGTCATAGTCCACTGGCTGATTTAACCTCCCGTGCCCTCTTCCCTCCTCCCCTCCTCCGAGATGGGAGGGTGGGGGAAACTTGAAAATTCCAGCCCTCTAATCACAGGGTTGGCCCTCCTGGCAACCAGGACCCAAAAATCACCTTCATTAATATAACAAAAGACTCATTCATTGCCCTATCACAGGAAATTCCAAGGGTTTTAGGAGCCTCGAGCCAGGAACCTTGGACTAAGACCAAATACATTACGAAAAATATATATGGTCATTCTGATGACCAAGTGTGTATTTCTTATAAATCATAAAATCGTAGCTCTTCAGAGACTTTCACTAAATTCTCTTTCTGTTTCTGTCAGCCAGAGTGGATTCTTATGGTTTGTTACCAAGAACCCAGACTGGTAGGGAAAGAACAAAGGCTTTGAGAGTAGCAAATGCAGAGTCAGAGGAGGAGTGGATCATGTCAGAACAGGCCTAGGATTTGCTCAGACAGGGCTAGGAGCGCTAAACTGCGAGCACAGGAAGCAGACACAGTGAAACACGGATGAGGATGAAGCCGTAAGAAGGGCCAGGTGAGCAAGCACTCCAGTAGGGGAAGGATAGGTGCATGGCCTCATTCAGACAAGGAGGAGGGGAAGATGAGTGAGAGAACAGCTCAGAAAACTGGAGAGAGAAGCATCTGAGAATAATCAAGGGAGTGAGGAAAAAACTCCAGTTGGAGAGCAGGTGGTCTGTAACATGTGGCTGAAGAGGTTACTGTCAAGCACCAGAAGGCTGGGGTAAAGCCTGAGCAAATGCAGCGCCGATGGTCCGAGAGCCGAGGAGGTGGACAGCAGGAAGGAAAAGGATGTGTAGCAGATGGGATGACGTATTCCTTGGCTCACAATACGGTACAGTGTATTTCTTCTTTTTTATGTATAGTTAATCATCTGAGTATTAACAGTTAAACAGAAACATCTAAATATCAAAAACAACGTGAAATAACCAAATAAAATCCTAAACACTAGAATCACCGGCTATTTATGGACCTCAAGGTCTCTTACAATTCCATTGCTAACACAGAATTTTCAGAGTTGTCATCATTGTGCATATAGCATTTTTGAGGTCTACTTTTCCAATTCGATCGCTGCTTTCCTTCCATGTTCTACACAGGCATTTGCTGCTTTGCTGCACAAATATGCCACAGTCCATCCGATACTACCCTACTTATCTAGAACCAGGGAGAGCTTTCATCTTCTTTTAAACCATATCAAAAAAGTAAGTAAATTATAAATTGTCTTTATGTAGGCTCATGTGCTCATGTTGTAAGGACACTGACTATATTGCTGGTTCCTCAAAAGATCGGTTATTTGCATCTTCCTTGGTGACAACTCAAAACAACTGTTCCTAATGTAAATTAGGTTCCTGGACCCAGTTCCAACGTGTATGTGTGTGTTTGTGTGTGTTCGCACGTGTGTGTATGCGTCCCCATGACAATGATCCAGACACCATCTGGATGCCCTACTATTTAACTCCATTCTGACACTACTCACAGACAGAATCAGATTCCTCAGGTAAAAGGCTCAGTCCCACAAAACCGCCCTCCACTTCAGACACCAGTCCCAAGCCCAGGATGTTACTGGTGCTTCTGACTGGCTAACAGGCTACAAACTGGAGGCTCCAACCACCTGCCTGAACTCAGGATACCACCTGCAAGTCCAAGTTGTTACCAGTACTTCTGACTCAATGGCTGTAAATCAGAGGTTCCCATGATCTCCTCCTTGGGTTCAATTAATTACCTAGAATGGCTCATGGAACCCAGAAAAATCCATTTACTCGAAAGATTATGGATTTATTATAAAGGATGTTAAAGGATATGAATCAATAGCCAGATGAGGAGATATACAAAGAAGGTATAGGGGAAAGGGCATGCCGGGCTTCCAGGCCCTGTCAGAGCTTGCCATTCTCCTCAAATCTCCATGTGTTCACTAACCTAGAAGCTCTCTGAGTCCCATCTTCTTGGGTTTTTATGGAGGTTTCGTTACATATCCATGATTGAGTAAATCATTGGCCACTGGCAATGGATTGAACCTCCAGGTCCCCTCCCCACCCTGGAAGTTGGGACTGAATATTCAAACCCTTTTATCACATGTCTGGCTACACTGGTAACCAGCCTGCATCTTAGGGGATTTCTAAAACAAAACAAAACAACCCCTGCTGCCTTCTATCTTCAAGCCGAGTCGCAATCCCATCATTTCGATAATTCCAAGGGTTATAGAGGAGCTTTGAGTCAGGAACTGTGGCTGAAGACCAAATATACAGGAGAAATACATTTTGGTCACCTGAGTGACCAAATACACCCTTTTCTTCTAAATCACAATACTCCACAATGTAATAGAAAAAAGAGCAGTAAACTTTGGTCCTGTGGGATCTTGCCCAACTGATTCAGTTCCCTACACTGACACTGACACTTCAACACTGACTACTCCAGTTCAGCCAGAACATTCTCGCTCATACTGCATTCACATGATCCATCAAGAAGCTGGACAACATGGGCCAGAGGTTTACAATCACACAGGCCTGGGCTGGCTCTCTCACAGCAATGTGACCAGGAACAAAATGCTCATCCATTCCATGGCTCAGTTTCCTCACTTATGGATTACTTCATTCAAGAAATATTTATTGAGCAAAGATAATATGCCAGGCACCGTTGTGGGTATTAGAGATGTACTAGTGAACAGAAGCCTGTGCCCTCACAAAGCGTACATTCCAGTGGGCAGACAGAAAGTAACAGATGCACGTATGAACATATAATATAAAGCAGGATAAGGAGACAGTAGGTATGGAGGTCAAGGAAGATGTGGGAGGAGGGGATTTGAGAGCAAATATCTGATGAAGTGGTATGGTCTTCCGAGTCAATCAGACATCGGTTAAAGCAAGAGGCAGGAAAGAGGAGGCAGATTTTGTGGACTGACTGTAAGTCACCGAGGGCCAATGAAAAGGATTGGGGGGTTGAGGGGGGGTGCTTGAGACAAATTATATTTTAACAGAGTTGTTAAACTCTGCTTCAGGGGTTTGACTTCTAGTGGCACCTACTGGAAACAAAGATACGCAGGGCCAGATGACCCTAGTCTGATGTCCTTGTGGGGAGGCGAACAATAAGCTCTAAAGTATTCTCCTTCTTGGGGGTTTGTAGTGGTGAGGCAGAGAATGTTAGGGGTGGGGAAGAGTAATCAACGAGAAACAAATAGAACACAAGGAAAATAGCATCTATGTAATAGTGTTACTATAAGATTAAATGAGATAATACGTGTAAAGCATCTAACATAGTGGCCCATGGTGAAAATCCAGTAAATGGCAGCTATTATTATAATCCATCCAAAGGTCAAGTAGTGTAATTGTGGCATTTTTCAAACTCTTAAGAGTGTTCATACGGCTTTTCTTTGTCACGGGCATAGCACTGACTTGGCATGATTTATCCTACCCTTCAGAGGGTCCCTTGTAAGAGTAAACCCAACCATCCATTTTGGTCTCTTTATCTTCTAGTCATATTTTTTGCCCTGCCTGCTTCACTCCAAGTGACACCTGTGTAAAAAAATGATGGAAGGAGCCTGATGATCAGCAGTGGTATTTTCTGGATTTGCACAGACGGTAGATGACTGAAGGATTCTTGAATGTCCCTGCTCTGGGTCTGCGGAGCCCCAGTAGTGTACTTCTCAGCGTGTGGTGAAATGACCGTGAAAGCTGATGGCCACAACACAGTCAACAAGCCTGATAACATGATGAATAAGCCTGCTCTTGTTCATTTCAAAACAGGAGTTGGCTATTTTCCCCTTGCATGGGAAACTAGAATTCCCAACCTTCTGGTGACCTTCCTGATTTGTGGGTTTGGGTTTAGCAACAGGGGTGCTAGCTAAACAGATGGCAGAGACACGCTGATATCAGGCTCCAGTGTCCCCTCCACAACTCAGGGACACTCAGCTGTAGTTTCAGTGCATGTTAGTATGGTCCTGCAGACAAGGCTCCACACGGTTTGGCACTCTGTACATGATGACAGCCAACCCTCCCATCGTAAGTGCAGAGTAGGCGAAAAGCACTCAGCGGTTGTCACGGGACACACTGGGTTGGCATTTCATTGCCTTGTCCTGATCTCCCATCATAAAAAAAAGTAAATACAGGGACACCTGGGTGGCTCAGTTGGTTAAGCATCTGCCTTCAGTGAGGGTCATGATCCCAGGGTCCTGGGATTGAGCCCCGCCCTTCAGGCTTCCTTGGTCCACGTACGGGTGGTCTGGTTAAGCCACACTTGCTTTGTATCATTATTAAAGATCATTGTCAGGCTAAACCAAACATTGTTTTCCTAACCCTTCCTGGAAGCAGTTGAGGAAACTGAATCTTTTAGTTTTCCTGTTCTCAGGACCAAATGGTTAAAGTGAAGTTTCCTGCCTTCTTGTTTTTTGTTGTTTTTTTTTTTCCCTTTGTTTTCATTGTATTTTCAACTGTTTGAAATTATTTCACAGAGATCTTTGAATTGTACTAATTCAGTATTTTTTCCTTTTGCTTTCCCCACGCCCATATACTCAGTAGCTCTCCCAAAAGCACAGATTGCTACTGCTAGATGCAGCTTCTGGGAGTCATTTTGTTCAATCCTCTCCCTGTTACCTGAGGAAGAAGGGCAAGACCTTGACCTTTATAGGCACCTACTATTGCCAGGCACAGTGCCTGTGTGGCCCGTTTAGCATTAATTACCTCACTTAAACCCTATAATCGCCTCTGAGGTGGGTGCTGTTATCCTCATGTTTTGGACAAGAAAACTAAGGCACACAGAAATCAAATAAGATCACACAGCCAAGACTCAAACCCAGCCTGGGGTGCTCCCGTCTACCATCTTGGTCTGGCACTGTCCTACACCTGTCAACCAGATCTGGCGTTAGCTGGAAGGGGCTAAACGCCAGGTTGGCTCCAGGGCAGATATGATGCAGGGAGTTTAACTGAAAGTGAAATTTTGGCAATTGTTACTAATATTTTATAGCTTTAAAGGAGAAATTAGTGGCAAACTATAACATGCCATTGGACTAGGATGGATTAGAAAAGCTTTTCAGTAGATTAAATAGGAAAATGGTAAACATTTTTATAAGAGAAGGGAGTATCCATTCTAACCAGGAAGAACTGGCTTGATCAGAGAGATTATGTAATTCCTGACTTTCGTCAAGGCCCCTTCTTAACTAGGTAAGTGATATTTTCTTCATGATCCTTAATTTTTTTTCCATGTAGCTATGTATAAAATTTCTATCTTGGGCACCTGGGTGGCTCAGTTGTTAAGCATCTGCCTTTGGTTCAGGTCATGCTCCCAGGGTCCTGGGATCGAGCCCCACATTGGGCTCCCTGCTCAGCGGAGAGCCTGTTTCTCTCTCTCCTTCTGCCTGCCCCTCCCCACTACTCATGCTCGCTCTCTCTCCCAAATAAATAAAATCTTTAAAAAAAAATTTCTATCTTGTTGAACTGAAAACTAGTCAGCAGTTTTCCATAGATAATTCATGCCCAGATTATTTTGGTAGTACAGGCATATCTTGTTTTATTGCACTTTGCTTTATTGTGTTTCACAGATACTGTGGTTTTTGTTTTTGCTTTTGTCTTCAACAAACTGAAGGTCTGCGGCAGCCCTGTCTGGAGCAAGGTTATCATTGCTGGTTTTCCAACAGTACTTGCTCAGTTCAGGTCTCTGTGTCATATTTGGTAATTTTTACAGTGTTTTAAACTTTTTCATTTTTATTATATTTGTTATGGTGATCTGTGATCACTGATCATGATGTTACTACTATCACTGTTTGAGGAGCCACGTACCTTACCCACAAAAAATCGCAAACTTAATTGATAAATTTGCCTATCCCGACTGCTCTACCAACTGGCCATTGCCCTCATCTCTCTCCCTTTCCTCGGGCTTCCCCGTTTCCTGAGACACTATGATTTTGAAATTAGGCCGCTTAATAACCCTACCAGAGCCTCTAAGTAGTCAAGTGAAAGAAGAGTCATACATTTCTCCCTTTAAATCAAAAGCTGCAAATTAGGGACACCTGGGTGGCTCAGTGGGTTAAAGCCTCTGCCTTCGGCTCGGGTCGTGATCTCAGGGTCCTGGGATCGAGCCCCGAATCAGGCTCTCTGCTCAGCAGGGAGCCTGCATCCTCCTCTCTCTGCCTGCTTCTCTGCCTACTTGTGATCTCTGTCTGTCAAATAAATAAATAAAATCTTTAAAAAAAAAAAGCTGCAAATTATTAAGCTTAGTGAGGAAGGCATGTTGAAAGCCAAGACAGGCCAAAAGTTGCTGAACAGTCAGCCAAGTTGTGAATGCAAAAGAAAGTTCTTGAAGAGAATTAAAGGTGCTACTCCAGTCAACACGCAAATGATAAGAAAGCAAAACGGCCTTACTGCTGTTATGGAGAAGGTTGTAGTGATCTGGATAGAAGATCAAACCAGCTACAACATTCCCTTAAGCCAAAGCCCGCCCTGATGACTCTTTCCTGCTATACACTCAAAAGACAGGAACATTCGTAGGAACTGAGAGAAGCAATTCAATTCTAGTGAGGTTGTTTCATGAGATTGAAGAAGCCATGTCACTAACATACGAGTGCAAGGCGACCCATCAAGCTGCAAGTGATCCAGAAGATCCCACTAAAGTTAGTCATGAAGGGGACTATGCCAAACAAGATTTTCAATGTAGACAAAGTAGCCTTCTACTGGAAGATGTCGTCTAGGATGTTCATTGCTAGAGAGAAGTCAATGCCTGGCTTGAAGGCTTCAAAGACAGGCTGACTCTCTTGTTAGGTGTTAAAGGAGCTGGTGACTTAAAGGCGAAGCCAGGGCTCACTTACCATTCTGAAATCCCCAGGGCCCTTAAGAATTATGCTATACCTACTGTGCCTGTGCTCTAGAAATGGAAAAACAAAGCCTGGATGACAGTACATCTGTTTATAACATAATGTACTAAACATTTTAAGCCCACTATTGAGACCTCCTGCTCAGAAAAAAAAGATTTCTTTTCAAAATATGACTGCTCATTGACAATGCACCTGGTCACCCAAGAGCCCTGATGGAGATGGACGAGATGACTGTTGTTTTCATGCTAACACAGCATCCCTTCTGCAGCCCATGGATCAAGTAGTAATTTCGACTTTCAAGGCTCACTATGTAAGAAATACATTTTTTAAAAAAAGATTTTATTTATTTATTTGACAGAGAGAGAGAGAGAGATCACAAGTAGGCAGAGAGGCAGGGAAAAGCAGGTTCCCCGCTGAGCAGAGAGCCTGATGCGGGCTCGATCCCAGGACCCTGAGATCATGACCTGAGCCAAAGGCAGTGGCTTAACCCACTGAGCCACCCAGGTACCCCTAAGAAATACATTTTATAAGGCTATAGTTGCCATGGATAGTGATTCCTCTGATGGCTCTGGGCAAAGTCCATTGAAAACCTTCTGGAAAGGATTCACCATTCTACACACCATTAAGAACATTCATGATTCACAGGAAGAATTCACAATATCAACATGAACAGGAGTCTGGAAGAAGTTGATTCCAGCCCTCATGGATGACTTGGTGGGCTCAGGACTCCAGTGGAGGCAGGAACAGCAGATGTGGTGGAAACAGGGAGAGGACTGGAAGCAGCAGGAGAGCCTGAATATGTGACTGGACAGCTGTGATCTCCTGACCAAACTTGCACGGTGGAGGGGCTGCTTCTTATGGATGAGCAAAGACAGTGGTTTCCTGAGCTGAACTCTACTGTTGGTAAAGATACTGTGAAGACAGTTGAAATGACAATAGGGGATTTAGAATATGACACACACTTAGTTGATAAAGCAGCAGCAGGGTTTGAGAGGTCAGACTTCAATTGTGAAAGAAGTTCTGCTGTGGGTAAAATGCTATCAAACAGCATCACACGCTACAGAGAATTGTTCCTGAAAGGAAGCGTCAATTGATGTGGCAAACTTTGTTGTTGTCTTATTATTTTTTAAAAAGATTTTATTTATTTATTTGACAGAGAGATAGAGAGAGAGCACAAGTAGGCAGAGGGGCAGGAGAGGGAGTAGGAGAAGCAGGCTCCCCACTGAGCAGAGAGCCTGACTAGGGGCTCGATCCCAGGACCCTGGGTTTATGACCCAAGCTGAAGGCAGCAGCTTAACTGACTGAGCCACCCAGGCGCCCCCCACCATTGTCTTATTTTAAGAAACTGTCAAAGGGCACTTGGGTGGCTCAGTTGGTTAAGTGTCCAACTCTTGGTTTCAGGGCAGGTCATGATCTCAGGGTTGTGAGATCGTGCCCTGCATCGGGATCCATGCTCAGCATGGAGTCTGCTTGTCCCACTCCCTCTGCTACTCCTCCCGCTCACTCATGCTCTCTCTCACTCAAATAATTTAAAAAAAAAAAAAAAAAAAAAGTCACAATGACCCCAACTTTCAGCAGCCACCACCTTGGTCAGTCAGCAGCCATCAACATCAAGGCAAAACCCTCCACCAACAAAAAGATTACAACTTGCTAAAAGCTCTGATGATGGTTAACATTTTATGAAAGAAGTCTATTTACATTAAGGTATAGGCAGTTTTTTAGACCCAATGCTATTGCACACTTAGTAGACTATAGCGTAGCGTAAACATAACTTTTATATGCACTGGGAAACCAAAAGAATTCATTTGACTTGCTTTATTTGGTATTTGCTTTATTGTTGTGGCCTGGAACCAAATCCATAACATCTTTAAGCTATGCCTATATGAAAAAATGCTTATGAATTTTTATAGAGGATTACCTGATTCCTTAATTCTGAGTCAAAAGGATATATAGAAGCACTTGTTTATGAGATACTGGTTGTGTGTGTGTGTAAGAGAGACACTCAGACAATGACACAAAGGCAAAGGATACTATTCAACAGACTGAGATGCATTAAGTAGTTGCAGTACCCTGTTGTGGTTAAACATGGTGCTACTCTGCAGCCATGCCCGGATTCCACACCTTGAATAAGCCTTCAAGATTATCCAGAGAACATGTGCTTCACTCTGTGCATTCAGGAATTCACAAATTATTGGCCTTTAGTGCTCCACCACACACCGATCAAAATCCTAGCAATGGTGCACCTGACACCATCAGTAATAGACACTGCTTGTCAAAATCACGGTGTTTTTTGAGGTTTTGATTGACTTCAATCTTTAGCTTAGTTTTGTTATGTATGTTTGGCTGCACTAATGACTCCCTCCTATTAGAGACTCAGAAGACAGCTACCTTGGTAGGAACTGAGAGAAGCAATGAGTTTATCCCAGTTCCATTCAGAAGGGACCCCTTTAAACCAGCCAGGAGAGAAGCGACTCTGTGCTAGTGTTTCTCAGCCTTCCACATCACATTCCCTGAGGGGCACTTGCCCCAAATGTATTCTTTCCAAAGCAGAATCTCTGCGTCCAGAGTTCAGGTTTATGCATTTTAAACAAGCTCCTACATTCTGGTGGAAACTACAGCTTGTAAACTTCATGCCATCTGTATGGCTGATGTTCTTTCAAGATCAACAGTGGCTCTTTTGACTTAATTACAGTCTTTCCTCCTCCCCTAAACCCTGCTGAGGGCAGTGCTGGGCCCCAGTCCAGGCATCCTCTGTCAGGGCAGCAGGTTCTCAGGTCCTCTGTTAGGAGCCTTTTAAGGGAAAAGGAGGTGGGCTGGGGGAAGAATAAACCCCTATTTTGTGCAGTCTGGTGAAGAGGGCAAGTAACACACACCAAATTCTTTACTGGTAAAGCTTCCCAGGGCAAGACTGAAAATAAAATTGTTAGAGGTCCACTCTAGGGTATAAAATGGAATTATCTTTGCCAGGATTAAATCACACTTCCTGAGTCTGACCGAGCGTTTCCAGGGAGAATAAGCGCCGCGCAGCCTTTAATGCCACTCCTTCATTGTTGTTCCTGACTCCTGCCCCCACTGATTGTCCAGCCCATTCGGCTTCCCCTGCCAGCTCACTGTGGCTTGAGTCTTTCAAACAGAGAGCAGGGTCCAAAAACAAAACCGGGGCAATTTCTGGTTGGGGAAGATGCTGGCAAGGGGAATTCTAGAGACCTAGAGCAAGGCACTCACACACGTGACAGATGCTAACTTTAAATTTGATGTTAATTATAATCAAGTATGTTAAAATCCCTGTTATTGTTTTGTTTTTTTAAGATTTTATTTATTTATTTGGCACAGAGAGAGAGAGAGTACAAGCAGGGGGAGTAGCAGGGAGAGGGTGAAGCAGGCTCCCGCAGGGCAGGAAGCCCGATGTGGAGCTCGGTCCAGGACTCTGGGATCATGACTTGAGCTAAAGGCAGATGCTTAACCAACTGAACCACCCAGGCATCCCGCCCCTTGTTGTAGTTCTGAGAGCTACCACTGGCCCATCACTCTGGGCTGTCTTACCTGATTGTCTTTATTAGGAAATTTTTTTCACAAACTCAACAGTAACTTCCTGAGCTGAGTGGGTAGCACAGTATAATGATTACAGGGCAGATGCTGTAGTTTCGAACTATTTGGGTTTGAATCCTATCTCTGCCACTTAGTAACCATCAAACTTTGGGCAAGTCAATTTTTTTCCTTATGTGCCTGTTTTCTTAGTCACAAAATGGGGTTAGAAAATGGTAACTAAGTCATAGGGTTGTTGTAAGGATTAAGTGAGTTAACACGTATAAGGAATTATAATGATGCCTGACATCTTTCTTGGCACGGGGTGGAGGGAGGGCCTGGGAAGATAAACGAATCATCAGGGAGTCTACGATCTACAAACGTGGTGCTGCACTCAGCTCCTGTCACGTACTCTGCACAAAAACAGTCTTAGGGGGAGCTGACAGCAATTTGCTGATTCACTGTTGGGTCTCCGGTGGTGGTGGTGGTGGTGGTTTAACATCATAAAAATGCCTCAAAAAACCCTACAAAAAAAACAATGGCTTTGTCATTGCTTCTACAAAGAAAAACAAAAACTTTTTATAACATGTCATTAGTTAAAAACTATCCACTCCAGTACTATGAAACTGACAGAAACGTTTTAGTCTTTAAACAGAGGAAATTATTTTTTTTCATTGCCTTCTGTAATCGCTTATAAAACTTAAAGTGTGTGTTCACCATTGATATGCCCAATAATGCTCTGCTACAAGGGCCACTGAGTGCTATTATGTTCCATCAGTAAAAAAATCTTTAGACAATATATAGATATAAAAGGGTGAGAGAAGAACATCATGGACTGTTCTAAAGTCATAAAATCATTCCCCGTCCCTTCCCCTTCCACTTTGCAAGAGTATTCACTGCTCTTTTCTTATTCACAGTTTTTATATCTTTGTTTTAAAATCCAAAAGTTCTTATAGCATCCTATTGAAAACAGACTACAAGGAGAGAGCCTGTCCCAGGGCCTAAAATTCTTTCTAACCCAGGCAATTTTAGGCAAAAGAAGAATGCAATTAAAAAGCACAAGAAAATAAAGATATAGCCACAATACCAACAACATCTGGCTAAGTATCTAAGTACTTCTACAAGATCTGTTTTTTGAAAAAACTGGTTAGACATAATTGTGTATGAGGCAGAAGAGTCTACGACCTCCTCACATTCTAGAAAGCACGTGCCCCCAAAATGTCCCTAACACAGTGAATTCCTTTTTTCCTGTCTTCCTTTTTATTCCTTTTTTTCCCTCTTTGCAGTCAGTGGAAGGCAAATCCCTATGTTATACCACACCCTGCAGCTCTGACCTGCAAGGGGGTTCCCTCTCTGGCTCCCTCCTGGGGAAGCGGTCTACCCCCTCTTACTGGCCAACTCCATCTCTCTTTTGACTCCAACTGTTTTCTCATGTTGGATTCCTCATGTTAACCCTCTAATCCTGCTGGGGAAGGGCCTGTGGCAGCACTACCATTTGAAATCTTTTTGTTTTAACTTTATGTACACACACACATATAAAAGATTTTATTTATTTGAGAGAGAGAGAGAGAGAGAGAGAGAGAGCGAGCTCCAGTGAACAAGATGGGAGGGGCAGAGGGAGAAGTAGACTCCCCTCTGAGCAGGGAGCCAGATGCAGGGCTGGAGCCCAGGACCCTGAGCCAAAGGCAGATGTATAACCAACTAACCCACCCAGGCGCTACCTTTTTAACTTTAAGAAACAGTGTCTGATATATTTCTCTGTCCACATTCTCACCCAAACCCTGCTAATTCTATTTCTAAAGACTCTTCAATCTGGCCCTACCCTTGATCTCCACTACCGGGGGTGAGCCTCTCAGCTGGTTCACTCAGAGCCTCCTACCTGCTTTTCCAGGCTCCCCTTTTCCTCCACTCCACTCTCCACAGTGCTGCCATGAGACTTTTTCCTCATACAAACCTGATCGTGTTATCACTTATCGTCAAGGGCTTCCTGCTGCCCCCAACATAAAGTCCAAATACCCTAAAAGTTATTTCCTAAAACTCCCTATCTGTATTGTTTCTCTTTATCACCGTGCTTTTAAGGCTCACCTGGGTTATTTTCTACAGGAATAGAGAAACTCATGAGCATCACTCAAGTTAATATGACAAAAATAACTGTGAGGAATCAAGCCATACATTTCCCATGTAATAATACCTGTTCTTAGCCACGTATTGTCCTTCAGGGACCCTTCAGGTACAGCCAGTTTTGTGGTTCTAAAGTAGACTTAATTGTTCTAAATGCTTTCTTTGTCGAAATTAATGAGTTGTGTGTGCGTGTGTGTGTGTTTAACACACAAGCCAGGATTAGAAAAGATTTGGCCAGTGTGCTTACTGGAAAATCAAAACTTGGGGACTAGTATTCCCATTTATTTTTTTATAGACAGGAATGAGGAGGGGGAAAAAAAGACCAAATGAGGGCCTAGAAAGAGAAGCGAGGGGGGCAACAAAGACAAATCAGACCACTGAATGACCAATTCTACTTCAGGCTGGTCCTGACCAAAGAAAGACAGTTAACAGGTCCTCATATTCTTTGTAAATAGTCACATTTCATTTTAGTTACCAGAGCCACAATAAGAGAGAGAGGTATCATTATCTGTATTTTACAGGTGAAGAAACAGACCGGCAAGATTTATTTTGCCTACTATGGTAATCACAGATGAAGTGTAATGCTCACAGTTAAGGGGGAAACTGCACCCCTCCGGTTTCCCTAGAGGCAAGAGCGAAGTGTCTTCTTCTGTCTTCTCACTCAACCCTGTGGAGGAGGAGTGGCTTGCCTGGGCAGTGAATTTAGAACAGACTCAGGATGCTCAGTCCTGGCAGGCCCATGGGCTTTTTCACTCTCTTCCAGCCTATCCATCTTCCATATTTGTCCTTTACCCTGGCTTGTGTGCTGAGTAGAGAAGAGAGGCAAGCCCGAAGTCTAATTCAGGGGAGAAGATTTAGTGAACGCATAGTGGCCACATATAAAAGCCACATCCTCCAATCTGGCTTTTATCACTTGATAAAGCTAGTATTTTCCTTCCTATGTCGTTTTCTCAATTGGTTGTGAAGATTAAAGGGGAAGACAGAGGGCCATTAACTGGCTCCCTAAAAGCTAAACACAAGGCACATGATAGGCCCTCAATAACTGTTAAATGAATGAATGAATTTGTCCAAGGCCACAAAACTAATAAGCAACAGAATAGAAACTTGAATCTATGTCTGATAGAAAAGCCCATGGTTTCCTAAAATTCCAATCCAGTGCCTCCTGTAGAATGTTCTATTCCCAGGTTTCAATTCATGCTTCTGTATGGCTGCCGGGAAACTGGAAGCACCGGCATCAACCACCGTAAACATCCATGTGTGCCTAAGACTTTAGCTGATAATCTGTCCGCAACAGTGGGCAGGGATGAGCTCAGCATGTCTGCTTGCTGCTGGCTATGGCAGGGGCCACGAATGACTGAGCCCTGTAGGTACACAAAGAAGAGGGACCTGGAAGACCTGGAGAAGCCCCGAAGATGGCTCCGCAGGGTATGGAACAGATAGGGAGGGGAGGCTGGCAGCGGAGCAGGAAGCAGCAAGCCCACAAAAGGGGCAGGGCAAGGGACTGGGGACTCAGAGAGAATGAAGGCCCAACAGGGATTTGGGGGACTGGGGAACTGGGGGCCAGGAAGGAGGCAGGCGAAGGAAGAATGGCCAGAGAGATCCCAGCAGAACAAAAGGCTGCAGACACGGGAAATAAAAATATGTCCAATCAAAGAACATAAAGGGGAGACAGATAAAAGAACAGTAGTAAATCACTGGCTATGAAAAGAGCCACAAACTGATTTTCCATTTCATGTCAAGATGATGAAAAGTGAGAGCTGATCTGTGTGCCAGTAGCCTTCAGAAACTAAGAAATAAAACACCCAGGTTGAAAATAGTTTGGGGAGCCAGAAGATGACAAGATTCCTCCTGCAGGCAAAAGTGAAATTAAAGTAATGACAACATCTCCTTCCCCTTTCCCCCTACCCTCCCAGCCCCCTCCAGTCACAAGAGAGTGGGGAGCTGTCTGGCTGGCAACCATATATGAGCTCAGTGGGGACCCTGTTCAGACTGAGCTAATATAGTTGCTTTTTAAGAGTATCTGGTAGAAGTCAGGATTGTGTGTTCACAAACACCATATAAAAACAGGGTCGTCTTTGCCTTCCAAGCAGTTTTTTTCACTCTGTTTAAAGGCCGGGCTGAGTCTTTTTTTCCCCTTGCTAGAGTGGCACACAAAGAATTCTCTGACACTCTGCCCCCACTGCAGATGAAAGGCTTAAGTGTGAGTGAAAGCAACAATGTTTAGAGTGACATTTACTAGCTGCAAACAGTGAAATCAGAGAGCTTCAGTTCACGCAGATTAAATGTCAGGCTTTAAACATTTAGCAGAGTATTAGCTATGGAAGTTTTTAAAATTTAGGATTTAGTTTTATATTGCAAGCGGCACTTGAGACATATAAAAGAAAGGCTTCTTAAAGCAAGGAAACAATTGAACCATAAGCTAAAGAAGGCTATATATTTTTAATTGAGGGTAAATTACTGAGATCAGCTCACCAAACCAGTGGTGCTTTGCTGTTCTTCACCATCCCAGATAAGTAAGAGGAAGCTGACATTCCCCACACTTCACATTTTGAAAGATAGAAGTCAGAATCTCAAACACGGGAGTTTTTAGGCAGAGTTTTCCACAGTGGGTATAGATTTGACAAACCCAAGAGTTTGCACATTACTGTTTCAGAATGAATCCTTTTTAATGCACCTAAAAAAGTTAGGAAAATAGATCACTTTAAAAAAAAATATTTTCCATGGTTAAACTTATTCACGACAAAATTGGCTACAACTGCCAAAGAGAACATCCGCTTTTTTTTTTCAATATTTTATTTATTTATTTCACAGATAGAGATCACAGGTAGGCAGAGAGGCAGGCAGAGAGAGAGAGAGAGAGAGGAGGAAGCAGGCTCCCTGCTGAGCAGAGAGCCCGACGCGGGGCTGGATCCCAGGACCCTGGGATCATGACCTGAGCCGAAGGCAGAGGCTTTAACCCACTGAGCCCCCCAGGCGTCCCAAGAACATCCGCTTTTGTGACTAAATAATACAATCTCGAATTTGACAATAGTAGCAGTTCTTTCTTTCCTTCATTCAAAACAGCTGGGAAGCATCTTCTTTATTATGCTTACTTGGGGGTGCTGGACAGATACAAAGCCAATGATAATGGTTATTAACATTTCAAGCTTTATCTTAAATATGTTATGAGCCTTACATTATTCCCATTTTACAGATAAGAAAACTGGGGCTTCAAGAGATCAAGGATTTTGCCCAGGACCATGGAATGACTAAATTATGTGGCATTCAAACTCTAGCCTTTGTCTCCAAAGCCAGAGCAATTAACCTCTACTCAAGGAACTCAGTCTGGCAGAGACCATGGGCATGTGGACAAATACAGTTTAATGCAAGAAATGCCACAACAGAGATATGAACAGAGACACAGACTGAGTAATTCTGCCTCTGGTCTGGGAGCTGAGGAGGAGGCATTTAAGCCAGGTCTTGATGCATGAGGTATTGTTTTCTAGGTGAAAAAGGTAACACTGTTCTAGGCACAGGAAGCTATACGACCAAAGCATGGAGGGCCTGGGGTATGTGTGGAGTGCCCAGAGTTCCCCTTGTATTTGAAGGGGGCAGAGTACAGGGTGGGAAACAAGGCTATTACAATAGCCTGGGTGAAGACATAAAGGAAGACTGGAGTAGGGGAAATTGAGGCCAGTCAAGAAAGGCAGAGGCAAAATGATCTGGTGACTGACTGGATGTGTGCAGTGAGGGATGGGAGTCCACAGTTGCTCGCCTTTTCGATTGTTGTAAAGACTGACAACAATGGAGGTAAGACAGGCTGGCAGTGGGGGCAGAAAAGAGGAAGATGACACCTTAGTTCAGTTTTAGAAAAGCTGAGTTAGAGACACTTGAAGGATATCTGGGCATCTTCTCTACGGCATTCTCAACTTTAACAAACACTGAGTGCCTTTTGTAGCAGGTACTAAAGAGGTTATAAGAGAACAAAACTGGTCTTGCCTTCCTAGAGTTTATGCGCTGTGTAGTCAGTTCTTAATGGTGACAATATATTGGGGCACTAATAGGATCATTTCTGGTTGTGACAGTGACAGGGGTGACGGACTCTATTTGTGCTTAGTGGACAAGTGCCATGGAAACAGATATTCTATAATATTTGGGATTGTTTAATACAGCAAAGCACTATCCTGTGCCCCACTGGATGTCTGTATAGGTGATATTCCATTTATAATTACTGGAGCTTAGAACCTAACTCTCTTTCACATAGAAAGATGGGTAATATTCTTTTGCATGCTTCATATACATATTGAATGTTCCCAAATAGAAATACCATGGGAATTGAGCAAAGACCTACACTTTGTTTTGTCTGGACCTTTACCAAGAGCTAGCTGTTCGCTATTTAGGAAAATTACATCACGAATTGGGGAGTTGAAAAGTTCTGGAGATGGAGAGTTGTGATGGTTATACAACAACATGAATGTACTTAATGCACAGAATTGTCTACTTAAAAATGGTTAAGGGGCGCCTGGGTGGCTCAGTGGGTTAAAGCCTCTGCCTTCGGCTCAGGTCATGATCCCAGGGTCCTGGGATCGAGCCCCACATCGGGCTCTCTGCTCAGTGGGGAGCCTGCTTCCTCCTCTCTCTCTCTGCCTGCCTCTCTGCCTACTTGTGATCTCTGTCTGTCAAATTAATAAATAAAATCTTTAAAAAAAAATGGTTAATATGGTCAATTTTATGTTATATATGTATATTTGCATATGCATACATATTTAAATATTTTATTTATTTATTTGAGAGACAGAGAGACTACAAGCAGGGGGAGGGGCAGAGGGAGAGGGAGAAGCAGACTCCCCGCTGAGTGGGGAGCCCGATGTGATGTGGGGTTCAATCCCAAGACCTTGAAATCATGACCTGAGCCAAAGTCAGACATTTAACTGATTGAGCCACCCAGGAACCCCTGTTATATATATATTTTAAACTAAAAAAGTTATAAATTAAAAAAAAAAAAAGAAAGGAAAAAGGATAATTTCATGACAGGTAGCAAAGGCACTCCCAATTTTCGAGTTGCCCATACAGTGCACCTGCGTCAGTGTGCATTATGGCTGTCCTAATCATGGTGACTCTGCATTCTAATCTATCTACCTCACTGTGTCTTCTAGTGGGGTCATGCCTGGAGATACTGTAAAACAGGTAATGTGATTACTAATTACTTTCTTTTTATTTCCCTTTGTATTGCGACTAGGGCATTATATTGCATTTTTGGAATTCTGTGATGCAGAGGAGGGTTTTATTAACCATGAGTTTCAGTGCAGGATAGGAAAGGCCATGTTATAAAATATTTGTTATATAAAGGACACATTATGTTGAAAGGGCTGAGAATCACTGGTGAGAGATAAGACATATATAAATGGAATTAAAATACAAGGCAAATCACGGCAGCATCTCAGAGAGGTAATAAATACAAAGGGAGAGAAAGGGAAAGAGATGTTATTGGCCATGGGGGATCTGGAAAGACCCACGGAGAAAGTGTAATGTGGGCAGATACTGACTGATGTCCTCTGCTAGAATAGCTCCAGGGATGTGGGGCTTGGGATCTGCCTCCAATGGTGTCCATTCCTTTTGGCATGGCTCTTGATTTTTTATCAAGTTCTTTTTGATGTATCTTCTCCACAGTGGCCCTTGTTCTGGGAGGCTCCAGTAGGTAGAGAATGATAAATTACTAGCTTATGTAGTATCTTTTCCAGAATCTAAAAACTGTGGTCTCTATAATACTCTCTGGTTAATCTCTTCTTCAGGCTAAAATCTCCCTACCTCCTCCAACTGTTTCCCATACAACTTGGTTTCATATTCCCTCACCATTTGGGTCATTTTCCTCTGAACATGTTCCAATTTGTCAGTGGCCTTTTAAGAGTGTGGTGCCTAGAACTAAATGTGATTTCCAGAACTGAAACAGTAACGATATCTCCTAATATCCCCAAAGGGGGAAGTGTTATCACTCCACATAGTGTGATCAGAATGGAGAAAGGAGCAGGAGAGGATCTGTCTTAATCATCACTGTATTGCCAATATTGAATTTTTTTTGTTTGTTTAAGCAAGTTAAATCTGAATTTTTAATACTTGCATCTACAGTTCGGATCTCAGTGCCTTTTTCCCCTAGTTTGTTTTTGTTCTGAGGATTAAATGAAAATGTGAGTCTAGTTAATAGACACTAACAATTATTCTCGTTTGCTGATAGTGTGTGCTTATTGCCATTCTATAGTCATTTCTTATCTGAAGACATTTTTCTCTTAACACACTGGGCCCTGCCCATGTCCCAAGTCAATCTAACCAAGACTGGTGGGTACGCCAGCCACCCTTTCCAGGGGCTTGGCCTGTAAAGCAGAGTTAGAATTTCTGCCTTAAGCATGGATCTGATGTGTGTGTATGGAAAGCCCCTGCATTCCTGTGTATCCAATGAACCTCAGTTTGAGCCCCACTGTCTGGATACCTCCATCTAAGTTCCAGATTTTCATAGTATTTTGGTCCAACACTGAAACCCTGCAATAACTTGACTGGCTCTTGCTAATAGGCTGTGTCCTGGGGCTGAAACAGTGCCAGTTCATCTTCCCATTCTAGATGCTAGAGACCCTTGAACCACAGTGACACACTGGTCTGAAACCTTGGAGGCCACAGCAGAACTCTATAAGGCATCACTAGGGCTCAAATACTAGCTTGCTATACACTATTAATACAATGGCCTCAAGTGACTGACCAAGAAATAGGGGATAGATTAGCTTCAGAAGTCTAAGCAGTTTATGTCACTTCTACTGGCTGCTTAAGTTCCAACATGCTTTGGCAGCTGGCCAGACCACCTTGAAGGTAAACTACGAGAGCAGGGAGATCTGTCTGTTACTTGGTATATCCTAAGCCCTTAGAACAGTGCTTAGCAAGTACCAGATGCTCAATAAATATTTATTTAGTGAGTTAATGAATTGGCCCAATATGGCAGACATCTATCATTGTTTTGCCCAGCACTCTGAACTTCTTTTGAGAATTACATCTTCCCTCTTCCATGTTGTTCTGTTGGGGCTCCCCATCATGACACTCAACAAGCTAGCAAATTGTATGACAAATCTGAAGCTCATTAATCTCCATGTCCCTAGTCCCTGCATTTAACCACATATCTGCACTCTTCACTTCTGGAGAATCTGAGGCATACTGTCAAGAGACTGAGAACCAGAGGTAGTACATTTTGCAGGTAGATCGTTCAGAAGCTAAACTTCATATGAATGTTTATCACAAAACCCAAGCCAACAAGTAAAATGAACTTCTCGTCAGAATAAGCTTCTGTTTCTAATATTATTTGATTTTCATCTAATTAATCACTAGTACCAGAATTTATCTTACTCACATTCAAATAAATAAGAGGTGAGACTTTTTCAAATTTTTAATTAGAGATGAAATATAATTATTACAATGTCAGCTTTACTATAATAATGCTATTTAAGGTTTCTCAGAAAAAAATCTAATCTGTGAAATATGAAAAAAAATATATACTAGATTATAATAATTCAATAAATGAGGGGGGGACAGAAAACTTAAGGTTATTTAAAGCTTTTTAAAAATTGTGGTAAAACATATATAACATAAAATTTACCCTTTTAACCATTTTTAAGTGTACAATTCAGTGGCATTAAGTAGATTTACAATGTTGGGCAACCATCACTACTAACCATCTCCAGATTTTTTTATCATACTAAAAAAAAGCCAAATAAAAAACCAAACCCTCTGTACTCATTAAACAGTAACTCCCCTTTTCCCCTCCTCCCAGCCCCAGGTAAGTGCAATTCTACTTTCTGTCTCTATGAATTACATAACTAAATTATATGGGAATTATAAGTATTATACAATATTATATTATATTATATTATTATATTATATTAACCAAAATATTATACAATATTTTCCCTTTTTGTCTGGCTTATGCCATTTAATGTCTTCAAGGTTTATAGATATTATAGCATATATTAGAATTTCATTCCCCTTTATGGCTGAATAATAGTCTATTACATGTATCCACCACATTTTGTTATCCATTTACTTGTTACAGACACTTGGGTTGTTTTCACCTTTTGGCTACTGAGCTATGAACACTGGTGTACAAGTATCTGCTTGAGGCCCTGCTTTCAATTATTTTGGGTATACCTGGGAGTGAAATTGGGTAGATCATATAGTAATTCTATGTTTAACATTTGGAGGAACCGGTATAAGGCTTTCAAAATGACTTATAAAGTAAAAATGTATTAACTTAGGAACTATTATAGGCAGTAAGTTATTCCTCACCTGATCCTCCACATATCATTACTGGAGACAGAGAGACTGCTGTATTAACTAGGACAGACAATACATCATTTCCTTGTAGGAAAGGAGGAAACAGGAATTTCCAAATAACTACAGATCCCCACGAAATAAGACATCACAATAATTGCAGCTGTACGTAAACATCAGGATCTTCACAAAGATGAAATAGTCTTTAGAAAACCTAAAACTTCCATTCCTAAATAGTGTAAGAATGAATCCCAGAATGTGATCATACAACTGCAGCCTCTTTTGTGTGCAAAATAATTGATCAGTATCTTTCTAAAGTGTAAAGGTTATGAAAGACAAGGAAAGACTGAAGAAATGTCACAAAGTAGAGGACTAAGTAGCTCTGATAACTAACTGCAATGTAGTATCCTGGGTTGGATCTGGAACAAAAAGGACAATGGTGAAAAAAACTGGTAAGATCCAAATAAAGACTGTAACTTAGTTAATAGTACTGTAGCAGTGTTAATATCTTGGTTGTGATAACTGTACTATGATTATGTAAGGTGCTAACACTAGTTGAAGCTAGATGAATGATATATAGGAATTCTCTACTATTTTTGCAACTTTTATGTAATCTTTAAATGATTTCAAAATAAAAAGCTATAAATTATAGTCTCTGGACTTTAATGGGCATCTGAAAGTATTAAGCCAGATAATCAGAAATAGTAATAATAAACTTGCAGTTATAAGTCTTAACTTTGAATGACCTTCAATATTCACGAAGAGGAAAAAAAACAGTAATTTTGTAGTTAGTGCCTCTAATAAGCAATTTTCTCTTGCACCTTCACTGCCATTCTGGCCTTACATTTCTTCCTAGATCAATCCGTCCCAATGCTTTTAACTCAATCTTCTGGAATGGACTTTACATAGGAAAACTTTCCCAACATTCATATCTTCTTAGATAACCATCCCCTTCAATTGTTGCCAAATCAATGTTTTAACCCAGATTGTTCTTTGAGCTTTGACAGTACAGCCACTGGCTTGCTGGATATCCCCACTTCCAAAGGCAGCTGAGATTAAGCATGTATCTAAAGTGAAACCTTCATTCCACTCATTTACCAATATCAGACACACTGGACTCATTCTAGACTTGGCGCTCAACCATCCCCATTCCTGCTCCTAAGGAGTATCTTGGTCTATACTGTAGTATATATCTTTAATCCGCTAAAGTATAAAGTTGAAATCCAGCCATCTTTATCATTGCTACACAGTGAAATTGTACCCAAAAAAGCCAAAAGAGATTGTGGAAAGTAATGCTGGGAAATTCAGAGCATTTTCAATGTTGAAAATGCATTTTTGGGGCGCTTGGGTGGCTCAGTGGGTTAAAGCCTCTGCCTTTGGCTCAGGTCATGATCTCAGGGTCCTGGGATCGAGCCTGGCATCGGGCTCTCTGCTCAGCAGGGAGCCTGCTTCCTCCTCTCTCTCTGCCTACTTGTGGTCTCTGTCAAATAAATAAATAAAATCTTAAAAAAAAAAAAGAAAAAGAAAATACATTTTTTTTCCCCTTAAATTCTCACTTTGACAGCACATACACCAGAACTGCAATAATACAGAGATGATTAGTATGGCCCCTATGTCAGGATGACATGGAAATTCATGAAGTATACCATTATTTTTAAGAAATTATACCAATTTTCTGCAATCTCTTTTAGAGGACAGAAGTAGAAGGAATTCTTCCTAACTCATTCTATGATACCAGAATTACCCTAATACTAAAACCAAACACATTACAAGAAAAGAAAACTACAGACCACTATCTCTCATGAAGATAGATGCAAAAGTCCTCAATAAAATATTAGTAAATCAAGTCTAACAGTGTTCAAAAATGGTAATACACCACAATCAAGTGGGATTTATCCCATGCATGCAAGGCTGTCTAACATTCGACAACCAAATGATATAATGTATCATATTAACAGGCTAAAGAAGAAATATCACATGATCATATTGATGGAGAAAAAGCATTTGACAAAATCCAAACCCATTCATGATAAAAGCACCTAGTAAAGAAGGGATAAGAACTTCCTCAATGTGATAAAAAATATCTACAGAGGGCTCCTGAGTGGCTCAGTCAGTTAAGTGTCTACCTTCGGCTCAGGTCATGATCCTGGGGTCCTGGGATCGAGCCCCACATTGGTCTCCCTGCTCAGTGGGAAGTCTGCTTCCCCCTCTCCCTCTGTTCCACTCCCCAACCCCAACCACCTGCATGTACTCCCTCTTATTCTCTCTCTGTAAAATAAATAAATAAAATCTTAAAAAATATATATCTACAGGAAACCTGCAGCTAGCAGGTTCCTAAAATCAGGAAAAGGCAGGGATGCCCCCTTTCATTGCTCTATTTCAATACTGTCATAGAAGTCTGAACCAATGTAATAAGATAAGGAAATAAAAGGTGTATGGATTAAGAGGGAAGAAATAAAAAAAACTGTCTTTGCAGATGGCATGATGATCTATGTAAATATCTGAAAGAACCGAACAAAAAATTCCTAGAGTAAGTGATCATAGCAAGGTTACAAAATACAAGGTTAATATACAAATGTCAATCATTTTCCTATTGAACAAATGACATTTGAAATTAAAAACACTATCATTTATATCAGTGCCCTAAACAATGAAATACTTAGGTGCAAATCTAACAAAACATGTATACACCTGTCTATATGAAGAAAATTACAAAACTCTGATGAACAAAGTCAAAGGAGAATAAATAAATGGAGAAATAGTCCATGTTCATGGAGAAGACAATTTGATATTGTCAAGAGGTCTGTTCTTCCCAATTTGATCTATAGATTCAAAGCATCCCAGCCAAAATCCCAGAAAATTATTTTTGGATATCAACAAATCAATTTTAAAGTTTAAATAGGCAAAAGATAGAGAAGAGCCATCACAATCTTGAAGAAGAACAAAATTGGAGGACTAACACTACCCATCTCCAAGAGTTACTATAAAACTACAGTAATCGAGACAGTGTGGTACTGGTGAAAGAACAGATACACAGATTAAAAGAATAGAACAGAGAGCCAGAAATATTGCCACATAAATAGGGTCAATTGGTATCTGACAAAGAGGAAAGGCAACACAATGGAGCAAAACTAGTCTTTTTAACAACTGGATATCCACATGTAAAAAAAATGAATCTTGATACAGATCTTACCCCTTTATAAAAACTAACTCAAAATGTATTATAGACCTAAATGTAAAATGCAAAACTATGAAATTCCTAGAAGATAACACAGGAGAAAATCTATGTGACCTTGGGTTTGTTGGTGACTTTTTAGAGATAACAACAAAGGTATGATCCATGAAAGAAATAACTGATAAGATGGACTTCAATAAAATAAAAAAATTCTGTTCTTCAAAAGACATTGTCAAGAGAATGAAAAGAGAAGCCAGAAACTGGGAAAAATAGTTACAAAAAATGTATCTGGTAAAGGGCTGGTAGCCAAAATATACAGAAAACTTCTAAAACTCATCAATAAGAAAACAAACAAACCAATTAAGAAATGGGCCAGGGGTGCCTGGGCAGTGTAGTTGATTAAGCATCCAACTCTTGGTTTCAGCTCAGGTCATGATCTCAGGGTCCTGGGATCAAGCCCTGCACCAGGTTCCATACTCGGTGGAGTCTGCTTGAGATTCTCTCTCCCTCTGCCTCTGCCCCACCTGCTAGTGCTGTCCCCCGCCATCTCACCCAAATAAATAAATAATTTTTTTTTAAAAGAAGAAATGGACCAAAGATCTTAACTGACATTCATCAAAGAATACAGATAGATGGCAAGTTAGCATATGAAAAGACGTTCCACATCCTATGTCAGTAGGGAAATGCAAATAAAACAACCCATAAGAATGGGTACATACTGATTAAGTACAAATAAGCAGAGCACAGAAGATGTTTAAGGCAGTGAAACTATCCTGTATGACATTAAAATGCTGGACACATGTCATTATACATTTGTCAAAACCCTCAGAATGTACAACACCAACAGTGAAAGATAATATAAACTATGGACTGTGGGTGATAATGTTTATCACTGTAGGTCCACCAGTTGTAACAAATGTACCATTCTGGTGGGGGACACTGATAATGAGAGAGGCTATGCCTGTGTGGGGGCAAGGGGGAAATGGGAAATTTCTGTGCCTCCTGCTGAATTTTGCTAAACCTAAAACTGCTCTAAAAAAATGAAATCTATTTAAAAAAAAACGTGAGAGAAAGAAACACAAGCTAGTATACTGGTATTTCTATTAGCTACCTATTAGCTAAGATAGCCATTAGCCACTCATTTGTATATTATGGATTTAGAAAATACCACAAGGATGAATTAATTCTTTTTGTTATTCTAAGTTCTACAAAGAAAAGGAAGTTCTTGCTTACTGGAAGGGGGGAAAAATATCAGAATGTCATTCCATATTTAGTGAAAAGTTGTACAAATTTGGAAGATAGAATTCAAATTCCAAAAGGGCCTAGCAGAAATAAAAACAAGCAAAGTTCTTCATTATATAAACAAAGAAAGTGAATAAAGTTAGAGGAATTGTTTTGACCATATATTTAGATTACTGTGTGCTGATTTGGCCGCACTATGATCAGAAAACCAATTCAGAAAAGAATGAAGGTTGGTGCGGGCATCTAAAACTTACAGATCCCAATTACTTCCATATAAAACAGGATTAAGATTCTCTATCATTCCTTATCATTGAAATTCAAAAACTAAATTTGACTACTATTTCAGTCTTCACTTTTAATGAATCAAAGTGATATAAGGTAAAAATAATGAAAAGATTTAACCCAACTTAATTTAATAACTGTTTATCATATGAACTTTCATGTAAACATGATTTGGATCTTTTGGTGAATGTCATGGTAACCCCAAATCTCTAGTTTAGGGAAATAAAACCATCAAATTAAATCAGAAGTGGAGTTGGAACTAAACTTTAATGAACTATTTTATAATCATTTTCTCTTATTAGAGTAAGCTACCATGTTACTGTAAGAGAGCTTGGTAAGATTTTGCTGCTCATTAAATAATTAGTTCTCTATATTTGTTACTAAGACATACAAATGCCAGATTTGGTGGTCCCCAAGGGTGTGTTAGCAAACTTGGGGAAAGTTCTAAGGGACCTCTATTCAGGCAATATTCTGAAGTTAGTTACATACTCTATCATCATACACTGGGTTCCCTTCTTGAGAACCTCTATGCTCTAGGGCCAAGTGGGCCTCTTTCAAGCAGCCCTATATTGGTGGAATTTCCTAGTACATCACTTCAGAATCAAAATCAAAGACTCTTGGGGCACCTGGGTGGCTCAGTCAGTTAAGCATCTGTCTCCGGCACAGGTTACGATCACAGGCTCCTGGGACTGAGCCTTGCATCTGGCTCCCTGCTCAGTGGGAAGCCTGCTTCCCTCTCTCCCGCTCCCCCTGCTTGTGCTTGCTCACTTTCCCTCTCTCCATCAAATAAATAAATAAAATCCTAAAAAAAAAAAAAAAAAAAAGGATCAAAGACTCTTAAAGCTGGAAAGAAACAAAGATCAAAAATGGTATCACAGGGACGCCTGGGTGGCTCAGTTGGTTGAGCAGCTGCCTTCGGCTCAGGTCATGGTCCCGGCGTCCTGGGATCGAGTCCCACATCGGGCTCCTTGCTCATCGGGGAGCCTGCTTCTCCCTCTGCCTCTGCCTGCCATTCTGTCTGCCTGTGCTTGCTCTCTCTCTCTCTCTGACAAATAAATAAAATCTTTAAAAAAAAAAAATGGTATCACAGGGAAAAGTATGATCTGGTAAGATACTGTTCAACCCCTTCTTGTGTCTGCACTGTTGATTATACAACAAAACAAAATTAAGCAAACAACCCTGAAGAATCTTTCCCTTTCACTGTATTAGGGTTGCTATATGTATAAATATAGAATTGTCTCATTTTTCCAGTATAAGATAAATAGCAGGCCATATTTGAACTTAACCCAAACTCTTATTTACTCACAATTTATCTTAACCCTTCATTTCTTCTGATGAAAGTAATTTTCCTGTGCTTTATAATAAAAACACAGCAACCAGAACCTGAATGTTTACAGTGTTTTGCCAACAAATAAGGCAAACAGTCCCCCAAATCTGAACTGGCTATGCAGACAAAAGAAATCAAATAATGACTTCAGAGTTCCAAAACCAATTTATTGCTCTAATGAGGGCTAGACTCCAACTTGGATATTTAACTTTTTTCAGGTCCCTAGTGAGATAAATGTTTTACCATATATTTTTAGCCTGGAGCTATTTTTATTTTAATAGCATTGCTTTTAAATAGCTTTTCCTTAAAGGAAAAAAAAAAACCCAAAACAAAACAAAAAAGAAAACAAAACAAAAATACCCTCCAGCCCTTCTAACTTTATGATTCTCTAATTGAATTATGTGATTTGATTATGAAGCAATGGTTCATTTACTTTACCCCACTTTTATTATTTTGTGTTTAGAATCATTCTCAGAAATCCAAATTAGCTGATTATTGAATAAGTTCTAATTACTCCCCAGAGACTGTGGGAGCCTGGACTTTCTAGATTATTCACTGTTGGCTGGGAAACAGGCTTCCTCTTGTAGTGCCCGATCTGCTATTGATTTAAAAACTGACCTAAAGGGCTATTTGTTCTGGGTTCTTTGAAGTACATTCGCTGCTCCTGCCTTCTGGAATCATTCTGACGGACATCCTGAACCTCATGCCATATTCTTTACTATGTAGTCTGCGCGGCTGAGAATGATGGGATAATGGCTCATTAACCTGCTCTCACCTCCAAAAAGAGGGCCTGGGATTTAAAACACCTCCAAATAATCACTTTGGTGTTTCTGGCTTGAACCTTGAGGCAAGTCAGCTCAGTTCCCAGTCCACATGATCCCTCCCTCCTAGCCTTGGACTTGGGGCCATGCCTGTCTCCTAGATTCTTTTTTTTTTTTTTTTTTAAGATTTTTATTTATTTGACAGAGTGAGCGAGAGAGCGAGCGATCGGGGGTGGGGTAAAGAGAGAGGGAGAAGGGGGAAGCAGACTTCCCACCGAGTACAGAGCCCAAAGTGGGGCTCAATCCCACAACCGATGAGATCATGACCTGAGCCGAATCCAAGAGTTGGACGCTTAACCAATTCAGCCACCCAGTCACCCCCTGTCTTCTAGATTCTATACTCCTCTGAACATAAATGCCATCCATGTTTCATAGTCATCTCCACCATCCACAGTGCCCAGCTCATAGCAGTTATTCAATGAAACATAGTAACAAATTTGTGAATAATTTGTTTACAAATAATTATAACCATTTGTAAATAAGAACAACTTTATAAAATAGTAACAAATTCATAAATAAAAAACTTCAAAGGATAGTCATTCAGATTATAATCAGTAAAACCCTGCTCTGATATCTAGGTCTTGTGATTTACGGAAATGGTAACAGAAAGCAATTTGACATTGATGGTTGCAGATCCTCTTAAAAAATTAAAAAATGATTCAATGAATAACATTTTCCTTAAGAATCATGTGGGCATTTTGGCAGAATGGCAGTGAAGGAAGACCTGAATTCCTAAGGGTTGGTTATGTTTCCTCCTAATCCTTTTCAATCTGAAGGGAGCTGAGCACAGTTTTAAACTTGCCGTGGGACTCTTAGAGGAGGGGAGATCCAAGTTCCAGTGCTCTCTGATAAGGAAGAGAACATGGCACACCTGACTAGTAGGGAGGGCGTCCCAGTAATAAAGATGAGCCAGGAAGCAGTTCAAGGGGCCCCTGAATTCCACTCACCTTCAGTGGGATCAAGAGGGACAAGAGGGTGGTAGTTAAGGAGGAGATATTTAGCTGACCAAAGAGGAAGACAGCACAGTGTTCCGGTGGAAGCTGGGATCAGGAGCTGCTACTTCTGTCCTGGTGTGTTCCTGTTCCCTACAAGTTAGTTATTAATCAAAGACCTCACTAAGCACCTGACAAATTTCTAAGCTCCGTAGTAGATCATGATAAAGCCAGAAGACTTAGTTTTTAGACCTTAAAGTGCTCACAATATAATCTGGGAAGGAGAAAAATAATGGAGCAAAGATGACTAGAGAACAATTAAATGCTAACTTAGAAGTTGAAGAGGAGTTCAGAGAAGGGAAAGATCTGGATGGAGTGACGGAGCAAAGCAAAGCTCAGAAGAAGCTTCTAGAAAATGAGGAAATGAGTTATGTAACTGAGAATCGGGCCCATGCCGACGAGCTCCTCCTTGAAAGGGGCAGATTCAGAAGGATGCCCTTAAACAGTGGCCCTGCAGGAGAAAGCGGAGATTCACTGGTAAATCCTGACAGACTGCTTTTGGAAGGGCTGGAGACTGTGATGAAAATACAAGAGAGCCAAAAAAGAAAGAACAGAGAAGCAAATAATCCTTGGTTGTTTTCATGCCTGAAGGGGCTCACTGTGGCATGAAAATCAACATGAAAACGGTTAGGCATACCACATCATCCAAGCTGGGCACTGTGCAGACATTCCTTGGCTTAAATTTAAAAATATTAACTCTTTGTTAGCCTCTCAATTTTTGGAAAAGAACATTTAACCTAGTGACAAAGGTGGTGGTGGGAGACCTAGGAACTTACCACAGAGGTTCCTTCTGCACATCCTAGTTTTGTTCACATAGACCATGAAGTAGGCATTATGGTCCCTGTTCTACAGATGAAGAAAACAAGTTTATGGAGATTAAACAGCTCACTTAAGCTTGCCCAAATATCAGAATGGCAGACCTAGATTTTGAACCCTAGTATGTTTGTTGCACAAGCCCATTTCCTCTGTTCCCTGTAAAGAGTATATACTTGGATATCCTTAGAGGGGAGAGAAATCTGTTTCATTTGTAGTATGGCCTAGAGCTGAGCCTGATGTTGGGAGTGAAAACTGGTTTTTCTTGTTCATGCTTTGCTATTAGTCTTAAGACTCTGGACAAGGCAGTCTCCCTCTTGACTCTATTATCTAAGCTTTAAAAAGAGAGTGTGTTGGGGGGAGGTAGGGGGTGCCTGTGTGGCTCAGTAGGTTGAGCGCCCAACTCTTGGTTTTGGCTCAGGTCATGATCTCGGGTTCAGGGGATCAAGCCCCACATTGGGTTCTGTGCTGGGTGTGGCGCCTGCCTAGAGGTCTCTTTCTCCCTCTTCTTCTGCTCCACCCCCTTGCGCACATTCTCTCTCTAAAAACTTTACAAATTAAAAATAAATAAGTAAAGCATGTGGGATTAAATTATTGCTAAGGTAATAATATCTGCATATGTTTATGGTTCAAAGTGTACAAGTGGATTCCCCACTAGGGGATGATTTACTGTGATTGAGGAAGGGGAATATGAAGATACACATTGATCTACATATTTAATAGAGATCCACAAAGATAATAAGTAATCTAGTAAATATTAACTATTCTGCCCTAGCAGCAATGGTGGCTCCAAGACACTAAATAGGAGAGGGCTCAGGGATAGCAGGTTTGCCCTGCTGCTGTGCACAGTAAGCCTACTGTCTTCACTTACATGGCCTGCATCTAGTTCCCCATGATGTGTATGAGACCGCCAAGTCACCTCTTCCCACTGCAACCACCCACTAAGGTCCTCAGGAAAAAGTATGAAGGCTGGACACAAACATGGTCCACTCAAGGAACCCACCTAAGTGAATCGGTGTAAGAGACTAGAGAGAGTACATATCCTAGATGGGGAAGTCACTACTCAGCTCTGGCTAATATCCTCTCCACCAATATTTCAAAAAGAGCCAGACTATGGGTTTTTGTGTAATCTGGAACACACTGATCAACTACATGGTCCAAATACTGACCAACTAACTATATGAATAGGACAAAACATGTTTGAATCCACATGTGGCCCAAGGAACATCAGTCTGCTTTGGAATTAGCTGATAAAAAAGAAAAGTCAGGAGGCCTGAAGAGTGCTTGTTTTAGGAATAAAAAAGGGCTCACTGAAGTAGACAAAGAAAAGGCACTCAGACAGACCTTATCCAATTCATATTTGAATGAAGTTCATCAGTAATCCATAAGCTCTTACTTATCTAACTCTCATAATTCTTATAATTTAAAAACAATTTTTTTTTTTAAAGTAACCTACACATCCAACGTGGGCCTTGAACTCACAACCCTGAGACTGGAGTCACATGCTCTACTCCCTGAGCCAGCCAGGCACCCCCCATAATGCTTATATTTTTTGTCAACAATTATCTGCTTCCTATAGCCAACAGCAAGAAAGCCCTTACAACAAAGGTGAGTATGCCAGGTTCAGGACAGAAAAAAATGGAGAGAACTGTCAAAAATTAAAACTGGGTTCTATTTCTCAACAGACCTGAGAGAAAAGAATAGTTTCTGCAAGAGAAGCTGTCCAAGGTAGCTGCCCAAGAGTGGAGGTTAAGAGGCCAAACCCCAGGATCTTCATAAAGAAAGCAAGGCGGAAGAGGATGTCAAGAGGAAGATGATCCCAATGGGAGGTCGGAGGTTTGAATGAGGGAGAGGAAGAAAGAAAGAATGGTCAAAGTATGAAGAGAGACAGAAGAGAGATGGCTATTGGGTAGGGTAGGATGGGAGGTGTGAACCGAGCTTTTGGTTGCATGGATGTGAGAGGTAAGTGTTCCTTAAATAAACCATGAGGAACCCCAGACAGACTCTAAGAGCTAACTCACCATCTTAATTTTAAGAACATGTTTTGGGCTTCCACTCTATCTCTGACCCTATGAGGTCGGGAGGTGCAAGGAGCGTTAAGTCATCCCGGCAGGAGGGGAGCAGGATCTATGGTTCTAAATGGCAGGGAAATCACCTTCCTCATGGAGAGAGTGGCCTGTTCAAAAGCAAGTAGACCTGCCGGCGGTGCTCCTTCTACTGTTCCTCTTCCTCTTCTTTTTTTCTACTGTTCTTCTTATCATTTCCATCTGATAGGGAGGAGAAGCTAAGCTCAGAGAGGCTAACTGATTAGCTTCAAGTCACATACCTAATTACTGACAAAGCTGAGAGGAAAACCCAAAACTTCTGATTGCAGGATGACTTTTTTTTCTCCCACACCACAACTAAAGTATGACAAACAGATGCAGACCAGAGAAAACAATAATATTTAAGACAAAAAGTAAAACAAATAGGGGGAATTCTTTATGAAACCTATAAAAAACAAACGGCGCACTCTTTTTAACCCACTGAGCCATCCAGGTGCCCCAATGGGGCACTCTTCTTGTGTGACCTCAAGATTGGCTTTTGGCCACACAGAGGCCCCACCCAGTTCCCATAGAGAGGAGGGAACTCCACACCTCCACCGACTCCCAGTGCCCACCCCACTCCAATTTTGTCTTCTTTTGGAAACTGTGAGGAATTTTTTCTTCCCATGAGACTTCACAGAGGTGAATCATGGCTCCTTGAAAAGCTAAAACAGGGCAGTTGGCTTGGGAATAAGAAAACAGCACCAGATCAAGTCTCCTGAGCTCTGGGCGCTGCCTCCACTAACAAGACTTATCTACAAAATCCTGCATTGTGTAAGCAAATCTTTTGAAAAACAGCATCTGGAGTTTTGAAGATGTGGACACAACTGATCTGAGCATGTGACACCTGTCTTTACAGAAAAGCAATTATTTGGCCCGTAAGAGCAAACCTGTTTTCATCCACTGTCAGCTGTAAACATTTTTTTTTTTAAATTGCTTTGTCAAAGATTTGTATAAATGGCTTAAATGTGAAATCAGGAAGACCAAGAATGCAAAACGGTATTCTGCTAACAAATGGAATTTGCTGCCCTTTGCAATTCTACAGATGATCCCACCACAGATTTCATTCTTTATGACAGAATATGGAAATCCTGACATCATAAACATATGAAACTTATAAATCTGGTATTCACATTTCTTAAAAGGAATACGATCAGTTGCAACGTGTTCTTTCTGTAATTCAAAGGTCTTATCAGCAGAGAACTTCTTGTTATTTTTAAGAGCGTGCAGTATCAGTGCAAGCTCTCTAACCTGTTTGGAATCCAACCCTTTCCACTCCCCTAAACAATAATGCTGAAATATCTTTTTCTGTAAGCCACAACAATGTTTGAAATTTGTAAGGTGTTTACTCATTCCCCTCAGTAAGCCTAGGATAATCAATTTCCTCCACCCTGACTGGAAGGTCCTTTTGAAGAATAATTTTATAATTATTTGCCACCATGCCTGAGAGAAAATCAGTTTGTTTTTTTGACCCTGTGAGAAAGGCTCCATGGAAGGCGAGAAGCATGCGGCTTACATCTCCCAAAAAATGCTGTCCTGGTGGAAGTAGGATCTCAAATCTCATGCTCCACATGGAGAAGTAGTAAGTTTTCTACAGCTGATTTAACTTAATACATGTCTAACACTAGAAAAAGAAATCCAGGGGCTCCAGGGTGGCTCAGTTGGTTAGATATCTGACTCTTGATTTTGGCCCCGGTCATGATCTCAGGATCATGCGATGGAGCCCAGAGTCAGGCTCCGCACTGAGCAGGCAGTCTGCTTGAGATGATCTCTCTCCCTCACCCCCTCCCTCTGCCCCTCCCCGTCCGCCCCCACACCCATGCTCTCTCTCTCTCAAATAAATAAATCTGTTAAAAAAAAGAAGAAGAAAAAGAAATCCATGACCAGTTGGTTTCACTGTATTCATGCCATAAAAAATAAGGCCACAAGAAAAAGAAATCACTAAAAAGCAACTGCCAAAGAAGAAATGCTAGCCTAAAAAGGTACAGTTTTACCCACTGACTTGTGGGGAGAGAAACAAGAAATCCAAACAAAGACTATGAAGAAGATGGCATTTAGTTTGCAGAGGCTGTTACAAAAAAACTGAGGGTTCTGGAGTAGGGAGGGGGGGTGGGGTGAGCCTAGTGGTGGGTATTATGGAGGGCACTACTGCATGGAGCACTGCGTGTGGTGCATAAACAGCGAATTCTGGAACAATGAAAAAAAATTAAATTAAATTAAAAAAATATTTAAAACAAAACAAAACACTGACTAGGTATGTATACATGTATGTGTGTGTGTGTGTGTCTCTTTCTCTCTCTTGCTTTCTTTCTTATAAAGAAAAAAGCCCTAAGTGGTTCCAAGACACTTGGGCATTAAAGAAATGTTCATGAAAATGTTTGGAACCGAATGTAGGTGGTGGTTGTACAACACTGTGAATGTACTCAACGCCGCTGACTTGTATACTTTAAAATGGTTAATTTTATGTGGTGTGAATTTCATCTCAATAAAAAAAAATAAAGTAAAGCAACAATATTCTGCTTAAGATGAATGAGAAAGCTGCCATTTCCTTTTACTTTCTTTGACAAAGGCAATATTTAGCACTTCAGAAATGCACTATCAAAAAATCCTTAGATGAATTCCAGGGACTAATTCAGTGGGTGCAAAAGTTAACCAAGGAGCAGCTCGCCAATGCTCTTTTTTTTCTTTTTTCCATTTTATTTTTCCCACCCCACCTAAGTAAGCTCTAAGCAGTCATCACTAAGCTTTAATAGTTTCTCTGGCTCTTTCCTTCCTATATCCCTCCTCCCCAGCTTCTCTTTACTAGGTGCTGGGATTGCCAAGATGAGTAACACACCTTACCTCTCCTCAAGGAGTTCACGGTCTGCATTCATTTCCAAAAACTCTCCAAGCTGCTTCCATACCAGCTCTGGTTCTAGCCATCTGCAAGTCTGCAATGAGTGCACTGGACTTGACTTGCCACAGCTTTCCTAACTAAGCATTCCCATCCCATACTCAATTATTTGTGTTCTCTGTGTTCCCTTCTTTTCCTTCTTCCCTCAGACCAAAGGGAGATTTTTAAAATGCTAACTGAAAACGGCACTTTATTGATTTTCAGATGCTATAAAAATAGAGCTATCTGGATTCATTTGAAACTTTAAAGTAGGCCCTTGAGAGCCTCTGAAACTGGGACTGGCTCTAGGAATCATATATTTAATTGAAGATCATTTCAAAGATTTCTTTTCTCTTTATCTCACCCCTCTGTTCTCACTGAGCCACAAGGGCCTCCCACCGCCCTTTCCCACAAGGCCAGGGCTCTCCAAGTTCACTGCCTCTGACCACACAGGAGTCCCTCCTTTAGAAACAGCTTTGTTTTCATCACACTTCCCTTTCTCATCTGCTCACAACTGAATTCCTTTTCCTTCAACCTTCATTTTTGTTTTCACTATAGTCACATTGTTATCCTTAGGAAAACATGCTAGCCTTCACCCTGAGAGGAAGAGGCCCCACCAGGCCTGGAGCTCCCATGTGCCTGAGATGGACTGGAGCAGTGACAACTCAGACAGTGACGCAGGCAAAGTGAAACAAGAGAAAAGACTAGTAGGCGAAGCCACGCTGGCTTCTGCATAGAGGAAAAATGTAATGTTTGCCAGGTGGAAAAAGGAGCTATTTAGAAAGGAAAGAAAAATCATTTGCAAGCTTTGGAGAGTCCCCCAAAGGGGAGAAAAATAAAAACAACTCAAAACAATTTCTGATTATATACAGCCTAACTCTGCCCCAGATTTTGTTCTGAGGTCACTTAAAATGTGAAACAGAAGTCATAACGTTTAAATTAAATACCGCATTTGTGGATGGAAGCAGCTACGGGTTGTCACCCGGCCAATGTGACAGTGGCACAGCTGGTAATTTCACCATGCAGCTGGGAAAGGCAGCCTGTCAGTCATAAGAAACCAGATACATGGGAGGATTTTCACATGGAATCACTTCTTACAGTGGACTCTGGCCATCATCAGACTTGCTAAATGCACGTACGATATACAGTTGGTTCTTCTCTTTCTTTATGAATGTTGCTAAGTTTATAATGCTTGCATCAAGGAGAAGAAATACAAGCTGGGTAAAAGGAACACTGGCATTATTTTAATGTGTTACAGGGGACTGGTTAACAGAGGCACAGGAACTGGACAAATTTAAACAAATGTCTCCCAAGTATGATTTCCTTAATCCTGGAAAACATGGAGCAATAGACATTTGTGGTCTAATCATTTCTTATTTGACTTGGCTGGAAAAATCTTATTCTCACTTAACTTCATTTATAAATAGGCATCTTGGGTTAGCTGACTTTTTCTTTGTCCAGCTAGGTTTCCTTTGAACATTTATAAAGGTTTTTGATCACCAAAAAATATAATACCAGATGAAGGTCATTATACAAAGAGAATCCAACTAACAGCAACTCAGGGGAAAAAGAAAGTTCCTGTAAGAATTCTGGCATATCAACGAAAAAGTTAATTGATTCTTCTTAATGTTTCACACACATGTCAATCAATTGGCCAATAAAAATTTTATATACTATGCAAACAGTGTAATCCCAGTGCCACCCAGTTTGTGGCTCACCACAGAAAATATCTAATGAAAAAAAATCACAGTATCCCACTTACGGACAATAACCCACTCTCTAGGTCATCAATTTGCTACTGAACTTAAGACATTCACAGCTCAAACTGGGTATGGAACATGGGAAAAAATGACTAAGTAAAATAATGGCCTTCTTTCATACAGAGCATGAGTGTACATGTAATAAATACATCTAAATTTGTCATGGTGAATTAAACCAGCTTCAGGCAAAGAGGCAGAGTTTTAGGCTGAAATGGTCCATTTCTTTCCAATGTGTTATACATGTAGAATCTGAAATTTATTTTTTACTTGATTAAAAATTAAATTAGGTTTCATTTTTGTATGCAGAGCTCTTATCCTTGAGTATTTCATTTAACAACAGCCAGGTTGGCAAGAAGCCAGTAATCAAACACTGCGGAGTCAGGAAACCCTTCTGGTTTTGCAGACTCTCCATAAAGCCTGAGAAGAGTACCAGTTTAGGGAGTGGGCGTCTTTGTTTTTGTGATGACTCACATCATCCAGTATTCATTCATTTATTTTTAAGTCATTCCACAAATATGTGGAAGGCACTTTTCTAGGAAGGGACCATGGGAAACACAAAAATACACAGCCTTGCCCTCGAGAACTGTGCAGATCTTTCCCCCCAACAGAAGCAGTCCTCCTACTGCAGTGAAATGATTAGCAATCTCTCAAATTCAACTTTCTCTTTTCCTTGAAACAAACTAACTTCCCCTCAGGAGTATATTTTCAAGAGAGCATGAAATCAGTCCACTCACTCAAAGACTGATTCAAAGACTCCTCCCCCCTAGGAGAAACTGAAGACGATGCAACAGTGAAGAAATCTTTGGGTTTCAAGATGCAAATAGTGAGCTACAAGGAGCTCATATTACTGAGAAATCAACATGTCCATTACACTGGGGGAAAAAGGACATAATACAGATTATGAAGGGCCAGTATCAATGGTACTATTTAGCCATGGTTTTAGAAGGGCCAACAAAGTCTTCCATGTCTCCCATGGCAATCAGTAGTTGTATTAAATAAAAAGTCAGCAAAGATACAGACGAACTCAATCACTTCCTCCACTAACAGCATGAAACAGACAATTCCAGAACACTCCACACAACAACAGCAGAATACATTCTTTTCAAGTGCCCATGGAAGGCTCACCAAGATAGATTGTATTCTGGATCATAAAACAAACCTCAACATATTTCTTAACCACAATGGGATCAAATTAGAAATCAGTAACACAAGGAAAATAGGAAAAAAGATCTCCAAATACTTAGAAATTAAGCAAAGGACTCTAAATCCATGGGTCAAAGAAGTCTTAAGGGACATAAAAAAAATACTTGGAACAAAATAAAACGAAAATGCAACATATGCACATTTGTATGATGACACTAAAACAGTGCTGAAAGAGAAATTAATAGCAGTATATGTTCATATTAGAAAAGAGGAAAGGTCTTTAATCAATAATTGGAGACCCTACCTTAAGAAACCAAAAGAAGAACAAAATGAACCCAAAGCAATCAGAGGAAAGTAAATAATAAAGAGCAGAGAAAATAAACAAAACAAAGAGTTTATTCTTTATTTTTTTTTAAAGATTTTATTTATTTGAGAGAGAGATGTGAGCAAGAGAGAGCATGAACAGGCAGACGGAGAAGGTAAGGGAGAAGCAGGTTCCCCAATGAGCAGGAAACCAGATGCAGGGCTTGATCCCAGGACTCTGGGATCATGACCTGAGCCAAAAGGCAGATGCTTAACCAACTGAGCCACCCAAGCACCCCAGAGCTGATTCTTTAAAAAGATCAACAAAATTCATAAGTCTTTAGCAAGACTGACAAATCTAAAAAGAGAAACAGAGAAGACAGACTTTGCCAATATAAGAAAGAAAAAGAGGATGTAACTATAGATCCTAAAGCTGTTAAAAAAAATAAAGGGACAATAACGGAAAACAATACGGGAATACCACAAACAACTCTTTACATAATAATTTAGATGAAATGGAACAACTCCTTGAAAATCACAAACTACCAAAATTCACCTAATATGAGACAGATAATCTGAAAACTCTATTAAAGAAATGTAATCCACAACTAAAAAGCTTCTAAAAAAGAAATCTTCAGGGCCAGGTGGCTTAACTGGGGAATTTTACCAAACATTTAAAGGAAAATTACCATCAATTCTAAACAGTCTTCCAGAAAACAAAGGGGGTGAAACACTTCTCCATCATTTGATAAGGCTAGTATTATCTCAAGCCCAAAATGGGACAAACAGAGTCCCAAACAGAAAGCTAAAGACCAATACCCCTCATGACTATCATTATAAAAACTCTCAACAAATTACTGGCAAGTCAAATCCAGGTATATATAAAAAGAATTAGACATCATGATCAGATGAGATGTATTTCAGGAATACAAGTGTATTTCAATATTTGAAATTCAATGTAATGCACAATATTAACAGGCTAAAGAAAATCACATGATACGTGTTAATCGATGCAAAAAAAACTGATAAAATTCATTCTGTCATTAATGACATTATTTTTTCATTTAAGGCAAATCAGGAACAGAGGCTGTGATGGTTAATACTACATGTCAACTTGACTGGGCAACAGGGAGCCCAGACATTTGGTCAAACACCATTCTGGCTATGTCAGTGAGGGTATTTTGGGGTGAAATTAATATTTGAAAGAGCAGACTGAGTAAAGAAGATTGCTCTCCCTACTAATGTGGATGGTCCTCACCCAACCAATTGAAGACCTGACTAGAACCAAACAGGCTGAATAAAATCCTGTACCATTGGTTCTGGTTCAATTTTTCTGGAGAACCCTGACTAATACAGAAGGGAAGCTTTCTCAACTTGACAAAGAACATCTATAAAAAACCCATAGCCGACATCATCTTTAGTGGTAAAAGAGTGAACGCATTTCTCTTAAAACCTGGGACAAGACAAAGGTGCCTGTCTCATCACTCTTATTCAATATAATACTAGAAATCCTAGCCAGTACAATAAGGCAAGAAAAGGAAAAAAATGATATACTGGTTGGAAGGAAAAAATTTTCCCTATTTGAAAAATACGTGATTGTCTAGCAAGTCCCAGGAAATCTGTTTTTAAAAAATTCTTAGGATTAAATAAATGAGTTCAGCAGATCACAGGATATGAGATAAAAAACAAAGATCAATTGTATTTCTGTATGTTAGCAACAAACATGTAGAAACCAAAATTAAAAACATTATACCATTTATAATTTATAATCATTTCAAAAAAGTGAAATACCAAGATATTAATTTAAAAAATATGTATGTGGTCTATATACTGAAATATACACAGTGATGATGAAAGATATAAAAGAAG
The DNA here is from genome assembly GCF_902655055.1 of Lutra lutra. NCBI lineage: Eukaryota > Metazoa > Chordata > Mammalia > Carnivora > Mustelidae > Lutra > Lutra lutra. The sequence continues at coordinate 116,325,529 of NC_062281.1, read as the reverse complement.
ACCTAAATTAAATGGAGAGACATACCCTGGCTATGGAGTGGAAGACTCAACATAGTAGAGATGTCAATTTTCTCAAAACTAATTTATACATATAATGTAATTCCTGTCAAAATCCCAGAAAAATTTTGTTGTACATATAAACAAGCTCATTCCAAGATTTATACAGAACGGCAAAGGAACTAGAATAGCTAAAACAATTTTACAAAAGAAGAATAGGGGTGCCTGTGTGGCTCAGTCAGTTAAGCGTCTGCCTTCAGCTTAAGTCATGATCCCAGGGTCCTGGGATCAAGCCACATATTAGTCAGGCTCCCTGCTCAGCTGGGAGCCTGCTTCTCCCTCTCCCTCTGCTTGCCACTCACCCTGCTTGTGTTCTCTCTCTCCCTCTCTGTCAAATAAATAAACAAAAAAATCTTACAAAAAAAAAAAAAGAATAAAATGGGAGAATTCATTTGACTTGAAGTTAAGACTTACTACATATAGCTATATCATTCTTAACAGTGTGGTATTGGCAGAGGGACAGACACAGAGATCAATGAAACAGAGATTCCAGGACCAGATAAACATAAATACACCAAGCTGATTTTTTTAAAAAAAATTCCCAACTGATTTTTTTTTTTTAAGATTTTATTTATTTGGGACACCTGGATGGCTCAGTGGGTTAAAGCCTCTGCCTTCGGCTCAGGTCATGATCTCAGGGTCCTGGGATTGAGCCCCGCATCGGGCTCTCTGCTCAGCGGGGAGCCTGCTTCCCCCTCTCTCCCTCTGCCTGCCTCTCTGCCTACTTGTGATCCCTCTCTCTCTGTCAAGTAAATAAATAAAATCTAAAAAAAAAAAAGATTTTATTTATTTATTTGACAAACAGAGATCTGTCAAAAATCACCCCAACTGATTTTTGATAAAGAAGCAAAAATAATCCCATGGAGGAAGGAATTTTTTTTTTTTTAAAAACAGATCATGCTGGACATGTATTGGAAAATGAGCCTTCATCTAAAGTTTATATTTTATACAAAAATTGATTCAAAATGATCTGTGGATTCAAAAGTAAAATATAAAACTGTAAAACTTTTGGAAAAAAACATGAGGAAATCCTTGGAATCTAGGGCTAGGTGGAATCTAGAACTCTTCACCCAAGTTCTTAGATGTGACAACCAAAATAAAAAATTGATAAATGAGACTTCATCAAAATAAAAACTTCTGCTCTGTGAAAGTCCCTGTTAGGAAGATGGAAAGAGAAGCTATGCCCTGGAAGAAAATATCTGTAAACCACAATATTGCACAAAAGCCTTATATCTAGAATATAGACAAGAACTTTGAAAACTCAAAAGTAAAAGAAACAATTCAGTTAGAAAATGGGTAGAAAGACATGAACAAACCTCTCAGTGAAGAAGGAATATTAATGACAAGCACATGAACAGATATTCAAGATCATTAGCAACTAGGAAAATACAAATTAAAACCATAATGGCATATCACTTATGAAATAGTGAGAATATCAAAATCTAGAAAGAATTCAGAGAAACTAGATCTCTCATACACTGCTAGTAAGATGTTAAGTGGTAATACCTACTATGGAAAGCAGTCTGGCAGTTTCTTACAAAATTTAACTTGAACCTTCAATCAGACCCAGCAATCTCATTTGTTGACATTTGCCTACAGAAATGAAAACTTAATACCTATATAAAAACCTGTACATAAATGTTCATAGGAGCTTTATTTATAACAGCAGAAAACTGAAACAATTCAAATGTCTTTCAATGCATGAATGGCTAAGCAAACTGTGGTACATCTGTACAATGGAATTCTATTTAGCAATAAAAAGGAATTACTGATAAATGCAAAAAAAAAGAATAAATCTCAAGACTGTTATGCTTAGTGAAAAAGGTCAATCTCAAAAGGTTTCACACTGAGTCTATTCATAGAACATTACTGGGGCTCCTGAGTGGCTCAGGTCATGATCCCAGGGTCCTGGGATTGAGGCCTGCATTGGGCTCCCTGCTCTGTGGGAACCCTGCTTCTCCTTCTCCCACTCCCCATGTGTGTATTCCCTCCCTCGCTGTCTCTGTCAAATAAATAAATAACATCTTTAAAAAAAGAGAGAACATTATTGATATGATAAACTATAGATGGGAAACAGATCAGTGGTTGCCAGGAGACAGGGCTGGAGGAAGCGCAGGGGAGTTCTTTTGCAGAGACAGAACAGTTTGGAATCTTGATTTTGGTGGTGATTACACAAATAAGTACATGAATAAAGTAGCAGAGAACTCTACACACACATACACACAACCATACATGGATGTATATAAAAAAGCAGTGAAAAGTGAGTAAGGTCTATTGTCCGGTTAACAGTATCACATGAATATACATTTTCTGGCTTTGACACTGTACTACAGTTATACATGATGTCACCATTAGGGGAAGCAGGGTGAAGAGTACATGAACCTCTACGTTATGCAACTTCTTGGGATCTGTAATTATTTCAAAATGTTAAAAAAAAGCTAAAAAAAAAAAAAAAGGACGTGTCCAAATGTTTTTTAAAAAATATCTCGAGGGGCGCCTGGGTGGTTCAGAGGGTTAAAGCCTCTGCCTTCGGCTCAGGTCATGATCCCAGGGTCCTGGGATTGAGCCCTGCATCGGGCTCTCTCCTTGGTGGGGAGCCTGCTTCCTCCTCTCTCTCTCTGCCTGCCTCTCTGCCTACTTGTGATCTCTCTCTGTCGAATAAATAAATAAAATCTTAAAAAAAAAATCTTGAGTAGCAGAATAAGCTTGTAGCTGCAGAGACGGAAGAACAATTTCTGATCTAAATCGTTTTTTTCCAGGAGAATTACTCTCCATTTCATGTCTACCTGTTGTTTATTTTTCTTGAAGCTAACTAAATAAAAAGCTTCTCAAGGCCATAGGTCATATTGCATTAATCCCCTTCAGTGCCTACTGCAATACAGACGTTAAAAAAAAAGACTAGTTAGGGGCGCCTGGGTGACTCAGTGGGTTAAATCCTCTGCCTTCGGTTCAGGTCATGATCCCAGGGTCCTGGGATCGAGCCCCACATCCGGCTCTCCGCTTGGTGGGGAGTCTGCTTCCCCCTCTCTCTCTGCCTGCCTCTCTGCCTACTTGTGATCTCTTTCTCTGTCAAATAAATAGTAAAATCTTTAAAAAAAAAAAAAGACTAGTTAAGTTCTGAATTGAGCAAGTTAGCTAATTTTGGCAGATACCGACACACTTCTAAAGAGAACCAGAGTTAACTACACTGAAGAGCTCAGTGACCTTGGTTACTTAGACCTCTCTGGACGTTGGGCTTCTCATCTCTTGGATGAATATAAAGAGTACTATGTTAGAAGACTGTTAGGAAAATTAAATGAGTTAATGTATGTAAAGTATTTAGGAGAATGCCAGGCATACTGGGCTAGCTCAATAATTTTTTTTTCATTGTAGGGCTTGAACTCACAATCCTGAGATCAAGACCTGAGCTGAGATCAAGAGCCAGACGCTTAACTAACTGAGCCACCCAGGCGCCCCCCCAATCAAAGTTATTTTTCTAAAAGATTTTTAAAAATATGACTTTTAGGTGCATCCATTCTCATGAATCAATGTTATGATCAATAGAATGGTTAAGTAGTTATTTCCTTTAACTATTGGGATTTCAATGAGAAAAGTCTGTCTGTGGGGATTCTAAAGAAAAAAGCCCAATATGCCATCTTAACAGTACCTATGATATTTAGCTTTGTAAAAATGACTACTGATTACTTGTACTAAGTTCTTAAGTTCCAGGTACTAATTTCTAGTAACAATAAATATTAGATGTAAAATGCCAATTAATAAAGGTATAAGTCTAAAGATTTCAACTTTATGTACATTATGTGATTCTCTGACTCAGCTGACTTATTAATCTTTCACTCTTCTTAAAATGACCTTTTTCTGTTTTCTAACTTTTGTCCACCATTGCTTAAATGCCATCTCTATTCTGAAACCTTACTCCACTCCCCAGAGAAGATTAATCACATTGTCACAATCCAGCTATAGGCAAGACTGCTGTCTACTGTGCTTACTTTTATACGCCTCACACACAGTATAAATCCTGGCAGAGTATATCCTCAACAAATATTTGGGAATGAACGAACCACTGACATCCTCTTCTGATACTTCTATGGCAATTTTCCCTTGCTATCATTAAGGAACTTGGCATACTGAATTACAATTACTTTCCCATTTGTCGCCTCCACTAGAGTATAAGCTGAGGGCAAGGCCCACGTCTCACTTATGTTTGCGCCCTGAGTAACTAGCATAGTGACTGGAACAGGAGATGTGCTGAGAGGCTACCATGGCCCGGGCACTGTTTCCTAACAGTGAACAAGACAGGCACACTTCCTTATGGAATGACAACAAATACAAAAAAAAGAGAACTTTGATTGGGATTAGTACTACAAAGAAAATAAAGCAGGATGATGTGATCAAGGGATGCGGATGTTAGCTGGAGAAGTGCTAGGAGTCAAGCCTTTGCAAGGAGGTAATATTTGAGCTCGAATCTGGTTATGTTTATATCAGGAGTAAAGAGTCCCAAACACAGAACAGCAAGTACAAGGGCTCTGAGATATGAATCAGCTGGGTTTTTTGTTTTGTTTTTTTAAAAGGCAGCAGGTGTGGCTGGCATAGAGTCAACGAAGGGAAGAGAGGAGAAGAGGTCAAAGAAGCAGGTCAGGGCCGGAGCATGCAGGCTACCCTAAGTTTGGACTCTATTCTAACAGCATAGAAAGCCACTGGAGGATTTTAAGTGTGAAGTAACAGAATCTAAATTACATTAAAAAATTTACATTGATTGTTAAGAGGTAAAGAAATTGCAGGTGGTCACGAATTTCCTTCCAAACGCAGACAGGTCAAGAGATCATACAATGGGGGTGCTGGACGGCACGGTGGCAGTGAAGATGGACAGAAATAAACACAGGTGATAGATTGCAAAGACATGGCTGGCAGGATGTGCTATTGAACACAGGAAGTAGGGTATGGGAAAGAGGGATCAAAGACGTCTTCCAGGGATTTCACTAGAGCAAATTTGGGGAAATATCTACTATTTTGGACAAGAAAGTTTCAGATGCCTGTTAGATATCCAAGTGGAAAAATAGCACACAGCAGGCACTTGCTGTATCCTTTTAAAAACTACCACTTTGAGGACGGACTTGTCTATAAATCAAACATAATACAGGATTCCAAATTTGACTAACTCTATTTGCTGATTCCAAGGTAACAGAAAAAACCAGACAATAATAAGTGAATAATAAGTGACTGAATGACCAGAGGTCTCAGCTCATTTGATGAAATGTCATTTTTGCTACTACTCATGCTCCTGGACCCATATTTTTTATACAAAGGTGCTGCATTTTATGTCTGAAATTTTAGACAAATGTTGTCAACTCAGGTATTTGCTCCACTTCTCTAGGCCTTATAAACACTGGGGTGAGTAGTATCAAGAGCGGTAAGCAATGACTTTCAGTAAAAGATCACAGAGATCGTGAAATGCCACATTTAAGACTACTGGAAGCCAAAGGTGCTGCTTTTGGCGACGATACATATTTTAATCCGTTTCATCTTTTTTAAAATTAAAATTTATTGAAATATGATTTTCATACAGTAAAAGTTATCTTTCTTAGTGTACAGGTCTGAGTTTTGACAAACACATACAATCAACTAACCACCATCACTATAATCAAGATATAGGACAGTTTTTCACCCCCCAAAAGCTCCTTCACGTCCTTTTGTAGTCAGTCCCTCCGCCATCCCCAGATGCTGGCAACTACTGATCTGTTTTTGGTTCCATTTTTTTTCAAACTCAACAATAGTCTTATGAACTTATGACGTCTATTCACAAATGGCTGACAAAACCCTGTTTCTTACAAAATATGATGTGTGAAGTATCAGAACCACCTAAAAAGTATTTGATGATGTTGTAAAAGAAGAAACCATCCTTTCCAATTTACTGATAGAGATTTGACTGAGATCTCCAAAACAGAGTTTATAAATTTTTCTCTAAGATGAGCTTTTCATTTAATAGTTGGCTTGAATGAAACAAGCATGAATTTTAATATATACTCAACAAACGGACTCGTACACTTCTTCCTTAAAATGACCTAAGGTTTTGGATTACTATTCTCATCCAAAAAGTCAGTTAAGACACGAAACAGTCCATATCCTCACAATGGTTTTATCTATACATATTTCTGTAACAGGAAACTGGTTAATATAAACTTCTTTTTATTTTCCAAGTCAATCTCATTTGTAGAATTCTGTAATTATACTTCCTATAACAGTATTATTCCCCCTATTTTTACTATCCATTTTGTTTTAAAAATATTGTGACAAATACACATGACATTTAATTTTGAAATATATGCTATTATCATTCAATTACATCAGTGTTAAATCTGCTATGAAAGCAGGTACTTGAGTTGTTGGCATTTATTTTCATTTTATACTACTATTTAGGGGGAGTGATAGTTCATGAAATTTATTTTAAAACGTAATGTATCAACTGATTCTTAATTGGAATGAATGAAGACAGCATCCACAGTGTGAGCCAGAAATGGTGGCATACAGTTCAGCGGTTAACGCCTTGGGCTTTGCAATCAGTAAGGCCTGGCTTATAGTCCTAGCTCTGTTATTTTTTGGTTGTGTGAACTCTGAGCAAGTAACCACCTGCCTCAGCGCCTCAGTTTCCTCATTCACTAAATGGGAACAATAGCAGTACCTACCTCAGGTGGCAGGGATATGAGCACTCAGCACCACATCTGGCACGTGTGCGTGCTCAATAAATAGTACCTATTATATACCAGATGGGGTTTTCATTTGAAAAACACTAGAATGTTCCATTCTTCAGCACTCATTCTGGAACAATAAAGTGCCTGTGTTTATATTTTATAGTGGCACAGTGAGGGACAGAGACAGCTGAGTGGTACAGGTGACACAGGTGTGTGCCCACTTTACAGCAGAGCAGAAAGACACCTCGCTGTTAAGATAACTCTACTGATTTAAGGTAGGATGCTGCCATCCCTTTCAAGAGTGGGTTTTTCTTTCACTTTTTTTTTTTTTTAAACAAGTAAAGAAGAAATAGAGCTTTGTGATAGAAGTCATAAGAAATCCAAGGATGACCACAGGAGAGATCTACATGTTGTAGTAAAAAAGGCCTCTTAACAATGACCTTTTCTCTGTAAAACAAAGGGGATTTCATTAAGTGCAAATTAATTTTGTGAGGCCAACTGTGTCAGAACAGCTGATTGGATAATGCTCAGGTTTGAAACAGTTTTTTTTTAATTTACTCAGTTCAAAATTTCACACCCCCCGCCCCTTTCACTCTTATTCCTTTAGAAACATAATAGTTTTTTTTCCTTCCACTTTTTATGAGCAAATTTATAGCACTCATAAAATTTTAGACTAAGGAAACTGAGAGGATATCTAGTACAATTCTTTCGTTTTAAGGTAAAGAATAAGGCCCAGAAGGGAACTGGCGAAAATGATATAAAAGCCAAAGTGGGTCTGGGACCAAGTGTCCTAATGTCCCACCAGTTACTCTTTCCGCTACAAGGCTATCAAATATTTCGCCTAGGTAGTCAGCGGAGCTCCTCTGTCCCATGGCAGACATCATCCACCAGTCACTACTTCCTTCTGAGCCTTAACCCTTTAGAGTCCTAAACCACACTCCAGCTAGCTGTTGCCAGTGATGGTGGCCATGCCTCTAGTGATGCAGTAAATATAAATCCAAATTTCCTGCTGAAAATGTCAAGACATTTTTCCTGATTTCTGTTCTGTCTTTTGAATTTTAGAAATAAATAAAATTTTCTGGGCAATAATGATCTTTTAGGGAAATATCTAAATTCTACATACTAAAAATGTGGTGGGAGATTATGAAATAAATTCACTTTATCAAATTTTTAAAGATAAATATAAGCAAAATTAATCTACAGTGACAGAAATCAGAAAGTGGCTGCTCAGGACCAGAAGTTGAGTGAGAAGAAGCAGGAGAAAATCTTCTGGGGTGACAGAACTGTTGTGTATCTTGATAGGGATACGGTCAAACTATACACTTAAGATCTGCTCATCTCTTGGGGCACCAGGCTGGCTCAGGTGGGAAAGCATGTGACTCTTGATCTCAGGGCCATGGGTTCCAGCCCCATGTTGGGTATAGAGATTACTTAAATAAAATTTAGGAAAAAAAGAGTTGCGTATCTCACTGTTTGTAAATTAAATCATTTAAAAACAATCTAACCTACTCAGCAGTATCATTCGAATACTACATTCAGTTAAATTTTCATCCAAAGAAGAGACTTGAACTGTAAATCCAGCTTATGAAGGGCAATGCCCAAACTCATAGAGATCTTTCAAAATCAGGCTAAATACACTTCTGTTCAGCTACTTTGAGAACATCCACTGTGCCAGAACTCGTGTATGTGGAGAACAAATAGAGAGTTTCCTTCTAGGCTATGCAAATTAATGGATACTGCCTTAAAATAGGAATGAAAGTAGTATTTAAGAACTGTGTACACTACCATGATAACATATCTATTGCCCTCCATTGTCTACTAAATTGCACTTGGAATTTAATAACAGAACTTCATCCTAAAGACCACAGAAAATGTAGATAAGGAAAGTAAGGTTGAATACAGCATAGTCATTAAATTTTTATATTTCTATTTCCTGTATTATTTTCCTATAAAAATTTGGGTGTGTAAAACATTCATCCCACTACATACAATATCTGGTAAGAGAGTCTTGACAAAAACAAAAAGTACTGAAAAGGAATAAGCAATTGGCTCTCTTCTAGCTGATAAGCACATGATGTTGGCTCAGGAACCACAGGTGAATAGGATGACAAATTGGTTAAAGATACTGTTATGTTGGGGCTTACCACCACAAAGAGAAGGGGCAGAAGAGGGCAAATTTAGAGTTCAAGTTACAGCTAGAAAGGGAAGACAAATATTTCACCTCTTTCAGCAAAGTGCATTGTGTGATAAATTTTAGCATACGTTAGTAAAAGGTCTAGTCTGAAATCTGGCACACTGAGAAATTGTAGCTGGTGAAGAAAACACTATGGTCTATTACAAATAAAGGATCTATGTACAGGAGTGTGACTTGCCCTCCCCTTAGTGATGGTTATACGTACCAAATCTGGCTTCACTTTGTGAGTCAGGGGAAAGGACAGCCACATGGAGTACAGGGTGGTGAGCACCGTGGAGAGCCAGGACTGCTGAACCTCCCGGCTTCTGGGAATGCGGTGAATGTAGTATTCGGAAAGCTAGAAGGAAATAGTAAAAATCCAAATCAACTGGGCCACTGATACCCAGGTAAACACAGTTAACAGTTACCACTGTTGAAGTTTGGGGAAGTAACCGAACATAGTAATATTTCTGTAGCAAAACATGAACATTCACATTAAATAGAATAAATAAAGACTATAAGAGACTCAGGCCAATTCAAATTCAGGTTTTGCTGTCGAACTTGCCACAAACTTTGAACTCCAACCCCCAGCTTTCAGAACTTTTTGGAAATTCAGCTAAAGGACTATGGAACCTGTACTGCAAAGTACATGTGAATCCAATACAATGTCACTGTTGTTATTAGGGTAAAAATAACCCAGCTACATTTTATTATAGAAGTTTTTTGGATGTTACTTCCCAATTTTGAGGACTGATCTTAGTATCTATAAAATTTTCTTCAAAAAAGCATGAGTATGGCGAGGAGTCAAGATGGCGGAGAAGTAGCAGGCTGAGACTACTTCGGGTAGCGGGAGATCAGCTAAATAGCTTATCTAAAGATTGCAAACACCTACAAATCCAACGGGAGATTGAAGAGAAGAAGAACAGCAATTCCAGAAACAGAAAATCAACCACTTTCTGCAAGGTAGGACTGGCGGAGAAGTGAATCCAAAGCGACGGGAAGATAGACCGCGGGGGGGAGGGGCCGGCTCCCGGCGAGCGGCAGAGCAACGGAGCAAAATCAGGACTTTTAAAAGTCTGTTCCGCTGAGGGACATCGCTCCAGAGGCTTAACTGGGGTGAAGCCCAGGCCGGGTAAGCGCGGCCTCAGGTCCCGCAGGGTCGCAGAAGGATCGGGGGTGTCTGAGTGTCACAGAGCTTACCGGTATTAGAACGGGGAAGCCGGCTGCAGAGACAGAGCCGAGGAGTGACTCTCAGCTCAGGGTTGCCTTGAACCGGTCGCAGGCTCGGTCAGCTCGAAGCGCGGCCGGAGGCCAGGGTGACGGGAGTCATTTGGCGCTGTTCTCTGAGGGCGCACTGAGGAGTGGGGCCCCGGGCTCTCGGCTCCTCTGGGCCGGAGACCGGGAGGCCGCCATCTTCATTCCCGTCCTCCGGACTCTACGGAAAGCGCTCAGGGAACAAAAGCTCCCGAAAACGAACCCGAGCGGATGACTCAGCGCGGCCCCGGGTAAGGGCGGTGCAACTCCGCCTGGGGCAAAGACGCTTGAGAATCACTACAACGGGCCCCTCCCCCAGAAGATCTACGGGAAACCCAGCCAGGACCAAGTTCACCTACCAAGGAGAACGGCGGAATTCCAGAGGAGAAGAAAGCAAAGCACGGAACTCATGGCTTTCTCCCCATGATTTTTTAGCCTTGCAGTTAATTTAATTTTTTTTTCTTTTTCAATTTTTTTTTCTTTTTCTCTTCTTCTGCTAAATTTTTTTTAACTTTTACCGTTTTCTTTTTTTAACGTTTTTTAAATAGTTTATCTAATATATATATATTTTTTCCTCTTTTTATATTTTTTCTTTATCGGCTTTCTTTTTTTTAATAGTTTTTTTTTTCTTTCTTTCTGAACCCCTTTTTATCCCCTTTCTCCCCCCTCACAATTCAGGATCTCTTCTGATTTGGCTAAAGCATATTTTCCTGGGGTTGTTGCCACCCTTTTAGTATTTTACTTGCTCCTTCATAAACTCTTATCTGGACAAAATGACAAGGCGGAAAAATTCACAACAAAAAAAAGAACAAGAGGCAATACCAAAGGCTAGGGACCTAATCAATACAGACATTGGTAATATGTCAGATATAGAGTTCAGAATGATGATTCTCAAGGTTCTAGCCGGGCTTGAAAAAGGGATGGAAGATATTAAAGCAACCCTCTCGGGAGATATAAAAGCCCTTTCTGGAGAAATAAAAGAACTAAAATCTAACCAAGTTGAAATAAAAAAAGCTATTAATGAGGTGCAATCAAAAATGGAGGCTCTCACTGCTAGGATAAATGAGGCAGAAGAAAGAATTAGCGATATAGAAGACCAAATGACAGAGAATAAAGAAGCTGAGCAAAAGAGGGACAAACAGCTACTGGACCATGAGGGGAGAATTCGAGAGATAAGTGACACCATAAGACGAAACAACATTAGAATAATTGGGATTCCAGAAGAAGAGGAAACAGAGAGGGGAGCAGAAGGTATATTAGAGAGAATTATTGGAGAGAATTTCCCCAATATGGCAAAGGGAACAAGCATCAAAATCCAGGAGGTTCAGAGAACCCCCCTCAAAATCAATAAGAATAGGTCTACACCCCGTCACCTAATAGTAAAATTGACAAGTCTTAGTGACAAAGAAAAGATCCTGAAAGCAGCCCGGGAAAAGAAGTCTGTAACGTACAATGGTAAAAATATTAGATTGGCAGCAGACTTATCCACAGAGACCTGGCAGGCCAGAAAGAGCTGGCATGATATATTCAGAGTACTAAATGAGAAAAACATGCAGCCAAGAATACTATATCCAGCTAGGCTATCATTGAAAATAGACGGAGAGATTAAAAGCTTCCAGGACAAACAAAAACTGAAAGAATTTGCAAATACCAAACCAGCTCTACAGGAAATATTGAAAGGGGTCCTCTAAGCAAAGAGAGACCCTCAAAGTAGTAGATCAGAAAGAAACAGAGACAATATACAATAACAGTCACCTTACAGGCAATACAATGGCACTAAATTCATATCTCTCAATACTTACCCTGAATGTTAACGGGCTAAATGCCCCAATCAAAAGACACAGGGTATCAGAATGGATAAAAAAACAAAAACCATCTATATGTTGCCTACAAGAAACTCATCTTACACCCGAAGACACCTCCAGGTTTAAAGTGAGGGGGTGGAAAAGAATTTACCATGCTAATGGACATCAGAAGAAAGCAGGAGTGGCAATCCTTATATCAGATCAATTAGATTTTAAGCCAAAGATTATAATAAGAGATGAGGAGGGACACTATATCATACTCAAAGGATCTGTCCAACAAGAAGATCTAACAATTTTAAATATCTATGCCCCTAACGTGGGAGCAGCCAACTATATAAACCAATTAATAACAAAATCAAAGAAACACATCGACAAGAATACAATAATAGTAGGGGATTTTAACACTCCCCTCACTGAAATGGACAGATCATCCAAGCAAAAGATCAACAAGGAAATCAAGGCCTTAAATGACACACTGGACCAGATGGACATCACAGATATATTCAGAACATTTCATCCCAAAGCAACAGAATACACATTCTTCTCTAGTGCACATGGAACATTCTCCAGAATAGATCACATTCTTGGTCCTAAATCAAGTCTCAACCGGTATCAAAAGATTGGGATCATTCCCTGCATATTTTCAGACCACAATGCTCTAAAGCTAGAACTCAATCACAAGAGGAAATTTGGAAAGAACCCAAATACATGGAGACTAAACAGCATCCATCTAAAGAATGAATGGGTCAACCAGGAAATCAAAGAAGAATTGAAAAAATTTATGGAAACAAATGATAATGAAAACACAACAGTTCAGAATCTGTGGGACACAACGAAGGCAGTCCTGAGAGGAAAATATATAGCGGTACAAGCCTTTCTCAAGAAACAAGAAAGGTCTCAGGTACACAACCTAACCCTACACCTAAAGGAGCTGGAGAAAGAACAAGAAAGAAACCCTAAACCCAGCAGGAGAAGAGAAATCATAAAGATCAGAGCAGAAATCAATGAAATAGAAACCAAAAAAACAATAGAACAAATCAACGAAACTAGGAGCTGGTTCTTTGAAAGAATTAATAAGATTGATAAACCCCTGGCCAGACTTATCAAAAAGAAAAGAGAGAGGACCCAAATAAATAAAATCATGAATGAAAGAGGAGAGATCACAACGAACACCAAAGAAATACAGACAATTATAAGAACATACTATGAGCAACTCTACGCCAACAAATTTGACAATCTGGAAGAAATGGATGCATTCCTAGAGACATATAAACTACCACAACTGAACCAGGAAGAAATAGAAAGCCTGAACAGACCCATAACCAGTAAGGAGATTGAAAAGTCATCAAAAATCTCCAAACAAACAAAAGCCCAGGGCCAGACGGCTTCCCGGGGGAATTCTACCAAACATTTAAAGAAGAACTAATTCCTATTCTCCTGAAACTGTTCCAAAAAATAGCAATAGAAGGAAAACTTCCAAACTCATTTTATGAGGCCAGCATCACCTTGATCCCAAAACCAGACAAGGATCCCAACAAAAAAGAGAACTACAGACCAATATCCTTGATGAACACAGATGCAAAAATTCTCGCCAAAATACTAGCCAATAGGATTCAACAGTACGTTAAAAGGATTATTCACCACGACCAAGTGGGATTTATTCCAGGGCTGCAAGGCTGGTTCAACATCCGCAAATCAATCAATGTGATACAACACATTAATAAAAGAAAGAACAAGAACCATATGATACTCTCCATAGATGCTGAAAAAGCATTTGACAAAGTACAGCATCCCTTCCTGATCAAAACTCTTCAAAGTGTAGGGATAGACGGCACATACCTCAATATTATCAAAGCCATCTATGAAAAACCCACCGCAAATATCATTCTCAATGGAGAAAAACTGAAAGCTTTTCCGCTAAGGTCAGGAACACGGCAGGGATGTCCGTTATCACCACTGCTATTCAACATAGTACTAGAAGTCCTAGCCTCAGCAATCAGACAACAAAAGGAAATTAAAGGCATCCATATCGGCAAAGAAGAAGTCAAACTATCACTCTTTGCAGATGATATGATACTCTATGTGGAAAACCCAAAAGACTCCACTCCAAAACTGCTAGAACTTGTACAGGAATTCAGTAAAGTGTCAGGATATAAAATCAATGCACAGAAATCAGTTGCATTTCTCTACACCAACAACAAGACAGAAGAAAGCGAAATTAAGGAGTCCATCCCATTTACAATTGCACCCAAAACTATAAGATACCTAGGAATAAACCTAACCAAAGAGACTAAGAATCTATACTCAGAAAACTATAAAGTACTCATGAAAGAAATTGAGGAAGACACAAAGAAATGGAAAAATGTTCCATGCTCCTGGATTGGAAGAATAAATATTGTGAAAATGTCTATGCTACCTAAAGCAATCTACACATTTAATGCAATTCCTATCAAAGTACCATCCATTTTTTTCAAAGAAATGGAACAAATAATCCTAAAATTTACGTGGAACCAGAAAAGACCTCGAATAGCCAAAGGAATATTGAAAAAGAAAGCCAAAGTTGGTGGCACCACAATTCCGGACTTCAAGCTCTATTACAAAGCTGTCATCATCAAGACAGCATGGTACTGGCACAAAAACAGACACATAGATCAATGGAACAGAATAGAGAGCCCAGAAATGGACCCTCAACTCTATGGTCAACTCATCTTCGACAAAGCAGGAAAGAATGTCCACTGGAACAAAGACAGCCTCTTCAATAAATGGTGTTGGGAAAATTGGACAGCCACATGCAGAAAAATGAAATTGGATCATTTCCTTACACCACACACGAAAATAGACTCAAAATGGATGAAGGATCTCAATATGAGAAAGGAATCCATCAAAATCCTCGAGGAGAACACAGGCAGCAACCTCTTCGACGTCAGCCGCAGCAACATCTTCCTAGGAACATCACCAAAGGCAAGGGAAGCAAGGGCAAAAATGAACTTTTGGGATTTTATCAAGATCAAAAGCTTTTGCACAGCAAAGGAAACAGTTAAAAAAACCAAAAGACAACTGACAGAATGGGAGAAGATATTTGCAAATGACATATCAGATAAAGGGCTAGTGTCCAAAATCTATAAAGAACTTAGCAAACTCAACACCCAAAGAACAAATAATCCAATCAAGAAATGGGCAGAGGACATGAACAGACATTTCTGCAAAGAAGACATCCAGATGGCCAACAGACACATGAAAAAGTGCTCCATATCACTCGGCATCAGGGAAATACAAATCAAAACCACCATGAGATATCACCTCACACCAGTCAGAATGGCTAAAATTAACAAGTCAGGAAATGACAGATGCTGGCGAGGATGCGGAGAAAGGGGAACCCTCCTACACTGTTGGTGGGAATGCAAGCTGGTGCAACCACTCTGGAAAACAGCATGGAGGTTCCTCAAAATGTTGAAAATAGAACTACCCTATGACCCTGCAATTGCACTGCTGGGTATTTACCCTAAAGATACAAACATAGTGATCCGAAGGGGCACGTGCACCAGAATGTTTATAGCAGCAATGTCTACAATAGCCAAACTATGGAAAGAACCTAGATGTCCATCTACAGACGAATGGATAAAGAAGATGTGGTATATATACACAATGGAATACTATGCAGCCATCAAAAGAAATGAAATCTTGCCATTTGCGACGACGTGGATGGAACTAGAGGGTATCATGCTTAGTGAAATAAGTCAATCGGAGAAAGACAACTATCATATGATCTCCCTGATATGAGGGAGAGGAGATGCAACATGGGGGGTTGAGGGGGTAGGAGAAGAGTAAATGAAACAAGATGGGATTGGGAGGGAGACAAACCATAAGTGACTCTTAATCTCACAAAACAAACTGAGGGTTGATGGGGGGAGGGGGTTGGGAGAGGGGGTGGCGTTATGGATATCGGGGAGGGTATGTGCTATGGTGAGTGTTGTGAAGTGTGTAAACCTGGCGATTCGCAGACCTGTACCCCAGGGGATAAAAATATATGTTTATAAAGCTGTAAAAAAAAAAAAAAAAGAAAGAAAGGATGAATACCCAAGTTTTGTAGCAACATGGACGGGACTGGAAGAGATTATGCTGATGAAATAAGTCAAGCAGAGAGAGTCAATTATCATATGGTTTCACTTATTTGTGGAGCATAACAAATAGCATGGAGGACAAGGGGAGATGGAGAGGAGAAGGGAGTTGAGGGAAATTGGAAGGGCAGGTGAACCATGAGAGACTATGGACTCTGAAAAACGATCTGAGAATTTTGAAGGGGTGGGGGGTGGGAGGTTGGGGGCACCAGGTGGTGGGTATTGTAGAGGGCACGGATTGCATGGAGCACTGGGTGTGGTGCAAAAATAATGAATACTGTTATGCTGAAAAAAATAAAAAATTAAAAAAAAAAAAAGCATGAGTATTTATCATGTCCCTTGAATTCTTTAACCTGTTAGCATATAACTTTGTAAAGAAGCAATGCACCATATTTCTGGATATTTTTAGTGTCCTGAGGAGGTGGAAGGGCAATCAGTTCAACTCTAACTCTAGAAGCCCAGCTCCTCAGATTCCATCTTTGCTCCAGAGGGGCAAACACACAGGCCTGGTAGGGGTTTTGCAAGGGTGTCTGGGCCTGAGAACAGCAGTCTCAGACCTGGACACAGAACCATCTACATTTCATCTCAGGTAGCAGCTTAAAGGAGGAGACAAAAGAGGTTTAGGAAGTCTCTGTCCATTATCAGAAGAGGAACAAAAACTAGTGGAGGGGTGTACCGGGGTGGAGATTGAGGGATCACTAAGATGGAAACTAGAAAAATAGGCCCGAGTGTGAAAAATAAGGCAAGTGAACGAAGAGTGATGACCTCTGTTTTGACTTCTGGACGCACATGTCCAGAGCCCGACCTCAGCCTCCTGGTCAGATGCTAGCAGTGGGCAGTCTCGGTTCACCTGTGTCTGGAACTAACTGGGACAAGGACCGCGTATCTATGGTGAAATCACCCAGTTTGCAGAGGACAGTCCCAGTCTATACCTGTAGGCCCAGCATAATTATTAACAGTGCCCCTAGTGCCCCTTCTGTTCTCAGAAGTGTCCCAGTGGAATGATAAACTATATAGTAACCCACAGGGCTGGACAATGAGTAGGTTCTTCCAAGTCACAGGGAAGGCAATTTATTCAGAAGAGCCCAGGGCAACGTGATGGGAGAATCCGCATTACCATCAAGGATAAGACTCTAAGTGGTAGCTGAGAAGAAAGCCAAGCTGAAATTTCTACCAGTGACATAAACGGGAAAACAGTCAGGTGATGAGGAGCTTGGGGAAGGGCAGTGGTGAGGAACTAGGCAAGGGATCAGAACCATGAACCCAACCGGCAGGGGATAGGAGAGTCCGTACGGCGCAGCTGTCCAGCCTATAGCTCTATACTGGAGAGGCCCTCCATCTCCAAATTCCATACAAATCTTCCCTATGTTATTACTATTTTTTAAAAGATTTTATTCATTTGAGAGAGAGAGAAAGAAAGAGCATGAGAGAGCTCATTCATGAGGTGGAGGTTGGGGGCAGAGGGAATGGGAAAAGCAGGCTTCCCACTGAGCGGGGAGCCCAATGTGGGGCTCAATCCCAGGACTTCGAGATCATGACCTGAAGCTGAAATCAGATGCTTAACTGACTAAACTACTCAGGCACCTCTACATTATTATTTTTTGATGAGAAGTTCATGTAATTAGAAATCCTACCAAAAAGGTTTCTCTGTAAACCTGTCTCTACCTCCCTCACTCCCTCACTACAAAAGCAGGTCTGCTCAGAGGTGCTCAGAGGCACCTTTCCCAACTAACCTTTCTAAGATAGCCCCCGCCCCCACACATACACATACTCTTCTCTCCCCCTTTAGCAGGCCTGCTTAATGTTTTAAAATTACTCCACTCACTGGAGGGGGATGGGAGGGATGGGGTGGCTGGGTGACGGATACTGGGGAGGGTATGTGCTATGGTGAGCGCTGTGAATTGTGTAAGATTGATTAATCACAAAACTGTACACCTGAAGTAAATAATACATTATATGTTAATAAAAAAATTACTCCACTCATTCTACTGGCATATTATATACTTATTTATTTACTATCTGTCTCCCCCATTAGAATGTAACTTCCTTGAGGAGGCCGGGAAATTTAATCACTGCCATCTCAGGGCTGATTTTTTTTTTTAAAGATTTTATTTATTTATTTGACAGAGAGAGAGATCACAAGTAGG
The DNA here is from genome assembly GCF_902655055.1 of Lutra lutra. Lineage (NCBI taxonomy): Eukaryota > Metazoa > Chordata > Mammalia > Carnivora > Mustelidae > Lutra > Lutra lutra. The sequence goes on along the minus strand of NC_062281.1, from coordinate 116,307,289 downwards.
CAGAGAGGCAGGCAGAGAGAGGGGGGAAGCACGCTCCCTGCTGAGCAGAGAGCCTGATATGGGGCTTGATCTCAGGACCCTGAGATCATGACCTGAGCCAAAGGCAGAGGCTTAACCCTCTGAGCTACCCAGGTGCCCTAATCTCAGTGCTTATTAAGAGTACCTGGTTTAAGCTGATGTTCAATCAATGTTTATTGAATGAGTGATTCAATATATTGTTTATTGCACGTTAATATAAATTAACCCAATCTTTTTTAAAAAAGATTTATTTATTTGAGAGAGAGAGCACAAGTGGGGTGATGGTCAGAGGGAGAGGCAGACTCCCCGCCAAGCAGGGAGCCCAGGTTCATGACCCGAGCCAAAGGCAGACAGACACTTAACGACTGAGCCACCTACGCATCCAATCCAATCTTTTTGTTAACTATCTGAGATGTATTTAGGTGGAGAATATAAAAGGGCACAAAGAAGATTAATTTCAGACTGTACATTTAGGGCCTTATTTGTAGAGGCCACTCAATAAATGGGTTGAACTGAACAGAATTCCTGGGATTAGAGAGAAAAAACCTAAGCAAAGCAGGGGATTGGGAGCTTATAAATAGCTGGAGCCAGGAGGAACCAAGTTCTAAGGGCCTGGAGAAACAGGACCAATGCACCATTCCCCGACCCCAACAATGTGTCCTAGGTAGATAGCCTAGACTTCTGTCTGTGAACTGACCATTTTCAAGGGCCTCAAGAAATTTCTCAGTCCTCTAAGTCTTCTTCCCAGAAAACAGATCCATGAGAGGAGTGTCCCTGAGGCTTTGAGTTCTGAGCATAAAAGTGAAGGGAGCCTGCTAGGTTAGAGCAAGCGGAGCATCCCATTCTGCATCCAGAACTGCTTGGAAAATCTCTGTGCCCACAGTTTCCGTTTAGACTTGTTAGGCAGGCGTGTAGTTAAATGAATGGGAATCTGGGCCCATCTTGACAAGAACAGGGCTCTCAGGTTAGCTATGCTTGATACACAGAAACTGGTGCTGGGGTATGTGATGTCCTGCATTGTCTAAAGAAAATACTGAAGGCTAGGCCATGGCGAAATCTTGAGAGTTTTTAAAATTACTTTATATATTAAATAAACAAACACATAAAGAAGTCAACAAGGAAAAATTATCAATAGGCAGCTTGTATTTCAGTTTTAACAAAAGCTCCTCTGAAGACAAAAGAATGGGACAGAGTTTCAGGAAGCTAAAATTTAGGCCTGGTTATGACCTTTGGCCAGACATTCCTAGGGGTTGCGGCATCTGAGAAATCCAAATGAAGGCATCTTCATAGACATATTATTTTTGCTAGCTTATACTTTTGCCTTGAGGGAAATGTCCCTGACCCTCTTTCATGTTCTACTAATGGGATGCAGGACATAAAGGAAGCTTCAGCCATCACTTTCCCACCCCAAGACCCAATATTTTGCTCAGGAGTGAGACACAACCCAAGCAGGGTCAGTCTTTCCTGGATTCTGGACCCAGGAAAAGCTATTTCTTTGAAAGACACTTTGGGCTGTTAAACTTGTTCTGAATCCATGCCACTGGGGCCAAGAAATGGATTCTTGTCTTAGTGTTCCTCTATTTACCAAGCTTTTCTGTAACAACTCAAAAGTGAACTACCATTTTTGATACCAAAACATGGCATTCTGCATTCCTAAACCAGAAATCAACAAATGAACAGTAGAATCTATCATAAATAGAGTTTTGGCTTATATATGAAGATCGTGAAATCTATGTTGGTCTAGGCAGGGATGGAGGGTGGGGGGACCTGCTCCTGTGTGTCCTTCTTTCAAAACCTCTACACACATTCCTCATCTATCTACTTACTCCTTACATCCCTGCTACTTCTGGTCCGATGATTGCTATCTCTCATGATAACTACAATAGCCTCCTAATTAATCTCTGCTTCACCTCTGGATCCCCTATGCTTTATTCTCTACAGAACTGCCAGACTTTCCCTTTCATTCTCCTGCTTAAAACTCCCTAAACGCTTGTGATAAAATCCAAATTTTTAATCATTCCTTGTTCACCCACCAGTCATACCAGCCTTCTTTCTGCTGTGTGAATGCATCAAGCTCACTCCTTCCTGAGGGTCTTTTTGGCTCATTCTGTCTGAGTAGTCTGTTGTGCCCCCCAGATTGGCTCAACTCAGGTCTTGCTGGAACATTACCTCCTCAGAGAGGAGACAGGCTCCCCACCGGCCCCTCCTCCAATACGCAGTCACCCTCTGCCACACTGTCTTATTTTACCATCTTCACAGCAATTACTCATACTCCCAATTAACTTGTTCATTTGTGTGTTTGGCTGTTGTCTGCCTCTCTGTTCAGAAACAAGCTCCATGAGAGAAAGGATTTCATCTTGTTCATGGCTGAAATCCCAGTGTGCACAACGGTGTTTCACACAACACAGGTGCTTAATCAGTACTTGCTGAACAGATCAATGACTGTCACTGTAATTTCTAGATGTTCAGACTGTGGTCTGTGCTGGAGAAGATGCTGAGTCTTTACCTCAATACATCTCAAGACTTCAAGAGACCAACAAATCCAACCTCCCCACTTCACAGATGAGAAATCTGAATTTCCCCGATGTGACAGAGCCAGCGAGTGGTAGAACAGATCTTTCATGTGTCCTGAGACATGCTGCTGACTCACCCTCCTAAAGGCCCTTCTTCTTCTTTTTTTTTTTAAGATTTTATTTATTTATTTGACAGACAGAGATCACAAGTGGACAGAGAGTCGGGCAGAGAGAGAGAGGGAAGCAGGCTCCCCGCTGAGCAGAGAGCCCGACGCGGGACTTGATCCCAGGACCCCGAGATCATGACCTGAGCCGAAGGCAGCGGCTTAACCCACTGAGCCACCCAGGTGCCCGAAAGGCCCTTCTTCTATCTCTGTACCCCACTTCTGAGGAGCTTGCCTTCCCCAGTACATAATGAGCCTGCACTAGCTTTCTATGGAGCTGGGCTCCCTGCCTTCTGTTGCTTCTATATATATCCAAATACCCATCTTGATCCATTTGCTTTCCCCTCTCCGCTCTTCAACTCACCTCCCTCATATACATCCACAGCCCCTCACCTGCAGAGCTTGTCTCTTTCCCTGGCTCTGCAGGAACAGAGCTCACTGCCTCCTCCCATCACTTTCTCCATTGTAACCTCTTCCGCACTGCAGGTTTGGCACACCAATCCCACCTGCCACTGGTGCCAATGTCTCCCTCTCCTGCCTCCAGGCTTTTTGGATTAAAACAAAACAAAACAAAACAAAACAACAACAACAAAACCCAGAAAAAAATACAGGACCTTAGATATCTTCAGAGTTTTCTGTTGAACCTTACCAAGTTCTGTTTTTTTGCCATCGCTCCTGCCTGGTAGCCAACTGGGTGACATGCTCCTAGAAACTCTGTTTTAGTAGAATCCCTTCTTTCTGTGCAGTTTCTGTGTATACCCTGCAGTTTGTGCAGATCCTGCAACATGATCCAGTCTCTAGCACACCACTGGCACCAAAAGACAAAAAAGTGACATTTTCTCTTTCCCTTATTCTCTCCCCACCATATCTCAGAAAAAGACATATACTAATATATATACTAATGAGACACACTTTCGTAGTAAGGGTCCTCATTACGAAGGGGCAGAGGCCATGTGCTCTACAGTACTGTGTATACCCACGGAGCCTCCCAGTGTTTCCTACACATGCTTGACTGATGCATAATGAAATGTATAGTGGAAGACAGACAAGAAAGGAAGAATGCTTATGAAAAAAAAAAATAGAGAAATGGATTATTTTTCAGGCTTCTAGTTTGTCTGAAATTATGTGAAACACTGAGTTAAATGCTAATAGTATATGACAACTTGTAACTTTCAAAGTATCTTCCAGAATTACATCACTGCTAAAAACCACAAACACATCTGGCATTAGATCTGTGACAACCTAAATAGAAGTTTATAGTGATTTAGATGGAAATAATTCCACCAAGAATCCAGATGGCATCATAAACCACAACACAGCAGATTAAGTGGTCTATGAAGTCATTTTTTGGTGTTACCACACACTGAAATGTACAATATGTTTATTATTTAATGAATGCCACACTATTGCAGAATCTTGGGAACAAGACAAAACTAAAATGGTAAGATTTCATTCAACCAAAAATGGTTTCAGCTTTCTTTCATAACTATTTTTTCAATAATGTGAAGTATAGCATATATTAAAAAAATATGTTGGATGGTCCCATATTCTGAAATCAAAATGACCATAATTGACTGCATGCACAAAAATGTTTTTATGTGCATGTCCTTTAAGTACGTGGTAGTTGCTTACTTCATGGTAGCTGACGAAGAAGGGCCATGAAGGAGTGAAGGGGCCATGGGTTCCAGACTGGGTCTTGCCGAGAACCAGCTCTGTCCCTTTGGATGAGTCAAGTTCTCTGGACCTCAGTCTCTCACAAGGAGGCCTGGAAAGATCATGGATCCTCAACCAGCCACCATGACTCTACAACTGGCTCTGAAGTCTGACTTGTCAACAACAAGCCAGGCTGCTGCTCTAGGCTTGTCCATGGCTTTCAGCCCCTCCTCACTTTACCTTGGGAAGCCTTTCCCTACTTGGAGGTCTGGGCTTCAAGGAAATAAAAAAAAAGTCATTTGTTCTTAAAATAATTATGGGAGTCTGGCCCCTCAAATTCCTAGTGTCCTTTATAATGAATAAGAATTGTCCTCTTCCCAGGCTTGTATTGTCCCCTCCTTCTGCCAACAATAACCAACTTTCTTTTGGGTAACTCACCCCTTTCACCTTCTCAGGCAGACAGTTTGGGTGGGATTTCAGCTCCTGTCTCATTCACCCCCAAACCTCTAGTACCAAGAGCAGGCCTGAGATGGCTTAAGCAACATGGGAATAACCCTCATCTCTGGCCACAGCAACTGGCTGAAAGATGGGACTATAAGCCAACTGAAGACCATGAGACTGGAGACCTCTGCTGTGGCTTCTGGGAAAAAAGCTTCACTTTCTTGGTCTCCTACATGTTCAATAATGTGAAGTATAACATATATTAAAAAATATATGTTAGAGAGATATGTAAGAGACCTTCTTCCCTACACAGGCTAACACAAAGATAGGAAGCCAGGAAGGACTACTGGTTTTTGCCACCCTGAGGGGAGAGCATGGAGCTGACGGAGGTAGCACCATGGGGAGGGAGGCCAATGGAGCTGACCCCGCAGGAGACAAAGCAAAGAGACACTATTCCTAGTGAAATCCCTGGGCAGTTGGACCAAGTCTCACCCAGAAGTAAGACTGAATTTTTGCCATTTTGTAAGTCAATAAATTCCCTTTTAATTGTTCAAGTCATTTTGGGGTTTAGTTTTCCACTTACAGCTGAAACACTCTTCCTTTTAGCTTTAAAACAGTCGGAATTCGCAGTGCCTCGGTGGCTGAGTCAGTTAAGCATCTGACTCTTGATCCCAGCTCAGGTCTTTATCTCAGGGTCACGAATTCAAGCCCCATATTGGGCTCCATGCTAGGCATGGAGCCTACTTAGAGAAAACAAATGAAAACAAAAATGATATGAATTTAAGACCACTGTCCCTTTTTAAAAAAGAAAATATATCAGTAACATAGACAAATACTGAATTTCAGAGCTGTATTTTTCACTGTAAGCACAGATTCATTCATTCATTAAATACTCTAGTGTACCTACCAGCTGACAGGAACTGGGCTAGAAACACAAGGGTGGGTAAGACATTCATAAGGAATTCATTACAGTGTGGCAGAACAACACAGAAAACTAGTCACTGCAATCAGAGAGATTAATACAACAAGAGACATAGTTATTAAATATAAGGTTAGCACCAAGTAAGAAACAGTGGACTATACTTTGATAAACGAAGTCAAGCTTTATAGAAAAGATACTTGATCTGACTTAGAAGGATATGAAATTTACCAAGCATGCAGAGAGGGGGAAAAGGGTCTTCCAGACATGTTCAGAGTGACACATGAAACAGCACGGGATATTTGGGAAATTATGTTCTGGTATACCAAGAGCACAGCAGAGAGCAGTGGAAAATGGAGTTGGAGAAGCAGGGCCTTCAAAGACATGCCAAGGAGTATGTACTTGAAGCTCAAAGCAACGAGGAGCCACTGAAGGATGATGAAAAGGGGGATCGATGTGACCAGATCTGCAGTCAGGAGCTACCACTGTGGCAGTAACAAAGAAGGTGAACAGAAGGGGTGGGGCTCGCCTAGACAAGGGAAATCATTTAGCAGATTCCTGATACATATCAGAATGATATTCAAGGCCTCAAAGACACCTGCAACACTAAGAGGAAGGAATGGAGAGGGGCAAACGGTGGGAAGAAGGGACTGAAAGAGGCTGGAGAGAGTTTGGGGAACTTCTTAGGTTTTTAAGTGAGGTGAATGGGATATGGGAAATAGACCGAGAGCACTTCATTACTGATAATGGTCTGGTTTTGAGCATAATTTTATCAGTTAGTAGAACACTACGTATAAAATATATCAATGTTAGATGTTATAAGCAATTTTTAGGTTGAAATGGGTGCAGACAGGGGCTTGTTCCTAACACTGGGGCAACAGGTTGACCCGGCAGGTGGTGGGTAGACAGAGCAAGACAGCCTACGATTCTAGGAAAAGGCAGCATTCAGAAATGAAGATTCTAGGCAGGCTCCAATGGGTCTCAAGAGCCAATCTGGAGATTGTTCTCCTAGAGGAGAGCAATCATTTGTTTTCGATAAGTCAGACCCGAGAGCCAGTTGTGGGGATCACAGCAGCCTTTTGAGAACCCCCTGATCTCAGCCAGGTCTCTGCTTTACAGTGAAAGAATGAGGTCCAGAGAGGCTAACTTGCCCAAGGGGGCAGAGCTGGTTACCAGCAGGCCCCAGTGTGGAACCTATAGCTTCTTCACCCATAGGTCACTTCATGGCACTTCCTCATCAGCTGCCATGAACTGAGCATCTATCATGTTCTTGAAGGACAAGTGAACATCCCTCTGGACTCATCACTTTCTCTTCCTTCCTATGCTCAGCTCTTTGGTCAATCCTGAAACTGCAAGTGTAATTGTCAGCCTCACTACTTGTATGGCTTGGAATGATGTGCCTGGCATGGGTCTAACTACCAGCTCCACAATTATTTCCTGGAGCCTAATGGCTAAAAGGGACCAAAGAACCTCCATCTGGGCAAAAGGAAGGGCAGAGGGAAACAGGCCACATCCTGAATTTATGAGAACCACAAAAAAATTGTTACGTTAGGGCCCATAATATAATATAAGTGCGTACTTAAAAAATTACGCTATATGTAAATGTTTACATTCGAACACTGGCTATTAGAATGTCTTTATTTTGCTTCAAAATGGAGAAACAGAAGCACCAAACTGCCACTGGCTCCTTGTGGTGTAAGAATCCCACACAAATTTAACTGGCTTAGAGAAACCAGACAAATCACCAGAAGGCTCAACCAACCACAGTATGTTATTCATACTTTCTTCAATTCCATCAATTATAGAATCTGATTCAGAGGAAGTTTAACCTGACTTTGTTGTAGACAGGAAGAATGGGATAATTAAGATTTAGGAAGGAATTTAAGAGACTAAGCTATTTAAAATATATCAGAACCATCTGTACATCTACCTGATACAGTGTTTTGAAAAATAATCTTTTATTCACTGAGACAGCCACATCAAGATTTCTATTTGTAATAAACTACAAACATTTCCTTACTCAGGCATGTCACTTATTTAGGATGGCCTTCACCAAATTAGAGGTATTCTTTATCTATGTCTGTAACTGAATAGAGTCAAGGTCCACCATAAAGAGGAAAAGTGCTTATATACGTTAGTCACACTCTAAACATGTACATCATGAGCCCAACCAATTTATAAACTGAAACGAAACCCCACAATTGCAACTATATTTCCCAACGTATTTCTGTTAGAATTGCTCAGGAATTATAAGAAAGAGTTAGCAAATGCATTAGAGTCCCAAGTTTCTGTAAGTTATAGCAGTTTCAGTCCACTGTGTGAAGTTAGCACCCCACCTTGTGGAAAACAGCAGGTGCTGCTGAATGCAAGCATGCTGTGTTAATTTCAGAGGTTATGCCTACTAAACCCCGCAACCACCAAACTGCCACTGACTTATACATGTACGGAATAAGGAATACAAGCCAAAAGATCTCTATTTATTAAAGTAACTAATGTGCCGGGACGCCTGGGTGGCTCAGTTGGTTGGATGACTGCCTTCGGCTCAGGTCATGATCCCGGGGTCCTGGGATCGAGTCCCACATCGGGCTCCCGGCTCCATGGGGAGTCTGCTTCTCCCTCTGACCTTCTCCTCACTCATGCTCTCTCTCACATAAATAAATAAAATCTTTAAAAAAAAAATAAAGTAACTAATGTGCTTCCAAAAAGGTAAAGATACCTGTCCCAACAGAATGGTGCTTATGATATGTATGGGTTATTTAGAAAACAAATATTTCATATCAATAGGTTATTATTTCCACTTGGGCTTTTATCTCTTCTTAGTTTGTTTCTAAAACATAACTTTTGTTGTTTTCTAATTGTAACCTTAGAAAATATAGAAAAATTCTCAAAAACAAAAGCAAAAAATCAACCATTATTCACAACTCAAGAGATGATCCCTTAACCCTCTCTGTACCACCCTAAAAAAATACTGGATCACTTAAATCCAGTCTGTAACTGGAAGCATTCTAAGATGATTTCAGGTTTCTAAAATTAAAATGATTTCTTATCTTGTAATTTAACCAACTTTTTTCCCAATCTGTCATGGTTCAAAAACACACTCTATTTGTCTGAATGTGCCCTGCAATTTCCAACTTCCTTACTTTCTCCCCGAACTATCCTCCCCTCTTCATATTCTCCTTTTAGAGAGGTCACCTCCCCTCTCACCCCAACACTCTAGCCCTGAGATCTCTCCTCCCCCTGCATTCAAGCACTTACGGTCTTTTTTTTCTTAATCAAAGCTATATTTTATGTACACACACACACACACACACACACACACACTCTTTTGAAGTTCCCTATAAGACTCTCAATTTGGTCAAACACTTGAGGTAATTCACCATCACCACTACTTTTTGGAGTTTTCTGTCCCCTTGCTCTACTACTAACCAGCTGCTCTCTAGGCCTGCTGTATGTGCTGGTCTTCACATGGGAACTCCCTTCACTGCCATCTTGAAAATTCCCTTCCCTTCTCTTCTGGGCTGAAACCTAGATTCCAGGACCACAGTTTTCCTCCTTCTTGGGTTCCCCTTGTTTTTGTGGAGCACATCCTCTGTGAAAAGGCACATGGGAATTGGTTTGAGAACTGCTCCAGTCACCATTCTGAATGGCACCTGGACCCTAGTATGACTCCTTTTCTTTTTCTTTTTGAAAATTTTTGGTTATCTTCTCTTTATCACTAATTCTGAAGTTGCGTGATGATGTATCTTGAGTGACTACAGTTTAACTGGGCTGGGGGCAGTCCTTTAGTTTGAAGGCTATGTCATTTCAGTTATGGGAATTCTTCTTGAGTGGTCTTATTTTTTTATTTGTGTGTGTGTGTGTGATTAAAGTTTTGCCTGTGTTCTTGCTCTTTCTGGACAGTAGTCCTCCAATATCCAGTTTGATTATCTAATTTTCTTTCCTTTCCTCTATTGGTTTTACTTTTTGTTCTGCTTTATACCAGAATTCTTCAATATGATCTCTGAATATTTTCATTTTTTTATTCCTACAATCAAAATTTTAATAGCTAAAGGTCCTTCTAGTTCTGGGAGGGTTTTGTTTTGTTTTGTTTTTAAATAGGTATCATACTTTAAAGATACATTATCCTAGGATGCCCAGGTGGCTCAGTTGGTTAAGCATCTGACTTTGGCTCAGGCATGATCTCAGGGCCCTGCAGTAGCCCAGAGTCAGGCTCCTTGTTCGGTAGAGAGTCTGCCTCTCCTGTCCCCTGCCCCACCCCTGCTGCTGGAGCTCATCCTCTCTCTCACTCCCAAATAAAAATAAAATCTTAAAAAAAAAATTACAATGTCCTTACATTTCCCTGATGATACTGTTTTCCTTTAAGTCTCCCCCCACTCTCCTCTTTGACTTATCCTTTCCTTTGATTCCTCTTCTCAAAGTTCTTTCCCTAGTTAGTTGTGCTTTTCCTTATGTTTGAGACTTCCTTCCAATGTTGGAACCTGTGGATGCCAGTTCAAGCCAGTGATTCTCAAGAAGGGGGTGGACTTCTCCCCCAGGGACAATCAGCAATGTATGGAGACAGTTTTGGTCACCAAAGTTGTGGGGTGAGGGATGGGGAAAGAAGGAGTGCTATCGGCATCTACTGATGGAGCCCAGGGACACTGCTAACATCCCATAATGCAGAGGACAGCCTCCCCGCACAATTCACCTGACCGCAAATGTCAGTAGTGCTGATGCTGAGAAACCCTAGTTTGCATTAAGGAATAAGGCATTAGGAGGCAGACTGAAAGCTCTGAGTCCTGGGTGGGGCTTGTTAAGGGGAAGATAAAAGTAGGCAGGACTCCAGCATTTCATTGGGGGGAAATCCCAAGTGTCAGAATCGTACAGTTCTGTACTCCTGAGCAAATCCATTTCCCCAAAACAAACCTTCAGTCTCCTGCCTGGGTGAAATAAAACTAGCATTCCGGGAACTGATCTGAAAGGAGACCTAGGTGATGCATATTGGGGGGGACAAGGAGTAATTACATACTCCCTAAGCGCCCCGTTCACAGGGCATGGTCTCACCCCATCCACAGTTTGGCTTGGCGTTCCCAAAGCCAAAACCTTTTTATAGTTCAACCTCTCCAGTGATAAATGCTGTAGAGGGTGTGGGAGTCTCACTGGTCTACAGGCAGGCTTCAACCAAGAGGCCTCTTTTAGCCCCATTTTTACTCTAGGCTCCAAAGGCAGTACTGCCCCATGCTCCTTTTATTAATTAGCACTATTCAATGACACTTTTATTAATTAATCCCTAAGGTTTCCAGTGTTTGTGCTTATGCATCTCCAACTGCACCAAAAATTTCTTGAAGCAAAAAGGCATTTCCTTTCCTTATTTGTGTTCCTCATAACACATAACATAACACTTGGTCCAAATTTTACACACAGAAACTAATCAATCAATACCTACATTTGATTTTCAGGAAGGATTTCACTTTGGGGAAGGCACAGCTTCCCGGAGCTGTGTTACCTATCTCAAACAAAGAAGAGCCCATAAAACAAATGCCAGTACTGCAACTCAGCAAGGTGCTTAGCGAACCAAATCTTTAAATAAAAACACTCTCCAGGTGGAAAGACTGCTCTAAATCCATATAACGCCTTTTCAACTCAGGAGAGGAAAATCATCCTTAACAAGGATATATGATGTTTTTAAAAAAACGACACAACCTCTCCTTATCTTCCCCATGCCCGATTAGTCTGTAACATATACACTAAAGATCTCCACTCCAGCCGCCATTCTCAAGCTGAGCCCTCTTGCACCTCCTAAGAGAGATAATGCAGGCGCTAGGGTGCAATGCTCAGCAGTGCACTGCCACCTGGTGGAAGCAGGGGGGGAATGACAGCGACGGGGCTGAGGCCGCAGGGTACAGTAAAAAAGTCCTCTGACACCAGAAAGGACTCTCCAGGACCATTTCTAAAAAGTGAACGACCTTTTCATTTGGGAGAGGGGGAGAGGAAAGAGAAAAAAAGGGAGAGAGACAGAGTGCAAGGGCACGGGACTTAGGAAATGGTTTTGAATCAGGGCAGGGAGGGCCCGTGTGGTTCCTCTGATGCCCAGATTGCATCTGGGTCCCTTGAACCAAGGCAGAAGCTGTTGATTCGTTGGGGGTGGTACCACATATTATTTATAAAGACACTTAGAGGCAGGGATGCTCCACCTAGAACTTCCGAGATCACTGACGGCAACTCCATTCTTAAAATTTCTCAGACCAAAAGCTTTGTCGTTCTGCTGGATTTCTCTCTTTTCTTCACATCCAGTATATCCAATCTGTCAGGAAATTCTATTAACTCTACTTTCAAAATCTATCCAGAGTCCAACCATTTGCCCCTATTCCTACCCGTACTGGTGCAAGCCACACTGCTTCTTGTTTGTGGACTGCTCTGACAGCTTCCTAACTGGTCTCCTTGGTTTCACCCTTTACCCTAGTCTATTTACAGCACAGCAACCAGAGTGATCTGTTTAAAATAGCTCCCGATTTCCTCAAAGACAGACAGGCAGTCCTTACAATGGCTGACAAGGCCCTATATTCTCTGCCCCCTGCCCCACCCTCCCATCTCCTCTCCATCATCTCCCTTCTCTGATTTGGCTCCAGTCGCCAGGACTCTCTGCGATTTCCCCAGCAGCCAGGAATGCCCCCCACTCAATGGCTTTCCCAGAGACTATTCCTTCTGCCTGAAACACCATCTTCTCAGGCAACCTCATCTTCTTTAAGGACCTATGGGCAAATGCAATTTTTTTCCTGTCAGAATTCCCAGTCTCCCATCCCTGTGTAATCTTCCCATGACACTGACCACCTTCTAACAAGCTTTATGATTTTTTTAAATCTACTATGTGCAGTATTACTGTCTTTCCGACCCAGCTCAAATTCAGGAAGCTCCATGATGGCAGAAATTTTTTTTTTTTTTTTGGTATGTTTTGTTCATGGGTGTATCCCAACTGCCTATAACAAGCGCTGGCCAATGGAAAGCAAAACTTTATTGTTAAATAAACAAAGTTTAAAAAAAGGGAAGGGAAATGGGGGTACCTGGGTGGCTTAGTTAGTTAAGCATATGCCAGGGTCCTGGGATTGAGACTACATCGGGCTCCTTGATCAGTGGAGAGCCTGCTTCTCCCTCCCCTCTGCCTGCCACTCCCCATGCTTATTCACTCTCTTTCAAATGAATAAATAAAATCTTAAAAAAAAAAAAAAAAGAAACATGTAAATTCCTTAATTGCTAGGCACAATGCTGATTTATTTTTAAAAAAAAAAAAGAAGGGAAACATTAGAATTCTGACTACAATTGCATTATAAATTTGGGAAAACTGAAAATCTTTTTTTAGAAGATTTTATTTTTTTAGTAATCTCTATACCCAACTTGGGGCTCAAAACCACAACTCTGAGATCAAGAGTCACATGCTCTACCAACTGAGCCAGCCAGGTGCCCTGGAAGAGTGAAAATCTTTCTAAGGTTTTAAGCATCAGAACTATGTTTCTGTATTTGTTCCTGTCATATTTATCTCTATGAATATGAATAGAGGGCATAGGAAGTTTTATTTAGTGATCAGAACAACTGTTTAGGATATCTATTACATTTGTCTCTACCCCACATGATATTTATACTCTTTAATATGTTTACTGGTTACTTTAAATCAAGAATTCAATCAACAACCTAGCAGAATGGTAAGTGGGAAAGGACTAATATGTCCCTTAATGTCAACAAGTTACTTAATTTGGAATTTTTTGTTTTTTAACTATTTTTCTAATTAAGGTAAAACACACATAAGAATACTTGTATGTATATAAGTACAAACATGTTTACTTCAGTATTCAGTGAAAAACAAAACCACAAGAGGAAAATGGCACCTCATCAATCCTATAAACTATTAGGCAATCATTCAAAAGTGCAAAGTAGACCAATATATACCAACATGGAAAACTATCAAGGTATAGAGGCTGAAAACAATATAGGGTTTGATTTATAAACTAGCCATCCCCTGCCCCCATCCCCTGTTTATATGTATATATGTACATGTAATTTATAGTCTTTTTTTATAGTACATGTACAAAGGACTGGAAAGGTCATACCAAGAGGTATAACTCAAGCTGGTACAATGTTTACTTCTAGAAAGTGAGACTAGGATAGGAACAGGGAACCCCCACATTTTATTTTATATAAAGTAAAGAAGTTCTTTACTGTCTGCAGTCTTTAATAAATAAATAAATAAAGGAAATAAATAATAAATAAAATAAAAATAAAAAATAGGAAATAAAATTTGGGAAGAAATAAAAATATATAAATAAAATAGGAATAAATAATAAATAAATAAAATTGTAATGAATAAATAATTTTAATAAATAATAAATAATAATTAATTTAATAAAAATTTAATTTTTAACAATCAATCAATCAATCAATAAATACATTTGGGAAGAAAAGAGTAAAGGAACAGAAAAATAATCACAATCCTGCCACAGTTGATTGTGGGGGCATATTTAACAAGGATTTGCTAAAATATACATATATAGAAATATGGTGTCTTACACAGAATTGGCACTCATTTAATATTTTTTGAATAAACGAACAAATAAATAACTTCCTTGGTAAAAGAGTACAAGCTTACTTATAGAGTAGTGGGAAATCTGGTCATATGACCCCAAAGTGAAGTTGGCTCTAGTTTTTAATCCTTCAAATTAGTTTTCAGCAACTTTGGTTATTTTATATAAGAAAAAAGCCTACTCTTTAATTTTTACATGTAGTTTTGAAAATGTTTTATTCAAGAGTCACTGAGCTTTTTTCCTTAGTGATACGATCTAAAAGGGATAACTCATGCTCTAACAGAAGTTGCACAGATTAACGGTTGTCAATTAAGGTAGTTAACAGATAAGGCTCAGATTAGCAAGAAGACAGAAGGATGAACCAAAATCCATAGTGCAGTGCCCTGAGCCTCCCATGGCTCCCAGGGGTGGGTGACCCTGGTGAAACACAGGACAGTGTGGAGACTGCTGCTCTCCAGGAAGAAAGCTTTGGTTTGATTTTTCACTTACCTTCATATAATACAGCTCTGGTAATTGGTTCTATTTGGAGAAGTTACTATTCAATCTTTCTGAAAGATATTACTTTAGCTACTTTTTACTTTAGAACTAATCCCAGTGGAAATTACATTTTCTTTAGGAGGTGTTTCACGATATTTTTTCATATAAGTAATTTCACAGCTAAACATTTATTTCTTTGTTTTTGTTTTGCTTGTTTTGTGTGTGTATTTTCGCTCTTCATCTTTTCTAACCTCAGTTGCTTTATTCCAGAGTGGCTGAGATGCTTTACCCAAGGAAAGCCTGTTTCTCTTTAACAGCTAAACTCTGCAGAGGAACATAGGCTAATAGTAGAGTTAAAAAGTACACCACAAATAATTATTTCTCTTTACTCCTGTGTAATAAATAGGATGCAATACATACCTTAAGATTTTAAACATCATTTTAAAAGTTATACTGAATCAAAGGAATCAGGAAATTTGAATGAAGTTTCTGCAACAAAAATAGGTCATCGCTACCATTTAATTAGCAAAATTATATTAATTTAAAATGTAGCTTAAAAACCTGCTGTATATTTATATCTAGCATAAACATACAAAAACAAACATTTAAATATTTTTCCTATAAACCAGCAAAAACATTTAGAAATTTATTGAGTAATTCCATATCAGAGGAAGTTATAAACCAAACAACAGAAAATTTCTGTACTACTTGGGTAAATCTAAGTGATTAACAACAGATAATCTGTATCTCCTGATTTCTGGGAAAGTCTTTTATGTTTCTGGAACAGTTGGCTTGTGTTGCAAATGAGGGTTTTGGCTTCTCACCAGAACCATGTGTGAATAGATGCGCTTCTTCAATGCACTTTTATTCCTAAAGTGTTCTGAACGATTTGCCCGGGCACAGAGTACAATTACTGTTAATGCTTTCAAATACTGCAGACTTTCTGCTTCACTTAAAAAGTCTGGAACTCAGTGAGAGTCAAGGCCTTTAACCATAAGAGTATTATGTATTGCTAGGAACTTGCAGTTGGTACAGTTCTATCAGGGGGAAAAAAAAAGAAAAGAAAA
Organism: Lutra lutra; assembly: GCF_902655055.1. Classification (NCBI taxonomy): domain Eukaryota; kingdom Metazoa; phylum Chordata; class Mammalia; order Carnivora; family Mustelidae; genus Lutra; species Lutra lutra. The sequence continues at coordinate 116,291,485 of NC_062281.1, read as the reverse complement.
TTGGTGAGGGGCGGGGTGTTGCTACTTATATAAACAGTCCAGAATACACCTCAATATAGAGAATATATTAAAACTCCGACTTCAGAAAATTAATGTGACTTTGGTTCTGGCAAGATGGCAATATAAACTAACCTGAAAACCCTCCTATAAACAGATTATATGCTATCAGAAATGCAACAAAATATTCTTTTATCTGAAGTAGAAAGAAGGGAAATCCCTACTTACCAGAAATAAGAAAAAAATAAAAGAGGAGAGACAGTTTGTGACACAGAGTTCTGGGAGGAAGACTAACTGTGTCAGTAACCAAGAGTCAGGGTTTGAGGCCCCCCATGGATTCTAGAGGACAGGCCACAGAGGAACAACAAACTGACAGCTGGTATTTCCATGAGAGTAATAGCTCCCTATATTTGAAAGAGTGCTCTGGGGCTCAGTTCTTAGTCCTCTTCTTCTTTTTTTTTTTTTTTTTTTTAGATTTTATTTATTTATCTGACAGAGAGAAATCACAAGTAAGCAGAGAGGCAGGCAGAGAGAGAGGAGGAAGCAGGCTCCCTGCTGAGCAGAAAGCCCGATGTGGGGCTCGAACCCAGGACCTGGGATCATGACCTGAGCCAAAGGCAGCGGCTTAACCCACTGAGCCACCCAGGCGCCCCGTTCTTAGTCCTCTTCTAATTTCTAACTATACTTAGTCCCTGGATGATCTCATCCAACTTCTCATTTTAAGTACCAGGTAAACACAGAAGTCTCCAGATTCACATTCCAGACCAGAGCTCCCTCCTGAACTTCAGACTCACAGATCCAACTGCACAGTCAGCATCTTACATGTATGTTTACAGACATCCCACACTCAGTCCTCCTCCTTCCTCATGTACTCTTCTTTATCTAAATTAATGACAATTCCACTTTTCTGGTAGCTCAGGCCAAAATGTGGATGTCATCCTCTATTCCTCATCTCTTTCCTAAACCCACACACAGATAAAGTTTAGCTCTACCCTCAAAATATATCCAGAATCTGATGACTTCCCATCCTATCCACTTTTGCCATTGTGGTCCAAACCTTACTGGCCTCTCACAGGATCACTGCTATGGCCTCCAAACTCCTTTCCTTGCTTCTGTTCCTCTCCTCTTTAGTTTATTCAGCAAACAAAATGATCCTGTTAACAACATGCTACTAAACAACCAATGAGTCAATGAAGAAGTCAAAGAAGAAATAAATACACTGAGATAAAAATGAACCAGGAAATACAATGGTCCAGAATCTTTGGGACACAGAGAAGTACCTCTCTGGGAGAAATTTATAGCAATATAGGCCTACCACAAAAAAACAAGAAAAACTCCAAATAAACAACAAAACCTTATACCTAAAGGAATAAGAAAAAGAGCAAACAAAACTCAAAGTTAGTAAAAGGGAGGAAATTATATAAAGATCAGAGTGGAAATAAATGAAATAGACTAAAAAAGCGATAGAAAAGATCAATGAGACCAAGAGCTGGTTTTTTTTTTGAAAAGACAAACAAAACTGATAAAACTTTAGCCAGACTCATCAAGAAAAGAAGAGAAAGGACCCAAATAAATGAAGTCAGAAATGAAAAAGGAAAAATATCAACCAATACCACCGAAACACTAAGGATTATAAGAAACCACTATGAAAAATTATATGCCAACTAATTGGACAATCTAGAAGAAGTGGATAAATTCTTAGAAACAGACAAACATCCAAAGCTGAAACAGGAAGAAAATCTGAACAGACTGATTATTATTGACAAAATTAAGTCAGTACCTGAAAAAATTCTTAACAAACTAAAGTCCAAGACCTGGATTTGTAGAAATTCCCCCTTAAACTATTTCAAAATACAGACGAGGACGGAAAGCTTCCATATACATTTTATGAGGCCAGCATTACCCTGATACCAAAACCAGACAAAGATACCACAAAAAAAAGAAAACTATAGGTGCATATCCCTGATGAACACAGATGCAAAAATCCTCAACAAACTATTAGCAAACCACATTCAACAACACGTTGAAAGGATTACTCACCATGATCAAGTGGGATTTATTCTGGGGGTGCGAGGATGGTTAGGTATTCATAAATCAATCAATGTGATACACTATATCAACAAAATGAAGGATAAAAATCATATAATTATCTTAGATGCAGAGAAAACATTTGGCAAAATTCAACATCCATTCATGATAAAAACTCTCAACAAAGTGGGTTTAGAAAAAACATACCTCAACATAATAAAGGCCATATATGAAGGGTTGCATGGGTGGCTCAATTAAGCACGGACTCTTGATTTCAGTTCAGGTCATATGAAAACCCACAGCTAACATCATACTCAATGATGAAAAACTGACAGCTTTTCCTCTAAGATCAGGAACAAGACAAGCACTTACGCTGCCACCACTTCCTGCAACATAGTACTAGAAGTTCTAGTCAAAGCAATCAGACAAGAAGAAATAAAAGGCATCTAAATTGGTAAGAAAGAAATTTAACTGTCACTGTTTGCACATGACATGATACTATATACATGGAAAAGTTTAGACTCTACCAAAAAACTATTAGAATAAATGAATTCAGTAAAGTTGCAGGGCAGAAAACTAATACACAGAAATCAGTTGCATTTCTATACTCTTAATAAAGTAGCAGAAAGAGAAATTAAGAAAATAATTCCATTTACAACTGCACCAAAAATAATAACATGCCTAGGAATAAACTTAACTGAGGTGAAAGATCTGATCTCTGAAAACTATAAAACACTGATGAAAGAAATTGAAGACAACACAAACAAATGGAAAGACATATCATGATCACGGATCATGAATCATATTGTTAAAATGTTCACACTACCCAAAGCAATCTAAAGAATCCATGAAACACCATCAAAATACCAACAGCATTGTTGACAGAACTAGAAGAAATGACCTTAAAATTTGTATGAATATTTGTATGAAACCGCAAAACACGCCAAATAGACAAAACAATCTTGAGAAAGAAGATCAAAGCTGGAGTAACCAAAATTATAGATTTGAAGATATACTACAAAGCTGTAGTATAAAAAAAGTGTGGTACTGGCGCAAAAACAGACTCATAGATCAATGTAACAGAATATAGAACCCAGAAATAAACCCATGCTTATATGGTCAGTTAATCTATAACAAAGGAGGTGAGAATATACAAGAGGGAAAAGATAGCTTTTTCAATAAATGGTTCTAGAAAAATTGAACAGCTATATAGAAAACAATGAAACTGGATCACTTTCTAACACCAAACTTTTTTAAACACCGTTTTTTATAAAAATAAACTCAAAATGAATTAAAGACCTAAATGTGAGACATGAAACCAAAACACTCCTAGAATAAAACACAGGCAGTAATTTCTTGGATATTGGCTGGAGAAACCTTTTTCTAGATATGCTTCCTAAGGTAAGGGAAACAAAAGCAAAAATAAACTATTGGGATTACATCAAAATAATTAGCTTTTGCACAGCAAAGGAAACCATCAACAAAACAAAAGGCAACCTACTGAATAGGAGAAGATATCTGCAAATGGTATATTCAAGGAAGAGTTAACATCCCCCAAATACAAAGAACTTCTACAACTCAACACCAAGACCCCAAATAATATGATTAAAAATAGACAGTAGACCCAAATACACATTCTTCCAAAGAAGACATGCAGATAGTCAACAGGCACATGAAAAGATACTCAACATCAAGAAAAAGCAAATCAAAGCCACAATGAGATACCTCCTTAATGCCTGTCAGAATAGCTTGAGTGAAAAAGATAAGAAATAACAGGGCTGGTGAAGATGTGGAGAAAAAAGAACTCTTGTGCACTGTTGGAGGGAATGCAAACTGCTGCAGCCACTGTGGAAAACCATATGACGATTACCCAGAATACCAAAAACAGAAAAACCATATGATCCAATAATTCCACTATTGGGTATTTACCCAAAGAAAACAAAAACGCTAATTCGAAGAGATGTATGCACCCCATGTTTACTGCAGCATTATTTACAAGAGCCAAGATACGGAAGCAACCCAGTGTTCACCGACAGATGAACGGATAAAGATGATGTGATATCTACAACTGTATCTCCATACACACACACACACACACACACACACACACACACACAACGGGACTATCAGCCATAAAAAAGGATGAAATCTTACCATTAGTGAAAAGATGGATGGATCTAGAGAGTATTATGTTAAGTGAATTAAGTCAGAGAAAGACAAATACCATATGACTTCACTTAAATGTGGAATCTAAAAAACAAAACAATGAACAAAGAGCAGAAACAAACCCATAAACACGAAGAACAAACTAACAGCTGCCAGAGGGAAAGCAGACGGGAGGGTGGGCAAAAGGGTGAAGGGGTCCGGTACAGGCTTTCAGTTATGGAATGAGTAAGTCACAGGAATAAAAGGTACAACATAGGGGATATAGTCAATGGTATTTTAATTGTGTTTTATGATGACAGATGGTAGCTACATTTCAGATGAGCATAGCATAATGTATAAACTCATCAAATTGTTCTGTTGTACACTAGAAACTAATGTAACACTTTATTTCAACTATACTTCAATTAAAGAAGAAGTAAAAAATAAAACAAAATCAGATCATATCACTCTTTTACCTAAAACTTCCCAATAGCTCCCCATTTCACACAAGGGGGAAAAAATATCTAAGACTAAAAATGGACCACAATGTCTTAAAAATGAATCTGATCTCGGAATGCCTGGGTGGCTCAGGTGGTTCTATCTGCCTTCGGCTCCGGTCATGATCCCAGGGTCCTGGAATCGAGTCCCACACTGGGCTCCTTGCTCAGTAAGGAGCCTGCTTCTCCCTCTGCCTGTTGTTCCCTCTGCTTGTGCTCTCTCAGACAGATAAATAACATCTTTAAAAAAAAATCTGATCTCAATATCCTCACATTAACTTCTATGGGCTCATACGCAGCTCTTCCTCCCTTATTTTGCTTTGGTCAATCTGACCTCTTTGTTATTTCAAAAACATGCCAGGTACAGCCCCACCCCAGGGTCTTCCTTGCAGTTATTGTTTCCTCTCCAAGAATGCGCTTTCCCCAGATGGCTTTCTACCTTCCCTCCCTTTCAGGTCTTTGTTCAAATGTCACTTTCCTGGCCACTTTGCCTAAAATTGCAACCTCCCATTAAGCCCCTCAACATTCTGCTTTAGTTTTCTCCTTAGCATTTAACACTGACACATTATACATTTTACTTGATTATCTTGTTTATTGCCACCCCATTGGAACGTAAGCACCGTTAGGGCAGAGATTCTTGTATGTTTTATTTCACTACTGTATCACTAACATTCAGAAAGTATTCAATAAGTATTTGTTAAATGAAAAAATGAATGCTAAATATAGACTTATGAAGGAAAAAAATCCAACCTAGAATTCTAAATGAAGAATGCAATTAAAGGAAGGTCAAAACCAAAACATATTCTCAAGCAAACAAAAACCATGGAAAGAATAAATCACTTATAGACCACCCATGGAAGAATAAAAGATATACTCTGGAAGAAAGACATTAGATCCAAAAGGAAGGAGTAGCAAGAATAAGCAAAGAAAATGAACCTTAGTAGGCACTGACTGTATAAAACAATAATGTAGTACGTAATTTGGGTGGTATAAAAACAAGGTAGAACCAAAACAGTAAACCAAAATATGTAAGATGGGAAGAGGTGTTTACAGTCAAAACATTCTAAAAGTCGTGTTTTTTAGGAGGAAGATGGGGATATTAAGTTCTTGACTTAAAGTTAGGTAACCAGGCAGACAATTTAAGAATAACATCTTGGAGAAGAGAATAATTTCCATCCCAGGAGAAGGGAAAAAGGGAGGATAAAGAAAGCTCAATTAACTCAAAAGAAGACCAAAAAGGAGGATAAAAAGATTCAAAATATGGTAAGTAGAAAGAACCAAATAAAATAGTAGAAACAAATCTAATACATTAATAATCACAATAAATGTGCATGTACAAACATGCTAGTTGGACAATGATTCTTGGTTTTGAATTTTTAAAATTGTGTTATATGCCATTTTAAAAAGACACACCTAAAACACAACCACCACCAAAAGGTAAAAATAAAGAGATGGGCAAAGATATGCCATGTGAACCTGATAGCACAGATAACAAAAATGAAAAGAGAATATTTTTTTTAAAGATTTTATTTATTTGACACACAGATAGAACACAGGTAGGCAGAGAGGCAGGCAGAGGGAGAAGGAGAAACAGGCTCTCTGCTGAGCAGGGAGCCTGACATGGGGCTCCATCCTAGGACCCTGGGATCACGACCCAAGCCAAAGGCAGCTGCCTAACCGACTGAGCCACCCAGGTGCCCCAAGAGAATATTATGAAAATATTTATGCTAATATTATAAACTTGTAAACTCATAAAAAATAGATATATTCCTAGAAAAATATCTTAGCAAAATTGACTTACAAACAAACAGAAAGCCTAGAGTTTATAACCATGACAAAAAGAACACATCAGGGCCAGGTATTTTTATAGACAAGTTCTATAAATTTAAAAAGTATCTTCAAATTTATACAAATTCCTTCCCAAAACAAGAAGCTGTATACTCACATAATCAGATTAGTGTAACCTTGATACCAAAACTAAAGAACAAGACAAGAAAGGAAAAGTATAGGGCAATCTCACTCATGAACATTAATGAAATAATTCCTAAACAATTTATTTGCAAACAAAATCCAACAATGTGTTAAAATGTAACTCACTGTGAAGAAACTGGGTTTATTCCAAGAATTCAACAATAGTTCATACCTTATAATTGACCATGAAAATAGATAAAATGGGAAAAACATTACGATCAACTAAGATAAAGAAAAGATATTTGATAAAAATCAACAACCAAATATTATTTAAAATTAAACTCTTGGCAAATTTTTAAGATCATAAAGACTATAAGGATGACCACTACACTGCTTCTATTAATTACTGTTCTGGGAGTTCTAAAAACAAAACGGGAAAAAGAAATAAAAGGTATAAAGGTTAGAAAGAATCATAATTGTTACTATTTGCAGATGATATTATCTTTGTAGATAATAGAGTATAAATTACTGGAATTAATTAGAGTGTGGCAAGGTGGTTCTTTTAAGATCACTATACTCAAATCAATTATATTTTTATATATTGCAACACAGGAAATCCAATTAAAAGGTATACCACTTACAATAATAAGACAATGCCAGGTACACAGAATAAAAACAACAAAAGATATGCTACTCTCGTGAAGAAAATTAGAAATGGTACTGAAAAGCATTTAAGGAAACCTAAATAATGCAGAGACAGATGATGCCCCTGGATAGGAAGATATCATCATGTAGATTTAAGTTCTCCTCAAAATGACACACTGATTCAGTTCAATTAAAATACAAATTTCAACAGGTTTATTTGTGACCTTGCCAAAGCTAACTCAAAAACCTATGTGAAGAAAGAATCCCTAAGACACTTCTGAAGAGTGAGACTACGGGAGCTTGATATTAGGAATAGACAAACAAACCAGTCAACAAAGACGAAAGCCCACATACAGATCTTTACATACAGAGAAACTTGATATACCAGTGGTAGCACCGCAGATCAGTGAAATAGTATTTAATAAATAGTCTTGAGCTAGTGCTGGTAGCTTCTGTACCAGACCATGCAAATCTGATTGTTCAATTCTTGGCTAATGAGGGCTCTGCCAGCAAAGGTACTGATCGCTACTGATTTCTTCAATAAGACTCCTCCCCAGTCTCATGAGCTCCATGGAAGGTATAATGGATAGCTGCCTAGGGGGCTACAGGTACAACTCCCCTAAGCTGTAGTGAAAAAAGAGAAGAGTAAGTAGATTCTTCCCTTGAACAAAGCTTGGTGGGAAGGTGTCTCTCCACCTGGCTTCTCTCCCATATGCCCATATGGCATATGGCGCAGCCAACAGAAAGGACAACAGGTACGTTCATGTTAACACCCTCAATGGTCCGCCTCTGCATCTCTGAAGAAACTCTTCCCAGCTTCAGATTCATGAGTAGAGACCCTTTTAGGAATAAGACAGTATTTTTCCTCTAAAAATGGTTACAATGCCCCAGCAGTAAATTAATTGATGGAAGAAAGTAGTTGAACAGAGTTGCTTAGTCCTAACTGGTGGTACCACTTTGATAGTAAGACAAAATAATGGCACTTTAAAAATTCAAAAGCTTTGGCTTTTGTATTAAAGTGAATCAAAAACTTGTATGGACCTAGAGAGTACTATGTTAAGTAAAATATATCAGACAGAGAAAGACAAAGAACATATGCTTTCACTTATAATGGAATCTAAAAAAGCAAAAGAAACAAACAAAGCAGAAAGAGACCCATAAATACAGAGAAAAACTGGCATCTGCCAGAGAAGACAGGGTGAGGGATGGGCAAAATGGATGAAGGGGAGTGAGAGGTACAGGTTTCCAGTTATGGAATATGTAGATCACGGGAATAAAAAGTTATAGCATAGGAAATACAGTCAATGGTATTATAATAGTGTTGTACAGTGGCACATGGGAGCTATACTTGTGGTGAGCACAGAATAATGCACAGAACTGTCATATCACTGTGTTGTGTACCTGAAACTAGTGTAATATTGCGTGTCAGCTAGACTTCAATTAAAAAAAATAAATTAATTAATTAAAGTGAAAGACACCCAACTTACAGAATTCTAAAATGTCTATAACAATCTTCCTACAGGGGCCCCTGGGTGGCTCAGTTGGTTAAATGTCCAACTCTTGATTTTGGCTCAGGTCATGATCTCAGAGTCCTGAGACTGAGCCCCTGATGAGTCCATGCCGACCATGGAGCCTGTTTAAGATTCTCTCTCTCTTTCTCTCTCTCTCTCTTTCTCCCTCTGCCCCTCTCCCACTCTCAAAAAACACCCAAAACAAACCCCACAATCTTCCTGTATATAACAATCTTCCAAATGTTTCATTAAACCATGAAATTCAGCAAATAAACAATACATCTGCTGATGGACCTGGAGGGAAATAGTCAATGTGTATGCTAAATTAAAATTGGAGCCTCTAATTGGATGCAATTTTAGAAAGAATATATATGCCAATAATTGGGTAAAAAGATACTTGTTCCTCATGTTGAAAACAATAACAAATTGTAATTACTCAACTGCTATCTTTTTAAGTAGTCTTTATCACTGCTAAATTATAATACTATATTCCACTTGTATAAAAAAAATCACCATTGTATTCTTCTAATTCTCCAATTCTAATATACTCTCTAAGAAATTCAATGAGATTTTTAGTCTCTCGTGCCTTGAATAATCCCCAAAGCATTCTTTCTCACTCAGTTTTTAGGACTGGAAAAGAATGCACAAAAAAGGCAGAGTGGCCCATGCAGTAAAAGTTTTGGAGAAGACACGTTTAGGTAAGTGCCACGTATTAGGCGGACCTTATTTATACCCCTGGGTCTCCATTTTCTCATTTGTAAAATAAGGATGGTATTAGCTGACTTTCATATTATTAAAAGGATCAATTACACACACAGGGATGAATAGTGTCTCCCCAAAATTCCTGTCTATCAGGAATCTGTCAATGTGACCTGATTTGGAAAAAGGTCTTGTAGGTGGAATCAAGTTAAGAGGAGGTCACGCTAAATGAGTCTGGGCCCTATACCCAATGACTGTGTCTTTATGAGAAGGGAATGTGAAGACAGAGACACAGGAATGGCCCCATGACAATAGAGGCAGAGATTAAAATGATGTTGCTATAAGCCAAGGAATGCCAAGGAGTGTTGGCAACCATCAGAAGCTAGGAAGAGGCAAGGAAGAATTCTCCCCTAGGGTCTTCAGAGAGAACATAGCCCAGTTGAATCCTTGATTTCAGATTTTAGCCTCCAGAAATGAGAGAATACATTTCTGCCCTTAGTCACCCAATCTGTGGTACTTTGTTGCAGAAGCCATAAGAAATAAATACAGTATTGATTCCTAAAACAGAAATGAAGCATTTGGCTTATTGCCCACATAGAAAAAACATCCCATAGCATTTTGTTATGGCTGAATAACAGGCAGAATCTGCTCTCATTTAACATGGAATCTCCAAGGATAAAGTGTTTCTGTTAGGGATAATTTAAAAAGTGACCAAAACTCAACTGAAACAGACTTAAAAAGGCCTGGAGGAGGGGTGGGGTGAGGATGTGAGAGAGGAAATGAAAGGGAGCAAGAAAGGGGTGATATTAGTGGATCCTGAATTTCCCACACAGATGCAGCTGGACCTCTGCAGTGACTGAAGGCAGGACTCACCACCTGATTTCTCATTATACTCTTTCTGTGTATTAACGTCATTCTTTCTCCCAACTATAGTCTATCTTTACCCACCAGGTGAAAACATGACTGCCAGCAGCTCCCAAACTTTCTTTTCCACAGAGGGTGTCCCCAAAGAAACACTGCCTCCATTTTCTGGGTCCCCAAGTCCAAAAAGCCCAGAGAAATACTGAATAGCCTGAGCTGGGTCTGCTTCCACTCCTCAACTACCTGTTGCCGCCCCGTGACTGGGCAGGTACCAGAGGGAGGGAGGAATGGAGACAATCTACACAAAGAACAGCTCTAGTTTCCTTCCTTGATCAAGAGGTAGCTTCACTTTTGTTCTTTCACCCCTAATTCTGACCAAAATGCTAAAGTGAAGTGAGCAACCAGAGATAGAGAAGTTAATTTTAAAGGCAGATACAAATATGATTTGAAGAAGAAGTGGTCAGTCATAGCTACATCAAGAAGTGCAACATATTGATAAAGAACTTGAGCGAAGAGCCGATGCGCACATGAACGAGACGTTTTATGTAAGTTTGAACTTTTCCAGTTGGAATTATCTAAAAAACTCTTTCCCCTATTTAAAAAAATAAAAGAGAATATAAGAAATTAAGCTACCACTTGAAGATGTATCTTAAAGAGATTCTTATCTTTTGGTAGTAGAGGAAATTTATTTGATCAGCAATAAACATTTCCCTGCCCCTTGCGGGCGGGGCGCTGACGTTCCACGAGATTGTTTCCAGAGATAATTCACCTCAATATTCAACCTTTAACTCTCTTAGAAATAGAAATGATCACTTACCATGGTAGTGGGGTCTCTATCAGCTTGATTTTGTTCAAAAGAATGTATTTTATGGGCACTCATTTCATCAGTATCGGCAATGATATAATGTCTAGGAGAGTAAGCATTGGACAGGTTCTCAAGCAGCCTCAGGATCTCAGTGGTGTGCCCACCTGGAAAAAATATTGGAAAGCCTAAGATTAAGAAACCCACAGTGTAGTTACCAGAGGGGAGATGGGTGAGGGGATGGGTGAAATACGTGATGGGGATTAAGGAGGGCACTTGTCACGAGCGCCCCGTGTTGTATGGAAGTATTCAATCACTACATTGTATACCTGAAACTAATACTACACTATGTTAACTACCTGGAATTTAAATAAAAACTTAAAAAAAGAAACTCCCAATGGACATACCTATTTGGCTATGTTATACTAATGTTATGTTTTATGTATTTCTCAATAGGTGAAAGCAACATTTGGAAATAATAATCTACGCCCTTGTAGAAACACTACTTTCATATGGGGGAAGAGGGCATTAACTGTATAAAAATAAAACTGACACTAGCAGTAGGTGCTAAGGAGCACAAAGAAGTAGAAGACACAACTCCCATTATCAAGAAGGCTGGTAGGAGAGGGGAAAGACACACAGACATTTAAAGAGTAATGCAAGAAGACAACATGCAAAATTTAAATTGGGGCAGAGGTGAGGAAAGCAAATAGTTATGAAAGACGATCTCTGTAAGAGGAAGGGAGATCCCTGGTAAAGGCTGAGAGGACTTGAAAGGTGAAGCTAATGGATGGATAGGAGTAGGGAGGCCAAAGGCCAGGAGTGGGATTATTGGGACATGAGATGGTAAGAGCTGAGATGTGTGTTCAAGGACTGGTGGAATACTGTGAAGGAGGACGAGGGTGAAATCAGATCAGGAAAGTAGTCTGGAAAATGCAAAGATGGTCACCGGGTCACTGAAGGTTACTGTGCTGAGAAGTAATGTCAAGGAGGCATGAGCACTGACCCTCAGGGCTTGGGGCTTCCTAAGGAAGACTTCCGCTCAGGAATGTAACCCCAGCTCCTAAGAGAGGTCTCAGCAAACTACAGGTCGTCAAATACGTAGCAGCTTCACCAAACAACTGTTCGATTTTTGAAATTGTACAATCTCCAAAATTTTAATACTTTAATTTCAAAACCGTGAATTTAAAAATCGACTGTGTACACTGAGGTTTCCTTTGGAAGAAAAAAAATCCCAAAAGAACATCAACCGCTCATGTTAACGATATAGCATTTAAGCAAAGCAATCAAACTCCTTCTCAATGAGCCCTATCATACCCATTTCGTTTCACTTCACACTCTCTCAGCCTCAGCCAGGTTGATGTCCTGAACATTCTCTGTATTCATCTTATTTGTTACCTCCTCCTTGCCTCTGGTCAGTGTCCTTCCCACCTACTAAACTCTCCCCCACCGCTACTGTTGTAAGAAAGCACTTTCAGTAGTGACACAGTGAACATACAGAAGGATAATCAAACAAATTAAGTGTGTGGTTTCTCCCAACGCATGTATTTTCTTATAGTAGAACGGGAAGGATTACTCTCTAGGTTCCAGAAGGAATTAAATACAGAAATAAAATTGGCATAGATTACATGTGAGGAGGAATTAGAATCATACTTTATAACTTGTAACCCATCTTCTTGTCTGGGGCATGCAATTTACACATCTGATTTATACTAATTTTAGTATTTTTGTTTTTAGCCTTGAGAAAATGTGGTTTGCAAAGTAGGTACTTGTTTTCACAGCTGGACCAATTAAGGATAAAAAGGATAATATCCACATTTTCCACTGCAATTAAAACTTCATTATACCTGCTCTAACAGTCTTTTCTTTTTTTAAAAGGAAACATTTACTGAATACATTTTTTGATGATTTAACCTTGTCACTGAATAAAGTCATTAAAATGATGGGCTTTGTCTTCCATTTTACTCTTAATAACTATTAAGATATATTCTTTGGGAACAAAATCATCTCAGTTTTACCTTAGAATATTTCCAGAATCCAACCTTTCCCCCCATCTCCTTTCTACTACCCTGCTCCAGGCCACAACACTCTCACATCAGTTATGACCACGGATTCCTGGTCTGCTCCTCCTTCACTTGTCTATTCAAATGTCTACATTAGTCTGTTCTCAACACAGCATCCAGTGTGATTCTGTTAAGAGAGTTGATGAGTTTACCTCTGCTCAAAACTCTCCAGTGGCTTCCCTTCTCACATGCAATAAAAGGCATCTTGTATTTGACCCCTTAATTTATTACCTCATGGAGCTCATCTGCTTCTACCTGACTTAAGTCTACTCCCGCCACTCTGGCCTCCTTGCTGTTGGGTATCCGTCATCTCCTCAGGGAGGCTTTTCCTTACAATTCTGTGTAAAATGCAACCTCCTGTCCCTACGTCATAATATTTATGACCATACAATTTAATATGCAATCTAGTTATTTCTTTTGTTTTTCTCTCCGCTAACCCTTGCTCCACTAGAAGGTAAGCATGATGATGGCAGGGACTTCTGCTAATTTTGTTACTGCTGATCTTCAGTGCCCTTGAAAAAAGTAGGCATTCCTATTACTGAATGAGAGGGTAGATGAGCATATGGTATTAAATCTAAAATTTGCCTAAGGAAATCATATGATATTTCAAAGAAAAGTACTAATTTTGATTGATGTTCTTTGAAAATATGTGGTTGATTAATAATATTTTATGGAATCTAAAAACCAGACATTTTTTGGTATTCAAGGTAAACACTTGAAAATATCTTCCCCCGCCTCCAAAATTCTGGGCATGAACTATTAAGCTATTTGTCTGATTATAAGTCTTTCTTTGACTTTGATGATTCTTACAGGTCTCTGACCTCTCCCTACTCTGAATGGTTTGAATGACAAAGGCGCCACTTGTCAGACTAATTCTCAATCTTAATTTTGGTTCCCAGTCCACCAAATCTAATACTGTCAAGTAAATAGCTCTAACATCCATTTACCCATTTGCTCAAGACAGAAACATGAGTCCCAAGCCTTTCCTTCCCTCACCTCCCACTTTCAAACCACAAGTTCCTACTTGTCTCCCTACCTCAGTCTTTGTCAAAACATTCTCTTGACAATGCAGGCTGAATCATTTCTGTAAAAGCTTAGATTTAATTGAGTCACACTCTACTCAAAAGTATTTTAAAAGATCCTTTGCTACCAGGACTAACAACAGTCACCATTTATTAAATGCTTATCATATGCCAAGCACTCTGCTAAACACTTTTAATACTGCATTTAATCTCTCCTCACCTCATCCCATATTTTTCAAGGTTGAAACAGTTCAGTGAGGTTAACTAATTTGCCCAAGGTCACCAAGTTAGTAAGTGGCAGAGATGTGATTCAGCTCCAGGATTATGTCAGTCTAGAGCCTGTGGTCCTAACCCTTACATGGTATGAAGCAGTGGAGTAGTGCCAATAGCTTTATAGAGCATGGTTTACAACGCCCTTTGGGATCTAGACTGGGCTTACAGCTCCACATGGAACTCAAAGCAACAATGCCCTCCCACCTCTGGGCATTCCAAGTGCTATCAACTTCTTTTCACATCCTTCTAGTCTGCAAAATCTCTTCGGTTGATTCCTAGTCATCTTACAATTCTCAGTTTAGACATCACTTCTTCCAGGAACTTTCCTGTCTCAAGCTCAGATAAAATGGTGTCCTTCGTGAAGACTTCCATAGCAGTCTAAACTTCTCAGATTATAGGAAGTATCCATTTTGTTTTGTTTTGTTTTTTTCCCTATTAGTTTTTCTGTCATTTCCTTTTCATTCACCGCTGTATCCTTGTACCTTTCACACTGCTTCATTACCTAATCACCATTCCGTGGCAAGTAGTAGTAGTCGGTTTTGTTATTTCTAGATTCTAGCGTAGTGTCTGACGTCTCGATGGCTCAACATATGTTAAGTGAATAAAGTAATGAATTGTATTTGAGCATAAGTTTAGAACATTTGCTAATAATATAAATATTATTCTAACTGTATACAATTTCCTAGCATTTCTAAATCTACACAATATTTCTATCTCTGTCAGAACTTATCCATTTAAAATTGTGAGGGCCTGGGGTGCCTGGGTGGCTCAGGGGGTTAAAGCCTCTGCTTTCCGCTCAGGTCATGATCTCAGGGTTCTGGGATAGAGCCCCGCACTGGCATCGGGCTCTGGGCTCAGAGGGAGCCTGCTTCCCCCGCCTCTTTCTGCCTGCCTCTCTGCCTACTTGTAATCTCTGTCAAAAAAAAAAAAAAAAATCTATAAAATTGTGAGGGCCTGCAGAGCTGGTAGACTCTTAAACTGTATTACCTGATAGGGCAGCTTACTGTTCGCATGCTGACACAATATTCTCAAACGTGTATTGTTCTATGGTCAGTAGATAATTGTTTCTAACCTCATGGATTTGTATATTTATAAATGTGACAATTCACTCTGCCTCATTTATCATGTAGTATTCATGTTTCCTAAACTAAACACAAAATGCCTAGGTTAATAATGCAAAATGTCAATTTCTACTCAGGAAAATAGTAAGTTAGCATCATAAGGCTTCTGCGTCCTCTCTGCTCATTAGTAATTTGTTAAAATAACATACGCTACGTGGAAGCTTAATTACAGACAGGTGTAAGTTATTCATTTGTCGGTAAAAGATGCCTGGGCCGCGTCAGCAAACCAGAATTTTGCCCGGCTGGGAGGACCGGTTCCGGTTAACATAAGGGAACTACAAATCTCAGCATGCAATGCTCCAAAAAGTGCTAAGGAGACTAGATAGGAGCGTCGCGGTGTACTCTGGGGTTTGTAGTGACCGACCCAGGAGCGACTCGACAGTCACCGCCCAATACTTACCGGACCCAGCCACCACCAAGAGACTGCAAGACTGACGGGGCCCCAGGACCCGAGAATGGAGCACAACCCACAGCCGCAGTGCCAGCAGCGCGGCCACCGCAGCTCCCGCCGCTACTAGGATAAGGACGCTAGCCATGCAAAGAAACGACGCATGCGTACTATCTCCCGGCGCCGCCGCTCAGAAGCGGTCAAAGTTCAAGAAGTGCTGACGCGCCGGAGGCGCAAACGGGGCGTGTCGGCCTCATGACGGGCGGGGCTTGTCAGCGCTGGGCGGAGTTCATGGAGAGAGGCGGAAGTGCTGGCTCTGGGGACTTTGCTGGCTTCTCTACAGTCTTCCACGCGGCTGTCTCCCAAGCATAAACTGATATTCGGCGAGTTAAACGCAAGAGAAGTGTGATTTCCATCCGTGACGAGGTCAGGACACCTGTGCACCCTAAAGGCTCGGGAGCTCTCAAGTTAGGAGGTGTTCCCGCGCCACTAACTTTGTGAATTCCACCGGAGGCCAGCAGCATACATTGCCTTTTTCCTTCCTTTCCTCCTTCTTTCCTGCCTTTCTTCCTTCCTTCCTTCCTTCTTTCCTTCCTTTCTGTCCTTTTTCTTTTCTTTTCTTTCTTTCTTTCTTTTTAAACGCCAAGGGAAAAGTTTCTGTTGCAACACGCAGACATTACTGTGCTTGCCAGTAAAAGTTACTTCTGTGCAAAAAAGTAAATTTAGGGCCTTCATCAGAATCTCTTTCTGGATACTCGTATTTTTAACTTTTCTAGGCATTTTCACAGACCTGTGTGATCAGAGTGGCCAAGGGTGATCACCTCCAATTCTGCCATGATCCTGAGAGGAGTGGAAGCTCAGTGACTCAAGGTAGCAGAATAGAGAAGGCAGCGTCCAACAATTATTACTCAGTTAATTTTACCACAAAGCCAACACCTCCCGTAATCCCAATTTTGCTTTGTTGTTGTTGTTGCCTGTGTAATCCGTATTGCAGCAATATAAGAATATTGAGATTACAGAAGTCCCCTCACCCCAAGTATAATTTGCCATTAGTGCCATAGAGACTGTAGATTGGACAGGGCAAGTACACAGATGAATAAACAGGTCCTGAAAGATAAAACAGTTTGCTAAAGTGAAATATTACATAGGAGTATCATGGTATTCCATTTCTAAATTTCAGGCTTACTTGATTATCACACTTGCCTAGAGCCTAGAAGTGTCTTTTAAAATGCAGTCTCTCAGGAGAGACCTGGGATCAGGTTATCTAACCAGTGTGTCAATGTCTACCAGCAGTCAGGGAAACATTTAGGATTTGGTAGCATCATTTTCTGGCTGATGGATTTCGTAGCGCTTCCCATATTCAGTCTTCCAATCAAATCCTCTTAACCCTACACCCTCACAATAAGGCCAAAAGGTGAATATTACTTACCTCTTTAAGGACAAAGACGGGGATTTTATAAAAGTAAAATGGTTTGCCTAAGATTTTTCAGCGAGGAAGTGGTGGAGAAAGTTTATAGTTGCATGCTTATAAGTTAGTGCCTCAAATTTTGATGAAATCAGAATCCCCTGGGCTTATCAATACATAGTTCAAAGTCCAGAGGTAGGGCCTCTGGCACAGTGTAAAAAAACAACTTAAGTATATTACAAAGGATGTAGTTTTCTTTCATCTGCCCACTCTGCCATTCCCAGCAATGGCTTCAACCTAAGAATCTCCCCTCATACTTCAAAGAAGATGTTAGTGCCTCAGAAATTACATCCAGATGGGGAAATTTCCAGAGCCAAAAAAGGACATAATCTTGTCGTTGGGTCTTTCTTTTTAAGGGTGAGGGAACTTTTTCCTGAACTCATCACAGACTTTCTTTCACACTCTCTGGCCATATTTATATCACTTACTAACTAATAAAAGCTGGCTGGCATAGGGTGGAGCATGGCATATAGCTACGTGTTGTATCTGGCTATTTGATGAAGGGTGGGTACTGAACACAATGGTCTCTTGGAGAGAAGGAAGTTGGAGAGGATGGTAGAGGAGAGATGATTATTGGTTAGGCAAATAATAGCGTTTGGATTGCTGTGAAAATATTGTGCCCAAATGGCTTTGTAACCTGACACAGGCAATGCAGATGTCAAGCATATTAATAATTACTAGACTGCAGGTCTCAGAAGACACTCTTGCATTCTCCTTTACCCCATCACCTCACTTCTGTAATTACCGGTATCTGTAGGAAATATCAGCTTGACCCCATTGGCATGCAGCTGGAATGAATGAGGATGATGGAACATTTAGGGCTGCCAGTAAACACAGCTAATCAAAGAGGGAGGAGTAGCAGATATTGTTTGGAATTATTGCTTGAGTTATTTTGAATTAAGGCTAGGGTCAAACTGTTGGGTGTTTCTGACAAGGAAGTTGAGTGCAGAGAGGAGCTGGTGGCAGGCAGGGACAGGAACAAAGTTGGGAACTCCTGAACAAAATCAGTGTCTGCTGGTCTGTGACAGGCACAAAATGTGTAGGTAATCAAGAGGTCAAGAAGCTGTACTGGATTAATCAAGAAAGGCAAAGCTGAATGACAAGAAGCAGGAACTAAAATTTCTCTTGGGGAGTAAATTGCACTGACCACATAGATTACAGATGCATGGAAGTAAATTAGTGCTATGAAAGCATGAAAAATATATTAGTAATTGACAAAGTGAGTAATGATACTGAGCCATAGCCAAGTGTAAGTAAAGTCTGTCTGGGAAGTTATGTGTATTATCTTTTTAAATCTATTTTCTAAAGCTTCTGTGCAAATATCTATTATTCATGAATATCAAAAAAAGTAAAGATTATTTTACACTATTCAGTAGGATTGTGCCTGTTAATTTTTTCAACATATTTAATGAGCACCTGCTATGTGCTGGATCTAGGTACGGGGAACTTGTATGGATAGGACAATAGCCCAGACAAGAAACTTAGACTAGAAAGATGATAGTGTAAGTAGAACACCATTTGAGAAGATTTCAGATATATTTTACGACTAGAATTATTAAATCTTGTTGATGGATTAGATATTGGGAATCAAGACAGCTCCTAGAATTTTGGCTTCAAAACTGGTTGGATGGTGTCATTTGCTAAGAATAGATGGACAGGAAGAGAAACAAGCTTTTGTGGGTAGGCACAGGGGAGGAGAGGATGAAAATGAAGTGTTCTTTTTTGGTTGTTAGTTTGAGTAGCCTGTTAGACATCCAAGTGATTATGTCAAATAGGTAGTTTCATGCACAAATCTGAAGCTTGGGTCAGAACTAGAGATATAAATTTAGAAGTCAACATATACGTGGCACTGAAAGCCATGAGACTGGGTAAGATCACCTAGGGAGGGAGTCTAGGTCAGTCCTGTGCAATAGAACTTTCTTCAACAATGGAAAGATTTTATGTTCATGTTGCTTACTATCTATATGTGCCCATTGCATACTTGAAATGTGGCTAGTGAAATTGAGGAACTGAATCTTAATCTTACTTAATTTAAATTATTTTAAATTAAAGTACACACATGTGGCTAGCGTCAACTACATTGGAGAGCTCAGGATTGAGAAGAATATGGGGTCATTAACATTTAGAGGTCTGATAAAGGAGATTTAGCCAGTAAGGAATATAGAGAAGGGATAGCCAGGGAGATAGAAGGAAAATCAGGAAAGAGCAGTGTCCATAAAAACTAAGAGTGGAAAATGATTCAAGAGTGGGAGAGCAGTCAGCTATATCACATGCTGATCATAGCTGGGATCAGATGACTTGAAAACACATTTGTCACTGAGGATCTAAGCAAAAGCAGCATTGAATCACGTAGATTGCCTTGTAGAAGGCAGTTGGAAATGAGAAGAAGAGAGAATGGGAGATGAAGAAAAGCAGTGTCTTTAGACAATTATTTCAAATTTTTCTTTGAAGGGGAATGGAGAAATTAGATGAGAAATGAAGAGAATTTGGAATTGAGGAAACTTATTTTTTAAGATGGGAGTTACTGGGCATATTCATTTGAATTTTATAATGATCCAGTGGAGGAAAATTGATGCAGGAGAGAAAGGGAACGAGAGTAGGAACAAAGTTCTTCAAAAGATGAAGAGGGTTGGAATATACAGCACAAGTGGAGGGGTTGGGCTTTGATAGGAGGGGGGGACCCTTATCCCATGGTAACAGGGTATAAGGCAGAGGTATAATGCAGGTACTGGGAGGCTTACAGATTTGGTGGTGAATAGATGAGGCTGTGGAGGTATGGGATACAGAGTGTGAGAGGCTCTAGGAGAAGTTAGGAAATAATCATCTTGAAAAGTAATTGGCATATTCATCAGGATTGGTGTAGGATTTCTGGGCAGATTGGAATGCCCATTTGAAGCTTGTGATGATAAATTTAGAGAGAAATCAGTCAGCATAATTTTATGTCTTTTTCCCCACTGGAAAAGGTAAATAGTTGGCTTTAACCAAAGTTTGATTTTTGACAGGTGACTGCATTAGTGAGATAAGATTATCTCACTAATAATCTCACTCTTAAGGGAGCAAGGTCAATGGAACTTTCTCTGGACATAGGAGAGTGGATGAGTAGTGACAGAATTTAAGGTCAGGATTGGAAGCCTAAAGAGGGTTGAAAAATTGCAATGAAAGAACTAGAGCCACTGAACTTTAGAGATAAGAGGTGGCGGTCAGAGGGTGGGATGCTTGAAGTCAATATTGTGTTATTACTGATAGTAGTTTTTAGGGCATAACTGTAAGAATGGCTGAAAAAGATACCCGGGCCACCCACATGGATGCCAGAGTCACTAAGGGGTGGAGAGGAGGATGAGCTCAAGTTTTTAAAAAGTAAGAGTTTGAAAGATGATAGCAACCAAAAAGAACTTGGGGCAAAAGCGGGATATCTTCCATTAGTCCCTCAAGATTCACTCTCCTCTGTGCCATGCAGCCATGGGACCTGAAACTTATGGATTCAGTCAGCAGTTTCCTTGCTGTCTGGTTCTGGCTGAATTTGGCCAATTGGGAGCCTCAGCAGATCTGATGTAGGGAGGCTGTGTCCCTGAAAAGGGGGAGAGGGGTCTCTGCTCTTCAGCATGGCTTCTACACCTCTTTCTCCTGGGCCCCAGAGCTCCCTTTCCTTACTTCTTCAGGCCAAGGGGTGATGACAGTTCCACTGTACTAGCCCTCAGTGACTGCACTATCCCTTGTGCCTTCCTTCCCTCATTCATACCTCTGCAAATCACCCCTTTATTAAATCATCCTCAACTTAATAGAAGTGTGCCATCTGTATCTTATTGGGGTGGTACAACTGCATGACAAGAACTTCAAAGGAGCTGGAGTTTTTGAAAGAAGGAGAAATAGTTTGGAAGCAGGGATGTGGACCAAGAGTTTTCCCATCTCCTGTGGGTATGTGAGAAACAAATGGCCTCCATTTGAGAGACCTATTGAGGAGTAAGTCTTCAGCTTCTGCAGGGAAGTAGAGAAATCATTCAAAATGAAGTTGAAGATACAGGGGAGGTTTGCAGGTGACAGAATAGGAGATCCAAAGTATGTTGTGCAAGGGTTTGAAGGATGGTGAGGAATTAGAGTTGGGTCGGATTAGGGGATTTTAAAAGTAACCGTGGAGATAAGAATCAGGATGATAATGGCTAGTCTGGGAGGCTTCAGGGGCTTGGAATAAGTAGGGATGAGGGCAGCCTCTCAGTTCATTTCAGTTCAACTCTATGAGTACCTAGTATGTACAGCTCACTGGGTACAGTGGTAAGGCAGTAACAGTTAATACCCTAGCAGTGACTCAACAATGAGCCTGACTATGTGAATTGCATACCTCTTAACAGGGCCTCCTAGAGAAAAGCCACCCAACCCTTGCTTTCATGGGCTGTCTTGGAGTGTGGGCCACTAGGGACCCTGGCATGTAGGCACCTTCCTAACAGAGGTCAACAGTCTTCAGTCCTAATGAAGGTAGTAAAGTACAGATAAAGAATGAAGCTCTTCAAGAGCCAGGAATACCACTTTGGTCAGCATTATGTGTGCCTGTGACAAGGTAAAGCTGGAAGGGAGTTCTTAGTCTGGGCCATAGACAGAACTGTGGCTACCAGTTCTCATGGTTGTATGCCTTACCATTAAAGATCTTCTGGAAAGTGTAGGATAGGTGACACAAATTGTCCCAGTACAAGCCAAAACTATAGACAAGACTTCTTTTTTCCTTATCAAATATACTAATAGATGTTTAAGTTGCAACCTTTTCCTGGATAAAGCCACTTGCTAGGATTCCTTGAATGCTAACCCTTGAAGGCTAAGGCCATTGTTAATATTTAATTGGCATTGACTGTGTACTTACTAGTATGCCAGGCACTTAGAACTGAATTAACTGATTTTCATAATAACCCTAATGAGGTAGACATTGTAACGATCCCATTTTTACAAATGAAGATATTAAGGTACAGAGAGATCATTTGCTCTAGGTCACAAAGCCAGGGATTGGCAGTCAGGATTCCAAAAAGCTCATACTCTTCCCTTCTACAGTATCATCAAAAGAATTTATCGTATACTTATACCAGCTGTTGTGCTATATATTAAAGAAAGGAAGATAGAAATATACTTTACTATGATTGACTTTTCCTTTATAAAGTTAGAGCTAAATAGGAGGCAAAGGATTTTTAAAAAGTGACCTTTTCAGGGGCACTTGCCTGGGTCAGTCGGTAGAGCATATGACTCTTGATCTAGGGGTTGTGAGTTCAAGCTCCGTGTTGGGTGTAGAGCCTACCAAAAAAAAAAAAAAAAAAAAAAGTGGCTTTTTCATTATCCAGTTAAGAATTGCTTTTCTGTTTTCTAGCTTTTTATCCAAGTGCATTCTAAAAGGATACTAGATTAAATAGACATTTCTGTCTCTCTGTCTCTCTGTATATAATCACTCTTGATTCATGCCTTGTTTAAAATAAATTTACAGAGCGATTACTAGACACACTAATTTTATTCTCTTACTTTATGTTCATTTATCTCAGGTACATCTTTCCAGATATATATAAATTCAGCTCCAGCCCTATATACATACAAACTGCCTTATCAGTTCCAACTTTAGCAAGACATTGAAATCTTATTTAAAAATACATTCCCAGGGACGCCTGGGTGGCTTAGTCAGATGGGCGTCTGCCTTGGGCTCAGGTCATGATCCTGGGGTCTTGGGATTGAGTCCTGCATTGGACTCCTTGCTCAGCAGGAAGCCTGCCTCTCCCTCTGCTTGCTGTTCCCTCTGCTTGTGCTCTCTTTCTCTGACAAATAAATAAATACAATCTTAAAAAAAAAATTCCCAGACTGTCATGGTATCACACCACGTCATACTGTTTATTAATGACAACCACAACAATAATGGCTCCTTTAATTTTCAGTTACCATATTTTCAGTTTTAGACCTATAAAGTCAGAAACAATTCTGTTTCTGCACTAAACACTGCTTGTCTTTGAATCTTGCGAGTTAATTTTCTCCTCATCCCAACCCTCCCTCCCCGCAAAGCCTCTGCCTGGCATGCCTATCAGGTCTGTCTTTTCCTCACTGTACACCTGCCCTTTCTACCCTATCTTTCCCAAATCCTTTTTTGCTGCCACAGAGCTCTTTGTCCTTGGTAGAAACACACTGATGATACCTTCTCTCTTATCAGACTATACTCTGTTCCTGTGAATTTCAGATGCATGATAAAACATGCAGACTACCGTTCAGTAGGCATTTATAAACTTTCTCAACCACCTCTCACAGCCTTCTGTAAACTTAAGTACTATTATTATCCCCATTTTGTAGGTGAGGAAGTTGAGGCTTTACCACGCTAACTCATCACTGCTGCTGCTTCTTTAATTCGACTTCCTGTGGATATACTGTGGCCGGCTAGTGGCCTCAGGAATATGGTGATGTTACCTAGGGAGGGTACTTACTGCAGAAAACATCTTACATTAAGAAGAGGATAAGAAGAATGAAATATGCAGATGTGCTACTTAAAGGTTAGTGTTATTTTTCTCTTGCAGCGATTGTGTACATAGTATATGAATACATTTCACCACAGCAGGTAAATAACTCTTGCTGTGCCCTTTACCTGGTTTCTTGTCTGCGTCTCCAAGCTTGATTTAATGCCTTGTTCATCTTTCATCAACATTAGGTGCCCTATTTATTGTGAATCCCTTCTCAATGACAGGCTTACAGACAGGCTTGTTAATTTACCAATGACACTTTTTGATAGAAAGCTCAAATGACTTAGCTATTTCCCAGATTTAAGCTTTCCTTCTCCATACCAGTACTCCAGTGGGATCTTTGCTGGTTATATTTGTTTTGGAGTAAGTTAATAGACAACTTAAATGAACCTGAAAAAGTCTTACCACTTTGTAATACTTGATGAATATTTACCTAGGGAACTGTGGAATGCCTGTATCTTAACTTAGAAATTTAAAAGAATCTCTGAATTTCCCTTTCTGAACAGATGCTGTACACTGAACAAACCTCTTATGGTTGATGTCCTCCATTAATTATGCCCTTTCTTTCCTGAATCTCTAACCACTCTAACCACTGACTCTCGCCGTGTCTTTATCCTTAGCCTGTAATGCTCAAGTCTCCCCCATTAAAAAATAAAGCAGAATCAATAAAACCCTCCCTCAATCAGTGTGGCTCAGCATAACTCCTTTAAACTACCAGCCAGGCACAGCCCAACCACATGAAAATGGCACTCTAGTCTTTAACCACACCTTTATGCTTTTGCCAGAGTGTTTTTCCATTCCCAGTCTATCTTATGCAATTGGGCTTTTCTTGAAGCCTTCTAGTGAGCACAGAGCAAAGTTCTATTTCAAGTGTTGAGAGGTGGTCATCTGAGCAGGTAGCCAGGCAGCCAGTTCTTGGTGGACTCCTAACATATGGAGGTTCCTCTCAGCACGAAGAGGAAGTGTGGCCCTCTCAACACTACAGAAATAGGTATTGACTGATGCAGACCTTGCCCTAGAATGACACTGTCCTATGCATAAAGGATACCTCTATAATATACCGACCCAAAGAGTGTCTGAGTGTTTAAGAGCTTGGTTGAATTTGTGCTGACCTGACTTATTCCTGCAAAAGGAAACCGAGCCTTCCTCTGATAAAACTTGCAAATAAAGGGGAAACATTAGGTTTGCTCTATCTTAGCCAATCTTCCCTGTCAGCCACCACCATATGGTTCTGTAATAACTTTCTCAAAAGACCTAACAAACTGCCCAAGAAAGGAACTTTCAGGTGCCTCCTCCCCATTTTGTTGCATTTCTTCTTAGTCTCTCGGTCTCATCGTCTCTCTCATCCTTCAGAAATATTCAGGGGCGCCTGGGTGGCTCAGTGGGTTAAGCCTCTGCCTTCAGCTCAGGTCATGATCTCAGGGTCCTGGGATTGAGCCCCGCATCAGGCTTTCTGTTCAGCAGGGAGCCTGCTTCCCTCTCTCTCTGCCTGCCTCTCTGCCTGCTTGTGATCTCTCTCTCTGTCAAATAAATAAATAAAATCTTAAAAAAAAAAAAATATTCAACCACTTCCCACCAAGGGATACTTTATCCCTGGGTTTCTTTTTCCATATCCCAATGCCTCAGACTTAATCTGAATGAGCATTTTCCCCCCCTCAGTCATTTGGGACTCCAGAGGATAATGGGCTTAAGTCTCATGATTGGGTGAAGGTAAATCTCCCAGTAGTTGTTCAGTCTTCCCACCACTGTGATCTCTGTGCCATCTAAAATATAAGCACGTGTTGTAACAGCAATTATTTTCCTCAGAGACAATCCAATCCAATCCTTTCTCCATGAAATATTGCTTTTCTTAAAAGGATTTTGGCCTTATAGTATTGGAACAAATATTGCTACTTTCTCTGACACTTTAAAGAAACAGCACCAACTTTAATTAGACTTTAATAATTCTGGGTCTCTTTTTATGGGAGTTTGGGATGGCAGGGAGTCCTATTTTCAGTGTAATCTGCCAAACAAAAGTGCCCAAAGTTTATGTTCTATTGTTGCTGCTTCATGTCCCTTTTGTCCATTCATATTTATGGATTTATTGCCCCCCTCCTTTGATATTTTAAAGAGGGGGGGTTTTGCCCAAACTCCAGCTGTGCCAAGATATTTTGGGTCCTTCATTTCCACACCCAGCTTGGATACCCTGATTGTCTGATGAACAAGCAATCTATCCAAGCAGAAGTGCAATTACGGACTATGAGACTGGAGGTAGGTAGAGGCACTGTCTCTGGAGACCCCAAGACCCCATGACTATAGGATGCAACCACCATATCCAAGAGTGGTTCCCAACTTTGGGAGAACTTGACCAGCCTAATGTGCAGAGCACATTGCTATGCCAGCTGTTCCAATTACACATGATACATATGCTAGGCAGCTAGAACTGGGCCACCCTAGTCTCTAGAATCTCATACCCCAACTTGGTCCCTGGAGGCTGCTTCTCATCTTAGTCTACTTGCAAGTGGAGCTAGTCATAACTAGTTATCATCTTATCTCTTTTTTCCTAAAAACTCAGTGTTCTTAAAAGAGACTAGTCCAGGGGCACCTGGGTGGCTCAGTGGGTTAAGCCTCTGCCTTTGGCTCAGGTCATGATCTCAGGGTACTGGGATCGAGGCCCGCATTGGGCTCTCTGCTCAGCAGGGAGCCTGCTTCCTCCTCTCTCTGTGCCTGACTCTCTGCCTTACTTGTGTTTTCTCTCTCTCTGTCAAATAAATAAAATCTTAAAAAAAAAATAAAAAAAGAGACTAGTGCATGTTTGCTATCTCATTTTTCTTTGTTCATTTTCATTTCTTAATTTGCTGCATTCTAGCTTCTCCTATAGTTATTCACCAGTAACCTCTAGATTTTCAAGTCCAAAGAGCATTTCCTGTCCTAGCCTCTCTTGTCTTCTCTCAGGCAAGTGAAATTTTTTTCTCCCATTGACTTTTATTACTCCATTTTCTTCTGGTTCTCCTCACATCACTATTATTCTGTCTTGATATTCTTCTTAGTTTTTCTTTCTCTTTCTGCTTCCCTTAAAAAAAAAAAAAACTTATGAAATATATTTAGAAAATGCTAGAAATACTGGGCGCCTGGGTGGCTCAGTGGGTTAAAGCCTCTGCCTTCGGCTTGGGCCATGATCCCAGGGTCCTGGGATCGAGCCCCGCATCAAGCTCTCTGCTCAGCAGGGACCCTGCTTCCTCCTCTCTCTCTGCCTGCCTCTCTGCCTACTTGTGATCTCTATCTGTCAAATAAATAAATAAATAAACAAATCTTTTTTTAAAAAGTGCTAGAAATAATAAAGTGGAAACTTAGGTAGCCATCAGCTAGATTTTCCCTTTCTTGTATTCTTTTTTCATACTGCCATTCTTTTTACCTCTAAGAAACAAAATCCTTATTTACCCCATTTTGGTCTTTCTATCTCTGAGGGTTCTTAACCTGGGGAATCTTTTCTTCTTACTTCTCGTGGCAGATAAATGGCTGCCACCATGACATCTGTCCTCCTCCGTCTGGTGCATGTTTGCTCAGCTGGAGACTCCTTGCCCTTCTTTACAGCTAGGTATGATTTTGTGGGGACATTCTTGCCGATGCACTGTAACTAGAAGCAGTGAGTACAACTTTGGCCTTACCTTTGCAAAAAAAGACAGCTTGTCTTGCTCTGCTTGCCATCTCCTTTATGGATGTGTCTGTGACCATATGTAACCGTGGAGATGAGGAAGACATCCTAGGAGAGGATGGGACAATAAGACAGAAGGAATCTGGGTCCTGAATGACCTCATCAAACAGAGTGCCCTGTCAGTCTTGGCCCAACTATTATGTGAGAGGGAAAAACGCTTTTGTCTTCTTTATTTTCATTTCTTTACTTCCACTTCCACTGCTTTCTGGGATCTCAATTACAGTGAGTTAGCCTTTACTCTAATACAAAAATTGATACCTGGAAATGGGGGACTTCTAACAAAGTCTTAAAACGTATAGCATTACCTAAGTGGTCAGACCATTGCCAACAAGGAACGGGCTCTTACAGGCTGGGAAGCTAGTCATTCTTGTAGTGCCATTGCAAGATGTTTGGTAACAATCTCACCTCAATTTGGAAGACTGATCATGTTTCTTATATCACTGAATTTTACGGGAAGCATTTGGAAAGAACCAGAGTATGAATGCAATTGTTGCTTGTTGGCTAGTTTAGGAAGGGTTTTTCAGGAAATAAATGAGCTCACATAAGAAATGATGGGTTTGCAAGGAAAGATGGAAGAAAATAGAGTGTATAGAAAATTGGGGTTAGAAAATCCAATTATTTCTATGGTCCAAATAGGAGAAGACTGTTTTTCAGACACTTAAAGCCCATCCATTAAGATTCCTCAGCCGAAGAGATCTAGCCTTGCAGCAAAGGTCAGATTAGCGATGTTACCCTCACTTAGTTTTTAAAGATTACCTGAAAGTAGCCACCATTAAAACAATGAGAAGAGGAAGGAGTAAAGCATAGATATTAGAGAATAAGAAAGTTTAAGAGCTCGGTCCAGAAAAGAACTTTGGGTATAGTTTCTGTCACATGTAATAGACTGGAGATAAATAGCATAGAAGCCTACAAGGGTTTTGAGGAAATTGTACTGCTAAAGAAACCAGAAATCTGACCTGCAAACTGCAGAAGCCAATCATTGTGTCCTCAAGCCATTTCCAGGAAAGCATACTCTCCCAATTTTCACTTAAATTTTGAACCTGGAAGATAATGGACAAGGAGGAATCTCCCAGAGTGTGTAAACCCAGGGGTGCTGTGGGTATACCCAGACACATCCAGATGGGCTAATCAGGAAATTTCTTCCATGGCCAAGGCAAGAATTTCTTCCTAGAAAGAAAACTATGAAGGACTGCTGGTTGTTGCATGTTTCCCATTCTGACCTTTTAGAAATGGAAGTTTTTATTGTGGTTAATTGTATTCCTGCTCTACCATTGCATATTGGGTTGAGTGTGGGCATCTAACTTCTTTTTAGTTTATAATAATTGGACTATATGTAGCCACATCTAGACATAACAGAGAAGGCTGTACTTTCCCCAGAGATACTGGCTTTGAGCTGGCTACAGAAACTGGATAGGCCCACGGATGGTCTCTTAGAGAGAGAGGTTGAGATACATGGGAAGAAGAGAGCACTCAAACAGTTGGGTAGTCTGAAAACAAAACAAAACAAAACAGTTGGGTAGTCTGAAGGATTGAGTGAATCTCTTTGTTTGTCTTTGCCTTAATTAATGCAGTCTTCCTGAAGGTTCTGATTTATTTATTCAGAAACTTACCCACCTGCATGTTGACAGCTCTCAAATTTGTATGTCCAACCAGGATCCTCTTTTATGTTCTAGACCTATATTATCCCTTAACAATTAACCTTTAACCCTTGAACAATATGTATGGGTCCACTTATATGTGGATTTTTTTTTTTACAATACAGTACTGTAAACATAGTTTCTCTTCCTTACAATTTTCTTAACATTTTTTCTCCTCTAGCTTACTTTATTATAAGATTACAGTATATAATGCATATAATGTACAAAATAGGTTTATGGGTAATCAACTGTTTATGGGTAAGGCTTCCAGTCAACAATAGGCTATTAGTAGTTCGGTTTTTGGGGAATCAAAATTTATATGCAGATTTTTGACTGCATGGGGGTTGGTGTCCCTAACCCCCATGCCGTTCAAGGGTCACCTGTTTTGGATACCTTTTCATGGACTGACCATAGGAGAAATCTTAATCATAACATGTCTGAGACTGAAGTTCTTTTTACTTCAACAAGTACCTACTCTATGCAATTAATAGTCACAAACTGGGCCAACCTGCACCATACCTGCCCTCTTGCACTGTGACTTTTCTGTTCTTCCCATCAAGGAGTGGACTCCATCTCCTAGTATCTGGGTTTGCTTTGTGACTTGCTTTGATCAGTAAAATGCAGCAGAAGTGATGATGTGGGAATTGTGAGCCCAGAGCTGAAGAAGCCTTTGCTATCACTCTCTTGGAAAGCTTCTGTCATCATGGGAAGAAACATGAGCTAGCCTCTTTGAGGATGAGAGGCTATGTGGAGAAAGGTGCCTGGCTGGCATCCAGCATCAACCACCAGCATGACTGGCAATGCAACTTACAAGGCCCAGTAACCCCCCTGTTTCATAATTATTCATAATCTCAGGAGATAATCTTAAGGAGACAAGAATAGCAGAATAATAAACTTCACACAGGTCGCATGCCCGTGAAGCTGGCCTTCACCCTGGAGAAACCGTCCTGGACCATCGAGCTCTTGCCAAGCTGCCACAGCTGACTGTCACCAGATGAGTGAGCCCAGGCAAAACCAGCAAGTTTTTCAACCAAGTCCAGGCCAAAGTGTTGACCCACAGCATTGTTAGCTAGTAAATGATTATTGTTTTAAGCCACGAAGTTTTGTGGTAGTTTGTTTTAGGCAGCAATGATTTAGACAGCCTTATTTAATGATCTCATATCTGGGGTGATTAAAGTCCAAATCATTCAACCTCCCCCATACTTTTCATGTCATCCTGTGAGGCCCAAGGAGCTCTCTTTTACCTCCCTGTGTATTCTTTTCTTGCTTAGGAGTACAGGTTGTGGAGTCAGAGCGTCTAGGTGTAAATCCTAGGTTCTCCTATTGCTAATTATGTGACCTTAGATACATTATTTTACCTCTTTGTGCCTCTGCTTCCATCTCCATAAAACAGAGCTAACCTTATCTTTCATATTAGGGTCTGTGCAGGTTAAATGAGGTCATACATAAACAGGGACAAGCACAGTGACCACGCTCTAGAAGTATCAGTGATTATGACAGCCTTGAACTCAGCTACACTGTCCGTGAGATTCAGGATAAGACATGCAGGAGCGTTGCAGACGACTTCGGGGCTTGGACAGGGACAGCACTCACAGAAGGAAGCAGACGTGGTCCCAGAGGAACTGGAAAGTAGTATGAGCTCAGAAACTCTAGTTTAGCAGTCAGACGTTCCTCCCTTCTGTCCCAGCTCTGCCATTTTCTTTTGTAAGTTACTCCCTTTAGGTCTTCCTTTTGTCAACTGTAGAGTGGAAATAATAAAAGTAAACCTCTGAGAACATCATTATGAGGCTAGCTTGAGGACTGAATGATTAAGTCCAGTAGGTCTGGCTTATAGAGGAAGCCCCATGAGCCTGGCATATAGAATATGCCCCTTACATGATATCTGAAATGTATTGGTCTGAAAGGCAAGCCAAGATTTCTCTGCAAGGATAATTACCAGATATAAAGTACACTGTATGCAAGACAGCTAACAGGACATCAGGTAAGAGATCAAATGCCAAGGAGAGGGTAAATAGATGAAGTCTGGAAACCAAGGCAGAAGTGAAACCCTTCAGGACTTCAGTTCCCGTATGTAATGTCTATTTCTTAAACTTCTCTGCAGGCTATATCAGCAGAGCAGAAAATGCTTTAGGAGCAGATTTGGGATTTAAGAGAACAGTTCAAACAAATGTCAGCTTATGTGCCACCAATTAGCCTTTGAGGGTCCCCTTCATTTTTAGGTTGGTTTTTTTCTTACCTCATCAGTCAAAGATCCAGTTACTTATTGAGTACCTTGGAATGCAATGGTGAGTGGCAGACAAGTTTCCTGTCCTCACAGAGCTTCAAGGTAACAGGAGATTCAGACAAACCAATAACTTCAGCACTTTGTGAGAATTTAGGGATCAAGGAAATCTTCCTGGAGGAAGTTAGACTTAATGTGAAACTTGAAATTTAGAAGAGTAGGAATTAACTAATCAGGGGAGTGGGGGAAGAGAGGAAGATTCCAGGCCAAAGAACAGCATATATAAATGCATGGAAGGAAGAGAGAAGCAGAAACCTGGAGGAATTTAAAGCAGTTTAGTAGTGCTGAAAATTGAGTTTGAATCCAGAAATGGCTAGAGAGGAGATAATGGTGTGAAATTTATTTACTTTGTTAAGGAATTTGGACTTTATCCTAAGGTTAATGGGAAGACAAACAGGTGTTTATACGGAGGAGTAGCATTCTGAAAGAGGACTCTATAAGGTGGAGAACAGAAGGGGCAGGACAGAAAGTCCACCACCTGATTTTTTAAGTTTTATTGGAACACAACCAAACCCATTCATTTACATATTGTCTATAGCTGCTTCCAGGCCTTCAGTGCAGAATGGAGTAACTGCCTATCCAGCCCTTTAAGAAGATGTCTGCTGGGGCTCCTGGGTGGCTCAGTCAGTTTTGCACTCTTGATTTTGGCTCAGGTCATAATCTTGGGGTCCTGGATCAAGCCCCAAGTTGGGCTCTGCGCTGAGCATGGGACCAGCTTGACATTTCTCTCTCTCTTCCTCTCCCCCCGCTACCCTAGTTGTTCTATTTAAATAAATAAATAAATAAATAAATAAATAAATAAATACTTTAAAAAAAAAAAAAAAAAAGAGAAAGAAAATGTTTGCTGGTCCCAAGGAGACTGTTGCAGTAACTGGGTAAAAAAGACTGTGGTGGCCACCTTTGAGGAAGGCAATAGGTACATTTGAAAAGCAGACTTATGGAGTTGGTGCCAAATCATCAATGAAACTGAAGAAATCATGACCCAGGTATCAGCTGAGAGAATCTGTTTTGCTTTTTAACTAGTTAAGGTTGGTTCAGGCCCCTATTACACAACTTTTAAATAAAGCACAGTACCTGCTCATATGTTCTGCCATTTTCCCAGACATCTATGAATTTAGCATTACCTTGGGCCCTGCTCCTACTGTAGAGTTCAGTGATGGGCTGTGTGTTTGTTCTGGGTGTGCTGTCTCCATTCTACTTCTTCTGTCTTCTAGCAGTGGCACGTGGCTTCATGATTTCTTCACTTAGCCCTTCCCCCCAACCTACTTACATTGTGTATGTGTTTGTGGGTAGGTTGGAGGCTTGGGGATTATGGAAGGCTTACTAAAGATTTGGAAGACATGAGGGGAGTCAAAGAAATGCAAATAAGATAAAGCATTGCACATTTTAAAAAGTATTTTAGGTATACAATGAAGTTCCTCTGTCTTCCATCTCTTTTCTCTTTCTCTTCTCTTCCCATTTCTTCCATACCCCCAGGTGAATTTCTGAAGTAGAACATTTTGTCTTTTATAATCTCATTCTTCAATCATACCCTCTATTCATAATGACTCATCGAGGTGTTTTCCTCTGAAAAGAATTCTAGCACCAGCTGTTGAGAAAATTGGTTTAACTTCACTGTAGGAGCAAGATGTCTTCAAAGCAGAGTAGTGAGAATAGGTTTGGATCAAACAGGTATAATCTGACATGTCCAGCTGGAGTAGCCAGGAAAGGAAGTAGTCCAAGGTGGGGGAGAAGGGCAGGTGACCAATTTGGGAAACCAAGATCATTTCTACAAGAGTAGTGTAAATATCAGACATTGGGAGGGTGAGGTTGTAAATAAGAGAGGAGGCCAGGCAACAAGGATAAAGAAATCAACCAAAATATTATAGACTGATGGCTCTTGTGAAAAGAGATTGCGTCTTAACTATTTTTAGATATGGACCACTTAATACAGTGTTAGACACACACGGTAGGGATACAAGAAGTGTTTGATAAACTGAGCCCTTAACCTCATGCCATTCCTGAAATCTGGTTCTTTTTGTGTTCCTGGGACTTTGCTGTCTAAATCAGTCTACTGTGTCTGAACAGATCAATCTACTATGTCTGAACAAATCAAACAACTGAGGTAAAAGAGTATTTAACATGTTCTTCCTTCAAGAACATCTAAACTGTGTCTCAGTGTATTTGCATCACAACAAAACTAGCAATAAACTACTGTTAATATGACCACCATCATTTATTGAATGCCTGTGAGACCGGAGCACCTTAGCAGGTGCTTACCTACCTTCTTTCATTTAAGCCTTGTGGTGACCCTATTATTATACTCATTTGACAGATGAGGAGACTCATGCTCAAAGAGGTTCTCTTTCCTGAGGTTATGATAAGTGGCAGGTTGCTGGAGTTCAAAACTCTTGATCTCAATAATATTAGTCTTCGCTGTCTCATAACTCTTTGCCTTGCCTCCAGTTTCTAAACCTTTGATCTTGTTCCCTTGCTTACAATCTGTCATAGTTTTTATATCCTCCTGAGCGGGATCTGCAATAGTTAGTATGGTGTAATTTCTTTCTCACAGTCCCTGCCTACTTTAGTGGCTTTATCTTTTTTTTTTTTTTTTTTTTTTTTTAAGATTTTACTTATTTATTTGAGGGAGAGCATGAGTGAGAGAGCACAAGCAGGGGGAGCAGCAGAGGGAGAGGGAGAAGCAGACTCCCCACTGAGCACGGAGCCCAATGTAGAACTCAACCTCAGGACCTTGAGATCATGACCTGAGCTTAAGGCAGCCGCTTCACTGACTAAACCTCCCAGGTGCCCCCAGGGGCTTTAACTCTGATAGCTCTTTCCATAAATGCATACTGAGTTCCAAACATCTGATTCCTGGAGCCATGCTAACCTCCTCCATGCTTCCAGGGTTTTGTATGTTCTCCCTCTTTCTGGAGTATTCTTCCTTCCCATTTGCCTGGCCTTTAAAACCAGGGATGCTATTTCTAATCAGTTTTTCTGGGAGATTGCCTCATCTCTTTAGGTTTTGATTCTTCAATTAGTAAATTGAGGTGATTTCCTGCACTTGGGAAAGAGGTTATCTGGCAATAATTATGGCTTTGCCACTCACTGGCTATATCCTCTAAGGAAAGTTTACTTGATTTCTCTAAGCCTCAGGATTTTTTTCTTCATAAAATAGTGATAGTTATTTTAAATAGCACCTGACACGTAGTAAGTACTCAGAGTGAGCTATTATTTTATGGCTCTTATGTGAGTTAAATAAGGTTAACATACATGATGATCTAGCATGATACTTGTTAGCACACTGTGCTTAGTCATTTCCTACTGTTCCTTCAAGATTAAGCTTACACTCCCCTTGATAATGCTTTTCCATAAGCATTCTATACATTCCACACATGGTTAGCCATGTTGTCAATTGTGCTCACCTACTTTTATTTTCACTTATTATATACCATATAATTACTGACCTAGGTTCTCATCTCCTTGGCTAGCCTGGACTCACTGATGACAGGGACCATTTTATTGTCCACCAAACCTAGCATGAATAGGTATTTTATGCACGTTGGTTGATTGACTGAATGAATACATTCATTAGGAGACAAGAAAGGGTCAAGAAACTTCTAGTTAGGGGTAGCACTACTCCTGGTACTAGTACTACTATGTCAAGTTTATCGAGTATGATAAAAGTCAGCATTGTCCTGAGTGCTTGGTCATCCTTAACTCACTTAATTCTCACAAGAGCGGTATTAGGCAAGCATTATCCCATGAAGATTTTTTTTTTAATTATGAAATCTTGTTTTACAGGAAAAGTAACAGAGGCTCAGGGAAGTTAAGTAACATACTCAAAGTCACACGGCTAGCAAGAGGTATAGAAAAAATTCTTATGTCTCAGTAGAACACTCTGCATTGCCTAAAGGGTGTTTTTGAGGTCCTCTGACTCTTTTCATTGTCTTTGCACATCCTTCTGGATTATCTTGTGGTAGCCTTTCGTCATGTCTGAGCCATTTTACAACCCTCTATGAATGTGTTTCTTTCAGATTCTCTTTTTTTTTTTTTTTAAGATTTTTTTTTTATTTATTTGTCAGAGAGAGAGTGAGAGAGAGCGAGCACAGGCAGACAGAATGGCAGGCAGAGGCAGAGGGAGAAGCAGGCTCCCCGCCAAGCAAGGAGCCCGATGTGGGACTCGATCCCAGGATGCTGGGATCATGACCTGAGCTGAAGGCAGCTGCTTAACCAACTGAGCCACCCAGGCGTCCCTCAGATTCTCTTCTGAACAGGTTATGACATTTGCCTGGTTACCTCACTGAATGAGTTAAGTAAAATCTTCAACTTTTTTTTCTTTTCAATCTGTATCAAACTCATAGTTGTGTTAGCTTCTCCTGAGAATTAACTTTTATCAGACACATAATTGGAATGCAACTTCTAGTCTGACTGACTTCAAGGCCCATTTCTGCAACTCCAAGGTCTCCAGCTTCATTGCGTACTCTCCTGGTGAACTTGCTTTCAGATTGCAGCATTCTTAGTTCTCCTTCCCGAAACTCTGATTCGGGAGGGTTTTTGTTTTTGTTTTTGTTTTTTTAACAAGATTCCAGTTATTCTGTTCCAGGTGGTCTGAAAAACACTGCTTTGGACAACTTTTTTAGTAGAAGAAAAAACACTTGTACAAAGCAAATTATAAACTAAGTTTCAAAGAAGAAGAGAAGAGGAAGAGAGAAATTCTGTCTGGAGGAATCTGTAAGTTTTGTGAAGAAAGTGTGTCTTAAGACTAGGAATACTTTTGGGGCGCCTGGGTGGCTCAGTGGGTTAAGCCTCTGCCTTCGGCTTGGGTCATGATCTTAGGGTCCTGGGATCGAGCCCCACATCGGGCTCTCTGCTCAGAGGGGAGCCTGCTACCCCCCCCCCCCCCCCCCCCCCGCCGCCCCGCCACTCCCTGCCTGCTGCTCTGCCTACTTGTGATCTCTATCAAAAAACCAAACCAAAACAAAACTAAACTAAAACAACAACAACAACAAGGAATACTTTTGACAGGGAAAGAGAGGAGGGAAAGACATTCTATGTGTTGGAAGGAGCATGGGCAAAAGCGAGGAGTCAGGAAAATCCACAGCATTTTTTGGGGGATGGCTGGTGACTGGATTTAGCTGGACTGAGCAAAGAACGTGAGAGGGAGAATATGAACCATGAGGCTGGAAAGGTAGGTTTGAGCTAGAATGGAAGACTTCCGTGCCATTCATTTATTTAATAGACAATGAAGAATAATAGAAAGCTTTGACCAAAAATGAAGGAATAAGAAAAAAATCAACTGCAAGTTAGAAGAATCCTGAAAAAGCATGAGGCTGGAGAGATAGGGGCAATCTCTGAATGCCAAGGAAAGGAAAGATATGAGATCACAAGGATTTGAAATCTCTTCCCTAACTAATGAATATTTATTTAGGGTCTGCTGTGTGTGAAACATGTGGTACTAAGCACTGGGAGAAGATGGGAAGAGAAGTTATTATCCTGGTATGCAAAGGCTCAAAGACAGAAGTTGCCAGAGAGACATCAGAGATTATTTGGGAAGCTGGGAAGATATATAGGCCTAAACTTGGGGAGTAAAAAGGAAGGGTAGAGAAGGTAAATATATGGAAGATCTTCAGCAAGTAGAATTGACAGAATTTGGTGTCTACATGGGTACAGAGGGCTAAGCATGTGGGGAGAATCTAGGAAAATTGAGGTTTCTTGGGTTTGGTGATCAGAGGCATGATGACTCTGAGAAAAGTGAGAAAAAAGAGTATGGGGAGGAGGGGTGATGATGAGTTCTATTTTATTGCATTTGATGAACCTGGAACACATGGTAGGATATTGGTAATAAAAATCTGGAGCTCAAGAAAGAAAGTGTTAGATATTGTGTGAGTTGAGTTGATAGTAGATGCATGTTAGTGTTTGGGAGAATAGGGAGGACAGAGGCAAGTCAAAGCTGAGAGGGTGTCCAAATTGGATGAGGTCATTGCCTGGAGTGGATGGAAGTGAATTGAGCAAAGTTAGTTGCAGACTTTAGAGCTCAGAACTAAAGCAGAAAAGCCCATGTATTATTGAGTGCAAAGAATCATCAAAACTTAGAGATAAGAAGTCAAGGGCTAAGAGAATGCAAGAGCTTATTGAGAAATGAGAGCAAAGCAGGGGGATCAAGTTGAAGAATGTGTTTCCCAGGACTTATTTTAGGGATAGTGCTGCATTTGTTTGGAAGATCTACTTTAGGCAAGCAATGGAACTCCAAGGAGTTTAAGCAACAGAAGATGCTCCTAAAAGTCCCAGGTAGGGAAGAAGAGAGAGAAGAACACAGAGCTGCGGGAGGCCAACCTACTCCCCAGGAACTCCTTAATTTTAGGTAAATTTGAGGGGAAAAATCACAAACTTCTTGGAGATATTTTTCTATGGAAACTAGTGGAAGGGCTAAGTTCTGGGTTCAGGATGATGAAGTGATGACAGGGATGTCAGTGAGTTAACGCTTTGTATTTTTATACTGATTTCCAAATTCAAAGAATGATTAGTTTTTCTTGTTGTAATGTCATTCCACACTGAAGAAGGGTAGATCTACAAAACAAAACAAAACCCACATTTACATTGTTTAGGAGACAAGTGGTTTTGAACTTTAGCTCTATTTGTTTGTCCCCTCCGTCTTCCAAATCAGTATAACAAATGTTGAATATAAACAGCTGGTATTTTTAACTGTTGGTTATAGTTACTTATTTCTCAAGAATTTCTTGTATAACTAGTGACCAGAATTCATGCAGTTGTTCATGCAGTATCCCGTGATGCTCTTTTTTTTTTTTTAATTTTTAAAAAAATTTATTTGACGGAGAGAGACACAGCGAGAGAGGGAATATAAACAGGGGGAGTGGGAGAGGGAGAAGCAGGTTTCCCACCCAGGATCATGATCAGAGCCAAAGGCAGCCACTTAATGACTGATCCACCTAGGCGCCCTAACTACCACCCCCAGCAATGCTCTTATAATGGGCGTTCCTTGTTGAAAGAATTGATAATTTGGATTAAGACAGAGTGAATTGAAATTGAATTCCTCTCACCTCTACACTCATACCTCAGGGGACTACTTTCGCTTTCTGTACCAGTAGAATACTGTGTGCATAAAAAACTGCTAAAAGCCAAATCCTGATAGTTTTTAAACTGGTACAGGTACAGGGCATCCTTTGCAAACCAGAGGTCGGTTCCTCTGTAGGAGCTCTAAAAAGAAAGGCAAAGCAGTTCTTGAAATCACTTGATTGCCTTTTATTACCTTTGGGGAATTGCTCAGGATAAAAATGAGGGGAAGTATATCATTCTTTTGCTCTTTCCCTGTATAGATAGAGATTATCAGTTATGACTCTCCCTGAGCTGTAGAGCTTTGAATTCCGAAAGGAGTTCCTTGGCAAGCTGAGGAAAGGGGGAAGATATTTGAGGGAGAATACATGCAGAGCACATGACCTTGGCGTGCAAGTGGCGTTAGGTGCAAAGAAACACAAGATAGACACTCTGTCCCCAGGCCACTGAAATTCCGGATATCTTTAGTGATTGAAGTCCTAGAACACAGTTGTGAGACTCTTAGTTGTGCTCTGGGCTCTAATGGACCATAATATTGCCTTTTCCTTTGGTGCTGGGCTTTGATAATGAGGTACTTTATCCAGAACCCTGCTGGACTTGGGATGAAGACATGGTCTTATTTTTTTCTAAATTCAGAAAATATTTAGTATTTTCTTCCTGATGATTGTAATGGAGGTAAATTAGAAGTTGCAGGAACAAGCCTGGAGCAAAAGAGACTAGATGGTGCTGGTTGCTCCGATACAGATGGGGAATGCATTTGTGGGGCAGGAATGGAGTCAGAGGGGACTGGGTTGTTGGAGGGTCCTGTAGCCTCGAGGAGAGATTGAGAGCCACTGCAGGTAGTATTCCGTCTGCAGACTGGTTATTGCCAAAGGTACAAATTCTGAAGACTTCAGCTTAGATCTAAATATTTAGGGAGTAAAGCAAGTTTCCTATTTACATCAAAAGAAATAATTTTTATGCTAAAAAATTTGGACATTTCCTTTCAATTTGGTGTATATAGTATTTTTGTGAAATGCTTGATTTATGTTTTTGAGGGGAGAATTCAGTGATTAAGTTAAATATACTGATCGTCTTTTCATTATTGATATTGTAGTTTCTAATATGTTATAGTAATCGGTACTAATGGTAAACATTTTCCTTACCCCACAATCCAGTTCTTCCTACTTTTTGGTTCTTAAACATTATGTTAGCATTTGGGGAAATGCCACATGTTGTTGTGAAACATATTTGACAAAATTTGAAGATATTTAATTGTAACAGTCTTTCAAAACTCTTTTTTATGTTGTATTTTCTACCAATGAGAATTTTAAAATCTGGGACTAGAACCATTCCTTTCCTTGTGGAAAATACAATTCCACAAGATGATTTCTTTTTAATTAAAACTTTTTAAAATACAAAAAATTCTTAGTATATTGTAAAGTATATTAAAAGTATTTTGAAAAGAGATGGCAATTTTTTAAAACTTCCTTGCTGGAGGGCAAAAATGTGTTGTTTTTACCAAAAGTAAAAGAACACAGACCTCAAGATTAAGTGGGAGATCTGAATGCAGATACACATTTTCTTGATGCTTTTAACTTTGTATATAGTGTGTCTAAAAACAGAAACTTAATGATGAACATGATTTAGATGTATGGGAGTGGATTCATTATAATAATACTATTGTATGAAAAATCATCATAATGACATTAAGAAATCAAATTGATTGGGACATGTAAGGGGGATAATATATATATTAAAAATAGTCTCACAAAAATTTCTCGTTTTTCTCTTTTTAGTAAATTTTAGGATAGATCATATGAGTAGTGCATGTGAACATATGTGACCAATGAAGTAGTAAATTTACATCACTACAGAAATTTGATTTGGAATTGAATATGTTTGTCAGAGGATGGATGGGGTAGGAGATGTTTATACTAAGGAATATTTCTAAGTTCTAAAATTATATTTTGCTATAAGGCCTGAGGGAATGGCTTATGAATTATTCAACTATTGACTTTATTTTTTAAAAAACATACTTGTTCATAGAAATAGGATAGGGAATATATTCTGATTTTTATCTTGATACATGGGTTTTTCATGTTTCAAAACATCAAGCATAAATTTTATTTTGATAAGCGATAATACACTACTGTTACCCGGTTAAGGTCTATCTGCCTTGTTAATGAAATGTTTGGGATCTAGAATTTAAAAAAAAAGACACAGCTTCATAAATTTCCTACTTTCCCCCAAAGTGATGGTGGGTAGTGCCATTGTGAAGAGAATGTAGTGAGAAGTAAATGCTCCAAAGTCAGAGTAGTGGGAAAATAGAATAATGATCTATCTCTGGGATGAGGTTAGTTAATTTCAATTTACATATCTTATATGAATAAGGGCCATTTATAATGTGTACAGGTCATTTTATATTTCTTTTTCTGTTACTTGTCTGTTAATGCCCTTTGTTTTTCTCTTGACTGGTCTTTTTCTCCTCAATTTCTAGAAACTTGTTATTTATTAAGGAGATTAGCCCTTTACCTGTGATTTGAACACCAGATCTTCTTTTTCCTGATTTATAATTTGTGTTTCAACTTTGTATATGTTATTCTTGTTATTTTTTGACCTCATAATGGTTTTTTATTCTTAGTTAGATTTATTAATATATTGTACCTTCCAGATTTTGAATCACAGAAAGACCTTCCTGTTCCAAAGTAAGAAGAGAATTCAGCCATATTTTCTTATAGTACATTTGAGTGTTCATACTTTAAATATTTGACCCATTTGGAATTTATCTCATGCAATATGAGATATAGATTTAACTTAATTTTTTCCAGATGATACACATTTATTAAAAAGTCCATCTTATCTCACTGATTTGAGATACCACTTATTTGGACCTATATCTGGGTTTCCTATTCAATTCCATTAGACTATTCAAATGGCAATCCCAGAATGTTTCCTTATTGAGTTTCTATAATTTTTGTTTAAATATATAGAAAGCTGTTCTTCCTTTTCAGAAGAGTTTTACTGGCTATTCTTGTTTGTTTACTTTTTCTTACAAGCTTTAGAATCAACTTGTCCTATTCCAGAAAATAGCCTCTTGGTATTTTCATTAAGATTGCAATAAATTTAAAAATTAAAATTTAGGGGAAATTGACATACATTGACTTTTCCTACCTAAAAGCATGGTCCGTCTTTTCATTTATTCAAATCTACTTTTAGATTCTGCAGGAACATTTTAAAGTTTTCCTCATACAAGCTTTGCATATTTCTTATTAAATATATTCCTAGGCACTTTACATTTTTTGCTGTAATTGTAAGTGGAGTCTTTTCTTTCTTTTATTTTGTAAGGGGGTATTGTATGTGTACAAATAAAACACATGTGCATATATGTATGTATTTATATATACACACACATATATACACATTTACATATATTTCACAAATTGTCATAAATTAATTTTGTATCCTGTTTCCATACTTAATTTTCTATTGTTTATATATTTTCTCAGTTGATTTTCTTGGGTTTCCCAGGCATATAATCATATAATCCACAAAAAATGACAACTGCATACTCTTTTTTCCCAATAGTTATGTTTTTACCTTCTCTCTTTCATTAGTTCCCTTGACTGATACTGCAAGTATCTCTGTATTAGCAGTGGGAGGGTGGGTATCCCCTTGTTCTCTTCTTGATATGAGCAGGAACCCTCCAATATTTCCCCATTCAATCTAAACTAGCTTTGAATCTTAGAATTAATTTCTAGTCAGATGTTACTGCTTTGCTCTACCTGGAAAACTGACAATTTGGTCCAACAGTAAGGTCCATAAATATTTAGCAGTAATGGATTGGTAAAATACATTATGGTGCATCCTTTGAATGGAATAGTCTGAGCAATTACAAAATAATGTGTATGTTTTAGTCCTTTTTGTTATTGTTTTAAAAAAATCAAAATATATGCAAGTATACATGGAAAGGTATCTGGGAGGATATTCAATAAACTGGCTTAAAAGTTATAAATATATTATTGCAGCATTATTTAAAGTAACCAAAATAAGGAAGCAACCTGAATGTCCACTGATAAATGAATGGATAAAGAAGACATGGAATATCACTTAGTCATAAAAAAGAATGAGATTTTGCCATTTGTGACAACATGGATGGACCAGAGGGTATTGTGCTAAGTGGAATAAGTCAGATAAAGACAAATATCATATGATTTCACTTACATATGAAATCTAAAAAACCAGCTAACCAAACAAAGCAAAACCAGATCCATAAACACAGAGAACAAACTGATGGTTGCCAGAGGTGGGGGTGGGCAAAATGGGTGAAGAGGAGTGGGAGATACAGGCTTCCAGTTATGGAATGAATAAGTCACGGCAATCAAAGGTGAATTGAATGAATGTTATGAAATGAAAATCATAAGGTATATAACCAAAGGTATTGTAATAGTGTCATTTGGTGACAGACGGTAACTACACTTATGGTGAGCATAGCATAATGTATAAAGTTGTTGAATCACTGTGTTGTACATCTGAAACTAATGTAACACTGTGTATCAACTGTGCTTCAATAAAAAAGAAAAGAAAGGAATAAATAAGATTATAGAACAGAAAAATTTATGGGCCCAGCACATAAAACAGAAAAATTTATGAACATAAACTATTGAGTATTAATATCAATTTCTACTAATCTGTAAAATTTTTAAAAAATTCATGAAAATATTTTGGCACAATTAAAAAGCAATTTAGAAATTTAAGAAAAATAGATGGACATTTTTCCCTTTCTCTGTTCTGGATCCCTTTCTGTTATTTAAATTTTATTTTGTTTATCCTTATTTTTTGCAAAGTGGGACTCA
Source organism: Lutra lutra (assembly GCF_902655055.1). NCBI lineage: Eukaryota > Metazoa > Chordata > Mammalia > Carnivora > Mustelidae > Lutra > Lutra lutra. The sequence goes on along the minus strand of NC_062281.1, from coordinate 116,248,090 downwards.
TAGTGTAGATAGTGTAGAAAGAGGTTTACAAGATATAATCCAGAAGGAAAAAGAAAAGAGGAGAAAGGTTCACAGTCGATGAGAGATTTCAGTAAATTTTGGAAACCAGAAGTTGGATGGAGTAGAAATAATTGACTTGACAAAGTGGAAGAAGGGCTAATCTGAATGCTTTGGGGGAGCCTTAGCACTTGGTGGTCAGTGTACCATGGAAGGCAGGGGTGAGGTACAAGCCTGAAGAAGGAGAATTGCCCTGAAGTTGTTTACAAAGCTTTTGGATGCCACTGGGTCTCTTCTTGCCCCTCATACAGCCATTGTGCATTCCTGTGCGTCATATTGCCCGTACTACCACTAATGCAATCCCTCTGTGAAGTATACAGTTTCTTTTCTGGAGAAAGGAGTTTATTTTTTGATGGAAAGTTCCTGTAACAAAAGGTCTGATCAGAGAATGGGAAAGAAGGATGTGTATTTTTTAATGGTAATGCAGTATTTTATTTATTAATGACTAATATGCGAGAAAATTTAAAGATTAATCGGACTTAAGAGAAGCTTTTTATATTTCAGTATCAGTTATTAATAAGAGAGTCAAAATAATTATGGTCAAAATTATTATATCAAAAACTTAAAAAAGCTTAAAATAAGTGTTTGATGTTAGTCTACATACAATTCCATTTTTAGCACAAAGTTCTTTGGCTGCAAGAAAGAACATTTGGTTTACTTCACTAATAGGAATATCTCTTAATGCTGGAAGGCCTCTTTTACTTTCTGGCTTTCTTCTACTGTTGACATTTAGCATAGTTATCTATGATTGTATGAACGGAGTTCAGTGAAGAGGTACTCATCATGTTTATTCCAGATAAGAATACATAACTGGGGGGGGGGGGGCGCCTGGGTGGCTCAGTGGGTTAAAGCCACTGCCTTCGGCTCCGGTCATGATCCCGGGGTCCTGGGATCGAGCCCCGCGTTGGGCTTCCTGCTCGGCGGGGAGCCTGCTTCCTCCTCTCTCTCTCTGCCTACTTGTGATCTCTGCCTGTCAAATAAATAAATAGCTGAGGAGGAGTCAAGAATGGCGGAGAAGTAGCAGGCTGAGACTACTTCAGGTAGCGGGAGATCAGCGAGATAGCTTATCTAAAGATTACAAACACCTACAAATCCAACGGGAGATCGAAGAGTAGAAGAACAGCAAGTCTAGAAACAGAAAATCAACCACTTTCTGCAAGGTAGGACTGGCGGAGAAGTGAATCCAAAGCGACGGAAAGATAGACCGCGGGGGGAGGGGCCGGCTCCCGGCAAGCGGCGGAGCAATGGAGCACAAAATCAGGACTTTTAAAAGTCTGTTCTGCTGAGGGACATCGCTCCAGAAGCTTAACCGGGGTGAAGCCCGCGCGGGGTCAGCGTGGCCTCAGGTCCCGCAGGGTCACAGAAGGATCGGGGGTGTCTGAGTGTCGCAGAGCTCACAGGTATTAGAATGGGGAAGCCGGCTACAGAGACAGAGCCCAGGAGTGACTCTCAGCTCGGGGTTACCTTGAACCGGTCGCAGGCTCGGTCAGCTCGGAGCGCAGCCGGAGGCCAGGGTGGCGGGAGTCATTGGGCGCTGTTCTCTGGGGGCGCACTGAGGAGTGGGGCCCTGGGCTCTCGGCTCCTCCGGGCCGGAGACCGGGAGGCCGCCATCTTCATTCCCCCCCTCCGGAACTCTACGGAAAGCGCTCAGGGAACAAAAGCTCCCGAAAGCAAACCCCAGCGGATTACTCAGCCCGGCCCCGGGTAAGGGCGGTACAACTCCGCCTGGGGCAAAGACACTTGAGAATCACTACAACAGGCCCCTCCCCCAGAAGATCAGCAAGAAACCCAGCCAGGACCAAATTCACCTACCAAGGAGTGTAGTTTCAATACCAAGGAGAGCGGCGGAATTCCAGAGGAGGAGAAAGCAAAGCACGGAACTCATGGCTTTCTCCCCATGATTCTTTAGCCTTGCAGTTAAATTAATTTTTTTTCTTTTCTTTTTAATTTTTTTTTCTTCTTCTGCTAAATTTTTTTAACTTTTACCCTTTTCTTTTTTAACATTTTTAACTAGTTTATCTAATATATATATATATATATATATATATATATTCCTTTTTATACTTTTTCTTTATTGGTTTTCTTTTTTTAATTTTTTTTCTTTCTTTCTGAACCTCTTTTTATCCCCTTTCTCCCCCCCCCACGATTTGGGATCTCTTCTGATTTGGCTAAAGCATATTTTCCTGGGGTTGTTGCCACCCTTTTAGTATTTTACTTGCTCCTTTATATACTCTTATCTGGACAAAATGACAAGGCGGAAAAATTCACCACAAAAAAAAGAACAAGAGGCAGTACCAAAGGCTAGGGACCTAATCAATACAGACATTGGTAATATGTCAGATCCAGAGTTCAGAATGACGATTCTCAAGGTTCTAGCCGGGCTCGAAAAAGGCATAGAAGATATTAGAGAAACCCTCTCGGGAGACATAAAAGCCCTTTCTGGAGAAATAAAAGAACTAAAATCTAACCAAGTTGAAATTAAAAAAGCTATTAATGAGGTGCAAACAAAAATGGAGGCTCTGACGGCTAGGATAAATGAGGCAGAAGAAAGAATTAGCGATATAGGGGACCAAATGACAGAGAATAAAGAAGCTGAGCAAAAGAGGGACAAACAGCTACTGGATCACGAGGGGAGAATTTGAGAGATAAGTGACACCATAAAACGAAACAACATTAGAATAATTGGGATTCCAGAAGAAGAGGAAACAGAGAGGGGAGCAGAAGGTATATTGGAGAGAATTATTGGAGAGAATTTCCCCAATATGGCAAAGAGAACAAGCATCAAAATCCAGGAGGTTCAGAGAACCCCCCCTCAAGATCAATAAGAATAGGTCCACACCCCGTCACCTAATAGTAAAATTGACAAGTCTTAGTGACAAAGAGAAGATCCTGAAAGCAGCCCGGGAAAAGAAGTCTGTAACATACAATGGTAAAAATATTAGATTGGCAGCAGACTTATCCACAGAGACCTGGCAGGCCAGAAAGAGCTGGCATGATATATTCAGAGTACTAAACGAGAAAAACATGCAGCCAAGAATACTATATCCAGCTAGGCTATCATTGAAAATAGAAGGAGAGATTAAAAGCTTCCAGGACAAACAAAAACTGAAAGAATTTGCAAATACCAAACCAGCTCTACAGGAAATATTGAAAGGGGTCCTCTAAGCAAAGAGAGACCCTAAAAGTATTAGATCAGAAAGAAACAGAGACAATATACAATAACAGTCACCTTACAGGCAATACAATGGCATTAAATTCATATCTCTCAATACTTACCCTGAATGTTAATGGGCTAAATGCCCCAATCAAAAGACACAGGGTATCAGAATGGATAAAAAAACAAAACCCATCTATATGTTGCCTACAAGAAACTCATCTTAAACCCGAAGACACCTCCAGGTTTAAAGTGAGGGGGTGGAAAAGAATTTACCATGCTAATGGACATCAGAAGAAAGTAGGAGTGGCAATCCTTATATCAGATCAATTAGATTTTAAGCCAAAGACTATAATAAGAGATGAGGAAGGACACTATATCATACTCAAAGTGTCTGTCCCACAAGAAGATCTAACAATTTTAAATACCTATGCCCCTAACGTGGGAGCAGCCAACTACATAAACCAATTAATAACAAAATCAAAGAAACACATCGACTATAATACAATAATAGTGGGGGACTTTAACACTCCCCTCACTGAAATGGACAGATCATCCAAGCAAAAGATCAACAAGGAAATAAAGGCCTTAAATGACACACTGGACCAGATGGACATCACAGATATATTCAGAACATTTCATCCCAAAGCAACAGAATACACATTCATCTCTAGTGCACATGGAACATTCTCCAGAATAGATCACATTCTCAGTCCTAAATCAGGTCTCAACCGTTATCAAAAGATTAGAATCATTCCCTGCATATTTTCAGACCACAATGCTCTGAAGCTAGAACTCAATCACAAGAGGAAATTTGGAAAGAACCCAAATACATGGAGACTAAACAGCATCCTTCTAAAGAACGAATGGGTCAACCAGGAAATTAAAGAAGAATTGAAAAAATTCATGGAAACAAATGATAATGAAAACACAACGGTTCAAAATCTGTGGGACACAACAAAGGCAGTCCTGAGAGGAAAATATATAGCGGTACAAGCCTTTCTCAAGAAACAAGAAAGGTCTCAGGTACACAACCTAACCCTACACCAAAAGGTGCTGGAGAAAGAACAAGAAAGAAACCCTAAAGCCAGCAGGAGAAGAGAAATCATAAAGATCAGAGCAGAAATCAATGAAATAGAAACCAAAAAAACAATAGAACAAATCAACGAAACTAGGAGCTGGTTCTTTGAAAGAATTAATAAGATTGATAAACCCCTGGCCAGACTTATCAAAAAGAAAAGAGAGAGGACCCAAATAAATAAAATCATGAATGAAAGAGGAGAGATCACAACTAACACCAAAGAAATAAAGACAATTATAAGAACATACTGTGAGCAACTCTAAGCCAACAAATTTGACAATCTGGAAGAAATGGATGCATTCCTAGAGACATATAAACTACCACAACTGAACCAGGAAGAAATAGAAAGCCTGAACAGACCCATAAGCAGTAAGGAGATTGAAACAGTCATCAAAAATCTCCAAACAGGGCGCCTGGGTGGCTCAGTGGGTTAAGCTGCTGCCTTCGGCTCAGGTCATGATCTCAGCGTCCTGAGATTGAGTCCCGCATCGGGTTCTCTGCTCGGCAGAGATCCTGCTTCCCTCTCTCTCTCTCTGCCTGCCTCTCCATCTACTTGTGATCTCTCTCTGTCAAATAAATAAATAAAATCTTTAAAAAAAAAAAAATCTCCAAACAAACAAAAGCCCAGGGCCAGACGGCTTCCCCGGGGAATTCTACCAAACATTTAAAGAAGAACTAATTCCTATTCTCCTGAAACTGTTCCAAAAAATAGAAATAGAAGGAAAACTTCCAAACTCATTTTATGAGGCCAGCATCACCTTGATCCCAAAACCAGACAAGGATCCCATCAAAAAAGAGAACTACAGACCAATATCCTTGATGAACACAGATGCAAAAATTCTCGCCAAAATACTAGCCAATAGGATTCAACAGTACATTAAAAGGATTATTCACCACGACCAAGTGGGATTTATTCCAGGGCTGCAAGGCTGGTTCAACATCCACAAATCAATCAATGTGATACAACACATTAATAAAAGAAAGAACAAGAACCATATGATACTCTCCATAGATGCTGAAAAAGCATTTGACAAAGTACAGCATCCCTTCCTGATCAAAACACTTCAAAGTGTAGGGATAGAGGGCACATACCTCAATATTATCAAAGCCATCTATGAAAAACCCACCGCAAATATCATTCTCAATAGAGAAAAACTGAAAGCTTTTCCGCTAAGGTCAGGAACATGGCAGGGATGTCCGTTATCACCACTGCTATTCAACATAGTACTAGAAGTCCTAGCCTCAGCAATCAGACAACAAAAGGAAATTAAAGGCATCCAAATCGGCAAAGAAGAAGTCAAACTATCACTCTTTGCAGATGATATGATACTATATGTGGAAAACCCAAAGGACTCCACTCCAAAACTGCTAGAACTTGTACAGGAATTCAGTAAAGTGTCAGGATATAAAATCAATGCACAGAAATCAGTTGCATTTCTCTACACCAATGACAAGACAGAAGAAAGAGAAATTAAGGAGTCCATCCCATTTACAATTGCACCCAAAACTATAAGATACCTAGGAATAAACCTAACCAAAGAGACTAAGAATCTATACACAGAAAACTATAAAGTACTCATGAAAGAAATTGAGGAAGACACAAAGAAATGGAAAAATGTTCCATGCTCCTGGATTGGAAGAATAAATATTGTGAAAATGTCTATGCTACCTAAAGCAATCTACACATTTAATGCAATTCCTATCAATGTACCATCCATTTTTTTCAAAGAAATGGAACAAATAATCCTAAAATTTATGTGGAACCAGAAAAGACCTCGAATAGCCAAAGGAATATTGAAAAAGAAAGCCAAAGTTGGTGGCATCACAATTCCGGACTTCAAGCTCTATTACAAAGCTGTCATCATCAAGACAGCATGGTACTGGCACAAAAACAGACACATAGATCAATGGAACAGAATAGAGAGCCCAGAAATAGACCCTCAACTGTATGGTCAACTCATCTTCGACAAAGCAGGAAAGAATGTCCAATGGAAAAAAGACAGCCTCTTCAATAAATGGTGTTGGGAAAATTGGACAGCCACATGCAGAAAAATGAAATTGGATCATTTCCTTACACCACACATGAAAATAGACTCAAAATGGATGAAGGATCTCAATGTGAGAAAGGAATCCATCAAAATCCTTGAGGAGAACACAGGCAACAACCTCTTCGACCTCAGCCGCAGCAACATCTTCCTAGGAACATCGCCAAAGGCAAGGGAAGCAAGGGCAAAAATGAACTATTGGGATTTTATCAAGATCAAAAGCTTTTGTACAGCAAAGGAAACAGTTAACAAAACCAAAAGACAACTGACAGAATGGGAGAAGATATTTGCAAATGACATATCAGATAAAGGGCTAGTGTCTAAAATCTATAAAGAACTTAGCAAACTCAACACCCAAAGAACAAAGAATCCAATCAAGAAATGGGCAGAGGACATGAACAGACATTTCTGCAAAGAAGACATCCAGATGGCCAACAGACACATGAAAAAGTGCTCCACATCACTCGGCATCAGGGAAATACAAATCAAAACCACAATGAGATATCACCTCACAGCAGTCAGAATGGCTAAAATGAACAAGTCAGGAAACGACAGATGCTGTCGAGGATGCGGAGAAAGGGGAACCCTCCTACACTGTTGGTGGAATGCAAGCTGGTGCAACCACTCTGGAAAACAGCATGGAGGTTCCTCAAAATGTTGAAAATAGAACTACCCTATGACCCAGCAATTGCACTGCTGGGTATTTACCCTAAAGATACAAACGTAGTGATCCAAAGGGGCACGTGCACCCGAATGTTTATAGCAGCAATGTCTACAATAGCCAAACTTTGGAATGAACCTAGATGTCCATCAACAGATGAATGGATAAAGAAGTTGTGGTATATATACACAATGGAATACTATGCAGCCATCAAAAGAAATGAAATCTTGCCATTTGCGACAACGTGGATGGAACTAGAGGGTATCATGCTTAGCGAAATAAGTTATCAGAGAAAGACAACTATCATATGATCTCCCTGATATGAGGGAGAGGAGATGCAACATGGGGGGTTAAGGGGGTAGGAGAAGAGTAAATGAAACAAGATGGGATTGGGAGGGAGACAAACCATAAGTGACTCTTAATCTCACAAAACAAACTGAGGGTTGATGGGGGGAGGGGGATTGGGTGAGGGGGGTGGGGTTATGGACACTGGGGAGGGTATGTGCTATGGTGAGTGCTGTGAAGTGTGTAAACCTGGTGATTCACAGACATGTACCCCTGGGTTAAAAATATATGTTTATAAAAAATAAAATTAAAAATAAATAAATAAATAAATCTTAAAAAAAAAAAAGAGTATATAACTGATCACTGTAGCAATGAGGAGGTGGACAGGCAGTGCAACTGTCCAATATTTTTGAGGCCAGTAGGTTAAGCCTCAGGAGTTTAGCCAAGGTTCAGGAATAAAAGCTCACGCAACCTATAGTATGAAGCCAAATTGGGAGCTTGAGAAAAGAACAAAGGGTCGTCTGGGTGGCTCAGTGGGTTAAGCCTCTGCCTTTGGCTCAGGTCATGATCTTAGTGTCCTGGAATCGAGCCCTACATCGGGCTCTTTGCTCAGCAGGGAGCCTGCTTCTCCCTCTCTCTCTGCCTGCCTCTGCCTACTTGTGACCTCTCTGTCAAATAAACAAATAAAATCTTTATAAAAAAGAAAGAAAAGAGCAAAGCCATAAATAGCTCTTTCTGGTAATGGTGATGGTAACTTTCCCACCATTTTCCCTGTGGCTTTAGACAATCTGTGGGGAAGAAACAGAATCATCATCAGTGATTTGCTCCCCTTCATCACTGGCCTGTTGTAGCCTCATCAGTTTGCTATGGGCACTGCTTCTGCAGACTTTTTCCCAGGCTAAACCACTGCACACTGCCATCCTGTGCCAAAAATATGTTTGAAATACAAATGTACTTCAGAGGTAAAGCTGATTAATTCTCTTGGTCCACAATTTCTCAATCTTGGAATGACTGACATTTGGGATTGGAAATTCTTTGCTGTGGGAGGCTGTGATTGTGACATGGTAGCAGCCTCCCTGACCTCTACTCTCTAGGGGCTCATGCGTGTCCCCCTTCCCTGTGATGACAGCCAAAAGCATCAGTAGACATTGCCAAATGGCTGGACTGGGAAGAACTAACACCTCCCACCCCTCCCCAGTTGAGAACCTCCGTCTTGGACATTAGGTAATAGAAAAGATGGGGTGCCTGGGTGGTTCAGTTAAGCATCACACTCTTGATTCCAGCTCAGGTCTTAATCTAAGGGTCCTGAGTTCTGGACCTGAGTTGGGCTCAATGCTAGGTGTGGAGTCTACCTAAATTAAAAGGAAAGAAAAGAAAAGAAAGCTGTAGAGATAATCAGTGGGATAAAAGGACAATCAATCTGAAGAATAATGAAGTTCCAACATCCTGCCGACTAAGAGTTCACAAAGAGAGAATATAGAAAATGAGAAGGAGGAAATTAGCAAAAAAAAATAATAAAAGATTTGCAGGTAAGATTGAAAGCACCCCTGAAGGTCTAGCACAATCCAAGAAAAAAAGGCCCATTCTAAGGCACAAGGCACATGATTGTGATATTGCAGACTGTAAAGTTATTGGGAAGATTCTAGAATGAAGAATAGACCAGCTACAGAGGAAGGGGGACCAGAAAGGCATTAGGCATTTAGTTCAGCGGCAACCCTGGAAGTAAAAGAAAATGGAACAGTGCTTTTAAAATGCTGGGGGAAAATGATCTGCAACTTATCCAAATTATCAGTTGAGGATGAGAATAGAATACAGACATTTTCAGACATGCAAGTATGCTAAAAAAATTTACCTTCTATATACACGCTCTGAGTAAACTACTGAAATCTGTGCTTTAGCAAAATAAGAGAGTGAATTTCTTTCTTTTTTTTTTTTTAAGATTTTATTTATTTATGAGAGAGAGCGGGTATGTGCGCCCAAGATGGGGGAGTGGCAGGCAGAGGGAGAAGCAGGCTCCCCGCTGAGTAAGGAGCCCAACATGAGATTATTACCCAGGACCCTGGGATCATGACCTGAGCTGAAGGCAGTTGCTTAACCAACTGAGCCATCCTGGTGTCCCAAGAGAGTGAATTTCTAATGTTTGGGCATTGGAAGATACAAGGGCATTTGTTAGATATGTTGAAGCATCTGGATAAAATTTGGGTTAGATACATTTAAAAAAAAAAAGTGAAAAAGGAAGGCAATTATTAACTCCAGGAACAACAGAGGAGATTTTCAAGAGAAGCACTGTCATGGCACCTTACTTGATTCAACAATGCACTGTATTTACTTTGACAGGATGATAAAAACACAAATTATTGATTTGAACAGAAGTTGTGATGTAGGTGTGTGAGAAGGAGGGGTGAGGGCAAAGTGGTGATGGTGGTATGTGTGAAAGAGCTAAATCCTCAAATACCATGACAAAAAGTCAATAAATAATGTCTAAAAAAGTCAGGAAGCACTGGTGTAAGCATATTGTTAAGAAATAACCTAGTAGGGTTATGTAGAACATGGGGTGAAGCCAGGTGGGGGGAAGTTGGAAAAGGGGCTGATCGGACTCGAGTGTTTTTGTTATAAGCCTTTATGAACTATTTGAATTTTTACTTATATGTTACTTTCTTAAGAACTATTTGAATTTTTACTTATATGTTACTTTCATTAAAAATAAAAATGCAAAAAAAAATAAAGATGCACACAAGAATAATACATACATATTACAGGAAAAAGTCGCATAAAATAAGATAGGCAAAAAGAATCTAAAAGACCTAAGGATCTCACCCACCCAGAGCTAACCTTTGGTAATATCCTGAAATAGTTTTTTCCTGAAAAATTCTGAAAAATGAAAGGACTTTATTTTTAAAGATTTTATTTTTTTTATTTTTTAAAAAAAATTTTTTTTTTAAAGATTTTATTTATTTATTTGACAGAGAGAAATCACAAGTAGGCAGAGAGGCAGGCAGAGAGAGAGGAGGAAGCAGGCTCCCCGCTGAACAGAAAGCCCGATGTGGGGCTCGAACCCAGGACCTGGGATCATGGCCTGAGCCGAAGGCAGCGGCTTAACCCACTGAGCCACCCAGGCGCCCCTTATTTTTTTTATTTAAGAGAGAGAGAGAGAGAGAGACCTTGAGTGCACAAGCAGGGGGAGTGGCAGGCAGAGGGAGAGGGAGAAGTGGGCTCCCTGCTGAGCAGAGAGCCTGATGGGTGGGGAGGGATTGCTGACCTGAGCTAAAGGCAGCTGCTTAACTGACTGAGCCACCCAGGCATCCCAAAAGAACTTTTAAATACTAAAAACAAAACAAAGCAACAACAAAAAAACCCCTCACCAATTCTTGATACATTAAAATCAACAGTAATTTAAAAAGTAGTGCCTGGGGTTATTAATTTTGAAATCAATCTTTTTGATCAAAATGCTTGGTGTTTTGTTATCTTCACTAACAGAGCAGGGTGGAGAATTGAGGCAATCTTCCAAAATACTTCTGCATTAATTATCTTGTTATTTTAGAAAGAAGCAGCTTTTGGTCTTAGTTTTCTAAACAATTGTCTCTATTTAGTTTAGAAATTTTTGGAAACAAATTTATGAGGAAAATTTGTCTTCAACAAATGGTATTGGGAAAACTGCACAGCTCCATGCAAAAGAATGAAACTGGACCACTTTCTTACACTATACACAAAAATAAGTTCAAAATGGATCAAAGATCTAAATGGGAGACCTGAAACCATAAAAAAAAGTCCTAGAAGATAACGCAGGGAGTAATTTCTCTGACATTGGCCATAGCAACATTTTTTTAAATATGTCTTCTAAGGCAAGGGAAACAAAAGCAAAAATAAAGTACTGGGACTACATTAAAATAAAATGCTTGTGCACAGCAAAGGAACTGGTCAACAAAACTAAAGGACAACCCACTGAATGGGAAAAATATTTTAAAATGACATATCCAATAAAGGGTTAGTATTCAAAATACATAAATAACATATACATCTCAACACCAAAAACCCAAATAATCCATTAGGAAATGGGCAGAAGACATGAACAGACATTTCTATAAAGAAGACGTCCGGATGGCCAACAGACACATGAAAAGATGCCCAATGGCACTCATCAGAGAAATGCAAATCAAAACCACAATGAGATATCACCTCACACCTGTCCGAATGGCTAAAATCAAAAACAGAAGAAACAACAAGTGTTGGTGAGGATGTTAAGAAAAAGGAAACTGTGTGTTGTTGGTCGGAATGCAAACTGGTGCAGCCACTGTGGAAAATAGTACAGAGTTGCCTCAAAAAAAAAAAAACTGAATTACTGTATGATCCAGTAATTCCACTACTGGTATTTAGCCAAAGAGTATGAAAACACTCATTCGAAAAGATATATGCACCCTTATGTTGATTGCAGCATTATTTACAATAGCCAAAATATGGACGCAACCCAGGTATTCCATAGATGAATGGATAAAGGAGATCTATGTCTGTGAGGATGGGTGAAATAGGTAAGGAGAATTAAGAGTACACCTATGATGAACAATGAGTAATGTATATAATTGTTGAGGCACTATATTGCTTACCTGAAGTTAATATAACACTGTACATTAATCATATTGGAATTAAAAAAAACTCAAAACACACAGAAAGAAGATACATAAAAACAAATATAATAAACCATATTTCCTGTCTAGAGTATATGCAAAAAAAATTTTTTATCAGGAAAATTTGCCTCAAAAATTCTGTACCTTTTGCTTTTTTTTTTTTTTTTTAAGATTTTATTTATTTGACAGAGGTCACAAGTAAGCAGAGAGGCAGGTGGGGGGGGGGAGCAGGCTCCCTGCTAAGCAGAGAGCCCGATGTAGGGCTCCATCCCAGGACCCTGAGATCATGACCTGAGCCAAAGGCAGAGGCTTAACCCAGTGAGCCACCCAGGCGCCCCAGTTTTTCTCTTTTTAAAGAAAGAAAAATAATTTCATCTCTCTGAACCGTTTCAGTGAGCAAAAGTATAAGAAGTGCAGTTCAGCTTTGATATCTCACAGTTAACAAGCAGAAAAACTTAAGACAGTAAATAACAGAATTTGGGGAAACTGTTCTTGGAAAGAGAGGATTGGTAAAATGAAGTTAAGAATAATTAGAAATCTAAATGTGAATAATAAAATGAATATTTTTAAAGAAATTAAGCTGCATTACAATTTTGATAAAAAAAATACGCAGCTGATACAGTTTCCTACCTCCTAAGTTCATTGAGTTTTGATTCTCAAAATTCTACTAATTCTACTAATATTTACTAATTCTACTAATATTTACTGAATTCCTTTCCTTATCTCAGACCTTGTCCTTGATGTATTCGCTTACATGCTCTGTATAATCTCGCAACAACCTGCAGATTTAATGGTGCATTTGTAGAGGCCTGATATGAAGGAATATATAGTGGGACATAGAGTATAGAGTGGATTTTTGTGGGTTTGCAGGGTTTTGGCTGCTGCTATGGGTGTAAGAAAATACGTATATTAAACATAATGATGGTGTATTTATCAGGGAAAAAAACCAAACAACTATTAGCCACTGGAGACAAGCACAGGGGAGGGGCTGGAGTTGATATGTGGAGGCAGAGTCCAGAGTTGACATGTGCAATCTGTACACCTAGGGCTTACCCCACAGATGAGCACACACAGCCACCTTGTCCCTGCAGAGTTATGATCTAGCCACGTGAACGCGGAAAGCAGGTGTGGGGCAAACCAAAGTTGTCGAGGACGGAAGACCTTGTGAAGAAAATACAGTGGAACAGGTTGTGGTCAAAGGGCACTCCTGAGAGTCTTGGGGAGAGAAAGGAGAAATTCACTTGGGGCCTGCAGAATCTTCTACCCTGCTTGACTGCAGGCAGGCTGTTGTCTGTAGGACAGAATAGGTTTTGTCTCTCTAGGTCAGTCTGAGGTACGTTTACCGAGACTGGGGTCTCCAGCGGTAACTATGAATTATTATCACCATTTGAGAAATGAAGAAATGGAGCCTCAGTGAGGTTCGGTTAGCTAACATGTATTTGTGTGTATGTAAATATTAGGTAAAACATATTAGTCCCACTGATAGGCATTTCTTACAAATAACTGCCCTACATTATTAAGAGTGGTGGTTACTAATTAACATTAGAAGCCACATCTTCTAATTTTTTGAATACTTTTCGCAAATTTTAACAGCCTAAATATACCTCTTCATCATTTTGTTTTATTCAAACCAATTCCGTCGTGTTAATCCAGAACATTTGAAGGTTTTTGAGGTTGTACATAGCAGGTCAGAAGAGCTACTATTGAATGGCAAACTTTAGGCATTGGGCAACTTGGAAATGTCCACCAGCATCAAAAATTCAAATCCTATTACCCCACCCTGACAGCAGAGGGGCTTCCATGTTGGGTGTAGGTGGAGTGCTAGTGCACTCTAGGGTGTTTTTCAGGGATTCCGGAGGAGGCGGCTCCAAGAGAACGGGCCTGTTTCACACACGCCCCCTACCCAGTTTGGAATGCACCTGCAGTCCCTAGCAAGAACTGGGTGGACCTGGCTTTGGCCAAGCCAGACGTGGCATGAAAAATCTGCAACTATCTTTTCATCTCCTTTCTTTTATTAATACAAATTCATAATCTGAAAAGAATTTCGGTTACGTGGCGAACCCAGGTACTGGCCGCTGCGGAAGCGGACTCAGACCGTTCCTCCCCACTTGCTAGTTTTGCTCCTTGCTTTGGCAAGCGGAGGAACCGCACGCCCTGTCCCTGGCGAGGTGTGTTCTTCCCGAATCCCACCGCAGCCCTCCTTGGGTGTTCCCGTTTCGGAGCCCTTTCCGGGACCCAAGTCCAGCTCGCGAAGGTCGGCCCTACAGCGGCCTCGGGGCCCCGCCCACTTTGGCCGCGGGTCGCAGCAGCCACGAGCCGGAGTGGGAGCCGGAGCCGGAGCCCGAGCGGCCGCGGCCCCTTTAAGGAGCCGCTCTGCGGTAACCCTAGCCCGCAGTCCGGGCGGGCGCGGCGGCCGCGGCGGTGTCTGTAGTCTCTGTGACTGCTTCTCCGAGCGGCCCGGGGCCCCGCGGCTCCCCTGGCTCCCGCCGAGGATCTCGCGGGGTGACTCTGGCCAGCGCCAGCCCTCGGGCCGGGCCAGATGACCAGGTTTCTGTAACCACCCGCCGCCCTCCCCGGCCCGGTGCAGCCGCCGCCCGCGCGAGTCGCCCCGGGACCCGGCACAGGTGACGCTGTTTGGAGGGGGTTCGGGGAAAAGGGCGGGCTCGCTTCTGCCCCGCGGTTCCCCAGCGCCGCCGAGCACGGCCCGCGGGCAGGGGCGCCGGGGCTTCCCGCCCCCGGCCTAGCGCGGCCGCGGGCTACGGCACCCGGAGCTGGGTGGGCGTCCCGAGCGCGGAGGCGGCCAGGGGCGCCTGGGCGGGCTGCAGCAGGTGTGTGCGGCCGCGCAGCATCCTCCCGGCCCCGCGGGCTCCCGCGCCGCTCGCGGCGCTGACGGTGTCCCGGGGCCCGCGGCCCCGCGCCGCCCGTAAGCCCGGCGTTCTGCTGGCGTCCCCCGGGTGCGCGATTCGTGCTGCTGGGTCTGCCCGGGAAGCTTCCCGGCTCTCAGCCCAAAGGGGTGGGTGCGTGAGGCAGCCAGGGAAAGCTTTCTTGTTAGAGGCCGGTACACAGGTGCATCAAGTGGGTAAGTCTCCCCTCCCCCCCATCTAAATAAAACAAGACGCTTTTATTCACCCTTGTAGTTCTCAAGTGCGTCCCATTTTTAGCCATCTCATGCAGAATAGTAGTGGGAAAGGGACTGGGCTCTATTTACAGCTCTACCATTGTAACCCCTGCAAGTTTATTAAACCGAGAACCTCGGTTTACCCAGCCATGAAATGGGATTCCTGCAGCCCCAAGAGGGTGGGAAAACCTCTGTGAAAGTACTTTGAGTTGTTGAAGTTCACTAAAGGGTCACTATTGATGGCCAGTACGTTTTCCCCCCTCAATTGTATAATCTGTTAATGTAGCACACATTTTCATGTGAATTTATAAAATTGTTCCTAAAGAGTGATCTTTGACAGTGTTTAAATGAATCCAGTGCCAGTTTGGGGACAAGATGGGAGAGTTTATGTGGTTATTAGGAGTTGATGTGTGAGGCAGGAAACAAGCTATCATTTTAGTAAAATCTTCACCAGTCATAAATGGAGTTGAGAAAAATCGATCTTGTTCTGTGTTTGTGTTGAGAGAGATACTGCTGTGTGAGCCCATGGTATAGGTTGGAATGCAGCTTTATCTTTCTGTAGCCAGTTAAGGTAATAAGACAGAGAATCTCAGTTCCCTTCTAAGTGTGAAGTGGAGAATTCCACCCCCCCCCCCCGTGTTAATCTTTTCCTTAAATTGTAGGGATGGAACTAAATTAGAAAAGTGGGCTCCTGCCATGCTAGAAAATTGGAGAAAATTGGGAAGAATGGCTCCAGAAACTGTGGACTTTAGTCGACTTGCCACCTCCCCTTCCTGTGCCATCAGATGACCCTGAGAATATATTTAGAGTGCTACTTTTCTTTTTACTCCTGCAACTCCTTTTGCCACAATACCTCCCTCCAGCTCTGGAATCCTTACTGTGTGATCTTGTACAGATTTTACCTGTCTGGAGCGGGGCACTTGGCATCCAGTGGCTCAGTCAGTCGTAATTGTTTACTCTATGAGCTTTCTGTTCCTATTCCTTTGCCTCTAAGTCTCTTGACCTTGTTGGAAAGAATAATGGCTTTTCATCACTAAAGCTGTATACTTGGAAGTGCCTAGGAATGGCAAGGGTCAAGGGCCAAAGCTAACCCAGAGAAGCTGGGTCTTCTCAGTACACCCTGGAGTATGGATGCCAGAGTTGGCCTGTCTTTTCCTTCCCCTCTGAAATCTTAATCAGGGAGAGATTCATTTGATCACCAAGGTAAACAGAGGCCTTGGGAGCTGGAGCTATCAGAGACCTAACTCCGTGCTAGGTGGATGAAGAGCGATCCCAGCAAAGGAGTGGGGAGGAGGACATGGTGACCTGGGAGGGATGGATGGCCTGCCTAATAATCGGGCAATCGGAGAGGTAGTGAAGGAGCCCTGTATTCCCCCACTAGGAAGTGGGAAAAGGGTTGGATTGCAGAAAGGGGCTAGTAGTAGAGCTTCCAGGCCAATTCTGGAATGTGTCCTAGGTGAGACCTCCCCTTCTCCCTAGTTCCCTCTGAGTGTGTTTCTTGCCCTTCTGAGTCTAGAGCAGCCCTCTCCTCCCACCCTACTTTTATGTTCTACCCTGAAAGCCGGCATCTCAAGTATGAGCAGAAACCAAGGTTTCATAAGAAACCTTCAGACCTCAGTGTCTCCCTGTTCCCTTCTTCTCAAATTAGTGGCCCATATCCTACAGATGAAGGCTCCATTTAGCATTGATATCTCTTGGAAGGTTAAAAAGTAGGATAGGTCTTTTGGCTGAAAAAAGTAAACTGAGCAGTCTTATGGGAAGATACAGAAAACGAGTTTTTCTGTGGCAGAAGAGAATGAATGAATTGTCTGGGTGAGAATTGTGGGAGGGTGGACAAGGGAGGGCAGAAGCGGGGGTGGGGGTGGTAGAATTGTGCTGGACAGCTTGTGCCCTCGTCCTTGAGAGGAAAGGTTGCCCCCACGCATGTACAGCCACCTTGCTGTGCTTTCCCTCCTTCCCTTTGCCTTGCAAGAGGAAGAAGATGGCAATATGGAGGTGGGGTAACCATCTGTTCTCGAGGACGGGTACCAGACTTTAACTCCCCACTCGGGCTGAGCTGCATTCACCTGGCATCGGTATCAGGCACTAAATGTATGACACCAGAGAATGCATTACATCAGGAAAGTGAGGTTCATTTTGTAAGAAAACCTAAGGCATTGTGCGAGCGACTTTGGTGGTGTTTTTTCTTGTTGGAGATGAAAGGTAGCACACAAAGAAACGGAGTCCTACTGCTCTGAGGTTTGTTATTCATAGTGAGACAGTTGGATATTCTGCAAGCAGATCCCAGACCTGAAAAGAAGGCAGGAATAGCAAAGGATCTTTTTTTTTTTTTTTTTCTCCTCAGAACATTGGTCTGTTCAAGGAGAAGGCAATCCTTTGGATACATGAGAAGGAGCTTGTGAATCATTGTAAAAGGCCAAGGTTTGTGAAAACAGCGGGTGAAGAAGACAGCTGGAAGTCTGTTCAGAGCTTGGGTCAGAATGAGGAAGGGAGTTGCTGAGCAGTGGGACGGAGAGCAAGGGGGTAGTCTGACTAAGGGGACAAAGGCTTATCTAAAGCAGTGTTTCAAACGTTTCTGGATTTTACAACACAGTACAAAATGGTTTTTTTGCACTGCGACCCAGGACATAAGTAAGTATAGGTGCATCTGAAACCAGTTTCATGAAACAATATGCACCCTTACTGTATAGCATTCTGTTTTCTGTTTCTGTTTCTGTGCTTTCTGTTCCTATTCAGTATTCTGAAAAATCCTCACTTGTTAGTAGACCAGAGTCCACTGTTTGGAAGTCATTTGCCTAATGAGTAGATAAATAGGTTGCATTCAGGTTGGACATGCAGGAGGGGAACACAGAATTGATTGGGAAATCGGGACCTCTGTTGCTGGGGACAGGAGGTGGTGTGAGGACTCATCTGGTGTCACATGGGTGCAGGACTCACATTGGCGTAGGCAGCTGGATGGACAAGTGCAAAGGGGAAACTTCCTGCTGATTCTGTCCACTTCAAAGCAAAATAGTTGGTTTTGAGGAAAAAGAAAGCATGGAAGGAGTAAACTTGGGATTTGAAAACAGTGTCTTTAAAGCAGATTTCTCTCCGTAGGTTAAGAGGACAGGTAGATCCAGAACAGACTGGCTGGTGGGTTTAGGCCATGTCCACTTTCATCAGCTGGATAGGGAACAGAGGGGCTCATATGCAGTGTGTGGGTTCATAATTCCTCTTAGAGCTTTGAGAAGTTCTTAACAGAAGCGGGTGGGATGTGTTATTGCAAAACCCCATTGCTGATGAAGCTCATTAGGAAATTAGCTGCCTTACAGAGGATTGGAATGTATTCTTACCTTGTGTGAAAGGGTTAGCTTATCAAAGCTTCCTTAGATGCCTGTTTCACCATCGAACTGGAATCCTTATTCGTGGTCTTCAAAAGCTTCTTGGGGAGCTAAGTGAGGCAGAAGCCAGCATCCACCATCCTTGAGGAAATGTCCAGTAACCATGCCCTGGAGTTAATCGAGGGCAAAGTTTATCTGCATGCCTTTGGTTGCCTTTTCGTAACAATTAACACCTGACTCATACACCTGGCCCTGTGACCCGTGAGTGAGCACAGCAAAGCGTGGAGGGCAGCGTGCACAAGTGTCACAGTTCACTGGGGTTGCTTGTTTACTTGCTTGTGTTTATCATCCACATTCTGTCCAGTTGGATCCTCTCTTTGACCCATCCTTGCTTTGATTTTCTTACCTTAGGTGATATGTTTTCAGTGCTTCTCGTTCCTTCTCCTCTGCTGTCCTGTGTATATCTTGAACTTTGCCTGATGTTATCTCTGAGCTCTGGACTTATGGTATCCACCTGACTGTTCCTATAGAGTCCAGTGTTGGGATCCTGGCCTATGCTGCACCGGTGTCTGCCCGATCCTGCCTGGGCCACCTAGGAAGTAACCATTCATTGATGGGTTTATACATTGGTTTTGATTTGATTTTTACATTTTGGGGATGCGGAGAATCTGTCCTGGTCAAGTTAATTTAATTAGCTTTCTCCAGATTGGCTTTAAAAAACCTTCCAAAAGTACATTTGAAGGCATAGAAAACTTCTCCCTATTTGGTGTGTATTTGTTGAGTGGAATTGGGGAAGAAGGAATTTTTCATTTGGTGAAAAATATAGAACAACTAAACCCTCCCCCTTTACAAAGTTTTAACATTTTAGGGGCATGATCACCAAACTAGTCTTGCTCAGTTAACATGTTTTGCTCTAACACATGTAAAAAAAACATTGAGATGATTAAGAATTTAAATGTTTTATAATTTGCTGTATGCTGTTTTAAGGACTTAAAAAGACTGCAGCTGTGTTCTGATTGAGAAAGATCCTTTGCCTTTCCATATTTTAGCAACCTGTGTGTATGTCACTAAACAGATCAATTTCTTCCCTGCTTTGTGGAGGAATCCATGGCAGGATAAAGGCTCTAAGGGAGGGAGGCTGAGTTGTCCATAGGGAAGGCCTAGCCACAGAGCAAAGACTGCTTGTTTGGAGGATCCCAGCATAGTATTTCCCAACCAGACCCTTGAGACATTGGACATTTTGAGGATTCCAGAATGCTTTACAACCTGAAGTCACTGCATGTTTTCTTCAGTGTTTTTTATTTCTTAATTACAAAAGTGAAACTTTCTTGTTATAAATAACATAAAGAAAAACCATGAAAATAACCAATGCTCAAGAAGATGACAGTTTACTTCTTTCCCTTTCTCCAGCTCCCATTTTCCCTGATCTCACTTCCAAATACAGCCAGTTAGTCCTTCTTCTCTACAAATGTCAAAAAAAGCCAGTTAGCTATTTACGAGAAATGTATTATTTCACTTCCTGCTCTTTTTTTTTTCCCCCACCCCAGAGCATGTGATGGGTGAATGCCCTTTGGTATCATCTCGTTTAGTTAAGTGTCTGTTTAGCCTTTGATAGTGTGGCTGCACCGGCATATTTTATTATCCCCCTATCAGTGACCCTGAGAGCTGCTTCTGATGTTGTGGGAAACACCCTTGTACATGCCTCCTTTGACACATTCCTGTTTGGAGGATAAAAGATGAAATCTTTAGTAGACTGCTTAATTTTAAAATTCAGTTAACAGAGTGCTGTCAAAATTTACTTATTCTGGGGCGCCTGGGTGGCTCAGTGGGTTAAGCCTCTGCCTTCGGCTCAGGTCATGATCTCAGGGTCCTGGGATCGAGCCCCGCATCGGGCTCTCTGCTCAGCAGTGAGCCTGCTTCCTCCTCTATCTGCCTGCCTCTCTGTCTACTTGTGATCTCTCTCTCTGTCAAATAAATAAATAAAATCTTTTAAAAAATTTACTTATTCTACCATTTAATTCCCCAAATATCCATTCAGCAGTGAAATGATATCACTGTACACTCTAAGGATTTCCTAGCAGGGCGGTGCACAGCCTTTGCTGACCAGGGTTCATCATCTGGAGTAGGGGAACTAGGCATACACATTGCTGATAGTATCTTTAATTTTACTTATACCTACCCAATTCCAAAAGTGTTTTGGGATGGCTTACAAAGATGCACGCAATAGGATAAGATACGGTAAATTTAGGATGAGAAAGAAATATAAGCTAAAGGAAAATAAGAGGGAGTTATGAGTGAAGTTGGTTAGTATACTTTGAAGTTCTGGCTATAAGTATTCCAGCAGCCTAAGAGAAGAAGCAAGCAATCCACACCGAGCTTCAAGGTGTCCCGAAGAGAAACCAGATTGGAGAAATCCATCTGTTTCTGGTTCTAGGAGGTGAGAGAAATTTCCCCTTCGGATTTTCAGCCAGAAAACACTGCATCTGCAATGGCCAGCATTCTCAACAACGTCCCCAGTGTTGTACAGCAAAACCTAGCGACCTTGCCTTATGCTGCTGTTTCATACCATGTTCCTCCATGCTAGTCAGGGGTCTCATGCCTTGGCAAGTCCTCAGTGAAAGGTTATTAGGGTGAGGGGGAAGTCCATGGGTTTAATCCAGAGAGAGCTATAAGAGGACAGATGAAAACAGCAATCTGGTATTGTTCTTAGACAATTTTTTTTCTATAGTACCGAATGTATCATTTGAGTAGAATTTCTGTGAGTAGAACCCACTTGCTCAGGATTTCTAGGTTTCCTACTTACAAAGCAAGAAGTGAGGATGTTTATTTATTTATTTTTAAAGACTTTATTTAAATTCCCGTTGCCATACAGCATGTCCTGTTAGTGTCAAGTGTACAGTGTAGTGATTCAACACTTCCATACGGCCCCTGGCACTTGTCACGACAGGTGCACTCCTCAATTCCCCCATCACCTGTTTCACCCATCCTCTCAGCCACCACCAATGTATCAGAACTTTAACAATGGATGAAATCTTTTCTCTTAAAAACACGCATGCAGGGCGCCTGGGTGGCTCAGTGGGTTGAGCCACTGCCTTCGGCTCAGGTCATGATCTCAGGGTCCTGGGATCGAGTCCCGCATCCGGCTCTCTGCTCAGCAGTGAGCCTGCTTCCCTCTCTCTCTCTCTCTCTCTCTCTATCTGTCTGCCTCTCCGTCTACTTGTGATCTCTGTCAAATAAATAAATAAAATCTTTAAAAAAAAAAAAACAAAACAAAAAAAACACGCATGCACAAGTCTGTCGTTGGGCCGTACATGCAGGATGGCTCATGTTCACATTGATGAGCTCCATGAGTGAGAGAGGCTCTGAGCCACCATTCCAAGAAATCTTGAGCACTTCTCTGAGCTCTTCAGTATTTCCGGGTTGTCCCATAGGAGAGTGTCAGCAGGACCCCGAGATCTACAGGTTGGGGTGGCGTGACCTTATTTAGTGGAGCCGGGGAAGTTCAAGTGTCATGAGCCACCTGGGTCTGTGTTTCCATGGCCACATTCACTCAAGTCTTACCTCAGAGCATTGTCCCAGAATAGTTCTTTATTACCAAATCTATGGGTCAAGCTGAGGTACTTTTACAGGACCTCTCCTGAATTTAAACTTGAGGTTTATAGTAAATGTTAACCTTGAGGTCACCCGAAGCTTCATGTGATTGTTTTGAACATCACCTCCTAGCCTGAGACATGGTTCAGGGAAACGTGTCCCTGTGTTCAGATTTTTTGGCTGCCTGACAAGTGTCAAACAGATATATCATCATGCTGGTAAATATCATGTTTATTGGGAAACAGTGCAGCTGACAAAGGCAATTTTATGGGAAGATATTAGAAGAGAAGAGAAACCACTCTCCGTGTACCTTGGTAGGGTTTTAAGTGACCCTTAGGGAACAGAATGAAAGGTCACCTAGAGAATTTAGAAACTCCTTGGCTTTTTCTCATTGAAGCCACCATATCTCCCAGCTGGATAGAAGGTGTAAACAAGCTGTTGGGCCCCTAGGCCATAGGTTAAAAGGAGGGGGAAATGATCACATTGCTCTGGATACCCAATATCCTATCCTGCTGTGACTTGGTACCATTTGAGAGATGGGTGTAACATTTCTTGGTTAGGAAAAGGTGATAACCAGTGCTATCCTTTATTGAGTGGTGTTTTGATGTAATCATGAATAACCACCCCCAAACCTAAGGGCTTAAAACAATGATTTATTATTTCTCATGATTCTGTGGTTGGCTGGGCAGTTACTCTGCTGGTTATAGGCTCATTCATATGGCTGCATTCAGCTGGAGGGTGCACTGGGCTGGAAAATGGGGGTGGGCTTGCCAGCATGGCTGGTGGCTCGTACTGAGTGCTGACTGTCAGCTGGCTGTCTCCATTCTCCAGGTGATCGCTCATGCTCCAGTATTCTAGACTGGTTTCTTTACATGGCAGGTTTAGAGCAACACTCAAGCGAGCAAAAGGCCAATGCTACTAGGTCTTCTGAGGCCTACTGAGGCCCTAGGACTCTCACAGCCTCTTTTCTACTCATTGTTTCTCAGCAGGTGCAAGGCCAGCCCAGATTCCTGGGGTCAGACACATAGACTCCACCCCTGGAGTGGCAGTGTCACAGTGACAAGGAATTATCACAAGTGGCTGCATGTGCCAAGCCTTGTGTTGGGCACATTTAGTTCATCTCGCTCGAGCCAGACAACTGTCTTGCAACATAGGCATTCTTGTCCCCTTTCATAGGACTTGCAAGTCAGAAAGGTCATATTCTTCTTGCCCGTGGCCACTTGATAAATCCTGGGAGGAGGATTTGATTCTAGGTTTCTCTTAGGTGAATGGAATGCATTTTAAGACTCAACAGGTGAGAGAAATTTGCGAAATTCTTCTTCAGCTCCTTTAACCCATTCAGTGCTATTTCTGGTTCCTGTGGGGAGCAGGCGAAAAGAGATGCTCTGCATCCCAAGGATTCTCTCAGGGGTAATTGGATGGACAGTTGAAACGTAAGAAGGACCTTCCTGTCTTCTTAGGTTCTGATTTCCCAGCTTGCTTGGCAGTGATTCCTTTAGCAAAAGAACAAATAAAAAAATCTTGCTCTGTCCAGCTTTTCCTTGACTTCACAGTGTTGGGAGAAAGCCAAGAGATGTCCCAAGCCAAGAAGCTCCCTTCCAGGAAGGGAATTGCAAGGAAGTAAGGACATCAGAGGTTGGGTAGAGGTTGGCTGCAGGAATGTGTTCCTCTTCCTGAGTCCCGCAGGTGACATGGTGCCATCTGGTCTCTGCTTCTGCTGTAGGGCTCCTCGGTAACCTCTTCTAAGGCTTGGGGAGTGTGTTGTATTTGAAATGTTGACTTCCTTAAAGATGGGCCCTCAAATTGTACACCCTTCCAACCCCTTATTATTTGTGTCAAGTACTGTATTTGTATGATTTTCCAGTTACTATTGTCTCCTGGCTTAAGGCATTCTGATTTATCCAAAATCCAGTGGCTGTCATTGGAGCTCTTAGGTTTGCAAAACAAAAACTTCTTTATAAAAGCTTTAAGTAGGGTGAGATGCTAGGAAACGTTTACCAAGTAAATAAAATGTGCTATCTGTACTCTGAGCCTTAAGATTGTAGAAAACGGATTGAATTTCTAAGGGGAGAATTCTCAATGCATTGGGGGTCAGGAATCAACAGAGCAGTGGGGAGAGCTGGGGAAGGTGGCCTTTTCCCACTGTCATTCTCTTGCAGCCCCACTTCTTGTTAGGCTTTGTAAAAACAAATCCCGCATCAGAGAGTCAGTGTAAAATGAAATAAAAAAATAAGACAAAAAACTTACAAAGTTGACACAACATAGATTAACTGTATTAGATTTCATTTTATTTATTTTGAAGTTAGTAGCCAGAACATGTAAAAAGTTTAAGTAAACATAAGCGAGGAAAATAAGAATAAACGTTTTATTAAAATCTTAATTAAAAATACCTGTAATAGAAGGGAAACCTGATCAAGTGCTCTGGGAAACCAGGAGAGAAATTATTTCTTGAAAAAGCAAGACTTCTCAGGGAGAGCCTAAGAAGCTGGGATAACCCTCCCTCCTCTCCCCCACTTGCTGTGCCAGAATATCTTGGTGGGGATTCTGAGCTGTGTGGAAAAAATATCAGTCCCTACCACACACTCCTGCGCGCCCACCCCCCCACCCGCCCCGCCACAAAACTGTAAAAGGGAAGACTACAGAATCTTCTTGGCTGGTTGGAATAAGAATATATACAGAGAAAGTATTAGGTACATGTGAGAGGGGCAGGGAGAATCTCTGGGATATGAAAATTAAAAAACACTGGATGAGAGGGACCAGAGAAAGATCTAGAAGACATTTAGCATAGGATGTAAGGAGACAGATAAAAGGGAAATCTTGTCCTAAAGAGATCCTTTAGCAATATGAATTAGCTGTTACAACAGTTCTCTGAGCTGTGTAGCAAGATGGGGCCACCCCACGGTCGCTGAGTGGGTTCCCCAAACAGCACCAGCTGGGGAACAGAATTTCAGCCTCCCTCCTTTTCATACATGCCGTGATTGTAATTATTACATAGGATGGTGGGGAAAATAAAGGCCAGTTAGAAATGGATGAATATATAACCTTAAATATTTTATTTTTTGTTATCATTAAAATGATTTATAATTCAAAAAATTATTTCAAAGATGTGTCATTGCATTGCCAGTGTGTGTAACAGAATCAAAGAGTGTCTCTGCAATTTGAATTCTGTTATATGCTCTTGAAAGAAAAAGGATTGAAGGAATGGGAAAAATATAAAGGATACCCTTATTCAAAGTTTAGTATCTTTTTTTTTTTTAAAGATTTTATTTATTTATTTGACAGATAGAGATCACAGGCAGGCAGAGAGGCAGGCAGAGAGAGAGAGAGAGAGAGAGAGAGAGGAGGAAGCAGGCTCCCCGCTGAGCAGAGAGCCCGATGCGGGGCTCGATCCCAGGACCCTGGGATCATGACATGAGCCGAAGGCAGAGGCTTTAACCCACTGAGCCACCCAGGCGCCCCCAAAGTTTAGTATCTTAAGTGACTGGGAGGAACCACAGAGAAATCTTTGCTATCATCATGAGCAGTTCCTTGTTAGACCTTAAGTAACATCATATCTGTGAGAAAGGGAATATGATTTAATCATACGAATATAGGGTTCCTTAGCCTCTTCTGGTTTAGTGTCCATTTTCTTCCCATTGCATCTGTTTAAAAAGCAGTACCATGAATATTGGAGGATTTATGGAAGTTAGGTTAACTTTTATGTAGCTGGCTTCCCATAGACTTTCACACTAGTGCTAATGGTTCTTGAACATGATGCTCAGAAAAGGAAGAGAGGTGGAATGTTTTTTGTACATAATTTTCCTAACTTTTTTCATATAGATCTCAATATAGAATTGAAATAATAATAATGACAATAAAACTCCAAAACTGTAACTGTAGTTAGTTGAGAGCTTTATAGGTATTTGATTAGATGGTTAATGGTTTTTACATGAATAAAAGACAAGAGTGGTAGTGCGATAGTTATTCTTTACTGGGGGGGATGGTTTATTGTCTCTGGTTAATTATGTTTTACGAGCATTTAGACAGATAATTGAAGTGTACCACCCATATGAAAATGCAAACAAAACCCAGAATCAGGGCACCGGGGTGGCTTAGTTGGTTAAGCGTCTGCCTTCAGCTCAGGTCATGATCCCAGAGTCCTGGAATTGAGGCCCACGTTGGGTTCCCGGCTCACTGGGGAGCCTGCTTCTTCCTCTCCCTCTGATCCTGCCCACACACACACACACACACACACACACACACACACACACACACCCCGCCCCTTTCTCCTCTCTCTCTTTCTGGCTCTCTCTCAAATAAATACCTAAAATCTAAAAAAAAACAAAAACAAAAAATTTCAGAACCTAGAATGATTGGGTAAGGTGTAGGTATGACTTTTTTTGATAGGGTTTTGGTTTGTTTGGTTTGGTAAATGCCTTCTGCTGTCATGTGTTCATTTATAAATAGCTCTCAGTTTGCAAATAGAGACTTCTAAAGTACTTTAACATGTTAGGCCTACTGATGTAGCTAAATCAATAAATAAGTACTTACGTAGTTGATAAGAGTGAAAATACAGGGCAGACTGTAATTATTATGAAACCTTTGAACACATACCATTTATTATAAGGCGTTCAGGATGGAGAAGCCATATATGCTACTGCTAAGGTCTAAATGTTTATGTGTCCCTTGTACCGCCCCTGGCGGCAAATTCTTACGTTGAAATCCTAACCTCCAGAGGTGGTGGTAGCAACAGGTGGGGCCTTTGGAAAGTGAGGAGGTCATGAGGGTGGAGCCCTCACGAATGGGTTAGTGCTCTTGTAAGAGACCCCACTGAGCTGTCTTGGCCCTTCTGCCATGTGAAGTCTATGACCTGGAAGCGGGCCCTCACCAAGTCATGCTGGTGCCCTGATCTCAGGCTTCAGAACCGCGGGCAGCAAGAAGTTTCTGATGTTTACAAGACATCCAGTCTGTGGTATTTTGTTAGAGCAATACAAATGGACTAAAACACATATTCAGTGTTAGTTTGTCTTATAATATTGGTCAGGACTCTGCTCTCGGCCATTGAGGTGAGGATCCTTTAGAAGTAAATATGTTTTCATGCTGTAGTACAAGAGTTGTCGATTTAGAATATTCTTTTTCCAATATTTCGACCGTATTGCAAAATGAAAGACCTGCTGCTGATGAGATACCAGCAGAATGGAAAGCCCATGTAAGAATATGAATGCCTGTTATTATCATTTGATTTAATAGACATGTACTGAGCACATGCTATGTAGCAGGCCTGTGTTAGGTACGGGGATGGAGGGGGAAAATGTCCGTGTTTCCCACCTTCACGAGGCTCACATTTCACTGGGGGAAGGAGACATTCATTTAAACTGCAGCTTTAACTGACAAAGACAAATACCATATGATCTCACTCATGTGGAGTCTAAAGAAACCAGATAAATAAAAAAGCAAACAAAAAGCCAAATCAGACCTATAAATACAGAGAACAAACTGAGGGTTGCCAGAGGAGAGGGGGGTGGGGGCGGGCAAAATGGGAGAATGGGAGTGGGAGACAACAGGCTTCCAGTTATGAAATGAGTAAGTCACAGAGATGAAGAGCACAGCATAGGGAATACAGTCAGTGGTACTGTAATAGTGTTGTCTGGTGACAGATGGGAGCTCCGTTTGTAGTGGCATAGCATAACATACAGACTTGTTGGATTACTATGTTGTGCCCCTAAAACTAATATAACGTTGCATGTCAGTATACTTAAAAATTTTCTTTAAATAAATTGCAGCTATAAAGGGGAGGGACTTGGCACTCTGAGAGCAGATAAGGGCGTACTGACCTGGTGCCCAAGCCTGGAGAAGGCCTCTCTGAGGAAGAAAGGGTTGATCGAGAGCTGAAGAAGTATGAGAGTTAACCTGGGAGTGGGGGGCAGGGTGGGAGGTGAGGGATAGGTTCTACAAAGGCCTTGTGAAGGCAGGGACCATGGCACCTGTAAGGAACAGAAAGGTTACATAAGCTGGAGTTTAGCAAGTGAGGGCAAGTGCCAGTTGAGGCTAGAGAAAGTAGGGTCCTCATAAGAACTCTTGGAAACCATTGAAGGTTTTAAGTTGGGGGTAATGAGGAGGTGATGTAATCAGAAGCAGCTTTTCGTGAAGATTCCCGTAGAGTCCTCCAGTCTGTTAACAGATAGCCTTCTGGTTTGCTGACAGTCCAGAAAAGTGATGGTCATAAGCTAGAGAAAAATGGATGCTTTTGAAAATTGGATTTCCACCATAGGACTCAGTGGATTGGATTATGGCACATAGTAGGAATGTACAGAAAACAAGTTATTAAAGGATGGCTGCTAGGTTCTGGCTGTGACATCTGGATGTACAATGCTAACCATTCAGTGAGATGAAGAACCTAGAAGTTTTGGGGTCAAGTCATGAGCTTTGTTTGAGATGCCTTTGAAATGCTTTGTCATACTGACAAGTTGGCAGTTGGCTGTGTACATCAGGAGCTTAGAGGAGAGATCTGGGATGGAGAGTTAAACGTGGTATTTTTCTGCATGTAAGTGGTTACTGATGTCACAGGTATAGGTGAAATGACATAGGAAACAAGTAGAGAGCAGAGGGTCTGGTATTGAGCCTTAGGGAATTCTGTTACTTAGTGGCTGGAAAGAGGATGAAGCAAGGTGTTAGGGAAGCACAGGAAAGTTAGTATTACAGGGAGAAAGTGGTCAGTAATGTGAGTTCAGGTAACATGAAGGCCACATGTAGGTGTCCTTGTTGGGGAGTAATGAAGGTGGGGACAAGAACGGACTGGGTTAAAGATCAAGAGAGATGAGAAATGATGATTGTATGGATACACCTTTCTAGAACTTTGTCCTTAAAGGGAATGGGGGAAAGGGGAGAGAGGGCAAGAGTGAAAACTGTTGGATTAAAGAAGAGCTGGTGGATTTGTTGATTTTTGTTTCTACTGAGAACTTGAGCCTGTTTAAAAGCCAATAGAAAGATCTAGTTGCAGAGAATAAAGGATCTTGGGGGAGCAGAAGATTCCCAAGGCAGCCAGAAAGGTTGGATCCAAAGTGCGCTTGTTGGAGAGGTTGGCCTGAGGTGGAAGGACAGATGGGTGAAGATGCAGGTAATTTGTGTGGTCGATAGTGTGATCGCATTTTCATATGTTGGCTTCTGTAATTTTGTGAGGTCAGATGGGGGGTTATCTGTTGAGAATGGGGGTGGATGGTTAGAGGTTTGAAACCTGGGGATGACTTGGAAAATGAGTGGTGGCATGTGAGAGGAGCAGCTGGGGCAGTGAGGTGGGAGTGCAGTACAGTGTTGAGGGTCCTCTGATCCCTCTGCCCTTTCTCACTCACCAGCCCCAATCCCTCTGGTGTATGGCACTTCCCAACAGTGCTCTGATTGTTTAGGGCTCATTGCTGAGTAAAGAGTTGAGTAGTTCTGGGGTTGGAGTTTTGCAGCTCTTGGCAGTGGAAAGGGAGTGTAGGGTGTTAGTAAGAGTATTACTGAAATGATGGGCTCAAGGATCTAAGCTGATTAAAGAGGGAAGTAAAACACAAGAAAGGGCTAGCAGGTTGGGACGGAGCCAAGAAGTCGGTGGACTCAAAAATACTGTAATACTGAGCACACTTGAAGGGAAGGTCATCAGAGGTTACTACTTGGGATGTTACTGTCGAGGCAGAAAATGGTGAGTATGGGACAGTAAAGGTCCATGAGTGGTTGAGGCGGCATAGAAGAGGTGCTATTTCCCATGAAGGAAAGAAGGACTGGGTTGTTAAGGAAACCTGTACCTTCAGCAGAGTAAGAAGTCATTCAGGATGGTATCAGGGCTTGAAGATACTAGTGAACGGAGACCAAAGTCTCTGGCTGGGAGGAAACATCCAGGAGGTTGGAACACAATACCAGTGAGGAGAGGAGAGGCGGTATAACTAAGTAGCAGGACCAAAGTTTGCTGGATGTTTACTGGGGGGCAGGGGACTGGAGGAGCAGGGCCTAAAGGAGACTGTGAGGAACCAAGAGGACATAGAGTGACCTCCTGACTCCAAAGTGTGGGAGACCTGGCAGCCACGACCTGAGACGGCTACAGGGAAGGGAGGTGGTCCTCAGAGCACACAGGAGAGGCAAAGGATAGAGATCTGTTTCCTGGGCATGGAGCAGCAGCCCCTGGGGGCCTAGTAGGAAGGATTTGGGAGGTGCATATAATAAAGGGCTGGGTCAGGTGGCTTCTGGGAAAGAACTTAAGAGCGTGACAGGGATAGTCATGTGGTAGAGGATGGATTTCTGCAGTGGGGTCCACCTGCATGTGTGTGTTGACTAATGTAAACAGGGATGAGTTAGGGGTCTTAGTGGCTAGATAGTGGTCTTGTTGCCCTCGGCTGGAGTGGTGACAGACCCAGCAATTGCATGCCTTCTTGCTGCTGGGGACAGATGATGGTGGAAACAAACTTAATGTGCACCACATGCCAAGTACTATTCTAAGTGTCCAACAAACATGCGGTTTATGCCCCATGACAGCCATGCCAAGTTACTACTGTTACCGCCATTTCTCAGGGAACTGAGATTTAGGTACGGCTCATTTAGTAATCTGTCCCAGGTCACACAGCAAGCGGTGGGAGGAGGTCTAGTGTCAAGCCTGCAACCAAGTCTATGTACACTCCACTGAGTTAACATGTACTTATTATTTTCCTACATATGTAATTTTGATTTTTTAAAAACCTGAATGATAGACTGTTGAGAGCTTATATAGTGTTGAATGCAAAATTGGCTTTTTAGATACCAAAGATCAGTTCAGTCCTAGAATCCCAGAATCTTTCTTTGAGAAACCTGTACCTTCAGGTACAGGACCCAGGAGGGGTCCCTTTACCACTTCTATGATGGATACTTGGGCACTTCTAAATTGTTAGAAGGTTCTTCCTTAAATTAAGCTGAACTCTTCCCTCCCTGTAATTTTTGCCCACTTGTGCCTTTTTGAGTAATGTAGAATAAGTTCCCTCTTTCACTTTTCCACACCACAGTGAAGATGTTTAAAGAATGCTCTTGAGTCCTTTCTAAGTAATCTTGTTCCCAATGGTATGTGATTAATTCAGAGTAAAGTAGGACTGATAAGTGTCTTGATCCAAAGGCATGCTTTTATGCTGACTATAAATGAGCCTGAAGTTTTTTTTTTGTTTGTTATTCATATCTTCATTACTTTATTATCTCTTATTGGTTTGTGCAACTTAAAATGCTCAGGCTTCCCGTGTGTGTGTGTGGTGGGGGTGGTATATAGCTATTATACCAAATCCTGTACTTAGGTATTGCCTTTAAAACATTTATTCCTAGTATACTTTTTCTTTCTGATTGGGACTCTTTCAGCTTATGAAGATAATTCTGAAGCCTGATTCTGTTAACCCATTATATTAGTTATATTTCCCGGCTCTGTGTTAGATGCAGATTGAGTAATGTGAATATTTGTAAAAAATGTTGCTAATAACAGACCAAAAAGAGAGAATCTTATAGGATAGCAGGAGATATTTCTCAGGTCTGTTTCAGATCACTGATCTGCATGCTGCTTCTAGTTTTTCAGTTGGTTCCGAATTTACCTAATTTTGTTTTCCAGCCACAATTTGTTTATATTATTCATAAGGCTGTCATGAGGAACTTCCAGAACTTTCCTGGAATCAAGTTATCCTCCATTTGCTATTCTTTAATCTGCCAGGATTTGGCAGTCAGTTAATTATGGGAATAAAGGATAGGAAGGGGACTAGAGTGACTGAACTCTTCTAGACTGGAAGATGGGGGAAGTGTGGTCAATGATAGTATCATTCTCCGAGGTACAGAACCCTGGCAGAAGGACTGGTCTGGGATTAAATTTGGCTCAGATCATATAGAGTCTATGGGGCCTCCAGGATACCCCTATGGAGCTATCCGGAGGGAAGGTGACCATCCAGGACTGGTATGCTGGGGGATGTTTGGTTGCACACAGCTGAAGCCATGTTGAAGGTGTGGGGCATACACCTAGGCAGAGTTTATAGTGTGCAAAGAAGAGGTTCTGTGTTGGGGCAGGGGAGGTAGTAGACATTGCAACACTGAGGGAGTTCATGCTTGACAACCTCCATTTTTTTGTGAAATAATAAGAAACTATATCTTTTGTAAGAGAGAGAGAACTGGAGATTTGAGACCAGTGAGTGTGTGGAATTAGTGTGGGAAACAGGAAAGGGAACTCAAGAAAGATGGAAGAGGAATCCTAATCACAAAGAATTCTTCCCAGCTTTCCCCTTCCTTGTTGCCCTTAAAGACAACCCCAGAAGACCTTTCCCTCTTCATGTTAATGTTTTTACTGCTAACCACTATGCAGTGGTTCATGTTGTATCAGAATGGAAAAGAGTGAGGTTGTCTATGTGTCTGGAGATGGCATCGGCAATTCTGACACACTCCCTAGGGAAGCCCTTGTATTACAAGGGAATAATGAACATGGGAAATGAGTTACCTTTGTTTTCCCAAGTCAGTAGTTCTAGACTCCACTGGTGGAACGGAGTGGTACACTTCAGCATTCAAGGGTTTGGGGATTTTAATAGAAGAGAAGATGCCCTGTTGGTTTATATTGAATACCCTCGATATCTCCTCACTGTTCATGGGTCCTCTCTGCAGGGTGGTTACTATGCTGAAAGCAGGGAATATCCCCTTAGCACCATGAGCTTGGCACTCTGTGTGGTGGTGATCGGTTTCTTTGCTTCCCCACTGGCCTATAAGCATGTTCCCCATTTAGTATTCTGAGTTCTGGCCCAGGGCTGGTCTGGTGGACATGTGACAGATGTCAGATGAACTGTCGGCTGAAGTGAAGGCTGAGTCAGCCTGGCTACGCTGTTTCCCGTGGCCCTGCCTCTGAGAGTCCTGCTGGAGAAAGGCTGATACAAGCTAGTGGTGGAGAGGTGTACTTCAGACCTTTTTATGTTTTTCTTCTAGGAAAACTGCTTGAATTAAAGTCTTTGGAAACTGTCTTGGGAGAAAACATTCAAGTATCATTTGTATTCAGGAGGCCTCTGGAAGAGTTTCTTGGGTGTGAATTAAGAATGGGCTAATGACATTGTAAAGTTCATGTCTAGACACTCCCCTTGTAAATTGCCACAGAAAAATTTCCCACTTCTGTTCTGGCTTTTCCTTCCTGGGGTAGTATCCCAGCCACATGTAGAGGTACATGACCCAGGTCGAATACTTTCCTATTTTTACTGTGTGTTCTTCTACTTAATAGTCACCTAACTCCAAGATTCTTAATCTGTCAGGAATGAGAATTGTTTGGTTTTATCCATTTCCCCTCCTTCTTGCCTGATTTAGTGAATGAAGAACGGCATTTGCTTTCTACCAGCAGCCTTGTTTTTTGGGGGGAGGGGAAATATATAAAAAAAATTTTAAAAAATCGTTGGATTTGTCCTTGATTTGGCATGACTGATGAAGCAAGCAGCTGCTTAATAAGAAGCAAAGCTGGGAGTAGAACAATTTAATTAGCTTCTGTCCGTTGAGCCTTTAATAGAAGCCACAACTCGACTATATGGATCTCTTTAGTTTTAAATGAAACATTTTTGCAAAGGGAGGCTCAACATGTACTCCAAAGACCCCAGTTAAATGAAAGTCTTTCTGTGAAAAATATAAAATAGCCAGTGTAATAAAGACTTAACAAAAACTAGCTTTTTTTTAAAAGAATGAGTTTTTTTTTCTTCCAAATTGTTATTTATATTCTAGTTAGTTAACATATAGTGTAATACTTATTTCAGGAGTAGAATTTAGTGTTTCATCCCTTCACATAACACCCAGTGCTCTTCACAAGTGCCCTCCTTAATTCCCATCACCCATCTAGTCATTCTCCACTCACCTCCCTCCTTCAACCCAGAGTTTGTTCACTATCTTTTTTTTTTTTCCCTCTATCTTTTTTTTTTTTTTTCCCCTCTATCTGTAAGAGTCCCTTATGGTGGGGTGGCTGGGTGACTTAGTTAAGCATCTACCTTTGGCTCAGGTCATGATCTCAGGGTCCTGGGATTGAACTCCACATTGCGCTCCGCATCTCCCTTTCCCTCTGCCTCACCCCTTGTTTGTGCACCTGTACACACACTCTCTCTCTCTCTCTCTCTCAAATAAATCTTTAAAAAAGGGTTTGTTATGGTTTGCTTCCCTCTCTCTTTTTTCTGCTTTCCCATATGTTCATCTGCTTTGTTTCCTAAGTTCCACATATTAGTGAAATCATATGGTATTTGTCTTTCTTTAACTGACTTATTTTGCTTAGCATAATACACTCTAGCTCCATCCACATCGTTGCAAATGGCTAGATTTCATTCTTTTGATGCCTGAGTAATATTCCATTTTGTGTGTGTGTGTGTGTGTGTGTCTGTCTGTCTGTCTGTACCACTTCTTCTTTATCCATTCATCAGTTGTTGGACATTTGGATGCTTTCCATAATTTGGCTATTATTGATAATGCTGCTGTAAACATCAAGGTGCATGTGCCCCTTCAAATCAGTATCCATTATATTGTTTGGGTAAAAACTCAGTAGTATAATTGCTGGGTCATAGGGTAGTTCTATTTTTAACTTTTTGAGCAACCTCCGTGCTGTTTTCCAGAGTGGCTGTACCAGCCTGTATTCCCACCACCAGTGTAAGAGGGTTCCCTTTTGTCTGCATCCTCGCCAACATCTGTTGTTTTTTGTGTTGTTAATTTTAGCCCTTCTGATAGGGATGAGGTGGTATCGCATCATGGTTTTGATTTCTATTTCCCTGATACCAAGTGATGTTGAGCATCTTTTAATGTGTCTGTTACCCATCTGTGTCATCTTTGGAAAAATGTCTATTCATGTCTTCTTCCCATTTCTTAACTGGATTATTTGGTTCTTTGGCTGTTGAGTTTGATAAGTTCTTTATAGATTTTGGATACTAGCCCTTTATCTGATACATCATTTGCAAGTATCTTCTCCCATTCCATAGGCTGCCTTTTAGTTTTGTTGATTGTTTCTTTCACTGTGCAGAAGCTTTTTATCTTGATGAAGTGCCAGTAGTTCATTACTGCTTTTGTTTCCCTTTCCTCTGGCGATGTGTTTAGTAAGAAGTTGCTACTGCCAAATCAAAGAGGTTGCTGCTTGTGTTCTCTTCTGGGATTTTGATGGTTTCCTGTCTCATGTTTAGGTGTCTGGTCCATTTTGAATTTATTTTTGTCTATGATTTAAGAAAGTGGTCCAGTTTTCCCAACACTGTTTGTTGAAGAGACTCTCCTTTTCCCATTGGATATGCTTTCCTGCTTCATCGAAGATTGGTTGACCATATAGTTGTTGGGATACATTTCTGGGTTTTCTATTCTGTTCCATTGATGTATGTGTGTTTTTGTGCCAGCGCCATACTATCTTTTTTAATTAATTTTTTATTAACATATAACGTATTATTTGTTTCAGGGGTACAGGTCTGTGATTCATCAGTCTTATACAATTCACAGTGCTCACCATAGCATATATCCTCCCCTAACCCCCTCCACTCCAGCAACCCTCAGTTTGTTTCTTGAAATTAAGAGTCTCTTATAGTACTGTACTGTTTTAATGACTATAGCTTTGTAATGTAACTCAAAGTCCAGAATCGTGATGCCTCCAGCTTTGCTTTTCTTTTTCAGGATTGTTTTGGCTATTCAGGGTCTTCTGTGGTTCCATACAAATTTTAGGATTGTTTGTTCTAGCTCTGTGAAAAATGCTGGTGGTATTTTGGTAGGGATTGCATTAAATGAGTAGATTGCCTTGGGTAGTATAGGCATTTTAATAATGTTTGCTCTTCCACTAGGAATGAGGAATTTCTTAGTGGCGACTTATTTGAGTGTTTTTTTGGTTAATGTACTTGTTAACAGTTAATAAAATGGATAATGTTGTGTAATACCTAAACTATGTTTTATAATATACCTTTAGCAAACATTAATGAAACAAATGCACATTATAAGGTTGAATTTTAACAAAAGTAAATAAGTAGCTCATGTCCAGCCACCCTCCAGGACTAGCAGAGAACATACAGAACCCTTCAGAGCAAACCATTCTCACATTGAAGATTAAACTCTCCACTCTTTTCTGGTTACTGGTTTCATTTTCTTCATTTATCTGCCCACCTGGCCTCCAGATCCCCATTTGCTTTAATCTTAGAAAAACATTTTCCCTTTTACATTTCACTTAGTGAATTATAATGATATTTAATTTATGTACAAAACTTTTATGTATTATTTGGTTAATATTAAACCTAGGCTAAAAGATCACAAATTAAATTTTTGATACCCTAAAACACATGTTGAATTAAAAAAAAGTAAATGAGCAATAAATTTAATGGAATCTCAAGGAGAAGAATTATAATATCAATATTTTTACTGAGCACACACACCAGAAAGAAAGAATGGGGAAAGAACTCATTACAGACACATGAGTTCTGTCAGAACGGGCCCTGTGGGAGCCTGATTCTTATTACAAGCTCCTGGTTGGAGGGGAATGAAGTGGGGTTATTGCTAGTGTAGTCAATGACTTGGTTTTTCTCTAGTGAATTGGCTTCAGTAGGTGACTTTATTTCTTCACATTAGGCACCTGGAAATATGTATTGATTCATTTCCTTTTCATTTGAGGGTCAGCTGTATCAAAGATGGAGCCATTTCTAGAAATGCTAAATTTGCTGGATATGAGCAACTGCTTTAGTGTCTTTCTTTTGGTTTGAATGTTCCTAAGATTTTTAGGATCCAAATAAAGTTCAGTTCAGTGAGCTGGAAAACATATTTTGAATGAGTACATATGCATATTATATATATGCATATTACTGTTCTTCTAACTCTACCCTTAAAACCTGAAGCTCTTTTATAAAAATCTCTTATTTTAAAGATAAAAAGCCATGGAGGATTTTTGGTCCAAGGATGTGTGTGATTGCAGAATACTTTTCTAAAAGTTAAATACTAATTAAAGCAGCAACAGTGGTATGGTTCTTTTCTAAGATGGTATTCTTCTTCCTAAGATTTTAATTTTGTTTTAAATGTCATTTGTCTCACTGTACAATTAGTTTTTATAGTGTAATTATTTTTTGTTTTGCTATTGTAGTTAATCTTAGTTTTATTATTATTTTTGGCCTAATTGTTTTTTAGAAATTATCTAATGGACTCATTTCATAGATGAGGAAGTTGAAGCATAGAGAAATCAGGTGATTTTTCCTAAGTTTAATTAAAAATATTACTAAAAGAATACCTTCAGTTATAGTACTTGAAATGCCCTCTTAATGTTAAACTCTAAGACTTAGATAATGTTGAAAATCATGCTGTTAAATTTGCCTTCTAAAATTGATAATAGTGAGATATTTAGGATGACTTTTCCCTTTTTTATTTTAAGAGTCTCATGCTCTACCGACTGAGCTAGCCGGGCACCCTCCCTTTTTTATTTTAAATACAAATACAAGATACATGACAAATAGCTAATAAAGACTTAAAAGACCTTTAGTTTCTTTGTATTCTTATATTTGTGCTAAATTAAGATAAATTATTAAAAATATAAGCATGTATTCTTAAAATAAAAAAAATTAATTTAGATTTCTTATGAGCAATTTAAAGCAATTGATGCCCATCTTTTTTTCTTAACAGGTTGAAGAAATATGGACACCAACACCAAACTGGTCTTCAACAGTGTTATTACCAGTTTTTTCACCTTTCAGCTTCTTTTCTACTTTATAAGTTTCTGGTTTTCAGCGAAAGTTTCTCCAGGTTTTAATAGACTCAGCTATGAGAAGAAGATTGAATGGAACTCAAGGTAAAGCATATGAAAATGTAACTGATTTTAAAAAGTTAGTTTTATGAAATAAAATTTTTAAAAGTATTTCCCCCCAAAATCTTTCATTTAAGATCTAATAAAATTGAAGGTCAGATTTTTTTTTAATTAATTTGACCTTAGGAATAAAAGGAAAGTAAGTAGATAGATCTCATACAAGAAAATTATAAAAATTCTTCTCCTGAAAGATGTAAAGAAAAATTGAACTTTCTGGGGAGGCGTGGGAAGGTTAAGGAGACTCCAGCTGACTGCAGAAGAGTCCTGTTTTGTGTTCTCCTCTGAAACGTTTATGATAACAAACACATGCTCTCTGGAAGTGATCACAGAAGTGAATGTTAGCTGGGTCTGTGAGTAGCCTATATATGGTGTTGGCTGGCTTGGCCAGACTGAGGGCAGTTAAATGCTATACACCTGAGTATATGGTTAGCACATCTGTATCTCTGTTTTAATGAACTTTCATTATAATTCAGAGGCCATCGGAACCTATTTTTTTGTTAAAAACTGCTTTTTAGATTTTATTTAAAACAAAAGAAAAAAATGGAAAATGAATAGTACCTTTAGGGTAAATAGAAATCTATGGGAGTTTTAATGAGTTGGCTTGCAAATTTTTTGTGTGTGCAACTCATTAACCTTTCACAGTGTTTCAAAATGACTCTGGTGACTGCTTCATGTGCTTGTGAGCATTTCACTCAGATGTCACCGTGCTTTTGCACACTGGTGAATCGGAGCAGCTGCGGATGTATTTTTTTGTTGTAATTTACTTGAAGTTAATGCTGACTATAAAATGAATTCAGCAGGTCTCTAAAATTGCTATAATTATTTTTCATTGCAATTTCCTTTGAGAATTAAGTTCTGCCAAATTCTAAGTATTTATTTGAGAATGGTCCTATCTGACTGGGAAGTGTCCTGTCTTTGAGCCGAATTGGTTTGTAGGCATGCACTTTTATAACTCAGACTGTGAATAAGACTTCAATTGTTTCCTTTTGCACCTTACATTGATTTGTCTGGTTCATGCATGCTATAGCTCTTTTTACCCAAAAGTGGGAATTATTTAACCATGTAGTTTTGAAAAATAAGGTTTTTTTTGTTTTCTGAAGAATACTAAGATGTTGTTCACAAGTGGGATACAAACCATCATTTTAAAAAACCCTTTCTCAGATGCAGATAGGTAGAAGAGGGAAAGAGTAGGAAGGGGCGAAGAGTGGGATGGTAGACAGATTTTCTGAGAGTAAATTTTGGGCTATTTTCATTACCCTTTCACCATGGTCAGGGTAGGTAAGGGCATTTGAATCTCGGGGAGCAGCAAGCCAGAGGAATAAGGATGGTACAGAGAGATAGAGGCAAGATGAAAATGAAATGGAATGAAATTGAAAAATACTTTGCATTATTCAGTCTTATCACTGCCATTCTGCGGTGCACAGAATCGCTATTTGGGAAACCGAGTTCCTAGCTGAAAAAGGAGTCCGGGATTATAGAAGATTCATTACCCTATTTAAATGGCATTCTCTCTCTTTCTCTCTCAAATTTACTCCTGTTCCCACTCCAGCTTGGTTTACATGAGACTTAAGCTGTGAGGTGGAGTATAAAGAAAGAGAAAAGATGGGCCACTTTTTGAGTAAAGTACATGTATATGTCTTGAAATCCTGCTTCCAGTCTTGAAACACCCAGATCAAC
The DNA here is from genome assembly GCF_902655055.1 of Lutra lutra. NCBI lineage: Eukaryota > Metazoa > Chordata > Mammalia > Carnivora > Mustelidae > Lutra > Lutra lutra. Next base: position 116,208,725 of record NC_062281.1, on the reverse strand, counting down.
ACAACCCACATAATTCTTTTTTTTTTTTTTAAGATTTTATTTATTTATTTGACAGAGATCACAAGTAGCCAGAGAAGCAGGCAGAGAGAGAGGGGGAAGCAGGCTCCCTGCCGAGCAGAGAGCCTGGTATGGGGCTTGATCCCAGGACCCCAAGATCATGACCTGAGCCGAAGGCAGAGGCTTAACCCACTGACCCACCCAGCTGCCCCAACCCACATAATTCTTACTAATAATCAGGAAAAAGTCTCTGAATAATGAGTGGTCTAAACCTTACTGCAGAAGAAGTACAGGAGGAAAAACAACTCACCAAAAAATTCACACCTGAGAGGTGACAGTTTAATTAAGCATAAGTGATAAATTGCTGTACTTAATTGTTGCATTTTCAGGAAAAAAATACATATTTACAAGTATTACTTATATCTTATAATTAAAAAACATTTTCTTATATCCATTTGTTTTCCTATGGTATAGAAAGTCCTATTGTGTTAAAATACTCTTAATTTTAAAATCTGCTTCTCTAATTTCTTAACTCTTGCCTGTTTGAGCTATATTATTTCTGTTGGTAATACCCCTACTACATACGAATGATTAAATCAGTAACTTTAAATTGCTGATCTACAATGGTCCTTATTTCCATTATCTCCCTTTTTATTAGCACAAACATTTCTTTTTAACCTTCTTAGAAAAAAAATATTTTCTTTTGGGTAGCATCTTGGTGTTTCATTTTGGACGGTAAGAAATCTACATTTTGCTTTGCCAAGAATCCAATTTTAAAGAATAGACTGTGAAATGTTTACTAAACAGAAGTCTCTGAACATATAGACTTTTAATGCAGAAGAGTAGGTAAGCACAGGGTATTTGCTTTTCCTGATCCAAATAAGATTTAACTTTTCTCTCATGAATTATATGCCATTTCCATCAGTTAAGGGCTTGTAATTCTTCCCATTTACCAGGTAACATTTCAATACAAAGAGAATTTGAGGGCTGGGTATCAGGAACAAAAAGTTCTCATTTTTCCAAGGGGAAGCTTTTTGATTTAAGTTTATTAAACACTAAAACAAGTAAGTGAGAGGGTGAACTTTCTGCTTTCACAGACTTTTTGAATGGCAATAGAAAGCTGGTTATATGATTATTTAGATGGACTGTCTTACTTGACGTAAAGGAACTTATATTCTTAAACAGCCATGTTTGGAATATAGGTACGTTTGGCATGAAAATTCCAGATTTGTAAACCAGATAAATTGAGGTTAACTATTCACACTTCAAAATGATTTTTTGGTATTACAAAGTATTCTTTGTCAGTGCCTTTGAATTAGTGAGGATCTTTGAGCATTTAAATATTATTTGATTTAATATGATGTATCTGTTTAGGTCCACATCATCTATTAGATCCAGCATATTGATTTTTCAAGTTACAATAAGATTTTCTGTATCAAGCTTCATATTGGTTGATATATGTCACTGTTAAAGGTTTGGGATCATATTTTAGACAGAAATTTTTTTATATCCTATTAATTTCTAAAAAAATTTTTGCTGTTCCTTCTATCCTTTATTCTAATGAAGAGAAAAGAAACTTCATTACTTGTAAACTTTTTCATTGTGTGAGTAAATATATTGTATCCTGTGTACACTTCTTCAAGTAGCAAATCAGAGAGCTTGGGTGTTGGTTGAATCCAGTAAATTAATAGCAAGATATGTTCACAGAAACTGATGTTTTCCATCTAAATCTTATTCCTTCTATAAAAGAAAATTCAGCCTGGATCTCGTGAACATTTTGCTTTCACTTGAGTGTTTCTTTTAAAAATAGATTTTCTGTACAAATTCCTGGTCCTCAATTTTTCTATTTAGAAGTGCTTTCATAATAATGATAAAAAGACTAATAATAGCTGCTCTAGCTTTCTTATGGGTTGGTAACAGGGATCAAGTGCAGCAAGCATGTGAATGTGCATTTAACACTGAAATCTCCGAGGCAATACATTTTCATTTCACAATCCATTCAAATTCTGATCCAAGGATATAGAATTGGTTAAGGTCAGTAGATGTGGAAGATACGCCTCACTGACTGGACCAGGAAACTAATGCTGCGGTGAGGCTATTAGGGCTGGAGCTTGGAGCAGGGTGCTGGTTAGTGGACTTGCCAGTCGCCGTCTGTCTGTACCAAACGCTGTCAACTGCCTCACCAGATATGCTTCTGCTTTGAACTTTTTTCTTCTTTAAGTGGGCTCCACACCCAGTGTGGAGCTCAACCAGGGGCTAGAACTCACGACCCTGAGATCAAGACCTGAGCTGAGATAGGGTGGGTTGCCCAATTGACTGATTCCCCCAGGCACCCCTGCTTTGGAATTTTTAACAAATAAGTGATTCCACAGTTTTCTAGTAGGAAATTGTAGACCTGGGCATCCTTCTTGCTATTAGTTCCAAAGTAAAGTCATAGCCCTTGGATTTCTAAATGATATTTTTGTATTATACTCTTAGATATACTCCATTCCTATATTTAAATGCTTCCAGATTTAACTTCTTCAAAATGTTAAATGTCTTGCCAGAATTACAGTTTATTGCAAAGAATCTAAAATCTTTGTATGTATTTTGTTTCATTTCAGGGTAGGATCTACATGCCATTCTTTGGTGGTTGGGCTTTTCGGCCTATACATTTTGGTTTTTGATGAGGTTGCAAAGGCTGATCCACTTTGGTAAGCTATTTCTTTCCAATATAGTCCATTTGATTTATGTTTTGATATTAATTATTAATAAGAACATCTCCTACTTCAAAATGGAAAATATATTGATGGTGCATGGTTTATTAAAATGCTTGTGTTCAGATGTACTTCAGCAAGATGCAATAAAAGGGTTTATTTTAGATTTGAATACAAATAATGAAGGCCACTTTGTACTAGTATCCCAGTTGTTACCCAGGACAGGGAGAATATGATGATGATGTAAATATTTATACTGAGTTAGTGAGTAAAACCAAGTTGTCGTAACCACTGTTTTTTTTGGAGCAAAAATGAGTTAACTATTGAGTAGGATAGTCAGCTTGGATAATAATCTAAAGACTTAGTCTAGGGTTGAACCCATCATTTGATATCAGATGTATAAAAATGAGGATTATAGATGTCCATGTAAGAGGAAGTTAGTAGCACATGACAAGATTTGAAATACTAATAATAACAATGTTCAGCAATAATAGATAATTTCTAAGATGACTCTTTTTGAAAATTTTAAATGTTATTTCAATGGCAGAGATATTGCAAACTGTATTTCCGGGCCTTATATGAGAAGGCTTAGTTCGGCTTAGTTTGAGAGACAAGGTATGTTTTCAGAAAGCACTGCATAAGGATGTAGTAGATGTGGGCTCTGGGGGATGTGGGACAATGTAATTTTTGACCATTTGTTTGCAGCAATGCCATTTTGATAAATATGGAATTATGCCCATCAGAATTCTACCAGTATTGATAAATTTTCTTTGGGAAGGTATTTTTCAAAGTGAATCAATTTAGTGAATTTAATTCCTTGATGAGGTTTTTATGTTATCTACCTAAACCGTTTCTAAGTTTTTTCTCCTGATTTTATTGTTATAATGATGGTCAACAGAACCAGTTCTTTTGGGAGATAAACTTTATGACAAAGATTTAATTCACTGGTCGATTTTTGTCCTTATCAGACTTTTACATAGTATAATTTTTGATCTTTTTACATTTTCTTTGGTGCTGCAGTTTATTCCAGGTTCAGTTTTCCTGGGTCATATTTGCAGATCAAAATTTGTAAAGAAGATAGGACTTCTGCTAAACCTTTCCATTTGCAGTTTAGCTGTTATCAGATTAATTTTGTGTTCATTTCACCAGTAGTTTACATTATAAACCAGATACAAGACTGATAGTTTGTATTTGTTTCTTGGAGTAAAGACCGTTATTAGCGCAAATTATAGGAACTTGATATTGTATATATGTTGAAACCTCAGGTTTAAACTGTCCTGTTCCTGCCGTTTTCCAGTTATATGACAATAGGCAGATCTCTCTAGTCATTAGTAAAGTGATAGTGGCCAGTATATTGATTCAAGATCAGGGGTAGGCTGGATGATTTCTTGAGTATTTGAATCTCTGGTTTAGAAGAAGGAATAAAAACAAAAACAAAACGAGCCACCATCTGGAAATCTATTTGAATCTTTTCACAAACAAATCCTTTGAGAACACATTTATAAAATGTTATCTTTTTGATAAAATTATTTATATAAACTTTTAGCTAATATAAGAAATTACGATTATTTGTGTAGTTAGAAGTATATCAAGCTAACCCAGGGCGTGGTACAAATGACAATTTACTGTTCAAGAATCTATAGAAAGCATTTTAATTATGTTTCTCAATAGAAAAAAAAATGTAGCTGTCATCTGTAACCCATGTGCTAAAAAAAGGGAATCTTTTTTTTTTTTAAATATTTATAGGGGTGATTCATCGCTTGTGAAAGTGAATATCTCTATTGCTACAGGCTACCTCATTTCTGGTATGTGATATGTTGGCCTCTGTTTCTTTTTACAGTTCTCATGGGATTTTACAAAGAATACATAGTCTATGCTTTCAGTTTATTTATTTGTGAAGTCACTTGTAGGACCCATAAGAGGAAGATTTATCTGCTGTGATGGTAGAACATGAAACATTTTTCCTCTTGGCTGTCTGGTTCTCTTTGACGGTAGAGCAGCAGAGTGGGCCCTCAGTTAGGCCTGAATTTTTTTTTTAACTAGCAATGGGCCATTTTTTGCCCTAAACGGTCTCTCAGGTGGAATTCCTGGGAAGCTAATGAGGTTTAAGCATCAAGATTTCTCTCACTTGCAAGGGCCCTTGAAATGGGTTCCTGTGCTTGCTGTTTTATTTTGTTTGGGGGAAGTTCACAAAGGGAAACTGTTTGAGCCATAATCAGTTAAGATCATGGACTCTTTCTACTCCATGTTTCCCTCTGTCCTATTTCTCCTCCTGTGGGATGGGGTTGGAATAGCCTTTTATACTATGAGATAAAGGGGAAATTAAGTGAGAATATACGATTTGAACTTTTTGAAGAGACATTCTAGACCATCTCTGTAAGACAAGAGCAAAAGAACAGACCCTTGATTTGGGCATTTATATAGGGAACCCTATTTTATAATTTTCAAATTCAATAGATAACTGCAAAATCCAAATAAAAATAATGGGATATGAAACCAAAGTGATAAAGATGAGTGATGGACCCAATAGAAAATTTTCTGCTATCAAGTGAATTGTAACAAAAGATTAAATTATACTAAAACAGTAATTCATTAGGAGGAAGAAATAAATTTTGAATTAAAATAATGAATAGGTGATTAGATTATCTAATGGCCCATTTACAATTAGAGTGAATCATGTGAATACACTGGAAAAAGATTTGCTTGTTTGGTACAAAATGCTGTTGTGGACAAGGATGACACACAATTTATAGTACAGTTTCCGTAGTGTAGTGGTTATCACATTCGCCTGACACAATTTATAGCACACCTCATGGACCACTTCATGAACATTGTCCGTTCAGAGAGTAGTGACCACTCAGAAAGTCTTGTATGAAAGAAGCTTGATAAAGGTTTCCCCAAATAAGATAATAATCTGAAGCACTTAAAAATAAGAATTATGAACTGAAACTGACTTTTCTAAACCAAGCTGAATGAAGAGTGAATTCTTTTTGTTCTCTCTATGGAAATTATTAGAAGGTCATTATCATAGAAATTGGTGACCAGTGTATGGCCAAAATACGTTGGGAAAATGTATCTAGAGAGGTCTGTCATGCAGTCAGTTACTAATAGTGTTATATTTTCTTGATTTCCACTGTACTTGATTTGTACTGTTTGTTTTCTTCATAAAATTGGTAATCTGATTACTTTTTTTTTTAAAGATTTTTATATATTTATTTGACAGACAGAGATCACACGTAGGCAGAGAGGCAGACAGAGACAGAGGAAGGGAAGCAGACTCCCCGCTGAGCAGAGAGCCCAACATGGGGCTCAATCCCAGGACCCCGAGATCATGACCTGAGCTGAAGGCAGAGGCTTTAACCCACTGAGCCACCCAGGCGCCCCAATCTGATTACTTTTTAAAATAAATAGTCACATCTAGTTTTGTATCAGTAGTTTTCATTTTTTTATATATATACAAGAAGGTTCTCATATAAGCTCCAATCCCATAAAACCTGAATCCTCTCTTGGTTTCCACCCATGATAGCCATTTGCCTCCATGTCTAACTTTCACATTTAGCCATTTGGTAAAGAACATAGTTGTGTGAACATTTTGAGAAGCTTGTTTTTGTTAAACATTCTGTTTTGTTAAGGGAAAACTATTTTCTGAATTATGGTGTTTATATTCGGGATCTTTTAAGGAGAAATTGAGACCTTGACCTCTTGCTTTGTATATCTTTTTAATAGTTTTATTAGTATCTTTAATAGTTTAATTGTTTTTGTTTTTATTGCTATTTTGAATTAATATTTAATCATATCCTTTGTTAATTTTTAAATACTGTTTTTTGGATTTGTGTTATAAATAAGTTGGCCATTTTGTACCTTTTCTGCAACTATCTTATCTGTGTGAATTGTTGTAGTCACAAACATCAGTAATTTCAGCCTATTTAAAAATTATTTGTATTCAGTAACATTTCCATTTTATTTAACCCTGGTAAGTTATTAATTTGTACTTTCAATGAATATATTACCTGTGTGGTGGGCACTGTGCTGGATTCCCACACGTGGTCCTCACCCTGGGGAGGTCACAGTCGTGTGGGAGCAGATACCTTACAATAAGGTGGTAACGGGACTAGCAAAGCATGAGCAAAGTGCAGTGGGCTCAGTATGGACTGTGAGAGGCTGTTAAGGGGGAAAGTTAGATACACTTGAAAAACAGTCCAGCCTTCTTCCTATGTAATATCTCACTTATTTTTCCTTCTTTCAGATTTGTTGATTCTCATTTTGTATTGGAAAGTGATTGGTGACAAATATTTTATAATTCACCATTGTGCAGCGCTGTATGCATACTACTTTGTACTGGTGAGTGCCAGGATTTACGGTAGCCTGACAAGTAGACAAGCTTGGGAGTGATGACTTAGGGGTGAACAGAAATCAAAACCTACAGTCCCCAGTTTATAAAGACCAACTCCGGAGGCATTCAAGGATCACTGTGGTGATGTGTTATCTTGTTTATTAACAAAAAATAATGACTTGTGTGTTTGTGTTAGTGTTCTGTTTGGATTCATAAAATTTAAGGTAGATGACCTCGATTTTTTAAATTTTCACTTAAAACCTTTAGGATCACGTAGCTATTGATATCTGCCTGTCTTCCTAGGTGCATTTATGACTTTCTTTTCTGTTTAATTCTCGTCCAGTTACATGTACATATGTAATTACATTTAAGTAGGCTGGAGCAGTGGGAGAGTCTTGCTCAGAGACTTCTGAATTCCAAGACTGAGCTAATAGAGCATACTCACAGCAAATCTCAGGCAGTAAGGCATAGTAAGTTTTACATCAACAATTATTTTTCTACACTATATATTTGTAAATTAGCAATTTTATATCCTTTGTGTGTGGGTTAAGTTTCTCCACATTCAGTTGTTTTTCAACCTAGATATGCCAACAAGGCTCAAGTAGATACTTGGAAATAATAGACATATGTAGACTAGAATAATAAGTCTTTTTTTGTTTTAGACAGAAAGAGAGAGAGTGTGTGTGCATGTGTACTTGCACACAGAGAGAGAGCAAGGGAGGGGGCAGAGGGGGAGGGAGAGAGAGAATCTTAAGCAGGTTCCACGCTCAGCAAAGAGCCCAGCATGAGGCTCAGTCTCAGAACCCTGAAATCATGACCTGAGCTGAAATCAAGAGTCAGCCAGTTAATCAACTGAGCCACCCAAGTGTCCCTAGAAAAATACAAATTTTATGTAATAGCGATGGTATGCCATTCCATGTTTTCTTCTTTTTGAAACTTAAATATAACCACTGGCTTTTTTTTTTCCTTATTTGGTATGACTAAAATCCTTACATTATTAGACATCTGTGACTATTTGGAGGATTTTAAAAAAATTAATATAAATGTGTATTAATAGTGATCTTCCACTTTTCTTTATATTGACCCACACACAGCTGGTGAAGGAGATGTCAATTTGGCATTATTTCTGCAAGAATCAGATATATCAGAATATCTCTCTTTATCACCCATTGAAGTCATAAATTAATATAAATGTTTTCAAAAACTATGCTTGTTTTCATGCTATAAATAAGTGATTATGTATATCCAAAATGTATCCTTAATCACTTTACTTTTCTGAACCAATAGGCTATTTTTACTGGCATTTCCTACTATTTGTCTTCTTTTTAGATTTTAATAGATTATAGGTAGTTATAAAATATAGACTTTTACCTTTTACAGGTCTTAAATTTTTGGTGTACAAGCACTTTTTTCCTAAACACTTGCTTAAAAAACATGAAAGCTGACTAACAAAATACTGATTAAGTCTGAGAAGAATGTGTGGGTGCCCATGTGAGTTTAATATCATGCTTCAGTATAGAAGTATGTTCTCTGAATATGCATCACAAATAACCATTGTGTTGTGAAAAGAATACAAGCCGATGAAAGATAACAGGTCACTTACGTGCATTTGGAAATGTGAATAGGATGAGCTGCTGTTCTCCCTCAGCCCCTGAATCCCAGGCTTGGCAAAAGGCTGGCTGTGCGTGGTTTGGTAGGCTGAGTATTTAATTATGTGGGATGAATATTGTTTTCTCTTTGGACTTTTATGTCTTTATTTAAAAAAAAATTAAAGTGCAAAGAAATTAACTCTTGCCTTATTGATAAGAAAATCAAGTGCTGGGGCGCCTGGGTGGCTCAGTGGGTTAAAGCCTCTGCCTTCGGCTCAGGTCATGATCCCAGGGTCCTGGGATCGAGCCCCGCATCGGGCTCTCTGCTCCTCAGGGAGCCTGCTTCCTCCTCTCTCTCTGCCTGCCTCTCTGCCTACTTATGATCTCTCTCTGTGTCAAATAAATAAAAAAAATCTTAAAAAAAAAAAAAAAGAAAATCAAGTGCTGTGTTTTCTAGGAACGATTGCTTTTTTGGTGTCTTCCTATGTTCTATTGTATGAAATAAATGAATGGTATGAGGTAAATTTATCTCTTTAAAGTGAATCTCTTCAGAGGGAAACAGGAAAAAAATTAGAAAATAAATAAATGCTTATAGATGTAGTGATCCTTTGTCCTTTATGGATTTTACATTTCCTGTTTAACTATAGAAAAACTTTTGTTGTTCCATGCAGTGAATTCCCAGGTCGTCTTGTGCAATTTAAGTAAGGCTAACAAAATAACAACAACAACTACCACTACTACTACTATTACTACTACTGTTTTGTATAAACTTTTCTGAATTTCTTCACTTATGTTATGAGAAGTGGTATTTGGAAAGCATTTTGACTTGATAAGTATGCAACTATTTAAGTGTTTGTAGTAACTTCTTTTCCTAAAACATTTGCTTTTTTTTCTTCTTTTCTCTCTCTCTTTTTCTTTTTTAAGTTTATTTATTTAAATTGTCTCTCCCCCCAAAGTGTGGGGCTTAAACTCACAACCCTGAGATCAAGAGTCTCTTGCTCTTCTGACTGAGACAGCCAGACACCCCAAAAGAAAATGAAAACTAGAGACAAGTTATTTGTAGGTTTTAATTGTATGCTCTACTAAATGGTTGAAAAGTAAGATCCTTTTAAATTTAGGTTATTAAATAGGTTATATAATGTCTTGATCACTATCCTTGTAGCTCTCTCTAGTATATTTAGTGGAGTCTTAAAATTATCTGGTGGAGTAATTTAGAGCTTAAGGAATCTTCTCTGGTGTCTACATAGAAAGGTAAAAACCCTACAGATTTTTCCCTAGAATTCACTTTTCCCTCCTCAGTGAGGATACTAATTATTAGGGGAAATGTGACAGGATGATTTCTTATTATAAGTGAATATAATTATGCTCTAATGTCCTATTTTTAAGGATAAGCCACTGTCTTTTGTACTCCTGATCTCTTTGGTAGCCTTCATTTTTTTCTGTTTCTTGAGGATCACCCACATCTCCAACCAGAAAAAAGAGTATACTTGGAAAACTTTTAAATTTGGAAAGAAGAGCACCCCTAAACCTACTTTGCCCAGCTCTTCTGCATTATTCAGCTACCCTGGAATCTAATCATTAAATCATGCAGCAGCAATTTAGGAAGAAAATTTGGTTTCCAGGGCTGTCAGTGCATTTATTAAAAGGAATTAGCTGCAATGTGATACCTTGAGGGTAAGAATTTGTTTCTTGTTTAATGTTATACCCCAGTGTCTACATTTGAAAAACATTTTGCAAGCAAGTATGTATGAAGTCGTATTGAAAAATGAAAGACTTGTATATAAGACATGGAAAGCTGTAATGTACATGAGAACATGAGAATTAGAAAAATATTGGTCTTAGCTTTAGTCTAAAGAAGAATTTCCATACCAGTACCATGAAACAAATGCCATAACTCACTAACAGTTTATCATTAACTGTGTTAAACTGTTCAAATGTTTCAAGATGACTTGAATAGTGTTGCCTGTTCTCAGTTACATATAAATAATGTATTTCCTTTTATTCTCCCATTAGAATAGTCTTAAAGAAAAATTTAGGTAACTATCATAGCTGTTAGAGCAACATTTCAAAAGATAATAAAATTTCAAAAGTTAACACTTTTGTTGACTAGGTAAGTATTAAAATAGCCACCTACTGTAGCTTACTAATTCAGTAGTAAGGTCTGTGTGATTTCTGTTTCCCACTAAATTTACATATAATAAAACATGTTAAATATTTAAATAAAAAAAATTTTTAAACCTGGAATAACATGTTAACCTTTTTTCTACTGAAATAAAAGATCATCAGCTTTTCTTATACTGTAATGAGCAACAGGCAGAAGACAGTCTTAGAAATTGTTTTATTAATATTTGTATAGTTTACTTATTCAAAATCTGTATGCAACCATAGTTACACAATTAGCTTATAACTCTTACTACTAATTGAGGGATTAGTTGTGGTAAAAATGTTAAGTGGCCATTTAAAAAAATTTGTTATATACCTCTGTGCATATATGTGAAGACCTATATACACATGTATGTATAATATATTGTGTTTGGATTTTTGGAATTTGCTTTAATATTTGCTTTTTATTATAGAATATCTGATGTGACCATTCCCCCTACTTCATGAACATAACCATGCTCCTTAAGACCTTCCTCTGTTTGGGTTTGGAGGAGCTCAAGGCTGGCTCTTCTCTCCTTACCCTGTAGTTGCTGCTTCATGGTCTTTGTGGGCACAGAACATTTCCTCACATTTGCATAGTTGAATTATCTAGAACTGTCTCCCTTCCTCTTTCTAACCTGGCTTGGTTTTTGAACCCTGTTTCCTTTCAGTACCAGAAAAGGAAACAGTTCATATATTGGACTTATGTGTGATGATAAAATAGATGTCAGCCATGTCTACTCAAGTCAGTATTTTGTTCTTTTTTTTTTTTTTTTAAGATTTTATTTATTTATTTGACAGAGAGAGATCACAAGTAGACAAGAGAGGCAGGCAGAGAGAGGGAGGGAAGCAGGCTCCCTGCCGAGCAGAGAGCCCGATGCGGGACTCGATCCCAGGACCCTGAGATCATGACCTGAGCCGAAGACAGCGGCTTAACCCACTGAGCCACCCAGGCGCCCCAGTATTTTGTTCTTAATTACATTTTATAAAAAACAGTCTTATCATATGAGCCTCCTTATATGATATGCTGAAATAGTCAAATCCATGGACACAGACAAGGATAGTTACAAGGGGCTGGGTGCAGGGGATAAAGTTACTGTTGAATGGGCGAGAGTTTCAGTTTGGGGATATGAAAAATTTTGGAGACTTAAACACTTAAAAGTAGTTAAATGGGTAAATTTTATGTTATGTATATTTTACCACAGTAAAAAAATTTATTTTTGTTTCAAAATTTTTTAATTTTTTAAATGTGTGTGTGAGTTTTTTTGTTTTTTAACAAGCCTATCAAATTTTTTTTTTTTTTAACAAGCCTATCAAATGACTGCAACAAGGCTAGGAAGGAGAACCAATAATATGCTGGATGATATATTACATTTTTAAGCTGGAGCAATAGGCTAAAACAAATACATGGAACCTCACAGTGATAATGTTAGGTTTTGCATTTAGGTGTGACAGTGTGTAAAAAGGGAGGAATGACCCAGAGGTGATAAATGACCAGAACTTCAGTCGTACCAATAGCACGTCACATCTGCTTTAAAAGAAAGCTGATTTCGGGGTGCCTGGGTGGCTCAGTGGGTTAAAGCCTCTACCTTTGGGTCGGGTCATGATCCCAGGGTCCTGGGATCGAGCCCCACATCGGGCTCTCTGCTCAGCGGGGAGCCTGCTTCCTCCTCTCTCTGACTGCCTCTCTGCCTACTTGTAATCTCTGTCTGTCAAATAAATAAATAACATCTTAAAAAAAAAACATTAAAAAAAAAAACTGATTTCAAATTCAGACTCTTATTAGGGGAGGCAGAACATCCAATTCAAACAAAAACGAGTTTTCCTGGTTAGACCACACCCAAGCTCATTATGTCCGGGATCTGGCTTATGCCTGTGGTGGGGGAGGGGCTGCCAGTTAACAGTGGAGATTAGATTAGGAAGCTATTGTCCTGTGGCAATTGAAGGACCCAGAGAGGTCAGCCTGCAAAAGATAAATTGTAGGACATGATAATTTTGAAATACCCTTGCGCATGTGAGAGGACTGTTAAATGAAAGAAGGTAGACTCATTCAGGATTAATTCAGGTGTTTGAACTGGGAGCTCTGGGGACAGTAAAAGAGAGGTAGGTCAGACTTCTCTTTTGCGGAAGAGACATCCCCAGTAAATAAGATGATTCTAGCAATGGTGTTTTAAAATAGTTCTACCATAAGATATCTTCAATCAGATAGACTTGAAAATAGATATAGTAAGTAGAAACATTGAGTAGGAGTTTACATTAAAGTATCTTTGAAGTTTTATTCTGATATTCTGTGATTCATCTGTTTTGTTAAAATGATTTGATTTGGTTCTAATACTGGGGAGCTAGGCAGTGGGCAAGTAAGAAAGAGCTAACTTATGTCACCAAGTTCTTAAGTAACCCTGGATGAAAGGGGTAAAAACAGCTGGCCTGCAAAGGAGGGCAGGTGACTCCGGTCTAATCTTGTTCAGCAGGACTTTGGTGTAAACAGAGTACTGACGTCTGTTAGGAGGAAGAGACCTTAACTCTGAAATGTTTTGAAGATGTCCCTGGCTGAGGATGATATGGTAATGTAGGGCACCTGGGCGGCTCTGTGGGTTAAGGGTCTGCCTTTGGCTCAAGTCAGGATTTCAGGGTCCTGGGATTGAATCCCACACCTGGCTCTCCACTCAGCGGGAAGTCTGCTTTTCCCCCTCACTCTCCCTCTAGGTTCTCTCTCAAATAAATAATAAAATCTTTAAAAGAAGAGATTATATGATAATGTAAACCTGGGAGCTGTGAGGCCTGCCTCCTTGGAGAATGTCATGTCAGCTGTACAGCTTTCTGGGGGTAGAGGACAGAGATGTTTTATAAGTTGAACTCTCACTACTGTGTAGAGAACATCATGAACCTTCATTCCTTCTGGGCCAGAGCTGCCTGTTCAACACAGGGAGGATCTGACTTGCCAACTACCTTTGATGCTCCCACCTCTCTCTGTGTCCTCTGAATTATTTGATGGCCTCTATTCTTGGAACATTTAGTAAAGCTTAATACTAGATAAGATCATGGTTTCACATGAGTCTGATTTGACAATCCAGTCCTCTCTGCTAGCTCAGACCTTCCATTGTCTTGTAAGTAATTAAGCCTTGAATGATTAAAGCCTTGAATGATTAAAGTTCAGCAAATAGTTATTAAATAGAGAATGGATTTTGTTCCCAAATCTCATTTTTAGATTGATGGTACTCTGAAAAGGGTTTCCATGGAAATGTATTAAGGTTCCAGATCAGCGTAATAACCTATGAAAAAGCACCTCATTATTGCTACTGCCTAACACAGCCACATTTTTACACCAGTGTCTGGTTGGGGATGCCTGAAACTCCTCTCCAGCCCTAGTGGTGGGATCCAGAGCCCACCCGACCCCAGGTAGTTGATGGCACAGTATATAAAACCATGCTAACAGTAGCAGGTGTGTGATAATTTTAGTTTTCCTTCTCCCTTACCTTCTAAAGCCCTAACCCTAACCACTCTCAGCTGAAGAAAACAAAATTTCCTGTGGTAAGAAAATCCAGATTTTCAAAATCACTGGCTAAAAGGAGAATTTTCTTTTAAAGCTCCGGAAAGGATCGGACAAATCCTGTTTTTGTTTTCCCTCACAGAATTGTGTGGAGGCCAAGAAAAGTACGAGTTTTACTGTAGGCAAAGCTTCTCAAAAATAGATGGTAGAGGAGGTGGAAACCCCATACTGGCCAAAAGTGAGTTGTGAGTTTTGTCATAATTCACTAACAGTAAAGTGTCAAAATTTGTAATTCATTTGTTTAAAAATATTAGACTTAAACCTCTCATCTCTCCCTTTAATAACATCTGTCTCATTTGTAGTGTAATAGGTTATCTTGAGTGGGGGGTGGTAAAGTAATGAAGAATTACATGTAACCCAAAGCTTATCTAATGGTTACTATGTCCCCAGAAGTACATGCCACATTTAATGGTGTCACAGGTGTACTGGGTTAAACAGGTGGCCAGTCGTTGATGTACAGGAGCAGAAAATAGAGAAGCGAGATGACTGAAGCCCTGTGTGGCTTTGAACTAAGGAGCTCTGGGAGGTAGGGGATGAGGATATGATAGAACCTGTGGGATTCTGTTAGGTAGCTAAGAGTTTAGCATAGGAAACTATCAAAAAATTCAAAGAGTACATCACCCACCGATAAATCAGTGATGCTGTAGGAATTTAGGAACTGGAAAGATGGGTGTGTTAATTTCTATTAATTTTTTTGTCTGAATATGGATCTTTGTAATCAAATTCGGAGTTTGTTGAAACATAATGCTTAATAAGTATAATGTTTTCTAGGTCTGATTCTTCAGAGGTAACTACTGACAATACTTGATGTATATTCTTAGCACCATACTCTAGCCAGCTGAGCTAACCAGCCATTTTTACTTAATGTATATTCTTGTAGTGAATATCATTTGTGCATAAATTTTATTACACGTATTTATGATTTTTTTTGAATTTTCCAAGAAAGCTTTTGCAATAGATGGGACTTAAACTCAGCCTCAAAAAAAAAAAATTATGTTTAGATCGGCAGCAAAAAGTGGTAGAGAGCTTCCAAGGTCAGGAGACATGAGGAAAATCACTGAGGAGAAGAGGTCAGATCTTCAGGGGAGGTAGTAAGGACTCAGGTTTTCAGGGTATGGGGTCTGTGTGTGCCTAGTAGTGGTTGTACATTTGGATGAGTAAGATGGAATCACCTGACAGAATGAACATTCCAACTCACCAGTCTTGCATTTTTTTCCCACAGAATTGCTTGTAGGACATTTAGCCAAACAAACAAAAAAAACCAAAAACAAACAAAACTTGATGCAGTTGGCATATTAGGAAGGTAAAGCTGATGATGATATTTAGAAAAAATACGGCACGGGGGAGGATTTTTTGTAGGAGGTTATCAGGGTGAAATACAGGTGATAGATTATGAAGAATTTAATTTTGGTGCTTATGGTAGTGGTCATATTAATGAAGAAGAAAAATCTCAAAACTCAAAACTGTTTTATAATCAGTAGAGCATGGTAGCTAATTTGGATTTCAGAGAATGAAGGGAATGAAGAGGACAAAATGACCCAGAGCACTAGAGGAGTGTGATACTATGGAAGGAAATGAGAGACACTGGGTAGAAAGATAACTTGGAGATGCTCTGAGGTTTGTGGCAATAGCATGGCTGTTCCAGGGGCCCGTATGCCATAAGAAGTAGCTTTATCTTGTGGAGGCAGTGTGGTCAAGGGCAGGGTCAGGGACGGGGGAAAAAGGAGGATCCTCTACAAGAGGCAAAGGAGAACTTCAGAAGGGTAGAAAAAGAACCACAAGTGCATATTTGGAAAACAGTGGTTAAGGCCCTGTATAACAACATTGTAATTTTAAAGATTTTATTTATTTATTTGAGAGGGAGAGAATGAGAGAGAACACAGAAGGGGGAAAGTCAGAGGGAGAAGCAGACTCCCTGCACAGCAGGGAGTGCAATGCCAGACTCCATCCCGGGACTCCAGGATCATGACCTGAGCCGAAGGCCGTCACTTAACAAACTGAGCCACCCACGCGCCCCACTGTGAAAAATAGCTGTGAAAAATAATATATAAGCGGAGGCCATTTGAAAAAACTAATTAGACAGGCCATTCATTTTTTTTTAAAAGATTTTATTTATTTGTCAGAGAGAGCGAGGGAGAGAGAGCGAGCACAGGCAGACAGAATGGCAGGCAGAGGCAGAGGGAGAAGCAGGTTCCCTGACGAGCAAGGAGCCCGATGCGGGACTCGATCCCAGGACGCTGGGATCATGACCTGAGCCGAAGGCAGCTGCTTAACCAACTGAGCCACCCAGGCGTCCCAGGCCATTCATTTTTATTGGAGGATTAGAAAACATTGACAAGCAAAAAGAAAAAATGTCCCAGTCCCACAGCCCAGAGATAAATATTTATGTTTACTTAATTACCATTTACATTTAAGAGTGTATTTCTGCATTTTTCCTGTGTGTGAATGCATAAGTCAAAAATATTCTGTGTATAACTATATATTACAAAAATGGGATCAAAACTAAAATTTAGAACTTGTTTTACATATTGAAGTATTGCATACAACAAAATAACTCTGGGGACACCTGGGTGGCTCAGTCAGTTAAGCCGCTGCTTTCAGCTCATGTCACGATCCGGGGTTCCTGGGATCGAGTCCTGCATCAGGCTCCTTGCTCGACGGGGAGCGTGCTTCTCTCTCCGCCTCTGCCTACCACTCTGCCTGCTTGTGCGTTCTCTCTCTCTCTCTCTCTGACAAATAAATAAGTAAATAAAATCTTTAGAAAAAAATAACTCTGGTAATCTTGGGTCAGAAAGCAAGGAATCTATCAGAGACTAATGGGCTTGTGTCAGAAGGACACAGTAACCAACATGAAGGTTGTCCCATTGGCTAAAATGTGGCATTCTGATCATCAGTTAGAATAACTACTGGGACCATTGAAACCCATTGACTCAATGAGTTCTTAATGATATAAAAACCAAAAAACCCATAAAGAAAGCAGGGCAGTTCTTGTGTGGGGTCTCTCAAGTGGGGGCTGTTCGGTAGCAGTTGGGACCGCAGCCCCCTAAAGGCTCAACTGGGTTGAAGGGGCTCATCCCTACAGCTGGCAGCGGATGCTGGCTCTCTGCTGGGACCTCGGCAGGGCTGCTGCCTACAGTGCCCATATGCGGCCCTTCCGTGTGCCTTGGGCTTCTCAGGAAGAAGCTGCAAGGCTTCTCATGACCTCGCTTCAGAAGGACCCAGAATGTCACTTCCACTGTATTCGGTGGTCAAGTGAGCTTCCTAGGGCAGCCTAGATTCAAGGGGTGAAAATAAAAGCCCACCTCTTGATGTGAGGAGCATTGTGCACATACAGGGAGGGAAGGAATAAGTGCTGGCCGTCTTCAGAGACTGTCACTCACATCGTATTTGTCAATGTTAGAGAGCATTTATTAACTTCTTGCTATGACTTAAGAATTTGACACTCACACCTCTATCTCCTTTCCCTCCTTTCTTTCACTGTTGCTAAAGGAGTTTTAGTTTCTGTCTCAGTTCCTCTGAAAACTTATTTCTAGTTCTGTAGCACCTCTTGATACTTTTTAAGGAGAAGGTATTAGTGTTCCTGTTCTTCCTTTTGTGTCTCTAACCCGTACTTCTCCTCTCAGTTTCTGTCACATGGACTTTTGTCTTGCTGAGATTTTAAACTGTTTACCTTTTATTCCATAATCACATTAAGGTTTCTTTTATATCTAGTTGATCCTACACAGAGAAAGTGAGTAACATGTTTATGACGATTATATTAAAACAGTTCACTGCACAAGCATGATTTTATTTCCTGTCTAATTTTTGCTTAGAGTTTCTGATGCCCCCCTTTTTTCTAGCAACATTTGCCTTTATCATTTAACATTTAACATTTGAGTTGTTCCATATTCTGGAGGATAGCACTGCATCTCTGTGATCGTCTTTTCTAGCCCTTGGAGCCCTCCTCCAGTCCCCACTGCAGTCTGAACAGATTGCTCTCTAGGTCTGCTGCCCAGTGTCCTAGGCATCCTGCCATGACTTTCCTGGTGTGGGGCCACTGTTTCCTGGATCCCATGTCTGTCTTTCTTGGTTCACTCACTCATTGTGCTGCAGCATAACCTCAAATGATTTTCTAAGGAAGAGTGGGAAGGAGGTAAATTCTCCAAGTCTTTTGTAAATTCTGAAAATGTTTTCATTCTCAGGCCATCTGGTTGGATCATTATCTCTTTTGATGAATGTGAATATATAATCATATTTAACCAATTCCCTATTGTTATGTGTTTGTTCTGAGTTTCACCATTATGGATAAATCGAGTGAATGGCCTTGTATCTTTTCATATTTGTCCCATACACAATTATTTTCAAAGAATAATTCTGTAGAGTGGAAATCTTGGGCAAGTGGTATGTACATTTTGAAGTATGTTGACATGTTCTGCTAAAATTATCTTTGGAAAGGTTACCCTGTGCCTTCAGAAAGATGTATGTGCATGTGTGACTTAACTGGTTACTGGGTAGAGATTATTGTGTGCAAATGGTTCTTTTCACCAAGATATTGGTTGGTTTTTCTTGTTTGTTCTCTTCGTTTTCATTTTCTGTATACTGGCAGTTAATAAGGCTCAGGAACTCTGAGGAGGGGAGACCAGAATTTTCTGAGCAAATTGGAAAGAAGATAGACACGTACTGTCTTTAAGTATTTGAAGGGTTGTCATGTGAAGAAGAGATTTTGGATTGCCAGGATCAGAGAAGTAGGACTGGCGGGTGGAAGTCAGAGAAGGTGCAGTGTCGTTCTGGAACTTTTGAAGAGCAATCCCAAGATAGCTCCCAAAGCAGCTTTAGGAGATGCTGCACTTCTCACTGTGGAGCTGTCCAGGATGAAGGGCAAATTGGAAGAGCTTTGATAGATGGGATTAAACAATCTGTGGGTAATAGAAGTAGGCCATCTTCAGAGGCCGTTTGAAACCTACTATATTATGATGGTAGTGAACATAAAGTTGTCATGAAGAGTGAAGTTTGGGTTGGGTGAAGTATGGTTGTGAGATAGAAAGTTGGTATAACCTATTCTGTAAATAAAACAGTTCACCCTTAGAAGAATTTCTTTTCCCTTTGAAATTGGATTTTTTTTCTGCAACAGTTAGAAAGTAACATTAACCACTTTTTGAGGAGTGATGTGTTGACATAATTTATGTTTTATAGTGAAATGGCAATAGTGAGTCCCCATTTAGTCCTCACTAACTGTGATGGTGACGTGTTGTTCTTCTCACCTCTTCCTCATCATTTCAGGCTGGGCCTTTCATCCTGTGAATTCACCCAGATATCAGTGAGCTGAAGACTACTACATAGACAGGAAGGGATAGGCCCTTTTAGGACTTGTCCTGAAGCTTAATTAGTTTTTCTAATCATGATATGAAAAAGTACTAGGTTCAATTTCACCTTTAACTACAATTTTTTCCCCCACTTTTGGAGTGCCTTTTCTGTTTTCATCTTGGCTGCCATTACTACATACCTCATCTTATTCTCGCATCAGTTCTATCATAAAGATGGTATTACGTCCATTTGACAAATAGAGAAACTGAATCACTTGAGATCACCCAGGGGAGCTAGGGTTCAAATCCTGGCCTCCCTGCCACAGGCTCATGATCATTTACTGACTGTCCTTGCCTCCTCAGATTTAATTGCTTAATTATCATAATGAATCTCCTAAATAGAATAAGGTTTTGAAAGATTCTAACAGTCAGCCAGCCAAGAAATATTTATGGAAATTCTGCCATCAGCATCGGGATATAGTGGTAATAATCAAAGGGCATTCTTAGGCACTTCCATCTATCAGTTAATTCTAAGCCTGTCATTCCACCGTTCCAGAAAATGGGGAAGATGAGGATGTTGGTGGCAGCAGCCACACACTCCCAACAACACCTCTATTAAGAAGCATTCACCATATTTATAGAGATCTGGAAATGGGTTAGAGAAATTCAGTAACAGCCACAAGGTCATGCAGTTAATAATCAGCTCCTTAGTTTGCTGGCGTACTCATTCATAACATGCTGCTGCTGCTTCTTTTTTTTAAGATTTTATTTATTAATTTGACAGAGATCACAAGTAGGGAGAGCAGCAGGCAGAGAGGCAGGGGAGGGAAGCAGGCTCCCTGCTGAGCAGAGAGCCCAGTGCGGGGCTCTATCCCAGGACCCTGAGACCATGACCTGAGCTGAAGGCAGAGGCTTAACCCACCGAGCCACCCGGGCACCCCTCATAACCTGCTTCTAGCTGTTTTCCTTCTGATCCATAGCTGTTAGGCAGGTCTCAAATTCTCCTACCTCCCATTCTGTCAGTTGTCTTTTGGTTTTGTTAACTGTTTCCTTTGCTGTGCAAAAGCTTTTGATCTTGATAAAATCCCAATAGTTCATTTTTGCCCTTGCTTCCCTTGCTTTTGGCGATGTTCCTAGGAAGATGTTGCTGCGGCTGAGGTCGAAGAGGTTGCTGCCTGTGTTCTCCTCAAGGATTTTGATGGATTCCTTTCTCACATTGAGATCCTTCATCCATTTTGAGTCTATTTTCGTGTGTGGTGTAAGGAAATGATCCAATTTCATTTTTCTGCATGTGGCTGTCCAATTTTCCCAACACCATTTATTGAAGAGGCTGTCTTTTTTCCATTGGACATTCTTTCCTGCTTTGTCGAAGATTAGTTGACCATAGAGTTGAGGGTCTATTTCTGGGCTCTCTATTCTGTTCCATTGATCTATGTGTCTGTTTTTGTGCCAGTACCATGCTGTCTTGATGATGACAGCTTTGTAATAGAGCTTGAAGTCCGGAATTGTGATGCCACCAACTTTGGCTTTCTTTTTCAATATTCCTTTGGCTATTCGAGGTCTTTTCTGGTTCCATATAAAGTTTAGGATTATTTGTTCCATTTCTTTGAAAAAAATGGATGGTACTTTGATAGGAATTGCATTAAATGTGTAGATTGCTTTAGGTAGCATAGACATTTTCACAATATTTATTCTTCCAATCCAGGAGCATGGAACATTTTTCCATTTCTTTGTGTCTTCCTCAATTTCTTTCATGAGTACTTTATAGTTTTCTGTGTATAGATTCTTAGTCTCTTTGGTTAGGTATATTCCTAGGTATCTTATAGTTTTGGGTGCAATTGTAAATGGGATGGACTCCTTAATTTCTCTTTCTTCTGTCTTGTCATTGGTGTAGAGAAATGCAACTGATTTCTGTGCATTGATTTTATATCCTGACACTTTACTGAATTCCTGTACAAGTTCTAGCAGTTTTGGAGTGGAGTCTTTTGGGTTTTCCACATATAGTATCATATCATCTGCAAATGACATATCAGATAAAGGGCTAGTGTCCAAAATCTATAAAGAACTTAGCAAACTCAACACCCAAAGAACAAATAATCCAATCAAGAAATGGGCAGAGGACATGAACAGACATTTCTGCAAAGAAGACATCCAGATGGCCAACAGACACATGAAAAAGTGCTCCACATCACTCGGCATCAGGGAAATACAAATCAAAACCACAATGAGACATCACCTCACACCAGTCAGAATGGCTAAAATGAACAAGTCAGGAAATGACAGATGCTGGCGAGGATGCGGAGAAAGGGGAACCCTCCTACACTGTTGGTGGGAATGCAAGCTGGTGCAACCACTCTGGAAAACAGCATGGAGGTTCCTCAAAATGTTGAAAATAGAACTACCCTATGACCCAGCAATTGCACTGCTGGGTATTTACCCTAAAGATACAAACGTAGTGATCCAAAGGGGCACGTGCACTCAAATGTTTATAGCAGCAATGTCTACAATAGCCAAACTATGGAAAGAACCTAGATGTCCATCAACAGACGAATGGATAAAGAAGAAGTGGTATATATACACAATGGAATACTATGCAGCCATCAAAAGAAATGAGATCTTGCCATTTGTGACGACGTGGATGGAACTAGAGGGTATCATGCTTAGCGAAATAAGTCAATCGGAGAAAGACAACTATCATATGATCTCCCTGATATGAGGGAGAGGAGATGCAACATGTGGGGTTAAGGGGGTAGGAGAAGAATAAATGAAACAAGATGGAATTGGGAGGGAGACAAACCATAAGTGACTCTTAATCTCACAAAACAAACTGAGGGTTGATGGGGGGAGGGGGATTGGGTGAGGGGGGTGGGGTTATGGACACTGGGGAGGGTATGTGCTATGGTGAGTGCTGTGAAGTGTGTAAACCTGGTGATTCACAGACCTGTACCCCTGGGGATAAAAATATATGTTTATAAAAAATAAAATTTAAAAAAAAAGAAAAATTCTCCTACCTCTTTTTTAATTGAAGTGTGGTTGACATACAGTATCCTATTAGTTTCAGGCTTATATCATCATGATTTTATATTTTTATACAATACCAAATGATCTCCATGTTAAGTCTGGTACCATCTATCACCATACAAAGTTATTATAGTATTATTGGCTCTACTCCCCTTGTTGTACATCACATCTTTATGACTGATTTTATAACCGGAAATTTGTACCTCTTCACTCCCTTCACCCATTTTGCCACTTTGCCCTGTCCCTCACCAATACCCATTTCCTCTGGCAACCATCAGTTTAGTTTGCTCTTTGTATCTGTGGGTCTGTTTCTGTTCTGTTTTGCTTGTCCATTTGTTTTGTTTTTTAGATTCCACATATAAGTGAAATTATATGGTATTCATCTTTCTCTGACTTCTTTAACTTAGCATAAAACTGTCTAGGTCCAGTCTATCCATGTTCTCACATATGGCAAGATTTCTTTCTTTTTTATGGTGGAAAGATATTCCATTGTGAATCTGTACACCACTTCTTCTTTAGCCATTCATCTGTCGATGGACACTTAGGTTGCTTCCATATCTTGGCTGTTGTAAATAATGCTCCAGTGAACATAGGGGTGCATGAGTC
Organism: Lutra lutra; assembly: GCF_902655055.1. Lineage (NCBI taxonomy): Eukaryota > Metazoa > Chordata > Mammalia > Carnivora > Mustelidae > Lutra > Lutra lutra. The sequence continues at coordinate 116,185,509 of NC_062281.1, read as the reverse complement.
TCTCTGAATCGGTGTTCTTGTTTTTGTCTTTGTTTTTTTTTTTTTTTTTTCAGGTAAATACCAAGAAGTGGAATTTCAGGATGATATGGTAGTTCTATTTTTAATTTTTTTGAGGAACCTCCATATTGTTTTCCACAGTGGCTGCATCAGTTTGCATTCCCACCAAGAGTGCATGAAGGTTCCCTTTTCTCCATACCCTTAAAAACACTTCCTTTTGCGACGCCTGGGTGGCTCAGTTGGTTAAGCAGCTGCCTTCAGCTCGGGTCATGATCCCGGTATCCTGGGATCGAGTCCCACATCGGGCTCCTTGCTTGGCAGGGAGCCTGCTTCTCCCTCTGCCTCTGCCTGCCACTCTGTCTGCCTGTGCTCACTCTCGCTCCTCTCTCTCTGACCAAAAAAAAAAAAAAAAAAAAAAAAAACACACTTCCTTTTTTTTAATCTTTGATACTAGCCAAGCTGATGGATGTGAGGTGATATTCCCCATCTCTTTTGCTTGCCTACCCATTTTTTTTTCTGTCTTGCTTCACTAATATAAATGTATCAAGTTTTGGAAATTAAATATCAGAACTTTTTTTTTTTTTAACCATAACACATTTATGATTTATTATCTACTTATCTCTTTGCAAAATTAAAATCTGGGTATTTTTTTCCTTTTCTTTTAGAGTGGAATACTAATATTCTCATCAGAGTGCTCACCCACTCAGAAATAGGTTTGTAGGACTCTTAGGATTTTGGTTTTGGAAATGATTCCGTTTCACAATGAGGAGGAGGTGAGGTTCAACTCGGGAAATATGGGCTAGGCACTGCTCTAGGCTTTATGGATAGAACAGTGAATGAGACACAAAGAATGTAGATACTTGCAGGGAAAAGCATGCTGACAAGCAGACAGATCTGTTGAGACACTTGACCCCGCTGGGGATTAAGGGGTCAGGAAAATACTTCTAGAGGGATGTAGCTGGTCTGCCTTCATAATGCTGTGGGATCTGATGGGGAATTTGTAAATCTTCACTACAGTTTCAGAGAAGTAGGGAGGCAGTTCCCCGAGAGCTTAGAGATTCCTAGGTCATTTGTAAGCTAGGACAGTGGTTCTCTAACTTTAGTAAATATTGGAATCACTTACCGGGCCTGACCCCCAGGAGTTCTGAGTCAATGAGTCTGTGATGGGGCCCGAGAATATTTATGTCTAGCAACATTTCCAAGCGAAGCTGATGTTGCTAGTCTGGGGGCCACACTTTGAGAACCACTGCGTTAGAAATGAGAAAACTAACCATTTTCTTTGGGAAGAGGTGAAAGAAATTAGAAGAAAAGCCAGGATGCTGTGCCCAATTTTTTATAGACTCAAGAGAAAGTCTTTTCAAAGTGTGGCGATACAGCGTTTTGGCTAAATTTAGATGAAAGCAACATATCAAATTTATAATTTGTACTAGTAACTTTTAATATTTAAAGACTATGATAAAGTCAGGTTTTATCTGCTAATAATTTGATATTTTGGTTAATAGTTCCTTTTAATTTTATACCAATTTGAAAAGAGTTAGAAGAAATAATTTTCTAAACTCTCAAAAAAGCCTTAGTATATTTCGGGGGGGGCGGGTTGTATTTTTAAAGCTCACTAGAGAGAAATATTTAAAATTGTTTCTTGAAGTTTGAGAGTAAAACTATATTGCTACGATACTATTTCAATATTTTGTATGACTTTGGTGTGTCTGCTTGAAAATATTTAAGATATCACAAAAACTTTAAAAATTTCAGTATTGGGTCTCATCTTTGGAAAAATGATTTATTTGAAAGGTACAGTAAGTAATTTAGCAAGGCTTTGGCTGACCTTAGGAATGATAATTCTTTTATATAATATATAATATAAATTAATACTTTATAGCAGTTTGGTCTGTCATACCCTCTCAACATTGGATGTAGTTACCTAGAGTGCCATAGATTTAAAACAATAAACAAAAGAAGAAGATTGTTAGAAAAAATAGACTGGAAGAAGAGCGGTCTTTAACTGAGGAAAGAAAGGCAATGTTATAAATGAGAGAATTTAACTTTAAAAATAAGAGTAAATGTTTGTTACATACATGAATTCATAATAATAGAGGATTGTGCTAATAAAAATATTTCCAAGATTTTTGTATTTCTGCTTCAAGTAAGAATCTCACTAAAGTAACTATTTTCCTTGCATTTTTTGCCTCTCCAAGAGTCATGTTCTACCTGTGCACTATTTTCAAAGCTCTTCTCCTTTGCTCTCTACTCACTGCAGAATTTAGCTATGGTAAGAGAGAAAAGCAGGACATTTCAGCTGTTTAATTTTCCTGGGATGATCTCCAACTAAACACAATTACTTATTTTTCTGACCTTTTCTTAAATATTCTAACCACTTCCTTTGGAAATACTCACCTAAACTTCAAACAAATCACCAAATCTAAAAAATAAGTCCATGAAACATCCAGGAACTTGGAATATGAAAGTTTGTTTCCTATTATCTTGAAAGTGCTTCTTAGTGCTAGATGAGTTAGAGAGGTTTATTCTTTTTTCATTCCTCTTTCTCATCACTGGGAATGTGATTTTGATTATGTATTAAAATGAAAAAGTTCACCTGCCATTTGGGATTCATTATAATAAGATTCATCATAAAACAAAGACGGGATGGCCTGCCCATGTCCATCCTGGTTTTACCATTTTACCACTGAAAATTTCACATCCTGTGAAATCTTTTCCTATGATGCAAAAAATCATGGCAACCATGATTTGCAGTTCACAACAATGGATCGTTCATTGTCACATTTCCCTGAATGATGCAACAGAAGTGTTATAATCAGCATTAACGGTCATCTTTGACTATCCATTGGAAATTCAGATAATGAGCAGGAGACTAGTTATGATACCAACACCAGAATGCTCCAAGCTTCACCAATAAAGGTTACAGTTATTATATATGGAAATACGTTTAATATGTATTACTACATATATTAGTATATAATGATATGTTATTATACATGGATGGAAAGACACATGGAGTAGGGAATTAGATAACCAAAACAGACACAACGTGCAGAAAAGAATTTGGGATTGGACATTGTTAGGGATTGACTTCTATCCTGCCCCCCAATTCATTTGTTGAGGTTCTAAGTTGTACTGCCTCTGAATGTGAATTTATTTGGAAATAGGATCAATACGGATGTTATTAGTTAAGTGAAAATGAGGTCATAGTTGAGTGTGATGGGTCCTTAATCCAATATGGCTGGTATCCTTATAAAAAGGGAAAATTTGGACACAGGTATGTACACAGGGAAAATGCCATGTGAAGATCGGAGTTGGGCTGCCAGAAGCGAAGGAACTCCAAGAAGCTAGGAGAGAGGCCAGGAGCAGATCCTTCCTTAGAACCTTCCAAAGGAGCACGGGCCTGCCGTCATCTTGATCTCGGACTTCTGGCCTCCAGAACCGTAAGACAATAACTTCCTGTTGTTTAAGCCGCCCAGCTTGTGAGTCTTTGTTATGGCAGCTCTAGCAAACTGTGGGCCTGGTAGAGATGAGAATGTAAACGCATGTGCAGAGACGGAATCTCACAGGTCTGAATGAGACAGGCAAGTGCATCTAAATCCATCTGCACTTTTTTCACCTTCCAAAAAGACATTGTTGCTCAGTTGAAAACAGTAGGCACTGAATTAACATGGACGTGTCACATGGATATACACATTTTATTTTTTCCCTTGATTGTTCTATGAAACTAACGAAAGTTACATTTCCTGATTCAGAGGTTGCAACTAAAACATCCTGTCGGTGAAAAGAAAAAAAAAAAATTAAATTTTGATAACAGATGTGTTGGCTTCTTACAGCATAGAGAGCTGATTCTGTTGGATCTTACCAACAGTCTTAACTTTCTTCACTCCATTGAGTATTGCATCAAATCACAGCAACACAAAGATGTTTCCCTAGCTCTTAGGTACTTTGATTTGAAAAATGGTATTTCAAGTTGAATTTTTGATTCCTATAAAGATTATAAAGAAACCACATAGAACAAAAATTGTTGGTGTATTGTTCAAATATGGATTAGCTTTTGCTCAGTCTGTCTGTATATTTTGGCAAACAGTGCAAATGTAAACTTGGCAAATTCCATTCAGTCTGTAAACTTCTTACCAAAGAAAATGAAAAGATACTACCTGAGAAACGTCTTTCACACCTTGCATTCTTAGAACAGTGCTAAAAAGGGATGTGATTTGCTTACCTCTGATGTTGAGGGTTTTGTAAGGAAAGTTCGTTCTTCCCTTTAGCTTCCTTAAAACCTGCAAAAACAATGAGGGTTTTACTTCATGGAAATGGAGGGAGATGACCTCCATAGATGTTTGCCTACCACATAGGTACGATTGTTGCTAGCAGATGTTGACCAGCTGTAAAATTACGTGTTTAGAGTATGAGGCAAGGAGAATGTCTTTCTGGATTTTGGAAATAATTGAGGATGTGAAGGCAGAAAAGTCTTACATTAAATCAACAGGTGTTTATGTACTGTCTCTCTGAAAGGTTTGGTGATTGCCGAGGAACCTGTAAAAAACACCAGAAAAGGATGAACAGTCCGAACCTTAGTTATTTAATGTGGTGCGCAGGTTGTGACGAACACTCATGCAGTGGATAATGACTCATTTTGGGGAAATAAGACTGCTTCTGAACTCAAAAATGTTACCAGAAAAGAGTAGCCACATTAAATGGCTTTTCTTTACTAGAACTGTTAACTTGTTTGGAATCCATCCAGTATGCTTTGGAGTGTTGAAAGGATGGATATTTTACAAATGGGTAGTGTGTTTGATGAATTTATACATGCAGAGGATCTTGGAGACAGATAGCTGGTCTACAAAAGAAGCCTGCAGGTTCAAAGTGGGTGGGCCTTTTCAAGAGAACTGGAAACTTAATTCTTGTAACTCTGAAAAGCCTGCCATTGTTAGTAAGTAAAATCTCAAGTATTTTGTGCTCACACCTTTCTTTTCTTTTTTTTTCTTTAAAATTTTATTTATTTATTAGAGAGTGAGCATGAGCAAGGGAGGGGCAGGGGCAGAGGCAGAGGAAGAAACTGGCTCCCTATTGAGCAGGGAGCCTGGTACGGGGCTTAATACGGGACTCAATCCCAGGACGTTGGGATCATGACCTGAGCTGAAAGCAGCCGCTTAACCAACTAAGCCACCCAGGTGCCCCTGCTTACACCTTTCTTAAGAAAATATTTAAATTGAGGTCATCCTGTTAGACTAATATCAGTAATGTGGACTTACAAGAGCAGAGCTACAAGTCAAAGTGAATTTTCTATTGGACTGTAGTTCATTCCTGGGGGTGGGGAGGCAAAAAAACATGTATATATACCCCCACCTAAAGGCTACAGGCAGTTCAGAAAAGTAGTAGTGGAAAAGGAAGCAAAGAGTAAAAATATCCTACTGTATCATGGATAAGATGTCACTGTTATTTTTTATTAAATATAGATAACTGTTCAGTTCCATTGTATTTACATTCCCCTTTTACAAAGTCTCAGATGTATGTTTCTGAAAATATACAATAATATAGCCTACTAGATTTAAATATCCAGGAAAAAGGTTAAATAAAAGGGCAGAGAAGGGGCGCCTGGGTGGCTCAGTGGGTTAAGCCTCTGCCTTCGGCTCTGGTCATGAGCCCAGGGACTTGGGATCGAGCCCCGCATCGGGCTCTCTGCTCAACAGGGAGCCTGCTTCCCCCCTTCTCTCTCTCTGCCCACCTCTCTGCTTACTTGTGATTTCTCTCTGTCACATAAATAAATAAAATCTTAAAAAAAAAAAGTAAAAACAAAACAAAAAGGGCAGAAAGGAACATAAAAATATTGGGGCTCCTGGGTGGCTCAGTTGGTTAAGTGTCTGACTCTTGATCTCAGCTCAGGTCATGATCTCAGGGTGGTAAGATTGTCATTCCCATCAGCTCTGCGCGTTGGGTATGGAGCCTGCTTAAGATTCTCTCCCTCTCTCTCTGCCCCTCCCCTTAAAACACACACACACACATACACACACACTACATTTTCACACATTTTATTTGTTAAATTGTCCTATTCTTAATTACTACTAAATACCCTTGTTAACCTTACTGTTTGTTGAAATAAATGCTCTTACCATAACAGAAAACTAAATAGTACAGAACAATATATAATTTCAGATAAATACTGATTCTAGTTCTCTGCTAAAGTAATAACACCTGTGAGTAATATTTCTTCTGTGTTGTCATGTGTTTTTGGAGTGGTGTGGCTGTGTCTCTGCTGACTTTAGATAAAGTTGATCACCCCTGTGCACAGTACTCACCTTGCCCATTGTCTTTGTTCTTTTGTCCCTCTTCCTTCCTTCCTCCTCATCACACATTTCAATTTCACTAAGGCCAGTGAATTTGAGATTATAAAAAGTTCTAGATTAGTCTTGGAAAAGCTAATTTGTATAATCAGCTCTGAATTTTCAATCCCTAAAATAATTTCCATGGAGAAGAACTGAAAACCTTCAAATAAAATGTTCATTTGTTTTTACTGCTTTATATTGTTTCCATTTTGGAAGGCAGCATGTTATAGCTTATAGGAATAAGGTTTCTGAAGTTCCATGTATATCTAATGTTTTGGGCGCAGGTACAACTATTTCTTTTTGTGTGTGATCATAATTCTGATTGAGTCGGAAGTGCTGGAATGACTGTTTACCTAGTAACAGTGTTTAAATTACCTGATATTTTTGGAATGTATACTTTTGTTTTTCTTTCTAATGTATACTTCTTTGCTTTTCAGAGTTTATTAACTCTGTTCTACTTTTCCTATTAAATTCATACAGTGTACTGGGCATTGTTTCTAAATTCAGAGAGGTCCGGAGAGTATGTGTTTTAGCTGTAGGATCTTCTGATTGACAAATACATTTTTCAGGTCAAATGTGATACATAAATTTTAGCATGTGTTGTTACTTTTGGCAAATATGCATCTGCTCACAGACTTACAGATGTTATTTAGGATGTTAAGTACACTTCTGAGATTTTTTAAGGTGCTTTTATTAATGGATATAAAAATGAGTTTCTTTTAAGTATTTAACTGCTATAAAATTCCTCAACTTCTGAAATTCACACTACTTTGATCATCATTTCTACAGTAATTCGAGAATGTTGTCACCAGTGGCTGTTTGCAGAATTCATTAGTTCAACATGGGACAACTGTTTAAAATCTGTTTTTATAGGTGAACCTAAGTGTACAATATGCTGTCTTTTAAAAATATTTTAGAATTCTAGTGACATTTCTAAATTCTCATAAAGAAGAAAATCAGCTAGGACACTTGGTCTGTCTTGATATCAATTGTTATTTTATGCTGAGAAGTTATTGAATGTTCCTTTATATTTGGAAATGTTGATAAGCATGTCCTCCCTGACATTGTGTTTTATGTTTATCATCCAGAGTGATGGAGTCCTGGCATACATTGGGAATTTTCGCCTGCTTGCAGAACTTTCCAGCCCTTTTGTGAATCAGCGGTAGGTGACTAATTATTTTAAACTTGTGCTGTTTCCTTTTCATTTGGGGAAACTTTCCCGAAGACCCTAAAGGTACTAAATAAAAATGAGAATATGTGACATGAATTATTATCACCATTGTGCAAATGAGGAAACCAAGCCTTCGAAAGGCGAGAGAAACTTATCCAAGATCCCGTAGGTATAGAGTGGTGGTCCAAGCTTTTGAACGGAGCTCTCTTTGAAGGATGGCGATGCTTTATTACACTTGGGTTCATCTTGGGGCCAGTTCACATTCTTGACACCAGCGTATTCCTATTCCCAGATTCTGATATCCACATTACTTTCATCCATCATTTAAAAAAAAACAGACTTCTAATTTTAGATTTACAGAAAGTTGCCAAGATAGCATATGAACGCCCATATCCTCCTCACCTGGTTTTCTCTGTTGCTGATATATTACATTACCATGGACCATTTGCCAAAACTTAAGAAACCAGCACTGATATGTCACTGTTAAGTGAACTCCAGACTTTGTGGGATTGCATCAATTTTTCCATTAGTGTTTTCTTTTCATTCTAGGATTCAGTCCAGACTGCCACATTGCACTTAGTTTCGTGTCTTCCCAGTCTCCTGTGGTCTGTAACAGTTTCTGAGTCTTTCCCTGTTTTTCTTGACTTTGACAGTGTTAAGAAGTACTGTCCAGTTATCCTGTAAACTGTCCCCTAGTCTGGATTTGTCCGTTTTTCTTATGACTAGGTGGAGGTGATGGAGTTTTGGAAGGAATCCCGCGGAGGCAAAGTGCCCTTCTCATCACATCATGTTAGGAGGTACATGATGTCCATATCATTGGGGGATGTGAACTTGGGTATCACATGGTTAAGGTGGTGTTTGCCAGGTTTCTCCATTGTGAAGTTTTTTCTTTTCCTTACTCTGTTCTTTAAAAGCAAGATATGAAGGATAGCCCACTCTCAAGGAGATGAGGGAGAAAGGAAATTAAGTTCCATCCATCTCATGGAGGGAGGTAGATGCTTGTATTTGCCAGTGGATTTATAATGGTGCTGTATGACCCTTATCTTGTCATTTAGTGAGGTCTGCTGATGCCTTTCATGTGTAACGTTAGCTGTTCCTTTCACTCCATATCCATGGTCCTCAGTGAGGGTCTGCAGGATCTCCACAGTTCACTTACTGCCATAGCCTTCCAACAGACTTCCCTCCTTCCAGGTTCACCCTCTCTTCTGTCCTTCTTCAGAGTGCCACCACCAAAATCCTGCCTGTGATCCACTTTCTGGACCTTATTTTCTTCCAAAAACTGCATCCTGTTTAGACTCTTCTCTGACTTTGAGGTTCCCTGTGATGTGCTCCACATGTTTGTTGCCAGCCTCATTTCCTACTGTTCATTAGAGTCAGTTTGGAACCCTTACTGTCTCATGCACCTGTGGGTGGTTCTCGAGTTTCTTCCCGTATTCACATCCTCCATTTCCCTTCCATCTCTCAAAAACTTACCTATCTTTAAAATCTGCTGACAAAGTCCCAAAGTCAGGGGGAGGCTCCCATGATTGCATGCAACCCTTTTGTGACTTAGTGCAGAGATAACCCAGAAAATCGGGACTGTCAAATCAGACTCACATGGGTTAGAGAGTGTACCCTGTATTAAGCCGAGGATCCAAGTAATCCTCAGGCACTGTCAAGGCAGGGAGATGTTCAGGACCATCTGAATGGTTCCCTGGGTCCTTTTTGCATTGGGAAGACTCCACAATAAGGTTATCTCTGAGGGCTGTAAGCAGTATGCATGGTTCCTATTGTGGACATAGAAGGAACTCTCTTGATTAGGAAACATCTCCATTTAATGCTAGGATAGTTACATAGCTTATGTAATATTCTCCAGGGGGTCAGACCCCATAAATCCATACGTTCTAGGTTTGTTTGCCATAAGCAAACCTAGACTAGCTATATCCTAAAAACATTCCATGGATGAGACTCTCCTGCAACAAATACCATTAGTCTGTTTATCGGGACATCTGTCATTAGTATGTTCACCATGCAATTAGCCTGATCTTTAAAAAAAAAAAATTATCTGAGAGAGAGTAAAAGAGAGAGAGAGCAGGGGGAGGAGTCAAGATGGCAGAGAAGTTGCAGGCAGAGACTACTTCAGGTAGCGGGAGATCAGCTAGATAGCTTATCTAAAGATTGCAAACACCTACAAATCCAACGGGAGATCGAAGAGAAGAAGAACAGCAACTCTAGAAACAGAAAATCAACCACTTTCTGAAAGGTAGGACTGGCGGAGAAGTGAATCCAAAGCAATGGGAAGATAGACCGCAGGGGGAGGGGCCAGCTCCTGGCGAGCGGCGGAGCAACGGAGCACAAAATCAGGACTTTTAAAAGTCTGTTCCGCTGAGGGACATCGCTCCAGAGGCTTAACCGGGGTGAAGCCCACGCGGGGTCAGCGTGGCCTCAGGTCCCGCAGGGTCACAGAAGGATCGGGGGTGTCTGAGTGTCGCAGAGCTTACAGGTATTAGAACGGGGAAGCCGGCTACAGAGACAGAGCCGAGGAGTGAGCTCTAAGCTTGGGATTACCTTGAACTGGTCGCAGGCTCGGTCAGCTTGGAGCGCGGCCGGAGGCAGGGTGATGGGAGTAATTGGGTGCTGTTCTCTGAGGGCACACTGAGGAGTGGGGCCCTGGGCTCTCGGCTCCTCCGGGCTGGAGACCGGGAGATCGCCATCTTCATTCCCGTCTTCCAGAACTCTACGGAAAGCGCTCAGGGAACAAAAGCTCCCGAAAGCAAACCCGAACGGATTACTCAGGCCGGCCCCTGGTAAGGGCGGTGCAACTCCGCCTGGGGCAAAGACACTTGAGAATCACTAAAACAGGCCCCTCCCCCAGAAGATCAACAAAAAACCCAGCCAGGACCAAGTTCATCTACTAAGGAGTGCAGTTTCAATACCAAGGAGAGCAGCGGAATTCAAGAGGAGGAGAAATCAAAGCACGGAACTCATGGCTTTCTCACCATGATTTTTTAGCCTTGCAGTTAATTTAATTTTTTTTCTTTTTCATTTTTTTTTCTTCTTCTGCTAAATTTTTTTAACTTTTACCCTTTTCTTTTTTAACGTTTTCTAACTAGTTTAATATATATATATATTTTTTCCTTTGTATATTTTTTCTTTATTGGTTTTCTTTTTTTAATTGTTTCTTCTTTTTTTTTTTTTCTTTTTTCTTTCTGAACCTCTTTTTATCCCCTTTCTCCCCCTTCACGATTTGGGATCTCTTCTGATTTGACTAAAGCATATTTTCCTGGGGTTGTTGCCAACCTTTTAGTATTTTACTTGCTCCTTTATATACTCTTATCTGGACAAAATGACAAGGCGGAAAAATTCACCACAAAAAAAAGAACAAGAGGCAGTACCAAAGGCTAGGGACCTAATCAATACAGACATTGGTAATATGTCAGATGTAGAGTTCAGAATGACGATTCTCAAGGTTCTAGCCAGGCTTGAAAAAGGCATGGAAGAAATTAGAGAAACTCTCTCGGGAGATATAAAAGCCCTTTCTGGAGAAATAAAAGAACTAAAATCTAACCAAGTTAAAATCAAAAAAGCTATTAATGAGGTGCAATCAAAAATGGAGGCTCTCACTGCTAGGATAAATGAGGCAGAAGAAAGAATTAGCGATATAGAAGACCAAATGACAGAGAATAAAGAAGCTGAGCAAAAGAGGGACAAACAGCTACTGGATCACGAGGGGAGAATTCGAAAGATAAGTGACACCATAAGACGAAACAACATTAGAATAATTGGGATTCCAGAAGAAGAGGAAACAGAGAGGGGAGCAGAAGGTATATTGGAGAGAATTATTGGAGAGAATTTCCCCAATATGGCAAAGGGAACAAGCATCAAAATCCAGGAGGTTCAGAGAACCCCCCCTCAAGATCAATAAGAATAGGTCCACACCCCGTCACCTAATAGTAAAATTGACAAGTCTTAGTGACAAAGAGAAGATCCTGAAAGCAGCCCGGGAAAAGAAGTCTGTAACGTACAATGGTAAAAATATTAGATTGGCAGCAGACTTATCCACAGAGACCTGGCAGGCCAGAAAGAGCTGGCATGATATATTCAGAGTACTAAATGAGAAAAACATGCAGCCAAGAATACTATATCCAGCTAGGCTATCATTGAAAATAGATGGAGAGATTAAAAGCTTCCAGGACAAACAAAAACTGAAAGAATTTGCAAATACCAAACCAGCTCTACAGGAAATATTGAAGGGGGTCCTCTAAGCAAAGAGAGACCCTAAAAGTAGTAGATCAGAAAGAAACAGAGACAATATACAATAACAGTCACCTTACAGGCAATACAATGGCACTAAATTCATATCTCTCAATACTTACCCTGAATGTTAATGGGCTAAATGCCCCAATCAAAAGACACAGGGTATCAGAATGGATAAAAAAACAAAACTCATCTATATGTTGCCTACAAGAAACTCATCTTAAACCCGAAGACACCTCCAGATTTAAAGTGAGGGGGTGGAAAAAAATTTACCATGCTAATGGACATCAGAAGAAAGTAGGAGTGGCAATCCTTATATCAGATCAATTAGATTTTAAGCCAAAGACTATAATAAGAGATGAGGAAGGACACTATATCATACTCAAAGTGTCTGTCCCACAAGAAGATCTAACAATTTTAAATACCTATGCCCCTAACGTGGGAGCAGCCAACTACATAAACCAATTAATAACAAAATCAAAGAAACATATCGACTATAATACAGTAATAGTGGGGGACTTTAACACTCCCCTCACTGAAATGGACAGATCATCCAAGCAAAAGATCAACAAGGAAATAAAGGCCTTAAATGACACACTGGACCAGATGGACATCACAGATATATTCAGAACATTTCATCCCAAAGCAACAGAATACACATTCTTCTCTAGTGCACATGGAACATTCTCCAGAATAGATCACATTCTCGGTCCTAAATCAGGTCTCAACCATTATCAAAAGATTGGAATCATTCCCTGCATATTTTCAGACCACAATGCTCTGAAGCTAGAACTCAATCACAAGAAGAAATTTGGAAAGAATCCAAATTAATGGAGACTAAACAGCATCCTTCTAAAGAATGAATGGGTCAACCAGGAAATTAAAGAAGAATTGAAAAAATTCATGGCAACAAATGATAATGAAAACACAACGGTTCAAAATCTGTGGGACTCAACAAAGGCAGTCCTGAGAGGAAAAGATATAGCGGTACAAGCCTTTCTCAAGAAACAAGAAAGGTCTCAGGTACACAATCTAACCCTACACCAAAAGGTGCTGGAGAAAGAACAAGAAAGAAACCCTAAACCCAGCAGGAGAAGAGAAATCATAAAGATTAGAGGAGAAATCAATGAAATAGAAACCAAAAAAACAATAGAACAAATCAATGAAACTAGGAGCTGGTTCTTTGAAAGAATTAATAAGATCGATAAACCCCTGGCCAGACTTATCAAAAAGAAAAGAGAAAGGACCCAAATAAATAAAATCATGAATGAAAGAGGAGAGATCACAACGAACACCAAAGAAATACAGACAATTATAAGAACATACTATGAGCAACTCTACACCAACAAATTTGACAATCTGGAAGAAATGGATGCATTCCTAGAGACATATAAACTACCACAACTGAACCAGGAAGAAATAGAAAGCCTCAACAGACCCATAACCAGTAAGGAGATTGAAACAGTCATCAAAAATCTCCAAACAAACAAAAGCCCAGGGCCAGATGGCTTCCCGGGGGAATTCTACCAAACATTTAAAGAAGAACTAATTCCTATTCTCCTGAAACTGTTCCAAAAAATAGAAATGGAAGGAAAACTTCCAAACTAATTTTATGAGGCCAGCATCACCTTGATCCCAAAACCAGACAAGGATCCCATCAAAAAAGAGAACTACAGACCAATATCCTTGATGAACACGATGCAAAAATTCTTGCCAAAATACTAGCCAATAGGACTCAACAGTGCATTAAAAGGATTATTCACCACAACCAAGTGGGATTTATTCCAGGGCTCCAAGGTTGGTTCAACATCCACAAATCAATCAGTGTGATACAACACATTAATAAAAGAAAGAACAAGAACCATATGATACTCTCCATAGATGCTGAAAAAGCATTTGACAAAGTACAGCATCCCTTCCTGATCAAAACTCTTCAAAGTGTAGGGATAGAGGGCATATACCTCAATATTATCAAAGCCATCTATGAAAAACCCACCACAAATATCATTCTCAATAGAGAAAAACTGAAAGCTTTTCCGCTAAGGTCAGGAACACAGCAGGGATGTCCGTTATCACCACTGCTATTCAACATAGTACTAGAAGTCCTAGCCTCAGCAATCAGACAACAAAAGAAAATTAAAGGCATCCAAATAGGCAAAGAAGAAGTCAAACTATCACTATTTGCAGATGATATGATACTATATGTGGAAAACCCAAAAGACTCCACTCCAAAACTGCTAGAACTTGTACAGGAATTCAGTAAAGTGTCAGGATATAAAATCAATGCACAGAAATCAGTTGCATTTCTCTACACCAATGACAAGACAGAAGAAAGAGAAATTAAGGAGTCCATCCCATTTACAATTGCACCCAAAACTATAAGATACCTAGGAATAAACCTAACCAAAGAGACTAAGAATCTATACACAGAAAACTATAAAGTACTCATGAAAGAAATTGAGGAAGACACAAAGAAATGGAAAAATGTTCCATGCTCCTGGATTGGAAGAATAAATATTGTGAAAATGTCTATGCTACCTAAAGCAATCTACACATTTAATGCAATTCCTATCAAAGTACCATCCATTTTTTTCAAAGAAATGGAACAAATAATCCTAAACTTTATATGGAACCAGAAAAGACCTCGAATAGCCAAAGGAATATTGAAAAAGAAAGCCAAAGTTGGTGGCATCACAATTCCGGACTTCAAGCTCTATTACAAAGCTGTCATCATCAAGACAGCATGGTACTGGCACAAAAACAGACACATAGATCAATGGAACAGAATAGAGAGCCCAGAAATAGACCCTCAACTCTATGGTCAACTAATCTTCGACAAAGCAGGAAAGAATGTCCAATGGAAAAAAGACAGCCTCTTCAATAAATGGTGTTGGGAAAATTGGACAGCCACATGCAGAAAAATGAAATTGGATCATTTCCTTACACCACACACGAAAATAGACTCAAAATGGATGAAGGATCTCAATGTGAGAAAGGAATCCATCAAAATCCTTGAGGAGAACACAGGCAGCAACCTCTTCGACCTCAGCCGCAGCAACATCTTCCTAGGAACATCGCCAAAGGCAAGGGAAGCAAGGGCAAAAATGAACTATTGGGATTTTATCAAGATCAAAAGCTTTTGCACAGCAAAGGAAACAGTTAACAAAACCAAAAGACAACTGACAGAATGGGAGAAGATATTTGCAAACGACACTATCAGATAAAGGGCTAGTGTCCAAAATCTATAAAGAACTTAGCAAACTCAACACCCAAAGAACAAAGAATCCAATCAAGAAATGGGCAGAAGACATGAACAGACATTTCTGCAAAGAAGACATCCAGATGGCCAACAGACACATGAAAAAGTGCTCCACATCACTCGGCATCAGGGAAATACAAATCAAAACCACCATGAGATACCACCTCACACCAGTCAGAATGGCTAAAATGAACAAGTCAGGAAATGACAGATGCTGGCGAGGATGCGGAGAAAGGGGAACCCTCCTACACTGTTGGTGGGAATGCAAGCTGGTGCAACCACTCTGGAAAACAGCATGGAGGTTCCTCAAAATGTTGAAAATAGAACTACCCTATGACCCAGCAATTGCACTGCTGGGTATTTACCCTAAAGATACAAACGTAGTGATCCAAAGGGGCACGTGCACTCAAATGTTTATAGCAGCAATGTCTACAATAGCCAAACTATGGAAAGAACCTAGATGTCCATCAACAGACGAATGGATAAAGAAGATGTGGTATATATACACAATGGAATACTATGCAGCCATCAAAAGAAATGAAATCTTGCCATTTGCGACGACGTGGATGGAACTAGAGGGTATCATGCTTAGCGAAATAAGTCAATCGGAGAAAGACAACTATCATATGATCTCCCTGATATGAGGGAGAGGAGATGCAACATGGGGGGTTAAGGGGGTAGGAGAAGAATAAATGAAACAAGATGGGATTGGGAGGGAGACAAACCATAAGTGACTCTTAATCTCACAACACAAACTTAGGGTTGATGGGGGGAGGGGGGTTAGGAGAGGGGTGGTGGGTTTGTGGACATTGGGGAGGGTATGTGCTATGGTGAGTGCTGTGAAGTGTGTAAACCTGATGATTCACAGACCTGTACCCCTGGGGATAAAAATATATGTTTATAAAAAATAAAATTAAAAAAAGAGAGAGAGCAGAAAGTGTGGGGGGGGGAGGGTCAGAGAGTGAAGCAGACTCCCCGATGAGCAGGTATCCTGACACAGGGCTCAATCCCAGGACCCCAGGGTCATGACCTGAGCCGAAGGCAGACACTTAAACCAACTGAACCACCCAGGTGCCCCTAACCTGATCTTTTTTTTTTTTTTCAAAGGTGGCGGGGGCAGGGGAGAAGTGGTCCTTCCACCCCCAAAACAGGAGAGAGTAGATTGCTGCTGCACCTGTTCTTTCCCAAGTTTTGCTTACACACTGTCTTCTTTTGTTTGCCCGTATTTCAGAGGATATAATCTTAATTCTTCAAGAAGATAGCTAGTTTCTTGGGCTTGGCCATTTGAATTTTTAAAGTAATAATTCTGCAATCCTCAAAGACTCTGATAATGTGAAAGTATAGAGCAAAGAGCATGTACTTTGAAGCCAAAGGACCTGCATTCAAATCCAAGCTCTCTCACTTAGCTTTGTATATGAGTGGAAGATTAGTTCATCTCTCTGAGCCTGGTTTCTTACCTATAAAATAGTGAGGATGATGATGACGATGATGCCTATAGGCCTAACAGTTTGTTGTGCAGATTCAACGAGATTACATGTATAAAGCACCTGGCACGGTGTTTGCCATTCGGTATATGTTCAGGAAGTGCTAAATGTCATACATACCCCACATGCTAAAGCCCACTGGCAGTGCCTGTTTATATTTGCTTTCTCTACTTTGTTGTATCTTCTTTTGCTCTTTAACTCACTGAAATTAGGCTTCCTCTTCCGTCGCTAGAACTGTTTCATTAGAGGCATCAGTGACTTCTAGTTGCAAAATCCGGCAAACTCCTTTTGGGGACCTTCTCATTGTGTGTCTCTATGGACATGATGCTATTGATCACCTCCTTCTACAGCCCAACTCCCTTTGCTTTCATGACACCGCACTCATCCAATCCTTGTATGTCTTTGACCACACTCTCTCAGCCTCCTTGGTAAGACACGGTTCCGCAAATGCTGGTGTTCCCCAAGGCTCTCTTCTGGGCCCACTGATCTCCATGCTTCTCCCTGAGCTGAGTTCTCCTTTCAAGGTGTCCGCTATTACCTGTTTGCTCATTTCATGTGATGCTCATGTTCGTGTGATGGACTGTGCATGAATTTTAAAACCAGATGGACTCAAGTTGTATTCAACCTTGTCATTTAACGTGCCCTGACCTGGGCTAAGTTATTTAACATCCCTGTGCTACAGTTGCTTTCTCTTTTAAAAAGAGCATATTTAATATTACCAACTTCTTTGATGATAGTCAAGTGTTTTCTCCTCCCAGGTGGCACATCAAATTCAACATGTCTGAAATAGAATGCAACGTATTTCCCTCTGCAGTCTCTTACTTTCTCTTGTTCAGCATGTGGCCCAGCCGTTCTCTCTCATTCTCCTGCTCAACATGTGGGAATCATCTTTTACTGTTTCTCCCTCACCTACATTTGGTCCATCATTAGGTCCTACCAGATAACCTCCAAAATATTTCTTGCCTTGGCCACTGACTCTCCATCTCTACTCTCAGTGCCATCATCTCTTGTCTAGGCTCCTGTACCAGCTTCTAACCCTGTCCTGCCCAACAGGGTAACTGCAAGCCACATGTAATTATTTACATTTAAATTAGATTAAAAATTCAGTTCCCCAGGCTAACTTGTAACATTTCAAGTGCTTGACAGCCCCACTTGGCTAGAGTCTGCTGAATTGGGTAGCACATCTATAGAACATTTTCGTTAATTGCAGAAAGTTTTTTTGGACAGTGCTGTTCTAGACCAGGGATTGGCAATTTAACACTCGAGGACCGAACCCACTGCTGTTTTTTGTAAATAAAGTTTTATTGAGGGCAGCTATGCTCATTTGTTTACATCATTACTATTACACTACAACAGTGGAGTCCATTTATTGTGACAGAGACTATACAGTTTCCAAAGCCTGTTACTATGTCTACTCTCTGGTTCTTTGTAGAAGAACTTTGGTGATTCCTACTCTAGATTAACTGTCTACCTGTCTCCCTTTTATCTTGCTTCCATGTTATTCTCTTCCATGATGATCTCTCTAAAACACAAAAATGAACATGCAGCTTCCCTTGTTGAATCCCCTTAGTGACTCCTGCTGCTTACAGGGTAAAACGTGGGCTCTTTAATGGGACACAGAACACTTTCCAAGTACATCTGTTACTCTTTCTGCCGCATTTCCCTCCCTCAAAAATCTCCTCTCATTCCAACTTGTCCGTATGTGGAAAGGCTTCCTGGCTCCTTACTCATCCTTCACAACCCAGCCTGAGGATTATTTTCATCACTAAACCCCACCTCTCTCAGGTCAGGTTGGGTGTCCCTTACCTGTGCTTCCATAATAGTGACATACCGTTACACCATTATGATTAGTGTGTTTTATGATAACATTCTCTCTTGCTCACTCTCTCTTTTTTTCTGTTTCTTACTCATCTCTGTGTTTCATTAGATCAAGGGCAAAATTTTGTTAAACTTTGCGTGGTCCAGCACTTATTGTCTGGCACATAGTAGCCATTTAATTACTTTTTGAAAAAAAGACCCCCAAGAGGTGATCAGTTAAGTTCTAACAATGTCTATCTCTTAAATATGATTCAGAATATGAGATTTTAAAGCAGGAGAAAATTAACTCTGGTGCTTAAAGGAACTTCAATTCGTTTTCGTTGGAAACTCTTTGAGAACTCATAAAATTAGAAATAGTTTAATTCTATACCTTTATCTAAAAGCCTTGAGTCTTTAGTAAATTAAAAAAAGGAGAAGTGTGGTTGGAATGGGAACAGGAAATGGTATAATGCAACAAGGAGATCTTAACAAGACTGAGTGCAGCTACTGAAGCTCTCTTAGAGTTTTCAGTTGGTTAATTGTTTTCTTTATAGTTTGGGATATTTTAATGTTTTCTCTATTTTAAAGCTCTGTATAATTTAAGAAGGCACATGGGATGCATGTGGTGGGTTATAGAGGAAAAGAAGACTGAAATAAAGCTCAGACACCTGGGCTTCAGTTACATTTCTGCTGCTGAGTTATACCCCTGCATCAGGTTTCTTTTTATAAAAGTATTTCAGTGGTGATAAATTCTTTCTTGCCTAAATGCCTTTCATTGCTATGAGGGCATATTTATACATTGCTATTAAAATTAAATAGCTGATAAGAACTTTGTACATATGCTTCTTAATATGTTAATTCAGTATTTCCTAAATAACTCCTCAGTACCTAAATGTCCCAGTCCCTACCTTCTGGGACCTTCAAATTTGGTGTCTGGTGGCATGTCTACATTTGAATAAGTAGGACTTAAATATGAAATAATGAGCTTGTAAAACAAGACATTATGTGAAAAAGGGCAAGAAAAAAGTGCTGGTATTAATGTTATAAAACAGCTGGTCTCAGACTTGTTGATCTCATAATTATTGAGGACCTGAGTGAACTTTTATTTCCTGTGGGCTTCTATCTGTTGATATTTGCCAGATTGGAAGTTAAAACTGCAACATTAAAAATATTTATTAATTCATTAATAGTAACAATAATATTTTATGTTAATGTGGGGTGTTTTTTTTTTTTTGCAAAAAATAACTACATTGCCAAAATGAAAAAAATTTTAGTGGGAACAGTGTCATGGATGTACATTTTTACAAATCTTCCTAACGTCTAGCATGGTGGTATTTAGATGGATTCTCAAGGCTGCCTCTGTTTTCAGTGTGTTGTGAAATGTTGTTTTGGTTGAAGCATATGGAAAAAAAAAAAAAAAAAAACCAGCCTCTCAGAGTTAATCATGTAATAGGAAAAGGTAGAAGTATTTGAGAAGCCTTTTGAAGTACTCAAGGATATTCTTCTCTAACATTACGCCAAAACATACCAAGAGGTAGTTTCTTAAAGCTTAGTTAAATGTAGAATCTGAAACTGTATCAATGAACTTTCCATACATAGTTACATTCAAATTCATTGGTCTCTCTGTGCTTTGAATCTTTTGCCCATGCATAATTATGTAACATCATGCCTTGGTCACTTGGTTATTTGGTCCACTGAGTTGTGTAGGCATTCCCAGTGTTGGTGCATTTATTAGTAATATTAAAAAACTTCACAGTAGTTAATGTCACCACTGATCTCATTTAAAAAATCTCTAATCTTGGGAGGCCGTCAAAGTCTTTCCAGACAGAATTTTTTCCAAAATTCTGTTTTTCATTTGAAAGTTCAAATTTTGTTATTGGCAACAAATACTGACAAGCTTCTTTTCTCGATGTGACAAACTCACTTTTCACTCTTGAGAAAATGCCTGCCAAATACCCAAGTCTAAATAACATAGTTTTTCAGTTGTTTTTTTCAAGTGAAAATGGTATTCTATGGAAAAGTCATGTAGTTTAGCTCATAATTCAAATCATCATTCAAGGGTTTTTTTCCCTTCAGACAGCTGTTATACTTTGCAGTAGAAGTGTGTTATGTATACTTCTCATTTTATCACACAGAATATTAAAAAGATATACTCAAAGGTCATGATGCAGTGAAATTCTTCTTCTTCTTCAGGGACATTCTACAGTGAAACCAGTTTTTTCCCCCTTTTGTAACTTTTTTTTTTCCCCTCCCTTGTTTTGTTTTTAATTGCCAGTGTGTGGCTGTAAAGAATACAATGTCCACTAGTACCATCTTGTGCCATCACTATGATTTGTGCTAAGATGCCAGTGATTTTATCTACCAGTGCTTTGCACTGTCATTGTAGAAGTTAGCACAAGGAGCAATGTGGATAATATTTTAATATTATAAAAAGTTTTCCCTTGTGCACCCTGCAGAAAGTCTCAGGGGTTCATGGACCACATTTTAAGATCTATTATTAATTGGTATTTGTCATACAAGCCTTCATAGAGAAGGCAGAACATATTCTTAAAATGTTTTAGGATGTTTTTAGAAGTGGGTGGGGATGGGAGACCCTCCATTCAAGGAAGAAGGAATGAACATAAGTTTTAAAAAAGTGGAATAATCATGCTCTATGAAAGAGAAGCCTAAACTTGCAGAATCAAAAAGTATGTCTAGGAGGAAGGTGGCAAGACAGAGAGGGTGTTGAGTGTCAGAGAGAGCTGATTGCCCTTGACCTGGTGGACAGGGAGAATGTAGACCTGTGGAGGAAGACATTCTGAAAATAGCACTGAGTAATTGTAGTTTTTGGTATTTGCAGGATGGATTGGAAGACTGGAGGCAAAAGATTGTGTTAGAAAGTTAGCAGACAGCTCTTAGTTGTGTGAATGAATGGTATAATTTCATTAGTCTGGAAAATAAATAGGAGCCCCAAATTAGGCTGTGGAGATAGAGAAAAGATGACAGAATAGAGATTTTCAGGGAAGAAAAGTGAAATTGGCAATGGATGAGAAATTAGAGATAGAGAAAAGGGACGAGTTTAGGATAATTTCTCTGCTGTCTGTACATTTGAGGAATGGGCCCATGAAAAGAGATGATGAGGCAAGAGAAGACTATAGGTAAGGTGGTGGTTTTGGTTTGGAGCTGTTCAGTAAGAGGACAAACAGAGCATCTGAGTGGAAATGTAGTGAGAGGTACAGAGAGGAATTTTGGAATGATCAGATAGGGGTGACATTTGAAGCCATGAGAAAAGATGACATTGAGAGGATAAGTTGAGTGTCTAGAATGGAAGCATAAGACAAGGGAGAAAAGATAAGGAATAGTTTAGAAGAAGGGGAGCCAAAATAACATTGGGGCAGAAGATAACTTTTCTAAAATTAAGTTTCTGAATCCCTAAAATTTCAGAGTTAATATTTATTAAACACCAGTGTTTACATGCCTGAAAGAATGACATTTGCAACCATGATATAACTAGGGTCAATTTACTGCCCAGTCTCTGTGTAGAGTCCCAGAAACAGTACAGCCATCCAAAACCTTATTGGAGTTTTTCCAAGGATGTCAACAAAGATCCAGTTTGTTACTCACAGCAACACTTCTTAAAATTCTTTTCGCTCCTCTTGAACTCACAATATCTCCCGAACCCTGCAGCTTTCCCAAGCCTCATTCAAACTTCGACTCTCAACTCTGAACTCCAAAAACTCACTGAACCAGTGCTGTGTAGGGACTGGTTTTTTGCTTTCATCCTCTTTTCTCACTTTTTTCATTCTTTCTCTACCTGCAGGGAGGCCCTTCTGCTTTTCCCAGATGTGAATTATACCATATAATACATTGTTTTTACACTATTTGTAGTTAGTAGCACACTGTGCACAGTAATTCCCAGGACATAACTGCAAGATTCAAGTTAGTTTAGAAGGGCAATGGGAGGAAGAAGTGCTAAATGACCAAAGACAGATTTTTCTCTGTGGAGTTGGCTGAGGATTATAAACACATACAATGTGCTATCTTTTCTTGTATACCTTGTCTTAGTAATAACTGTAGATGGTGGCTAAAAGAGAGTTTTTCCTCTGTCCTTTCTTCCCACATGCATGTCTTCCTTCTTCCTCCTACCCCTTTCCCTCTCAGCTTCAATACACTGACAAACTATTAGCCTTTATTGGGATGAAAGAGTGTTTGAAGGGCACCTGGGTGGCTCAGTGGGTTAAAGCCTCTGCCTTCGGCTCAGGTCATGGTCCCAGTGTCCTGGGATCGAGCCCCACATCGGGCTCTGTGCTCTGCAGGGAGCCTGCTTCCCCCTCTCTCTCTATCTGTCTGCCTCTCTGCATACTTGTGATCTCTGTCTGTCAAATAAATAAATAAAATCTTAAAAAAAAAAAAAAGAGTGTTTGAATTAGGTAAAAAGTAGATTCCAACAAAGTAAGTGGCCCTTCTGATCTGAGAGAGGAAGAGCAACTATATAAAATATTTCTTCACCTTGAATTAATATATGAGCTCTTTCTTTAAGAAGAAATTGGCTTGGGGCACCTGGCTGGTTGAGTTGGTTAAGCGTCCAACTCTTGATTTCAGCCCAGGTCATGATCTTGGGGTCAAGAGATCGAGCCCCAAGTGGGGCTCTGTGCTGGGCATTGAGATTTCCTTTTTCCCTCTTTCTGCTCCTCTCCTGTTTGCTCACACATGCACGTGTGTGCTCTCTCTCTCTCTCAAAATTAACTAATTAATTAAAAAAATGGTCTCACTTAAAGAACAGGCACTGGTCACTTGAAAAAAATTGGCAGAAGATAAATATGGTGATTGCATGGTAAAGCCAAAGGACAAGTTCTTTAAGTCTGGATTTGTAGATAATCACCTTCTCACACAGCCAAATATTTGGAAAGTGCGTGAAGTGCTTGAAAAACAAAGTATAAGTATTCTGGACTAAATACAGTATAGAACTTGTAAGAAGAGAAAAGTCTAGAAAGGTTGAGTCAGGGGAGACCAGTTGGGTCATTGTAGTCATAGATGTAAGAGATACTGAGGACCAAAGATTATAATGGCAGCAATGAGAATGGGATGAATCAGGGATGGATAAGGACACGAAATGGACAGGGCTTGGTTACAGACTGTTGGGATAATAGTATAGGATGACTGCAAGTTGTTGGTGATACCATTGATAAAGATTGGGAGGATTAGTAGGTATAAATTTCCAGTTATAAAATGAGTGGGGATGTAAGGACAGCATGGGGAATATAATCAATAATCTTGTGTCAACTTTGCATAATGACAGGCAATAACTAGACTTATGGTGATCAGTTCCCAGTGTATACATATGTGGAACCACTATGTTGTACACTTGAAACTAATATACTATGCTATGTCAATTATACTTCAGTTTTTAAAATAAATAAAATCTACAGAACACACACACACACACACACACACACACATGTTTTCCACAGAAAGACCTGAATTTGAACAAAGAAAAGCAAACACTGGGATGTTTATGACACACTAACATACAAACTGTATTGAAATGATGGCCTTTGGGCTCTTTCCAGTCTTACCCAGCTCCCTGAAATATAACCATTTAATTATACAAACCAATTTTCTATAGCTTATTGTTATTGTGAAAGTTTGCTTATGCAAATTCCTTAATTTTTATATTAAAATGGAGTTTATTCATGAAAATAAAAATGTTTCCATCTATCAAAAAACCCACAAATGATTGGGAGGATCAGAAGAGAAACAGGCAGTTTTCTGTGGCAGTGGTGGGGAGGAGTGGTTAGGTAAGGAATAGGGGATTGGTTTCAGGCATGTTGAGTTTTGGGCATATATGAGAATTTGTGATTTGTGTTGTGTTGTCTTGTGATTGGCGATGCTCACCAATAAATGAGGTGAAAATGTTCAACAATAAATTAAAAATCTGGAACTACAAGTAGACCTTGAGAGAGGACTTGAAATTAGAGATTAATGTTAGGATGTTGAGCCCTTGAGAGTGGTTGAAATGTCCTTGGTAATGCATAGAAAAGGGAATGGTGCTTGGGAGGCACAAATATTTAAGGGACAGGCAGAGGAAGTAGAGACTGAGAAAGTGTAGTTAAGAACCAAGAGGAAAATAGTATCATGGAGGTCAGGAGAGATGGAAGTATGATGGTTGGCAATGTTGTATGCTATAGAAAGGCCACTTAGGATGAAGGCTAAGACAGACCCACTGTCTTGGATATGGAAAAGCGGCTGGTGACCAATTTCTTTTGTAAGGGAATGTGATTGTATTGTACTGGGTTGTGAAGTGGACAAGAATGTTTGTGAATATACTGTTGACTTCCCTTTCAGAAAGCATGATAGGGAAGACGAGCAGAGGAGAGACTTTTGGATTAGGAAGAATTGAGCATGTTGGTGAGAGAGACAAAAGAATCCATCTAGATGGAACAAGAAGGAGATCTTACATTAGTACGGTACATTTGTCACAATTCATGAACAAATACATTATTATTAACCAAAGTCTGTACTGTATTCAGAATTCCTAAGTTTTATCTATTCTGTACCAGGACCCCCTCCAGGATACCACATTACATTTAGTTATATCTCCTTAGACTCCTCTTTGTGTGACAGTTTCTCAGATTTCTGTTGTTTTTTGAGGTGTTTTTGAGTACTGGTCAGGTGTTTTGTGGAATATTTCTCATTTTGGATTTGTCTGATGTTTTTCCTCATGATTAGACTCGGGTTATGGGGTTTTGGGAAGAAGACTACAGAAGTAAAGTGCCATTCTCATGACAGCATGTTAGGCCTCCCTGCTATAAACATGACTTAACGCTGGATGTTTTCCTTGTTCACCTGGCTGAAGTGGGTTTGTCAGATTTCTCAATTTTAAAGGTACTCTTTCTATCCCACTTGCCTTCTATCCTGAACTTTGGAAATAAGTCACTGTGAGTAGCTCCCCTTTTGGGGAGTGGGGAGTTACACCTTATTTCATTGAGAGTGCAGTATCTACAGAAATTATTTGTACTTATTCTGCATAGGATATTTATCTTTTATCTTCCAATCACTCATTCCTTCATTCATTTATAATACTATGGATTCATGGATATCTATTTATACTTCAGGTGGTTTTAATCTAGTACTACATTATTTATTTATTATTTGTTCAAAATGTTAGAGCTTTTGCCATTGAGCTCTTTTGGTTGGTTTCTGTGTGCCTTTGGTAGAACCTCATCATTTTGGTTCTTGAGTACTTCCTTACTTTCTGACAGTAAAATATGCTGGATTCTTATTGTATATTCTCTGTTCCAGCCCTAGAATGAGCCTTGTCTCAAGGAGCCCTGGTTCCTTTTATTGGAGAATGGTATTAGAAACCAAGATCTAGGCCCTGGGTGTGCTCATTACTGTGGAGCGTCATTGTTTCTGTGTTCTTCCAGATGACAACTTGGAAGTATACTAACCTGTGTATACATAGCTAGCTATAATTGTTTCTGCTACATCCGTATTTATATTAAGCTAAATGAGTTCACACTGATGTTTTCAACTCTAATCCAGTAGCATATGGATCAGTCTAGACTTTTCCACTCACTTGTCTGTAACTTTCCACTCCAGCAGTGAGACACTTGGTCCCCAACTCACCATCAAACAGATGTACTTATTTGCTAAATCCCAATATATATGTATAATGGTTTCAGAATTATTAACCTGTACTTCCATGACACAGAACTTTACCAACTGGAATACAGTGCATGTGTACAGTTTCTTTTGTCTTGAGTCTTACAGCTACCATACATTTTCACAGTTACTTAGATTACCTGTTTTGACCCCACTTCCTACAGTGAGGTTATATATGTATTTGTAAAGCAGTTAGATTCTTTTGTCACAGTCTAGATTCCATCCTGGCACCCCCAGCCTCCTAAGTGACATTTTAAAATTTGTACATACTCTTCATGCTGTTCTGTGGATTTTGACAAATGCATAACATCATATACTCACCAATACAGTATTAGACAGAATTGTTTCACCACCCTAAATTATCTCTTATGCTTCACTTACTCCATTCTCTTCCTCTCTTCCTGAACCTCTGGCAACTACTGACCTGTTTTGTCTTTTTAGTTTTGCTTTTTCTGAAATGTTATATAAATGGAATCATACTGGGAGTAGCATTTTCAGACCGGTTCCTTTCATTTAGTAATATGTATTTAAGAGTCATCCATGTCATTATGTAAATTGGTAGCTTATCCTTTTATTGCTGAATGGCATTCCGTTATGTGGATATACCACCATTTGCTTATCCAGTTTTCTTATCTTGAGAGAGACCAGGGGAGAGCAGAGGGAGAGTGAAAGGGAGATGCAGACTCCCAGCTGAGCAGAGAGACTGACATGAGGTTCAATCCCAGGACCCTGAAATCATGACCTGAGCTGAAGGCAGATGCTTAACCCACTGAGCCACCCAGGTGCCCCCTCCATTCACCTATTGAATAACATCTTGGTTGTTTGCTTGCTTCCAGTTTTTTGCAATTATAAATAAACCTGGTATAAACATTTGTGTGTAATTTTTTGTGTGGACTTAATTTTCAAATCAGTTGGAAAAATACCTAGGAGAGTGATTGCTGGATTATGTGCTATAAACATGTTTAGTGTTATAACTACCATATTGTTTTCCAAAGTGGCTTTATCATTTTATTCTTGTTAGCAAGGCTTTAAAATTCCTGTTGTTCCATATCCTTGCTAGCAATTGGTATTGCCAGAATTTTGGATTTTAATCGTTTTTATAGGTATGTAGTAGTATCTCATAGTTTTAATTTACAGTCTTCTAATGACAAATGATGCTGAACACCTTATATTCTTATTTTCCTTTTGTATATCTTATTTGATGAGGTGTTTAAGGTATTTTGCCCATGTTTGAATTGGGTTGTTGCCTTATTATTGAGTTTTAAGACTTCTTTTTATATTTTGGATACAAGTACTTTATGTTATATGTATTTTGTAAATATTTTCTCCCAGTGCATCAATGTCTTTTTATTCTGTTTTAATAGTGCCTTTCACAGAGCAAGTTTTTAATTTTACTAAGAGTATTTTTAGTAACAATATGTTTTTCTGTGATTTTGCTTTTGGTGGTATATCTAAAGTACAATCACCAAACCCAAGATCATACAGATTTTTCCCTATGTTTTCTTCTAGAAGTTTCATAGTTTTTCATTTTATGTTTAAGGCTGTGGCTCCTTTTGAGTTGCTTTTTGTGTGAAATGTGATGTCTGCCTACATTCATTTTTCTGCATATGAATATCCAATTGTTCCAGTTGTTTGTTGGAAAAACTATTCCTTCTCCGTTAAATTACCTTTATACTGTAGTCAAAAATCAGTTGAGTAAATTTGTGTAGGTCTATTTCTGGACTAACACTGTTGATCTATTTGTTCTTTTACCAATGCTATGCTGTCTTGAATACTGTAGCTTTATATAGTAAGTCAGTCTTGAAGTGGGTAGTACAAGTCTGCCAACTTTCTTCCTTTTCAGAATTGTGTTGGCTATTCTAGGCCCTTTGCCTCTCTATATAAATCTTAGGAGGATGTTCACTGAATTTTAAAAACTAAAAACTAAATTTAAAAAGTTAATCTTTGGAGATGCAGAGTAAATGTGATGCTTTTGAAATTTTTTCCAGGTGGTTCTTTGAAGCTCTGAAGTATCCTAAATTTTCCAAGGCTAACGTCATCAATGGAATACTCATGACAGTGGTGTTCTTCATCGTACGGATTGTCCCAATACCTCCTTTTTATAGTTACATATATTCCTTGTTAGGAACAGAAGCCTACATAAGGCTTGGATTTTTAATCCAATGTTCCTGGATCTCTACTTGTGTTGTTTTGGATGTGATGAATGTCATGTGGATGATCAAAATTACAAAGGGTTGCATCAAAGTCATCTCTCTCATCAGACAAGAGAAAGCCAAAAGTAGTCTGCAGAATGGAAAACTTGACTAAAGGTGGGCTACTGATAAGCACACATCATTACTACCCACATTATATCTACTGATAGGATGAATTCTTGGCATGTTCTAGTACTTCTTATTAATTATATTTGTTAACAAGGGTTTCAGTGCTCTTTTTTTTAATCTTTAGAAAAGAGAAACTAAAACTTAGTTTTTATTCCAAGATTTCTTTTCTGATTTTCTTCTGCATTGTAAGCATGGATAAAATCTTAAAGATTTAAATAAAAAATTATACATATAATGGTGAATCTTTTCAGAAATCTGTTAACCTGCATTGGTATTTTTCTCTGTGAAAAGGCAACTGTGCTTATTGGGTGCACTTGGTTTTATGTCATCAGATTTGCTGAAAGAGGGGAACTGCTTTTATATGTGTAAATAGCCCTCAACATTTTGTTGTACTGCACTCATTTCCCACTGTGGCTGTCAATATCCGTTTAGGGCTTAGTTTCTAAATTGTTGAAATGTTTTCTTCGGCTGTTAGAAATGATGTAGTTTTGGTTTAGATATGCTGTTGTTTATGAGTGATGAAGTATTTTGCTTACTTTGGGAATATTAGTTCAGTCATGGAAATACTTTAATTTTTAAATTTTTCAGATGTCACTTTATTATTTCTATTTTTAACATTTTATCAAAATACTGCTTTTTTAATTTGTAGTAAATCTTAAGACAGATCTTAACAGAGCTCCTTAAGAGACAAATTTCTCTTTCTAAAAATGCATGTTATGTATGACTATTTAGGCTAATAGGAGGAATCATTAAGAAAAAAGCTTTAACACTGCTGTCTCTGTTTCCCTTGTACTTTTTCTGTGAAAAATATATCATTTCTACTTGTAAAACCTCCCCTAAGTTCAGAACCCAACATCATCAGTACCAAAGTGTTATCCAGTGTATATTTGTCATGCTCCTAACATGACATAGGCCTCTTCTTAAGGAGACCAAAACTCCAAAAAGTCAGTATTCACATTTTTACTCACAGTTTACATCCATGCTTGCTTAACCAACATTTTGAGTGCTTTGAATTTCTGTCTTTCCTAAAGGACAGGAAAAAAATAGATAATTTAATCCAAGTATTCCGATCATTAATATCCTTGTCTCATGTGATGATCAATGGCTGGTGACTCTGGTTTTTTGGTTTTGGGTTTTTTTGTGTGTGTGTATGTGTAAGTATATGTTTGCTTTTTCTTTGATTCTTACAACCCAAATATAGAATTATATAGTTAGCTATTACTGCCTTTATTTATTTTTCTCAAGTACTTGATTTTAATGATTGTTATTACCTAAGAAAGAAAGAAATTTAATCAGTGATGGCTGCTTGAGTTTAATTGAACCAAAACTAAAAGATCTAATCCACTCAGTTTCTCAGCTGACAGGAGAATGATTCACTTTAACTGTCCATGTTATGATGGTGAAGGGAGGCTGGCTGGATAGATCAGACTTTGATTTGATTTGATTTGATCTGGCTGTCTAATGCAGAGAGAGACTGATAAGTTTTAGAACATTTAAAGAAGGTAATTGAAATCTCAGTCAATAACTCAGTGAGAAAATCAGATTGATTGGTTTATAGTAGGTATACTTATTTTTGAAAGACTTAATTAAAGTAATGTAAAGTATAGGTATTTGTTTTTAAAGCTACTAATATTACATTGATAATTTGTTACCAAATTTAGTACCTTTGACATCATAGGCACTTAAGTGCATATTGGTTGTTTAGGGGGGTAGGAAAGCACATGGTTTTATCTTGCTCTTTTCTTGTTCTTTTGCAAGAAAACTGGATTTTTAAAAGGAAAACATTTATATTAGAAAACTATTTTGGAAATTCCTTTAAAAAGAAGCAAAACTTGAAATAAATATTTTTGACTCTTGGGATATTTCTATAGTTTCTGAACACAGATTTTAAACCCACCATCAAAATGAAGACAATATAAAGCAATATATTGCAATGTATCTTAATATAAAACTCACTCATCAGTGAGCTTCCATATAGCAGTTTCAGTTTTTATAGTTGCTATTTCATGCTTAAAACTTTATTTTTACTTTCATTGATAGCACTTTTCATTAGTATAGTTGCTCACAAAACAAGTGTTTAAAATATCCATGTTTTGAACTAAAGTTCATTATCCCCTTAGTCAGCAATTCTTATTTTATGCTGACTGCATCACAGCTAATTCAACGTCCATATTCAATATCCAAAAGTAGAAGCTACATATTTCCTTGTACAACACGCATGAAATGGAAAAGACACTATAAATAAACTGCCATACTACTTCAAGTCAGATCTTTATAGGAGCTATACTTCACTGTTCTGTGATTGTATCCACCTACCTAAGATACAAGGAGTTAAAGACAGAACATGTCATTTATTAAACAATGAATTTTTCATTTATTAAATGACAAACTTTTGCTAGACATTTTACATATTAAGTATTTTGACTACACAGATTAATTAGAATGATTCTATTAGGCATTCTGAATTTAACAACTATTAAAATATTTGTAGCAAATAAAAGCAAATCGGTATAAATTTTTAAGCAGCTCTATTTTTATAAAAAAAGATTAGTGACAACCTATAACTATAAAGATGTTCTTTGAATGTGCAGTAGTCTAAAAAATAACAATTCTTACAAAATTTTGAAAGTGAATGAAAATCAACTAAATAGCATGCAAGATCATCGATTTTGCATCTGATATTTTGTTTGGGAGAATTTAAAAATTATGAGCTTGAATTTATAGAATTTGCATTCTTGTCTCTGAAATCCTTCTAATGAGTATTGTTTGCATTTATTTAAAATTCAAAATGAAGTCATATATGAGTGCAAAGAAATTAACTCCTGCATAAGTCGTGTCTTGATACCTTACAGTAGGTTAAGATGCAATTTTTATTCCAGCTGTTTAGTTTTGTTGTTTCATGGGTTAGTGCTATGTTTAGAGAAATAATAATGTCTTCACCATTCCTGAGGGTGACTGATATACCATGAATGCCCCAGTATGACTTGTAAAGGTCTAGTTTTAAAAACTTCCTCATTTATAGGTGTTTGAATCAAATTCTTTTCTAAATTTTAATCTGTTTGACTCAACTTTTTGCTGAAGTGTCAGTTTTTAGATTGTACACTTTCTGTGAGGTGCATTGGGTGTTTGGAGAACAGTTCATGGACGTGAAGGGCCAGTTTTATGGTTGGTTACACCATTTGTCATCATGCGTTAGGAACAGTCTTGTTGTGGAGATATCAAGGGGAAAGTGTTGTCATACTCATATTTGTTCTCTTTCATTTTTAAGGGAAATAAACATGTCCTGAAAGGCACTATTAAAATAAATGTTTGAATAAATTTCAGTTTCTAGGTTACTCTTAACTCCAATATGGAAATAAACATACAAATTGGCTTTCAGTGGTTGAGTCTGTCGCTTGAAAATTGAGAAATCCATGTCATTGTTGGCCTCATCGGTTATACTTCATGGAACACTATGTGTTTGTGTGTCTTGGGTTCCAGAAGAAGCAAACTCCTACAATTTTGTCAGAAATGTGGCACAGTGTTTCTCCATTGGTACTATCCAGCACAGCAGCGAGACCCCTCCTGTATCTAGAGACCTTGGGCACACACACAAACCACCCAGCCTTAACCACAGCTTGGTTGACCACAGGCACACTAAAGCTCCTGCAAGGGATTTTTCACAAGAAGTACATGGGGTATGTGTGAGAACAGTGAGAAGCCAGCAGCACCTGGAGTTGGAGACGACACGACTGATTTTCCCTTAAAAGGCATGATGCCCCTCCCTCACCTAGAAGTTTTTCTCTGAATCCTTCCAGCCCTTCTAACTTGTCCTCCTAACACCCTTAAGATTTTACCAGCACCTCCATCCCTTATGTCAGCACCTTTCAAGATCTTCTTTTGAGGCTTCCCCATACCCATAAGCTTTCTGGTCTATTGTGGCAAACTTCAGAGTTTTCGAGTATGTTCTTCCATTGGGGGGGGGGGAGCATTGCAGTAAGTTTTAAGTAGAGTTCAGCAAACCATAATTGCCAAGAGGCTCTCAGAAGCTATTTAGTATTTAATAATACTTGTTATGAGATGAAACAAGGCTAATAAGGTTCTGGTTTTATTGAGAAACATCTGTAGTCTTTTTGTTAAACTGGCTTAGCAGTAAGAGCTTTATATATGTTTCACCGAGGGATTCATTGTAGGCCTGTAAATTATCTAAATGTTCTTTCTTAGCCACTGTGGCAGCAGGACAAATGGACGTAGCTCTGTTATGAGGCTGTTAGGAGGAGGGGCTGCTGGTCTGTGGTAGCATTCCTGAGTCCTGCTCTTTAATTGAGCTGGTTTAGTTATGGTCATGTTTCTTTTAACTTACCAGCAAGTGGATTACTCAGCATGTTTTACGAATGCAACACCCAAGGACTTGAGCCCTATCCCTTTCTAGCTCAGACCTCAAACTGCCCCTACCAGCCTTGGTAGTAAGTTGTACCTTTATTTGAAGATATTTTGGATAGCAATGGAGAACCGAAGGCTAGCTGATAAAGATTGGTTTGTTTGCATTGAAAATGTTTACACTGGCTCCCTTGTTGGTTACACCATAAACCATTTGTTTGCATTGAAAATGTCTACAGCAAACTAGACAGTTTCGGTATCAGGCCCTATATTTAAGACCAAAAACAATGAGAAGTATTTCTAAATCTTAAAGATATAATACCTCTGGCTGAAAACTTGTTAACCATCATCTGTATATTTTTTTTCTTTCTGTCTTTACATAATTCTGTAATTAAGTGTGCATTAGATATTTGCTACTTCTTGGTTAATGAAGCCTAAAATATAACTGTAAATAAAATATGCCATATATTTTTCTGTTTCTTGCTTGGTTTGCTTTGATTATAATTATGTCTGCTTTTTACTTAAGGAATTTTTGCACAGATAATACTCTTGTTACTTACTTGTAACTAGGATGCGTTATGAGGTTTTTGGGGTAATTATTAGAATTTGTAATAACTTTTAGACATAGATTTCATTTGAAAAAGCCGCTTGAAAATTGCAGCAAATGTGATAGCTCTAGTGATATACACATTTTTTTTCTGGGAATATACAAACCTTACTATTTAATTGTTATAAAGATTTTGGAAGTCTTTCAAAATACATTTAATATTTTGAGAACACATCTCCTAATTTATTTCTGTAAGGATGAATGAAGAACTTTGTCTTATTTACAAAATGTGAGACTTGGTAATTTATAAATCAGTGTTACTCAGATTTATCAGCAATTAAAATAGCAATTTAGTATTCTTGGTCTCTGGTTGTGCTTAATTTGAATGGGATTAATGAATATCTCTAGGTAATTCCCTTAAAATTTAAAAATGTCTGTATTCTTTGTTTGTATGTGTGTCAGTTTAAAGTATATGCAAGTTCTAAGCAATAATCTGCATGTTCTACAAGGTTGGCATTCCTTTGTCCTGGCATTTTATTTAATATTAATTTTAAGAATATGTATAAAATCAGTCCTAAATATATAAATCATCCCTCCTCCCAATGAAAATCTTGAGATTTTCCTGTGTTAGAACACTAATGTGGTACAAAGCTTTGTATTTTGTGAAAAAAAATTAATAAAATCACAATCATTTAGTGCAAAAGTTTGAGTCTGCAAAGTGTACACTATAACTACAATTAATGAATAGATGATAAAAATTGCTTTCCTCAAGTCATCTCTCCTAGCTCTTGAATCCAAAAGCTAATATTTATTCTTCAAGATGTTTATAGAGTTTGTTTACCCTCTTTCTTCCCTTTTGTCCCTGGGGTCCCTGCCATATAACAAACCAGGAGGCATAGCAAACACTGTAGTCATGCTTGTTGATGGGAAGGATGGTGCTATCTAATCAATACACTCTTAGATTAAGTAAAACTTCGGCAGTTATGTTTTTAATCTGCTTCCCTGTGTCCTTTAGACCTCTCATATGGTCTTGAATGTTTTTTGCCTAATGTCTTGGCTGGAATCCTTCCCTTCTTAAATTGTCCATGGTCTCCATCCTGCATCTTGGTCCGAGAATATCCAGTAGATCCGAAGCAGAGAGCTAATTGCCTAGAATACTGAAGTGATTTGGCCTTTAGAGGCGTATCATGAGTCATGCTTCAGAACATGCCTAAAATGTTGTGTCAAGACTGGCAAAGGAACAGCTGAATTTCAAAATTAAAATAGCAGCCACAGCTGTTCGTGGAGAGAGGCCACAGGTAAAATTACAAGGATTCAGAACCCCTCTAAGCAAGTGTAAATGGGTGCTCTCTCTCACACCTCAGGCTGTCTCAAAGATGAGCCACCCTTTATTTCCTAGTCTTTACCAAAGTTAAGTGATTTCATTCTCTCCCTGTCAATGGTACTTAAACATGCACAAAATAAGTAAGTTGGCAGATTTGCAATTTTCCCCATTCTAGTAACTGATCATCTGTTCCTAGATGCTTCTCACAAGTTGGACTCTTCAAATGTGCACACCACATCTGCTTGAGTAGCTCATTGTTGCTTATGGCACAGTGCTCCTAGGCTTGGAGCTTGACTCTGCATTGGCTAAAAAGCCTCTTCCTCTTTTCATCTACCTTCAGCTAAATTCCGCCACATCTAGTCTTGTCATCTCAACAAATCATTGATTACACCATTTGAGAAATTACCTGAGCAGAACTTTCCAAGAAGGGGACTTCTAGGGAAAAATGAAGGGCAATATGGATGATGGGCTGCATTTCTATGGATAAAGTTCAAGGATAGATAGAAATTTGGGATGACACAGAAAAGAAAAGATAAAACAAAATAAGAAAAGAATAAAAATCACAGAGAAAAAAACAAAGAAAATGCTACGTATGTAAACATTGCATTTTGGGTGACATGAACTTACCAAAAATAATGTAATGAAATTCCTATACACATTATAAGAATTTATTAAAATGCAATGTAAACATTCATTATATATGCCTTTTTTTCTTCACTTTTTGTCTAAATTCCAGTTAGTTAACATGCAGTGCAATACTGGTTTCTGGTTAGAATTTCGTGATTCATCACTTATATACAAGACCCAGGGCTCATCATAAGTGATGAGCTTAATCCCCATCACATTTATCCCATCCCACCCCACCTCCCCTCTGGTAACCATTTGTTTTGTTTCTTAAATGCCACATTTGAGTGAAATCGTATGGTACTTGTCTTTATATATGTATGTGTATGTATGCAGGTAATGGTATGTGACTGTATCTGTCATTTGTCTCTCTTGGCAGTGTTTCACCCAGTGCTGACAGATGCCTCCTTACAGGCAGGAATGAGGGGGCACCCCCACGGAGCAGTGATTCTAGTGGGCAGCTTGAGTCTGTGGAAGACCCCAAGTCTTGGTCGGTTATAGTTAAAACAAACAAACAAACAACAACAACAACAACAAAAAACAACCAGCTATGCCCAACAGTTAAGTTTTGTGGAATAATCTGTGTTGTCAGGCTCATCATGAGAGGTTTTAGCAGATGAAATGAGCAGTTTTAAAAGTATGCTGTGGGGATGCCTGCCTGGCTCAGTCGTTAAGCATCTGCCTTCCGGCTCACGTCATGAGCCCAGAGGTCTGGGATGGAGTCCGGAATCCGCATCAGGCTCCTTGCTCAGCAGGGGGCCTGCTTCTTCCTCTATCTGCTGTTTCCCATGCTTGTACTCTCTCTCTGTCAAATAAAATTTTTTAAAAATCCTTAAAAAATAAATAAAAGTATTCTGTGCTGTGGACAAAAAGGATGAATGAATGGAAGTGGCACAAGGGGGTAGGATTTTGTTTGAATTGTAAATTAGAAAAGAGCAATTTGCAGAGAGTGAAGTGGCCAAGAGTCCAAGGTACCTGTGAAGAAGTATCTTAATCTCTGTGAGTCTTAGTTTTGTTATCTCCAACATTCCTTACAACACTTCCAACCTATGAGTAAGAGCTTTAACTTGAAACACAACAATTAGAATGGAGCAAGTGTAGCTTTAAGGCTTAGTAATATGATTGGACAGGCATCTGAGGGAGATTCTCAGTGACAGATGAATGGGAGTATGGAAATAGGCTAGGGATGGAGAAATTGGCCAAGCAACTGCAAAGTGGTTAAAAAGTGATGGGTGGCCTTGGACAAGGAGGAAAAACAAAAGGGCTAGATCTGCTAAATATTGCAAAGGGAGAACCAGAAGGATTTAGAAAACTGAATGTAACTCATGAATAAGACTGTGGAACTGAGAGGTGACAGATGCCACTAGATGTG
Organism: Lutra lutra; assembly: GCF_902655055.1. NCBI lineage: Eukaryota > Metazoa > Chordata > Mammalia > Carnivora > Mustelidae > Lutra > Lutra lutra. The sequence continues at coordinate 116,149,048 of NC_062281.1, read as the reverse complement.
ATGTCAGAACATGGGGAGCCGAGGACTCAGTGGGAGGTTGGAGAATGGGATAGATCTTAAGGGGATGCTGTGGACAAGAGCAAAGAGGGAAGTCAGGGTTTCGGGCATTCTATAAAGGAAAGGTTAAGGTACAGTAGTTAGGAAAGCAGAGTGGAGCCTGTGGTAGATTTTAACATAATGGCCATGTGAAGAATTCATTCTTGGGGAAAGGAAAACTCTCTCTCAAAGTGCCTCATGGTTGTAGCTTCCATTGGCTTTTCTCATTTCTGAACCATGGTCTTGCCTTGACCTCTTGCATCTGTGTATTCTAGGTTCCTGTCACTGACCCATGGTTTCCCCACAGCCCTTTCAGTTCTGCTCTCTGTCCTCATGACTCAGTGCTGCCCATGGTGTCAGCCCAGCCTTCTCTAGTCAGAGATCTTGGGTAAGTTCTAGAGATGATGCCCAGAGAAGGGCATCTGGGGAGTCTGGCTGCAGGTCTAGTAGTTGGAGACTGCTGCAGACGGAGAAGACTGCAGCCTTGTGTCGGGGGCGGGTGGTGATGGTTTGACTGCCGAGGTGAGGTGGTCATTGGATAGTGGGGTTTGAGGGGGGCAAAGTTCAAAGCAGGGAGTAGAAGCCTGTGTAACCTGGAGCAGGTGCAGCCAGGCTGCCATGAATGTGTTAGGTCTCCAGTTTCTGTGTCTGAATTGCTAGAATGGTGACATGGAGAAGCACTCTAAAACGTTCCTTCTTCAACTGCCATACAGTCTCCTAATTGGTCTTTCCCACTTCATAGTCTCTCCCTGCCCATCTGTCACACACATTACTGCCTGACTCATTTTCAAACACATCCTAAATGTGTCACAGCCCCGCTCAGAATTTATTAATATTCTGAATAGAATACTCTACTCCCAAGTCTAAACTCCATCAACCAGATTTAAAGTTCTCAGTGATTTTACCCCATCCTATCCATCCAACATTCAGCAGGTGGATGCTGCATCCAAGCTGCATGCCCTTATACTTGCTATGCCTCAAGCCTGGAGGCCCTTGCCTTTCACAGATCTGTCACCTACTTAATCCTCAAGACACATATTAAGAGAATTGATTCTTCTCCATATAAACAAAACAAAACAAAAAACACATTCAGGTAGAGTTGAGAAGAATATTAAATCATGTTAATTTATATATTTTTTTTCCTAAATATTTTATTTATTTATTTATTTATGTGAGAGAGCAGGGGGAGGGTCAGAGGAAGAGGGAAAAGCAGATTCCATGCTGAGTGTGGAGCCCGATGGAGGGCTCAAATCTCATGACCCTGAGACCATGACCTGAGCCAAAATCAAGAGTCACATGCTTAACCAACTGAGCCACCTGGGCGCCCCAAATCATGTTAATATTTATTAAGCCCTGGCTAGATTGCCAAGTGAGTCCCTGGAACAACCAGTATAAATAAATTCATTCTTGACTGAGCCTAGATCCCAGAACTTTGTGTCCTGGAGAAGCTTCTGTGGCCATTGCCCAGCTGTTATGTTTTCACTAAAAAAAATTAGTATAGCCACCTCCACTGGCTGGGGCAAGTAGTGGGAGCTCAGCCCTCCTCAGGCTTCTGCACAGACTTTGTTATTTTGAGTAACATGGTGGAAAGACTTCATCTGGGAATCTGAAAACCTTGATTCCAGTTCCAGCTCACCACCTACTAGTGATTAGTTTAGGGAAGTGTTTTCACCTTCTTGGCATTTGTTTTTTTTCACCTGAAGGTGAGGAGTGCAACTGAGTGAAGTTGAAGGCCCCTTTTCTTTCAAGTTATCATTCGGATAAGAGTAATTAGAATCAAGTTTGGGGTATAGCCCGGGTTACGGCAGTCCAGGAGCAACAATCCTGTCAGGCAGCAATTCTAGAATATTGGTTTCAGTTGCATACAATTTTAGAGGTGGCTTAAATTCTAACTTTGATTGTGACTATGTGCGCTTGAATAAGGCCCCTTGCCCTGAGAGGAGATGGTATCACTTGCAATCGATGAGCCTAGCCAAAAGAGTCTGAGTGTAATATTTGCTGAGTGCTTCAAGATTCTTCAGGGAAAGAGATAAAGTTTTAATGATGTACTTTCCCACTATACTTGAAGCCAAGTTCATTTTTTGAATACTCTTCCTAGTGTTAACCTTTGAAAGATATAAACATCTTGATCATGGTATCCAAAAATGGAACCCATTTTCTTTATTTCCCACCAGAAAATATAATCAGAAAGGAAAGGGGATGACTAATGAAAATGTAAACAGTAAGTTATTTATTCCTTTTTCACCAAAACAAAACCTCTGAATCCTCCAATTACCTTGAGAAGCCAGTCTACCACTAATGGGTCAATTACCTTGGTTGACTCAATACTGGGTAATCAGACTTGCCATAAGAGTTCTGTGTTCTTAGTGACTTTAAACATGACCTGCTAGGGTTATCTGGTGGGCTCTGTGCAAAGTCAAGGCCAGGATGAACTGGGATGGGGAAACTATTCTGACAACATTTGTTGTCTGTGACTTAGTTGGGTGGTACACTTAGTTGTTTCCTGTAACTTCACTGGTCTTTGGCTGACTGATAAAGGAATTATCTAGAGTAAAGATCCACTCCAGTTTTTACAGTCAGTAGATGGATTCTCTAAGACACCATGTCATGAAGAAAAGTAATGAAATAAGTAAATCTGCATTGCTCTGGGGGAAAATGTGAATGATTCCTTAGCATTCTAATTAGTAAAAATAAATGCTAATTGGGATTTATGTTCTAAAGAATGGAGTAAGAAAATGGATGTGCCAGTATATTATTTTTGTTCTTTTCAAGTGACTAAACTAAAAACTTCTATAACTTTGGGTCATTCTTTTTAGAAAGGCATCTAAGCATGAAGCCATAAAAAAATCTACTCCCCACTGTCCATCCCTTTCAGGACACTAGCTTCAACTGTTAAATATCCTTACTCCAGATCTAACCAAATGCCTACATTTTGTATGTTTAACGCAGGCTCCAGAAACCTGCTGGAAAATCATTCAACTCTGTGTAACTGGAGCCACCACAAATTCATGGAATCAGTCATTCACTTTATTTTATTTTTTTTTAAAGATTTTTATTTATTTATTTGACAGAGGGAGAGAGATCACAAGTAGGCAGAGCAGCAGGCAGAGAGAGAGGGGGAAGCAGGCTCCCTGCTGAGCAGAGAGCCCGATGTGGGGCTTGATCCCTGGACCTTGTGATCATGACCTGGGCTGAAGGCAGAAGCTTAACCCAGTGAGCCACCCAGGCGCCCCCAGTCATTCACTTTATTTTTTTTTTTTATTTTTTTTTAAAGATTTTATTTATTTATTTGACAGAGAGAGATCACAAGTAGACAGAGAGGCAGGCAGAGAGAGAGAGAGAGGGAAGCAGGCTCCCTGCCAAGCAGAGAGCCCGATGCGGGACTCGATCCCAGGACCCTGAGATCATGACCTGAGCCAAAGGCAGCGGCTTAACCCACTGAGCCACCCAGGCGCCCCCAGTCATTCACTTTAAAAACATTGATGCTTTAGGTACCAGGTACCATGCAAGCGGATGGTATAAGTGGTGAACAAAACTGTCAGGTCTTTCCCCACAGGAAGCTGGAAGGGAGAGGTAAGAAGAAGGGAAGCATATATATGTCAAGTGACTCTGTGGGTGTGTCTTTCCTATTTGATCCCAGATCTAGCATAGTGTTTCACATCTAGTAAATCACATAACCAGAAAACATCGAGTCAGCACTTACTATGTGCCAGGCTCTATTTTAGGCTCTGGAGGACATCAGTGAACAAGGTAGACAAGGAAGGTTCTGCTCTCTAGAACTTACATTCTAGCCACTGGAGAACAACAGTAAACAAGCAAGCAAGCAAGAAGGAAAGAAAGAAGAAAAGAAAAATAAAGAAAGAAAAGGAAGGAAGGAAGAAAGGAAGGAAGAAAAGGAAAGAGAAAGAAAGGGAGGGAGGGAGGAAGAGAGAGAGAGGAAGGAAGGAAGAAAGGAAAAAAATATACAAGGTAATTTCAGGTAATAATGAGAGCTAGGAAAGAAATAAAAGACAGTGGGGATCGGAAGGCATTTTAGAAAGGCCAGTTTGTGGAGATGACCCTTGCACTAAGACCAGGAGGAACCTGCAAGCGTTGTAATGAGCCTGCTAGGCAGGGACAATAGCAGGTGCAAAGTCCCCGAGGTGGAGGTCCTTTGGTGTGTTTCACATAAAGGAAGCCACTGTGACTGGAATATGGTTAGTGAGAGGAGGAGAGAGAGACGATGTGGTCAGACAGGTAAGCAGGCACTGTTCTCACTGGGTTGGTAGGCTGTTGTAAGGTCTTGGCTTCTCATCATGCTCAGAATAAGCATTTCAGGTTTTAAGCAGTCCAGGGGAAAAATGATGTGGGCTTATGTGCAGGCTCTCAAACATTTTTTAGCACAATACCCAAGAAGGCACATATTTTATGTGGTGACTCAGTACATAAACACATATGCATAACCAAAAACTTCATGAGACAATCCCCTTAACTGTGAGTGATGCACTCAGAGATTGCTATTCGATTTCATCATAAAACAAGAAATCTTGGCTGTCACCCACTAAACTGATTTCATAATTTATCAATGGGTTGCAACTCACAGTTTTTGTAAAATGCTGGTTCAGACTAAAGTGCTGACAGTAGAGATGGAGAGAAATGAACAGATTCAGGGTATATTTTAGAAGTAGAGTTGACAGTGGTTATTGATGGACTCAGGAGGAGGTAAGGAAAAAAGCCTGATAAATGATGATTTTCTATGATTTTGGCTTGAGAAAAGGAGAGGATGGTCTTACATCCTGAGGTGGGGAAGACCAAGGAAGGAATATTTTTAAGAGAGGGGTGCAGGGGAAAACAAGAAATCTTTAAATACTTTGAATAATTCCAATTACACATGTTCACGAGCATATAGAATATTTGTAATATTAATTGCTTACAGTACAAGCCAACAAAAAATCTTTTTTGTAGACTCTTAAAAATACTTTAAAAATGTTAATTTTCATCATAGAATCAAAACCTGCTTACTAAAATAAAAGAGAAAGAAATGGGATCCATGATCTAGCCACATAAAAATGACCATGATTAATTTTTTTAAATGTTTCCTTAGTGTAACTTTTTCTATGCATTTTTTTTGGTCATGACCTAAGCTTTTATACAGATAATCATTTGGGATTGGAATTAAGTTAAGCAGTTTAGAGCTAATCAGTGGATTTGGAGACAATGAGGTTCATGGTAATTGATGTTCAATGATTAGCTTTATTTCTATAATAATAAGGTGATTTTAATGGGAAACCCAGTGATTTAGTCCACTGTTTCTCAAACTTTAAATACCTACACAAATGATTACATCATATTTTTCAATCAGTCTTATATATATGCCCAGATTGGGATGTTTATACTTTATATACACTCCAACATCCATCTCCATACCTACTGAGAATCCTCTATATAGGGTTAAAATTTTTTTCCTAAATATAAAATAATAACTAAACATGCTTGTCCAAATTACATGTATCATTTTTTGGGCTCCTTCACTCTTCATTCTGATGCATCCCTTTAAAAGCTACAAACTTTGAAACCTACTTCCTGACCCCAATCCTTGATGACCAGTGTTTTCATCAGGCCTAGCTGGCCTTTACATACAACAAAGCTTACACCACAGTTCTAATAACTATTAGATGCTGTGTCTATAGTAATCTTAAATCCACAAAAATACTTTCTCTTATATATCAACACTTATTAGTTCCTCTGTTGAAGCATTGTCTTAGTCTTTATGTAAACAAATATGAGGAAGAACATGGTCCTTACCCTCAAGGAGTTTATAATCCAATCTTATCATCAAACACCTTTAAAAAATAAACTTTGAACAGCTTAAATTTACTGAAATATTGTGAAGATAGTACTGTGCCCATGTACCCCAAACCCAATTTCCCCTTTTATTATCATTTATGTTAGTATGGTACACAGTTTTACAGTCAGTTTGAATCATACCATTTACAGAATTTTGAATTTTCCTCTTTTCACTTTACAGTATATCATCAGTATTGTTTCCACTCAAAATGAATGCTAGTGGTGGCCAGGTACTCTAGATTCTACCTGTGCCAGCCACTTCATTTATCAGATGAGGTTAAGACCAGCTTATGAAGTAAAACCACAGCTGCAGGCACCCATCCCCAGGTCCATGAGTGTAACATGGCTGCCTCTCACCTATCAGGGAGATGTAAGGATGTAGGGAATAGTCCTTTATTAATTCATTTAACCAACCAATAGTCCCTGAATGCCCAGGGACTGGGCTGGTACAGGAACAGAAATATTACTCATCATTCTCTATTCTCCAGGAATTTACGTTATAAATGATTTTTGAGTTGAATTCACAGAATCCAAGCATATTGAATTTCTGCTTTCCTTCAGTGAGTGGGAAGAGCAAAATGTACTGAGGAATGGGGAACTGAACATAATTTCAGAGGGTTTTTGTGGTTGGCTGATAGTGGCCCTCCAAAGGTGTCTATGCCCTAATCCCTGTAATCTGTGAATGTTACTTTACATAGCAAAAGGAGCTTTGCAGATGTGACTAAGGATCTTGATTATACAGGATTATGCAGATGGATCCAATGTAATCATAAGAGTTCTTAAGTTACAGATGGTCCCTGACTCACAGTGGTTCAACTTACAATTTTTCAACCTTACAATGGTGTGAAAGCAATATGCATTCAGTAGAAACTGTGCTTTGAATTCTGAATTTTGATCTTTTCCTAGGCTAGTGACATGCAGTATGATACTCTCTTGTGATGCTGGGCAATGGTAGCCCCAGCTCCCAGTCAGCCACGTGATCATGAGGGTAAACAACCGATAAACTTAAAACCATTTTGTGCCCATTCGGCCATTCTATTTCTCACTTTCAGTACAGTATTCAATACATGAGATATTCACCACTTTATTACAAAATAGGCTTTGTGTGAGATGATTTTACTCAGCTGTAGACTAATGATGGTGTTCTGAGCACTTTCAGGGTAGGCCAGGCTGAGATACGATATGCAATAGGTTAGGGAGTATTAAGTGTGTTTTTTACTTATACTATTTTCAATTTATGATGGGCTCATCAGGACATAACCTCATCATAAATTGAGGAAGAGGCAGGGGATGTGACCAGAGGCACAGATGGTAGGAATGGGATTACCAGTCAGAGGCTGTGAGATGAACATGGGCAGCCTCTAGAAGCTGGAAGAAGCAAGGAATAGTCTCTCCTAGAACCTCCAGAAGGAATGCAGCCTTACCAGTGTTTTGATTTTAGCTCCTTAAGACCCATTCTGGATTTCCCACCTCCAGAACTATAACAGAATAAATTCATGTTGGTTTCAGCCACCAGATTTGTGGTAATTTGTTATAGCAGCAATAGAAACTAACGCAGTTGACAAGCTGACTACTTTATATGAAAAGAAAAATTATTAGTAAGAAAGATATTGTAGGATTATAGAATGTTAGCCTCTAAGGTTCAACTCTGCTCTATCTAATCCAATAGCTTCACTTTTTTAGAGGAAAATAATGATGAAAAGGAAAGTATCTGACAAACTTTTCTTATCCAAACTGATTATATTGCTTTGGCTTTGAAACCATATACGTAGCAGCATGATTCATAATAGCCCAAACTGGAAACAACCCAAATGTCATCAATACTAGAATGGAAACCCATTCCCCATCTATTCCCACAATGGAATACTACATAGCAATGAAAATGTATGAACTACAATTACAAGGAATAATATGGGTGAATCCTGTGAACTCATGTTATTGTTGAGTGAAAGAAGACAGATATTTAGAGTTAATGCCATATAATTCCATTTACATAAATTTCAAAACAAGTCAAAACTAATCTATGATGTTAACAGTTACCTTGGAGAGGGATGGGGCCTGGGTAAAAGGGAGGGGGCAGGATGGAAGCTTCTGGGATTCTGGCAATGTTCTGTCTCTTGATCTCAGTGCTAGTAACATGGGTAAGTTCATTTGGTAAAATTGATGTGATTTGTACAAACTTAGGGATGCTATACATCAAAAAAAGTTTACGTAAGATAAAACCATATGAATGTGTGCTCCCAATGATTGTTTTAACAGTAGCTTAATATAAAGAATATGAGCTTTTAGAAGGAAAATAATGAGGAAAATCCCTTGCTGGACCCTTTTTGGATTCATTGCCCCCAAAGGGAAGAAACAACCCTCTCTGGCTTTAGAATATTGGATTTAAAAGGTTGTTCTAAAACATTTTAAACACTTTATGCTATACTTTTTAACCTCTCCTTCCCTCTTCCCTCAGAACACATTATTTTCAAGCTGGTGTTTAAAAATATTATTTAATTGTAGGGAAGGAAAGTCTTTAATAAGTTAATGATAAATAACTTGATAAATATCAAATAACTTGATAAATAAATAACCAATTGCCTAATTATGGCTCTGTGGAAGAATGAGGCTTTCTGGTGTGTTTGGAATTGTATCTATTCGGGGCCCCCTTTACAGAGCAGACTGTTGGTGGAAAGTTAAGGCTGGAGTTTGACTAATGAGACCATTCACATGAAATACTGAGGTGAGGTATCTGTACAAGTCTGGTGGGTTCATTTACAGAATGCTGAGCAATGTAAATTTAAATACTAAACATTCTATTAATTAAATGTTTTAAATAACATTTAAATAATAAATATCCTACAGATTCAGTGAAAAAAAATAATTTTCTATAACAAATATTATTTCTATGGTGCATGGTCCTCACATAATTTTTATTTCATGGAAATAAACAAAAACATTGTAGTTAATAGTTGAATATCTTGGGGAACTTGCTCTTCAGCAAACATTGAGGAGAAGTGCAATTAAATTTAAATAAATCTTTACCCCAGCAGCCTAGTGCTCTCTATTTATTGTGTTCTTGAGGTCATTGGAATGTGAGCACTTCCAACATTCTCTTATCTTTGGTCAGGAGGGTGATAGCCAGCATAGCACTTAGAATTCTCAAAGTACTTATATCAACAGGACTACTCCCGCACAAGGTTCATTATCAAATGTCATTGTGACCTCTAGCATTTCTTAAATTTTACCAAAGCCTGAAAACAATCTTGAAGGGTGCTTATAATTTTACTTCACAATGTTAAGGGAGCCAAAATTACAAAGTGAATATTGACTTAATGCAGTTTATTTTTGGCAACTTATTTCCTACCAAAACAAAATGAATGAAAGTTGGTGCCCAATGCCAGGGGAGAATATTAACGACAATAGCACCTTAAAAACATAAAGCAAAGGGAAATAATATGAAAAAACTGCAATGCTGATCTGAATAGCTAAGAAAGAGAGAATACTGATGCCCTTATTTTTTTAGGTCCAAGTTGGCAGCATATGTCAAATTAAGTAATAGAAAAAGATGATTTCATCCATATTAGCATTTTTGTTAAAAAAATTAGTTGGGAGAAATTTTGTGACAATAATATGAGATATTAGAGAACAAGTGGAATAAAAAGAGCATGTCATGGACTACATAACACTTATGAATTTGAATTAAAAATATTTTCCTTATTATCTCCTCATGTTTAAAGATATCGAATACTCATTTACTGATAATCTAGCATAAGAGCTTTGAAAATAAGATGGCCTGCCTTCCTTCTTTCTGTTCTTTGCCTCCTTCAAGTATGAGTGAGATTTAGTACTAGACTCAGTGCTTCTCATTGTGTTTACAAAGAATCAAGAGCTTTATTCAAATGCAGATTCTCATTCAGTAGGTCGGTGGTTTGTGCAGGGTTGATCTTGGGGTTGACTGGAATTCCTGTTTCTAATAAGCGTCTAGGTGATGCCCATGCTGTTGTACCTTGAACCCCACTTTGAGAAGCAAGGACTGGAAAAACAGCCCATCCTCAAAAAGTCCATAGTGTAACCCCAGAAACAAATAATACATTATATGTCAATTAATTGAATTTAAATTAAAAAAAAAAACCTCCATTCTATAGTTACAGCCACTTCCATTCTCCACTGTAGTTCAAAAAGTCTCAACTTACTTTTCGATTATGTGTACAACCCAGATGTCAACAGAAAGCTTCTCTTCTGTCTCATGATCCAGATAAAATTAGACCAAAATACATCACTAATTCTGTAGCCTCTGAAAACCCAAAGACTATTCCACGATTTATGGAATGAACTCAGAGGCAAAACTTGGCCCTTCTCCAGTTTCCACAAACAATCCATCTGAACAAAAATGTTGTCTGTAGACTTTACCTAGATGGGAGAAAATGGAATAGGAGTTGACATAACATAAGCACAAAGACTCTGAAAGGAGCTGTGGGCTCCTGCTTCTGTAGGATGAGTGCATCCTCTGAGTCTTCTAACCATATGAGGTGCTGTGTCCAACCTGTACTACACTCTATAAGTGTTCCCCATGAGCTCGTGCTTCCTAAGTAAGGCAGGGAGCTGGTATTTGAGCTACATATGATCACACACCTATGTAGAACTCTTCTTTAAAATAAGCAAACCAAACTTCCTTCTGTCTGGATAGATCCAGAAGAATCTGGGGTGACTATACATGTTTAATATGTAATAAATTAAATAATATTTTAAAAAGCATTGAAATGATAAAAAGCAGTGCTTAATTAGTTGGTAAATGCTGGCCATATATCAATGTACATCAGATGTTCATGTGACTTCCTATCATTCTTAAAGTCACATGATCACATAAGTAATGGTACATATGTATTTAGTATTTTACTTAGATATAGGATAAAATACTGCCAATGCTGTCCAACCAAAGACCACCAGAAACATGTGAGTGGACAAATTGGGTTTAGTACTCATGGCAAAAAGGAAAAATGCATACCATGGGGAGCTGTAGGGTGTCTCCACATTATAGGATTTGGGTTTGTGTTAAGTGATTTGGGGAGAGTTGTAGGAAGTGGAGTTGTACCTGGGATTGGATGTTGTCAAGAGACAGGTAATTCTATGATTGGGTATCTTAATAAATCTAACCTAAAAGGAGAGAAGACTAGGTGGAAGTTAGGCTATCACTGGCAAAGATGCCCCAGTCACTCATACCAGACAGGTTAGAAGGATGTTTAGTTAATTTCTGTGGCTTGCACAATGTTTATGTTATGACTGTGTGCAGACATTCACGATGGAGTGGACTTTCTTTTTATTGTCCTGACCCATCATGGTCACAGAGCAGCCTTGTCTGATGCTGGTTCTTTGGAATTGTTGATATTCAACAGGCGAGCCCCAAGGCCTAGCTGATAGTACCAGGCAAATTCCTGGAGGCTGAGAGGTGCTTTTCTCTCCCTCAATACATTTTAGAAGAAAAAAATTTTTTTTTCCTCTCAGAGTAGTATAACACGGAGATGATAAAGTGACAGATTGGATGGAATTATCTAGATGAAGCACAAAAATCATCAAAAATGGAATATTTATGTGTTAGGCAGAAAGAGCAAAACTTGTGTGACTGGTGCAACCTTCACAAATTTACAAATGTGATCACATGTTTTGTTTAATAAATTGAGTCCATGCTAGGAAGCAGTTTCCATACTTTTCTTCCTCAGTAATTTCTAATAATGGCGGATACAGATTCAACCCAAGAGTGGGGAGCTTTGTGGGTCTGTCCTCTTTCAGGCATCAAGTGGAGAGAGCATTTGAATTGGATGAATCTGCTGCCTTTGAGTCCACAAGGTACCACCATTGAAGACTGGTCCTGCAGTTGGATGGATGCTGTTAGGATGCCCTCACTGGTCTGACAGAGGTATCATAGTATCACAGATGAGGTAATAGGGGTATAGCTACTTTTTCTGCTTGTTTTTCAGCTTATCTGTGTCTCTCTGCAGGGCTACAGTTCCCAGAGGTCGATGGGGCAGCCAGAGTTGCCAGCAAGCCAGAGAGATGCCTGTCTGTGAAGTAATAGCTCAGATCTTTGACCCAAGAAGAGCGTTCAGTGCCGAGTAGTGTTGTAAGACACCAGTCCTTTCTTCTTTTCTTTTTCTCTTTTTTTCTAAGGGAAGAAATGTGGGCTTTTGCATCTAGTAGCTTTACTTTAATTTCCACTATAGTAACATATGAGCTGTGTATTCTTAGACAACTTACTTAGTCTATCTGAGCCTTTTCCGTCTGCTAAAACTAGGAGTAATAATGACCTTGTGCTTTCTGCTTCCTTTGGAATGGGTCTATTTTTTTTTTAAAGATTTTATTTATTTATTTGACAGAGAGAAATCACAAGTAGGCAGAGAGGCAGGCAGAGAGAGAGGAGGAAGCAGGCTCCCTGCTGAGCAGAAAGCCCGATGTGGGGCTCGAACCCAGGACCTGGGATCATGACCTGAGCCGAAGGCAGCGGCTCAACCCACTGAGCCACCCAGGCGCCCCTTTCTGCTTCCTTTGTACATGGCATCTTCCTCCACCTAGCAAGCCTCCCCTGTTCCTCTCCTTACCACTTAGTGGGAATTCTTCCCATCCTTGAAGACCAAGTTCTAGTCACTCTTCCCTCAGTGGCTCCAACCTACTGTGATCTCTACTCCTTTTGAACTATGTATAGTAAATACTCAAAGTACTGCTCAATTAGCACTCATCAGCCAGTTCCTTTTAGAACATTATTCTCAAGGAGAAAGAAAAGAGCCAAGAAGTACGCTTAGAATAAACTTTTGTTTATTTTTTTCACCAGTTTTCTGGTTCAGGCCTCCTGCTTCAGCATTCTTGATATTCCAGCAGCAAAACAGATTTCCCTGGTATTTCTTAGATATTCCACTGTGGGTTCTCTCTTTATCTGGTTATAGTTTGGAAGGGGGGAAAAAACAAGAGGCAAAATGCTATTGGACATTGCTTCTCCACCAGGGGTGTGAGCTTTCTAACTTTCCTGGCATTTCCCTCACCTCCCACTAGACCAGGAGAGATACAAGTTTTCCCCTGAATGACTGAGATCAGCTGCATCATTGCTGCCAAATGACAAAACTGTTAGACAAATTTCTCACAAGTGGTTGGAACCATCTGGCTAACATAGGACCCCAGCTAAACTTCAATCTTTTTACCCCTGCTGGTCTCCAGCAAAAACTTTCTCCAAAACATTCCTGACACTGCAACCAGGGCTATTTTCTAGGTCCCAACTCTTTGACCAGGCTCTGCAGTGATTTAAATGGTCATTCAGGAGCTCTACCTCCATTTCAAAGCCAATCGCCAGGCTATAAACAGCTTGTTCACTCTGGCTCAATCTGGCCCTACTCCACTTCTGTCTGGGATTGTGTTAAACCATTAGCTTGCAACAGTATTTAGTTATTATTAAAAATTTTTTCCTACCTTTTGACCCCCTTCACCCTTTTCTCTCACCTCCTTTCCCCCACCTCTGGCAATCAACAATCTGTACTCTATATCTCTGTGCTTGTTTTAGTTTTTTTTTTTTTTTTCAGATTCCACATATAAAAAGGATCATATAGTATTTTTCTTTCTCTGCCTGACTTACTTCACTTAGCATGATAAGTTCCATCCATATTGTCCATCCATATTGTCACAAACAGCAAGATTTCATTCTTTTTTTTTTTTAAGATTTTATTTATTTATTTGACAGAGAGAGATCACAAGTAGGCAGAGAGGCAGGCAGAGAGAGAGGAAGGGAAGCAGGCTCCCTGCTGAGCAGAGAGCCCGATGCGGGACTCGATCCCAGGACCCTGAGATCATGAACTGAGCCGAAGGCAGCGGCTTAACCCACTGAGCCACCCAGGTGCCCGATTTCATTCTTTTTTAGGGCTGAATAATATTTCATTGTGTGTGAATATATACCACAATTTCTCCATCTGTTTGTTCATCAGTGGACCATTAGGTTGTTTCCATATCTAGGCTATTGTAAATAATGCTGATTACATGGGGGTACATACATCTTTTCAATTTGGTGCTTTTCTTCAGATAAATACTCAGAAGTGGAATTACTGGATTATATGATCGATAGTTCTTTTTTTTTTTTTCATTGTAACTTTTTTTTTTAATTTATTTTTTATAAACATATATTTTTATCCCCAGGGGTACAGGTCTGTGAATCACCAGGTTTACACACTTCACAGCACTCACCATAGCACATACCCTCCCCAGTGTCCATAACCCCACCCCCCTCACCCAATCCCCCTTCCCCCATCAACCCTCAGTTTGTTTTGTGAGATTAAGAGTCACTTATGGTTTGTCTCCCTCCCAATCCCATCTTGTTTCATTTACTCTTCTCCTACCCCCTTAACCCCCCATGTTGCATCTCCTCTCCCTCATATCAGGGAGATCCTATGATAGTTGTCTTTCTCTGATAACTTATTTCGCTAAGCATGATACCCTCTAGTTCCATCCAAGTCGTCGCAAATGGCAAGATTTCATTTCTTTTGATGGCTACATAGTATTCCATTGTGTATATATACCACATCTTCTTTATCCATTCATCTGTTGATGGACATCTAGGTTCATTCCAAAGTTTGGCTATTGTAGACATTGCTGCTATAAACATTCGGGTACACGTGCCCCTTCGGATCACTACGTTTGTATCTTTAGGGCAAATACCCAGTAGTGCAATTGCTGGGTCATAGGGTAGCTCTATTTTCAGCATTTTGAGGAACCTCCATGCTGTTTTCCAGAGTGGCCGTACCAGCTTGCATTCCCACCAACAGTGTAGGAGGGTTCCCCTTTCTCCACATCCTCGCCAGCATCTGTCATTTCCTGACTTGTTCATTTTAGCCATTCTGACTGGTGTGAGGTGATATCTCATTGTGGTTTTGATTTGTATTTCCCTGATGCCGAGTGATATGGAGCACTTTTTCATGTGTCTGTTGGCCATCTGGATGTCTTCTTTGCAGAAATGTCTGTTCATGTCTTCTGCCCATTTCTTGATTGGATTCTTTGTTCCTTGGGTGTTGAGTTTGCTAAGTTCTTTATAGATTTTGGACACTAGCCCTTTATCTGATAGTGTCGTTTGCCAATATCTTCTCCCATTCTGTCAGTTGTCTTTTGGTTTTGTTAACTGTTTCCTTTGCTGTGCAAAAGCTTTTGATCTTGATAAAATCCCAATAGTTCATTTTTGCCCTTGCTTCTGTTGCCTTTGGTGATGTTCCTAGGAAGATGTTGCTGCAGCTGAGGTCGAAGAGGTTGCTGCCTGTGTTCTCTTCAAGGATTTTGATGGATTCCTTTCTCACATTGAAGTCCTTCATCCATTTTGAGTCTATTTTCGTGTGTGGTGTAAGGAGATGATCCAATTTCATTTTTCTGTATGTGGCTGTCCAATTTTCCCAACATCATTTATTGAATAGGCTGAAAGAACAAGAACCATATGATACTCTCAATAGATGCTGAAAAAGCATTTGACAAAGTACAGGATCCCTTCCTGATCAAAACTCTTCAAAGTGTAGGGATAGAGGGCACATACCTCAATATTATCAAAGCCATCTATGAAAAACCCACCACAAATATCATTCTCAATGGAGAAAAACTGAAAGCTTTTCCGCTAAGGTCAGGAATGCGGCAGAGATGTCCATTATCACCCCTGCTATTCAACATAGTACTAGAAGTCCTAGCCTCAGCAATCAGACAACAAAAGGAAATTAAAGGCATCCAAATAGGCAAAGAAGAAGTCAAACTATCACTCTTTGCAGATGATATGATACTATATGTGGAAAACCCAAAAGACTCCACTCTAAGACTGCTAGAACTTGTACAGGAATTCAGTAAAGTGTCAGGATATAAAATCAATGCACAGAAATCAGTTGAATTTCTCTACACCAACGACAAGACAGAAGAAAGAGAAATTAAGGAGTCAATCCCATTTACAATTGCACCCAAAACTATAAGATACCTAGGAATAAACCTAACCAAAGAGGCTAAGAATCTATACACAGAAAACTATAAAGTACTCATGAAAGAAATCGAGGAAGACACAAAGAAATGGAAAAATGTTCCATGCTCCTGGATTGGAAGAATAAATATTGTGAAAATGTCTATGCTACCTAAAGCATTCTACACATTTAATGCAATTCCTATCAAAGTACCATCCATTTTTTTCAAAGAAATGGAACAAATAATCCTAAACTTTATATGGAACCAGAAAAGACCTTGAATAGCCAAAGGAATATTGAAAAAGAAAGCCAAAGTTGGTGGCATCACAATTCTGGACTTCAAGCTCTATTACAAAGCTGTCATCATCAAGACAGCATGGTACTGGCACAAAAGCAGACACATAGATCAATGGAACAGAATAGAGAGCCCAGAAATAGACCCTCAACTCTATGGTCAACTAATCTTCGACAAAGCAGTAATGATAGATAGTTCTATTTTTAACTTTTTAAGACACCTCCATACTGTTTTTCATAGTGGCTGCACCAATTTCAGACCCACCAACAGCACACAAGGGTTTCCTTTTCTCCACATCTTTGCCAACAACTGTTATTTCTTGTCTTTCTGGTAATGGCTATTCTAACAAGTATGAAGCGATATTTCATTGTGGTTTTGACTTGCATTTCCTTGATGATTTGTAATGTTGAGCATCTTTTCATGTACTTGATGGTCATCATGTCTTCTCTGGAAAATGTATTCAGATATTCTGCCAGTTTTTTAAAACTGGATTGAAATTTTTTGGTATTATTTGTGATTTCTTTATGTATTTTGGATATTAGCCCCTTATCAAATATATAATTTATAAAAATTTTCTTCATGTAATAGGTTGTCTTTTCATTTTGTTGATGGTTTCCTTTGCTGTATGGAGCTTTTTAATTTGATGTAGTTCCACTTGTTTATTTTTGCTATTGTTGCTTTTGCTTTTGGTGTCCAGTTTCAAAAAAAAAAAAAAATCATTGCCAAGATCTATGTCAAGGAGTTTACTGCCTATGTTTTCTTCTAGGAGTTTTATTGTTTCAGGTCTTAAGTTCAAGTCTTTAATCCATTTTGAGTTGATTTTTTGTGTGTGGTGTAAGATAGTGGCCCGGTTTCATTCTGTTGCATGTGGCCTGTCCACTTTTCCTAACACCATTTATTGAAAAGACTGTCCTCTCCCCATTATATATTCTTGGCTTCTTTGTCATAAATTAATTGAGCCTATATATGTGCGTTTATTTCTAAGCTCCTTATTCTGTTCTATTGAATAATGTGTTTTATACTGTTTTAATTGCTATAGCTTTGTAATATAGTTTGAAATTAGGGACCATGATGTCTCCAACTTTGTTCTTTCCCAAGATTGTTTTGGCTATTCAGGGTCATCTTTTTCTTTTCCTTTTCCTTTTCTTTTCTCCTTCCTTCCTCCCTTCCTTCCTTCCTTCCTTCCTTTCTAAGAAAGGGAGAAAGAGGGATTAGGGAGGGGTAGAGGGAGAGAGGTTTTTTTTTTTTTAAGATTTTATTTATTTATTTGAGAGAATTAGCAGTGTGGAGAGGCAGAGGGCGAGAGAGAGAGAGAGAAAGAGAGAGAGAGAAGCAGACTCCTTCTGAGTAGGAAGCCCGATTCCTGGCTCTATCCTAGGAGATCATAATATGAGCTGAAGGCAGGCACTTGACTAACTGAGCCACCCAGGCCTCCCCACTGCCCCCCCAGAGAGAGAATCTTAAACAGGCTCCATGCCCAGCATAGAGACTGACATGGGGCTTGAACTCACAACCCTGAGTTCATGACCTGAGCTGAAATCCAGAGTGCCCCTAGGGCACCCAGGTGCCCTATACAAATTCTATACAAATTTCAAGATTATTCTATTTCTGTGAAAAACACCCCTGGAATTATGACAGGATTGCACTGAATATGTAGATTGTTTTGGTTAGTATGGACATTTTAATCATATTCATTCTTCTAACCCATGAGCAAGGAATATCTTTCCATTCTTTGTGCCTTCTTCAGTTTCTTTCATTAATGTTTTGTGGTTTCCAATACACAGGTCTTTCACCTCCTTGGTTAAGTTTGCTCCTGGTATTTTATTATTTTTGATACAACTGCAAATGGGATTGTTTTCTTTTCCTTTTAAAGTTTTTTTTATTTATTTGATAGAGAGAGACACAGTAAGAGAGGGGAATACAAGCAGGTGTAGTGGGACAGGGAGAAGCAGGCTTCCTGCTGAGCAGGGAGCCAGATGTGGGGCTCGATCCCCAGACCCTGGGATCATGACCTGAGCCAAAGGCAGATGCTTAAGGACTGAGCCAACCAGGTGCCCCAAGTGGGATCGTTTTCTTAATTTCTCTTTTTAATAGCCTGTTATTTGCAACTTGTTATATGCAACAGATTCTTGGGTATTGATTTTGTATCCTACAACTTTACAGAGTTTACTTATTAGTTCTATCAGTTTTTTGGTGGAATCTTTGAAGTTTTCTATACATAACAGGTCATCTGCAAGTAGCAGACTAGATGCACTTCTTTTCCAATTTGGATGCCTTTTATTTCTTTTTCTTAACGGCTCTGACTAGGACTTCTCATACTACATTAAATAAAAATGAGGAGAGCAGGCATCCTTGTCTTATTTCTGATCTTTAAGGAAAAAGCTTTAAGCTTCCCACCATTGAGTATGATATTATTAGCTATGGGCTTATCATATACAGCCTTTATTATGTTGTGGTAAATTCCCTCTGTACCCCAACTGTTGAGAGTTTTATCATCATGGATATTGAACTTCGCAAGTGTTTTTTCTACCTCCATTGAGATAATCATTTGATTTTTGTTTTTCATTTTGTTATTGTGATGCATCACACTGATTTACAGGTGATAAACCATTGTTACATCCCTGGAATAAATTACACTGATCAGGGTAGGGTTTGCAATCCTTTTAATGTACTGTTGAATTTGGTTAACTAATACATTGTTAAGAATTTTTGCATTTACGTTCATATTCTTGTGGTCCTTGTCTGGTTTGGGTGTCAGAGTAATGCTGGCTTCATAAAATAAGTTTGGAAGAGTTCCCTTCTCTTCTATGGAATTGGCTTCTGGTTCCAGTTCATGATAGCAATGTAGGAAGATCCTGAACTCATCTCCTCCCACAGACACATTACATATGGAATAATTCCTGTTTTAAAAAACCTAAAGTATAGCTGAGTGATGATTACTCATTTTGAGCAAATGAGGAGACCACACTAAAGCAGTTAGGAAGGCCTGGCACAGAATCTCCCCTTAAATCCCTCCATCCTCGGCATGTTGACCCACAACCAGGAGAAAATTCAAAGCCTGGAAAATTCCAAGCCTCTTCACCCCAAAGACCAAAGGCTTAGCACCCTCTATCAGGCAGCTTAATTTTAAAACCTGCCTTGAGAGATGGGCCCCCAAACATCTAACTTTGAAAACCAGTGAGGCTCATGTCTCAATATCCACAAGACTGAAGGGATATGAGAAATAGCTCTTAAAGGGCCTGTGCACTCAAACTCATCCAGCCCCAGACTCAGGGCAGAGACAGACAATTGCACCCAGGCCTAAAGTCAATAAGGCTCATATTAAAGCATCTGCTTGAAGGGCAGGCATCTAACTTAACACACACATGTAGGAACACAGGAACATTCTCTGGGATGGACTCCTACAGGTGCCACTTTTGCCCTATCCCTTTGCCATGCTCTAGAGTATTTGTATCTCCTGGAAGGGAGCTTTTTTTGTGGCTGCAGCCCAGGGGCTGCCTTGGCCACCTGGCTCTGGAACCCAGGGCAGCTTGTGTTCTTGCTCCCATAGGATTGCTGTAATTGGTCCCACCCAGAAAGGAGCTCATGCCCTTTTCTGCTATACCATTTTTGCAGCTGCTACTATGGGTCACTTCTAGGTCACCTGGCTCTGGTAGCCAGTGGGGCTATGGTTGTGGGTCCCACAGGACTGTAATGGAGGGAGAAAGTCTTTTTAAATAGTACTACCCCCTGGGGCGCCTGGGTGGCTCAGTGGGTTAAAGCCTCTGCCTTCAGCTCAGGTCATGATCCCAGGGTCCTGGGATCGAGCCCCACATTGGGCTCTCTGCTTAGCAGGGAGCCTGCTTCCTCCTCTCTCTGACTGTCTCTCTGCCTGCTTGTGATCTCTGTCTGTCAAATAAATAAATAAAATCTTAAAAAAAAATTATTAAAAAAAAATAGTACTACCCCCAGGGCACAGCAAGAGGTCTTTCTGTGAATTAGTCCTGTTAACTAGCTAATCATCAGGGCTGCATCAGAGGGAAGGGAGGCTTCTAATTAAACACCTATCTAGGGGCTGACTAGAATTGTTTCCAGATATTCTATCTTTATGCTCTCCCTGTGCTGTGCTCCAGAGTTCCAGTGTCTCCTGGAGGGAAGGTTTACATGCATCTAGTTCCTTAGTTTTTATGTCTGGTGCTCTGGTTCTTATGACTGCTACCCCGAGGACACCACCTGATTGCCTAGCTCTGGTGCCCATGGGAGTTTGCATTCCTGGGACCCACAGGACTGTGGCAATCAGACATTCTTGGGAGGCTACCACCCCCAAGCCTTGCACAGGCAGCAGAGTCTTTCTGTTGACATATCTTATTTTCCTGGTGCATTCAGCTCTTGGAATATTTGATCAATTCTCTTTCTAGCAGACTTTGGCCAGGACTCCTTGATGAACCCTTTACAAGTTTTCCTATACTCAATTCAAGGAGATTGGAGTATGGGGCTCTCATGTCTTCTCTGCAAGAAGGCCCTAGGTTTCTTTTATAGGGACTGGGTCATCTCCCTCCCAATGACCAGCTCTGCACACCAATGGGAGAGCCAGCTTTTGTTAGGACAAAAAGAAAAAAAGAAAAAAAATTCCCTTATTCCAGAATGATGGGTGTCTACTCATGCTATATTTCATAACTAAAGGGTTACTCAAGTGACCCTTCTCTAATCCAAGAAGCTCAAGTTCTATCAAGTTTAAAAAGGCAGAAATAAAAACAGTGGACGGTAGATATCCTGTGATATTAGCAAAGGAAAAGAAAAGTTACTAAAAGAACAGGAGAGACCGTGGTAAGGAAAACAGGCATTTTATAGAAATGAGTGATCCACAATTTCAGTCTTTATCAGGTTAAGAAGTGGAGACTGAGAAGGACCCACTGGATTTGGACCTCGAGTCATTGTTGGGTAGAAACCTGACTGTACTAGTCTTCAAATCAATGAGAGGTGAAGTAGAGACTGTTAAATCTGCACTTTCCTTATAAGAAACTTGGCTGTGAAAGCAAAATGAGAGGGGATAACTGTGTATGTGTTGCAGTGGGGGCGGGGGCAGTGATGTTGGAGGTAGGCTTTCTCAGAACGAAGACAGTTCAAGGAATTCCAGCATTATCTAAATACTAAAAACATTATCTGCTTCTTTAGGAATTTTGAGTTCACTGAAACCTGGTGTTTCTTGTTGCAGAATTCCATCCAGGCTAACATTTAGTCATCAGGGCCCCTTAGTCTCCTCTTAGCTGTGACAGTTTCTCAGACTTTTCTAGTTTTAGATGACTTTGATGACTTTGTTTTGTTTTTAAGTAGGTGCCATACCCCATGTGGGGCTTGAACTCACAACCCTGAAATCAAGAGTTGCATGTTCTACTGACTACACTAGCCAGGTACTCCATGAACCTTGGCAGTTTTGAGGAGTACTGGTCAGGTATTTTTTGTGTAATGTCCCTTGACTGGGATTTGTCTGGTGCTTTTTTCATGATTAGATTAGGATTGTAGGTTTCTGGGAGGAAGACTCAGAGAGTCATTTTAATCACATGAATAATCACTATGGATATGAAGCTTGATCACCTGGCTAAGGCAGTATTAGTCAAATTTCTCCACTACAAAGTTCCTTCTCTCCCTCCTCTTGCATACTGTCCTCTTTGGTTGGAAGCCACTATGCAAAGCCCACACTTAAGAAGGAGTCAGGAGCTAGCTTCTACCTCCTCAAGGGTGGAGTATTTACACAAATTATTTGGAATTTTCTAAACAGGAACTTTATCTCTTCTTTCCTGGATAAGCCAATTTTTAGTCCCCTATGAAAGATTCAATAACTTCATGCCTTGCTTACTGAGATTAAACTCGCAGGATAAATTTCATCCAGAAAGTCGGCTCTTTGATTCATATTTTTCAATACAGATTAACATGCTGACAGTAGCAGAAATTGAGAGCACTGAAGAGCCTCACAAAAATAATATTGAAAGTGTTCACATATTTCACATATTTCTTTTGCTAGTCGTTAACATTTCCGTAGGCCAAGAAAGAAGTCATTTAATGGGAATGACCTGTAACTGAGTGATTTGAATAATATGAAGTTGAAATACTGAATCAACACTTTTATTTGTCAGTTTTCATTTTCTAGTTTCTGAATACAATAAGATTGTTTAAAAAATTAAAGTTACTGAGTTTCACCTCCTGATAATTTGCACTGATAATGAAAGAGAAACTACAGGATAAACTGGTTGTGTGAAGCAGCCATAATTGATCTAGGCTCTATCACTTACTAGTTGTGTGACCTACTGCAATTTAGCTTCTGTAAGCAAACCTCCATTTCCTCAGCTATAAATTAGAAAAAGAATAATGTCTACATAACAAATTTTTGAGGAGTAAGTGGGAAAAATACGTATTTATATATATTTTTAACCAGTTAACATAGAGTATAATATTAGTCTCAGGTGTATAATATAGTGATTCAACACTTCCATACATCACCCAGTGCTCATCACAAGTGCCCTCCTTAATCCCCATCACCTGTTAACCCATCTTCCCCCACCTCCCCTCTGATAACCATCAGTTATATACAGACTCTATAGTTGAGTCTGTTTCTTGGTTTGCCTCTCACTCACTCTCTTTCTCTTTGTTTGCCCTTTACTGATTTGTTTTGTTTCTTAAATTCCACATATGAATGAAGATAGTATATTTTAAGATGCATTTATAACCTATAAAGTTGCCCCAGGCCCTGGGGGTGACACTCAGCCAGAGTGCACTGCTGCAGCCAGTGTGCTTATGCCTCATGTTCATTAGATTGGTCGGGGCCCAAGCTGCGTCAGTGCTAAGTATTTTAAACATCACTGCTGTTAGCTACTTGTGAGACACACAGAGTCAGCTTCCTCCTGGCCCTCTCAGCCAATTAATTTATGTACTGTTGGAACTAGCGCTATATCTGGGCCTCGATACATGTGAATAATTAAGATACCTTGATGCCTGTAGATCTGGAGGTAGGGAGCCAGGGGTTCACCTTGATGGATTTTGAAAGGCAAACCTTGCTCTTGCTGAAGGTGTACTGGCTATGCCTGAATCGCCAAGTCCTGCTGGCAAGCCCTTCCCAGTGTAAGCACAGACAGGTAGACAGACATGCCCATGTTGTCAAGCTTGTGGTTCTGTGGTCCCCTGTTGGTATGACCATTTCAGGCAGTGGGCATAATTAGTATTCAGTAAAGATATCCCTCGATTTCTTTTTGTGAAAATGTTACCCAAAGCAATGAACACAGAAGGAAGACTACTCCCTGAAAAATTTCCTGAGTGTGTAAGCAAGTTAGAGATCATAGAAAGTTATCAAGAATTCCAAGCCATATTTAATACTGAATTAGGAAATAGCTGCTCCAGGTGATTATGTGATGCCAGCTAACAACAAAAAAAAATATTCAGGAGTCTCTCCTCAAATGCATTATTAACTGAAGGCAGTTTATGGAATCAATTCCAATTCTGTTGAAAGAAAGATACTTAGTACTTTTGGAAGAAATACTTAATAATATCGTAATTCCAATCACATTCCATGGTTTGTTTTTCCAAGTCAACATTTTTGCTAAAGAGTTGTTTTTTATTTGTAAAATTGTATTGATTACCAAAGATTGAATATATAATTTTTTAATAATTTCAAATCATTTGTTAATCTATATTTTTAAAGGTGATCATTTTGGGGAGAAAAGCAATCATATATTCTATTTTGGTATTAAAATCTGAAATCGATAGTCCATAAAGAAAAACAAGGACCCTTCAGCCTCCTTCTTATTGCCTAATGTTAAAGATCTGACTTCCTTTCAAGGATATATTCTGGGCTGAGAATGAGAACTCAGTGAACCATTCCAGAACTTGGTGGGTTTCCCTCTTTCCCTCTCTGAGTAACAAGTCTTGTGGTAAAAACAACAACAACAACAAAAAACCAAAAAAACTATCTTCAGATAGTTTCTGGAGATAAGGTTTTTAGCATCATTTATTACTTCTATTTCATCCATAAATATTTTATAGTTTAAAAAAATTCTTACCACTGAACAAAACCATCTTAATTTTGTTAAAACTATCACTTGAAATATTGAATTTGAATTCTACTAAAAAACAAATACATATTATCGAAGAAACCGGGGGTGGAACTGGCCATGAAAACCACCGGGTTTATTTACACATAGTGTGACTCACGCAATATCTGGATGGCTTTCATTTGTGCAAGAGCCACAAATCTTAAAACCAGCAAAGTTCTGCGAAATCATCTTGTGATTTGCATCTTCTTACAGTTGGGGAAATTGAGTTCTCAGAGTTAGGTGGCTTGTGGGGAAACAGCTGCTCACAGGGAGACTGAGTAGGTTTGTGGTCCTGCATTCTTTTTCTTTTTTCTTTCTTTTTTTTTTTTTTTTGGTAGAGATTTCATTTACTTATTGGAGAAGAGAGGGAGATTGTGAGTGGGGAGGGAGAGGGAGAGTCTGAAGCAGACTCCATGCTGAGCTCAGAGCCCAACACGGGCTTCCTTTGCATCCCACAACCACAGGATCACAACCTGAGGCAAAACCAAGAGTCAGATGCTTAACTGAGCGAACCACTCTGGCTCCCCAGTCCTGTGTTCATTGCTCCTGGCTCCCTGCTGCTGAGGGCATACAGCAGCCCCCCCTTGTCTGCAGGCATGTGTTCCAAGACACCCCACCCTGCCAGGACGCCCGCACCTGTGGGTGCCACTGAACCTTCTATATACCACGGTTTTCCCTACAGACAGTCCTATGATAACATTTAATTTCCCAATTAGGCACAAGAAGAGATGAAACATAATTACTAATAAGATAGAACGATTATAATGAGATACCTGTAATAAAAATTATGTGAATGTGGTCTCTCTCCCTCAAATCATCTTCCGGTGCTGGACTCAACGTGCCTGGGATCATGGGGGCCGATGGGACGCCTCGGTGAGGAGATGATGAAGAGAGGTGAGTGACGCAGGCGAGTGACGTAGTGGTGGGCGACTCCTGACCTCCCGGTGATTCTTCAGGAGGAGGATCCTGGGCTTCCAGACTGAGGTTGACCTGGGTAAGTGAAACTACGGAAAGCAAGCCCGCGGGAAAGGGAGCACTGCTCTAGTTTCAACCCAAGCAGAATCAGGCGCCTCCAGGGCTGCCGCTGTCCTGGAAACAGCCAGCTTGGTGTGGCTCAGTGCAGCGAGCCAGCTGAGTTCAGACCATGTGTTAAAGGTGTGTGAGAGGTAGTATCTTTTTATTACTAGTGAGATGTGTACATCCATTAAAACTGGGAAGTGTTAGAATAGTATGCTCTTTGCTGCAAGTGATGCAGTCCCCAAGAGAACTGGTTAAGGCCGAGAAAGAAGGCGGTTTGGTGTTAGGATTCTGGGAGCGCTCACACAATGGAAGGGAGACCTGCCCTGCCAAAAGAAAGTAAGCTGTCTTCCAGCACAACCCGAACAGAACTGAGTGCTGCTAGGACTGTCATTCTCTCTCTCTCTTTTTCTCTCTCTCATTATCTTCTGTCTTCTTTAAGCTTTCATTTGAACTTCTGGGGATGGCGGGGTAGGGGAGTTACCCAACTGAGAACCTGTTCTGAACTCAGGTTTGGCTGCTTGCAGCTCCAAAGTCAATACTTGAGAGACAAGTGACGTGGGAAAGAAAAGCTTGCTCTGCTCAGGAAGCTGGCAACCTGAGAAGATGGTGGACTAACGTCTCAAAGACCATATTCCCTGTCTAGGGGAGGCCAGACGGTTTGAAAGGGGGAAAGGGAGGGGCTACTGGCAGGAGAAGCAGGTGCCCCGGCAGTTAGGTGTCTGTTGACATGACCCTGAACAGAGTTGGTGGCATCTCTGGCAGCTCTTTTCAAATGTAGTCAGGCCTTACCTTCTGGAAAAGTCTGGTCCTTCACTCCTTAAGACCAGTGGTCTTCAAATTTCATGGAAAGTAAGTTAATTTTGCTACAGACCAAAGGGTTTAGTTCAGCAAGCAAGGAGTGCATAAGCTCGAAGCAAGTTAACCCTTCAGTGTAGTTTGAGTGCTGGGATGCCTGGCCGGCCCGTCAGTAGAGCATGTGACTCTTGATCTCGGGGTTGTGGGTTTGAGCCCCACACTGGGTGTTGAGAGTACTTAAAAATTAAAACTAAAAAAAAAAAAAAAGAGAGAGAGAGAGAGAGACAAGAGACTAGCTGGAGTGCTGTTCAGGGGAGAGGAAGGGGAAGAAATTACTATATAAAGTCAAAACAAAGTTCACATTCAGCTTTGCATACTTACTTAGGCCATGTTATTTAATGGCTCTGAACTGATAATAGTCAGTTCAATAGTAACTTTCTCTCAGACTTTTTGGGAAGAATTACGTGTAGTGATATGCATAAGTCACTTAGCATAACACTGGCCTATAGTAGCAGCTAGTCAATAAATAGTTTTTTTGTTACCATACACTTAAGATTCTTTCCTGCCTGATCTTTCATCTCCCCCTGGCAGAAAAGTCAACATAAAAAAATTGTGAAGATCAGCTTCAAGAGCATCTAAGATGACATCAATTGTAAGACAAGCCATTATTTTATGTACCATTAAAATACGCTGTCAAAAAATATGCTGCCGATTATACTATGGCTCACTCTCTCATCACTTGGAATTTCTTATACTCCTTGAAAAAGCTTTTTTAGACTTATTTAGATGTATATTAAAAAGAAGATACACAAAAAAGAAGATATAAGTAAAAAATTGGTTAAAATGTTCCTGAAACTCCCTCACATTCTGTGTCTGATGGCTGTGAATCAATGTATCAACTCAGAGGCATCAGTGTCTGTGTTTTTCCACATGAATCATCCTTTATTCCATCAAGAGCATCAGTGAGATGGCATTTCTTTTAAAAAAGTCATTCCACTAATGCTAGGATTCTAGAACTTTTTCCAAATTGCTAATACCCATTCTGCCATTCTGCAACTTCTGAGACTGTTGCTTTCATGATCTCCCCAGAAATCACGTGATCAAGGAAAACATCCAAGTTAATGCATGTGTGAGCTACAGAAGTGTCTGCTGCCTGGCCAATGGCCAGTGCAAAGTGCCGTGAATGGTGTAAAGAGACCCAGTTTCAGAGCTGTTAAAACGTGAAAATATGTGCATCTAAGGGTTGATGTACAAATGGTAGACAGCGCACATCATTTTAGGTCCACACTTAGAAAAAACAGGTCACCATAAAATTATTTGAAATAGTGAGCTCATTTAGTGCATTAAAAAGTATTCGAATAACCCCTCTTTAATCTGTATAAAATGAAGTGTACTTGTCTCAGTTACATTTTTTTTCTTTTACATCAACAGGAAATGGTAGACTGAGTTTTAGGCTAAAAACAACTTACCCTGAGTGAAGGAACGGTTTTCTTCAGTTCTGTTAGCGTCCTACTCACAGAGACAAATTGGTGTCATTGGAAGATACTTGAGACCTGCAGCCCCTTCTTGCCAAGATTTGTTGTTTTAACATAAAAATCAAGCAGCAGCAAAGCTTAAGAGTTTTAAAAGAACAATTTTCTTTAATTTTCAAGTTGAGGGCATATTCAGCTCAAAATCAGAAAAAAAAGGAATCTTATAAAAGTATTATGAACTTACTAACCCGTATTTTCCTCCCAGCACTTTTTTTTTAAAATTGAGATACACCCTATGTAAAATAAAATGCATAGGTATAAAATAGTACAGTTAAATGGCATAAAGTCATATAACCACCACCCCAATCAAGAAATAGAATATTTCCATCATGACAAAAATGTTCCCTGGGCCCCTTTTCAATCATTCCCCCATCCCCTTCAACATAATGTGGTCTTTTTTTTTTTTTTAAAGATTTTATTTATTTATTTGACAGAGATCACAAGCAGGCAGAGAGGCAGGCAGAGAGAGAGGAGGAAGCAGGCTCCCTGCTGAGCAGAGAGCCCGATGCAGGGCTCGATCCCAGGACCCCGAGATCATGACCTGAGCTGAAGGCAGCAGCTTAACCCACTGAGCCACCCAGGCGCCCCTAATGTGGTCTTTTAACTTAAATCATGGGTCATGGGTCAACAACATATTAAAGTATCAAAAAGAAAAAAAAAAGAAAAGAAAAAAAGAAACTTCTTAAGTGTGAGTTATAGGGAGAAAAATCTGTTTTGTAACAATCTTTTTTTTTTAAAGATTTAATTAATTTATTTATTTGACAGAGAGACAGCGAGAGAGGGAACACAAGCGCAGGCAGAGGGAGAGGGAAAAGCAAGCTTCCCACTGAGCAGGAAGCCCAATGGGAGGCTTGATCCCAGGACCCTGGGATCATGACTTGAGCTGAAGGCAGCCACTTAACGACTGAGCCACCCAGGAGCCCCTGTAACTTAATCTTAATTGCTATGGCTATGTTGTTATATATAACTATCCTGTCTTTAAGTGATTTTGTTATTTTTAAAATTATTAATATTAACCTGAATAGTAAATAAAATGTATACCCTAGTCACACATGCACAGGTGGAAATATGATCTGTTTTTAGCCAGGCTGGATCAGGTAGCTTGTGGTGTCCCATTTCAGTTTAGGACATAAACACTATATAGATTTGCCTACCACATGACTTTCAGGCTTAGCCCAGCAGTCTCAAAACTTTATATTGTGTAAATAATTACTTAAAATTTATTTTTCCTTTGCATATAACAAAGAGAAGTGGAAACTGTGGGAGATTATTACTGACATGTAAAAAGTTACTGTGGGTGACAATATGTTTCTCCCTTTCACTCCCCTGTATGAAACCAGGGGACTTTAGTAGGAGTAATTCACTACTTTTTGCCCAGTTGTACTTTCTTCTTTATTCCAAATGTGATTCCAGTAAAGATATGGGTAATAATCTGCTTGCTTAATGTTGATGTGTATTAACATGTTCAAGGGCTAGTAAAATCTGGTCAGAATCAGAGTAGAGGTAATAAGAAAAAATGAGCCACGGTCTATTTACTTTGACAGTAGGACTATGGGTTCACTCATTCTTGATTTATTCTACAAACATTGAGTGCCTTTTATATGCCAGTCACTGTGCTAAAGTTGGAGGTACAACCAAAGATAGAATAACCAGACCAGAACCAAAGACAATTTTGGACAGAGTGGGATCTCAAAAGTTGTCCACCCAACAAGGAGTCAATCAATTCCAACAAGGAGTCGGTCTCCCTGGACAATCACTTGTCCAGAGAGTGAGGACAAGTACAATGTCAATTACTCATCGCATCAAAGTCATACTCTACTGGGGTTATAGGCACATAAGCAATTACAATACAGTTTGACAAGTGTGTAAGTATGATAAGTAGTGGGGAAATATAGGAACAGTCCTCATCCCAGACTCTGATGGAGGGGTGTGATTCAGATCTAAAGAATGAGTAAGAATTCACCAGGTAAAGAGCTGGGAAAGTAGCTTATAAGAAAGGAGAAGGAGATGGGATAGAGTATTTGGTAACATGATCCCAATTGTAGGAACCCTGGCCATGCTTCTTCTTGAAGTATAATGTTCCTTTTGAAACAAATGAAGCCATCAGTGAAGAAATTACTGGCCAATCAAGGTTTCAAAGAGCAATGAGAATCACATAAATATAGCAGGATTTTACCTGAACAATAGACCAAGTATTCTAGATCCACTTTTCTATTCTAAGATAGTTTTTATATTCCTAAGGAGATACAGAGACCCTTCCAACTGATAAAAGTGCCACAAAGGAATTTTGTTGTTGTTGTTGTTTTCTTGGTTTGATTTTTCTGTCCACTGAAAACAGAATGAAACAAAAAAGTGAAAACAACAGGGAAATACAGAAACCCTACCACAAAGGGACTATTGTCTTGATCCAGATTGCGTTAGAAAAACTGGCAAACCAGTGCTTCTCTGTTCCAGTTGCTGGGAAACACATCACCGTCATTATGAAATTCTTGAGATGCAGGCAGGCAATTTCATCTATTTCCATGATTTCAACAGGTTGCTGATTACCAGATGAGTTATCTCTTAAGACCTGTCTCTCCCACTACAATACAACTTCCAAGAGGTATGTGTCAAAAGCCATCGTTTCCCCAGGGCCTGGTGTAATACTTGGCACATAGTAAGGGGCTCAATGAAAGCTTGTTGAATGAAAGTAGAAATTTCTTCCCAGCCATCTTTTTCTCCAGCTTTCCTCCTTGTACCCTGTGATGGGGAAACTCAAACATGATGGCCAAACCAGAATTCCTTGGCCTTCACTGACCACCTTCTGTTCACTTGGCAGGACACTTACCAGCTGGCCCCAGGAAAGGCTGCTGTCTCTCCCAAACTGGATTGGGAGCTTCTGAAGGATGGTGATGGTGTCTTATTCAGTTATGGAATGCCTGAGATCTCCTAAAGTCACTAGGATAGCTCCTAACTTACTGAATAAGGAAATGTATAGTTTGTGAACTTTGCAATGAGTTTATTTGTATCAACAAATATTCACTGCATTCCTAATTCACTAGGCACTGTTTTAGGTATGGAGGATACAGAGGTGAATAAGACTGATAAGGCCTCCGGCTTTATGGAGGTCAAAATTCTGGTGGAGACAGACAATAAACATGTCTGACTCTGTTTATGTTTGACTGCTGACAGCTTTCAAGCCCCAGCCCTCCCTCTTCCCTGGTGTCCTGCCTCTGGACAAGTGGGTGAGGAAGTCTGGACACTCCCTTCTTTGTTCAGACCATAGAAACCCCAGCCATGCATAGGAGAATTTTAATTTTAATTTTAACCCAGGCCCCACCACAATGAACACCAGAACCGTTCACCCCTGACTTCACTCAGGCCATTTTGAATTGCCCTGTTCTTCCCAGAAAGCCTCAGCATGTGAGCCATAAACCCTTTTGGATCCTGCTGGTACATGTATGTGTCCTCATCAGTCTGGACATCTGAACCATTTTGGTGGTGCTGGTGGGGGACTGATCCCGTTTTCTGTGGAGCAACCACAAGACACATGTAAACAAACAAGGTGATTTCAGGTAATGGTAAATATTATGGGAAAAATAAAACAGGACAGGACAGTGAGGGGTGGTGGCAATCAAGGGATGGGGAAAGGGTAAGCTCTACAGGATCAGATATGTGACAACTTAATCTCTTGACTAAAATTCCACTTGATGTGGTGGGGATAGCCAGCTGCCTCCTAATATTTTCCCTTTCTCCATAGTAAAGGAATAATAACAGTATTTCATTTCCTCCTCCACTTTTAGCTGGACCTAGAATAAAAATGCCATTTACCAACCCCTTACTGGGAGTGGTCATGGGACTAAATTCTAGTCAATGGGATTGGATGGAGTCCCATTCTCCTGACTAGATGCAGACTTGGTGGTTGGAGCTCCAGGGACCACCCTGGAGCATGGTATGACAGTGTACCCAAGCTGTGAAGAACAGAACCATAGAAGGGAAGTACCATCGGTCCCTACATTGCAGAACACCCCAGCTTTGCCTGCCTCCCTCCACTTAAACCTCTAAGACAAAACCCCTGTGTCTTGTTCAAGGTACTGAAGTTTTAGATTTTGTGCTTTTCTCACTTGAATGAATCCTAAACCATACATTTGTTGGACTTACCACTTTTGAACCTATTATTTTCTCTCTTCATGCCTCTCACCAACTCCGTTTTCTTTACTTAGTCCATTTCTTTTCTTTTCCCTTCCCTCCTATTTCCTCCTTTCTGTTCTTTTATCCTTATTGAGCATTATACAAAACTCAAATACCTTGACCTATTCTCTATTGAATACATTTTAAAAAGTAACCTATTATAGAGAATGTAAAATACATAAAAGTAGACAGAATAGAATACCAAATCTTTCTGCACTCACAACTCTGCCACACCAATTTGTAATCTATGGTCAACTCAGCCACAGCCATACTCCAGCCTCTCACCCCTTTCTACATTTTGAAGCAAATCTCAGATCTCATATTATTACCAAATGAAGTTTCAGGTCTCCCTATTGCTTAAAAAGCAGATGAAGCCATACTTTTCTTCTAGAAATAAAGCCAATTTAAAAAAATATATTATTTTTATTAACATATAATGTATTATTTGCTCCAGGGGTACAGGTCTATGAATCGTCAGGCTTACACACTTCACACCACTCACCTTATCACATACCCTCCCCAGTATCTATAACCCAACCACCTTCTCCCTACCCCCCTCCCTCCAGTAACCCTCAGTTTGTTTTGTGAGACTAAGAGGCTCTTATGGTTTGTCTCCCTCCCAATCCCATCTTGTTTCATTTCTGCCTTCTGTACCCCCAAGTCCCCCACATTGCCTCTCAAATTCCTCATATCAGGGAAATCATATAATTGTCTTTCTCTGATTGACTTATTTCGCTTAACATAATACCCTCTAGTTCCATCCACGTCGTTGCAAATGGCAAGATTTCATTTCTTTTGATGGCTGCATAGTATTCCATTATATATATGTATATATATATATATCACATCTTCTTTATCCATTCATGTTGATAAGACATCTAGGCTCTTTCCATAGTTTGGCTATTGTGGACATTGCTTAAAACCAAATTTTTAACTTATGTTTTTCTTCACTTCATAAAACTCATCCTTTTCATTTTATCTTAAGTGTTCACCTTACTATTTCCCTGCTCTTTGCCCCCCCATTCCTTTTTTTCTCCCTCATTCCCCTCTCTTTCTGTATCTAATACATCATTTGCCTATAGCCCCCCCCCCCCATTTTTTTAAAAAAGGAAATCCAGGTCTAATTTTCTCAGTCATAGATGTAGTTCTTTGATCTACCTACTTCTTTTGATTTTCAACCACTGAGAATCATTTTGCCAAAATGGCAGAATTTCCTCATTTATAGTTTCTTTGTGAGTTTGAAAGTATTTTTATTTTTTATTTTTTTAAAGATTTTATTTATTTATTTGACAGAGAGATCACAAGCAGGCAGAGAGAGAGGAGGAAGCAGGCTCCCTGCTGAGCAGAGAGCCCGATGCGGGGCTCGATCCCAGGACCCTGAGATCATGACCTGAGCCGAAGGCAGCGGCTTAACCCACTGAGCCACCCAGGCGCCCCTGAAAGTATTTTTAAAAAGTCACATAGTCCCCCAACTACCCTCCTTCTGTCCCCATAATAAAAACTGGCTATGCTAGTAGTACACTGTGAGAAAATGTAAAAGGAATCCAGTTACAGTAATAACCAAAACTAAGTATTGGATGTTATTTTAATTATACAAACTCTAAAACCTGACTGATACTGAGGACTTGTTTTTATAACATAGATAAGGCATTGAACTTTTATGTCATTGGACCTGGGCCATGTGGATGTTTTCCCACAAAGCAAGCTAGAACTGTTTTGATACCACTCATGGGTAAGAATCAAACATGTTTCTCATAGGCAGAATGTAACCAATCTTTTGGAGTGAGTGCAAATTATTTGGACATGGTGGAGGTGGATCTTGCCACCAAATGGTATGATTACAGAGTCACTGTCAAATTCTTACAGATTTTATTTGTTTTTATTTTGTTTTCTTGGTGAAAAATCAATTTGTGACTTTTCGCACTGTAACAAAACAAAAAGAACTATGACCAATTAACACAACAGTCTTTGTGTACCTTTGGAAACAGACTACGTTCCTAAACATTACAAA
The DNA here is from genome assembly GCF_902655055.1 of Lutra lutra. NCBI lineage: Eukaryota > Metazoa > Chordata > Mammalia > Carnivora > Mustelidae > Lutra > Lutra lutra. Next base: position 116,115,362 of record NC_062281.1, on the reverse strand, counting down.
TATATTTCTCCTCTGGGAAGTTGTGGGAAGTGGGTGTTACTCCACGCATTTCTTTCACCTACTACATTGACCTTCATACCAATAAGAAAACGTGAAAGAACTTGTAATTGTTGCTCATTGTGTTTACTTGTCTAACTTAATACTCAAGTCTTTGAGAGCAAGGGCTTGTTGCTTTCATCTCTATTTCAAAACACTAAGCTTGTAGGGTCAGACCAGTCAACAGTCAATGTGTGCCCAAAACATTTTATGAAATGAGTAAATACAGAAACTTCAGTGGGAGAACCGCTCACACAGCTCATTGAAGTTCAGGTTCATTTCGCAAGTTGGCATTTAATGCCTCTTTTATTCTTTACTCTTAGTGGTTCTCTCTCTCTCTTTTAAATTCCAGTTAGCTAACATACAGTGTTATATTAGTTTCAGGTATATAATACTCTTAGTAGTTCTTAAAAAGCATTTTTACTTTTCTTATAGTCTTAACATGATCATTTTCCTTATCATGTCCCACTACTTCAGTATTCTTAGCTTTTTTGACATGATACTAACATTTAACCAACCTCTCCTAATACTCTTAAAATTGTGTGTTCTCACTTCTATGCCTCAGTGGGGTTTGACTTACATTTTCTGATACAGTGTATTTAGGTCCACATACTACTCATGATGAAGTGAGAAGAAGTGTTTTCTCAGAAAAGCTAAAAGAACTATTTCCTGAGCTAGTGGTTTTAACTGGAGGTGAGAGATTTAAAACTTCTCCTCCTTATGGTCTTGGTAAAACAACTGTTTAGAAAAGTTGCATGTATAAATAATATTCTAGCAAATCATACACTGTTTAAGGGAGGAGAAGTATGGAGAGGGAGAGGCAGAGAAAAAGAAAGTGCTCTAACTAGACATTCATCTACATGTCTAGACATTCATTCCACATTTAAATAGAGTTTTTAGTAGCCTGTGAATACAAGAAAATTTATTACATTAAGGTAGGCTGTAGATATTTGACATGTAGCTGATATTTTCATAGTGTGAGAAATATCAAGCTGACATTATGCTTTCTCTGGGATGATTACTTCCAAATGTCAGAGAGTAGAAACTTATTCATGGGATTTCAGGGCCTTAGGATAGTGTCAATTTAAAAGACATTCACATCGACTTCTTTTTTTATTTAAACATGCTAAATGGAAGATGAAAAGCAGGTTAAGAAATCAACAGAGAAAGGAAGAGCAAAGAAGAGACCTATTGACAAGAAAAATTTAAATAGATTGATGTACTCTTACATCAATTTCACGAAACCTTAGCTGACAGCAGGCTTTGTGATTGCCTCCTAATATTTCTGACAGCTGGAGCCTTGCTGTTCATATTATTTCACTCCTATCACTTATGTTGAATTTGGGAAATTAAAAATAAGATATGAACTATTTGACTTTTTGTAGACTATCTTTAATAAATAAGGCTAATAACTGAAATTTGTATTTTAATACTGGCATTGGACTTCAAACTAAAATAAAATAACTTAGTGATATTTTAAATTAAAAATGTATTCTTTTGTTCACCAAACTCCTTAGAAGTTAATTATGAACCTACTGAATTGCTATTTTAGAAGTAACTCAAAGAAATTTTAAAAATTATTATTAAACAAATTGGCCACATCAGAGATAATTATGAGTTTAAATAAGCCTTTGTCTTTCCCAATTATGTGCACAGCAGTGCTCCTAATTACTTGGGGTCACTGAAATCCCATGGCATCCTGTGAAAAGCATTTCTCCTGCAGTCTATCTGGTTAGATTTCCTTTCTTTTTGGGGGGAAGTCAGCATCTTCTCCTTTTTAAAAACCCCTTTTTAGCAACAGTGGGAACGATGTTGAGGATGGTAACATGATTTTTGTTGTGACTTGTGTAGGTCAATGACAGGAGTCACCGTGTAGCCATCTAAGTTCTCTAATTCATCTTACAAATTTATTTCTGATACAAAGAAAAAATTGTGGAACCTCAGTGAGCTAGACAAGCTACTTCCTGGAGCTGCAGAATTTGAAATTGTTACTTAGAAAAACAAAAGGACAAGCCAAACATGCTGGCTGATAGAACTATCTCAGAGGATCATAGTAATCTTGTTCACTAAATCAAAGCTGGAACAGAATGGATTGATAATTCTCTTATCCTATTGGTGTTACTCAAATTCTTAAACTGAAGTGCTGAATTCAAGGACGATCATTCCATTATTAAAGCTTTAAGTGCCCCACTGTTTTATATGCATCGAGTATCATAAAATGAGTAATACTGAAAAGCTAGAGTTTGCTACGTTTCCACACTTGATGTACCCCTCCCAAGGCCAAGGAGTCTGGGCTGTCCCCTGTGAAGGCAGGAGACAACTGGGAAAGGTTAAGACGTTGCCAGCACCCTGGCGCATAACGACCCACAAAGTCCAGAGCCACCCCAGTGACATCCTTAGAATGGCAGGAGCTGAGGCCCTCTGCTTTTGCAGGGTTAAGAGAAACAGGTCTCAGGAATCCGACTCTGGTTCATAGTCCAGGTGCCAGGTCCAGCTCAGCATCTGGGCTCGTTATTGCCCCCCGGCCTTTTCCGGGTGTCTCACACTGCCAGAGTCACCAACAGTTTCATCCGGACAGAGTGTTTCCGGCTGACTGCAAGGTCCCCAACACCCAGCCCCATTTTGGGCCGGACCAGGGCTCACCTCCTCACTGATCACTTTCCTGCTTGTTTTTGTCTTCCTAAGCTTCGAGTTCCTTTCTTCCACTCTGCCCTCTACCCCGAGCCCAGGGCCAAGTCTGGGCGGGAATGGTGAGCGTTCAAAGCCTGGGCTAAAGTTAGGGGATTTCGGGCTTTGCTGGGAGGCCTCCTTCCTCTGTCAGAAAGCAGCGGGGGCGCTGTACGGTCGCCTCTGGCTTCCGAGAAAAGTCTCCCGGGAAAAGTCCCCCGCAAAGAGACCTAGCCTCGCGCCGGGACTCTGCAAGGAGCTTCGACCGCGCACTCCTAGGCCAGCGTCCTCGCCCCGCGCGCCGAGCCGGGGAGACACAGGGCGCCCCCCAGTGGCCGCCGGGCCGCGCCGCTCCGGGCGGGTGAGGGCGGCGGCAGCGGAAGTGGAGGGGGGGCGGCGGCGGCGGCGGCGGAGGCTGGGCGGCCATGGCAGATGCCGCGCGGGAGGAGCTCTCGGCCCTAGCCGCGATTTTCTGCGGGCCGGACGAGTGGGAAGTGCTGAGTCGCTCAGGTGACTACCCCGGCGAGGGAGGGGCCGGGCGTCCTTCTTCCCCGCCACCGGGACGGGGCTGCCTGCCCCAGGGCCCACCCTCGGGGACCAGGCTAGTGGAAGGATGGAACGCCACGCACCGGGACTGGAGATGTGTGGGAGCAGCCGGGAGAGTGAGGCGACCCCCTCCAACGTGGACTGTTGTCGGCGTGCACTCCGCCCCACAGGGGACTGAGACCTCAGCGCCCAGGCCGGTGCGGCCCGCCAGCCGGCCCCCGCCCCACCGCCACCGGCCGAGCGCCGGGCCCTGCGCGTCCGCAGAGCCCTGGCCCCGTAACGCACTCCGCCCGGCTTCCCGGGCCGCCCGTGTTGACTTCAGGTCTCACCTTGAAAAGAGGCCTGTCCTGACACCCCCAATTTAAACCCAGCTGCCCCAGATTACATTGTGTCCTTCCTAAGCTCTGTGCATTATTCCTTCAGGGGCACCCACCACAGTTTTAACTCTCTTAAGGGCATTGAGGGTGCCGAGCAGCAGGTGGGCGGGGACCCTGTCAGTTACGTAATCACAAAACTCCATGCTCCTAGGACAGTGCCAGGCATATGGTGGTTAGTAAATGTTTGTTGAATGAATGTTTGAATTGGCCCTATGCTCTATCCGAACCTTTTCTCAGTTATGTTTCCTAGTCGATTGCTCTTCTTTTGCGTTTTTCTGGCCCGCTGAAAAGTGGCTGTCAGAGGCTTTGGGCGTGTTGATCTTTCAGCCCGCATGTACCGATGCCTTGTAAACACAAGGTTTCAGAGACACAGCCCTTGTCCTCTGGGAGCTTACAGTCCAGAAGGGTTCTTTTAGCTATTTTTTTTTTAAAGATTTTATTTTATTTATTTGACAGAGAGAGATCACAAGTAGGCAGAGAGGCAGGCAGAGAGAGAGGGAAGCAGACTCCCCGCTGAGCAGAGAGCCCGATGCGGGGCTCGATCCCAGGACCCTGAGATCATGACCTGAGCCGAAGGCAGCGGCTTAACCCACTGAGCCACCCAGGCGCCCCTCTTTTAGCTATTTTTTGATGATAGTTAAAATTTATTCTGTCCCTGTCTGTGACTTCTATTAAGTAAAAACCAAAACTGCAGATTTTGAAAAAAGTGCAGTGATGCAGATAATTTTCAATTTTCACTTAGCTTTTAAATATATTATGTAAATTTTTTGGCATGGGATTTAACCTTCTGTTATGTTTCAGCAACTATTAAAGTTGCCTTTCTGACCATAAATTGGTTGACCTTTAAGAAAGTAGTCTAAAAATGTTCTGGGTGTTGGACTAAGAAAACCATCTAGGACTAAGATGGGTTTCATGGTATCATTTGGTTGGTTATTCACACAGGAAGCCAGAGCCAAGCCTTTTCATTCTTTCTTCCTTGCCATCACCTGTGGTCATGTGACCACGATTATGTTCTAGGCACTGTGAACCAATTCCGGTAATGCAGCTGCTTCCTTTTCAGTGCCTGGCCTGTCTTGTATCCTATATAGAAACTATTGTTGACAGTCCATATGAAATAATTTATTTTTAGTGTTTCCTTGTCACCCTTCTTCTGATTGGATAGCATTCATAATTCTTCATCATCTTTCTTACTGTCTCCATGTGTCTCTTTATTGATCATTACTTCTGCCTGAGGCAGCTATTACGGAGATCATCAGTTTTTCTAAATTCTTTCATGATGGCTCAGTTGAAATATCCTGGAAAAATGAACATAAGATTTCCCATCACACCTTAAAGAGGATGGAGTGGTAGTGAGCTGGGTCATGAGTACATAGATAGCTATGCATAAGATACTGCTGACCAGTCAGAGAAAACCTAAAAAAGTAAGCATTGAAAGAAAGAGAGCAGATTCTTAATAGTGAGAACACTGTGGACCCTTTATCTGCTGTTAAATTGAGCATGACTTTCAAGCCATGCCTCCTAATTAATTTAATTCAGCATTCTGGCACCAATAAGTAATTGAATTATAAAAGAATTCAGTGTAACAACTTAGGACATTTTGTTGCTGAAAGGTTCATTGGAGAATAGAACAATTGAGTGATTGAAATAAGGATGTTTGATGTCCACAACTGGGAATTAAGGGTAAGGTAAGGCCTTCTTTAATAGACCACAGTAAACACAAGTGGGCTGCTGGCTGTCATTCTCACGGTCACTGTCAGCCTGGGTTGGACGATATAAGATTGATACCAGAACATTAACACCATCAGTTCCATTCTGGCGTCCCCACAAATAATGCTGCTGCTTGTTGCCACTGGAATCAGGAGAACATTGTGGGGACACTGTGGGTGGGATTGCACTTCTGGTATGAGATTGCTCAGGAAGGGTTAGGCTCCCAACCCAGGGGTCAACTATTAAAACCATCAGATTGAAGAGGCTGACTAATTGAAATCAGTTAAGTTGGGCTAATTTATGCTGGGAATTTCAGGGGATTTAAGCACATGGCCTCTTTACAGTGGTTACCTAAGCCTACAGTAAGAGGCGTCAGGTATAACTGTCTCTTACAGGGACAAATGATGTAAACCCCCACACTGCTGTCTACTGGGGAGGGCTCTGGGTAGACCAAATCAGAAGTATTCTACCCCTCCTTGTATAGTGCAGTCTGGCCAGGTGCCAAGTTTAATGGGGTCACTTTTCATGTACCTCATACTTCAAATGAATCTTACCTGATGAGGGGTACTCTTAGCTTTTTCATAGAGAAGTTAACAGATGTTCAGGCTGGTTAAGTAACCACCAGGCACCAGAGTATATGGACCCTTAATAGAGATGGGGCTGCTGCATGAGGAAAAGAATTCTTAGCAAGGATAACACTTATGAAAGAGCAATAATGAGCACCCATAGAAAGGAGATGGGTGTCACCCAACTTATGTTCAGAGTAATTCTGTAGGGGAGTGTGTGGGCATGCGTCTGTGTGCACACTTAGCAGGTAAAATGGATACTGTTATAAATCCTCATTTTCCTGATAGTTGAGGGTCACAGATTATATTACTATAGTCAGTGCTCATTATATGTGGAGGTGTAGTTCTGGAAATTATCTTGTGGATCAGAAGCTTGTAAAATGGGAGGTATATAAGACTCAGTATCATATAATATGTTGCACAGTAGCTTCAGCGTGAATTTTTGTCTTCTGCTAACACTCATGTTCGGATTGGATTGGGCCCTCTTGCAAAATGAATCATGACTGTCACCCACTGACCCCTCTACATCTGCTCAGCTCTGTTTCCTGCTGATTGTCAGTACTGTGCTCACCTCTGCAAAATCAATTCAGCCTTGAACTTGACTTCTAAGGGATGGGATTGCCACTTTTAGCTTCACTTATTTTTAGTTTTCCTTTTGCTTTTTTTTCTGTAACCACATTTTTAAACACATAGAAAAATCCAGCCATAGCCTAAAAACAAGCACGAGTGGATGCATACTTGTAGCGAGCTGCCCGGGAGGAAGAGGAAAGAAAGCCCCGTGCAGTGAAGTGCAACAGGGGACTAGGGCCTGCTTCTTGGTTTTATGAATGACGGCTTGCTTTGAGGATATCTAAAAATTAAAGAAAAAAGGAAGCAAATAAAAGGAAAGTCAGTTGTATGTGGTTTCTTAATGGGCTCCAAATGAATCTTGAAGAATGCACCCTATTAAATTGTTTACATTTTCCAATGTCTTCTGTTATTGGACAGTATTAAGTTCCTGTCGTGTAGATGTGAAAAATGGAAATTCTTAAAAATAACACTGCTGTGGAATTTGGGGTTCAGTTCAGTTTCTCTAGTTTGATTTTCTGTTGTTTGGAGTGTGGTTAGGTATACAATTTCATGTAAGGAAGAACAAGGTCTGAAGCCTATTTTGGTTAGTGTTCTATTTATGAAATTGATACACTTATAAGGCAGAGTGACTTATTTAAAAAACAAAACAAAACTGGGGAATTTATATGTGAATTTCAACCAGAGGCAAGGCCTACATCTTTTGGTAGGTTCTTTAGATTAAAATAGTCTTGAAACTTAAGAAAATTTCAGTTTTCTAGGGCAAGTGTAAGTTTTTTAGAGCATAGGTGTTTATTGACAATGATGAGTTTGTAAGTTAACGTGTTTTTTGAGCTCAGGGAGGGACAAAGATTAGTGTTAGATTTAAAGCACGATTATTTTTTCTGTTAATCACTCTTTCTAAGCTGTTAATAGTCTTAAAGCAGATAGAGGCAACTTTGTTTTTTGTGTGTCTCTTTTCCTTTAATGAAAAAATCAGATTGACAGTACATGTGGTTATATGAAAAATCCTGACATGAGAGCCAGTTTAATTGCATGTACAAACTAAAGCAGATATGAAATGGAAAGGTAATGCACATACTTCTAGAGTTTTAGGGAGAAAATGAGTTTTTAAAAGAAGATAATTTTATTACCACATTAAATATCAGCAGAGTGGGGTCATTATTGGGCTTTTCATTTTCCTATAGAGATAACAGCATTTTGTGTAATTTTAGTTTGCAGCCCCAGTATGTGTGTATATGTTGGGGTGGGTGGGGGGAATGGGCAGAGTCACTGTCTCTGAGAAGACCAATTAGGAATAATGTTAATCCTTTCCAGTTCTTGAAAGAATCAAAGCAATTTTTCTTCTAAACATATAACTAATAATTTTATAGTTTTCTAAGGCAAAAGTAAGGATTTCTCCCATTGCTTTTTTTTTTTTTTTTTTTTTTTTTGAGAAAGAGAATGATGAGGGGGAGAGAGGGAGAGAGAAAATCCCAAATCCCAAGGAGGCTCCACACACAGCATGGAGCTCTGTTCCACCACCCCGAGATTATGACCTGATACGAAATCGAGAGCTGAATGCCCAACCAACTGAGCCACCCAGGTTCCCCTCTCCCTGTTTTCTATTTGCTGCTTAGGACCAGAAAATCCCTAAGAGAGAAAAATGAAAACTGGTAAGGATTTGAAAGGCCAGCTCAATAGCATTTTCCTACTTTCTCCCTGAACTGCCTGTTTCTGTCAGTTGGTTACCTGCACTGGGGAGGAACAGGTGGGTATACATACTTACATGGCAGGGATTGAAACACTGTGGGTTTCAGGGGTTTGATCAGAAAGGGATTCTTGCTTGAAGGGAAAAGCTTGCTTTGTGGACACAGGTACTGTATTAGTTTCTCTGTGGCTACTGTAACAAATTTCCAAAAATGTGGTGGCTTAAAATAACACCCATTTTTTTCTCTTGTCATCCTGGAAGTCAGGAGTCTGAAATCAGCTTCAGCAGACTAAAAGCAAGTGGTCAGCAGGGTTGTGTTCCCTCTGGGGGCTGGAGGGGGAGAATCCACTTCTTTGCCTTTTCCAGCTGCTAGAGCTCATTTCTTGCACCCCTTTGCTCATGGTCCTTCTCTGTCTTCAAAGTTGGTAGCATGGCATTTGACTGCAGTGATTACATTGCCTTGGACACTTGTGATTACATTTGTGATTACATTTAGGTCCCATCTCAGGATCCTTAATGCAATCACATCTGCAAAGGCCCTTTGCCATGTTCTGGCAATGAACCATTATTTAGCCTATCACAGGTAGCAAGGACTTCTGCACCTGTGAGCCCCATGGTTACAAGCTAGCGCTCAGAGCTATTTATCTGTAAAATTTAAAAGCTTCTTATAGCTTAATAATTATTTCTTGGCTATTGTCTAAAAAGAAAATTTTAGATAGTCCAGTGGTGAAGAAAATAGTTCATTTGGTTCAACCATAGTAATTCTGGTATGAGAGTACCACAGAATAAGTTCAAAGTACCATGGGAATCGTAAGACAGATTTTATAGGGGTGATGTTCATTTATGATGAAGGTATGAAGATCTTCAGAAGTTATGCCTCCCTTTGAGGGAGAAAGTAGGCTCCCTAAAGGATTTCTGGAGAATTTATTCCGTCTAATGGTCATACGTTGTCTGTAGGTGTATTTATAGTGCCCATTTCACATAGTGAAATGTACTGATGCAACTGACATTTAGGGACCCTATTTAATAATAAAATATTTAAAAAATAAGGAACTCGGTGGAAGAAAGAAGGGTTTTGAGAAACATGATGAATTGTAGAGGAATGTACTAAGGTTTGGAAAATTTTTCTTTATCCATACCCATTTTACTTAGGTAAACACATTTTAGTTGTATCATTTTTTTAAAAAAGATTTTATTTATTTATTTGACAGACAGAGATCACAAGTAGGCAGAGAGGCAGGCAGAGAGAGAGGAAGAGAAGCAGGCTCCCTGCCAAGCAGAGAGCCTGATGTGGGGCTTGATCCCAGGACTCTGGGATCATGACCTGAGCCGAAGTCAGAGGCTTTAACCCACTGAGCCACCCAGGCGCCTCTAGTTGTATCATTTTAATATGGTCTTTATAATGGTTGCTGTCTGTGTTTCTGGGTAGCGTCTTTAAATAGTAGTTCTTTGCCGCTGATACCAAAGAGTCTATTTAAACAACAGCAACGAAAACCTTTCTGTAGCAGATGTGTTTGGTCCTGTGTGAATCAACGTCTGTAACAATAGCTTTTACATAAATGGAATCAGGTGGCTAGAAAGCGACATTAATGTTCTGTTTGGTTCTTTTGGGGCGGGGCGCGGGGCGTAGCCAGGTTCCAGTTGTTGAGGCTGTTGAGCAGCAATCCAAGTATGAAAATGAGAAAGGTTTGCCTGTTTCTGTCATGAAGGAGGATGGAACAAGGGCATGTGGAGAAAGAAACAGGGGTAGAGAGAGGCAAGTTAGCTTCAAAGATATCCGTCTGCACCCAGTTCTGTTCTACTCTGCTCTTCTGATGTGTGTGCTTCTGCCCCCTGCAGAATGAATCAGCCTGACGTTTTATCAACTTTTTGAAAAGTGGGGTGAAGCGGTGTGGAACACATCAGAGGGGTGAAGTGGAGCAAATCTGAAAGGGAGCAGTGTTTCATCTCCTAGCCTGTGTGTGCCTCCCCCTCCTCCTTGCGGAGCCAGAGAGGGCTGAATTGATGTCCGCCCCATTTTAGTTCATTCTGCTACCTTCATGTTACATTGATACTAATACATTTGAAGTTGGAAAGGAGCAGGGCCGGGTAGTTACTGTTTCATGCACAGTCATCAGTTTCTCGGGCCCTGCAACTACACTGCATTACGGTGTTTGCTTTGACTTAAATCTGCCACCTGATGACCTGCCTTGGATGCACTGTGTAACTTTTAAATTAATACACTGATTTTGTGTATATGCAGCACTGTTTCTCTGCGTGTTCATGTGAGTTCATTACGAGTTTCCAGAATTAGAACTAAGTGACGGTAGAAAAAAAAAAAATCGTGTGATGAGAAAGCCTTCTGGTAAACCTGACCAGAAATGGGGCACTAGCCAATGGAAATGCCTCAGAAGCTCTGGATGCTGGGATGCAGGAATCCATGAGTATATGTGTATGGTTGAAGGAGAGAATCTGTAAATCACGGCTCTCTTGGGATTATGTGTCTCTTTGTAAAATACCTCCAGCTTTCTCATGAAACATCAATTGACATTGGAAATGAAAAATTTAACTTCTTAGTGTGCCATTCAAATTGAATTATGTATAGCTAATCATTATTTTTGGATGCTTTCCAGGGACAGAGGGGACAGTGTTCAGAATTCTCACAAAAGCTGAAGGCCTCACGGGCGCCGACGTACCTTTAGAATTGGTGTTCCATTTGCCAGTCAATTACCCTTCGTGTTTACCTGGTATCTCGGTTCACTCCGAACACCTGACCCGGGCCCAGTCAGTGACTGTGAAGGAGAAGTTACTTAAGCAAGCAGAGAACCTTTTGTCGGAACCTATGGTCCATGAGCTGGTGCTCTGGATTCAGCAGAATCTCAGGCATGTCCTCAACCAACCAGAAACTGGAAGTGGCAGTGAAAAGTGTACTTCTGCAACTGGCATGACTGTGGATGATGGACTGTGGCTAACTCTTTTGCATTTAGATCACATGAGAGCAAAGACCAAATATGTCAAAACTATTGAGAAGTGGGCTTCCGATTTAAAGCTGACAGGAAAACTGATGTTCGTGGGTAAAATAATACTGATTTTACTACAAGGAGACAGAAGCAATATCAAGGTGCCAAAAAGTTTAATGTTGAATATGAATTGGGCTATTTTCTGCTAAAATGGTGTGTCTGTGTGTTTTGTGACAATGGGACAGGTTAATCATTAAGATGTTAATGGATCTCCATTTTTTTTAAAGAATGTCTCTAACTTCTAATTACAACAACAAGCTTACAAACTTGAAGAATAAGTAGATTATATTTTTAAAAATTATTCCACATAATGAAAGGGATAGGTCCTTAAAAAAATCTCTATAGTGCATGAATTTTGTTTCTTTAGTTAGCTTTGAGCCTCAACTTTATAAAATGTGCACTAAAAGTTTGTGCATATCTGCATTCCATTCCTCAGGCACAGTGTCTGCCTGTGGGTACTGTGTAACTTTTTGGCAGTTAAAAACATATTCAGACACTTTAATTTGGCTTCTGTAATACCTGGAAAGAGGAGCTGATCCCTCCTAACCAGGATTTAGTGTTAGTGAAAGTAGCATCGTTAGGCTGTCAGCTTGTCACCTCCTACCTAACTTTTGTTTTCCACCTGACTTGTCTCAGCAGCTGCTTTCAAAATCATAATCTTCTTCAGATTCTCCAAGTTTGCACGCTCAACTCACCTAACCTATTTTATGTGGGACCAGACAAGGAAAGCTGCTTATTATATTTTAAATCTTGAAAGCACCACAAATCACTTAATAGGTTTATGCTTTCAGATGGGTTGGATCAAGAATACTTCAATTGAATTTATTCAAAACAGATTTAGTTTGCACAACCTATAATCTGAAAGATTTGTAGAATAACTACCTAGCTTTTTCAGAATGGGTGCTTATCACAATACTTATTTGGCATTTGGTTAACCAGATTAGTGCTGGGGTTATAGCATATAGATACCACAAATAATTAAAGTTGAATCAGTCTTGGTTTGAGGTCTGACCAAAGTACCAGATATTGCAAGGTGATTTATAGTATATCTATAAAACTTGACATTCTGGGTAAACTCCTGACTGACAGAATGAATACAAATTAATTTCCTTGTTCATATTTCCCTAAAAGGCTCAGATTTTTCTTTAAGCCAGCTCAGGAATGTTAGGTTAAATGCAGCTGTTTTGCAGATGTCACTCAGATTGGATCCATCAATTGATAAGTATTTATTTCATATGACTAGAACTTTGCTAATATAGAGGAATTGTACTTTTTATTTAAAGAGTTCTTTCTTTTTTATGAACTTTCCCTAAAATGCCACTTAATGTAAATATCTCTGTTAAAATTTTTAAGATTATATATCAGGATTGAGAATTACAGGTACGTATTTATAGATGCCATCCAATTTGGACTGGTAAGTGCTGTGTGCCTGTTAATTTCTTTCAGATGCAGAAGTAGCCATAACACTACCACTAGCTGGTACTGTTAATTGTGCCAGAGCACTGTGTGCCAGGGTGTCCTCTGTGCGCTTTGCACATATTAACTCTTTTAATCATCACAGCTTCCCATAAGGTAGCTACCGTTCTGCGTACCATTTTATGGAGTAGATTCCTGAGGCACAGAGGGCTTAAGTAACCAGCCTGGAATCAGATATAGGAGGCGGTGCAGTCCAGATTTAACCCTGCGTTGTTTGAAGGCCTCCTTCTACCAGCACATTCTGCTGTCTAGTATAGAAAGACAATGTAGCCCTCTTACTGCTTGATTCAGAAAGAGAGTACTCTAGGCAGGAAAATGAGCCTGCAGATGCACGGCTCCTTTAAAACTAGGACTTGGAGATTCAGAGTAAGATATGTACTTAATGTACTGATTTATCATTTAGGAGTACCTGCTTCTTCAGAAAACCTCCAAAGTAGATGTGGACTCAAGTGGAAAGAAATGCAAAGAGAAAATGATTAGTGTACTGTTTGAAACAAAAGTACAGACAGAACACAAAAGGTATAATTTAGTACTATTGCAGATGGAAAAGTAACTGAATCGATAATTATACTCTGACAAATCTAGGCATATTCATGAGTTTCTCTTGTATAATGCAGGTTTCTGGCATTTGAAGTCAAAGAATATTCATCGTTGGATGAGTTACAAAAGGAATTTGAAACTGCAGGACTTAAGAAGCTTTTCTCTGAATTTGTGCTTGGGCTGGTAAAATGAAATGGAAGACAGGAATCTTTTAGTCAGACCGCGGTGGTTTTTTGTCTTGTTTTGTTTTGTTTTGTGTTTTACAGTGGATTTTGGGAATGGTTAATTGAAATTCTCGTAAGGAAACAATTTTAAAGTTTCTCTGAAGCAAAATGATAGACACCATTCTAACTTCAGGAACAAAAGCCCATTTTGCTTATGGACTATTAAACTTTAAAAACGCCCATATATTCTAATTTTTGCCAATAAAGGCTAGGTTTAATAGATGGAATGTTATTTGAAAGATAAATATGAAATGATGGTAAATGAGCCCTTGTGATTATATAGAGGATTTGTTTGGAACTGTGCAATTTTCTAGCTAATTTTCTTGTAATTAAATGAATTTTTTTAAGGATTTCTTTTCATGTTTACATTTTTAGCATTTGGTCATGATTTTCCCCAATTCAGCTTATTATATCTATGTTTTAAGTTGGATGTTATGAAAAATATAACACTGATTTCTTTGTGCAAGTGTGTAAACTGTTAGTTTAAATACAGACCAAAGAAGTTCTATAGAACTTGACTTTTGATCACTTTATTTGGGGTCCTAGATAGCATAGTACTTATTAGTACACTAGTTAGTTATAGGACTAGGGAGTCAATTAAAATTAAAGTTAATATTATTATTTTGCGGAAGAGGGGCAGAAGAGGGAGAGAGAGAATCTTAAGCAGGCTCCATAACGTGGTGTGTGCTCTCACGACCCTAAGTTCATGACCTGAGCCGAAATCAAGAATCACATGCTTAACTGACTGAGCCACCCAGGTGCCCCTTAAAATAATTTTTGAAAAAACTTACCTTTGGGTTTTATAAGAAAAGAAATGTTTCACATTAAATGTTCTTGACTTGTTAGATGGAGGAAATGATATAGAGATACTATTTTGTATTTCTTAGGAAATCTGTTAAAATATGACAATCTTAAAATATATAATGACCTGGGACGCCTGGGTGGCTCAGTTGGTTAAGCAGCTGCCTTCGGCTCAGGTCATGATCCCAGCGTCCTGGGATCGAGTCCCACATCAGGCTCCTTGCTTGGTGGGGAGCCTGCTTCTCCCTCTGCCTCTGCGTGCCATTCTGTCTGCCTGTGCTTGCTCTCTCTCCCTCTCTCTCTGACAAATAAATAAAAAAATCTTAAAAAAAAAAAAAATATATATATATATATATATATATATATATATATATATATATATATATAATGACCTAAGGAGAGAAGAAGCCATAAAATGAAAGCTTGTATTACAATCTGTAACAAAAGCATAAGGAGGCATTTATGTTTGAGAAAAGGTATTTGTGTTCATAAAGCCAAGTGTGCTTCCAAAATAAGGGGCCAAGTGATAGAGGAAAAGGCCATGCAAATCGTTCTCACTGCAATCTGTGAAGTACAGTGATGTCATTATAAAATCATGAAATGTTGTAGCATGCAAGGTAGTGTTTCTTTCTTTTTTTTTTTAATTATTATTTTTTTGCAGGTAGTGTTTCTTGACAGTGCTGTTCTGGGACCTTGATGGTTCAATCTGATTGTCTCACTTTCAGGCATCCTTATAATTAAATTGTACCTCCTATTGATCATCTTATGGGTTTCTAATGAGAAGGGAATTTTGATTCATTTTACCTCATTCCAGGGTATTTATGATTTTTTCTTGGAGAACAGGTAAATGTAGTTTAGGTTGTTCTATGGGAACAGCAGATGGCAAGGAGAAGCTAGGCTACTGGTATGCTCAACTGAAAATAGGCTGGAAAATTTGGGGCTACTGCTTCATTTGATTTACTAAGTAAGGAGATTAAAGGTTATTGCCATCAAGGCTGTAACAGTAAAAGTAGTAGGGGGCTGGTCTGAATTTTATCACAACAGAACAGCTAGTCCTTTATTTTACTTTGATTCTTCTCTGTTCAAGTGTTTTCTGCACCATGCTTTGTGCCTCTCCCAACTTTCATCTTCAGATTTGACCCTCTACACCTAGAGAAGAACTTGAATCAGGCAAAATTGAATATTGGTAGTGACTTTCTCCAAATTAATTAAATTTCTATTTGCTAAAATTATGTTTAAAAAGTATTAGTTATGATTACTTTCTTGAATGTTTACATCTGAGTCTTTCACAAATATACACATCAGAATGCAAAACTAACCTCGACAGTATTAGAGACTTACATAAATTTATAAATTTATAAATCTCTGGATAAAAGAAAATTTAAAATTATATGCAAAAAATCTTTAAGAGTCTTTCTGATATTTTCTTACCTTTAGAGGAAGAGAATTGCTTCCATTGATTTTTTTTTAAAGATTTTATTTATTTATTTGACAGAGATCACAAGTAGACAGAGAGGCAGGCAGAGAGAGAGAGAGAGAGGAGAGAGGGAAGCAGGCTCCCTGCTGAGCAGAGAGCCCGATGCGGGACTCAATCCCAGGACCTTGGGATCATGACCTGAGCCGAAGGCAGAGGCTTTAACCCACTGAGCCACCCAGGCGCCCCCCGTCCGTTGATATTTTTACCTCAAACTCTTTATGCTTTCTTTTCAGCCCGAGGTACTTATGAAAAGATAATTAGGACTCCCGGGAGACAGAAGAGGTGAGGCCAAGGGCTGGGACCCCTGAAGGACTACACTATAAGAGTAAGACTGAAGTGTAAATAAATTAATTGTCCTAGTACTATAGCTAAACTTTGAAGATTCTGTTAGGTCCAGAAAGTCTTAAACTTTGAATTTGGATTAAAGTAGTCCATGATTCTAATGCCCCCATATCCTCCAGATCTTTGGAGAAAGATAACATTATCCTAGGCATCAAATTTTATCTATTTAAAAATTTTAATATTATTTTATTTTAAATTCAATATCCAGCAAATTTTAAATTTTAAAATTCAATATCCATCAAATAATCAGATAACTGGACTCATGAAGAGACAAGATATTATCAGCGAGAAGCAACAGAAAAAATAGACAATAGAAATAGAACCACAGGGACTCTACATGCTGGAATTATTAGACATAGATCATGGAACAGTTATGCTTAGTATATTCTAATAGACAAAAGCCAAACTTGGAACTGGTATTAGAAACCATAAAAGGTGACATGGTATATTTGTATTTGAAAAATAACAAAATAAAAAACAAATAGAAATTCTAGAACTGAAAAATAAAAGAATTAAAGAAATAGTTAATGAGTTAAAGCCCAGTTAGGAAATCAGAAACCAGCTTAGGTATTTCAAACAGTGAATTTAAAACAGGAATTGGTTAGAAGGCTGGAAGAGCAAAAAGGAGAAGGAATGGACTGGATGACAGAAAAGAAAAAGAGGGGAGGGTGATGTTCTCAGAGTTCAGAAATGGCCAAGAGTGTATTCCTGCTGCTGCACTTTAAAAACTGTTGTAATTGGTCCCAGATCTGCCCACTTGGTGCTTCCTAGACCAGAGCTAAAGGTGCTGATAGGTACTATCTCTGGTCTGTTGGAATTGCCACTTGCTACCACTACAGCAAATGCCAGCAACTATCACAGTACCCTGTGCTGCCTTCAGATCTTCCAGCAGTTCCTCCAAAATCGACCAAACCAACAGGAATCCAGCTGGCAAAGAAGTCTGGGAAATGTAGTTAGAATATCCCAACCTAGAAGAACAGTAGAATAGAGGAGGATGTGTGTGTGTGTGTGTGTGTGTGTGTGTGTGTGTGTGTGTGTGTCTGGGAAGTGAGGGGAGAGAGACCCAAGTGCCCATAAGAGGTAACCAGCACAATCTTCCTTTTAGCTATTAAGCATTCCCATATACTCCCTACCCATATTTAAATTTCTGTACAATTTTTATGCTTCCATCTATGCAGACTTAGCTATATTTTGCACAAATGAAGAGATTTTTGCCTTTTCCCTCAAAGGGGGAGAACTAAAGTCCCATCAGTTACTATTATACTCACCGGTGTTAATTCTTCTAGTTCAATCACAATTCCACAATTCCACCTGGATATTCTGTAACCTGAAGATGAAACTATAAAGTTCACCACCATCACCATCTCTTATATCTAACTTGAGGGAAGGAAGGGGAAGAACTTGAGGGAAGAGGGAAGGAAAAATAGTTAATAAATACAAAGATAAACAGAACAAACAATGAAGCAAATTTTCATGAGTACTTTGGTACTTCTATAACTGGTCATGAACCTATAGCTGGTATTTATAACTTCTTCCTCTACTCTTTGCTCTCAGTCAGCACTTCTACTGGTCAAGGCTCTCTACCTAGTATAGTGGCCAGAACTTCATTTCGGAAGGATCTAAGTCCTCAGTAGTTGAGTTGCTTATTAACTTTGACTATAGAACAAGAAATATTAAGAGGCAACCCAGAGGATGTCCTGGGGTCCTGACATAGTTCTTATTGACCTCACTGTATATCAGTAACCCAGTTTTGCTGGATCTGGATCAGCACCCTAGCCATAATGGGAATGTCTTTCTTTGCTTGTTGGTTTAGTATCATAAGGAGCCTAATATATTTGAGTGTCAATCTCAACTTCTAATTGATTTGAGCCATTTTGCGTGCCCTGGTAGAAACATTCTTTCCATGGGAACTAAGATTGCCAAATCAGCATAGCCCAAGTTTACAGAGGTGAGAATAAAAAATTCTGTGAGTGGATTATTAAATATAATATGGATAGAAGTCCATCCTATTGTTATTCCCTGGTTTCTGGATCCTTGTATTCTGGCAGGGGGAGAAATACATCTTATACTGATCACTGAAGCAAAATACTTTTTTATCTTGTATAATAGTACCTCAGCCTTTCAGAATCTTGCCTCCCAGCTAGCCAAGTAACTGAGTCTTTTGTAGGTCACTATATTACTTTATCAAGCTGGCTACTTCTGTGTGATTTGGTACATGGAAAGACCTATGAATTTCATAGTCATGAGCCCATTGCTACATTTCTTTTGTTGTGAAATAAATTTCTCATTTAGATGTTGTATTGTGTTCTCACAATGTCTATAATATTATGGTTGGTAGTATTATAGGAAGGGACTTCTGACTCATATCCAAATTAAGGCTTTCATGTTTTTATAAAAACAAATTGCTGGACCTTCCACTAGAGAAGAGATCCAATGTGATTAACTAGCAACCAGGCAGCTGGTATCTCCCAGGAAGTGAGGCCCTACTGGTGGCTCAGCATTGATATCTGTTCAGAGCAGGTTAGGCACTTGCCAGTGATAACAGCAAGGTCAGTATTGGTGAGAGAAATTTTACGTTGCTGAGCCCATGTATAACTTCCATCCCTGCTGCCACATTTGCTTTGTAGAAGAGCCCACTGAGCAGGCACTGGGGATGCTAGGGAAAGAAAGTGACTGATGTCTACAGTATGAGTCAACCTGTCCATTTGATCAATGAAGACTTTCTTCAGAGTGGTTGCCCTTTGATAAGCATCACATGGGACACAAATATCCCCATATTTTGTGCTCATCCCTAGGCGTCCATTCAGGTATCTCTGCCTCATCTCCTTGTCATTAGTCTTCTGATCTCATTCTTTCAAAGTGACTGATTTTCTGGCCAATCCATTAGCCACTGCCCATGAAATACTGTAGATCTATACCACGGACATTTCTTTACCTAGACAAGGTAGATAGCCAGAAGTACTGCTCCAAGTTCTGCCCACTGAGAAGATTTCACTTTAAGCTTTCAGAGATATTCTAGATTGGAATGGTAATTGCTGAAGCATATTGTGAAGGACCATCTGTATCGCAGGCCTGAGTTCATTCTTCCTTGGTTAACAAGTTATGGGTGCTGCTCATGACACAAGAAGAATCTCGTGCAATAGTTGCTATAAGCATCTGAGCCACTTGATCACGAAGCTTGCCTGTGCCTTCAGGACCTGCTTGAGCTTGATCTTGCACACATCACTTCATTCTACATACTCATATTTAAGATTTCATGGATGAAATAATACCCAGTTCATGATATAGGTAGCTTGGGTCACATGGTCAGTTGGTATTCCACAGTCAAGTGTTCAATCTCATCCAAGATCCAGGAGCAGGCTAGGAGGTCTTTTTTAAGAGAAGGGTACTTATACATAAAAGAGAGCATGGCTTTGATTTAAAACCCTAAGTTCCACTGT
The DNA here is from genome assembly GCF_902655055.1 of Lutra lutra. NCBI lineage: Eukaryota > Metazoa > Chordata > Mammalia > Carnivora > Mustelidae > Lutra > Lutra lutra. The sequence continues at coordinate 116,095,907 of NC_062281.1, read as the reverse complement.
GCTTGTGAGGGGCTCTACATAACATTACCACAGGCCATAACTGCACTGAGCTTCATCGGGTCTTCTGGGTTGCAAGGTCCACTCAGCAAGCAACTTGTACTGCAGTTTGGATCTGTAACCTTTTCCTGCTTTGGGCCCCACTCAAAACAGGCAACTCCATGGGTTAATCATCAAATGGGCAGAAAATCACATTGAAATACAAAATATATTGCCTCCAGGATCCAGAGATGCCTAGGAATCACTGTACTTTAGTGGCAGGCATAGAAGGGGAAGCAACTTGGGATATCCTGGGATATACCTGACAACACTGGAGCCCTAAAAACTTCATCATGCTGTTGGGCTTCTGAATTTTTGTAGGTTTTTATCTCCCTCTTTTGGATAAGGTATTTAGAGTACTTGCTAATTTCTCTTTACCAGGTCTAATTAGCATGATGTTCAGAGGGATGTTAAAATGAATGAAGTCCTTGAATACTGAATTAGGACCCAGAGCCAGAGCTGTGATATAGTCCCAAAGTAAAATATAGTTGTGAAGTCAAAGTGTCAGGCTGTATTTGCTAAGTAAAAACAAACTGCTTCTAATGGGCTTTACGAATTGATATCAAGAAGAAGCATTTGCCAGATCCAGACCTGGATACCAAGTACTCAGGACTATGTTGATTTGTTGCAGGATGAGACCACATCTGGAATAGCAATTATGATTGGAGTCAATTATCTACCTAAATTTGATATTCTATAGCCATTCTCTGAGACCCATCTGCTTCTCTCAAGCCCGGTTTGTGAGTTAAATGGGGATGTTATAGGAATCGCACTTGGAAAGGACAGAACATGGTCCTGGAACAATTGGTTACCTACATGGAGAAAAAACAATTTTAATTTTGCTCCTACCTAACATCATAACCAAGATTAATTCCAGATGTATTAGAGACCAAAATTATGTATTTTGGAAAGGCAAAAATATTTTAGAAGAAAATACGGAAGCGTATTTTCTTGACCTTCAGATCCTAGTGTTAAACGAGACACAAAAGCAACATCTTGAGGGGAAAGATTGGTAAATTGGGCACCATTAAAATAAAACACTTCTGTTCATCAAAAAATATCTTTAAAGATGATGGAGAGGTAAGCCACAGAATGGGAAAAGGCGTTTAACGTGTAATTGATACAGGTCCCATTTCCAGAATATTAACAATTAGACAACCTGGTAGAAAAACAGGCAAAAGAATCTTGAATAGATACTTCACAGCTGAAACTATCCAAATGGCCAAAACAAAGGTGCTCAATGTCATTAGTAATCAGGGGGAATGCAAATTAAAACCACAGTAATACCACGAGCCACCCACTAGAAGAGCTAAAATTTAAAAGATGGATAATAATGAGAGTGGACAAAGAAGTGAAGCAATGCCAACATTGACACTCCCTCGGCAGGAGTATAAACTGACCCAACTACTTTGAATGAACAGTTTGCTATAATCTGGAAAAACTGACAATCCCATATCCTATAACCCAGCATTTCTGCTTCTAGGTATATACCTCACAGACACGTGCACAAACATGTGAGATTTCATACATTTTTGTATGAAAAATGCCCATAACAATATTATTTTTATTAGACCAAATGAAACAACCCAAATACCCATCAACAAAGAATGGATGAGTTAATTGTGGTATACTCATGTAATGGAACACAGTAGGGCAAACTAAGGGAGCAAAGTATAACCACATAGAACAATATGGATTCCTTTTATAAAAGCAAGAATGCTCGGGCGCCTGGGTGGCTCAGTGGGTTAAGCCGCTGCCTTTGGCTCAGGTCATGATCCCAGAGTCCTGGGATGGAGTCCCGCATTGGGCTCGCTGCTCAGCAGGAAGCCTGCTTCCCTTCCTCTCTCTCTGCCTGCCTCTCTGCCTACTTGTGATCTCTCTCTGTCAAATAAATAAATAAAATCTTTAAAAAAAAATAAAAGCAAGAATGCTCGAATGAAGTAATCTCAAAAGAATATGTGCCGTATGATTCTAAAAGTTCAAAAGCAGGCAAACAGCACTCAATTACAGATGCATATTCCCATGCTAAAACTCAAAGACAAGCAAAGCAGTTGTTATACTAGAAGTCAGCATGGCAGTTACATGCAAAGGCGGGGGGAGGGATGGCATTGTGGTTGGGGTTGCATGTAAAGATTTGTTTTGTTTTGTTTTGTTTTTGGAGGGGGAGATAGCTATGTTCTCCTTCCTGACCAGGTACTCATTTCTCAGACATTTCATTATAGTCATTCATTAAGCTCTATTCTTACTTTATTATTTATTTCTCGATTTTTCTTCTCTAAAAGTAAGCTTGGCTTTTAAAAATGCCAGAGTTCTTACAATATTTTTAGTAAATAAGAAAAATATTGAAGGTAATTCCTGAATCTTTATAATTAATAGCAATTTCTCCAATCTTAAAGCTTGGCTCAGCCATGTAGAAAATTTGGAAGGTAGGTGCAGGAAGATAGGCTATTTTAAGTAGAGTTGTCAGGGCAGTCTTCTCTAAGTGGACGGCCTTTGAACCAATACTTGAATGAAAGGGACCAAACCCTGGGAAAAGTAGGCAGCAGAGAGTTCCAGGCAGTAGGAACTGTAAGTGCAGAAGACCCGAGGCCTGAAGGCACATGGACTGTTTGAAATAGATTCAACTGAGTGAAGATTACTTTTGCAGTGGAAGTTGTACGTCTACCTGTCTCAGCATGCCAAATGATCTCAGTCTTACTTCAGGTATGCTAACTTTATGAGACTTCTGCTTGCTAGCATTACTTTTGACCCCTTAATCTGCTGTTTTCTACTTATTTTTATACAAGATGGAGAACACAGCATTCAAATACTTGTACACGTAGAGCTATATAGGATGAAGAGGTTAACAATTTTGGAATTGTGGTACAATAGCTTAATTTGTCTGTCAGTTGATGCACCAATGTCTGAATTTATAAATGAAAAACTGCATTTCAAGTGTCACTACTATAGAATGCGTAGGGCAGAAAAATATATTTGAAATAAACAGATTAAAAATAGAAGCAATTCCCCCATATTATGAAAAACAGACAAAAGTATCTAAAGATGGTAAAACTGCCAGTGATGTACAAAAATGATCAAGAAATGAGAGAAGTTGGGGAATAGAATCTTCACTTTGGATCACTTTGTCATTTCAGCTCATCTAATGCCTAAGTCGGTTTGCTTTCCTCCCTTTGGTTTGAGACTAGATTGCTTTTTTTCCAAGCAACTGGATTGTAGGTTTCAATTTCTTCAGATCACCTGAAGTGATGTTGCTTTTCTCTTTCCATCCCTCTTGGATTAGTCAGGGTTCTCCAGAGAAACAGAGCCAATGGGGTATGTATTTACCCATTTTAAGGAATTGGCTCAAGTGATCATGGAGGCTGGCAAACGCCAAATTTGTGGAATGGGCTGGCAGTCTGGAGACTTAGTAAGGGCGCATGTTGTAGTTTGTGTGGAAGGCTGTCAGTGTGGAGCCCTGGGGAAGAGCCAGTGATGCAGCTGAAGTCTGTAGGCAGTCTCCTGGCAGGATCCCCTCTTCCCTGGGGGAGGTCAGTCTTTTGTTCTATTCCCATTTCCAACTGATTGGATGAGGTCCACCCACAGTATAGAGGGCAATCTGCTTTCTCCAAGTCCTTAATTAAAATGCAAATCTCATCTTGAAACACCATCACAGGACCAAACATCCAGAATGATGTTTGGCCAAATATGCCGGCAGTGTGGCACAGCCAAGTTGACACAAGCAATTAGCCATCACACCTCTCAAGAAGCCATCCATAGCTTTGCTTTTAGAGGTGAGGAATGTGGCTTTCAGTTCCTAGCTGCTTAACTCATTGCGGTCTCTTACCATGTACCAAGGCTACAAAACATTGAAGACCGCTGTGAATTTGTAGTAGCATTGCTAAGAAAGATACCATTTACAAAGCAAGTTAACAACTTGACAAACTATAGTTTTCTTTGGCCTGAATGGCTCCTCTTGAGTCAGAATTGGCCACAGTAATAAATTCCACAAAAAGCTACATTTCTACTAGCCTAGGAATATAAAAAATATAGACTCAAAGACGTATATTGATTTTTTTAAAATAGTGAACTCACCTGCTTTGGGACAACTTTCTAGCATTCTAAGCTTGTGTTTGCTTAGTTCATTGTTATGAAGGGTTATTGGGAGGGGGGTGGTTCTGGAATTGTAGTCCTTTCTATGTGAACTCCAACCTAGTTTTTTTCTGATGTGTTAGACAATCCTGTTTCTTCATCATCGGGAGAAAAATGAACCTCTGCTAATCTTTAGTAATAGACCTTTCATGCTATGAGGAAAGCTCTGTTGTAAAGTGCTAGTGACTTCCAAATTTCCATGCATGGAGTTTTTCACTTCTTTATTACTTGGGAATTTTATCCATTTGCATATCGCCTTTCTGTAGCTGTGGCTCGTTTACACCTCAGGTCCTGACCTCTCTCCTGAACTCTACACACCCATTTCTAACTCTGCCTGATATTACAACATAGATGTCCTGCCAACACCTTAAATCCACTATGATGAAAACAAACGATCCCATTTTTTGCTGTTGTTGATATTGTTACCAAAACTGTCACTGGTTCCCAGGATTAATCTTGGATTTTCCATTGACTTCTTTCTTACTTCTTTGCATCCAGTTAGCTGCCAAATCTAGTTCCTACTGACACTTACATTCTCCCATCTTTTCCATTTTCATGGTTACACTGTATGTCAGGTTCTTTTTTTTTCTGAACAGGACTATTGGAGGTTTCCCATCTAGTGTTCTCATCTCTGCTCTCCCTTTGACCCATCCTATACATTAATAATCCCTCATATAAAACTTGGGGTCAGATGTGTTTCAGAATGCAGATTTGTCTTTTCCATTGTTGGAGTTTTAGAAAGGTAATGTGGAGAAGATACTTTATTTTACAGTCTCCCTAATCGGAACTGGGACAATGTCCTGTAGCCAAATCTTATTTTTCTGCAGTGAAATATGAATATTTACTTTAATTAATTTAATAAAAAGTATAAATAGGCTTATATTGTTCATGTTAAACTTTAATGCCAAATGAGTTCAGATAAGATTGGCTTTTGCCTCCAAGTAAAGTATCAAAAAAGAATGAAAACAACATCCTGCATTTTTGATTTTTAGAATTTTTGCTTTTGAAATTGTGGAAAAGACTTGATAGATCTTAGCTAGGTAAATCTTCCTCAGGTAACCCGATCACTCTCATTTCCTACTGGGTTAGTTGTAAACTCTTTGCTCTGCTATTTTCAAACGCCTTCTCAGTTTGACCACAAAGCATTGTTTTCTGGTTTTGTCTCCCACTCATCTTCTACACACCCTTTTGACCTACCTAAACTGGTTAAATACTTCTTATTTTTTCTTCTGCATATACTCAGGCTCGTCATTCCTGAAATGTCCTATCCTCTTGTCCATTCTTCTGCCAAGTATCTATTAATCTTTTTTCTGTCTTCAGAATGTTTCCCTCTATAAACTGTTTGATTCCCATTCTGGGATCAGTGATTCTTCTTTGGTCTAAATTCTTGTAGTAAGCTTTAATTTTCCCATACGGGAATGGGGGTAATCCCACTTCCTTATAATCCTACTTCCTTACCTCCTAGAGGTAAATCAGTGGATTAAATAATGTTATAAGTGTGCCTAGCATGGTGGTAGACCCATAGTAGTACTCAGTTGAGGTTGGTTCTTCCTTTTTCTTCTCCTCCTTTTTCTTCCTTGCTTTTTCTTAGTATATTCTGTACTTTATATTATAGTTTTAAATGTGCTTTTATTGTCCCCACTATTAGAATGGGAGTTTTCTGAGGGTAGAAACTTACTTATTAGGAGCTCAGCAAATATTGAGTTATGTGAAATGAATACAATTGGTTACTAGAGAAATTTCATCTCCTCCTTTGGATTCTGGAAAGACTAATTTGTGTGTCTATGAGTGTGCATTTAAAAACCCAAAACAGGGACGCCTGTGTGGCTCAGTTGGTCAAGCGGCTGCCTTTGGCTCAGGTCATGATCCCAGGGTCCTGAGATCAAGTCCCACGTTGGCTCCTTGCTTCGTGGGGACCCTGCTTCTCCCTCTCCCTCTGCCTGCTGCTCCCCCTGCTTATGCTCTCTCTCTAACAAATAAATAAAACCTTAAAAAAAATAAAAATAAAAAACTCAAAATGCAAAACAAAAACAAACCTATGATCACAGGACCCATCTTGGTGTTTAGTGTCATAATTTCTGTTTCAAGAGTAATTTTGAATGTCCAGAGCCGTTGTACAGGACACTGCCTACCCAGATCATGGCAAGCCTCAGGGCCTAGAGGGGCACACTCTTTCTGGTACTCTAACAGCCAGCCATTGGGAAACCTTGCCAGAAACCAGTGGGCAGGGCGACTAACACAGCTCTTTGGCGCTGGTGAGATACAGTGCTCACTCCTATGGAGCCTGGATCATGGGAGAGCACAGATTCTGTTCCTATGCTGTTTCTTAGGGCTCACTGCAGTGTCCCTGGGCCCCCTCAGGGAGGGGGAGGTCTCTGAACACCACCTTTGCTTTTGTGCATTTGGTCCTTTCAAGTTGGTTCTGATTATCTCCAAGCTCTGCAGTTTCCCTCCACAAATATCTCCCCTAAAACCTCTTTTTCTGCCTCCTCCCCCACCATGAGAATATTATGTCCCCAGGAGAGAGAAAAGCTAGTGGTGGTAGAGGTCACTAGGTGTTTACCTAATGTCCATCTAACCTCCTTTCTTAATAAATTTTCTTAGTAATTTTCTAAGTAATTTCTTAGTAATTTAACGTGGGTACATTACTGTCTAGAATAAAAACAATATTTTGCAGCTCCCCTTGAAGCTAGTTATGGCCATAAGATTAAATTCAGAGTAAAGGGAAGTGCTATGTGACGTCCAGAGAGGTTCTTCAAGGGGCTCGCTCTGAGCCACTCTTCGGCCCTTCCTGCCTTTGCCACCTGGACAGTGGACACTGTGGCTGAAAGGCCAGCAGCAATGCTAGATTATGAGGAGAGCTTGAGGGTGAAAATGGAGCTGAAAATAGGAGCTATCTTTTAAACGCTTTTTTAATGTCAAAGAAGATACCATTTTGACTTTTGGCCCCATTTTCAGTTTTCTATCATATGCCATCCAGTCCAGCCCTGGTGGATCTGAAGATTGAGACCTAGTAAAATAATAGAAGCTAAAATGTGACTGATTTTGAATTAGTCCAGATGCCTTAGTTATGACTTCAGTTTGTTACCTGGAGTTCTTAGGAACCTAGATTTTCTTGAAATGAGATTTCAAAACATGTGATCTAAAGATTTCATTCTTTTGTTTACCCATGTTCAGTTTCAACAGCCATCTCCTGTCATTAGAGGTGGTGGAGGCCTGAGCTGTTTGGGCTGGGTAAGGGATACACGGACACGCTAGGGGAAATGCATGTGCGAAATACCATCCCACATCATATCCTATAGATAAATATGCTTTGACTGTTTTCAGGGAGATATCACCTTGGCGAATTCATAGTTTATGTTTCCATGTTTCTAATAAAGTGCATGTCAATTAAGTGTGCTTTCATTTTTGTCATTATCATCTTTCTGTTTCCCAGAATTATTACTAATAATTATTGGAAATTTACATGGTGCTAATATCTCCAGTTGACCTAAATGACTTAAGCTTTTTGCTTGGAGTTTTCCAGAAGACACAGATTCCTCTGAAATTGACACGCAGGGGGGAAAAATGGAGAGAAATCTGCAAATGTAATTTTTGCCCATTTCTTGGTTTTCTTTAAGCCCATGGCTGGATTCACATTGTCAGCCCACACAAATGTGAATTCCCAAGAAATCCAAGTAGAAAGAGAATAGAGAGAAGGGAGAATGTATTTGATTTCTTTATGGCTAGATCTTTGTTCTAGGCCCTCAGGTATGAAGTTCTTTATTTATAAATCATCCATGTATGTCTGTGCATGAACCCACTCCATGCACCAGGGAGCATCTCCATTAACTTGGATGAATAAGGTTCCCCATGATCCAAAGTTCACTTCCCTAATTAACAGGGCTCTTTTGGAGACATTTTAGAGATGAAAACATTTTAACAATGTTTTGCACTCATCTGATGGACAGAATGGCTAGAACATGATCTAAGCTCATTGCATGGGGGTCATCACTAACAGCCTGGACCCCAGCCTCCTGTGATGTAAGAAAGACAGGTCCTGGTCTGTGGAGGTGGAGGTGAATGAGCCTCAGCTTCCACTTCTACTGTATGGACCCAGTGCCTTCAGGTTCCAGCTAGTGTTGGTTCCTCCTTTCTCTTTCTGCTCCTTCTGCTCCATTTCCCCTCTGTCTCTTTTTCCTACTCACCATTTCTGATGCTTCTGCTTCCCTTAATCTCTGCCATCACAGAGATTGGCTGCTTATTGATTTCTTTCCTCTCTCTCTCTCTCTTGTTCTTGCTCTCTCTCTCTCTCTTTTTTTTTTTTTTTTTTGCCTTTTTCCCCTTTGCTGTCTCTTTTTTCCCTTTCTTACCACTTCTTCTAAAGTTTATGACTTTAGGGTAGCAGGGCTTACCTTTTAGAGCCATCATCATCCAACGAGAATGACAGCCAGTCACAATTTGTCTTCTTAGATGTCATCTCTTTTTTCTTTTTGTTATTTCCATTCATATTCACAACTGCGGGCTTTACAAATTCTTTTTAGGTTCATAGTCTGTTCCTGAAGGTTGACAATGTTTGACTGCTTCACTGGGGTATCATATATATAGAAGTCATAGACCTTAGAACTAGGAAGTTCTAAGAACTAAAAAAATAGTTTAATCCAATTCCTTTTTTCTAAGCAGAGTGCTGAAGTAAGTAACTTACCTAAGAGCATTCATACATCTGGTAGCAAAACCAGGACTAAGACATAAGCCTATACATCTTCATTTGGAAGAGAATTATATTAGCTCCTTAGTCCTATATATATAATACAAGGAGACCTCAAGGAGGCAAGCAAACAATTATTGTCCAATAGCTATAGTCTCCAGGGAAATATCTGTTCTGTTCTGTTCTGGTGCTTTAGAGAGGAGAGAGGCTCTCCTTTATTCTTGATTTGTAAAATTATCCCTAAATATATACTCATGTATGCATTGTAAGATCATAGGGTTTCTTCACAAATGAAAGCTGTTTTCTTATGATTGCAATATTTGTGTATGAATAGAATGTACATGACCCAATGCCTGAAACTTGCTTCATACATATTGGGTGTTTTGAACAACCAAATGACTCTTTTTAGTCGGAAATAAGCACTCTGAGTATCACAGAGTCTTATATTTATGTAAAAAAAACCAAACAAACTTTAATAACATCTTGCTATTAGAGAAATAAGCATACAATAAAAATCTTTTACATTGCGTGTGTGTATTTCACCTTCTCTAGAAAAGTAGAATCTAAGACTTAGAAATGTGGAGTTTTAGCTCAACTCCCTACTCAGTGCAGTAATTTTTAAAAGTTATAACTTTGACAGATATCCGATGTCTGCTTGAAAACCTCCAGAGAGTGGTATCACCCTTATGAGGCAGCTGTTATTGTTACTGGACAGCAAAGTGGATAAAAAGTTCCTTCTTGCATTGGATCAGAATCTGCCTTCTTTTTTTTTTTTTTTTTAAAGATTTTATTTATTTATCTGACAGAGAGAGATCACAAGTAGAGAGAGAGGCAGGTGGAGAGAGAGGAGGGAGCAGGCTCCCCGCTGAGCAGAGAGCCCGATGCGGGACTCGATCCCAGGACCCTGAGATCATGACCTGAGCCGAAGGCAGCGGCTTAACCCACTGAGCCACCCAGGCGCCCCAGAATCTGCCTTCTTTAAATTCTAGCTTTTTATCCTAGTTCTGGCCTCTGGAGCAACACAGAATTAGTATATGATTCTCTTCATGACAGCCCTTCTAGTATTTGAAAGCAGATATTATATCTTTTCTTATTCTTTGCTTCCCAAGTTGCTTGAATAATTTATCAAAAATTACAGCTTCTCCTATTCACCTGGACATTTACCTTTCATTACATCCTAATTGGTCAAAGTCCCTCTTAAAATGTGGCACCCAGAATTGAATTCTATATTATAGATGTGGTTTAACTAGCTAGAAATCCAATAGAACTGTCATGGGTAGTGATCTGTGGGTAGTAATTTCTCACGGAAGCATCCTAAGTCCCTTAAAAGAAGGTGGATTGTATGACAACGCTCAGTAAACTGTAAAGTGCTTTATAAATGATAAGCTTTGTTACATTCCATTTAAAAATACAAAAAATAATCAAGGAGCTTTTTTTCCCTGTCATTGACAACGTTGATTTCAACCTTTGGGTCTACAGTTAGCAAAGAGGCTGGTATTTATTCCTTGGTAAAAGTGTGAAGATAATTTTAAACTCAGCCATTATGTTGTGGTACTAGCTGAACAAGTTTTAAATAATCAAGTCTTTTTGAGGCATTTTTTTTAAGTGTATGATAAATGTCATTTTTAACCTGTGCATACTCATTTAATGAGATAAAAGCAGAATCTCCTACTGACAAGGCATTTTCACATTCAAAGTAAAGTTTTAAATATGTAATCTGTGTTTCTTCCATTTTAAAATATGAATTTTAAACTTCCATTCAAAACATTTCTTTTTTTAATTTTGTGTAATGCTTTAATATTATCATCTAACCAGTCTTTCTCATTGCTGGGTATTGATTATATGTTAAGAACTTGAAAAAGACATTAATAAATTGTTTATCCTTCTTTCTTCACTAACCCTAGAAGACTTTTGGAAAGAATAAATTTTTATCTAAAATGTTTGTCACGAATTTACATCTTGAACATTCTAAGGGCTTAATGCACTGCTAAATGGGATAATCTCAAAACTAACAGTAGCAGGTTACATTTGGTATATATAAATGTGTATAAAGTTAAATGTAAAATATAAATATGAAACCCAAAAGGGATAAAGGTAATGATGGGGAGCCTAGCACACTCCCCGGCACATAGCAGATTCTTAATCAACATTGGCCTCATGAATGCTGCCTATTAGGGGAGGATTATTCCTAATCAGGCAGTGAGCCTGGTATGACAGCTGGAGGTTGAGTCCTGTAGATTGATGTACCATTGCTCAAATGAGTACGACACATCAGAGACTGCACTGTATTTTAAGACCTCATATCTCTTTCGTTGGAACATTATTTCTTGGTTAAGAGAAATTACTACATTTTCTAAAACATGACAATGTTGTGGTGGTTATAGTTGGATTTACAACATATGTCAAATACTCTAAAGAGCATAAATTATTTAAAAATACATAAATACTCAGAATAAAAATTAGTTGTTCTGTATTGCCCATACTGGAAAGAATTTAGTAAAGAAAATAACCCAGTAAATCACTTCCAAGGATTAGAGTATTCTGATAGCATTCTGCAAAGTCAGAATTCTGGAAAATCATCCATTTGTTGGTACATTTTTTTAAAAACTTATATAATTTAATAATTCTTTTTTTCTTTTACAATCCTGGTGACCGGGGCCATGTAAATTGGAGAGGACTGCTTTGTAAAATTGGACTTAGAGTCACATAATTTAAATTTATATTACTTGGTCCAAAATTCCTCTTTCTATTGGATTTTTTTTCTTCTTAATAGTTTAAAAAATGTACAAATAGGTGAGCCTTTCTAGAGAAAGACTGCACTCTTTTTATATTTTGTGCACTTAATCTTCCGAAGCTAGGTATTTGTTGGTTAAACATCTAATTTATAGTTATACATAGACTGAGCAAAAATAAATATTCTAATAGCATCCAGTTATTGTTTTTGGCTATATGGATGTGTGGGCTTTTATATCAATATTAGTGTTTTCTACACTTCATAGTATTTTCCTCCAGCAAGAACTGTCTCTTTGCTGAGAAGGAAAAAAACAACAACAACAACAAACTTGCTTACAAAATGAGGCCATTTTGCATATTAATTAGGAGGTCTTTGAACTCTAAGAATAAAAATCCGTTAATGCTTTGGGTATGGAACAATTATGCATTCAAGGACTTTGATTTTATGCTAATAATGCGACAAGCTTTACATTTTTCTTTGTTTTGTTTGCATTCCCTAAAGATAATTTAATGCAAATAATCCATCCACATACAGCATAAAGCGTGTCGGATGGTTTCCCTATAGTTAAGATTGTATCAGCACTCCCATTATAAATCTCTATTACCCATGGTTTATAATTTAATTGAAAAAACCCACTGCAGGCAGAAACTCACACTTAGGGTTTCAGGCTAAAAGCAATATTTCTCTTTTAAAAATAGCCTCCTCTCTTTAATTTCATAGTTAATGGAAATGTAAGAAGTATCATCCTGGAGCTGATTTTGAACAAAGCCAAACAGATCTTTGTCTATAACTAAAATAATTTCTAAATAAAAGTAGTTGATATCTTATCATTGGCCTATTACTACAACATTTAACCAAACGAGAAGAGACCACAATGGAATCTGCTTATCCTTTCTCTACACAAAAAAACACATACAAGGAGAACAAGAAAATTCTGTAAGACCAGATATCTATAACATATATGTTTGACAGTATGGTGTGAGGCATTACATTTTCCTTTGGTTTTCAAATGTGTACTTTAGTCCTTTCAGTGGATCTGGGCAAAGGCTGTGCAATCTGCTTTTTGTCAGTCTGAGCTAGGAAGAGGGTGCTGGGTGGAGAGCTGCCTGCTCTGGAATTCTATACTTTGTCTGCTGTATAAATCTTACCTTAAGTTTATGCTTCAGTTATCTTGATGGGATTCAGGGGTTAATTAACAGGCACGGCAGTTTCAGCCTGCTTACACAGTAGAATTGAAAAGATCAGTTTTTAGATACATGGTAGTTTTGTCATCAGCTTTTGAACCCAAATCCTGTAGTGTAGAAAGGTTAACCTGCCTGCCAGGTAATATGCAATCTCCAATCAAGACTTCACCATAGTTTTATCAACCCAGTGAGACAAAGAAACCATGAGTTAGTTAGAACAAGATGTTCTTTATTACCTGCAGCCCATCAACCCTTTCCTATGTAATTCCTACTTGTACTGCTGCATGTGAGATATATGCCGGGATTACTTAACCCTAAGCAAACAAATACTTGCTTAAAGATGGTCTGGCTCTGTCTTCGCAATTCATCGTGTTTCTAAATCAGTTGCCTTTGAGATCCTAAGGGCAGTTACTGAGGACAAGAACACAAACTCATATGTTAAAACACTTAGCTGTGCATAAAGGGTTTCAATATATCTAATACACACAGCTGCTCAAAAGTACAGAAAGCAGGGTCATCTGAGTGGCTCAGTTGGTTAAGCATCTGCCTTTGGCTCGGGTCATGATCACGTGGTCCTGGGATCGAGCCCTACATCGGGCTCCCTGCTCAGCTGGAGCCTGCTTCTCCCTCTTCCTCTGCCACTCCCCATGCTTGTGCTCTTTCTTTCTCTCTCTCTGCGTCAAATAAATAAATAAAATCTAAAAAAAAAAAAAATTAGAGAAAGCAGAAGCTAAGAGGTTAAGTGGTGGTTAGCACTTACTCTGTCTTGTCTACTACTCATTCTTCTGTGGCCCAGTGGCTCCTTAGTTCCCTTAGGGGAACTATGTTTTTAACTTTGAGAAATAGAGTCTAGTGAAACCTTGATGAGAATCCCCTGTAATTACTTGCCACCTATTGTCGGAGACCATAAGGGAATTCACACAGTTTCTAAGTCCAATTCTTAAAATATTCCATGTTTGCTTAGATTTATAAATAAAAAAACTTAGAGCCTAGATAACATTCATATATATATATAAGCTATACAGTAAGTCAATGATGAAATAAAACAAGTCATGGATTTATTGTTCCATCTCTCTGATTAAAATTATTTTTAATGTTGATATTTTGATTATATTAGAAACATTGCTTAAGTATAAAGGTTATGAGAAATTCTTTTCTGAACACTCATAATTGTACAGTCTTAAGAGATTTTTGAGAAAATAGTAGATAACTATTTTCCAAGGATGGTATAAATGTAGTACTAGTATAATGATGCAGGGAATTCATAAGGAAACTCCCTAGGGTTGCAGTAAATCTGGCAGTCCATATTTGTTATATCTAGTGAAAAGCATATTATCTTCTGATATTTACAAACTGATTCAAAGTTTTTTAGTTTCTGTTGTAAGAATTTTAATAGATCATTCTCTACTCCTCACCCACCTCCTTTTTTTTTCCTTTCTTAGATTACATTTTTCTTTTTTTAAAAGATTTTATTTATTTCACAGAGAGAGAAAGAGAGCACAGCAGGAGGAGTGGTAGGCAGGAGGAGAAGTATGCTCCCCACTAAGTGGGGAACCCCATGCAGAACTTGATCCTAGGACCCTGGGATCATGACTTGAGCTGAAGCAGATGCTTAACCAAATGAGCTACCCAGGCCCCCTCTTTAGACTACTTTTCTTTTTTCTTTCTTTCTTTCTTTCTTTCTTTCTTTCTTTCTTTCTTTCTTTCTTTCTTTTTTAAGATTTTATTTATTTATTTGACAGAGAGATCACAAGTAGGCAGAGAGGCAAGCAGAGAGAGAGGGGGGAAGCAAGCTCTTCGCTGAGCAGAGAGCCTGATGTGGGACTTGATCCCGGGACCCCGAGACCATGACCTGAGCTGAAGGCAGCGGCTTAACCCACTGAGCCACCCAGGCGCCTGCTTTTTTTTTTTTTTTTTTTTTTTAAATTTGAGAGTAAGAGAGCAGAAGGGAGAGGGAGAACCAGGCTTCCCGCTGAGCAGGGAGCCCCATGTGGGGCTTGATCCCAGAATCCTAGGATCATGACCTGGGCTAAAGGCAGACGCTTAACAGACTGAGCCACCCAGATACCCCTCAGCTTAGGTCTTGATCTCAGCGTTGTGAGTTCAAGCCCTGGGTAGAACTCCATGCCATGCATGGAGCCTATTTAAAAAAAAAAAAAGTAATATACAGAGATTAAAAAACGGTAAGAGAATAATATCAACACATAAGGCTAATTCCACAGTAATCCTCTGTTTTAGGCACCATCACCTTTTTTATTTCATATATGAGGAAGCTGGGAGTCAGAGGGTTAAGTAATTTGTCCAAGGTTATCATTTATCTAGTATTTGCCTTTTTATTATCCAGAAGAAAATTCCTCTTTGGGGGAGATTGTCTTTCTTCTATCCCAAACATGTGGTTGTGGTAGAGTGGAGGCTAATCAAAATTCTCATGTCCTTTGGCCACAGAGTGGGGCATTGGTACCAGAAAGGGCCAGTCATCATGCTCTGGTTCTATGGCTTGCCGTACAATTCCATTGTGGTGGGCCATGTGATCCAGGCTTGTCCAAGCAGTGGCATTTTCTGGAAGAATTTCAGCTGAAGTGCCAGGGAAACTCTTTTCTCTCTGGCCCTGTGGCTTGTAGAATGTGTTTTTATCATTGTGTTTGACCATGGATTGATCTTGTAGGAACAGCTGACCTGAGAGAATGAAGAGGGAGCAGAGCTGGTAGCTCTGGGAGTAGCAAGAGTAGATGGAGGGGAGAGAGAGAAGAACCTGATGATGAAAAAGGTTTGAATCCCTGGATCCAGGTATTTCTGAAGGCAGACATATCCTCCAGCTTCTCCATGGTTTGGTGGTGTGAGCCTTGATCAAAACTGTCTTTGTCAAGTCAGATTGATTTCTTGTCTTCTTTTTTTGTAGTAATAAAAAAAAAAATACTGATTGAGCACCTAGAGTCAGGATGCAAATCTGGATCTGGCTCACCCTACAAACTTGAGCTTCCTTCCCAACCTTCCTTGGACACAACCTCTGCTAATGGTTTGATATTTTCCTCACCATTTCTTCTTCCTTTTTTTTTTAATGACTAAACAAATATTATGGTATATGTAAATATTTAAATTTATGATATATGTTGCCGAATTGTCATTCAATTTGGCTTTACTAATTGATACTTTCCCTAACGCTTATATGCTAGATATCTTACGTTGCACCCCAGGTGGAGGGGGTCCCCTCTACCCTCTTCTACCCTGTTTTGTGCTCTGAGAGGCTGACCTGGGGGTATAGGTCCTTTGCCTTCAGGCTTCTGGTTGGGCTGGGTTGTCCAGGATAGGGGACACTGGCGGGAGATGAGAAGCAAGGAGAGTTAAGAGATTCTGCTTCTCCTTGGCTCTTCCTGTGGCATTACTGAGGGTTGGCTGCCTTCCCAGACCTAAGGTTACGGTTCTCTCTGCTCCGCTTTGTTTTTCTGCATCTAGCCTTGGAGACTGCCCTCTTCCCTGTGGGTTCCCTCCACCCTGCTTGACACCCTTATGGATAAACCTTTTATTAAATGCTCTTCAAATTACCCGATTTGAGTATGTTCTTAATTTCCTGTCTGGACTCTGAGTAATACTGCTTGTATAAGGGTGTCTTTTCCCTCCACATTTCATGTCAACGTAGGGTATTGGCCACGTTTTTAATCATTTCAATTCTCATAAAGGGAAAATGGTATCTTGCTTTAATTTATATTTTTTTGATTATTATTGCGTTTGAACATCTGTTCATATGTTAATTGGCTATTTGCATATTTCTCTTAATTGCTTGTTAATATTCTTTGCCCATTTTTCTTTTGGGTGATCTCTCTTTCTCTCTTTCAAATTCCTATTATGAGTGGAGTATTTGTTCCTATTATATTTTCCAACTGATTGTTAGTATAAGTGAAAATTATTGCTTTCGTATTTTGTTATTCCTATAAACTCTCTGTTAGTTTTAATAGATGCTAATCGATTCTCTCAGATTTTCTATCATTTACAAAGAATGATAATGCTATCTCTCCCTTTCTAATCTATGCTACATTTCTTTATCCCATTTTACACACTGGCTAGATCCTCCAGAACACTCTTGGACAACAGGGGTGTCAGAGGGAATCTCTGTCTTATTACTGACTCTAACTCTGCTTTTCCCAGAGTGTGTTTCACAGAACATGAACCCTGACAGATATCCCTTGAGAAAAGTTTAGACTGGTGTGGGAAGCATTACATATTCTTAAAGAGTCTCAGTGCACTCGAGCATGTTAAAAGCTCTAAGTTGGTTTTTTGTTTGTTTGTTTGTTTGTTTGTTTTTGGTCTTTGCCTAATATAGGTCTGGTACTGAATTTTCTGTAGTATGTTATTAGCCTGGTCATTTCCATAGGTTCTGGAGGACCCAAATACAAACAAAATATTTTGTAATAATATAGCTAAGCCACCGTGTTTTTATGCAAAAACTCTGAATTACTCCAAAGCTTCTTTATGTCTCTTCTCAGTACTTATTAGTATAGCAATATAAGCCACTGTATTTTGAATGTAAGGGGTCATGTGACACATCCACCACTTTGGCATGTGTTACTCTCAAAACAAACAGCTGAGATTAAAACACTAACTTAAATGGAAGGAAGGATGGGTGTCAGGAAATCCAGCTGGTTTCTCTCCCTCTCTTTCTTCTCTGTTTTATGCACACACACTCACACAACTAACCAACCCACCAAATGAATAAAACATTCCTGCCAATAGACCTCAAGGTACCATTTTCTTTCATGTACGGGCTTCTTTCTTAACCCTGCCTCCCTTCTTTCCAATACCTATCCATTGTTTCTTCCGGCCTCCTTCACTTTCTTCTGTGAAGTGTGCATGTGCACGCATGAATGAGCATGTGTTGTCTCCAGGAAAATCTCTACCATCCCTTTTTTCCCATTGCGATTATCAGTTAAAAATTACTATTATCTTTGTTGATAGAAATCAAGTGAATATCAGAGAATACTTGTAATGAGAAAAGAAAAAAAGCACTCGTTTTTTAAACTCATCTCCACTGCTTAATTAATACATGTTATGTTTTCACATGAAATTAAGACCTGATACAGAATTGGTGACAACAACCTCCAAAAACCTTGAAAAAGCTCAGAAGTCCCCTTCAGAATTCTCACAAATGTCTCATCTACATTTGCTTTCTCTTCCAATTAAGTCCATTATTCCCAGAGCATTTAAGAATAATAAACTATCTTTTATTCAATTTAACTTTCCATTTGCTTTAATTACTAGTATTGAAACAGTTTTGCTTTCTGCTATATTTCATTGCAAGTCTTTCAGCTACACTATAAAGCTAAATTAAGGCTTTTATAGATTTTTTTAGGATAAAACTGATCCTTATTTATTACTTTCTAGGGTAATATTCATCTTAAGTCTTAAAAAACTGACATATAAGTAAACTCTTAGAAAATAACTCACTCAAAAATTGGCAATTTCCTGTGTGGTGAATTTAAAAAAAAAATACCAAAAGATGGACTCCTATTTTTATAGAATTTCTTTAGTTCTGTTAGACCATTTTTGTGAGTGTGAATTTAAATCACATTTCAAGGTTAAGGTGGATTTACAGAAATTCATTGTTACCTCTACTTAATTGTTATGCCATTATTTTAGCCATATGTTTATTTTTCATTTTCTGTAAAATTTCATTGATTTCTGAAGTTGTAATTCCTGTGTTTAAAAGAATGGAGCTCTGACTTTATATTAAATGAAATGGTATACCAATTTTACAGGGGGGAGGGCATGGCAGGGGGTAGTGTCTGGAAAAGGCCTTTTTCATGAAATCTATAAGAAGAAAAATTCATTATTGCTAATGAATGCAGGGATTTTACTTACTGGAGGTAATCAAGTGGTCTGGTACAAAAATGCACATCGCATTATGAACCATAACATTGCGAGGTTTGTAATATAAGAGCTGCGAAATATATTTTGAATATCACAAAGACTGTGTTTCTTCCCTGGAGCATGCTCTTTGTTATACCCTGCTTCTCATATTCTTATCTTTTTCATGAGTATGAATCTCAATAAAATCTATGGATTGTGTTATGTTTAAAGGCTATTTACTGAACCAATATTTTCACAGATAAGATCAATAATATATGTGTAAACCTTTGAAATTTAGACTGGAGAGGAAGCTGCCTAATAAAACTCTGGTACTGAATTTTATACAACATCTTACCAGCCTTTTAATTTTATATTCAGGTCCCGAAGGATCAGAAAACAAACTGAACACAACTGCAATTATCTGGATTTAGCCTGGATGGTTTTATGCAAAAACTCTGAATGCATTTAATGTTTATGTATTGTGAAGCCACTGTGTCCTGGGTCCTCATTTCATT
Source organism: Lutra lutra (assembly GCF_902655055.1). Lineage (NCBI taxonomy): Eukaryota > Metazoa > Chordata > Mammalia > Carnivora > Mustelidae > Lutra > Lutra lutra. The sequence goes on along the minus strand of NC_062281.1, from coordinate 116,076,782 downwards.
TCTTTAAGAACCTTTGTCTAATGTAAAAATTTTGAAGGAAAAATTTTATGTTTATACCTATTTAGTTGCACCATTAGTTCAAGATATAGACTATGGAAGTGCTAGAGTTCTAAAGCATGTTTCAGTCAATGATTTATTTTTTTTTATAAAGTTGGTATCTAATGCTGTATTTGTAAGGCCATCAGTTATCAAACCACGTAAGTGTTAAATTCCTTTTGAAGCTTTCAAGAGGTATTTTAATTAAGTTTTCAAAATTGCTTTTGGATCATCTTCAAAATTCTTTAGTGCTTTATTTCCATTAACAAAATAGTAATTAAAATTAAATTTTAAAGGAAATAACCACAGTAGGTCATACTTTTATTAACTTGAGGTAGATAATGAACCTGTCCTATTTAAAGACCGATCTAAATCTGCTGAGAGGCTAGGGATAGTATATTTTAATTAAGGTAATCCTTGTTTGCATCTAACAAACAGCATTGCCACTTAGAAATTTAAGATCTTAGTAATGCATATTAGTACGTTACCTCAACAATCTAATAGAGATTTAATACTTGTGTTTTAAAGAGCAATTTGTCATAAATTAAGAGCATTTGCATAGTAAATTTCAAGGATGTTATTCTTTGCAGAGTTTTCTATAATTAAGGAATGCATTAAACATTAAAATTTTATAATTTTTGTAATACTAGGAAAGCTTGCTTTGTTATTAAACTGAGCCTTATTTTCAGCTGCGCATAACCCTATGGAAAAGTCCAGCCTTAATAAAGACATAATGAATGTACTGTCACTAAGATTTTTTTCCCTCTTAAATCTTGAGCGAAGGCTTATGTGTTTAAAGAATGTTTTATCATACGAAATGTCTGTTTACTTGGATGGGGAGTATTTAATCATTTAAAAAGTAGGCCAAAGAGACTTACCCCAACCCTACTGCTAAATAGTTATAAGCTGCATCGTATATAAATTAAGTGTTCTGTAATTGGGGGTGTGGGTAGAATCTTTCTTTAGTCAGTTAAGTGTTTACAGTATTCATATCTACTTTAGTTAAAGGAATTAAAAAGCCCATTTTAATTAAGAATGACAACCTTATTCTCAAGGTTTCTTTTATTCTAATGGCTAACAAGATAATTTTAGCATTTGCATTTTATTGATCCAGAGAGAATGCTTTTTTAAAATATGTTTAGGATAAGGCTCAGCATCCTGGTTCACCCGTGGTCAGATGGATTTTTGACTCGTGGTGAGAGTCTCTATCACTTAGACATTTTTACCTGGGGATAACTTTAGGGTAAGAGGGGATGTATTCCTCAGAGAAGGAATTTGTACCTTACTCAGTTTACCTTAGATTACTGTGTATTCTTCTTTCACATTATCTTCTCCTATAAACTACCTGAGTCTCTTTACTTTTTCCAACCAAGCGGAAAGGATCTACACTAGATTCCACCAGGATCTACACAGTTCATTGGCTTGAGTTGTAGTAATTTTTTAAAAAAGTTTCCCCTTGGCAGGGAACACGGATGTTTATTGAACATTCATTTAGGGGGTTTCTTCTGTCAAAGGACTAATTCAGGTTATGTGGGTGTGGACATTATGTGACTCATGATTTTTAACTCAGCACTGTATCATTTCTAATAATAATTATAAAATATTTAGATTCTTAGTTTTATTATATGTTGGAGCTAGTAAGGAAGGTGATATTTTGCTGTTCTCATAATTTTAGAGCTTTGATGCTGTCAATATATCATCATCATCATCATTATTATATAATTAGCTATAAAGTCTAATACTTATTATGTGTTATAGTTAGTTATAGCTAAGAAATAATCGTAATGAAAGAGGATATTCCAATTTTTCCTTTCTTTTTTTTTTTTTTAAAGATTTTATTTATTTATTTGACAGAGAGATCACAAGCAGGCAGAGAGGCAGGCAGAGAGAGAGGAGGAAGCAGGCTCCCCGCTGAGCAGAGAGCCCGATGCGGGACTCGATCCCAGGACTCCGAGATCATGACCTGAGCTGAAGGCAGCGGCTTAACCCACTGAGCCACCCAGGTGCCCCTAATTTTTCCTTTCTTTGAAGGGCAGACTGAAGTGAAAATAGTAGGCACAGGATAATAATAGTGAGTTCAAATCTCAAAATTATAATTATTGGCTGGCTGATCTGCCTGATCCTACATTTGTATGTTGGAATGTACAAATTCCATTCAATTTTAACTCCTTCTTTCCTCAACTTTAAAAGACTGTATTAACTTGAAAGCTCTAGTGGTTTCATAGACGACATCTGTGGTGAAGATTCTTTCTTGCCCTGTTTGTACCACCCAACTGCCCATCTCTACCCCTCAGTATTTAAGAGTTGGAAAATTAAACCCCAGAAAGACAAAATGATTGGTTGAGGGATAACACTAAATAGTTTAAAAATAAAAGTGAATAGTGGCTGCAGATCAACTTATCCAGGCCCCTCAGTCCTCTGGATGGATTAAGTGTTCCCATAGTAGGTAGAGGGCTGAGTTTTACCACTGGGACTTAGGGAGGAATTGCCAAACTGTCTGTGATGGCAAAGAATGTACAGTCTAAGGTCTTAGATTAAAACTACTTTCAAGCTATTTTGTTGTTGAGGTTGCACTGTATTAGATGCTCAGCAAAAGCTGGTGATTGGAAGCTGGTCAGTGAAGATCCTGAATTGCAGATGACCAAATCTCACCCCGTTGTAGCTGTTAAGAGCCGGAAATAGCATCCAACACCATTTGGCACTTCCTATGTCATGCACTGAGCATTTCACATTTACTAACCCGTGTAATTATCACTACAATTTCATGAGGTCAGTACTGTTACCATTCCCATTTTACTTATGAGAAAAGTGAGGCACAAAGAAGAGAACACTGTCCATATAAGGAAGTCAGAGGACTGGGAAGCTAATCGAGGCCATGCAATGCCATAGCCTAACTGTTAAGCACTTTGCTATTCTGCCACTTAATATTCTATGAGCTGTCTAAGGAGAGTTGGTGCAAAGGTAGATATGGAGCCCAGTCTTTCCTTCTGTGATTGTTTTTAGGTTAGAAGTAGCTTTAATGGAGGGCACACATGGAAAAGGATCTGAGAGAAGAGCAGCAGAATAGAGAGTAGTCATGTCACACGGCTTTGGAGGCAGAAGATGTGACTTTTATATATTTATTTATTTATAAATAAATGAGTGAGAGTATGAACAGAACGGGCAGAGCGAGAGGGAGAGAGAATCTCAAGCGGACTCTGGACTGATCACGGAGCTGCCGTGGGGCTTGATTTCAGGACCCTGAGATCATGACCTGAGCCCAAACCAAGAGCCTGATGCTTAACAAACTGTGCCATCCAGCTGCCTTATGTGATTTTTCATGTTGGTTCTGTAGCTCCTAGCATGACCTCAGGTGAGCTGTGGAAGCTCTCTGAATTTCCTGCTCAGTAAAGTAGTGATGTTAATGTCCACATGGTAGGATTGTTGTTCCACATCACCCATGTGGCAGATCCCTGGTTCAATCAAGGGCTTTATCCATAATAGCTATTGTTAGGATTTACCCACTTATTACACTTAGAGAAATAAGGGATCGCAGTCATACTCTTGTGCCCAAAGTGTTCCTGTTCAAGAGTTAAAGTCTGCCTCATTGTTAATCTTAGTGGCTTATAATGGCCCTTGTTTTTGTGACATGGGTTTTATAATTGTGTTTTCAAATAAATATAACTTTCTCTTCTGGTTGCTTCTACTTTTCTGTATGAGAAGGTAATAAACATCTGCAGGAGATTGGAGGCTCACTATAAAAATATGAGATATGTTTATGAGCCACTTATTTGCAGTTAATCTCTATGATAACACTTTGTGGGAATTAGCAGTGGAATTAAACTCATTTTGGAAGGACAATCCCAACATAGGACATTTTCATCTGCAAAGAGGAGAGGGAGCTTTATTTTTTCATTTCAATAAATACAGAGTACCTACCATGTGCCAGATACTGTGCCTGGGTAGAGCGAATACATTACATTTTAAGAAGTCACTGAGCAGTTGATGGAAGCTGTTTGCTATGCTGTGTTGAGGTGGATTGTGATCCCAGGTGGGCAGGAAAGAGTGCCATGGGTTGAGAAAGGGGGATGACAGACTAGGACTATGTATTTACTATTTATGATGTAACTACAATAATATGAGCAAAACCAAACCTAAGTCATTTTTTTATTAAAAAATGGTTTTTTTTTTTAAAAAGATTTTACTTATTTATTTGACAGATGGAAATGACAGAGAAGCAGGCAGAGGAAGAGGAGGAAGCAGGCTCCTTGCTGAGCAGAGAACCTGATGCGGGGCTCCATGCGGGGCTTGATCCCAGGACTCTGGGATCATGACCTGAGCCCAAGGCAGAAGCTTTAACCCACTGAGCCACCCAGGTGCCCCCCAAAAAAGGTTTTTATAAAGTGTCTTGAATATGTTGACAATTTTGGACCTTTTTCTATTATATCTAAATATAGTTTGTATTATGCATATATTATATATATATGCATATGTATATATATATTTTGCATCATTCATACCATCATTTTATGCCAACTTGATATGATCAATGTATAGATAGGAGTTTATCTTCAAAGAGACGTTATTAATTATTTTCATATATATAACAAAGACATAGATCCTTCCCTCTAGGAGATAGAGTTTAAACTAGATAGTACTAAGACCAGAACACTTTATTATTTTTTTTTTAAAGATTTTATTTATTTATTTGACAGACAGAGATCACAAGTAGGCAGAGAAGTAGTCAGGGAGGAGTGGAGGGGGAAACTAGCTCCCCACTGAGCAGAGAGTGCGATGCAGGGCTAGATCCCAGGACCCTGGAATCATGAATGGAGCCGAAGGCAGAGGCTTTAACCCACTGTTCCACCCAGGCACCCCAAGACCAAAACACTTTATAATATTGAACAGGTACCTACATTGAATAAAACATTTTGTATTTCCAGATATGTCACTTACCTACCTTAATCAGCATGTGTGCTAGTAATTTTTGCTTCTGTTTCTGCAAAAACAGAAAGAACTAATGATTCAATCCTAATGGGAAAAGAGGAAAGATGTCACAAAATCATACAGTTCTTTAAATTAGTTTTTTTTTTCATACTTATTAGGATTATGCTTTTTATCTATGATTGCTGCTCTAAAATATTAACCTTTAAAAAAATTCATTGCACAGCCGGCTGAAGCTCTGTGATCTGCCCAATTACAGCATTCTGAATGTTTATACCTCATTGGGAATCCCCAGCGGGTTTCCCTCAATTCCCTGAAGAGAAAGAAAAATTCCAATCCTTGTTTCCCCTTCCTGCTTTTGTTCCCAGAGAGAACAGACTTGCTCATCAAGAGCATACCCACAGAGGTCAGTAAGATTGTAGGATAAGGCAGCCGAGTTCTGCTTTGTTGAGCAGAAGGAGTGAGCCCTACAGTCTCCATGAGGTGTCTCGCTGTCTGCGGAAGATTTGTGTGAACTGTCAGTTGAAAGCATTGACAGTGTTCCATTAGTAATGAATTATGGGAGTAATTTCATTAATTTCTTTACCTCAGTCAGTACATGTTAGTGTAAGTTGTTCAACCAAACATCAAAAGAACCACTGCATTGTAACCCTTTAGTCTTTTACTGTGTAACCAGGAACAGCAAAGAAATAAATTAGCGTAACATTCCTTTAAAAAAAAAATGACTGGAGATAAGCAGTGGACATAATTTCTCCTGTTTTTAATTTAATAGCAGGTTTATGGTTTTATGCAAAACCATTCACATTACATTTGACCCTCTGGGAGCTGCCTGGTTTTTTAATTTTTTTAATTTTTTTTATTTTTTTATTCTGTGGGTATAATTTTGAGTCTTTAATAATCTGTTGTTAAATCCAGCCTGAATTTGATTAATGAATTGTGATGAGCCAGTGCATTAATTTGCAGGTTTGGTCTAATGCCTTAAAAGGCTGCTTTGTTGTGGATGTTATTAACGCTAAACTCCTCAGGAGGAGCCATGGGATGGCAGTGTGCCCCAAATAATGGACCAGCTACATCTTTGGGAAATCCCAAGGAGGGAACTATAGCTCTAGAAGTGACTTTGGAGCTATGTTATTGAAGGAGAAAATCCTGATTGAGTTTAATGTTCTACAACAGGGGGCCGTAGAGCCCAGGGGTTCTCAGGATGGAATTCAGGGGGGCCTGTGGCTTTAGATCGTAAAACAATTCTTTACTTTCAGTAAGCTTTAACTGAAATTTCACATTCTGTTCAATTATAAATGTAGGCAGCAGACCACAGAATTATTAATAGTATCTGTGACTTTGTCATCAATAAAAATTACAGATATTTTTATAACATATTACGGGGTTACAAGTAGCTCAACATGCCATTTGTGCTATTTGTGCTTATGACTGTTTCAAAATTATAGTTGTTATTAAGACAGCTTCTGGGTCTGGTTACTTAATGTGTTAGTAAAGAAATACACATATCACAAATTTTTAGGACAATAACCATATTTCAGTATGATTGGTTACATTTGTATTCTTATTTTAGACATTTAAATACATGACTCTGAGAAGGGGTCTATGGCTCCCGAATAGTTAAGAACTCACTGTTCCAGATTGGCTGTTGTCACTGCCATCATCATCTTTCTCTTTGGTAACTGATACTTTACTTCTTCCTCAGAGCTTTGTTTTCAGGAGCAGGTCCAAGGTTCAGGTGTGTTAACCCATGTGGCCAGATGACAGCAGTGACTGTGGGATGCTAACATTACCAACTTCTCATTTATTCCCTTGCTTTCCTCCTCTGAGTTCCTGGAAGCTATGGACTGTTTATTTTATTCGCTGTTAATTTCCCAACCACTTATTATACTGTTTGACACATAGTAGGTACTTAGAAAATATTTAATGAATGAGTGATAGGTTAAGAGGAAATAACTTTTTTTTTTTTTTGCCATTTGAGTGAATCTGGGTTTTAAAATCATTTTTGAAGTGAAAGAAAAATCTGGTCACATTCTGAAGATTTTATTGCACTGTAAAAGGTATTTATAAGGCATTAGGAATGTTTATAGGAACTAATATTAACCAGTTTATTGTCCAGCAGCTCTGCTTATCAGGGAACTATAGACTCTCATAACTGATTTTTTTAAAAAAAGTGTTGTTATCATTAAACAAAGAGAACTGGAATCCTGCAAAGGCAAATGTAGCTGCAGAGAGATAAGAAAATCAGATTAAGGAAAGAGATTAGCACGTGTGCTGGGAGTGTGTATAAGTGTGTGGATGTGATTTTGTGTGTGTCTCTGTGTCAAAAGAGACCCAGCCCGCATGAGAGAATCTTTGGAGCTGTAAGTTGCCTTGGAGATTATTTTTCAATTTAATTTAACAAGTATTGAAACTGAAGCACAAAGAGGTTAAATGATCAGTGACCTCCTAATTGCTAAATCCAATAAAGCCTTCCTGGACCTTATCTTACTCAACCATGCTCCTGCATTTTATGTTGTTTACCTTTTACTTTTTCTGAAAGTCTGTGCATATGCTGTTCGCACCACCCAGAGTGCCTTCCTTTCTTGCTCCTTTATATCTCTGCCCCCTACCCTTCTTCCAGAAGAACATACCTTTCATACCCACCTGGTCTCCATCCTTCAAGTAGAGCTTTGCTCTAGTTCCATGTTTTTTTTTTTTTTTAATTTGTGATTTTTTTTTTATTAACACATAATGTATTATTAGCCCCAGGGGTACAGGTCTGTGAATCACCAGGTTTACACACTTCACAGCACTCACCATAGCACATACCCTCCCCAATGTCCATAACCCCACCACCCTCTCCCTCTCCGCTCCCCCTGGCAACCCCCAGTTTGTTTTGTGAGATTAAGAATCTCTTATGGTTTGTCTCCCTCCCGATCCCATCTTGTTTCATTTATTCCTTTCCTACCCCCCAAGCCCCCCATGCTGCCTCTCAACTTCCTCATATCAGGGAGATCATATGATAATTGTCTTTCTCTGATTGGCTTATTTTGCTCAGCATAATATCCTCTAGTTTTATCCATGTAGTTGCAAATGGCAAGATTTCATTTCTTTTGAGGGCTGCATAGTGTTCCATTGTATATATATACCACATCATCTTTACCCATTCATCTTTTGATGGACATCTAGGTTCTTTACATAGTTTGGCTATTGTGACCATTGCTGCTATAAACAATCGGGTGCACGTTATCAAAACTTTTTTCATTCTTGCCATCCCTGAGTAGCCTTCTTAGACATTAAACAACAAAAACAAAACTCTCCTCATTCTCTCCTCCACCAAATTCTGGTGTAGTTTAAGAACCACAGATACACTATAGATCAGTTTATGGACTCTAGCCTTTTGCAGGGTAACAAACCATTATAGTATCAAAGACATTCTTACCTCCAAGAACCAATTTCATCTCTCTGGGGGTTGGATCACCCCTGCTGAGAATGCTTACTCTTGTAGAGTTCAAATGTTGCCAGACTTTGTATTCAAAAGACATTGCAAAGGGCATCAACTTCTAGCTATTTTGCTAACAGAAATTCCAGTCTTTCCTACAGGATTTCTTCCTTCTCCCAACTTTTCAGGAGTGTTTACCTGTTTGTATAAAAGTAGGTTTTGTTCCATCTGTTTTGTTTCTACCTAGGAGGTACGGAGAACATGGTCACTATCTCAAGGAAGGACTGGAAGAGAATTGTTCTCCATTTTGTCTTTGGTCCTGACGGTCAAGCCCAGTGAAATGCAGCTGGTGGGCATGAATTTCAGAACCCTCTTAGTGCTGCTACAACTGCCTAGTGGGCGGGAAGATGGTCACCTTCCCTGCTCTTGCAGCTGGTGACAGGTGCCTGTGTTTACGGGCCTTTGCCCAGGTCTCTGGTAGAGTAATTGCTCAGCCAACTGTGCTTTTTGGTGATAATAACTTTTAATTCCCATCTTACACAACTGTGTTCTCTGGGTGCATCTGAGACACCAGGTCAACTAGCAACTTCCTGAGTATCCCATGGTCTCTCTGCCCTCCAAATTTGGCATGCTGTTCTGTCACCCTGGGATATTCTTCTCCTTTCAACTAGGTACCTCTACTGTCGTACCATATTATAATATCGTTTCTTTCAGGAAGCTACTCAGATGCTGACCACAGTCCTATGCGTGGATACCTTTCCTGCAAGATCCATGGTTTCCTGCATTCCTAAAGTTATTATATACAGACTGTTTACTTTTCTGTATATCCCATTATCATTTAGCCTCCTTACACACAGAAAGCATGAGGGTTATGTGGTTTAGCAAATAAAAATACAAGATGCCAATTAAATTTGATTTTTAGATAAACACAAGTATTTTTTAGTATAATTATATCCCATAATTGATATTTGCATATGGGACATACATATTTGAATGTGGGACATACATACACTGAGAATTATTCATTATTATATGCCATTCTAATGTAACTGGCCATCCTGTATTTTATCTGGCAGTCCTAAGAACATGTCATGTGTTTTACTGTATTCCTGGAGAGTAGCACTGTTCTAATCATCAGGAGACACTGTAATCCTTACATAGTAGGTAAATTTATTTTAGAAACTAGGGATAGAGCAGTGAACAAAACAAAAGTCTTTGCCTTCTTGGAGGTTATATTCTAATGGGTGAATATAAATAATAAATAAGTAAGTAAAATACATAGCATGTCAGTGTTGGTAAGCGCTATGGAGGAAAATGAAGCAGAAAAGGCGATATAACGTGTCTAACATAGGACTGATTTTTCTTCTTGTCAAACTTGCTGTATGTTCAGTTTTTCCTCATTTCAGCTGATGGCAACTCCATTCTTAGAGTTATTCAGATCAACCCCTGGAAAGTCATCCTTCCTCTTTCCTTTATACTTCTTATCCCGTCTGTTAGGAATTCTTATTTGTTTCACCTTCCAGAATTTGCCCACTTGTTACCATCTCATAAAAAGTCATTCATCCGAGCTACCATCAACTCTCACCTGGATTACTGCAATAGCATCTGGGATGGCATCACTTCTTCTGCCCTTGTTTCTGTATGTCCCATTTTCAACACAACAATAGAAAGAGGTTTTTTAAATGTAACTCAGATCGTGTCATTCCTTTCTTCAAAATATTCCAATGGCTCCCTGCTTTCCTCATGTTAAAAGTCAGGTCCTTAAATGATCTTTAAAGATCTGGATGATTCAGCCCCATTATCTCTTTGATTTCACCTCCTGTAACACTTTCTCACTAGGGTGACTGGACCAACCATCTCAGTTTGCCCTGGGTGCCCTGAAAGTCACACATTCCAGGAAATCCCTGAGTCCCTGGTGAACTTGGACAGTTGGTTGCTCACCCTACCCACCACTCTAGCCATTTGTGCCTTTTTACTGTCCCTCCAACATACTGGGCACACTCCACCTCTGGCTTTTGCACTTTGTTCTCCCTGTTTTGAACATTCTTCTCCCTATATCTAAGTCACTAATTCCCTTCTACCTTCAGTTTTGTTCAGATGTCATTCTTCTCAATAAAGCTTGTTCTAAACACCCTACTTATAATTTGGGGCGCCTGTGTGGCTCGGTGGGTTAAAGCCTCTGTCTTCAGCTCAGGTTGTGATCCCAGGGTCCTGGGATCAAGCCCTGCATCGGGCTCTCTGCTCGGCAAGGAGCCCCCCTCCCCGACCCATCTCTGCCTGCCTCTCTCCCTGCTTGTGATCTCTGTCTGTCAGATAAATTAATAAAATCTTAAAAAAAAAAAGAAACATTAAACACCCTACTTATAATTTAATTTTAACTCCTAACAAATGCTACTTGACCTGCCCCAGTTTTATTTGCAAAGCGTTTATCTACCTCTAACACACTGTATAAGTAAAGTAACTATGCTTATTGTTTGTCTCTTCCTTTTAGAATCGAGGCCCCAAGAAGGCAAGACACTTTGTTTTGTTTACTTATTTGTCCTAAGCACCTGGCTCACATTGGCACTAGATAAATATCTGATGAATTGAACTGAGAAGGGATTGGAAGTTGTTGGTAGTGGAAAGAATTGCAGTGATAGTGGTCAGGGATGAAGGTGATATTTAAGCAGAGATCTGAAGAAATGAGGGAATGAGCAATGTGACTCTAGGTGAAGAAATATCCAGGCACATGGAAGAACATGTCACAGGGCAAGAATGTGCCTGTCATGTTTGCAAAGAGCCAGGAGGCAGTAAGGCTAGAGCAGAGTGGTCAAGATGTGGGGGGTAGGAGATGAAGTAGGTGGTGGGATGGCAGTCCAGATGACGTAGAGACATAGTCGTGACTATTATTTGGCTTTGACTATGAGTAAAATGAGAAGCCAATCAGATAGTTTTGTGGAGAGTGGTGACATACTGTGATTCAGCTTTAACAGTTTACACTAATGACTGTGTTGAAAATTGGCTATAAGGAGCAAGGGTAGAAGAAGGAAGACCAGAGATGAAATGGAAATGAATCAAGAAAGAGATGATGTTGGTTTATACAAGATTAGCAGCTGGTGGTAGTGAGAAATAACCAGATTCTGGATAAATTTTGAATTGAAGCTGGCAAGAAATGTTGATGATCTGGAATGTGAGGATTGAGAAAAAGAAGAGTCAGGAATACTTTCTGATTTTTTTAAAGTAAAATTTTCCTTGCAGTATAATCATGCATAGAGAAACATGCCCACATCCTAAGTGTAGAGCATGCTGAATTTTTCTCAGAGGGACAATACTCATGTAATCACCTCCTCCAGCAAGACATAGAACATTACCAGCCCCTGCTATGCTGCTTCTCAGCCATCATCCCTCCTCGAATAACCATTGTCACTGACTTTTTCCCACTCAGCACAACTTAAGCTGTGTTCACAAGTTTTGATGTCATATTTCATCATCATTTAATTAAAAATATTTTATAATTTCTATTCTTATTTCTTTGACCAATTTTCAAGTATTTGTTGGATGTTTTGTTTTTTATCTGGTTACTGATTTCTTGCTTAATTCCACTGGTTCAAAGAATACATTAATGGTTTCAATATTTTGAAATGTTGGGGGACTTGAGAACTCATTTTCTGGCCCAGAATGTGGTCAGTTTTGGTAAATGTCTCATGTTCCCTTATTAGATGGAGAATTTTGTATCTGTCAATTAAATTTAGTTTATTAATATATTATTTAGCCTGACTGTTCAGTGAGTAATTTTTCAAAGTTTGTTGAAGTCTCCTACTATAATTGTGGACTTATCTCTTTCTATATTTAGTTCTGCTAATTTTTGCTTTACTTTTTGAGAGATTGAATTTAAAATTGTCATATCTTTCTAGCAGATTAACTTTTTTACTATTTAAAAAGTTCTTTTATTGTCAGATAAATCATACACACAAAAAAGAGATAATGTATAACATATATATAGTTTAATGAATAATAGAAAAAAAAAAGAGTGTAAATCCACAACATACCTTAAAGATACCCTTGTTCTTGTTTATGTTCCTGCCTAGTTCTATCTCATGCCACTATCCTGGATGTTTTTCTTAAAGATTTATTTATTTATTTGAGAGAGAGTGAGAGTGAGAGCATGTGAGTGGCAAGTGGGGTAAGGGGCAGAGGGATGGAATCTTCAAGCAGACTCCCCACTGAATGTGGAGCCAGACTTGGGACTCCATCTCACAACCCATGAGATCATGATCTGAGCTGAAATGAAACCAAGAGTCAGCATTCAACTGACTGAACCACCCAAGCATTCCTATCCTAGATTTCTTTGTTAATTGCTCTTGCTGTTAAAAAGAGTCTTATCATAATTATAAGCATCCTTAAATTATTGTTTAATTTTATCATTTTTTCATCTCCACATCTGGCAGATTAACTTTTAAATATTAGTAGGAAATGTCACTTTTTATGTTTAATGATAGTTAGTGCTTACATCTCTCCACTCTGTGATTCAGATGCACTCATTTAGCAATGTGCAGTTGAATTTCTATTTTTTCATTTAGTTGGACAAACTTTATCTTTCAGTTGAAGTATTTAGTCCATTTACATTTAATGTAAGTAATGTATGGATATATTTGGGATTATATTTACTGGATACAACAGCATGCATCTTTACTTAATAGATCTAATACAAATTACCACTTCTCAGACAATGCTAGGATTTAATAACTTATTAATTCCATTTACCCCCTTTGCCTGAGAATATTGCTCTCATGCATTTTAATCATGTAGTTTAAAACTTCATAGTATTATTATTGCTTTTTAGTCAATGGTCATTTATATTTATACTCATATTTACCTTTCTATTGCTTTTCATTCCTTCCTGAATTTCTGTCTTTCCATCTGGGATCATGGTCCTCCTGTCTAAAAACCCCTTCGGTATTTGTTTTAGTATGGATTTGCTGACAACAAATGCTCTCTCTCTCTCTTTTTTTTTTTTTTTTGGATGCCTTTATATCTGAAGGATGTTTTTACTGTCTATAGACTACTAAGTTGTCAAAATTTCTTTTGGCACTTAAGATGCATTCTATATTCTTCCTGCTTCCAAGGTTTCTGTTCAGAACTTAGTTGTCATTGTTGTAGCTCCTTTGAAGGTAATATCCTTTTTCATCCAGCTGTTCTTATGGCTTTGTTTTTGTCTTTGCCATTTGCAAGTTTTACTATGGCGTGATGAGTAGCTTATTTATCCTTCTTGGGGTCTGGTATCTTTCATCTGTTTTAGAAAATTCTCAGACATTATGTCTTTAAATATTGCTTTAGCCCCCATTCCCTCTCGAATGCACTTCTAGATATCCAGTTACACTTTTGCCATCACTCATGTGTCTCTTGCACTATTTTCTAGGGGCTGAATATTTTCTACTGAGCTATCTTACAGTACTAATCCTCTTTTTACCTGTGTTTAATCTGCTATTAAGCCCTTCTGTTGACTTCTTAATTTTAATTATTGTATCTTTCACTTCTAGAATTTCCTCTTGATTCTCTCTCTCTTTTTTTTTTTTTTTTTAAAGGTTTCTGCCTATGTTCTCCTCTAGGATTTTGGTTTCCTGTCCTTTAGGTCTTTCATCTATTTTGTTTTTAAAGATTTTTATTTATTTATTTGACAGAGAGAAATCACAAGTAGGCAGAGAGGCAGGCAGAGAGAGAGGAGGAAGCAGGCTCCCTGCTGAGCAGAAAGCCCGATGTGGGGCTTGAACCCAGGACCTGGGATCATGACCTGAGCCGAAGGCAGCGGCTTAACCCACTGAGCCACCCAGGTGCCCTCCTCTTGATTCTCTTTCAATGGATTCCATTTTTTTCTAGTGAAGCTATCTTGTCATCTATTTTTAAAATATATTTATCCATATTAGATAACTTTAATGTCTGAATTATCTGTGACCCTATTTCTATTGTCTTTCTTTTTCTTTTTTCTTATTTCTTCGTATGTCGGCTAATATTTTATTGAGTACCAGAAACTTTGCATGAAACATTGTAAAAGCTCTGGATGGTGCTCTTTTTTTCTAGAGAGGATTAACTTTATACAATGGTAAGCAGCTAGAAAAAGAGCAGAGCAACTCAATCCAATCAGTGTATGACTGAAAATAATTGGGGTCTCAGCATTTATAAGGTCATAGAGCATTCTGCTTGGGTTCAACTTATTTGTAGGCTGGGTAATCTTGGATAAGTACTTAATATTTCTGTTCATCACTTTTTTCATTGAAAGTACAGGCAAAATAATAGTACTTTCTTCACGGGGTGATTAAGAACATTAAATGAGTTCAAATATGAAAGTACTTAGATTAGTACCATAGTAAGTGGTCAGTAAGTGTTAAGGTAGCTATTAAGTGTTGCCCCGATCAAACAAACATCCAAGGCCAAAATCTTCTCCTTCCATTGCTGCATTTAATAAATATTAATTGGAATGGCTACTGATGAAACTCAATATGTGGAGAAAAACTAGACCTTGGTACAGGATGGGATCAGGAAATAGGGTGGAAATGTAAAACACTTTAAGCTTTTACTACATTTATAATAGAGTCAAAACTATAATGTAAGAATCTCAGTGCTGGGTCCTTTGTTATTCAGATAATGTCCTACATGTAACTCAGTTAGTTCCCATAAGGCTAAGTAGAGTTTCAAGGTTAAGTCTTGCACGGTAGAGGTGATTTTAAAGACTGGTCAAGTTCCTACTTGCTGTCTCTGAAGTGGGAGGTGAGAAGTGGTTAGAGAAAGCAAGCCTTAGGAAGAAGGAGTAAATATTTTTAAAGTTCTCCCCAATCTATCTCCTGGCTTTGTTTTACTTCTTTTGGAGTGGTGCATTCTTGACATAGGCTCCAAGAAAGATGTTCTATCGACCGTGAATTAGACATAATTTCATTAGAGAATTTCCCAACTAATGTTTCTTCTGCACTTTTAGAAGAATCATCTTAGTAGGATCATTCTAGTTTGATCAGATTCAAGGTACATGATTATGCCACAGACACTGTACATGAAGCAATCTGTGTTTTGACTGGTGATAAATTGATAATCACCTAGCCGGCTCAGCCAGTCCACAGAGAGGCAGTTAATATTGTGAAACTTCAATAAAGTCGGCTGTCAATGCAATAGATATTACAGGTGAACTCCTTGATCTCTCATTGTAATCCTTTGAATCTCTGTTATCCATCACTCTATAATACATTTGTTTAGGAGGAAAATAAGCTTCTAAAATCACACCATCAAAGTAAGTCTCCACAATAGCATTTCTAATCTGACATACAAGTCTCAACAACACTGTCAGAAACACTATTTAGCTATCAAATTTAGTGAGGTGATGTAATTTACAGAAGGATGGCAAGAGATGAAAAGTGCTCCCCTTTGTTTCCTGGACAATAAAAAAAGTTTCAGAAGCATATCCTTTCCACTCCCCTTACCAACCAGACCTTTGGGTAACAGGTCTTGGTATTAGGCTTCTGAAATTTTCCTACTGCCAAGTGTTAAGTGATACAAGAATAAGAATCAGCTACAGAAAGGTATAGCTTTGTTCTTATGAATGGATGCAAAACTCTGAAGAAGCAAATAATATCAGCAGATGTTTTTTATTTAGGAAAAGGATTAAATTCTTTTTTGTTTTAGTTATCTTGTACTTGGTTTTATTGTCAAATGAGTTGTCACCTCAGTAATTCTTCTCAGAGAACTTTATCCTACAAAGGCTAAACCCAAGAGTAAAACCAGTCTTGGCTCCACTTAGCATTTCTAGGGTGTTACCTTTTATGAAGAGACATTACTCTTCCCATGGTATATTTTGAATTTATATGAACATTCTAATGAATGATCTATTGTGTGCAGTTTAGTCTCCCGAGGAAAGAATTTTCTTCTATTTATCTGAGGAAATAGGATCAGCTCTGCCAAAGTATTATAGAGCCCAAGGAAACACTTCCTGTATTTAAATTAAGCAGCTTTAAGTTGCTTAAAGGGTCTTACTAATTAGAATTCCAGTGAGAAAGCTTGGGAAGGTTTCAGAGTGCTGTATCTGAATCCACTTCTCTTCTACTCCTGGTGGGAATTTTTGAAGGGATTTCACGTCGTTTCCCTAGGAGGTCAATTACAGACCTACTTTCCCCCAACAATTTTTGAATTCATTATTCTCAAATATCAATACACAAAGGAAAATATAGTCTTTAAGCTCTGCTACGAGACATAGTGATTGAATCAAAGGTTTCTTATAGTTTCAAAAAAATTTGGTTTTTCTTCATCTTTATTCAGAATAGGCTGGGAGAAGTGTGGAACCAAAAGTTTCTGAGGATATGGACTTCATGACAGCAAGCTCCTTGAGGACATGTATGTAACTTTTCTCACAGCAACTTGCTCAATGTTTTGTACAAAATTTACATTCAATAAATGTTGTGATTAAACTCACTGACCTCTATTGCTTGGAAAAATACTTCTCACTAGGTATGCTAGAGCAGCTGACTGTTTTGGAAAAAAATGGATCATGTTAGAATGTGTTTCAAGCAATCTTTAATGTGTTTCACTTGTAGTTTATCTCTCATGCCAGTTGGACCTTCCTGGTGTCAGTAGAATGTTGCTAACTAACAGGAATGTTTGCTCTGGCTTTTGAGCCTATCATAACTAAATTTAATAAAGGAGCTGGAAAGCAAGGAGGCAAGCCCAAGATTAATTTCTTTTTTTTTTACATATGGTACATTATTATTTCCAAAAAGAAAATTATACCTAACATTGTAATTAAAGCAATTTTCACAGACTTAATTGGCGGCAGTGTATAGATTTTTAATCATAGTAATAAGCAGTAAGTTGAAATGCTCAGAAGAGAAATAGTAAGAATAGCTGATATTTATTGACTACATAGATGAGTCAAGTTCTTAACCTTTAGGAACAGTGCCTTCTACAACTGGGTCACATTTTCCATTTTTTGGAAAGGTGGCCAACTATATTTAGGCCCAACTTAATTTCTTTCAGTCCTAGGTATGTGAGGCTATATTCATTTTCATAGTCATGTTAAAGGTTTTGGATCTTTTGACAGCATTTCATCAGATGCTTCTAAAGACCTGACAGAAAATTCTGTGCCCCATTTACCTTGTGTCTTAAAGCCACATTCAGTTCTCCATTCTGGGACATCTTTAGTCATTGGACTCTGAGGAATTTGAAGAGCTCACCAAGGTACTTCATTTTGTTAAATGCTCCCAGCGAGCCTTCATGTGGTATGTGGAATTTCATTAATTTGGAACTCAATGTCATTGCATTCAGACAAGGCCAGTCTAGAGGGCAGAATTTCAGAGGAATTCACAGAAAGGAGGAACATAGAGGTAATATACCAATATTGTATTTACCACACAGGAGATGAGCTCCAAGGGATTTAAAACTATTTTAAGCCTCTTGGTATAAAAAAAAAAAGATGATAGATAAATAAATTTATTGCTTTTGGAAAGGCATATGGTTCCTGCACTGTGACACACAATTACAAAGTTGTGAGCAGATAAGCAAGAGAGAACGTCACTCTCTTCCTCACTACTCTCTATGGCCGATGCATAATAAGTTTCCAATTAAGTTTTGTTGAGGGAATAAACGAAATTGCTATGAAGGAAGATTTTCTTAGGACATTAGACCAAATACCAAAAACATGATCTCTCAAAAGAACATTAACTCTGGATTTACTTGTGCAATGAGAAGAGAGTGTGAGGGGCGATGGGGACAAGTGATAAAATGAATCATTGCTCCCTCAAGATTCAGTGTGTCCATTCACTAGGACACCTACAGTATGAAGGAGGCTGGTTTAAGTAGGGAACCTGTGGAGACAATAAGCTTTTGTTTGTTTTTAAAACTTGTTTGTTTGCTTATTTGCCTCCTACCCTCAGTCATAACTGCTATGTGAGAATAGGGGGGAGGGATAATCTTAGACGAGCCACCTGACTTGGATTTTTCATCTCTGAGGAAATGAGGTTATAACAGGTGAGACTTGACATCTTTTTGAGCTATTATCTTGGATTTTTTTCTTTATTTCCCTTCTCTCTTACTTGCAAATGAACTCCATATGGTTTTATTTATTTTTTATTTTTATTTTATTGGCTCACCCCCAAATTATAAAATCTCTAGGAGAATATACTTATGCTTATCTTCGCCATTTACTATTTGATTAGAGCCCAGGCACTGTGAGGTTACACCAATAATTTCTAAATTTCTCTCTGATGGAAAAAATAATCTCAAAGATTTTATTAATTACCCTAAGGACATTAACCAGTTTTGTACCTAACCTAGCAGTTTTATTCTATCTTCCTTTATTAGATTGCCTGTAAACCCTAATTCCTCAAATGCTCTTTGTTTTTATTTATTTTTATTTTTATTCAATATAATTAACATAGTGTTTTATTAGTTTCACATATACAATATGATGATTTGATAATTCTATACATTTCTCAGTGCTCATTAAGATAAGTATACTCTTGTTTTTTCAAGATTTTTAAATTTATTTGTCAGAAAGAGAGAGCGAGAGAGAAAGAGAGCGTGTGCACAAGCAGAGAGTCTCAGGCAGAGGGAGAAGCAAACTCCTGCTAAGGAAGGAGCCCAATGTAGGACTCAATCTCAGGACCCTGGGATCATGACCTGAGCCAAAGACAGATGCTTAACCAACTGAGCCACCCAGGCGTTCCAAGTTAAGTGTACTCTTAATGCCCTTTTTGAATGAATTGTGTTGTTTATATGTTGGTATACACAGAGTTTCTGATTTTAAGACTTACTTGTAAATGGAAAGAACACAGAAAGAAAATGAGAGATTGATTGGGGTGGGGTGGTGATATATAATGGGGAAGTTGAAGAAAGACTGATTCTCTCATACCTTATATTTAGGAATTTAATAAGATGAAGAATGGATTCCCCAACAGACAGAACAATGGATTTCTCTCCATAGTTAAGATGTTATATAATGTTCTTGGAAAGACCTGTGCGGATCCCAGCTCTGGCAGTCCCCACGCAGAAGGGCTTCCCCTAGCTGCCTCCTGTTCCCCACCTTGATACCTTGATACCTGACAGGGCGGCAGCCCACTGTTCCCTTCTAGAAGTCTTGGGACCAGATTCTCAAGATGGATTGGTCTTTGAGAGAGAGAGAGAGATCAACAGGCTGTCATAGCCCCTCAGCTTACATTTGTCTCTATTTATTTCTCTAGGTAGGGATTTGCTTTTCCTTCTTTTAGGAATTACCTTATTGGGACAAATAGCTGTTGAGTTATATGATGGAGAAGAAGGGTTATCAAGTTTATCGGTCTGAATTCTCACTTTTGGAAAGCAAGCTATCCTGCAATTACTTCAGATACCAGGTCTAAGTTTCATAAGTTAAGCTTATTGAGTTGTGAGGCATTATTTCCAGTGAGCCCTAGACTGTGTATGGAACACAGTAACATGTATGTAACATCTGAAAAGTCATTCCTTAAAAAATTATGAATAGCACCTTATTGTACGTTAGGAGCTTCATGGATTTTTAAAAAAATGTATTTTCAAAAATTTGATTAAAAAACATAAGTTAGCTATATCCTCCAATGAATTAGGAAACCCATAATACTGTTTACTTGGGGCTGAATTAATTCCCAGTATACCTGTCTGCTTCTTGGGTCATACTGTATCCAGTCACGGTGGAATACTAGTGGGACTGCAGAGCTCTACCAGAGAATCACAAACCAGAACCAGGAATCCAAACAGAAATGCCCAGGTATTCTCAGTAGAAGAGGTCTTGGCATGCAGAAGATGCTCAATAAACGTTTACTGAAAGACTAAAGCAGAGGAAATTGCTAAGAGCATGGCGGAGTTGAGGAGGTTCCTGACAACTTTATAAAACATAGCACAAGTAAACAATTACTTCTTGCAGGAAGCCATAACGCAGAGGGATTGAGGCCGGTGAACTAGGTGCGATAGATCTAGTTCCGCCTTTGCTACAGACTTGTGTCTGTGGGCAAGATAGTTCAACTTCTATGAGCCTCAGTTTCCTCTCTGTAAAAGGAAGTGGTTTTCAAACTGTGGTTTTCCTTTTTCAAACTAAATTTTTTGAAGTATTCTAATGTACACAATAGGAAAAGTGGACCCTCTTGGGTTGACTCAAGGAAGGCAGACTGTAGCTCTGACTGCTGTGCCACCTATCTGACCCCCATAGCACACAGTTTGAAAGACACTGAACTTCATCCATGAGGTCCTCTCCCACCATGACATTTGTGGGCGGTGTTAATAACCAATACTACAAGCAGCTGTCCAGAGGCCAGAGGAGGGCACTCGAGGACATATTTTGAGAAATACTACTTTAGAGTGTCATCTTCTCCCCTAAGCCATATTCTGGCCCCTGTGGTCTCTAAGTCAGCATCACAATCCATGTTGTCCCCTATACCTGAACCCTAGGGATTATCCAAGACCGCCCCCTCAGTGCCCCTATCCACTAAGGCATGAACTGCTCTCGGTTTTCATCTCTGAATATTTCTGAAACTTACCATTTCTTCTCCAACTGCACCTCCACCCCAGGATGCAGGCCTTTATCCTCTTTCTCTTGGACAATCACAAAAACTTTCACTAGTCTTCTGACCTGCAGTCTCAGGCCATCCCCTTCTGTGCCGCTCCTTAAGAGAAGTCTTTTCATTGTTCCCATGGCCTAAAGGACAATCCCAATCTCCTTCAGAGGGCAGGCGGGCTCTCCATGACTGGATGGACCTGCCTCCCCAGCCTCTACTCACATGTGCCACCTTGTCCTTTATGCGCTGGCTTAAGAACGGCCCAAGTTCTTCAGACATACTGCGTCCTGTTACACCCTCATCCTTGGGTCCTAGGTATTCTCCTCCTATCTTGCCCTCTACCTTTCTTTTCTATAGCTCCTTTATAATTTCTTTAAGATGTTGTGCAAGTGTTATCCCTACATAAGGCCAGCTAAGGGCCCCACTCTGTCTTTTAGGACTCTGCTTGCCGCTACCACACTGTATTAAAGTTATCCAGATAGATATAGATCCTCCACTAGATGTAACTCATTGGAGATCAGTGTTATTTCTTTTTATACCGCTTATTCCCCTGTGTCAAATACAGTGCCCATGAGCTTCTCACTAAGCAGCCTGTCTTGGGATTATCTCTGGTCTCAACACATCAGCTCACTGATTCGGCTTCCCGTGAGATTAGTCAAGAGATGTAAGTGAACTCAGGGGCAAGGGAAGGGCTGATGTAAAGTGTAATACTTGCAAAATTAAAAAAACACCTTCTCATATAAATGCTATTCTAGTATTTATCATAAAGCTGTTTAGAACTTTCAAAGTTCTGTTTGCTTCCATTTAATAATCTGTGGCATTTAAGAAGAGAAAAGTAAAAATACACAAGTGAATAAATTTACTCAAGTAAACCTTTGGGTCTTTTGAGTAAATTGCCAGTTGTTCCTTTGTCTTAGCATCAGCCTCATGGACGGTGAATGCCTACCATGTCCCCCAACCCTGGCACCCTCAAGGATCAGGAAAGCAAGCTTCTTCAGTATATAATTCTCTTTTTCCTTGTCTAGGACCAAGGCTACCTCTAGCCTATATGGCACCTTTGTGTGAATAAGGAAATGGCAACTCCTCGGCAGTGATACTGCCCCAAAGGCACAAGGTTTAGCAACAGAACCATGACTTTGTGCTAAGACGAGTGTGGACTATCCTCTAGGCAGATGGCCCCATAGGAAGGGAAGCTGGATTGGAGCGCCTCTACGAGGCACCTTTATGAAAGGTGCAGACATCCATGCCTAATGCAAAGAGCCACACATTTCCTCCTTGTCCTCAAATGATAATCTGTGGCTGCCCACCAAGCAGGGAAAGGAGTAGACTTCTCAGAGAGACTGAGAAGCATTTTGGTAGGTTTGCTTGTTAAGTCTAGCTTGCCATTCTGATGGGGCTAGATAGTGGCATTCTGTGGTGCTTTCTGAACGTGACCCAGAGAAATCCCTTCTTTGCATAGGATTGTCATTTTGTAGAACTCATTTTGCTTAGTGACAGAGCTGATTCTGTCACAACATGAGCCAAACAAAATGGTGATCACTGGCTCACGCGTGAGGGGTCACTTCATTTCCACACACTCTGTGGTAAGCATTGTTCATGAAGTGTTAATTATTGGTCTTCATGCATAAAATGAAGGTGACATTTGAGACAGATGTTTATTGTTTGCTACATATGTATATATATATATTGTCAAAACTCCAGCCACAGAAATTGGCCAAAATTACCATCACAAAGCACAGCTTTTGTACATTCGGGGCTTCATCCTGATCTCTGACCTGTAGGAACAGTGTGCAGGTGTGGTGATAGACAAATGGACAGACTTTTCTTTTTATTGACAAGAGGGATGAAGTTTCTTGAACACTGTGCTCAGGCTGAAACAACTGCTGAGTTCCACCAGGGGCTGCTGTTGAACTTCTAAAAAAAAATCATATTTTAGAGAAGAAGGGGGGGTGATGGTGGATGGGGAGGGAGGGAAGGGGGTAGAGGAATAGAAAAAAAAAAAATCTTGGAAGGAAACCTGACATTTCTGTCGAAGGTGGAGGAACATGCTTTGCTGATGCCACACGTGGAATGTTTCGGAAGTGTCAGTAATAAATACTTCTATCAGAAATTTTCTCATTCTATACTTCTGCATATTATACCCCAAGGAGAGTCATACAAAGACATAGCTGTCAGGGTCTAATTTTGGATCTGAAAACTATGGCAGTTGTCAGGCATCATTTCCCATGTGTGATATTTATCTCCTCTCACAAACAAACTGAGTGCAGGGTTTTTAATTAATTTCCAAGTGTCTCCCATGATAATTTCCCCCCTAATATATTAATACGATGATTTAAACCTTCATTCAGAGGCAGACTTTTGGTTGGAAATCACTAAAGGCTTAGATGGTGTTTAGTATTATCAATGTTACACGTTCGTTGGTTTGCAGGGAATCAATAAAGTTGCCCTTTCCTCATTCTTATTTTTAGAGGCATCAGTGGGATTGTATCTCTTTTAAGTATATTAAGGAAATCATGAGTGAGCTGATTTTGTTATTTTTTTCTTGTGATTGGAGGCAGTTCTGAGGCTGCTCCCCTTCTTGCTTGTGGTAGAGTTACTTTAAGAAAAGTTCTTGATTTGATGAGAAGGGAGTGAATTTTCTCCTGTAAAGTATTCCCTTCAGAGAAACTTGATTTTTTTTTTCCTTAAATAAAGGACCCAGAAATAGACCATAGAAAGGGGCATATCCCTGAAATGTACAAATCAGTTGGGGACAGCAAGTGAATTCACCCCTTCTTTCCCTGCCATATCTCCCTCTCAACAGAAAATGTGGAATAAAAAGCATAACATCATTAAAATTCTAAGGACAAGAGGAGGATGGAGTTATAATTCATGTTTCTTAAATATCATGTTTTTAAAAGAAATGAAAATTAAAAAGTTGGGTCTTCTATAGGAAGTCACATTTGGTAGAATTTTATTTATTTTTGGTGATGCTTATATCTTTATTATTATTATACTCTTAGCTAAAAGGTTACCCCAAATTTCATCAAGATTTTTTTTTCCTCAATTCACCTTTAAGGTATTCGATTACTGGGGTGACAGGGCAGTCCTTGAAGAAATGTTTATCTTTCTCTGAAAGGGACATTCAAACACCTTTAGAAAATTATGACAATAAAAGGTAAATTCCCACAGTCTTACATGCGTCTTCTAATTATTGACAATCAAAATATTAAATTCTTGGAAATGCATGAAAGTCCTTATAGGACTGCAGCTTACATTTGTTAGTTTTTTCTGTATGAGGATTTATTTCTTTCCTCCTCTCTCCCAGCTCCCAGCACCTTCTATGCAAACGCTTTCCCTAGGTCCCTTAGGAAAATTTAACAACCAAATATCTACCTAGTGAGAAAGGAATTTTTTAAGCTTCAATTGCTCTGTTAATAATTTGTATTTTTTTGTCTTGCAGTTTCCCTGTAAGCACCACAAAAATCAACTTTTTAAACACAGATTGATTCTGACAGTTTTTATTTTACTAGATTTCCAAGAATTGGTACAGAAATGCCTCTTAATTGAAATAGTTCTCCTTTTTGGCTTTTATTTTATTGTCCTTTACTTCTTGACATCTTGTACATTAAATCAGAGGCTGTTTTAGAGACGTGACATGACAGCTTTTTCAGAGCCCGACTCTGGATCCTGATAGATCTACTCTTCTCAAAGCAGGCAGGCTGCTCTCCACAGCCTGCGAGAAGCTTCCTGCGCGATGGGCGCGTCACCTGGAAACACAACCATAAACTGCAGTTTAATCACCAAGGACCGACTCGTGTCAATTCCCCACTGCCCTGCTTCCCATCTAAGAGGAATAAAGCCAAGAACTGTTTTTTTCCCCCTCTGCTATTTAATTTAACAGAATCTGGGCTCAACTTTAGTTGGAAATTATATTTCCTCTCAACCACAGTGGAAAGGCTACTCACGTAATTTGGTAGTGTGTTGTAAAGAAAAATCAAAGTGCCCTCATGGAATATTTTCCCCGATTGCATCTTCCTGTGATGAGAGAACACATAAAGTGAATGAGATGTGACACAGGCATGAACAGAGAACCCATTTGTTACACTGAAATTCTGAGAAAATGCTATTTTGTTACTGTGATGTTTTGGAGTTAGAAGAGGGTTATTTGGGGAAAAATGTGTATTTATATCAGAGTCAAGAGGAATAAAAATGAGACAGGATGCGAAATATGATAGCACAGGAAAGCACAGCTCCACAGACCAAACCGGTCCTCGTTCAAGGTAGCAGGCAAACATCTTATAGCGGGAACGCTAACAAGATGAGCATTCTGGATTTGTTTTTCAGTTCTACCTAACTCTTTGTAACTTTACAATGTAAGATTCAGAAATTGGAGCCAATTACCATAATATGTGGTGGTTTGGTGGGAGCATGTTCTACATCAGACAGTTAAAAGGTTTTATTGCTATTAGGAGCATGTTAATGCCCTTGATAATGTCTCTACTTGCTTTGTAATGTCTCTCGTTGAAGTATAGAATTCTTTTATCTTCTTATTACATTATGCAAAAACTTGAATTGAAAAGATATTTGCAGGAACATTTAAAGTAGTGCATCAATCAGCTTCAAAGAAGAGAAAATGTTCTCGGAATAGCTTATAAAAGGATAACTGTCAGTTTTATTTTGGATGAACAAAGGCGGCAACGTAAAAGCACTTTATTGTAAAAGCATACTGTGCAATTCAATAAATATGCCATATAAATATAAAAGAGAAGAAAGTTCATAATTATCTGATGACTTAAATGTAATTTAAGTAATACTTTTAAAATGCATCTAACAGTGAAATACTCTTTTTCGGTTGGGTTCCGAGTTCTAGCCTCTAAGCCCCCATTAGGTGATAACTTAAATCTCTCTCTATCTCTCTCTCTGATATTGTAAGGATTTGAATGGATTAGTCATGGTCCTGTTTTTAATATATCTCAGAATGATACAGAAAGGAGTATGTGTGTGGAAAGCATAGCAAAATTTTAACAACCACTTAATGGTGCAAGCTTTTCAAAATGATTTGTTCTTGTCTGCATGGTATTCAATTGTTTCGCATCCTGTCATTGCTCCTATAAGACAATTTTGAATTTGAATCTAACTGTATTGTCACTTGAAATAGCATTTCCAAGTGTTCTGTGTTTGTTAGGTAAATCTATTAGCATTGTAATTACCAGACTTTCTGAGTCAGGGGTGTTTGTTACTTTGTTACTTTCTACGGGAGGATACTTGCACCCTTCCTTATATCTAGAAATATATATATATATATATATATATATATATATATATATACACACACACACACACACACACATATATATATGTATATATGTGTACAAATGTATATGTATATGAAATATATATGTATATATATAAATGTGTATATACACACAGACACACAATTTTAGAAAGTTGACTTTTAACTGTAAATGCTAAATATATAACCTTATTTTCAAATGTGTTTCCCGGGCGGTAAACTTGAGCCTGAAAAATGCTGCAGAGATGACTCTTTGACAAGGTTAAAAACCTACAGTTTGAACTGTCTATTAAAGAAAGTATTCAGATCCAGCAAATGGAAAACATATGTAAATTTTCAGAATAGGGAAAAAACATCTCCAGAACTCAGTTTTTCTATAATTTATGTTTCTACACATATCTGTACACATTTAGGCACAGACAGCTCCCTGCACATAGAAGGCACTGGATAAATATTTGTTGATTAAGGTTAAAATATAAAAAGAAAAATATCCCAATCAGTAAAACTCTGTTTTCTATTTTGCCACCTGACAAAGAGATACTAATATCTTATTAAATAGAGGAATGGACATTTTTCCCAGACTCAGGCCTTTTTAAGATTCAAAAAAACTTCACTTGAAGTCAAGTAACCAGCCTAATTCATTCCCCCACACTGTTGTTGCTTATAAATTATACTGTTCGTAACATTCTAAGAAATAATCTTAATTTATTTTAAAACTGTAAATATCACACCTTGTAATAAAAAATCAATTCATAACTTTATTTGTAACATCATTTTGCTAGCAACTGATTTCTCTTCACTATTGTACATGACACCTAATTCATTAAAATAATGTCCTCATTTCAGTGGGTTTCATTCAGACTCTGTAGAAAACAGACCTCAGTCTGCTGGTACTCTCTGATGTACCCCATTTTCTCATTCCTCCTTTCTCTTGACCTGTTTGGGAACACTCTCATTTTGAAAGTACAAGGAAAATTATCTCATAAAAGAAATTTAATAACAACAGAACTTTTGAGATTTCAGAAACGTAGAATTCTTAAGTTATTGAACTATGGGAAAAGCCGTAATTTATAACCAGCAAGTTAGTATGTTGTACACATCTGTGTACTGTTTCAGAAAATAAAGGTTGTTACTATAGCAACTGCCACATAATATGGAACATACGTTATTTGTGAGATGCCAGGCTTCGTGTTAAAAAAAACAACAACTCCCTCCTCATGGCTGCTCACTGATGTTTCAAGGATTTCCACCTTTTCCTTTACTATTGTAAGGGATTCTCATTTTAATACTGTTATTTTAAATATTTTTCTTATTTTCAATTTCCTATGCTTTCGAGTTTGTTGGCTAAATTAGTAAGTTTACATAGAGTACTTCCAGATTTGGTGACCACTACTGAGACATTCTCTCCATCTTATTTTGATTTTTAAGAAATTCTAATTCATTTTTTAGATAGAGCAATAAGTGTGTAGTAAGGATACATATAGCTACTATGAATACACAGGTGATATGTCTATTAACAGTTTATTTGGCCCTTTCAGGGTTTCATAATTATGTATTGTACAACCATAGTGGTATTTGACCCCCTTTTTATAAAAGTAAAAATGTCACAAAGTATGTATCTACTTTATGGATATCATATTTCATCCGAAAATGTGTTTGTATGTCAATGTTGCATGTCATACTTAATTTCATTTCAAACAATTGTTCAGACAGCACTGGTCATTTTATGATGACAAAACTTAACTCCTCTGTGAAGGATAGATTTCCAGTCTTTCTTGGTAAATGGTGTGTCAAAGAACAAGAAAGTTGACCCAAAATTCAGAAATTTCAATTTTGGGAGAGATCCTTTTAGTTTTATATCCAGAATAATGAATCCATAAAAGAAACAAGGTAATAATGTAAGAAAGGAGCTCCTTTGATATGTCTGGTCAAGGCTTCAGGATGTCCAACTAGTTTGAAGTAGAAGTCTGAAAACAACTTGACACTTAGAACAATGGTTTTTTACTCTTATTGGGTCTGCTTTGTGGCAGAGATTTTTGATATGTAGATCTGTCTGATATGACTGACTTTCTTGTGCGTGGTGACTTCTTAGTCCAGATTTAATATATAATTATGATCATCGTATATGTATCTTGTCAGCTTGGAGGTCCTTGGGGGCAGTTTCTGAGTTCCCTGTGGCACCAGAGGGGATGCTGGGGACTAGCTCTCCTTAGAGACGACTACTTCTCTATCTTCAGAATGCTCTGGGTCATCAAAATACACCATATCAAGCCTAAAAGCAAAACACTTCTGGTGAAAATGGCAGAATGAATAATTCTTTTCCTTTTTTGGGGGAAAAAAACAAAACCAAAACCAAAAACTTGATAGTTTAATCAACAAACATTTATTAACCATTCACCAAGTGCCAGGCACCATTTGGGGGCTTTAAAGACGAGTAAGAGCGTCCTTGTCTCTGGGGGACCGACGAGCCTCATCAGGGACAGAGGTGTCCGCTAGGAGAGAAGCAGTTCAGCGAGGTCCATGCTGGGACCTTGTTCTTGTGGGCCTCAGCAGTCAATATCAGCGCCTCGACAGCAGAACAGTAACGCCAACATCTCTTGAACACTGACTTTTTGACAGATACCTCAGGTGCCTTTGTAATTTAATCCACACAATACCGGTGTGAGGATTTTACTGGCAAGAAACTGAGGCTGGGAGCGACATAGTCACTTGCCTGCCATGACCCAGCCGAGTGGGGAGTCTCAAGCCGGTTATACCTGAGACATTCCGTCTTGACTCCTTGTCCCCATCTGCGCCGCTAGCAACCTTATGGAAGGCACCTTCCTCTCTCACAGGGCTCAGCGGCGTCTGTCTAATCGCTGTCCCTGCTGCCACTTGGCCCCCGCAGTGCTCTCCACGAGGCTCCCAAAATGAAGAACGTGAAGCAGGTCATGGGTCTCCCTTGCCGGGACCCTTCCAGGGCTTTCTATCACCTGGGGGATAGAATCCAAGTTTGCAGTGTCTGTTGTTTGCTGCCTGCCAGCACCCCTTCAGCTCAGTTCCTGCTGCTTTCACTCAGCTTGTTCACCGGCCTTTAGACCAGAGGTCAGCCCGCTTTCTGTAAAGGGCCAGATAGAATTCTCACAGGTTTTTCAGGCCATAAAGTCCCTGTGGCATCTACCTGCTCAACTCTGCTATTATAGCTTGAAAGCTGCTACAGACGAACGGATGAGGGTGGCTGTGTTCTAATAAAACTTTATTTAATGAACAGGTAGCAGACCGGATTTGGCCCTCACACCATAGTTCGCTGACCATTATTTGGACTTACTGTCCTCCCTTTGTTCCTCTAATATGCCAAATCTTCCTACCTGAGGGTCCCACATTCTGTTCCCAGATCTTCCGTGGCTATTAGCCCTCACTGTGAATGAGAGACTTTAACTTGGCTGCCATATGTAAGTAGCTCTCTCTACCCCATCTGGACACCATATCATCTACATTATTGCCTTCTCAGCTCCTAAACAGACAAGACCCCATTGATTTGTTTTCTTGTTTCTTGTCTGTGCCCCCTTTCTAAGGTAGCTCTATGGCAGGAGGAATCATATTTGCCTTGTTCACTGTGGTATTTCCACTGACTAGAGCAGAGCTTGAGGCAGAGGATAGATGCCTAGTAAATACTTTTAGTGGAAGTACAAACCTGTCTGAAACCAAAGCTTGTGCTTTTAATGATGTCTCAGTATTCCCTTTCTGTAAACATAAAGTCACACCAATGATAATCTGAGGAATTGAGCACATCAGACCCGTAGAGGACCTCTGTGTCCTGGCAAAACCCCACCTCCCAAGTATTTCTGGTGGACCCAAGGAATATTTCCCATGGGCATGTGGGTAAGTCCAGCGTCTCACCTTGTGGTGTCTGCTGAGTTCTGACCCTTCCTATGTGGCCATCACTGCCTTTGGTGACATAGTTGCCTTGTCTCCTGGGTGGCTTCACTTCAACCAGGCTCCTGCTGTCACTCACATTGCTCTGCACTCACTGGCCATCTTGGATGTCTTGTGACCTCACCTCTGGGTACCACAAAGCCCACATGGTGATGGCCACGGCTCCCGATGGTCACTGCTGCTGTCTCTGCTGAGACTCCATCTCTCTGAGCACCACTGTCCCTGTCAAGCCTGGGAGACTTCTGTTTCCAGTCCCACTAGATGCCACCACTTCAAAGTGCCGTGCTGCTTCTGGTCAATGGTAGAGATGGGAAGAACACCTAGTTTTTGTTTTCTCTCAACTTAGTGGTTCCAAGTTAGTGCTGCATGTGCCCTAAGTCCTTATAGCATTTTCAGTTTTTTACTTAACTGTCATCTCTCTTCCTAGGTATAATAGCTGGTGCTTATTATATGATGCTTATTGTGTGACAGGCGCTGCTGGGGGCTTCGTGTTCATTAACTTGTATAATTCTCATGACAGAACCATGAGGCAGGAATGCTATTATTACCATCTCCACTGAAGCTAGAGAGGTTAACTGACTCACTCAAGGCAACTCGTATGTAACAGAATTGAAATTTGAATGCAGGCACTGAGCTTTAAAATTCACACTCTCAATGCCAGTTGATATGACCTAGACATGTATCCATGGGGGTGGAGTGGGGACAGGTGCAGGAGGCCAGTCCCACACTGTCCTCTGATCCTCCCTCCCCTGTCATCCCGGGGTTGTTACCTACTCAATGACCCCTCTCAGTGCCCCTTGTGCATAATTCCTGGGTGCACACCATTGAATTTTATACCTCTGCAGGTAGATCTGACCATAGGCTTGAGGGAGAACTGCTTTCCCCACACCCTTGGTCAAATAAGATGCTAAAAGTAGATGCTTGAAATGTGTCTGTAACACAAAGGAAGAATCATGAACTCTTCAGGGAAGGAAGGGAAATTTGAACTAGACTCTGAAAGATGAATATTGTTTTGCCATTCAGAGACTTTGGATAAAAGGGCACAACTAGATCAAGCACAGACTACAAGATCTATAAGGGGTCAGCCTATGACATGTGAGAGGTAAGGTGGGGAAAGGAGAGTGGGGTGGATCTGGAAGGGTCCTTGATGCGTGCTAGGAACCTAGGACATTATTTGGTAGGCAAGAGTGGGGATGGAAAGACAAGAGAGATGACAACAGCTTTGACCCCTGAGTGCAGGAGAAAAGAGCTCTCTAATGTTCTATCAAGCGGAAGGTTTCAACTTACAGTTTAAAGTCTACTTGATGTCAGCTTGGTCTGTGGACTAACTTTTGAAGTATTGGTTGGCACAAGGCTGTATCTGCATGGTTCTAATGTGAGCTAAATACTTGCAACGCCTTTTTTCAGAATCAGTTCCCTTTTGCTCATTCCTTGTGATAAAGTTTCCTTTCATTTTATGCCTGCTCCCACTCCTGCCTCGGCATGAGTCGAGGTGATTCCCGAGTATTCTATCCTTTTTATTTTTTCTAAAGATTTTATTTATTTGACAGAGAGTTTGAAAGAGAGCATAAGTGGGGAGGAGAGGCAGAGGAGCAGCAGACTCCCCGCTGAGCATGGATCCTGATGTGGGACTCTATCCTAGGACCCTGGGGTCATGACCTGAGCTGGAGGCAGAGGCTTAACTGACTGAGCCACCCAGGTGCCCTGAGTAGTATTCTATTCTACTAGAATGACCTCAAGAAGTTCTAGGACTACTGCAACAGAGGACCTCAACCATGGGGATGATGTCACACTTGATTGCCTTGAATGGCTTCATCCAGGTTAACGAATCTTCTGGGGACCTAAGTGGAATCTCTCAGCCACCTTCCTGCTGTGAAGGTTATGAAAGCACCAATTCTTAGTCTGAGAAGCTGTCTGCCTGGCACGGTCATCTCTAACGACTTTGGAGGCTCTTCAGTTTTCATGGACACCTAATTAGGCAGTTATTTACATTTCATTTTACTTACTCTCGTGACTCCCTTCTAACCAGCACACTAATGAAGTTCTTCTGTGACATCACAATGCTCCAACTGATGAAGTATGTCTTCCCTTTGGGAATCAAACGCCTATTCGAAATTAATGAGTCTCTTAGACCCAAACTACTTGTGAATTTTGTCAGCTCTGTCTGTGAGAACTATTTAGACTTGCCTGACTCTTGTCAGAACAGAGATCTTAGTTCTTTGGCAAATTTACATAAAATTGTAAGGAGAGTAACCCAATCAATGTGATCTATGTGTCTCTTCCGCCCCACAAGGAGCAGGGGGTATGGGGAGTAGGAAAAGATTTCCAAGGTCACAGAGGACCAGAATAGAGCTTAATGAGCCTTTTGAGGAATCAAAAAAGAAATGATCAGCCTGAAGAAACATTTACCATCCTTATAGTTGTTCTATAGTTGTTCCCAGGGTCAATCTAGGAACATGAATTTTTCTATTCCCATGATTTTCCAAGTTTTAAAAACAAGGGGATCCTTTTATTTAAAAAATGGATTCTTTAGTGATTCCCATACATAGAAAACAGGGAACAATGGAGTTGCAGTGGTCGGAGAGGATGGTGGAGTCCCGAGAGCTTGTCCCATAATGCCTTTTTCCTTACCTTACAGCTCCTCCCCCCTGCCTCTAGCTACTACAGGGCTCTGAAGAATTTGACATGAATACCCCTGCTCTATCCCATCCATTCATTCTAACAGTTGCTCTAGGAGGTATAGCTTACATGGGAAAGGGTTTTAAGAAATATTCTAAGAATGTTCTGTTTTCTCTTCATAGTGAATTACTCTAGAATTCCCTTGATTACCATTTGAAATGGCATGACTTCTTCAAAATACTACAAAGTACATCAAAATGCCATGGTTCTCAGAAGCATCCCTCCTATAGGTCTTTGTCTTCTTCCAGTCTATTCATTATTCTTATATTACCTTTATTATTCTTCCCACCAAGAGGGGGAAAGAGTGCCTTTGCTCCAGCACTAATTATTGCTCTATTTTCAATCTTGAGGGTGGGAGAGGCCCTGAATCATACAGAATATATATTCTAGAACCATGTATAAGTAAAAACCAACTTAAGGCTACTCTTAGACTAATCCAGCCTTTTTTTTTTTTAATATTTTATTTATTTATTTGACAGACAGAGATTACAAGTAGACAGAGAGGCAGGAAGAGAGAGGAAGGGAAGCAGGGTCCCTACTGAGCAGAGAGCCTGATGCAGGGCTTGATCCCAGGACCCTGGGATCATGACCTGAGCCAAAGGCAGAGGTTTTAACCCATTGAGCCACCCAGGCACCCCTAATCCAGCCTTTCTAGAGAACTGGAAATATGAAGCTTTAAAATTATCTACATTTCAAACTCAGAAGAAAAGACAAAAAATTTATGTAAAGACAGTAAATAATGATATAATAGATTTCTATGTTGCTGTAGTTAGTTCAGTCGGTGAGAGACAGGAGAAGTGGGGTGTGTGGGTGGCACAGTTGGTTGAACCCCGACTCTTGGCTTTGGCCCAGGGTCCTGATATCAGGCTTGTGAAATCGAGCCCTTTGTTGGGTTTCCTGTTCAGTGTGGAGTCTGCTTGGATTCTCTCCCCCTCCCCTTCTGCCCCTCCCTACCACCTCTCAAATAAATAAGTAAATCTTAAAAAAAAAAAAAGTCAGGAGGAGAGAAGAAGGGAAGTGGGGGAAGGGAGGGAGGGAGGGAGAGGAAGGACAGCTTATGGAGTGCATGGAGCGTGGGGAGAGGAGGATGGCTGGCCTGTTCAGGCACCTTCATTCGCTTCCACCTCTGGGGGACTCCATCCAGGGTCTCCTTCATGGGTAGCCCTTACCTGATGGTCAGCCTCACCCCAGTCCTGCCCTGATGTGACCTTCTGAGCTACTAGAAACAACATGTACCATGTCTACCACTTGTCAAGGTTCTTCTTTATCCCTGCCTCTCCTGGCTGCTTGTGAGGTACCTTCTGGAAGAATTCCCTTATGTTCCTGAGAACGCCTGCTCCGAGTCTACTCTCTGCATATCAAGGAAAAATCACTGTGCTGTGGTGCTTTTCCTCTTTTTGAGAAATGTTTTCCATGCATCCAGGAGAGAAGTAAAAAGTAAACTAGTTTTTTTCTTTCTTCAGGTTTTAATTTTCTTTAAAAATTGTGTGAAAAATGCCTTTCTTTTTTAAAATTAAGAACTCATCCCTGATAGAGAAATGATTTCTCTTTGATGACTTTGCTATGCCTGCATACCATCTGTGATATGTTTCTCCACATTTTTCTTTAAAGCAAGTTAAAAGGTAATAATTCTAAGTAATAAAATTGGTGAAATCAAGCATTTGATGTGATATTATATTTTAAAAAATAAATAGATAACAATGTAAATATTTGGATGGGAGGCAACTAAAATGATTCCCCTAGTGGTAAATGTTCTACAATTTGGGAAATACCATTCATTCTAGTAAATGGTCTGCTTCTGGCTTATTATGACTTTGAATATAAACTTAGGGTCTGGTACAATATTCTACAATGCACCAAGAAGAAAAGAAATGGTAAAGCTGGTGGACCTGGAAGTTGCCAGAAGCCGATAGGTCCCAGTATAAAATTCATTAAAATACTGGAATTTTTTCAGTATAAGTAAAATGAATGTGTATCCAACATAAATAAAATATCTACACATACATAATTTTTTAATTCATACCTCAGTTTTGAGTGATAAAGTTATTCTAGGTCTATGGTATAGAAGATGACTGTGCACAAGAACATCATTTCGGTAATTTTCTTGTTACTTTCAGCTGGTAACTCCACACAGCAGCTCATTGTCCTGAAGGTGGTGTGATGGTTCACTCATTGTCCCATAAATAGACAGGGTTTCTATGATTAAAAAAAAAATCATGCTACTTAATAATACTCTCAATCAACGGAGCACCTTTGTAGTTTCTCAGGAAAAAGATACAATAAGGTTATATTATTCCTTTATGTTTTTCTGTTTGCCATAGAATTTCCTTTTCAGATTCCAGGGCAAATAGAACAAAGGATCGGTTTTTATGATTTTTTTTTCCCCTAAGAGTATGTTCTGGTGTCTTATTATTTGGAGATTGCTGTGAAAACTAGGATCAAAAACATAGATAGGCATAGTTAATTGTGTAATTCATAATAATAGCAAATTTTTCCTGTTCATAGGTCTTTTTGGATGCATTTTTTTCCTTCTGAGAAAGACTGAATGGAATAATTTTCTCCTTTTTCTCTCTTTTTCAAAACTATTGATGCGACACAATGCATGTTACATAATAATCACAGTTACCATGACTTTGGGGAAGCAGGGTTTCAAGTACACATGCTGTACAAAGGATTTTATGAAAATTTGGATTCTCATGTTTGAAGAGAATAAAAGGATTCCTTTGCTTCTTAGAAAGAAACCCTGAAAACAAACGAACAAACCGACTCAGGGCACGGACACCTAGCCGAGCCCACATCTGGGAAGAATGACGTGCCTTCAGCATGAAGTAGCTACAAGAAAAAGACATGTAATTAAGGAGGGGAAAAAAATCAGAAACTGGAGCCATTAAAGAGACTGTGATATGAGGAACACATTGTACAGGAGATGTGACCACAGATCTCAGATCTGAGAGCTGAAAGGAAATGAAACTAGTTAAAATTCCACTGCTCGTTCACTCCACAAGAGAAAGAACCTTCCTGTTCAATGCCACTTGCCACTTCAGTTTTAGAAACAATTAAAAGATGCAAATATTTGTGAATTGCGGCGTATGCCGTAATCCCGTTTTGAAAACCAACAGTGCCTTGTACCTGGGGTCCTCACTGCTGGTTATGTTGGGATTCAGGGGTTAAAGCAAACCCTTCAGAATGAGTTCACTCCTGCTACTCAGACAAAGGGACGCAACTCTGAGTCTGCGTTCTGTTTGCCTGCAAGCTGTTGCCTATGCCAAATGAGCATTTTAAAAACCATTCAAATTAAGTTGAAAATTTGTAATTATATTTTCCCTTTTAATTGTAACTTATGCAAATGCTATATTCCAGCTGTACAAATAATTTTCGCTTCAGACTACAACATCCACATTAAATCTAGCATGTAACACCCTGATAGAAGATTCTTCCCAAGCTGTAGTTGCAGATTTAGAAGGCTGGAGTCGG
Organism: Lutra lutra; assembly: GCF_902655055.1. Taxonomy (NCBI): domain Eukaryota; kingdom Metazoa; phylum Chordata; class Mammalia; order Carnivora; family Mustelidae; genus Lutra; species Lutra lutra. The sequence continues at coordinate 116,040,544 of NC_062281.1, read as the reverse complement.
CGCTGTTAGTTATGGCTTTCGTTGCTGTTACCCCGCAGTTAAGTATAGATTGCAAAGTGGCAATAGAAAAGAGAGACACCTTTGCTATAATTTGCTGGAGACAATTTATGAAGAGAGTACCGAGAAAGAGAATAGGAAGGCAAACAAACAGAAAGGCACGAGGTCTAAGAAACCTGGCTATTTGAGAAAGTGGATATTGTATCCTTGCTGTAATTGATGAAGCTGGCTTGCAGTGCATTAGTTACAGGAAGAGGTTGCCTGTGATTCATTTGTTAATTGTCACGCATTTTAAACCACTTCGTGCAAACAGAAATTGAGTATTTTCCATTTTCAATGGAAATTTCACTTGGGGAAATCATGTACGAAACCATTAAAATTTTTAACCAAGGGTGAAAGAAGCATGGATTGTTTTACACACACACACACACACACACACACACACACACACTGACACAGGGGATCACGCAAACGTGAGAAATGAAAAAGAAAAATCCCCTCCCGCCCAAATGCAGCATACTGTTCTCATTACCAAAGTGCTTTCTATACGTTAATTTGGGAAGGTTTTCATACGTTTGGTAGGCAAACACGCGGAACCCTGATGCGGAACCAGTTGATCTGTTTTTTGTGTTTAACTGTTCTGGAAGCGATGGAAGAGACGGAAGAATAAAGTTTACTTCACATCCTCAAGTAATTCACAACCTTGTTGAGAAACAAGGCAAACCTATGGAATGAGATGGACTATAGTAAATAATACTATGTGTTTATAGAACTAGCAGAGAGATCAACACTTCATCTCTCAGGGGGGCAAACAGCTCCATGTGGCTTAGTGATTTGTTCAAGGTCACACCTAATAGTGGTGAAAACATTTTTCAAACTTAGGAGGTCTAACTTCTTGTTCTTTGTCTTTTTCCATCATGAAAGCATCTGTTAATTGAAAGCTGTGCAACTAAAGAATCTATTTGCTAAGCATGGGTCCTTCCTATATTTGCCCATGAAATGAACTTCGACTCAGTTGGAAATTGTATAGGTTTTAAAATACTTTCATAGGTCCTAGATAGAGATTGGAAGGTTTTGTTGATCTCTAATTAGCTCTGATTGTTAAGATTGATTTTTAAACTGGGAAAATCCAAGATAAAGATCCCATAGCCCTGAAAAGTATGCTGTAAATCCATACGCTTTAGGTCAAAGAGCAAGTGATTAAAAGTCCGGATTGATTCTTGCATAAAGGGGCACTGCGAGGAAATGTTAAAAACGAATGTGCATGGACAAAAACCCTGGTGGTGTGTGTCACTAGCTGGGAATGCTCATTAGACCTCATTTACTACTGCTCTTGGCACAGTCTGTTACATAGACAGCTATGACAATGACTATACTTTATAATGCAGAGCCTGGGCACTGATGTCTACGAAAAGGACTGATGATGGTAGGATTGGTGTGTTGGTCTACGTGCAGTGATTTTCTGCGGGTAAGTATGGGTGTGCTTAGTTCTTTATACACCAATTGATTCATTCAGCAGTTAACGTATGTACTGACTCATTCATCATGCATCTAGGGGGGGCCTTTACCATGGTTCAGGCAAAAATTACATTTACCACTGGGAATACAGATTGGCAAAGTAAAAACGAAATAACTTATTTAATGGATATCCACTACAGGGCAGTTGCTGTCTGATGGAACCAGAAATTCTTAACTTCTGCTCTCGGCTCCCATCCAGAAAGCCAGCTGTGCTGCCTATATCCAAAGCCAGGTTAGTTTCCCCAGATCTCTCAGCAGATCTCATCTAGCCAAACTGAGTGTCAGCCATAGATGTTGATTCTTCCTCCTGTGTATCTTCCCAGAAGGTCAGTTTGTAAGCCTATTCCACTGGAGGGTTCCAGCATCTTCTGTACTAGGATAGTGTGTAAAAGCATAGACTTTAGAGTTAGTTGTATGTGGCTGGTTCCACCACTCACAAGATGAAGGTCCTTACCACATATTTAGTTTTCTCATCAGGAAAATGAGTGTAATCTGGAAAGTTTGCAGCGAGGATAAAATTAAAATAAATTAATGCTTGACACTTAATAAGGCCTCACAATGGTGGCTAACCAGTGACATTTTGCTAAAATTTGTTATTCTCTCAATACTCCTTTCCATTTGCAAGTGATGTCTCTTGCCTGCCATGTGTTAGCTTCATGGGCTCATGACATTTTGCAGTGTGAGTAGTAACTTGGACATCTGGAGTCGGCAAGAATTTTCTGGCTCCCTTTGACTACTTTGATACTCTGCTAACTGATTTTCTAGTGGTGGACGTGAGTGGGGCTACTGAGCTCATCTATGGCTACTTTCTGGAGGGCATCTGGAAATGCGGCCTTGCAGAAGGCTGACCTATGCTGGCTTCCATCCACAGGATCAGGGCGATTTCTGGGATGTAAATTGCTTCAGAGTTCCTTGATCCATTCTTCCCCTCCTCTTCTCCACCTTCTCTTTCTGCTTTCATCTCTTTTTCTCTTCCTCCTCTTTCCATCTAGTCTATGGAACATTTACAAATACACTTTAACTCCATAGTTCCTGACTCAGGCATTATCTTTATTAACATTTGCAGTTTGTGAAGATAAGAGGTTTTCATGACCTCTGCAGAGCCCCAGGGGAGGCCACGGCCCTGTATTTGTAGAGTCTTCTACTTTGATGAAATGCAGATAAATGAAAAATCTGCCAAGAATCATTGTCCTCAGGATATTGGGAAACAAGCACTTCCATAGTTAATCGTGTGTGCATTTTTAATTGTGGCCTAATAAATTAGCTTTTCTTTTTTATGCCTTTAAATTCACTCTCAGAAAAAAAATCTCAGAATATTAACATTTTTGCCTCCCGTGTGGTCAGCTAATTATCCTCAGAGTAGGTGCTGGACTGGGGAGAGCAAATAACAAAATCAGGTGGAGGAGGCAGGGATTTTTTTGTAAGTAGGAAGTAGGAGAAATTCTTTTCCTTCAAACCTTGAAACCCTATGAGGCAGTGGGGTAAGGAAAAATCACATACAACACGCTAGCAGCCGAGGGGACTAAGATTCACAACATGTTTTGTCCATCTTGCTAACTTTTTTTTTTTTTCCCTGGGCAAAAGGTCTCTATCCAGAGCTTCTGGATCTTTACGGCACATAAGAATCACTGGGGTGGCTATTAAAATGCTGAATCCCAGAGAGTCTGAGTCACTGGATGACTCCGTTCGTTGGCTCTCATCCAGAAAGTCAGCTGTGCTGCCCATGTCCAAATCCAGGTTAGTTTGGGATTGGATGAGTTGGGACCTGGCAGCCTGCGTCTAAGAGCGTGATGAGGCACGGGGTCTGCTTTCCTCTCCCCTTTGGTTTCCACTTTTGGCTCTGCCCATCTTGGCAGGCTGGGCTAAGAAAGCCTGCGTGAGAAGAGGTGCCTGGCGAAACAGATGCAGCCGTGTCAGAAGTGTTTATTCAGAACTCACAGCGCTGCCTAATACACAGTGCCATCGGGTTGTTGCTCGGGGAGACACCTATGATTCCATTAATTATTTAGGGATCCAAAGTAGCCACCATTAATGAATTTGAATGTATTACAATGATCCTAATCAGAGTAACAGATGCAAAATGACAATATGATACACACAATTTTCCCCCAGCGAGTTACACACTATTAAGGTCTGTTGCAGTCAATGAATCCAGATGCTTCCACACTCTTCCTGACCATGAAAGATCCTGGTTTCATTACATGAAAGAAAATAAGTTCATCCTGTCATCTTGCAGAGTTAAAGCGGGCTCCAATTCAGCAGCTGGTAAGGCATCATAAGTTGGTTTGCAATAACCCTGCTTCCATTTCAGGATTGACTGAGTGGAAGAATTCTATTGCATCTGGGCTTATCATTCCCTTTACATTATTTTTATGCTTTGCCAGATGAGATGGTTTATTCTAGCTAAGAAAGCCTCTGATGGACTAAACCCGTTTTATACACACACTAGGTGAGAAGAAAGTGAACTATTTTTATCGAGGGTAAATTCATTAAAACCAGAGTGACAAAACCAAAGTCAGCCATGATAAAATGGGAAGCATAAAGCTTCTCGAGAGTATGTCAGAATTCTGGTATGCATGAGGCCGTGCAAGGCAGCACTTTCCCCCTCCCCTTGTCTTAAGGATCATACAAAAGGAAAAGAGAGAGGGGGGAAAGAAAAAAAAACCAACCAGGAGACAAATATAAGCCGCAGACTGCAACACCTGTGAGGGCTGCCAAGAGAAGCTGAAACTGTGTAGTAGCTGTAGAGGAGGAAACAAAAAGAGGCATCACAGATGGCGGCGAGACATCCTGGGGATGGTGGGATGTAGGGAGTGCCAGCAAGAATACTCTTCCTGAAGGCGAAGGGCTCGCTTGAAGAAGTGCTAATGTTAACAGAATTGTTGAGGAATTCAGGTTAGCAGGGCTGGCGCGGAATTTCTCTCTCCTCTCCTGAGTTGGCTCTGACAGATACAGTAAAGGGCTGAACAAAGGATCCAAAGATGAGCTGTATTTGCAGAGAACGACCTAATTCTAGGGCAGCAGGGAAGGACAATGAAGCCTGGAAGGCCACTGTGGCCCCACCCCAGGAAAAGAACCTCTGGAAAATAGCTGATTTGGGAAACTGTAACTCATTCACTGATGAGAAGTTACAAAGGAAAAGGCATGGATAGAAAGACCGTATAATGAAAACATGTGGGAACAAGCAACAAAACTAACCAGCAGATGGAGAACACTCCTAAGTAGATAAAAATCTTGTCCTAACAATTTTCCATGAATTAAAATAAAAATACACTCAATGAAGCAATTACCTTGATGAATGAAGACCACAAAGCAGAAATAGGAGAACACGGGGTGGGAAGTCACTGAAAAACATGAAAGATGAGCTGAAATGCAGAATAACTTTGCTGAGTCCTCATAGGTAATAATTGACAAATTACTTTATTTAAAGCTGAGAGAGAAAGTAGTAAATGTGAAATGCTTACTTAGCAGTACAAAGATACAAACATAAAAAATAACATACCACTGGGTGATAGAGGGGAGAGAGAAATGAAGAGGAGGATAGAGAGAGAGAGAGAGAGAGAGAGAGAGAGAGAGTAAGAAAACAGCAGAGGTGACTTATCTCTGCTGCACAATACCTGGGGCCTCATCTGAATGACTGGAGACTGGAAACATCTGGGAGATTCTTCACTTGCATGGTTGGCTCATGGGCTGAGATGACCCAAGGCTGAGTTCAGCTGGGACTTGACCAGAGTCCCAAGGTGTGATATCTCATGTTGCCTGAACTTCCTCACGGCATGGTGGCTTTGGGATCACCAGACTTCTTACACTGGCAGTCCAAGAGCAAGTGTTCCCAGAAACAAGGAGAAAGCTGCATGGCCCTTGCTGAGCTGGCCCCGGAGTCACATAGCCATCACTTCCACTGTAGTCTATGGGCTAACGTAGCCCAGGTCCACCCAGACTCAAGACAAGAGGCAGAGACACCACTTCTCTAGAGGAAAAATTATCAAAGAATTTGTGCTCATGTTTAAGTCTGTCACAGTGTTGAAGGATTCAAATTTTGGTCTAATAAAGCAGTTACTCAATAATATAAGAATAGACTAATATTTCCTTAATATGATAAAATACATTTGGCTCAGTGGAAATGCCAGAATCAAGCTGAATGGCAAACAGCAGAGGCATTCCTTTTAAAGAGAAGAAAAAGTCAAGGATATCTGCTATTACTAATATTACTTACCATTCCTTGAGAAGTACTAGCCAAAGCAAGTACCTGAAAAGAAGGAAATAAAACTAACATTATTTGCAGATAATATATAATCCTTTACCTGGAATTTTCAACAGAATTAGTTGAAAAAAATGCTACAAATTGAGAATTCAGCCATTAGTGGGAACAAACTTAGTATAAAGAAATTAATAGCTTTCATATACAAACAGAAGAGAGGATAGAAAAAAATACCCCATATAGTAGCAACTCATAATACTAAATACCTAAGAATCCACGTTAAAATGGTCTATTTGAATGACAATAAAGATAATAACATACTTTAAAACACTCCTCAGAAAATCAAAACAACAACTTTGAAAACCTTGAACAGGTTGATAGAAATACTTAACATCATAAAGATGTCATTTCCCCCCTAGGTTAATTCTAATCAAACTAAGAATTCTAATCAAACTAAGAAATTCAATTTCAAAGTTCACACTGAAAATTAAGAGTAGCCAACAAAACTCTGAGAAGGAAGAACAATGGTGGTGGTGTTGGGAGGGAAATGAGTCAGTTGATACCATGAATCAACCCATCTTTTAAAGCTTAAGTAGATGAAACAGTGTGGTAGGTAAATGAGTAGAAATAGATTAATGAAACAAAGCAGAAAATCACCACATAGCCAGATATCCACAAAAATAGACATCAATGTATATGGGAATTTATTACATGGTGAAAGTAGACTATTCTAAAATTAATGTTTCCAACTGTAATGTGAAAAATCTGGGAAAAAAATTTAGATCTTCTCAACCATTCCAAATGGATCAAAGATTTCAGGTAATAAAGGAAGTGTTGACAGTACTGGAAGAAAACACAAGGGCAAAGGAAATTCCTTTAAGTCCTTAGAATGGAAAATCTTTCCGACAATAAGATAAAATCTAAAAGAAAAGCATGATGAATTCAACTACGTTAAAAAAAACTTTTGCAAAAAAAAAAAAAACTTTTGCATGTATAAAACACCATAATCAAAGTCAAGAGACAATATTAATTGCAAAATTTTTCAACTTCTAAAGGGTTAATCACTCTAATATATACAAGGAAGAAATGGATAAGAAACAGGCCAATGATGTAGTCAAAAATGGAAAAAGGATATATGTAGACTACAAAAAAAAAAAAAAGAAATCCCAGTAGCTCTTCAACATATAAAAATATCCTAGACTTTGTACACAAAAAATGCAAATTAAATCTGCTCTGAGATGACATTTTTTAACCTTTCAGACTGGCAAAATTCCTTATGTTTGATGATACACCGTGTTGATGAAATTGTAGAGAATCTCATCAGTTGCTTGTGGAAGATGAATACAAATATTGTAACTACTATTTGATTCTCAACTCAGTTTCTAAGAAAAGAAACTCTATACCCTCTTCTTGATCTTTTTAAAATATTTTGAAGCCAGTAAAATTCCAAAGTTTTTGTTAGCTCTTCTGTATGATGATGAATTGCTAACTTAGTCATTATACCATAGTGGATGAAAACCCTAGACCCTAGTGGAGTAAATATGACCCTAGGAAGTCACTCTGACCTCAGTTTTCTCATTCAGGAAATGGACATGGTAATCACTTCATAAATTTGTGTTGGGAATTAATAAGAGTTTTGAAGCATGATAGGATGAAATAAATGCTAACTAATATTATTATTTCATACCATATTGGTATATCATAAAACAGGTTTTTTGAGGGGAGGAGAGAGGCAGGCTTTAAAACCTTACCAAAAATACCTCTTAGAAGATTTCTTATCAAGAAGTCTTTTTTAAAGCCTTTTAAAAAAAGTTATTATATAGGGGCGCCTGGGTGGCTCAGTGGGTTAAGCCGCTGCCTTCGGCTCAGGTCATGATCCCAGGTCCTGGGTTCGGGCCCCGCATCGGGCTTTCTGCTCGGCAGGGAGCCTGCTTCCTCCTCTCTCTCTGCCTGCCTCTCTGCTTACTTGTGATTTCTCTCTGTCAAATAAATAAATAAAATCTTTAAAAAAAAAAGTTATCATATAAAAAATTTTATGTGTAGTAATGGGCAATTTAAATGGCTATGGTAGAAAAGAAATGAAATGATAAAAATACTATGTTACTTCTCCTTAGCTCTTATTCTACCAATGGATTATGCGTGGCTGGGTGGACTAGAGGAAAGGATTATTTTTCCAATAGGTTCCCTTTCTCTCTACTATTTTCAATCTCATCCTCTTCTCTGTTTCCCTTTGGTCAAAAAAATCATAATGTTCATGTCTTCCTTGCCTTGGACAATACCCTCCTTTCATCTCATTGTCTCATGGAGCTGTCTTTCTTTCGGACCTTACCAGGAATCTTTTTGGTGGAGTGTGCTACCTTTGCCACCACAGGACCATCCCCTTACTTCTTGCAGCCTGCATTCTAGCTCCCCTCTTCATGCTCCAGCTGCAACTGTTGACTCCAAGGAGCCAACCACCCAATGACCAAATCAAAAGCTCTTGTGGTTGCCTTCCTCCTGGACTGCACCTGCATTTAGCGGTTGATTATCCTTCTATTGGTACACATTTCATCGTCCTGCTTCTCCCACCCTTCTGTCCATTTCTTTCCTCTTTTTCTGACTTTGCTTGCTTTTCGTTTTTCACCCATCAGCATATGCACATCCCAAAGTTTACTCCTTATCTTTCTGTGTTTTTTTTTTTCTTTCTTTCCTTGGAGATTTTCCTCAGTCTCACCATTTCAACTTCTGGAACATGATAGAATATTCTTCACAAGGAATCAGCTTCCTTCTTTAAAACTATAAACCCTCCAAGTTAAAGGCGGGGAGAAGAACTTTAAAAGGTGACTTTCTTTTGAGGTAAGGTAGGTATATATATATATATCCCTGGCTCTTGTTCCTCTTTCCCTGTTTTTCTTAAGTTTCCTCTAAATGTTTTCTTCTTCTGTAAACATATCCATACCTGGAGTTTTCCGCAGTAGGGGGAGTTTTCAAGAAAAGATATTTGCAAAATTCCAAAAAGAAAAATAAGGAAAATTATAGAAACTCTATATGGCATAAGAACAAGTCAGTTTTAAAAAGACAGATTTCCAAGTTTGATATTATATAAAAGAAATATAGCCTTATTCAGATAGCTAGGCTTGGTTGAGATGATGGGGACTGGCATCAAAGCAGGAGAGAGGGAATAGAGAAGTAAAGGTGGATTTGTGACATATTTATTGGAGGTAGGACTGTGATTGATTTCACTGTGCCAGTGAAGGCAAAGCAGGTGTTGAAGATGACTCCAAAATGACTCACTTGGGCAACCAAGTGAATGGTGATGATATTAATCAAAATGTACGTACCAGTAAAAGGAATTCAGTCTGTAGGGAGGATATTGAGTTTGATTTAGGACATCTTAAACTTAAGCTACCAGTAGGGTCTTTGGAAGTAAGAGTCTAGGGGTGATATTATTAAAATTTATTTTGTAATTCTTCCCTTCTTGGGAGTAGAAGATCTCATTCATTTTCATAGTTTCAACTATTGTCTACATGACAGTGATTCCTGTGGCAGTCATCAGTGCTGGTCATCCGATGTTTTGGGTTTCTGCTTCCCAGACACATTATGGTAGGATGTACTTGCTGCTTTTTTGAAATTAGGTATGACCATGTGGCTTGCTTTGCTGATAAAACCCAAGAAGTAACATGTGTAACTTCAGTGTGGAGGCTTAAGAGACAATACGTTATTCTCCACATTTCCTCCTCAGTGACAAAGTGATTGTGAAAATACTTTCTGAAGCACAGGCTTCCTCAGCCAAGTGTCCTAGCAAATATAACACAGAACACCGGCACAAGTCGTGATTTTGAAAAGTAAACCTTTGTGATTTTAAGCTGGGTGTTTGTCAGCATGCCATAGCCTACCATTTCAACTAATTAATTCCTAAATCTTTATCTTCAACCCCTCCTCTACTTAGTGATCATAAATCCACTAATTTTGCAGAGCAGACCTCATTTCATGTAATTTTATCCTTTCCAAAAGGGTCAATTACAAAATATAAGAGTGGATGTGATTTGCTTTTTATGTGCCCTCATAAGATCTTAGAACAACGGCTTTAAAAGTCTTTCAACCATGATACAGAGTAGGAAATAATTTTACATTAGGACTAGTAGACACATCAGTCAGAAACAAAAACTTCATGAAACAATACTGTTACTATGTGTGAAGCATGGCAGCTTTTTATTTCACTTAAAAACACTTACTGCAAGCCTCTAAGTAGATGTTATGACCCAGTAATGGATCTTAACCTATAGTTTGCAAAACCCTTACTTAGGGTGCAAGCTTTGGGTTTGGACTGTCTAAGTTCAGCCCTGGCTCTTCTACTTACTACTACTGCTGTGTAACATTCAGTAAGAGGTATAACCAGTGAGCCTCAGTTATGTCTTCTGTAAAATGGGGTACTAATCACTTATTTTGTAATTAAACCAAATTAAGTGCGAACATATATAAATAATCATTTGAATAGATATATAAATATATAAATAAAATTATGTATATGTGTATATTATATACATTTAAATTGATGGGCATATTTCCTGAAACATTTTAAGTGGTCATAAAACCCAAACCTTATTTTTGGCTGGGAAGATAAGTCCTGGTAAGACTATACAGTCTGAGGATTCAACTTTTCAGGAGTGCAATGGGACAGATGTATCCCTTGCTGATATAGCTCACCTCCCCGGTCTACTTGTTCCCACAGCCATTTGACCTCCCTGGTATATGCTCACTTAACACAGTTCTTCTGTGCAAGTTGAGTCTGGGGGCTCCCTGTGGACGTGGGGCTTGTATACAGGGATCCAGTGCATGATGGGGATGGGTCTGGAACACATTTGGGGACACTCTGCTCTTAGGACCATATTGTATTCTTTTCTCAGCCTTCTTGCTGGTCACTTTGTTATGAAAGAAAACCTCCTTGCCTCAGGACCTAGCTCTTAACCCTGATACCAATCATCAACATCCTGTGCGTCTTTTTTTTTTTTTTAAGACATCTATTTATTTATTTGACAGAGAGAGAGAGAGAGAGAGAGATCACAAGTAGTCAGAGAGGCAGAGAGAGAGGAGGAAGCAGGCTCCCCGCCGAGCAGAGAGTCTGATGCGGGGCTGGATCCCAGGACTCTGAGACCATGACCTGAGCTGAAGGCAGAGGCTTTAACCCACTGAGCCACCCAGGTGCC